>NW_024038669.1:1410000-2752603 GCF_016077235.1 Cyprinodon tularosa
TTTGCTGCATTCATATGCTAATTAGGGCCATTAGTACAGCTGATCGCTCTCCACATACGTCACGGTACGTTTCCGACAATTTGTGGCACGACAAACGCGGACAAGCACGGGTTGCAAATTGTCGGAAACTGACGAAAATCAGGCAGATCTGCGGGAGTTTACGGGGGTTTACGGGGACGAAAATCTCACTTTTCATGCAGTGCCCTGTTTTTAGTACAGTGAGATTTTTCTCAAGATTGTGGAAACATTGGCGTCATCACTTATTTGTGGCTCAGTGACTGTCATGCTTCTTTTTGTTTTCTTTTTCTTTTGTTTTCTTTTGTTTTTACTATGGACCTCTTTTGTGTCTGAAATAAAGATTGATTGATATATATATATATATATATATATATATATATATATATATATATATATATATATATATATATATATATATATATATATATATATATATATATATATATATATATGAATAACAAGCTGGCCAAAGGAGGAGGGACAGGCAACAGATGTAACGACATGATAGCTCCTAACCATGCACGGACTGTGCCACCCCAAATCCAGCACCCTGAGACTGAACGCTAGCCATAGGTAGCTAGTGAGTGTGAAAGCCACTATCCAGGCTGAAACATCCAAGATCCATAAGTAGATCAAGGACAAGGCTCCAACAGACAATGTCTGAGTGAATGAATCAGACAATGGGGAACAGAAGATGAGGTGCCAGAGACTCCGTCATGGGAGGATAAGCCCCTACATGGGATGTACCACTGAAACATCCCACCAATGGATAGACAAAGCCGGAATGAAGGACAGCACAGAGCCACTCATCATGGCTGCACAGGTGCAGGCCCTAAGCAGCAGAGCAATAGAGGCCCAGATCTACCACACCAGACAAGACCCCAGGTGCAGACTGTGCAAAGAGGCCCCTGAGACAATCCAGCACATAACTGCAGGGTGCAAGATACTGGCAGTGAAAGTTTAGATGAAGCGCCATAACCAAATGGCTGGAATAGTATACTGGAACTTCTGTGCAGAGTATATGCTGGAAACCCCAAGGTCAAACTGGGAAATACCTCCAAAGATGGTAGAGAATAGTCAAGGCAAGATCCTGTGGGACTTCAAGATACAGACGGACTGAATGGTTATGGCAAAGCAGTCGGACATTGTGGTGGTGGACAAAAAGCAGAGGAAAGCCATTCTGGTTGACATAGTAATACCAAGTGAATGCAACATCAGGAAAAGGGAACATGAGAATCTAGAGAAATACCAGGAGATCAGAGAAGAGCAGAAAAAAAAACTGGAAGATCAAGGCATCAGTGGTACCCGTAGTCATTGGTGCACTCGGGGCAGTGACCCCCAAACTGGAGGAGTGGGTACAGTACATCCTTTGAAATATATCAGACATATCAGTCCAGAAAAGTGCAGTTCTAGAAACTGCAAAGATACCATGAAGAACCTCAAGCTCCCAGGCTTCTGATAGAGGATTAAAACCAATATTTTATTTGAAAAAATTATTATTTAGTACATTTTTAGTTATTATTTATTTATTTACTGGTTTGTTATTTGAATTATTTAGTGTGAATTTGCTATTTTCTTTAATCAGAGGGTGTGTAAACTTTCAAGCAGAATTATACCATCCAATCTGGGAGTCTTAACATGTAATAATTGGATGATCAGCAAACTTTGTCACGTTTTCTATTTTCAAAACCATTTATTCAGCAAGGAAACCATTTTAAACAACCCAGTAATGAATTCAGCAAGAAAGAATAACAGATTATATTGCTTTGCTTCAACACATTTCAATAGTTAGTCAAAAAGACAGTCATGGAAAATAAGCACTTTGTTTTATTTGACTGGTGCAGAGATTTTAAAAGCTGCACAAGCAATTTCTACACACATCATGATCTGTGTGGCTTTTTGTCTACTAAATAAATGGCAGTTTGATCTCTCTTTCTGGCATTTGTTCCCTCTGGGTTACATTTAAATCAATCCAGAACCTGGGAAGGACCATCTCTGTTTTATTTTCTCATATATATTGTCCAAAAATGGGACTGAAAACTGTGCACTCTGTTTGGTTTTAGCTGTAGTTACAGAAAAACCACATGGCCTGCCACTCACACAGTGATTTTCTTGCTCTCCATCTATAAACAGATGATTCTCAGCGTGAAGAAATCTTCAGAGAAGTGAGCATCACTCTCACAACCATTGGAGCCTTCCTATTCACTAAGGGGAACACATTGGGACTGAATATTTTTCTTCAATCATGTGTGGATATAAAATGTGGTCTGCTACGATCTGACTGGATAGCTATATACATTAAAATAGATTTGTTTTGATTGGATG
This sequence comes from Cyprinodon tularosa, assembly GCF_016077235.1. Classification (NCBI taxonomy): domain Eukaryota; kingdom Metazoa; phylum Chordata; class Actinopteri; order Cyprinodontiformes; family Cyprinodontidae; genus Cyprinodon; species Cyprinodon tularosa. The sequence continues at coordinate 1,412,344 of NW_024038669.1, forward strand.
AAACATGGATTTGTACTCATACTTCATGTTGGTTTGTGCATCTGTTCTTGGATTAAAGAGGTAAAAGAGACATTTTTCCAAAGGAACAAGTCAATTTAGATTTAAAATAAGAAAACAATTGTATTGTTTTATTTCAAGTGCATATTATTATGTAGCCTCGTGAGACCATCCTGATCTTGCGAGCTTTCAAGGTTTCACTCGCTAATCAGTCTGGAGACTCTCCGTTAAAGAAAATTTGGAGCCGTTCACCAAACGAACGTCCAATCAGCGTTGGCTTTGAGGCGGGTTGAGGTGTGACGCAACGAGAAGCGCAACAGTTCAGTCTAAAGAACATGGCGGCTTCAGCCGATGAAACTAGCGTTAGCGTGGCTATCGAGCAAGTTTTTTTTTTCGGAATTACAGAGTATTTCTTCAGTGAAAGAAGAGCAAAACACTGCTCTGGAGGCTTTTCTCAGAGGAAAAGATGTTTTTGCTCTTCTCCTGACTGGTTTCAGCAAGGGTAGCCTGGCTTGTGGTTGTGTTTTCGTCGTCGCTCTGTTAGTACGTCATATGCTTTGTTGATCTGAATGTTTTATTTGGCCCGTCTATCACCAACATAGGCAAATCAACTAACCAGTATTTTCGCTCCTTCCCAAAATTACTTCAACAGAAGGTTTCCAGATGGATATGCTGAGCAAATCCATCTGGCGGAGTCAGGTTAATTATTATGCATTAAATTTAAGAAATTCTTACTTATTTCTAAATGTTTTTTCCAGTCTAGTTTAGTGTTTATGAAAGCTTAAGAGTTACAGATAACAGGAAGAAATTCTCATCAGTCTAAAGGGGCCTGCAGCTAAACCTTCTCCAGGTATTTGTTGTAATTCATTATCACAGTTTTTACCTTGGATGTCAGCAGTTATTTGTTGATTTGTGATTCTGAACGGTGATCAATAGATTTTCTTTTTCTTTGCTGTCTTGCTCAAGTATTTAAACTGCAAAGCACATCCAAAACCCACTGTCTACACGTACCCTGTCGCTCTGTGTGCTCCTTTACCTGACCTCCCCAAGGCGCTCCTTCGGGAAGCCCTGGAGGTAAACTTTTTCTACCAGTAGAAAGAATCATCTCATTACAGTCCAGGGTTCTCTGTTGCTGATCAAAATTAGTCCGAACATTTCTTCTAGCCACCTACACCTCATCAGACACCATCACACTTCATCTGCTCATCCAGATAATCTTTAGATCTCATTAAATTGGACATCCTTTTTTGCTTTAAATGAATTTAAAATAGGTAAAAGATTAAAAACAGCTTAAGAGTTCACCATATTTTCTTCATTTTATTTAATTATTGTCTGCTCTAAACTTAATAAATAAGATGTCTACGAATGAGGATCGTTTGTAAATGTGACACATAAGAAAAGCAGTCAGATAAAAAGCCAAATGAATACCACTTTAAAAGAGATACTATTGCATCAATTTCCAACTATTAGCTCTGTGGTTACCACGGCCACCAATGACTAACGTATTGACTGATAAATCCTTCATCATCTCCTCCCTCGGAAATGTCAGGTACCTCATCAGCACCACTAGCACAGTCTGTACCATCAGTTCATTTCGCAACCGGAATTTCATACTGGTTACCATTAAATAATGTAATTATGGTACATATTACCATCCTGAAAATACTAAAGCATACTAAACTACATCTTATAAAATAGCATCCATTCTGAGAGAATGGAGGCCTTTATGTAATTTTGGTTGTGTTGCTTGTCTGAAATCATCACCGGACATTCTCAGACCATTCCAGTTACTGTAGATACATTTCCACTGTGTTTATGTGTTTTCTTTTAATTTTGTTGCTCTTTTAATTATGCACTATATACTGTATAGATACAAAGTATTGAGTCATCTATGAAGCTAGTTTACTTTTACCTTCTCTAAGATGGAAAGTGTTAAAGACACACTATGCAACATTTTTCAGTTAATTAATGTGTTCCATAACGTTTTGGATGATTAAATGAGTCATTTCAGGTCGAACAAAGGTTTTCTCGGCCGCCCTGGTGGTCTGTAGGGGAAATACCATACTTGCAATTGCAGGAGCCCCCGGCCCGCACCCACAGGCTCAGAAGTCTCGTGCATCGCGAGAGTCTGTCTTGCTTTACGGCGAGAACTGCTACACGCCCCGAGCGAAAGGCATGCTCATTGTTAGCGCAGTGTTATCATGGCGGAACCAGCGAGAAAACAGCGAAAGCCCATTTCAGAGCAGGAAACTCCAACTTGGCTAACTACAATCTTTGTTATTTAGACACATGCATAACAAATAATGTATGAAAACATGCAAAATTTTCAAACTCGAAAATTGGAACAAAATAGTCACTTACCGCAGTAGACATGGTGATTCGTTGCGTTCGCCTGTCTGCTAAGCTCAAAACAACTGCGCCTGGCTTGACGGAGATACCAGGAGAACAGCTGAGCATATTTACGACAGTGCACTTTTACTTTCGCCCTCTGGAGGGAGCCTCGCTGGAAAATCAACACCGGTTGCATAGTATACCTTTAAATAGAAAAAAATTAAATAAAAAATAAAAAAAACGTATTCAAAAAAATACGTAAAAACAAATATTAAATAAATAAAAAGAAAGTGTTAATGGATCAGTGCTTCACACACAGGCCATGCACACCGAGGCTGCTCTGCAAAAACGATCTAGAATAAGTAAAAAATGTCTTAAATTAAGTGTATTTATCCTTAATTTCAGTAGTTAAACAGGATGATCTGCCAATGAAATTAGAATTTTTACTCTTAAAATAAGATAATTAGATAATATGCACTTGAAATAAGACAATGCAATTGTTTTTTCTTATTTTAAATGTAAATTGTCTTTTTCCATTGACAAAGTGTCTCACTTACCTCCTCAATTCAAGATAAAATGCACTTATTTTAAGAAAAAATGACTTATCTAGATTTTGATTTTTTCCAGTGTGATTCTGCTGGAGTTTTCTTTACATTTAGTTTTTTTCTCTCCACTGTCACCGTATGCATGCCTGGTGTGAGGGATTGCTGTAGAGTCAACAACACAATGCAGGAAAATGTCTACTGTCACCGCATGTTCATCTAGAAGCAAATTCTGCAGTCAATGACTGAATGAAATCCTCTTGTTTTCCATAGATAGAAAACTTTTAACCAACCTCACTGGATGATCTGGTTGAATTTTCTCTGAGAAGTGCATTGAAATGGAATTGTGTCATGAATTTGCGTTATATAAATAAATTGAACTGAATTCAGTTAAAAAAGTTGCTCATTCCATGAAAAATGAAATAATAATGACAACCTGGAACCAATAAAGCTTTCCATCTGAGTTCAACTTCAAGCTCAACTTTATAACTGACTGAACATTTCCCATGATGCTTAGCAGTATATATTTTTTCTAGGTTGGTCGAGCTTCATAAAAATGCCCCAAAATGAAATTCTCTTCTCACTGGGATATTTGCACTGACCCCAGAGGTCTTTTGATTAGTGTGTTCTCTTTCTCCGAGCTCTAGACTGGAGCACGTTTCCTGAGTCCCGCTGGCCTTTCCTTTTATAATCCACATTTACTCTGCACTCACAGAAATATTAATATTTGATAAAGACCAGTTGGAGAAATCTGAAGGTGAACTCTGCTTGCGCAGAAGTCAAAATGCACTCGTAAATTGGAGCAGTAATGTTTGAAATGTTCTGGGATGAGTGCTGAGGGTCCAGCCAGAAGCTTTTTTCCCATTTTAGCTGACTGAATGGAGAGTATCATCAGACAGAAAAAAATAAAGTTATTTAACATCCAACCTTCTATAAAGGCAACTCGATGTTTACAAGCAAAATCAGGTCATTATTTGTTCAAACAGATTGAAACCAAGTTAATTAGTGTTGATATTCAACATGGCCTTCATAACCAGTGTGAACTATTTCCCTTTCATGTAGGTGTTTTATGATGTGATGTGAAAAGATGTAAAACAGGTTATTATCTTCACTATGCTGTTTAAAATGCTAAAAATGTTTGTTTTGGTAGCTTTTTAAAATGTGTTTGGTTTAAAATCATTTATACGGGGGTGTGAAAATTTATTAAAATGCTTTTAAACTTCTCTTATGTTTTGTCACATTACAAACCTCAACTCTCAATATATTTAGGCTGTTTTTATGGCATATGCCAAAAACTTTTTTTTGCAGATGGTACTAAAGTTACATCGAGCTCATCATTACGAAGTATAATAAATTTAAAAAGTAAAATAATAATAATTTAAAAAAAAAACATAAAATGGAGCAAAAATGTAATCTAAATACATTGCAGAGTATCTGAGAAATAATGTATAAAAGATTTTAGCTCCTGAACTGAAGAATCAAAAAAATATTTGTGATAATGAAGTTTTTTTTTTTTTTATCAAATTACATTTTTAAAGCAAAGCTTATATATAACTAATCAAATAACAGATAAGAGAAGCGGTTCAAACAAAAACCAAACTGAAATCACAATTTCCCATCAAAGAGCAAATTAAAATAGTCCTTTTCGAACATGATGGTATGTACATATGTTTTTTTCTTCTTTTTTGTTTTGTTATATTTGCTTTTTATTAAGTGTTCAAAATAAATGATCAATCAAAAATCAATGTACCTCATTTTATCAATGTGCCTTCAGAAATTCCGATTTTAAGTGTTAGATCTCCAGGCGAGTGTTAGTTTTTTGTTCCCCCACATAGAGAAGTAGAAAAAACTTTAAATTTATGATTTATGAGCTGCTATCATGAACAGAACTCCATGGCAATAAATAAAATGCATTCAGTCTCATTTAGATCTGATAATCTGATCCCTGACCTAAACAGCAGAGTAAGGACATTGGCAACATGAAGTGTTAGTTAACTTTTGGTGGATTAATAAAATTCACAGCCTGTGTTCAGATTTAATCAAGCTATCAAGTACCAGTGGATAAGAACTGGTGAACTGCCAAACTGTTCCACCTGGAACGTTTTGGCATTTTTTCCTTTTTTTTTTTTTTTTTTCTCTGCTCTCCGAGCTGCCATGCACCATAAGGGGTGCCTAAATAATGTTCTGCAGGTGTTTTTGATGCTCAGCCTGATTGGTGCAATTAGTTGATGGTAATTATTCACTTTAAAGCTCTGACTGTGAGACAGATAGTCCTGGTGCACCAGGTCTGGTATTCTCAATAAGAATATAAGAGCAGAAAAACAAATGACGTCTTTGAAGATGTTCTGGTTCCACTGGATCTGTTTCCGTCATTGCAAAAAATATCCTTTCAGAAACACTTGATGAAATCATGCCAATACTAAATATTGCATAAGTTGTTCATGTTTAATCTCATTTACCTCTGCAGCATTTTTTTTTTTTTGGTTCTGCTTTGGGAAGGTTTCATCTTCATTATTTGCAGAAGATGTTCTTCTGTTGGGATCTCTAAGCCATATCCTATTGTGTCTAGAATCTGTTCTAGAAAAGAAAAGCCCTGAGATCAACAAAATACTGTTAGCATCATGTCTAAATTATGCTGGGACTTTGCTGGATGTTATTTCCATTAATTGTGAACAGTCCACATATAGTGTTGCTTTAAGCCAAATAATTTTCCTCTGGTGTTTAAAGTCTGTTACAGACCCTGGTTGCGTGCAATGAAGTGTATATGACAATAAAGTAGTGAAATCAATCAATTTATTTATTTATTTATTTTATTTTAAATAGGCTTCTAGGCTCATATGTCTTTTGTCCAAAAACCCCTTGTGCAAAATGACTTCCAGTGGCCCTGCCTAACCATTTACTGACCAGCCTCCTACAGCTTGGCAGCCACCTTCCCTGCTGCAAGCTCCTGCATTTCGCACCTATGGACCTCCGCAGCCCCACTCACTCCACCTGGTCTCACGCAGTAAGCCTTTTAGCGCTGTCGTTCTCATCTGACGCTCCCTTCGTTCCCATACGCCCTGAAGAAACTCTGTGTGTCGTTCTTTTTTCTTCCTTTAATAAACGATTGTAATCTGCCCCTATCTGTCTCCTCGTTCTGTTCTGAATGTGGGTCAGGAGTGGGCCAAAATCCCTCCTGAGGTGTGTGCAAACCTGGTGAAAAACTACAGGAAACGTTTGACCTCTGTAGATGTAGGCTACTGTACCCGATATAAACAGTGATTTTCTGGTGATGTTCAAAGACTTTTTTGCATCTATATCATACAAATAAATAGTTTAAAAATCATACTTTACGATTTCTTTTTTTTTTACTTAGAGCCCCATTTGCACCTAGCCTGGGTGCCATTCCGAACTTAGTCCCGCCCACAAGGTTTGAGGTCGGGAAGTTCGGTCTGGCATTGCTCCATAGTAGCGTGAGTATGATCGCCCACCTTCTGGCGGTCCAATCAAATTGTCAGGGCGGGCTTTATACGATGATGGACAGATGATCAACAGTAACGTAATCAACCACGTGACCAAAGCGCGCTTGGGTGACAACAACAATGGCTGCCGCTGGAGAGTTGAGGTGAGTAGATTCTGCTATTAGGTCTGTTCTAGAAGATATCGACAGCAAATTAATTTTAAAAGAGGAAAAGATAAACGCGATCAAGGCTCATCTTCTTATTCTAGGCGTGCAACTGCACGCTTTGATTTTTGTTGACAACAACTATGCCTCGCTTAACATACGTCACGCACTCTGTTGCTGTTATTGGTTGTAGGTCTATCCAATTGAGTGCAGAGGCATTTTTTTTCCTGGTCCGTTCAAAACACGCCCCATAATCCCAGCTCTATGGAGCAGTATCAGACTCATTCTGACTAGAATTGAGTAGGACTATGTCAGGCTAATTTACACCACCCACAGCGTCATCTCCTTACAGACAGCCTCCGTAATCATGAAACCTCAGACATTGATAAAATACTCGCTTCCCTATCCTGCCACACGATTTTCAGTGAGGATTCTGCTTAGCAGTGTGATGAACCTCAACGTCTGTTGTTGTTTCCTGCATATTTAAGCCCTGATTAGACTATTGGTTGTCGTATCCACTTCCCAAAGCCAACTCTGTCAATAAAATTCACCAAATTAATAAAATTTATTTTATTTATTTCGAACAGACAGTAAAAACAATCAAGAAAGAAAAAAAAATTTGAATGAAACAAACTTAAGAATGAAAATATAAAAGAAATTATTTTGCCCATGTGACATGTAAATTTTATATTTTCTGTTTGAAAAGGAGCAGGTAGAAGATACATCTTATAATGTCCTGCCCCTTTCCTACTTGAAAGGCTGCCTTCTTCACCCTGACTCTCTGCAAACTTCCTAAATGTTACACTCATGACCACGTTGGTTTGCTTGTTTCCCTCTAGAGAGCAGTAGTACCGTATATCGCCACTAGGAGGCAAGGAACCATGCTAGCGTGATGTGTAAATGGTCGTAAGTAACCGATCTCGGCACGGTTAACTGATCCAAGCTCAGTCCGAACTCGGCACAGTATTCAGAGGGTAACGTAAATTGGGCTTATTTCTCTCCCAGTGAGTCTTATTTTCCTAACTGTGTTTTTTATAACTTGACAGGATTTTTTTTTTTATTAAACCAGATGTTATAAATAGATCCTTCACTCAGTATTTGTGTAGACTTTTTACCATAGTAGATAGGTTCATTCTTATAACTCAGTTTCTACATCTGCTACTCTTGTTTGAGTTTCAGGTGCTTTACTCCTTCAGTGGCCCTGAAGTGCAAACTGCAACTACAAATCTAAAAGCGCAACTACATTAAGGAAATCGCAACTACATAAAGCAAAGCGCAACTACATTAAGGAAAACACAATTACATTAACCTACCGGAAAAGGTAGGTACCAGTGGGAATCATGAGACATCGCTGATTGGACGACGAGGCCATTTGACCCTTGAACCGGAAGTCATTCTGCCTGCTGCGGCTTTTGAGAACATGGATATTGTCGGCGCCCCAAACATAGCTGCCGTTATCCAGGAATATTTTGAATCAGGACATACGTACGAGGTGATACTGGATATGCTCAAGACTAATCACCAAATTTCAGATAGTTTGCGTACACTGAAGACACACTTAAAAGAAGCTGGACTGTTCAGACGACGCAACTTCCGGTTCAAGGGTCAAACGGCGCCGTCGTCCAATCAGCAATGTCTCATGTTTCCATCTGGTACCTACCTTTTCCGGTAGGTTAATGTAATTGTGTTTTCCTTAATATAGTTGCTCTTTGCTTTATGTAGTTTTGTTCTTCTTAATGTAGTTGCACTTCGCTTTATATAGTTGCGATTTCCTTAATATAGTTGCGCTTTGCTTTATGTAGTTTTGTTTTTCTTAATGTAGTTGCGCTTTTAGATTTGTAGTTGCAGTTTGCACTTCAGGGCCACCGTATTACTCACCTCTAAAAATGTATCAACTTTTCTACTTTCATGTGTCTAGTTTTTCTAATCCTCATCCAAACTTGCTGGTTTTTATTACCTTGACAAACCAGAGGCCTCAAACAACTCAACATTGTCTCAGTTTCAATTCTGTGCAACAAATCATCAGTGTCCCTGCAATGTGATAATCTTAAAATGATTTGGGTAGCGGAACCACTAGAAGGATGTTTAAAGGCGGAGGAGGTTTTTTCCAGGGTAATTTGTCTCAGCAGCAGCAGCTGAGATGAGCTGGAAGAGGAAACTGGGGAACAGGAGGCAGGAAGTTGTTGCTCCTTCTAGCTGATCCTGGATAAGCAGCAGACGATGAATGGATGCTGTCAGCTGATTTTGTAATTTAATAACTCGTCAACATTTAGATTTTAATCTCAATAATAACAGACTTTAAAAACCTCTTGGAAGGAACAGTTATACAGCAAGTAGGCAGGAAACCAGCCAGCAAAGATGCCTCTTTAAATCTTTTTAAAGAGGCTGTTTAATATACGCATTTAGTGATAAGATTTAAAAAGCAATATTATGTTTGATGAATCAGTATTTGATGCTTTTTTAAGCGGTTAAAATCGGATCATGCTTTTTTAAAATGAGATAATCCTGATTGAGAGCAACCAAGCTTGGTAAACATGTTACTGAGACACCAACAGTGCAGAGTGGTCAGCCCAGATCCACCCTCAGCTCCTCATGCCCACAGCAGATCCGTTTGACTCAGTCCACCGATGCATCGGCCGTTCTCTAACAAAGACAACCTGCCAAGTTGTTTCAGAAAGCCTCAGCTTTGGAAAGATTAGGAGGATTAAAATCGGAACGCAGTTTTGTCCAAACAGCAGAGCTTCAAATGGGCGGCCCTTGTTCTGATAACGTCCCCGGGGCCAAATTCAGCTTTCTCTGTTTCTCCAATTTCAAATAAGCCGCAGAGGAAAAACAAGCTTTTTAAAATCCTTTGTTGTTGTTATTTTTGATCAGACTAAAATGCAAAATGTTTGCTCTTCTGCACTTGAAACTAAAACCAGAATTAGGCTCTTGGGTCCATTTTTTAGGATTTCAAGGCCTGAGCTGATTCATCAGAGGATGCGATCTTTCAGGGCATTTAGTGACTCAGCTGCTGCTCTTTAAAAGCTTCTTCATGATCCCCAGGTGACTAATGATGCTGCAGAAATGCTCCTTCTGTTTGCTGCTGAATTCAGATGATGGCTTTTCTACAGAATTCATTCCTCACAGATGTGTCTCAGCTCCATGTGACAAAAGCTTCGCGGACTTCATCACCATAGTGACACGGCAGACATTTTCCCTCGTGTTGCTATAACAACCTTCAAGACTATTTATTTATGTGGCAAATGATATGAAAGCAACCCCAGAAAATTAATCATACCAATAAGTTGACTGTTAAAACTTGCTCAGCCTCTGGACGGTGCAATCAGATGAAACATTTCCGAATGTAAACTCAGCGCTCACGATGCTTCATCCTTTCATTTCTCCTTCTCTCGTCTTTCTTCAACGCGGCGTCTCCGTTCTGCTGTTATTGGCTGCAGCTAATTGAAGTGTTTGCATTGAGAGACCTAGGGAAACGTTCGGAGGGGGGGTGGGCTTCTTTAATGAAGTGTGATCTCATTAAAAGATACAGCAGCAAGTGTGAGCACAGAAAGAAGAAAATAGCGTGTGGGACAAAGGACAGGAGGCCACCGAGAGCATCAGCCAATTGTTCTTCTCATAATGAAGCACCAGTGTTAACAATGTGCAAATTAAGAAATTAAAATGTGCGGAATGAGTTATCGTCTTACATGCTGAAGATTGGTGATGACTGCATCTGATGATGCAGACCATGCACATCCAACTAATTAACAGAAATGCATCTTCTACGAATGTTAAGTCTTTGATTTCTAACTTTGGTTACTGTCTGTTATTTCTTTTTAGCAGAGAAAACAGCAGTGGATCTTATATTTGTACATTTCCTTCTCTTCTTCCATCTAACACTGAAAAAATGATCTAGAAATAAGTTCAAATGTCCTAAATCAAGTGTATTTAACCTTAATCTTAGTAGTTAATTGGGATGATTTGCCAATGGAATGAGTATTTTTACTTTTAAAATAAGACAATTAGAAAATATGCACTTGCAATAAGACAATACAATTGCTTTTTCTTATTCTAAATCTAAATTGTCGTGTTGCATTGGCAAAGTGTCTCACTTAACTCCTCAATTCAAGATAAACAGCACCTATTTTAAGAAGAAAATTACTTATTTAGATTTCTATTTTTTGTAGTGAACCTAGACTAATTTTAAAGGTAAACTAGGCATTCATCTTTTGCACTCTAAGCTGACAAATCTTGGAAACCGATTGTCTTGAAAAAAGTAAATGTTACTAATAATCTCTTGTTTTGTTAACTTTCAAATTTTTATTCCCAATAGTGAGATTGTACAGGGACTTGATTCTGGTGCTACACCCCTGAGCATATATATATATATATATATATATATATATATATATATATATATATATATATATATATATATATATATATATATATATATATATATATATATATGTCATCCATCCATCCATCTTCCTCCGCTTATCTGGGGTCAGGTCACGGGGGCAGCAGCCTAAGAAGGGAGGCCCAGACTTCCCTCTCCCCAGCCACTTCTTCTAGCCCCTCAGGAGGAACCCCAAGGCGTTCCCAGGCCAGCCGAGAAACATAGTCTCTCCAGCGTGTCCTGGGTCTTCCCCGGGGCCTCCCCCTGGTGGGACGTGCCCGGAACACCTCACCAGGGAGGCGTCCAGGAGGCATCCTAACCAGATGCCCGAGCCACCTCAACTGGCTCCTCTCGACGTGGAGGAGCAGCGGCTCTACTCCGAGTCCCTCCCGGATGACTGAGCTCCTCACCCTATCTCTAAGGGAGAGCCCAGCCACCCTACGGAGGAAACCCATTTGGGCCGCTTGGATCCGCGATCTCGTTCTTTCGGTCATAACCCAGAGTTCATGACCATAGATGAGGGTAGGAACGTAGATCGACCGGTAAATCGAGAGCTTCGCTTTTTGACTCAGCTCTCTCTTCACCACGACGGACCGGTACAGCGCCCGCTTCACGGCAGACGCTGCGCCAATCCGCCTGTCGATCTCCCGCTCCGTTCTTCCCTCATTCGTATATATATGTCAATGATGCAATAAAAATCATCCATTCAGCATCTAATCAAAGCTGTTTTGTTTTAAATAAATACATCTTCCGATGCTTATTTATTTTTGAAGTTATGATTGTTAATAATTCAATGATAAGTTGTTCTGATTGACTTAGTCCAGTAATCAAGTAATTGATATTCTGTTGAGCGATTTACAAGAAAAACATGTTTTTTATGAATCCAACTTCATCCTCATGGATAAAAAGTGTCTCATTGAAAAGGATAGACAGATGAGTTTTTTTAGTTTTTGAATCTTTAACCCTTTAAAACCCAATCCAAGAATAAAACAAAACAGAAAATTACTTTTTTTGGTTTGAAGTCCTTATTTGGCCTTTTAACAAAATATGTAAAAAGAAAAAAAAGAAAATACATTTTTGATATTAATAATTTATTACTATGTAATACAGTGGGCGCTGGTTGGAAATGGACACTTCACTCACGCTCCGCGTGTTTCACGTATTGTGTGAAAAACATGTGACTACTATAGCCACTAGGTGGCAGTCTGACTCCATTTCGGCGTCCCATGAGTCAGAATTAGATAGGTCGAGTAGCAGACTGGAAGGGGTGTCATGGGTCGCGAGTTTATAGCGCAGAGGTTAAGCTGAGTGGTCTTTGGTTCAACAGACTGTGGGTTCAATCCCAGCTGTGGCCGAGTTGCCTTAAATGTTTTGTTTTTTTTTTATTATAATTATTATCGCTTTTTTATAAAGTAATGAAAGTTAGAATGTAAAGTAATGAAACCAGGTTTTCTATTTTTGAAACAACAATTGGAGTTATTCGTTGGACATTCACGCATGAGCCTGTATAAAAAGAGGAGCTGACCAGCTCCTTTAGTCAGAGACTTGCAGTAGACACCGTGTCTGTACGTTTGTGGGCCTGCAGTCAACTGAAAAGCAGGTTTATCGGGGATCTTGGTGTGATATTGTTGTATTTTATTTTGTTTTTGATTAAAATAAAGTTAATGAATTAATTTAACATTGGGACTGCATAATCTTATTTCATGAAAATATTTATAGATAGATTGATAGTAGTTATAGATACACCTCCGATCTTATCTGAGAACTGTTATTTCTATTTATCTGCATCGCTATTATTTAATGAAAAATAAAATTAATTAAGTTGGAGCCGGGGATACGGACTGTAGCGCAACCAGAGAAAGGCGACAGAGACAGTGCTGCGGCTGGTGATGTTGAAATTAAAATCATATCCAAAGTTGATTCCTCATTAAGATAAGCCAAAGTTATTCAAAAGGGTATGTAAGAAAATATATTTTCTTTAGTTTTGTAAAATATAAGTGCCGTTGAAAGCTTTGTTTTTGTGTGTTACTTTCTTGCCGTGCAATATGTGACACCCCTCCCAGTCTGGTCAAGTAGCAGACTGGGAGGGATGTCACGTGTTGCGAACTTATAGCGCAGTGGTTAAGCTGAGTGGTCTCTAGATCAACAGCTTGTGGGTTCAATCCCAACTGTGGCCGAGTTGCCTTAAATGTTTTTTTTTTTATATAAAGCATCTTAATGCACCTTTTTCCTCCCTGTTTGCACCTCCAGTAACTTCTATGCCAATATGTGACGAGTGAATTTCTCCGCTGTGAGATCAATAAAGCTCATCTAATCACATCTACTCCAATCTAAATAAATAAATAAATATACACATGTTCAATAAATGAATAAGCATTCAATTAATTACCCCCAATAAATGGTGAAATGATATGTTCTCATAATAAATCATTTATTTAAAAAATGCTGTTATGTTCCTTTATTTAAATTCCTTTTAAAATGCTTAACTATTTTTATTCTTTTATTTTCTTTCAAAAAATCACTAGATTTTAAAAACACTCATAGGTTTTGAAAGGTATTATATATATATAGAAACTAAAACGCTCGGATCTTTCTGTCATTTTGTGTGCGTGTGAAGCATCTGCAATGTTTTCGTTAAATATTCAAATAAATAAGATGGACTTTAAACTAGCAGACACGTTTGGATTTTTGCCATTTAATTTTTTTATTTAATTTTAAAAACGAAAGAAATGGAAATGGGGTTTTTATGTCATGATCTTGGCGCTGATGGTTTGGTTTTTTCCTCTGCTTCTTGCTCCCTGTCTCCCTGGTTCTGCGGTTCTAATCTGATTGTTTGCCTCCCATCAGCGCCAGGTTATTTGTGTGTTTTGGTGAGACGTTTCCTAGCTTTCTTTAGTCTGTCTGCTTCCCTGATTATGACCAGTTTTTTGTCCTGTGGATCAGCAGTCAACTGAAAAGCAGGTTTATTGGGGATCTTGGTGTGATATTGTTCAATTTTATTAATTTTATTTTTAAACTCGCTGCTTCTGCATCAACAGCGATGTTGATGAGTGGAAAAAAACCCCACCTGGTCTCCTTACCAAAGGGAGCACCGCACATTTCAAGGGATAAAAAGACGTTTATGTGCGCTTATAGTCGTGAAAATACGGTAAATTCTAACACTATCCATTCACAAAAATATAAATCCTACGGGAATGCCGGGGCCCCGGGCTGCAGCCCCGGTAAGCCCCTGCTAAAATCCGTCCCAGACCTGGATATACGGTATAGATATTGCTTATATATTGCCACAGTGTTTAGATATTTTTATAATTCTATTTACCCTTATATGTGTCATCTTGCACGATTGTACCATAAACGTATTGCACGGCAAGAAAGTAACACACAAAAACAAAGCTTTCAACGGCACTTATATTTTACAAAACTAAAGAAAATATATTTTCTTACATACCCTTTTGAATAACTTTGGCTTATCTTAATGAGGAATCAACTTTGGATATGATTTTAATTTCAACATCACCAGCCGCAGCACTGTCTCTGTCGCCTTTCTCTGGTTGCGCTACAGTCCGTATCCCCGGCTCCAACTTAATTAATTTTATTTTTCATTAAATAATAGCGATGCAGATAAATAGAAATAACAGTTCTCAGATAAGATCGGAGGTGTATCTATAACTACGCAACCATTTTCATAAAATAAGATTATGCAGTCACTTGACTGCATAATCTTATGTTAAATTAATTCATTAACTTTATTTTAATCAAAAACAAAATAAAATAGCACAATATCACACCAAGATCCCCAATAAACCTGCTTTTCAGTTGACTGCAGGCCCACAAACGTCACCCTCAGCACGGCAGAGGTCCCAAGCGCCACCTGGTGGTTGTCCGGGTACATTGCAGTTCTTTTTGAAATAAAAAAACTGGCCTCAGGAAATACAACGTGATTCACGTGGGAATCACACAGGAATCACGCAGGAAACCGTCCATTTCCAACCAGTCCCCACTGTAAGTCAAGATTATTTTTTGTGTAGTCTTCTACTGGCTGTTATCAGGTATATCTGATTGTGTACAAAAGGATTTTGAGCAAATTATTTACCATTAAATTATGCAAAAGGTGTTGGACTCAAAACATTTCAGAAACCGTATGTATCAAATACGATGCATTTGGCATTATAGGGTTAAAAGATGCAAAACTTGCGTGCTAAATAAGAAAGTCCTGAAATGATCCATATCTTAATATAGGCGTCCTTGAATGTGCCACAGATAAAACCAAAGTAGAAAGGTTCATGAAAAAATTGGTAGAGTCCAAAAATAGTGGAGAAACACAAAATATTTCAAATTCTAAATTTAAAAGGAATATTGCTTCATTTTTATTTCAATAAATGTAAATCCTGCCAGAGTCAGAATTCATATGAGATTTTATTTGGATTTCCAACAAGAAAAAATATGATTTATCATTTATTTCAAGAGTAAAAGAGAAAGATATAGAAATTATAGACATTTTGTCACACAATGCAAATAAACCAAATCAAATGAATGAAATATAATCAACAGGGTTACTTTAAAAACAGTTGTTAATTCAACATTTCTAAACGAAGTCACAGCGTTCTACAAATGTGGAGATGGACATCGATTCACAGATTTCAAGCCTGTTTCTCTTCTTTCTGAGACATAAAAATAATAAGAAAACTGTTCTCTGCTAGATTTGACAAATGTATTGATTATGGTAAACGGTCTGTACTTATATTTCACTTTTTCAAGTCAGGACACTTCAAAAAGTGCTTTAAAGACATTCATTCACTCACATTTTCATAAATTAGAATGTTATGGTGTGAAATAACTGGTGCTGGAGTCGATGAAAAGCTAACAAAAAATGAGACTCATTTATGCAAATGTTTGACTATTGCATCACATTGTCTGGATATCTTCTGTTGGGGTCATTAACCATCTGCTCTGTAGAAAAATAATATAAAAAGTGTCCAAAAAAGCAGATTTTACTTGCAGGCGACACAAACAAATTCCGATCAGGAAAGGAATTAAACAAGGTTTTGAAGTTGTTGGCTAAATAAATGTATGAATTATTGAGTGCTTTGATTCTTTTTATCATCATCAGTCATTTAAGTCAACATTGGATTATTTAGAGATGCTCACTGAACTTCTGGAGAGATCTTGCTGCACTGAAATTAAAGGGGCCGAATCATTTTGCATGGCCCAATCTTCAGTTCTTATTTCTTTAAAAAAAAAACTTTAAAATAGTTGGTAAAATGTGTCCCACCTTTTTTGATGTTTCACAAAGAACCATAATTTTATTTCTTTATGTTTGAAACCTGAAATGTGGCAAAAGGTCGAAAAGGGGCTGAGATATGGGAGGGATTTCCATCTGATGTGATCATCTTCCACCTTTTGTAAGAATGACATGTGGTTAAAGTTTCTGCCAATCACAAAAAAGGCATTGATATCCACACATAAAATATTCACTGGCAGCAGTTTTGTATTTAGAATAAATAAAAATCAAAATTTTAAAAATGGAGGAAAAATAGATTTGAGCTTCCTGAAGAGGTAGCGAAACATCTTCAAATCTTGGAAACCAAGTCCAGTGGATTTTTTTTTTTTTTTGAACTTTTACGGAATGTCTATGACCTGGATGACTGAGAATCTTCATCAGCATATTGCACTCCATTTTGGGAAAGATACCCTCGGAATAACGTCTGAGTATGAGAAATTGCTTAGGAAACTTGCAGATTATAGGAACCATGTATGTTTCAATTTAAGACACATGGCAGAAGAGCTAACAACGGAACCAAACGACCCACTCATCGGTTTCCAAGCAATACAAGGCCTTGGCTCTATAAAGACTCAAACTCACTGCGGATCCAGACATTTGAATTGAGAAAGCTTCCTGGAGAGGTAGCGAAACGTCTTCAAATCTTGGAAACAAAGTCCAGTGGATATTTAAATTTTTATTGTATTTTAAGGAATGACTATGACCTGAATGACTGAGAATCTTTGTCAGCATAGATTTTAATTAAAAACCAGACAAATTGTTTCAGAGAGAGAGAGAGGTTTGTAAATGCTGGGGTAAAATAATTGCATCTTCTGCATAAAATCTGATTTTCAATGGTTCTATTTTCATGCATTTTATACCAATATTTTTGCAGTCAGTGATTCAATTAGAATAGATAACAGTGATCAGAAAGCAGGCGTCTCTGCATGGTGCCCCCTGCAGACAAAAGCTTGAAGATGTTGGGTTATTTGGTTTGATATGTGTAACAAACTGATCAGTGTATTCTCATTATCAGTTCGTATGAAATCGTACGAAAAGTTATGCACAGTAATTTTATAAATTTTTTTCGTCTTATTTTTACTTCTTGCCTCGAGACAAGATATCCTTGCACATGCGCATCTTATGCACCATTCAATAACATAGAATTTAACTTAGAATTAACCCTGACCCTAAGTACAAAACAGCAAGCAACCTAGTTAGAGACATCAAGAAGTAATTATTGCAATGTTTTTCCCAGTTTTACGTCTTTCCGTGGATCTGCTTTTTTCGTCTGTGTGCCTGCGCATGCGCACTGATCTGTTTTTTCGAGGAAAAACGTCAAAAACATACGAAATACTGTGCATAACTTTTCGTACGATTTCATACGAACTGATAATGAGAATGTAGAACTGATTGAAAGTTTCTAAAACCTAATTTACACAAGGCTGCAAATAAGAGTGTCCAGTTAGCTCTGTCGATTCTATATCTGCATCTAGAGATGTTATTTTAATTTGATTTAAAGATGGATGCCCTCTTTTTAAAAAAACTGTTTGTTCAGGAGGAAATATGATATTTGATTTCTTCTCTAACAGTGTTTTAAGGAATATTAGAAAATAGCTGCTTGAAAATTAGTCTTTACTGGTTTTAAAAGGGGACTAATGTTAGCAGGATTTAAACTCGGGGGAAGTGGGCTGTTTTTCTTGGTTTTCCTGCAACATTCAAAATATTTTAGATTTTTTTTTTTTTTACAGAACTCCATTTGGGCCTGGAGCCTTTTTATTAAGCATTTGAGGGTCATTTTTTAGGATCTCAGATTCCCAGTTATGTATTTAAAAGGAAATATAGCTATTTTTATCACTGCATACTTTTTGCTGGATGGCTTAAAATCTACCTGATTTATTGTGATATAAAAATTTACAATATTTTCAAAGTATGTATTAAGAATTGTTTTAATTTTTAAAATGAATGTTCCACTTAATTCTAGCTTTGCTTTTTCTCTTTTCTCTTTAGGCTTCTAGAAATGTAAAGTTTTCCTCTAATTCCTTAATATGATTTTGTTTCTTCCAATTTTTCAAACTGATTATAAAGCAGATATTATATAATTTTCTTCCTAATATATTTTTGTTGAATTTGTTGTGTTTCAATTGTGTTTCAACATATTAAACAGTTTACAAGTCTGCTCTTTAAGAGGTAATCATGCATAAATTTGACTTCTTTACTTTTAATGCAGGGCATGTGATCTCTACTTAAGGATATTATTGCCTCCTGCTGTTAATCTGCATGATGTTTACAACTAATATGGAGTTAGCTTTGTGTGTCAAAAACTATTTGAAGCTTTGGCTTAAACAAAACAGTGTTTTTATTGGACCTGATGAAGGCCAGAGTGGGATGGATCAATTAAAAGAGCAAACAAGGCTAAAACAGAATACCAAGTCTATGTTATTTTGATATTTTTGTATTATTCAATTAGCTTCAATAGAAATAAAGGTTTCCATCTGGCGGCCATGTGTCTGAAAACCTTTCTTTACGACCATGACAAATCCTGTCACCACCAGCACTACTTCCTACGCTGGTATGACCAAGGACTCCCACATTCCATCCTTCACGTGTCAACGAGCCGACACTCGATCCTAATTGGCCACTTCTGCAAAGATGGTGTCCGTTCTGCTGACTGAGGATGTTTAAATTCCACCTCTGAAACCTGAGCTCCCCCACAGGCTCATTTCTCCCTGGGTGGGGAATCAAACACCGACAAACACAAACAACACGAGCTCCAGTTTAGGCCTGGGCCAACAAGCCTTGTGTCCCTATGGCGGACACATCAAACGCCATGTCCTGTCTGTCTTCCTCCGGTTAGAGCAGACCCCATTCCCATCAGGTCATAGAGAAGCTTGCTCCACTTCTTCAAGCAGCCCCCCACCCCCAATTCCAGCCTGTCAACAAATTTGGTGAGCAGGGAGCAGTTTGTGGTACGACCTAAATGCTCATACTTAGAGGCCAGAGCAGGGTAAATATGAGCAGGCTTTACAGCGCCCTTGATAATAGTGTGGTTATGACTGGCTGGGGAAATCCAAGTAAGTCCTGCTTCGACTAAAGGTGTTAAAAGGCTTTAAGTGTCAAGACGAAAAGCTTGTCTACACTTAATGTTTGCCACTTTCTAGAGCATAGTTGGAGTTATATTACTTTATATAAGAATTATCTGTTATGATGTGGAATTATATTGTTTTATTAATATTTTGATTATACATCTGTGGGTCTAAAACACATATGGAATCAAGCTGTGACAGAAATATTGAATCAGTGAGGAGGTGATACATTTCTTCTATAAAACCGATCTAGGAGACTTTTGTTTCCCTACACGGCAGCAAAAGCAAGACTATTTCAAGTCCAAAAAATGTGTTCATATCCAATTTCTCTCCTTTTCACACTTGATTCAAACTCAAAACCCTCCTCAAGTTTCCCTGTTGAGTGGGTAAATTTAGGATACTGCCCACATCCACAGCTCTAATTCCCACTAGTGCAGCAAGTGTTGCATCAGGAGCTCCACTTCCCCCCTAAACCTTTTTAAACCGCCATCAAAGAAATGAATTTTCACTTGAGAAGTCTTGCAGCTCTCCCAGCAGGCTTCAAATGTGAGAACGACAAGGAAGTGTTGAGTTTTGTTGACAGTTTGAGTCAGAGAGCGGCAACGCGGAGCTAAACATAGTGTTTCTGTTGACATCCAGTGATGATTATAGCACAACTCTGCTGAGCCGATGGAGTTAACAAAAGTTCACATTAATTCAGTCATTCTTTATAAATATCTTGCTCAAACCAAAAGAGACTCATGCAACCTAGAATCCCAGTGGATTTGAACATTAAAGCTATTCTGCACCAAATAAGTGATAAATAATGAGAATGCTAAAAGAAAAACATACTTTGATCGAAACATCTTTATGAAACAATTTCAAATAAAATGTTTAGATAGACCAGATGTTAGATGATCCTGTTTTAGTTATCCACCTTTCTCCAGTCATTAATCCCTAGACATTCCCAAACATAATCTCCCATGCTCTCTAAGGGAAAGCTGGATTCCAGCTGCCAAAAATGTGTCACGATGAACTTTGTGAGCAAACTTCGATAACCTGGTCATGCTAGGTCACTGGCTGTTATTAGTAAGTATTTTCAAAAGCTAATAATTGATGAAAGTGAGAAACATTAATATTAGAAGTGCAATTATTGAGATGAAGAGAGATGATAAACTTTGTGGTGATTAACAGGACGATCGTGAACTGAAAAAAAAAAAACAAGAGGTGTTATTGCTAAACTGAGAGAGAAGCTTCAAGAGCCCAGAATTAAGGTTGGTAACTTGCATCCTAAATACTTAAACTCCTTTATGTCAGGAATCCAGTTTGTGTGGTCTGTTTTTGTGTTTCCTTTCCTCCTCCACCAGGTGGTGCCCCGTCCTCATTGGGTCTCCCTGCACACCTGCAGCTCATTGCCTCATTATCTATGGAGTGTTCTTAAGCTGCTGACTGCCACTACCTCGACGCCAGAGTGTTTGCCAATACTGGGCACTCTAGCCATGCTTAGATTAGCAGAGTCTAACCTGAGTTTGTGTTTGACAGTTTTGGATTCTCTAGTCAAACTGAGTTTTTGTCAACCTGAGTCTTAACTTTGTTTTTGTCTTTGCCTCTCAGCAGGAAGTCATCCTGCAAACTGGATTTGTTCAGTCCTTCTCTCTCTGGAAGGTTCAGCTGAACTTCTAACTGAACTGGGGTTCCAAACAGGAAGTTTGGACCCACTTTCCCCAAGAGGTCGTTTGAGCGTTACTCCTAGCAAAGGTTTCTTCAGCACTACAGCCCGTTCAAGTACTGCAGGAAATCTGAGTGGCAGTAAACTTCTTAATTCATCAAGGAACAACCGCAGTCTGAGTAACCCAGTCCACCCATCATCCAACAAGACACTCTCTGTACAATCCTCACAGTCTGGATTCCATAAAGGACACCTTTCCCTGAAGAAGTGAGTCTGCAACCTTTTCATCCCATTCTAAGATTCAAATTTCCCACTGAGCCTGAACTAACCGTAGTGTCGTCCCCTCACCTTTCAGTCCCTGTTGAGCAGTGTTCAGAGCAACACTGGACTCACTCCCTAGTGCTCAGAGAAGCACTGGATGCATCACCCATACTCAATAAACCTGTTAAACTTTTACTGTGTCTCTCTGTTTGGCTTTCTGCATCTTGGGGTCGGACCTTAGATAAAAATCATGACACTTTAACTCCTTAAAGCTATAGTGGAGGATTTTTGCTAATTCTTAAAAAGGCCCACCTTCTCCACTCTCCAAAAAAAAAAAATGCACATGCACAGACCTATAGCTTCAAATAAACGCGTGCGAACATGTACAAGCTCATTTTGTTTTGTGCATATTGTGTTTCAAAGTTGCTTTTTGCTTTGCCCATACAAGCTTACTTTACAAAATAACATTTGAAATGTTTCCACTATGTCAGACTCACCATCAGTAAGTAAAAATGGGGACGATCCACCTGGAGAAGAACATCCTCCACTGTACCTTTAAGTAGTTCTGTTTTAATTGTTGTTCCTTTTACAACTTTTGAAAAAAAAAAAAAAAAAACTCTAGAAAAATAATCCTGATTATGTGAAACTTTAGGGATTTTGTTTCTCTATATGGTGGAGAGAAAGGATTTCTAAATACCTATAATACCCAGAAACTTGTGAAATTCTTATGGATTCTTGATTCCTCAGACTTTTGGCATACTCCTCAAGACAGAGCAGTGTATATATTAGAATATACTATACATACAATCAATTTATGAGGTCTTCAGCCTCAAAAATGGGCTGAAAAAAACAATGCCTGTGGGATTCCCCCAGACCTCTTATTCTGACACTTCCAAAAATCTCTGTTTTCCCTTGGTCTAACTTTTTGTGTGGCTGATCTATTTTTTAGAAATTGACTCCATCATTCATTATCATTTGTCACTAATAGGCTCAAGCCGTATATCTGAAGTTTGACAAAACAAAGCTGTCCATCAAGCTTCAGCTCAAAAAACTCAACAGGAATCACCAAACTTACTAGAAAGACGACTGTTTGTGACAGAACGGAGGACGCATGGATGAAGGAGTCTGTGTGAATGAGGGCTAAGGATCAGCTCACTCAGCTATACAGGAAGTTTATTTCATTCACTAGTCATTGAGTTCCCATTTTTACAGTCTAAAACCACAGCTCAACAATCAGTCCATCAATATACACATTTTATTTTTTCCTGTTTTACCCTAACAAAAAATGACCAAAGCAATTTGCAGGTAAAAAAAACAAAACATGGAAACAAAAACAAGGAAATAGAATTCAAAACATTTAAATGCATGGAAATTACATAAAAAGCACATTATATCTGTGTCAAGTGTGAAAAGCCATTTTGAATGACTTTGTTTTTTTGTTCAGACTTAAAATTGACATGATTTATAATAGAGTGTAATTTGGGAGGGAGCCTTGTTGTAAATACGAAGCACAGCAATAGCAGAAGAAGGATTCATTTGACCTTGGTGAGTGGCCTCTCCTATTGAAGAAAGAACATTTCACTGTTGCTAAAAGCAAACATTAAAATCTTAAACTGATTTGAAAAATTAACCATAAGTCATAAATAAAAGCACCGGTTGAAATGGTTGAACTCTGGCCTGGAGACAAAACTGGGGGGGTGCTTTCTCTGAGAAGAGAAATTATTCTGTTAAATTTCATGTCACAAGGCTTTTGTTTTGTTGCTCACGTTTTTTATCACTATAAAAGACAGAATATCAACTGCATTGCTGTAGATAGGGTCCTGTCCCTCATTTGCTTCACCCTGATTTTTCCTTTTGAACTACATACTTAGAAATTCCAAAAAAGTAAAAAACAACAATCCACTGGACTTTGTTTGCTTTACTTTGCTTCCCATCCAGGAAGCTTTTTCAATTCAAAGTGTCAGAAATAGCGATGAGCACTTACTTAATATATACTTAGAAACTTATCACGTTTCTGCCAAGTGGTCATTGGCTCTCTGTGGCTGACCCTATGCATTACCAACAATCAGTGGTGGTTAACCCAGGTCCAGAAAATAAAAAAGTGGTACAGAGAGCAGTTCCAGCCTTATGCATTTCCATCTCCACAACACAGACTAGGGGCTAAGGAACTAGTGAAGTGAGCAGGATGAAGGAAAATTAGGCAGGATTTACATTCTGCACCTGGATTATCCACCTCTGCCAGTCCTCACCGAGCCAAAACCCTGCATGGTTGCACCATATATATTTAATGCTCTGAACTTCCATATCAATGCACTTTTTTTGCACAATGTTTTTTCTCCTACACTGTTTACATTTAATCACTGCTGCACTGGAAAGGGAAATGTCATAAGAGCTGTACAAAATTAAATTTAGTTTTGTATACACTCTGTGTATACAAAATAACAGTAAAAGATGTCTAAGTCGAAGTTTAAGCCAACAATGGCAAAACTAATGATCATGGCTGGAACTTCCACATCATAACAGAGCTGAATGAATGAAGTGTTTAAGCAGCATGGTCATGGTATATGCTTGTACAAAAAAAAAAAAAAAAAAAAAAAAAAACATATGATCTTGAAAAAGTGAGGTTATTTTTCCACCAAGCATCCATCCTGATCATGTTTTACTGACCCTTTTAAGCCTAAATAGAATTCCAGCAATGGGAGCGATGAGCAGATAGAAACAGACGTGGCGCCATCTGTTGGCAGTACCACTGAACTGACAGAAGGCAGCTACTTAATGCAGTCCAGCAATGTCTCATAGTAAAGCAACAGCTCAGCGTGGTTGAGAAACCTACGGAGCCCCCTGGGTGTCAGGGTAAAAAAAAAAAGCCGGTGGAATTCCGTGAGCACGGATTGATAAACTGAGCGCACAGTTTTCCAATCCGTGCATACAGATTAAGAAACTGTGCTCTCGGTTTATTGATCCGTGCGATAGGATCAATAAACTGTGTGCCTGGCTTTGCATTCCATGCTCACACAACTGCTCTGGAACCTTCAGAGTTCGATGCAAGTTCAAGCACTAAAGCATGCTCATTAAAGCATTGCACTGCACTACGTCTATATGTTTATATATATATAACAATTAATTGACTAAACTTAGGTCCGACCCATGTATCGAACTCTGAACTTTTTTTTTTTCACCCTGACACCCAGGGGGCTCCGTAAGAACCAACTACTATTAATCTAATTATAATATTCTTTGTAGTTAGACTCTAGAAACTATTAATAGCACTGCTATCACTGGTATCATTATAAAAAATGACAATTACTCACATATCCATCAACTTAGCAGCTGCATCTGGAATGCTAAGCAGCTTGAGCTTCAGCTTTAGTGAACGCTAATTTTTATACTGCATTAACAGCACTTTTATCACCCTTTGGTTAAAATATTTTTATGATAGTATCACACTGGATCTTGGACTTACTTCAGTATTTCAACACTTTACGGGGAGGTGCTAACTGGCTACTTACCCCCGGTTTACCCCCTACCCCTCAAACATGTGTAATATCCTACCTCCAATGTTATTTTGGATATCCACAAAGGGCTTTTTTTAACTAAAAAACCGAGCAAAAATGAAATGAAAACACAAACATAACAAATAATACGTCAGCAGGATGTGGTAATCTTTCAAAGAGTGGTTGTATGCAACCAGAGTGAGCTACTTGGCTATATATATATATATATATATATATATATATATATATATATATATATATATATATATATATATATATATATCTTTTTATATATATATACATTTTTTTTTTTTTGGCAGCATTCAGTAACAGTTTTTCAATATTTCCAATTAGTAACCGTGAATGAAGCCTAATATGTAAACTGCCTGATAGCAAAGCCCAGAATGCAGCTGCTTCCTCTCAAAGTTTCACTGTTGATTAAAAGTGGAAGAGCTCATTTCAAAGATGGCCCCATCTTCTTCTGGCGTTCATTTAAAACGATCATAATCACAAAGATGTTGTTCCTTCGGCCTCTTGAATTAATACTTGCAAAACATGTGGATGAAGTTTGCACGATGCAAGTTTCTTCAAATTTTCAAATCTAAAAGATTGTAGGACTGATGGTAACGGTGGCTCTGCCTTTAAGGAAAAGCTATTGTGAGTTGAAAGTAGTTACAATGTCCTCTAGACATACTTGCAGTGACAAGGACAAATTAAACATTTACCTTAATGGAGGAGGAATAAAAGCTGAGTGATCTGTGCTGCAGAGGAAGAAGCATCCAACTTGATCTGACATAGTCCTTAAAAGAAAGCCGCTATAAAAAGATGATTATGAGGTAATAAGAAAGGATCGGCTGGGAATAAAAGTTAGGTTAAAAAAAAGAAGTGGCAGTTGGTCATTAGCTCTCTCCCTAAGAGCTTGTCAAGCAGCATAAAATCATCTTAGAAAAGATTACAGGACAAGGTGGTGATATCCATTCAAAGAAAAAAAAGGATAAATAATGCAATGGAATAAATTATTAAATGATATGTCCTCTCTTCTTTCAGGTTGGTGTCTTCACATGATAAAGAAAGCATTTCAAGCACAGCGGGGGGGGTATTATTATCATTACATTACAACTTAATTTTCTATTGATGTAGGGTATGATTCTCACCTCGTTTATTTTTTATTTCTTTGTATATTTAGCCTAAAACATTTCCCTCCAACAAGTCTCTTCCTCTGGATAAACCCACACCGACTGGATTCTTGGAAGAAAGTTTTCTTCACTATTGTGAGTTCCGTTTTCTCTGTCTCTCCAAATCAACGCTCTAAGTTCCCACGGATCCTGAACTAACCACTGATACTTCCCTCTTCCAGTTCCGGTTCACCAGTACACTGAGTTTCCTGAATCCTACCCCATTGATCTTATCAATAAACCTGTTAAAACTTTTACCCTGGTTCTCTGAGTGGTTTACTGCATGTGGGTCAGATCCCTTAAGAAAATCATGACAGTTTCTTGACTAAATCAGGACTATTACAGATCGACTAGATCCAGCCTAAAATCCAATGTCTAAAAGACGTCTGATGTTTGGGGCGATGTGCCTTAAACAGACCACTCATCCACAAATACCCTTATATTTGAATATATCTGCCTGGTTTGAAGTTCCCTTCAATGGTTGCTATGTAATTTTAGAATTCATTTTGAAATTCTTTATTTTCCTTTTAAGTCTTTAAAAAGTCTACATCTCTGAGCTCCTTCATCATTATGTTCCAATCTTTTCTCTCAGGTCAGCTGATCTTTCACTCTGTCAGAACCAAGCAGCTCAGAGGGAACAGCAGCCTCTCTGTAGCCGGACCCAAACTCTGCAAAGCTCTTCCACGGCATAGGCAGGTTTCTCCTTTAACACTCAAAGGATTGTGGTAATTGTTGATTTTGTGACAGTATTTTCTTATGTTTATTCTCCTATATTGGTTTCTATCAATTTGACTTAATTCAATGGTGTTTTATATCTGTCTTTTTTGTGCAGCACTTTGTTTTCTTTGTTTTCAAATTGCTTTTAATAGAGTTGGATGGGAATGGATTGGACTGGATTATGCTGCAATCTTTTTATATGTGCAACAAAATATAGTTTTTTTTTTTTTTTTTTAATCAAGCTACTTCTTTCATTTCTTAATATGGTATTATCATTACATTACAACTTAATTTCCGTAATTTTATGTTTTTGTCCAAGGAATATTAAATTTTTTTCAGGTAAACTTAATATGACTTTATATTCGTAATATTACCACTTCAGTCTTGGATTTTTACAGCATTAATCTGGTTGATCTAATAATAGGACTTTATTTTCATATTGTGATGACTTTGTTCTGGTAATGTGCCAATTTTATTCATGAAGACTTAGTATTATGACTTTATTTTTGTAATGAGAAAGTATTTATATCTTAGTATGGCCCAAATATTCCATTGTTCATTTCCAACTCATCAACTCATGAAATTCTCTTTTTTTAGGAGTAGTTTCTTGTACTTGATGTTGTTTTTGTTTCCTTCAAAGTTTTTGAGTAAGTATGTTAAAATATTTAAGTGTGAAGTAGTTAAATGTTTTACATCATGATGTAAATGCTGTAAAACGTGAACTTCAAACTTAAATGTTCTAACTTAATTACTCAAAAACAAAGGTATTCTGTTTCCACACACGGCTGCTCAGTGGTGCAGGTGGGTAGCACTGCTGCCTTGCAACAAGAAGGTTCTGGGTTTGATTCCCGGCCCAGGGTCTTTCTGCATGCAGTTTGCATGTTCTCCCCGAGCATGCGTGGGTTCTCTCCGGGTACTCCGGCTTCCTACCACAGTCCAAAAACATGATTGTTAGGTTAATTGGCTTCTCTAAATTCTCCTTAGGTGTAAGTGTGTGGTGAATGGTTCTTTGTCTCTGTGCCCTGCGATGGACTGGCGACCTGTCTAGGGTGGACCCCGCCTCTCGCCCGTTGACATCTAGAGATAGGCACCAGCACCCCTTGTGACCCCACTTGGGATTAAGCATGTTAGAAAACGGATGGAGGATGGGTTTCCACAGAAGTTTCACAGTAAGATTTAAGTGTCATAAATGCCCTCTGTAGGAGTCGGTACATAGATACCTTAAGCTCTTTACTGTCTGTTCCTGATTAGCTTCTTCTTGCATTCAGAAAAACGTTTCTTCTTTGATTCGGCGAAAAGTTAGAGTTCTGTTTTATCGTGATTGTGACAAACTGAGATATAAAAATAATTCTGCATTAAATAAAGAAAATAATAACTAAAGTGCAGAAACCCAAGTTTTTTTTATTTTTTTATTGGTCAGACTCACTTCATCCTCAAAGTGAATTTTCATTCGCTAGTTTCTTCATCCCTCCTCCTTTGAGTGACAGTGACTCTGATGGAGAAGGAATGAGAGGCCACTGAACTGGAACGGGGAAATGGGTCACCTTCTCCGTGGCTCATCCACCTCATGAGTAATTTAGGAGAGCTGCTCTGCACACTGAGGACTGACAAGTAAACAGAAGTTATATTCCTCTCAAAGCAGCGCGTTGAAACCCAAATATTAAAACACTGTGACCAAACAGAGCTTCAATTATTTTGTTGCCCTCAACCATGGAAGACAAAAAGTTACTCACTCCAAGTTAAACTCTGAGAACATTTGTTTTTGGAGTGAAGCGTCCCACCCCTCCTAATCCACCTGGAGAGCCTTCAACTTTCCAAAGTGGACATTAGAAACTGTTATAAAATTAATGGAGTAAATTAGCCCTGGGTTTCTCCCAAGCACATTTCTGCCGCCACTTTCAAGCTTATAACAGGGCGTCTGAAAAAACTTTTATTTTGAAATAGGTGCCAGAGCTGTTGGCAGAAACAAACACCAGAGCCTGTTCTATAGCAACACGGTCAGCCGTGAGCCGCCTAATTAAAATGCTGTGTTTGCTTCGCAGAAAAAGATGCATACATAAAGGAGAAAAAAAAACAGAAAAAAAATCATTAGTCTGAGTAAAAAATACTGAGGTGCCTGGCAGCTTTATAATGGTCTCACACTTGTTTGGCTTCAAAGTCAGTCCTCCATCAGCCAAAGCAAACTCCCCAAGGCCAACTCCTTTCTTCTCACAGCGTCTTAGCTCTTGCTTCAGTTGCTGCAGCTGCATAGTGACATCAGATTACTCAGAGAGATGTCTCACAACATGCCGCTGCAGCTGTTGTGTTCTAGTGTAAAATATGCAACAGAATCACAGGAAAGGTTGCGTTCACTCAAGTGTTTCAAGAGAATGTTTGAGTTGGACTTTAAAGTGTTACCTGTGTGAACTTTACATCTTTCCTAAAATCATAAAGGCATTTCATTTAAGATTTTAACTGTTATGGAGAGGACAGTACAGTTACAGCTTTAGCATTAATATTTTGTTAAGATTTTTATATATTTTTTATTTTGACATTTGTTCTCTTGCTCATTTGTTCAGCTGAGTTTTAAAACATCGTAAATTAATATTTAGTTCATCCAAAATGAGGCATCTGGCTTATTATAATTATCCAGCGTTTGTTACCTTTCCATCTGTTTATTTCTTCTGTTTATATGAACATCTCTGCAGCTGCTTCGTATATACAGAGAAAAACAGTTCATAGTTTATAAGTTGGTTTAAAGGTTATTTTTTTTATTAAGTGTAATTTCTGAATAACAAATGTTCTTATTCAGTTGAAGGGATTTGATTAAAAAAGCTTTAATATTTGAAAGATACTGAGCAGTTTGAATTGCTAGTTAGATCAGAGGTTTCGGTGAAACTTTAATGTCGGACAGGAGGAATTTTTGCTAATGGTAAAACTTCAGACTTTTTGTTCTTTTTTATTTCATTATGACAAAATGTAATTATTGGATATGCTCTACTTCCTCAACCATCACCCTTCACTATCTTTTAATTTACCATCTTTCTTATTCTTTTAATAAATATCTTTGAAATATGAAAATCTTTGCAGCTGTTGAATTCATGGAAAGGTGTAAGGGATGCGTAGAAGTAGTTGTTATATATCTATAAACTGTAATGCAGCTCAAGTGATGCTGTGATATAAATCCAATAAACTGTGAAATAATGGCCTAACAGAAAATCAGTCATTTATGGTACCCCTTCTACAGAGAGAGGACTGAATGGCAGTGCAGCGGTGAACTTCACATGCTCTCCTGTGCATGTAGGAGTTTTTCATGCAACTAATATTTTTAGCTTTAGGTTTGAGTTTTATGTTTTGCCTCCTATTGTACTTTTATGGTATACTGTGCATATTCTAAAGAAATAAACTTTTATAATTAGGAGAAATACTATATTGTCATATTTTGGCAAGCTGCTCTGTGCGCAACTGATAATGACGTCAGACTAGCAATTTAAAGGAGAAAATATAAATTCTCCTCAGAAAAGTTCATCAAATCATTATTTGATGATTTAGGGATATAAAAATATACTTTCAGTATCATAATTAAAAAACTGACCCATTTTCTATTTTGGTTGGCCCTTATAACAATACAGAGTGGGTAAATACACTACTAAATTAGATTGGTTGTTTTAACCAAAAGATTGGTTGGAAACACAACCTCCAACCAGATTAAACTCAAAAACTGTGAAAAAACTATTACTTTTGAATGAATGTGACTAAGACCTTTCAATGTGCTCATCACTGCCCAAGTTGTACCAACACTTTCACTGTCTAAATGAGCTTATGTCACTAGAATGACCAAGAGTGTACCATAAAAGATTACTTTCTAAGAAATTTTACACACCAAAATCCTTAAAAGATATTGTATTATGCACACCAATCATGGGTAATTTCAAATGAACTTAAATGAAAAAAAAACAAGAAAAAACATCTCATAATGTATTGCTAACTATAGTTATTCAGTCAACCAGTATGTGGTGACATGTTCGACTAGAAGCTTCATGAAATGTGTTTTTGTTTGGTATGTTGTAGCAATTTACCCAAACAGTTCAATGCCTCATGAGGCTTCATCTCATCATGAAGCCTCATGGTCTTCACGCAGCAGCCTGAGGAGCCTCAAATCAGATTTTTTTTGCACATATGCGACCTGTATCTGATCTTTTCTTGACAGTCTGAATTACAGATCCAATTTTTTCCAATGCGACTCAGGCCACTTGGCTCTGTGGTCCTGAATCCGACACATATGTGATCTATTCAAATACGACCTGTGTCTGAACGGCCAGGTTGCATTCATCTCACCTGGAGGACATTAATAATCTTGCTACGCAGAAGTGCGAAGAAAAACTAAAACCATGATGGACAATAATGCAGAAAGCAGTCTTTATTATCACCCTTTTTAAAAAGCTTGTTAATGCCCTGACTGAGGTTGTGAAAGATCGTTAGATGCGCTCCAGCACTACCATCCATGTTTACTTCTGTAAACAGAGAGCATGCTTAATTGTGAGGTCATTGTGCCCGCTACTGTGAATGTGAGACACTTAAGCTGTATAATTGCAGTTCATACAGGAGATGATGTACAAGTGGCATTTGGAAAAGTGAACAACCACGCAAAATAAATGGATTTCACATAAAAAATTCGGAATTGACCATTAAGGCCCGAAGTGTGAGTGTAGTCTATGGCAGGTTGGATGGTTCAGGTAGGCTCAGACATTAAGGAGGCAGAATCAGGCAGACAGGTAACAGAAACGCTGGATTATACTCCCCAATGGCTCATAATAATCTGGCAGTGGTGGTTGGTCAGAGAGCTGGTTATATGGTAGCCTCGTGAGACCATCCTGATCTCGCGAGCTTTCAAGGTTTCACTCGCAGATCAGTCTGGAGACTCTCTGTTAAAGAAAATTTGGAGCCGTTCACCATACGAACGTCCAATCAGCGTTGGCTTTGAGGGGGGTTGAGGTGTGACGCAACGAGAAGCGCGACAGTTCAGTCTAAAGAACATGGCGGCTTCAGCCGATGAAACTAGCGTTAGCGTGGCTATCGAGCAAGTTTTATCGGAATTACAGAGTATTTCGTCACTGAAAGAAGAGCAAAACACTGCTCTGGAGGCTTTTCTCAGAGGAAAAGATGTTTTTGCTCTTCTCCCGACTGGTTTCGGCAAGAGTAGCCTGGCTTGTGGTTGTGTTTTTGTTTTCTGTTAGTACATCATATGCTTCATTGATCTGATTGGTTTATTTGGCCCGTCTATCACCAACATAGGCCAATCAACTAACCAGTATTTTCGCCCCTTCCCAAAATTTCTTCAACGGAAGGTTTCCAGATGGATATGCGGCGCAAATCCATCTGGCAGAGTCAGGTTAGTTATATGGTCAGGTAAACAGGTGAATCTGATGGATGCTGATTGGAAAAAGGGGCGGATCTGACAGGTCCGTTTAATGATGATTAAAACCGGCACTAGTACCAAGAAGTATGACAGTTTGCTCCCTTCGGCCTTCGTACTTATCGGCTAAAGAATTTGAAATGATACTAACAGCAAATGACCCAAGCCCAAGATCATATCAGTATATAATTAAATTAATGAAACATGAAAAATAATCTTCTAACCCTTAAATGGGTTTTAATCATATTTAATTATTCTCGTAATGAAAAAGCAACTCTAAATATTTGCTGTCATGAGTTTGAAACAGGAAGCTCCATCCGACAAAATGAGTTTCAGGACACAGTGTAAAAATTGTCCTTTTTATATCAGTAATAAATGTTACTGTCTATTTGATAGCCATTAAATCTCAATGATATCAGCTCTGAAGTTCCTCTCAGGACCTTCAGCTCCAGCCAAAGTCTCACTTTCTTCTCGGTGTCATTAGTCTGCCACCCTTCCTTTCCTCCTTGATGGCCCCATTTTATCTTA
The DNA here is from genome assembly GCF_016077235.1 of Cyprinodon tularosa. Lineage (NCBI taxonomy): Eukaryota > Metazoa > Chordata > Actinopteri > Cyprinodontiformes > Cyprinodontidae > Cyprinodon > Cyprinodon tularosa. The sequence continues at coordinate 1,444,763 of NW_024038669.1, forward strand.
ATGGTGCTTGGCGCAATGATACGCAGAGTGTGATGGGATTATTAGCCACAATTAAGGACAGGGTGGCTAATGGCTTCCAATGAGGCATTAACTAGAGGAGCGGATATAGGCTGTCTGAGAGGAAGGAGCTGTCTTTGGGGGGGTGGGCAACATTGGCTCACTTTAATAATTGGATACTTTAGTTTGTGTCTGCGTTTTTTCGTTTTTGTTTCTGTCAAGGTTCTTAACTCTTTCTGTTGGTTTGTTGGATTTTTGGTTACGTTTTGTTAATGTTACCTTTGTTTGTCACAAAACACTAAATATTTGGTTTACAAAAATATGTAAATGTTTACAGTTTTAGCAGTTGCAGAGATTAAGGTAGAGAAGGACTGAGGCTTCAGGTGTGAAAAGGGAGTCGGTCCAACAGCCATTGTTTGGGACCATTGTTTAGGGTTTTTTTCTGAGTTAATCTCTGCCTTAAATGGAGACTTTCTGTATCACAAAGCTTATTCATTACATTTCCAGATTGGAGATTAGCAAACCTGAAATCCCCATCTGCTAAATCAAGGATTCAGAAAGGCTGTGGACAACCTAAAAAATATATCATTATTCATTTAATTATCAAGTAATGGTATACATTTTTAAACAAATTATTATCATATAATGACGTTTAAATATTTAATTTATTATATACAATTATTAATGTAATTTTTTTTCCAGTGAGATGTTTAATTTTACATTTTTAAATGTTATGGCAGGGCTCGATGTTGTCGGGAGAGTACAAATTTCATTACATTTGCCCGCCAGGCAAGTGCAATGATCGCCAAAAAAAAAAATTTATCACCCAAAATTACTTTAAAATCACCGACATTCGCTGAAAACGACCCACAAGCATTGCAGGCGCCATATTTGTTGTTTTGTACACATTCTCGCATGATTTCAAAAAGCCGCGTGATTTTCCGCCAGATGGCGTGATTCAGCTCTTGGGGAAAGAATTCTGCAGAGCAGCAGCTGGATGATGAATTTAATCTATACTATAATACACGCTAGATTAAAAATGATCAGTCAGGGATTAGAAAAATAATAATAATAATTGTATACGCACAGTGTAAATATTTCTATCATATGGCAGTCTTCTGTACAGTGGTCATACATTAAAAAATGTTCATTAAATTTTTTCTCTTAGACATTGGAGTGGTGCATTTAAATGTTATAGAGCTATCATGTTACATGTTGGTGAGTAGTAGTAGTGTAAGTTTTTAACATGTCAAGTTTTTTTTTAGATTTTTAACATTACAATTTATATTTTTCCAAGCACACAACAGTTTAAAGCAAAGTTTAGTTTGAAAAGAATGTGCAGGAAGGATTGAAAAGCATGTTAACACGGTAATATAGGCTTGAGTTCATTATCTGACGCATGCATATACACACCAGGAACCTGGAAACTTAAAAAATGCTGAATTACAAAAAACATTAAAAAACAAACATGTTTCATTGATATACAAAAATGAATATTAGGAACTATATTTATCAAACATTATACTGGGCAAGTAAAAATTGTTTCTGGGCAAATGAAATGTGAAAGCCACTTGCCCAAAGGACCTACAGCCTGAAAAAAAGATGCAATGATGCAAAAGATGAAATAATGCAGAGAAGGGATGATAGGTACAGGAAGAGCATTTTCATTTTCATCTTTACTGACCAACACTTTTGTTAGGTTTATTCAATGATGATTATAAAATTAATGTGTGTTCATATGAAACATTGTTGAAATGAGATGCTTTACTATGTTTCATGATTCAGACAAGAGACCACACTGCCTTGTGATTCAGTTGTGGAGCGTCCTGTGTTATGACCTGATCAACTTTCCTGTCAGAACAATACTCTGTTTGTAACCATGTGTCATGTTCTGTTAATAAAATGCTCTGCAGAGGAAGTCTGGTGAGAGACAGTGTGATTGAGTCTGGGGTTCAACTGTCTCTCCTTCTGCAGAAGCTGTATGAAAATCCCTTACTGTGTATTTTTAGTTATTCTTTTACAAACCTAAGTTTTTGAACCCAACAACTTTAGCTGTGATTTAGCTGTAAACTGAACTGAAATATCTGAAAACATAAACTAAAAGTTGGGTACATGAAACCAGGGGTCCCCAAAGTTGGGGTCAGGACCCTCAGGTGGATCAGACACTAAGTGGAAGCTTAAGAGATGCTATTCACACTCATTGAGGTGTAGTCCCTGATGTGTATGGGGTGCAAAAAAATATCATGAAATATATGAGTCTATTTCTGCAGTAGTCAATGTGTTGAAGTGTCTTGATCAAGGACACAACAAAAGAGCTGGGATTTGAACTGGGGAGCTGCTGGCTGCAAGGAAAACTCATGCATCCTTTCCTGCCATCGCCAACATATAATTAAATATAATTAAATATACATATAATATACAAACAATTCATTGATTTACATTTAAATCTGTTGGGTTAAAAATGAACATAAGTTAACTTTAAACAAAGTTAACTTAAAATAATTTCATGTATTTTCAGGACGTTGCCAATCTATTGCAATGTGATTTTTGGAGTCAGAAGTGGACATTTGTTCTATTTGTTTTGGAAACAAAAATCTTTTAGCAGAAATGAACAGGAAAAATAACACATTAGTGGAAAATCTATCAAATATAGAAACACTATCTTTTTTTCTCCATCACAACACCTTTTAAATTAAAAACAGATTATTAACAATTGAAGGAAGGCTCAGAGGTTTGTGTATATTTCTTTATTTGTAAAGCCAGAAACCTGAAGAACTGAAAATCTGCTTTAATATAAGAAGTCTGTTACTTTTAGCTAAGATGTTTTAAACACTGAAGAGTTATTTAGACACTAAACGAAAGCTCAGTAATCTCACCCAGGTGAAAACACATCTCTTCAAAATGTATGCAAAATAAATATTTGCTTATTTACTCTGATAAACAGGGAAGGAGAAGCATGGAGTGTTGCCACCAGAATTCAACCACAACAGGACTTTTCATCACTGTAGAGAAATAAATCAAATCCTTTTGCCTGAAGAACAATAAGGTTTATTTTTTTTTTAAAACAGACACTCTGAACTTTTTTGAAGCCGTGAAGTGAGACACACAACGTGCTCTTTGTGCTCCTGGTGCCTTTGAGGCAGGATGGATGGTGAAACTTTGAAACCATTGACGGAGGTGACTGACACCTGAGTGTGATGTCTCTGAGGGCCAACCTGAACTGAGAGGCCTGGGAGGGGCTCTGAAAGCAGCTGACTGACAGAATAAAAGAAAGATAAAAACACAGACCATCCACATACCTTTTCACAATGCATTTGCATTTGACATTTCAGGCCTTTCAAAAAAATGTTGAAAAATGTTGCATCAAGCATAGAAAGCTATTCAGCAGCAGGTATTTGTTGTATTTAAGCTAGAAAGAAGACAATTATAGATAATGTTCAAAATCACACATAAACAATGGAAAAAATGGAAATCCAAATAAGTAATTTTTTCTTAAAATAAGTGCATTTGTTCTTGGATTAAGGAGGTAAAAGAGACATTTTGCCAATGGAACAAGACAATTTATACTTAAAACAAGGAAACACAATTGCATTTTCCTTTTTCAGTGTCATATTATCTAATTATCTTATTTAAAAGTTAAAAAATACTAATTCCATTGGCAAACTATCTAATTTACCTACTCAAATTCAAGGTAAATACACTTTATTTAGGAAATATTTACTTATTTCTAGTTCGTTTTCCAGTGAAGTGTCTCTGCAGCAGGAAAAAAAGATCTGGCTGAAATTAATCAGGGAAACATTTTGACTGAAACTTGTTTTCAAAGTCAGGAATCAGTGTTGGCAAAGTTTTTCTACTTAAAAACGTGTTGCATGATGTCTTCTGAGGAACATATGAAACCGTTCTTCAAACAGCAGCAAAAGAAACGGTCCAACCAGCAGCGAAAGCTGGATGTGGCAGCAGATACGTCACCTGTTGATGAAGCTTTTTAAATCCAGTCAGTCAGGAGCCTCCAACGAGTCAAACCAGAGAACGGTTTGTCACAGTACGTGAGTGCCACTAATTAAATCCTTTAAACTTTCCAAAATTAAGTTATCTCTTGCTGGCAGTTGGTGCCAACAAGTGAAGCCTTGGATTTCTACCTCTGGCAATCAGAGAGGGGAAGATGATGAAGAAACTCTGCCTTCATTTAATCTTCCTGTGGAGCAGCAGAGAGCTGATAAAAGAAGGAACAGATTTCCAAAATGTTCATTTTGTCATTTCAGATGGACACATCTGGAATTAAAACCAAATTTCTTGTTTTTAAATCCAACATGTCAACTTTAATCAAACAAATTACTTTTAAAAAAGCGGATGTTTACGCTGTTTTAATAGATTGTTATCATATGGAGAGAAAATACTGTAGATTCTCTCATATGGAAAGTATTGATTCTCTCTATGGGGGGTCAAGGTTATTTAACAAAGGTCCATGAATGAATGTTTCTCTGAGTTATTTAGTTTAATTACAACTGGATTTTCTCCGTTAAACATATATAAGTGCATGAAAGACACAAATGGGATATGGTTCATGTTATTAATTTGCCATTTATAATGAAAGTAAAGAAAATAAAGATGTCAAACACAACTTGGCATATTTCAGTGTGTAAATCTGCTAAAAGTACAGAACATTTACAGTTTTACCAAATAAACCATTATTTCAGCAAAAACAGGGAGTTGTCAGATTTCTCCCCCTCTACCTCCTCCCCAGGTAACTCATTTGGAAACTGTGTAAATCTGTTTATGTGCAATTATGTACAGTTTTAGATACCTGTCTCTATCTATCTGTCTACCTTTCTCTAAAAATATGTATTCTTTGCCTTCAAGGAAGTGTTTCAGAGGCAAAGAGAAAGAAAGCATTACAAAAATACGATGATCTTCTTAAAACCAAAAAAGGAGATAATCCAAATTTGTAGTGATTTAGCCACATTCAAGCCAATATGGAAGTTTAAGACTGTAGAGTGGGGTGATGTCTCTAATCAGAGCAATGGACATTTTAGGTGCTGACCTGTGTATTTCTTACAACAGTAGAGTGCTTCGTTGCTGTGCAATCGGTTGATTGCATTTGTCCCCCGGGATAGAAGTAAGATTCCCTATAAACTATCTGTCCTTACTTTTTACAATGTCTAAGTAGAGTTTTTCTCCATTAAACATAGAGGTAGAGAACAGAACTACTTTTTTGGAAAGTGTAGCCTGTGTTTACTTCCTGGCTCCTGAACCACTGATTGATCTATTGATTGTTTTAGAGTCCCAGGGTTGCTTAAGCAGAACAAAGCATTTAGTATTTTAATATTTTTTATGCTAACAAAAAAAAAATAGCTTCCAAACATGGAATCCTGCAGGAGAAGGAAACCATAACTGGTTTAAACAAATACTAAAAAGCCTCGGTATCCATCAACGCAACTTTAACTGTGCTACATCCTCATTTGTTGATTTGGCAACCTGCATGAAACTATCCTTAGGGAAGGAAGAAACACAATCTTCCTAATAGTTCAGCAAAAGATTCTGTGTTGTTAAATTCTGATTGGATTTTTGCCCATGTATTTTCAGGTTTTTGCCTTTTTTCCTGCCTGTTCTGCTCAGTGTGATTTTTGGTCTGAAAGCCTGGATTTTGCTGGTTGCCGGACTTGGACTGTTTTACTGACCTTTACTTGGATTCTCCTTGGATATGTCTTCGGCTCTCTGATCACCTGGTTTCTGAAATTGTTCTGGACTGGACTTCGGCTTTGGATTATCCCTTAGGGACACTGTCGCTTGCTCCGCGTCAGCTGGCGCCAGCTCCCCCGCACTCTGAAGTGGTAATGACCGCAAGCGGTGGACAATCTCCCACCCGGGTTTCTCGTCTCTCAGAATCCGACCTAACTCTCAACCAGTTCAGTGACTTTTTGTCGTTGTTTTCCACACGTCATTATCGTCACTGACCCAAGCTTCCTGTCTCAGCAGAGAATCAGAGAACCAGCTCAAAGGAAGTTCTATTGTCTTTTGTTTTTTTAATAAACTTGTTTGAAACTTTCAGTTTGCAATCCCTTCCTTTGTTCAGTGATAGATTTTCCCTTTGAACAAAGATGGCTTCCTTTGTCCCCTCTTTTAAACTGAACATTTTGGTTGTCAAAGGTGTGTCCTCTGGTCTTTAGGTGGCTCTCCTCTGCCTGAGTCCGAGTATAGCTCTCGCTGCACTGGACCACATAAACAAAACTGCTCATTTTTGAGATGGGCGTTCTGTCTTTGGAATGAATCCTTTTTTGTCTGAATTTGTTTTTGGGTTTGAAATTCAGTGGCTTGTTATGTTAAAAGAAGTCAGAAACTCTTGACACACAGAATTTCAATGAATGCAGTATTTTTTTAAACTGGGCGTCTTAACAAATGCCCAGTTTGGATAACCACATGCTTGGAGTGATTTCCTGACATGTTTGTGTTATTTTTGTTTCGCCTCTGGAATTGAGGGAATACTGTCTGCCCAGTAACGCACAACAAACTCACAACAACCTCTCCTCTTAATCATATTCCAGTCAGCAAGACTTTAACTAAGTTAGGGAAATTGATCTAAACTTTCAGAGGAGCTTCAGCATGACTTCCAGAATGCAGCACGGCTGCGGTTCCAGTGCTGTCCTCGGCTCTGGGTCAGCCGTTAAACCATGAAGCCGCTTCTCTCACAGAGATTTTCTGCTGGGTTTCCAGTTCAACTCTTCCCTGCAGCAGCTCAGACAGAAAGAATAGATATACCTTATTCCATGTGACAGTTTGCTCTGTTTTTTGCACAAAAAAGTTACCATACTCAAAGGTTTTAGAAGCTAAAACATCCAAAGAATATCTTGAGTTGTGCTATAGAAATAAAAGTGTTTATTTCTATAGCACTAATTCACAACACAGATCATCTCAGGGCACTTTACAGAGAAAATACAGTCAGAGTGGTTAGAAGCTTCTATCAAGATAAACGAGTTGATTGCATCCACTCATTGACTTGCAAGGCATGCTCCTCCTGGATGAGCCTTAAATTGACAAAATTCCCTAGCATTTTGTAGTTAGCTGTACCATAATCCCTCACACTGAGGATGCATGCAGTGACAGTGGAGAGGAAAAAAAACGCCCTTTTAGCTGGAAAAATCCTTCAGCAGAATCAGGCTCAGTGTGAGCAGCCTTCTGCTGAGGCTGACTGGGATTCAAGGAGACAGAAGCAGAGATACAAAAGATAACTTAACCAGCTCCACGTGCGACCCATCAAGGAAACACACAGCCAGGCAGATAAGCTGCAAACCTGTTTCCATGTCAGAGGATAAAAGAGAGCAAATAGGGTTAGTCACAGTAAAAGAAACAGAACTACACTAAAGAAATAGCCCCAACTCCAACATCTCTGTTGAAAGCAGCAAAAGTCAAAGCCAAGACTATTGGAGGACAGAACAAGACCTTTTTGTTTTTTTAAATAGTGTTTTTATTACAAAACTTAAGGTCTTTTAATTCTCAAAAACTGTCACTTGTCCTAGTATTGTAAACAACAAATGAAAAAGAGTGTTTCTATATGGAATTTGTGAAAAAAAACACCTTACAGATTGAAAGAAACACCTTCGTTTACAACTTAACCCTCAGAAGATTAATGCTGATACAGGAAATTCCTTTTTTTTATACTTTCTTACTTAGCTTATTGACTTTCTAAATAAGATTTTTAAATTATCTTTTAAACTTTATTACCTAGCTTGTGAAGTTTTGAACCTAAGTATCAACTTTCTTTTACCAAATCTACTGTTATGGTTCTTCCCATTTGTTGTGACTCTGAGTTTTTAATTTTCTGTTATCAGTTGTTTTGTTTTTATTTTCCATGATATTCTAGCATTCTTTAGTTACTCTCTGATGCCCCCTTGTGATTGTTTTCTTTCCCCTTGGATTCCCTCTTGTCAGTTCCACCCACACCTGCTCCTCATTCAGCTCATTAGTCCATCCTTTGTTCTGTTCTCCTTAAATACTCCACCTCTGCAGTCGCTCAGGCTGGTTCCTTCTTTACGCTGTACTCGTCTACTCAGCTCATCTCCCCGTGGCTCCTCAGGCTCGTTTTTCCCCTGATGTCTCCATGGTTTTTGGTTTGTTAAACATTTTAGTTAGATTTCTGGATTTCTGCCTCTGCTACCTATGGTCTGCAATTAAACCTCTCAGAACTCATCTCTGCTTCACTCGTCTCTGCATCTGGGTCCTCGAGCAACCTCACCACCCATTGTTGACATCTACATGACGTATCACACACTATAGGCAACAATAGATTATTGGTGCTATTCCATGAAGAGGTCACACTCAGCTTTACTTTTCTGCAAAGTAGTGTTTATATCCGAGTTACCAAAAATAGTAAAGTTGGAGATAAAAGGTTAAATCATTGATCTAAATATGAACATTTTTCACCTGGAGGTCATTTGTGCATTGACCTCCACTTCACTGCTGATGAAGGTGGTAAGAGAGAGCAAACTGTGGCTGGTATGACTTTTTTATTTTATGGCAGTCGCCATGATGCCACAAGGATCTGTGCTGTGAAAGTTTTGTTGAAGACATCCAGAAACAAATCAGTCTAGTCTAAATACACAGGGCTTCACTTGTCTGCGGTCATGTGCACGATCCATTTTATTTATCTCATTCCATGATGAGGTCCATTTCATTCCTTGGATCCTGTCTAGGAACTTAAGTAATCTGTTTGTAATGAACCCCAGAAGTACAAGTATAAAAGGAATTTAATTTCTTGACTTGCACACTTCATAATATCCACTTGTGTACAAATCTAATAAGCATTAATGTTAATATGTGCTAATGTTTCCACAATGAAGCTGTGTTCTCCACCTTTTTTCTGCAGGAGTGGAGAGAGCAGACCTCTAGTCGTTTCTCTCCCAAGCACAGGGTGACTTTTGTTCTCAGAGAGAGGTTACGAGACAGATTGAACGTCTGTTGAGTTTCCTTCTCTCCTCCTGGCTCTTGGTTCTTCTCCAGTCGTGCGCTGGCGAGAGTCTGTGGCAGGAACCATTAGGATGAGGAATGACAGGGAATTCTGGGCCAACCTTCGGGGCTCGCGCAGAAGAGATTCTTAATAACCACATGCTGCAGAGGAGATGTACTGTATAAGCAAATTCTTCATAGGCGGTGTCCTTTACAACTCTGTCACCAAGCTGCTGCTCTTCTGTGTCACATAATCAACTTTAAACTTTGACAGTTTAGATAAAGTTTGACCCTTGTTGATCCAAACTTCTGTCCACAGGGCCTGTGTGATCCAAACACAGACGAAACGCGCAGACAAAAAAGAAGAGAATCACATCTCACTTCACAGCTGTTTCACCTCTGTGATGAATTATTTCCAGACCGCAGTGATTCACTTTAAAGCAGACAATGAATCCTCTCTGACAGCCCTCATCAAGTCTCTGTACCATTAGCTCTCATACTCAAACGCTCGTTATGGAAATGGGTTGCAACATAGCAAATCAGTCTTCAAGTTGCAAATGAGCGTTTTAAGAAGAACCACTTCACATCTGGGACTTGAGCAGAAAGTTAACCGCGTCTTAAAAATATCAGTGCACCCGAAACTTCAAAATATACAAGAAAGAGAGACGAGATAGACGAGTCAATGATGAGGTTATGATATATGTTGTCACCACCATTTTGTTTCAGATCACTTGGCATCAAATCATGAAACAGAAGAAGGACTATTTTATGAGGCAGCCATCCAGCCAAGTTAATAACTGAGAGAATATCTTATGGCTTCTCTGCTGCCAAAGTGGATGATCTGGCAGAGGATGCATCCATCACATCTTCCATAATATTCTCACTTCAAAAACCACAATCTGCACATGCATCTGAACGTAGAGAAATGAGTGCTCTGAATGCAGGCTTTACAGGATGATCATATATAAAGAACTTTCATTCCAGAGAGGTCGCTGTGAGAGTCGTCTGGAGGGTCCCAGCTGAAGGTATGAGCATGGTTCCCTAGTAGTTCATTTTAACACATGGTGCTGTGGTCACTGGGACGGCATCAGATGGCCTTGGCTGCTTCGGCTGTAGTTAAGGGACACAACATGGCTGTAATGGAGCTAAGTACAGTCCCAGAGGCTTTTTCGGTCACTTGGAGTAACATAAAAAGATGCACAAAGCCTAACCCTGCAGCACCATCTCTGCTGCAGCCTTTTCATATTATTAACTCAGTTTCTCCAGTTTTATATCAATTATAAACATAATACTCTCCATAAAAAATCGTGTTTCTCCTATTCTGTGGAACATCATGAAACAAGTAACCTTTCCCTGACCCTAACAGGTGTAACACAACACCGAGCTTTCTTTACTTCTCCATAACATTGTGGATCAACAGTTCACAACAAATGTCACAGGAAGACAAACAGTTCCAGTTCACATAAAAATGATGTTGCATGCAGCTCCTTCCACATTGCCTGACATCAATCCGGTTCATTCCAGGACGATTTTGTCATCCAGTCATTTTTAGATCCAATTATGTGCAAATTGCATTATCCACTGATCCTACAATACATTCAGAAGCTCTGGGCCATGCACTAATAAATAGTTAAATGTTTTCTAAGGAGCCCTAGCCTTCTGCATTATTCAAAGAAGAATGAAGTTTCTGCACATCATTATGACCACTAGCTTAATGACATTGGGAAGCTAAGAATGTTCCAACGTATTACTTTGAATATCATAATTGCAAACCTTTGTTTATCATTAGTAGGTTTAAATACATGCTTAAATGTTTGTTTTTTTATTCTCAGCCTCAACCTTTGCTTTCAATACTGGTGTGTATTTCTGTGTATTTGAGGTGCTGTAGTTTGTTTGTTCACCATTTTCAGCTATCATTCTGTCATGATGTTGGGGTTAAACCTGACCAGATGGAGGGCGATGTTTGAACTGCACCCAGAAAACAGCAAAAGTTAAATCTGACTCCCATCTATCAGAACCAGCATCCACAGTTTCAGCAGTTAGACTAAAGCAGTTTACTGGTGGACATCTGAGCATCCACCCAACCTGGCTAATCACATCTGTCCCTCTGTCTGTTTTTGCAGAATGTTATGATAGTCTGGGATTTGGATGGTTTGTGTGTCTCCCCTCTGAGCTGCAGGTGCCTGCTGGGCGGGGCTAAAGGTGTTACTGCCCATCATTCATAAGTTAAGTGTCAGCCTCTGCCCCTGTTTGAGCCTTCTTCCTGTACTCCCTTTGTTTACCGTGTTTCTTTCCAAGGTAATCTCTGAGAGCAGTTTTCTTCCAGGGTTCAGACTTCACCTAAAGCCACTAAGCCAAACCTTTCTGGGACCAATATCGGCCTCACCAAAAATCCTTCACAATCTCAAGCAAACCTTTCTAGCCCCCCATCCCCCCAGCTTCTGTAAAGGAGGATTACTGAGCAAGCCTACCCTGGACTCGCTCTATAATGTGACTGGCCAGATCGCCACCATGCTGTCACTCTCATCACAGCCGACAAAAAAAAGGAAATAAATAATCTGGTGCTGATGACTGGATGCAAGCAGCTTAAATAGAGGCAGGAGCAGGTGGAGCAATTTTTTGTGTGCCTTTTTTGAAATATCAATAGACCATAACAAAAAATTAGCTTAAATGTATAGTGGAGGATTTTCGTAAATGCACAAGCCCATTTCTCCTCAGCAACGCTCTGTTTAAAAGTTGCTGCTCTCATAGCTAATACAAGCTTACTGTGTCCAAACGTCCATTCTGACCCCTAAATCCCTCTCTATATAGAGCTGGGACTATAAAGTTAAAAACTCAGTTAACTGACTGTTTGGACAGATGATCACTGCCTTTTGCTCCGTTGCCGCTGTGACAGAAAATCCCATAATGCTTTGCGAGGAGTTCTCTCTACGCAAAGCATTCCGGGATATATCTGCCTTTTCTGAAGCCTTTCTTTTCTTCTGATTGACTTTTTCTCTTACGACCCTTGTCCTTTTTCAAAGAACCATGGTGAGAAAGCTGAGCTTCAATGACTATATGAAACCGTAGCTCACCACAGATATACGCTTGAAAGTGCGCATGCGGAGAAAAATATAGCTAACGGGACGAGTACGGCGGACAGCCTTTCGTAAACACACAACAAAATGATTGAAAATTAGGAGGACGCTTATTTTGATGATCCACCCTGAAATAAAAGATTGTCCTTATATACCTTTAAATTAAATAAAACTGACTAGTATTTTTTTATGTAAGCAGTAGAAAGTAGAGATATTTGCAAAAAAAATTTGAAAATAAAAATTACTCCATTGAAGTATAGATAGCCTAAATTTGGCATGCATAAATCGAGTTTAAGGCCACTGTGTTTGTAATAAATCAGCATTGCACAGTTAAGAGCTCAGAAAAATTGATCTTCTGTGAAAACGCCCTTTAATAAACACAAATAAATATAGCTGATTTACAAAAGCTTATTTAAGTATTTATTACATTCAAAATCAGCTGTTTAATAGACAGCTCACTCCACAGCATTAACCTAATTAATGTTTCTGATTGAGACATACTAAAACACTTTGTGAACTGTGGCCAAATATCTTGGACAGTAAAATGAAGTGAATATATTCATCACTGTATTAAAGTTCCTAAGTGTCATATTTCTCTGGCACGGAACCATGAGGAATTATTAAATGAAAGAATCCAGTGCGGCTGCTGCATGCATTAAAATTGTAATACTTTATTTTAAACCTCCTTATATATCAGAATCAAAATGCTGAGTGTTTGGTTTAGTGATCAGTGTTCATATATTAATGTAAAATGAGTTAGGTGCCTGTGCCTGAACACAGGAGGAGAACAAGACATTACATTAACAAAACAGTCCTGGTAGAAATATTAAACAATATCTATTTGTCATGGTTGGGTGGAGGTTTTTGAGGACCCAAATGCAGAGACCAGCAGGCAGAGGTGAGTCTTGCAGGTTTAATGAGGCACAAATCCAAAAATATTAAATAACAAATACAGAAAGCCAGGATCTAGGGGACATCAGGAAAAACACACAAGAAGCCAGGGAAAGACAAGAAACCAGCACTAATACCCCATTTACACGACCCTTGAAAAACCGATCCATGCAGAGACCGGTCCGAGCTCGGATCAGTTAACCAGGCCGAGCTCGGTTATAAAGACCGTTTACACATCACGCTATCTCGGTTCCTCGACTCCTTGCCTCCTAGTGACGATCTGCGGTATTACTGCCAGTATTAAAGGAGGAAATCAAGCAGTTGGTGGCGGTAATGCACCAAAAGTTGTTTGCCAACTGCCATATAACACAAGAAGAAGAAGACGAAGAAGGAGGGAATCAAGCAAATCAAAATGGTGGCGCCCGTCACATTCAGAAAGATATGCTTGATTATTATTGCTGTAATTCGGTGTTTGCGGAGGGTTAGGGTTAAAATGTTGCGTGGAGAATATTTCGGTTGTTGTTAAATAGTTGTTGTTCTTCTTCTGTTTTGTGTTGGTTGGCAAGCAACTTCCAGAGGGGCGTTACCGCCAACTACTGGAATGGAGTGTGAATCACGATGTGCAGCCAGACAGAGATGACGTGTTCTGCTCATTCGCTCTTGTTATCAGAGAACCAAGCCAGGGAAGAGCCGAGCCCACCTCTGGAACTGGTCTGCAGTTAGCTTGGTTCTGTTGTGTCTAGCTGTCATGGTCTTGGTTCTGCTGTTCTTTTCTTTGCTCCTTGTTTTCTAGATTTATTGGCCTAATTCCAGTTTTGTTGTATTTCTAGATTTATATTAGTTCTCATGTTTTTCTGTTGTCCTCTTTTGCCCTCTTGTGTGTGTGTATGTTCCTTTCCCCTTGGCTCCCTCGTTGTCTCCTCTCACACCTGTTCCTTGTCTGCTCGTTAGCCCTCCCTTTGTCTCTCTCTCCTATATATGCTCTCCCTCTGCTCTCACTCTTTGTTGGTTCCTTGTCTTTGCTGTCCTCCCATGCTGTTGTCCACGTTCCTCGTCTCTCCCTGGCTCCTCGTGTTTGGTTTTCCCCAGATGTCTCCATAGTTCTGGTTTGCTTTTGATTATTAGTTGGATTTTTGCATTCCTGCCTTTGTTGCTGTTTTTGCCCCATTAAACTACCCAGAAATCTCCTCAGCCTGTCTGCCTCTGCATTTGGGTCCTCCAAACCACAACTAAACCCTGACAATAGGAACCAACCACAATGGACCCAGCAGAGCCCAGTCTGGACACCCTGAGGGATTTTTTCCTGAAGCTGGGAAAGGCTCTGGATACTATTGCCAGTCTCAGCCCGCCTGAGGAGAGGGTGAGTGCAGCTGGCCAACTAAGGCAAATTCTCCTCACAAACTCCAAACTCATTTCTCCCCCAGTGCTGTCTGAACTGTTTGAAGAGTTGGAGTGGAACCACCAAGCAGCCAGCGCCCAACTCTTCAACAGTCCTCCACCACCCAAACCATCACTTCACCTCCTTCCAACTCTGCTCTCAATCGCCTCCAGTCCGGTTCCTCCACCTTCACCAGCTGTTGGTCCCCCCATGCCGTCTGCCTCCTCCAGGCGTAAGCGCCGCCGGGGGAAGAAATCCATTCCCTCTCCGGCGGGTCAGCCTGACGCCTCCACTCCCTCTCCGGCGGGTCAGCCTGACGCCTCCACTCCCTTTCCGGCGGGTCAGCCTGACGCCACCACTCCCTCTCCGGCGGGTCAGCCTGGCGCCACCACTCCCTCTCCGGCGGGTCAGCCTGGCGCCTCCACTCCCTCTCCGGCGGGTCAGCCTGGCGCCTCCACTCCCCCTCCGGCGGGTCAGCCTGGCGCCTCCACTCCCCCTCCGGCGGGTCAGCCTGGCGCCTCCACTCCCTCTCCGGCGGGTCAGCCTGGCGCCTCCACTCCCTCTCCGGCGGGTCAGCCTGGCGCCTCCACTCCCTCTCCGGCGGGTCAGCCTGGCGCCTCCACTCCGGCGGGTCAGCCTGACGCCTCCACTCCCTCTCCGGCGGGTCAGCCTGACGCCTGCTTCAATCCCACTCTTCTTCAGGTCAGTTTCCCCTATGGCCTTGGCCGTCACCTCCATGATCAGCAGTTAGCTCCTCGAGTTAGAGGTTTAAAGTCAGTCACCATGATTACACCCACTGCAGTCAGAGCACCACATATTGAGGAGTCAGAGTTATGGGACTACTTTTATGGGCAAAGGGAGGATCTATTCCCTTTCCTTCCACCTCCATCAGTTCCCTGTCAGCCAGCACATCCCAAGCCCTTTAGCGGGCCGGTTTACCTAGCTCCAGAGCCCTTTAGCGGGCCGGTTTACCTAGCTCCAGAGCCCATTAGAGGGCCAGTTTCCCCAGCTCCAGAGCCCATTAGAGGGCCGGTTTCCCCAGCTCCAGAGCCCATTGACGGGCCAGTTTCCCCAGCTCCAGAGCCCATTAGAGGGCCGGTTTCCCCAGCTCCAGAGCCCATTGACGGGCCAGTTTCCCTAGCTCCAGAGCCCATTGACGGGCCAGTTTCCCTAGCTCCAGAGCCCATTGACGGGCCAGTTTCCCTAGCTCCAGAGCCCATTGACGGGCCAGTTTCCCTAGCTCCAGAGCCCATTGACGGGCCAGATTCTCTAGCTCCAGTGCCCAGTAGAGGGCCAGATTCCCTAGCTCCAGTGCCCAGTAGAGGGCCAGATTCCCTAGCTCCAGTGCCCATTAGTGGGGGGGTTTCCCCAGTACCAGAGACTCCTGAGCCCATTAGTGGGCCGTTTAGCCTAGCGCCTGAGACCCCTGAGTCCGTTCAGACTCATCCTGATTTCCCTGAGCAGACTACTAAAAGGCTCTCTGAAATAAGGCTAAGCAGGCGCTCCAAGCCTCCACGGCCCCTCAGCGGGCGCTCCAGGCCTCCACGGCCCCTCAGCGGGCGCTCCAAGCCTCCACGGCCCCTCAGCGGGCGCTCCAAGCCTCCACGGCCCCTCAAGGGGCGCTCCAAGCCTCCACGGCCCCTCAGCGGGCGCTCCAGGCCCCCTCTGAGGCTGTTCCTGTGCCGCAGTCGGCGGCCCCCTCTGAGGCTGTTCCTGTGCCGCAGTCGGCGGCCCCCTCTGAGGCTGTTCCTGTGCCGCAGTCGGCGGCCCCCTCTGAGGCTGTTCCTGTGCCGCAGTCGGCGGCCCCCTCTGAGGCTGTTCCTGTGCCGCAGTCGGCGGCCCCCTCTGAGGCTGTTCCTGTGCCGCAGTCGGCGGCCCCCTCTGAGGCTGTTCCTGTGCCGCAGTCGGCGGCCCCCTCTGAGGCTGTTCCTGTGCCGCAGTCGGCGGCCCCCTCTGAGGCTGTTCCTGTGCCGCAGTCGGCGGCCCCCTCTGAGGCTGTTCCTGTGCCGCAGTCAGCGACCTCCAGAGACCCTCCTTCGTCAGAGACGCCGTCGCCGTCGACGTCCTCCTGAGCTTCTGCCTGGCCTCGGGCCCAACGGCCGCCCTCCAGAGACTCTTCCTGGCCTCAGGCCCAACGGCCGCCCTCCAGAGACTCTTCCTGGCCGCGGGCCCCACGGCCGCCCTCCAGAGACTCTTCCTGGCCTCGGGCCACACGGCCGCCCTCCAGAGACTCTTCCTGGCCTCGGGCCACACGGCCGCCCTCCAGAGACTTTGTTTGCCCTCGCCCACCTTGGGTGGGTTGTTTTGGTTTTTGTTTGGACTCTGCGTTTGGTTTTGTATTTCGTGCCCTCCTTCCTGGTTCCCCCTCCGCCCACCCAGGGTGGGTTATTTTTTGTTTCTGGACATTTTGGGCGTCTGGGATCCGCCCTTAAGTGGGGGGCACTGTCATGGTCTTGGTTCTGCTGTTCTTTTCTTTGCTCCTTGTTTTCTAGATTTATTGGCCTAATTCCAGTTTTGTTGTATTTCTAGATTTATATTAGTTCTCCTGTTTTTCTGTTGTCCTCTTTTGCCCTCTTGTGTGTGTGTATGTTCCTTTCCCCTTGGCTCCCTCGTTGTCTCCTCTCAGACCTGTTCCTTGTCTGCTCGTTAGCCCTCCCTTTGTCTCTCTCTCCTATATATGCTCTCCCTCTGCTCTCACTCTTTGTTGGTTCCTTGTCTTTGCTGTCCTCCCATGCTGTTGTCCACGTTCCTCGTCTCTCCCTGGCTCCTCGTGTTTGGTTTTCCCCAGATGTCTCCATAGTTCTGGTTTGCTTTTGATTATTAGTTGGATTTTTGCATTCCTGCCTTTGTTGCTGTTTTTGCCCCATTAAACTACCCAGAAATCTCCTCAGCCTGTCTGCCTCTGCATTGGGGTCCTCCAAACCACAACTAAACCCTGACACTAGCTCGGTTCAGTTCAGTTTGCTTTCCATTTACACACCATAAGTTATCTCAGTTACTGAGCTCGGACCGGTCTCAGCACGGTTTTTCAAGGGTAGTGTAAATGGGATAAATGGAACTTCTAAGGGAGAGTATATATATGAGAGACAGAACAAAGACTGGACTAATGAGCTGACAAGGAACAGGTGTGGATAGAAGCATCTAGAAGGAAGCCAAGGGGAAAGGAAACAAACACAAGGGGGCAACAGAGAGTAACTTAAGAAATACAAAAGAACTCAAAAAATATAACCTAAGACAACTAGTATAACCAATAAAATAGACAAGACACAGAAAGACAAGAATAAAAAGTATAACTGAAAGCTCCAAAAGAAAACTTAAACAGAACCACAAAGTGAGTCATAACTCTATTACAAAGAAATTGGATGAATGGGTGAGAACTTTTTGTTGAATCTTTGTCCTAAATTGGCAGATATTTTGTGAGTTTTTATGAACCCAGGGGGAGAATTTTGGATAAAGTTCCAACAGTTTCACATTAAATTATTATATGTGGACAAATAAAGTTTTTTGGCCCCCAGCCCCCAAGTCAAATCTCAAAGAGATTTAACTCCATACTGATGGTAGTTGGACTATGACTTTTCTTCATGAGACACTTTTCTCTGACATACACTGGATGAAAGTTTCTCGCTTTTTTCTTGGAAAGGTCTGAGGGGATTCCTATATGTCCAACCAGTTGAAGTATTTCCACATAATCTCCATGGGATCAAGATTTTGGAGCAGCTCAGAAATGTGAAAATTCTTCGTTTTCTGTCAGTTCTGTGAGGATTTACTGCTGTGGTTTTGGTTATTGTCATAGTTCCGTGTCCAGCTCTGCTTTAATTTACTTTCTTATTTATTGGCCTCACAATTTGCTGATATATGATGGAATTCATGGTTGTCTCTGCGGTAACTGACTGGTCATGTCCTAAAACAATGACATTATCACCTTTGTAATTGATAAAGATTATTTTCCTGGTTTGCTGGTTTGTTATATAATATCCAAATATTTAAGCTTTTGTCTGAGGGGAATCGTTAAAGTCTGTAAAATATCATCGGCTGATACCATTCGGTAGGTAGTAACTCGTTTCAATAAAAACAACTACTTTTACTAGTAGTCGTATTTTACTGTACTTTTAACTTTTACTAAAAAAATACTCTTGTGATAGTATCACTACTCTTAGATGAGTAAAATGTCTGGTTCTTCTACACCCATGACTAACTTAACAGGTATTCATGATCAGGTAAAAATACAATAGATATAGTAGCTGGAGGTTCTTTATGCTTTCCTGACATACAGTAAAGATTCATTTTAATACGTTTATGTTGAAGGAATTGACTTGCTGAGCTCTTTCTTCGGCCCAAATGATTTATTTTATGCTATTCATTTGGATGATTTTACCTTATCTTTTACTTTGACAATAAATGTGCACATAACTCTGTCTGATTATATTGTTTTATAAGTTATTATAAGTTGAAAATGTAAAACTTTTAATTAAAATCTGAAGTAATCTGTGGAACTGCAGAGGCTGCGATTAGGGCGGGGCACCGCCCACCACTAGAAGCTCTGGTGGAGAAAATACAGGTAAGTGACCATGATAATCTGATTGAAGATGATTATCCATTTGAGTCACTTACCTGGTTTATCAGTTCAATCCATCTCCATAGAATGCGGTGGGATCCAGCCAGAGTGCTGCCAACCAGATGTGGCAGGCACCGCCCAGAGTTTCCCCCGATGCTGCAGTCCCGGAGGGCAAGCATGAGTCTGAGCCAGGACAGGGAAACAAATCAGAAAAGCAAGGCTTAGACATCCAGGAGTCCGTAGCCTGGTCAGGGATTCCCATCAGAACAGGAACAGGCTGGTCCCGGGTTCCAGGAGTTCAACAAAGAGTTCAGGCAGAACGTTCAGGCGGAAACTGCCAGGCTCAGTGGTTGAGAGGCAGAACAGGTCAGGATATCAGGAACACTACGGTATGCTAAAAACTCGCTCTCTCCACTGAGCCAAGACAGGAACAGGGCACACTCAGTTGATAAGAGGCAGATCAGGAAATCGGGAACACTACAAACATGCTAAAACCCTCTCTCACCACTGACCAGAACGTGAAATATGACATCAGCAATTATCTAAACCTCAAAGATCTGCTCTCTATGGCTGGGACTGAGCCATATATATGGAAGCAGAAGCAGGTGGACCAGATAAGCAGCAATTGGAAAACCGGGCAGAGCTAGGCAGGTGAATTAAATGGGAAATTAGGCCAGCCTTCAGAGCCATGATCATGACAGTACAAGCCAACAATTACTCAGTACTTGATGTGAATTCCCCAAGTACTTTTTTGTTCTAATGGCTATGTTCTACTTTTAGTTGAGTAAAAAAAAAGTAAAGTAGTGCCATTCTTGTATGAGAAAACATTTGGGGTAATCTACTCACATTCACCCTTTTTGATTGCATGGTAATAACTTTTTAAAGGAAGTACCATCATTTCATTTTAGGGCTTTTGAAGTTCTCTGAGCATCCTGTGGTTTCTAAATTGTTTTCCATGATGTAGCATCTCTTTAAAACCATTTCTAATCTCACAAACTACTGATTTTCACTTTCTGAATATCTCACCGTGATGAAAGTTTATTTCTTTCCTGTCAGGAAAAGAGCAGTTTGAAAGCCTAAAGATCTAAACAGGATAGAGCTCCTTTGCAATGCTGAGTAATGATATTCAATCACATGAACTTACGGTAATATCAAATATGAGAATAAATGTGAGAATATCTTAATCTATTTTACATATCTAAATGACATTTTGCTGAAAAGAGTTATTTTTCCTTCCTTTTAGTGTTTATTCATTTATGTCACATGTCCATTTATTTAAATAAATATCAAAAAGAAGCATTGTGTGTCCAGGTGTCCACATTTTTTCCAACAGTCTGTAGTAGTCTTGGAAAAATAATCACATTTGTGATATTGTGAATCATCAGGTTTACAGGAAAGACATCCTTCATCATGCTGAAACTTCTTAGCTGGAAATCAACAAAAATTCTCCTCTTGTTCTACAATTAAATTCCCTGAAAAAGATAAAAAAAAAAAATAAGCAGAAGTGAATCTATTCTTCTGATTGGTTCTGTTTATATAATGACAATGTTAATTCAACCTGTCCTGATGCTCATCAGACCTGTAACCAAAACCACATTTGCAGCATTGCGAAGTGACACCATCAACAGGTAAAACATTGACTTTAGAAATGTCATTCCCTCATGCCTAAACTTAAAAAAAATACACAGAAATGTGATTTAAACTCTCTGTCTAAACAGAGTCTAGCAGAGAAGCACACATGGACAGATAATGAGAAAACGGACATGATGTTACATCCCATCCATCTTCCTCACTCTTCTTTCCAGTTCTTCATGGCTCATCTGTGTCCCGTAGCTGACGCCTCCTCCCCTTGACCCGTCTCCAGACCTTCTCCACATGTCTCTCCACACTCTGTACTTCCAAAGTCAGAATGATCTATGTTTCTATGACTGTTTGCTTCACGTAGCTTCACTGCTAAACGATGCGACTGTGGGTAACTGACTGAGCTGCAGTCACTTCAGAAATGTCAAAGTCAGTTGATTTGGAGCTCAGAAACAAACCTGAGGCTTGAACTTGTGGTGCTGCAAAATCCTGCATTGGTCCTTTCAAAACGAAGGTCTTTTATTTGCTCTTAAAGGAAAAGTCCGGTCATATTCAGAATTCAAACTTCTAAAAGTACTTTAAGTATTAAATAATAACATACTTTTCAATAAATGATAAGTGTTTTTAATTAAGATTTGAATGTGCTTTACTGGAAACATCCAAGTTTGTCAAAGAACACTACTGCCACCTACCGGTTTGTGACGTCACGGTGCGGTATCGGCTGTTGAGCAAGTCCCAGTGCTGTATCTGGTGTTTGTTACAAGGCGCTATTATCCATCATGGCTACAACCAGTGCACTGTGCGACCAGCAGCGCAGTAACCCGTCCGTGGAGGATCAGGAATCAGAAAGGTGAAATATCTATTTTTTTTCCCACTTTTACCCAATGTATTAAAACATCCAACTGTCATGCACGTGGGCATTGTCAGTTTCACTATAGCTCTGGTGAAGTTCAATGGTAAAGTCCTCTGGAAATCTTCACTAATTGTTGTCGACTGCAGATGTGTCTAGTAGTTCCCATTATTTTGCTTGGAAAGCAAAGAATGCTTTATAAAGGATGATGGCAGGAGAGAGGTGTCCGGTTCCAGACTCAATGATCACGACAAAAATTACTATTTAAATTTTTTTACTGATTAACTATAAATTCATTAAATCATCGCAAACATATTAGTCTTAGGTATAAATAATGACCCATTGGTTATTCTGCGCTGACCAGACTTTTCCTTTAAATCAGAGTTGTTAAAAATCTTCAGGTTGAAGAGGTATCTGTTTGTTGCATCACATAAGTGCAATTTTTATCTTTTGTTAGGTTTATTATTTATACATCATGTGCATTGTTATTCTGTTAGCCAGATTAGACAGAGTAGAAGGTCTTCCTTCACATTGTGGATGTCACTGTGGAGGTCATCTAATCAGGACAGCCTTCGTGTCTTTAAAAATACACAGGATATGGGCACATCTTGGAGCCGGTCTGATAGAGGAGAGCTATCTGTAACCCTGAGGCATAGAGGCAAGCTGCATATGGGCCAGGGCATTGATGGCGTTTCAGTTTCTGATACGGACAGCTAAGCATCCACATGATGCAACACATAGACTCATAAGGTATAAGAAGCAGGAGAGGACCTTGTTCTGGGCTCAATTTTTGCCGGACGCTCGCGGACGTGATTTTTGAGCCCACGGCTGTGCAAGCTCCAAGCATTTTCTCTGTCCTGTAACGACCTGATCTGGAATAAACTTTGTTACTTTTTTACTCCTGTTTTATAGTCCTTTTTTTATGGTTTTACCCAGTTTGAGTTAAGAGTAGTAAATAACTTGCTCCCAGGAAAAGAAACGTGAGGAAGCCCCCGAGGTGCAACAGCCTTTTAAAGGGACATAACTTCCTCATTTAACACTTTCTAAAATGGTTTCTACATAGTGGATTAAATAGATGTGGATTTGGGTTTTCTTCCTCTCAAAAATTCTGAAAAGATGAATAAAATGTAGTGCATGAATAATCATCCATCTTTTCCCACTTATTTCATCAGGGTAACGGTGGGGCTGGTGCCTATCTCTGGCAGTACAGCCTGGACAGGTTGACAGCAGGGCAACACAGAGACACACAAAGACACACAACCATACAAACACACTTACACCTAAAGACAATTTAGAGAAGCCCATTAACCTAACAGTCATATTTTGGAACTATGGAAGCCAGAGTACCGGGAAAGAAGCCATGCATGCACAAGGAGAACATGCAAACTCCATGCAGAAAGATCCCAGGCTGGGAATCGAACCCAGAACCCTATTGCTGCAAGGCCGTGCAGCCCTTTATACTTTCATTTTTTTATTATCTATGATGCATTTCAAAAAATTATTATTAAAGCTTTATGCATATTTCAATTAATTGCAGTAATAGAATTTAATGAAATGTTTTAGTCTTACTTTATGTTTGCTTTTTACCTCTGCTTCACTGTCTTTCTTTTTTAACATTTCAGTCTGTAGCATTATTAGATATCCACTGTTTTCCTTCCTTTCTCCAAACAGGCTTGTTCTTAGAAATGGTGGCGATCATGTGGTACAGTAAAGGAGTCAGGTTTGATTTAGTTTTGCTTAGTGTCCTGAATTTAAAGAGCACAGGCCATCCATCTGTCATTTCTTTTAATTTCCGTCTTCAGAAACACCCTCCATTTCCTCTGAGGGGATCCCAGGGTGTCGGAATGACAGAAGAGCAGAAATTTGATAAAGGAGCACAGCAGCTGTTCTGTAAAGAGCCTCTAGATCAGTGGCACTAAAGCCAAGCTATCCCAGGGGTCCATGGATTCTAATGTCAAGGAGATATTGACATGTTTTGGTCATATTTGCAGTGAAGAGATAGTAGTTGATACATGTCTCACAAAAAATGGTTTTTGAATAAAACATCTATTTCAGTCCTTAAATATAATGTCCTCATCAGCGAGAATCTTTACAATTGGTCTAAAAGGTAAATTGTCTTTTACAGGGCGCTCTGCTTCCACAAATAATGAAATGAGTGAAATAACCTATTGTTGCACACTCGAACAAAGTGACGTCGAGACATGCGGTGGTTGTAAATTTTCCTTTTACTTTCCCGTTTCTTCTGGAAATACAAACAGCATTCGTATATCTGACGTGCATCACACTATAGCTGCTATCAACTACTAAGCTTCTTCAACAACAGGAAACTTTGGACGCAAGGGTGCCCTAAAATTAGCCTGACGTAGTCCTACTCAATTCTAGTCGGAATATGAGTCTGATACTGCTCCATAGAGCTGTGATTATGGGGCGTGTTTTGAACGAACCAGGAAAAAAAATGCTTCTGCACTCAATTGGACAGACCTACAACCAATAAGAGCAATGGAGTGCGTGACGTATGTTAAGCGACCAAGGGAGCCAGCTGATAAATTAAACTTTTGCCGAATCCCGTAGGAAGGACGCCATTTCTTTTCAACAAATGCCTTGATCGCGTTTCTCTGTTCCTCTTTTAAAATTAATTTGCTGTCGATATCTTCTAGAACAGACCTAATAGCAGAATCTACACACCTCAACTCTCCAGCGGCAGCCATTGTTGTTGTCACCCATGCGTGCTTTGGTGACGTGGTTGATTACGTTACTGTTGATCATCTGTCCATCATTGTATAAAGCCCGCCCTGACAATTTGATTGGCCCGACCAGATATTGTGCGAGCATACTCGTGCTACTATTGAGCAATGCCAGACCGAACTTCCCGACCTCAAACGTTGTGGGCGAGACTAAGTTCGGAATGGCACCCAGGCTACCCTAAAATGCCTGTTCAAAACAAATCCCTTTCTAAACTCATTTCAATCTCTCAGCCAGAACAGTTATCAATATACTCTTATGAGTGTTCAGCTTAACATTAACAATAAAACACAGTGCCGTTTAATAATAAAACAAAATAAAATATTAGGACAAAAGAATAGAATATTTTAATGGAAGGGGCTAGGACCCTTGATCTAACCTCACAAGCATCTGATCCCCCACACTATTTTAAAAGTATAAATATATTCAGAATAACAGCGTTAATCAAAGGTCCAGAATAACTTACAGAAAAAAACCTTATAATGAACCTTACCCTTTCAGAATCAGTTCAGGCTCCATTACTTCCCCCCGGTCTCGTCTCGCCTTTGACTTACAGGTGCAGACACACCTTTAAGTTACAGGTGTTGTCTGCCCAAGCAATCAAAGTTGATTTTAAAGTTGTCCCATTATTTTCACAATATAAAGCCACACCTACACTATGCAACTTTTTTCAATGTTTGCACGCAGCTACAACGTTCAACCCTGCGGTTACGTCGTACAGTGTGAGTTCACAGGTCACGATGTAAGAGCAGCACGACACTGCACATCTAAAAACCATGTCAGACTCTGCTCCGCAGTGAAATGCTGCTACTCGGACTCGTCTATCCGGAAGCCAAACGAGTAGAAGAGGAATATGGAGCTTGCAATTGTGCAATGTTTTGTGCTGAAAGCCCTAAAAAGAAAAGGCTGCGACATATTTGGACAAAGACATGGATCAGCAAACGTGGCTACTAGAGTCTGCCAATTTTACAGAAAGAACTCTATTTCACCCTCACCCCCGCCTTTTGTGAAAAGGAAGAAAAGTCCTTGTTTGCGTATGCCCACTGATCAATTTGCCCACGACGGTCGACTGAAAGTCAAACATGTTTGATTTTCTCCTGAACTTCCGATTCCTGATCGGGAGTAGGTTGTGAGCGGCTGATCGCCCCTCAGTGTTGCCAACTCCTCACTAAGGAAAGTAGCTATTGGCTGTGCTAAAAGTCACTAGAAGTCGCTAAATGACGTCATCGCCTAATTTGCATAATCTGCCACAGGAAGTGATGTGCATGTTATTGATGCTGTGGGAGAAATAATGTTGTTACAGAAAGACAAAAAGTGAGTAAAAACACTTTTTACTCACTTTACTAAACAATATATAGAGCTACTTTTTTCTGTCCATTAATGTTTATTTATATATTTTTTATTTTATTGACATCCCGCTCGCTCCCGCCTTGAATGTAAGTCAGGGCGGAGCGGCACCGCGTGATAAATTTGTGCCGTCAATCCCGGCGCATGTGCGCTTCATTTGCAGTCTGGACGCTGAGGGTAAACATCCTGCGGCTCTGACTGCAGCGCTGAGAGGGACTCCTGCGGGAGCGGAAGAACAGGGTTGGGATGGGGGAGCCGCACCATGGCAGCAGCAGCCGCTGGAGGACAAGAGTAGGAACGATACATGCTTTCACTTAAGAGTCTCCAAAAGCCGCCAGTGACGCCGTAAAAAGTCGCCAGATTTGTCGCTAGTCGCCTTTTTGAAAAATAGTCGCTGGAGGGGTCTGAAAAGTCGCTAAATATGGCGACAAAGTCGCTGAGTTGGCAACACTGTCGCCCCTCATTACCCCTTGTACATTACATGACGCACAACGCACGATCAGACTGAAAGTCGGGCCGGGCGAAAAATTCTTGCACGACTGGAAAGTCGCCCTTGAAAGGGCAAAAATATCGCACAGCGTAAACTCGGCTTAAGAGACCCCAACATGACCAAAAGGACAGATAATCACAGCGGAGCCGATTTTTAAGCACATTTAGCAAACAGCCTAGAGGCAGAAATAAAGAGTTTTAAGATGCTTTTAAGTGAGAAAGTACACTAAACACCATCAGTGCAGTCAGTTCACCAGAATCCTACTTTTAAATAGTCTGTAGTTCTTTGGAGCATCAGCGCTGCTATATACCAGCAGGGTGTTGCAGTGAGAATCCCAGTCACTGCTCCCTACTGTAAGTAGAACAAACAATCAGGGATTTCCTGCCATCGGTTCCTACCAACTTGAGGTGAATATAAAGTCCCTTCAAGCTGGTTAAAAATGCAAGAAACAGAATATAAAATCAAATATTTTTGGTCTGCAAGTTTTGAAATTCAAAGTTGAAGTTAAACTGTTTTTTTGCCTCATCACAGAAACAAAGTATTGGACTGGAGTAATCAGAGCACTATTTATACGAGAAAAAAAATTCTCCTGGCTTTTAATGTAAACCTATTTGAGTGTAACTCCTTTATAAACATTCATGCATATTTTTCTTATTGTGTTATGGAGGCAGAGAGAGATCAGGGTTTACAGGTAGCATCTTCCAGCCATCTCCCCAATCCGCTTCTCTGATTTGTTGATGTGCAACGTCAAGATAAAGAAGTTAAGAATTCCTACTTTGCTTGGCCTTCTGATGCCAGAGGCTCTTATATTTATTTATTAAATTCAAGAATTTATTGTCATTGTCAAAAAAAAAAGCAACGAAATTGTGTTTGGGGTACAATACTTAGTAGCAGCAAGTTCCAAGTAAAGTGCACAAGAGGTAAAAGTGACACCAGTGCTTATAATGCGGAGATCATTAGTCAGTTTGCCGTGCAAACCAGCACATACCTGATGCTGCAGAGTTTGACGTGGAACTGTTCATATCTTGGAGCTCAGAATATGAGCGATTCCAAACACTTCATTTTGACCTGTTGACACATTTTTTAATGTCTTTATGTTTGTGGTCTGTTGTTGGCTTCCTGTGCCATCACTTATTCATCACCTTTTACTAGTGTCAAAAAAAATAAAATAAATCTAGAACTCTTTTTTTCCCTATATCTTAATCAGAAAGCTGTATGCAAAAAATATTTTCAAAACCATTTGTTCACCTTTTCACAGGAAAGTAGCGGTAAACAATGAGAGTGAATTTCACGTAGATGCTAAGAAGCCAGAGTGAACTGAAATATTCTTACCAAGATGGAGAAAAATGCAGTCCCATTCAGCTGAGTTTTAACAGACAAAAGATAATTACTGAAGGAGAGTTCAAATGCAAT
The DNA here is from genome assembly GCF_016077235.1 of Cyprinodon tularosa. Lineage (NCBI taxonomy): Eukaryota > Metazoa > Chordata > Actinopteri > Cyprinodontiformes > Cyprinodontidae > Cyprinodon > Cyprinodon tularosa. The sequence continues at coordinate 1,472,024 of NW_024038669.1, forward strand.
AAAACGTCTTAAAAACATTTTATCGTAACATCGCTATATACATTTTGCACGTTCTCAAGAGCACACTCTGTGGAATGGAAATTTTATTTACTTCCCTCTAATTAAACACGAAGGGGAGTTTTCATTTTGTTTACATCTTTTCAGAAGCTTTTGACACCAAAATGATAAAAATGAATATTTACATTTATCAGCTGCTATTTTACGCACACAGTACACAAAGAATGGTTCCTCTAAGCTGCATTTATGAGGTTACACATGCGTGCATGTCCTCTGTGATGAAGTAGTGGCCTCTCCAGAGTATAGGACCCCTTCATGACCCTACAGGGACCAATTGATTTACTACCTCTGACTTATGTTTTGTAATAAAACTAGCGTTTTCTGTGCTTTAAATACTCTTCATGGTGCGATAAACAGATGTAATGTTCTTATTCAAGCAGTTACAACAAACTGAAGTAAAACATCTTTGATTTTTTTTTCTTTGATCTATCAGTTAGCACAGCATGATTGAGTTGAAGTTAAAGAATTTCTTTTACTGTGTACACAGAGGCGGCTTTTTAAAGAAAACACGGCTCTGAAGACAAAAAAAAAATTGCTGTGCTTTTTTGTTGTGCTTTTTCCAATTTTTTAGGAGGATTTGGGTAGATAAAGGACATTTTTCAGAAGCGTTTTGACCAAAAATTATTTATGCGTGCTAAATTAATAAATCTGATTCTTGCAACAACAAAAAAGCATTAAAATTATCATTTAGTTTTATTTTTTTAGTTTACTAACATTTGTATTTGCACATACATAGGTGCACACAGACTTCCCTCGTGTGTGTTGTGTGTGTGTCATGCACTATGGGGGAGGAGCCCAGAATTTTTGTCAGTGAAAGAAGCAGGAGGGAACAACTAAAGCTGTTTGAGAACCTATCACTAAGATATTTAAGGTCTGTCTGCCTTGGCTTTTCTTTTTTTCCCCAAGATCTCACTCTACTGTATTGGTCAGTAATCATATCACACGACTGTTGGAAGGACAGAACATGTATGGGTCAATAACTGGAGAATTCAGCCTTTTACTGTAGCTCAGCTCCTTTTGCACCATGGCAGATGACTCACCCTCCCTGGATAATTAAACTCCTCTATGTTAGTGGAACTCTACCTTTTCTTGGGTGATAAAATACACAATCAGTGGTTAAAATTATACAATAAATTCATCTTGAGAGACTTATTTCTTTATTGGCATTGCAAAAAAACCGAGCTACTAACCAGATACAAATCAGATTGCATCTTAAAAATAAATTAAATAGCGGGCATTATCAATGTATAATTAGCAGAACATACATTGATCATCTTCACCAATAAAATACAGGGAGGAGCAGGCATGAAAAGTTAGTTAAAGGAAAATTCCGGTTTTTAACACTTTTAGCCCATTTTCTGTAGTGTCCAGGATGAAATCGAATGATCGACACCAACATTTTGACAATTGGTCGTGTCTCTGCTATTTGGCTCATGCAGAATCCCCCTCTGGCTGCTTCAGAATGGCTTCCATAGTGCATGTCCGATAATGTCTTTAAAACAACCTTAAACGTTCTTTTTTTAAAATATGCTACTCACCGGGTCGTCAGCGCTGTTCAATGACGTTCCAAAAAAAGTTTCGTAAAGAAAAAACGTTCCTGTAGTGTTTTATTTAGCATTTTGTAAATCCCATTGAGTTCTGTTGGAATAGTCAATATCCCTCCGCCGGTAATGGGGCCTGTTTACGCTTAGTTGTAGTCTTTTCGCAAGGCCCAAGTGTTTCTGCTTCACTCTGTGTACTCCGACGTCGAGGTGCTAACGTCTCTGTTAAACACTTTAAAAAACTCTGAAAATGGAATACGAAAGGTGGATTCTTGAGGAGGACATATTGGACTTTGAGTTTGACGGTAGAGGATACCGTCGCCAACTAGTGGTCTGGAGTTTGCAACGCTTCAGATTCGAACGGGAAGCGGAAGTTTATAAGCGGTTGTGATGTATCGGAAAAAATTGTTCTGGGATTTACAAAATGCTAAATAAAACAAGACAGGAACGGTTTTTCTTCACGAAACTTTTTTTGGAACGTCATTGAACAGCCGGCTTCCGTAGCGTCGTGAGCGCGCATGTGCGCGCTTTCAGGAAATCCTATACACTACTGTTTATGCTCTAAAAACATTCTAAATGACTTCGTTTCGAGTAAATTCTGGACGCTACCCACTCAGGACACTTGGAATACATTGGACGAGCAGTATGGAGGAATATTGACACGTTTTTTGTGGACTTTTATGGACCTTTCTGTCTCGGGCGCCATAGACCTCCATTATTTGAATGTCAGCAGACAGCAAGAAGCCTCCCAGATCTCCAGATGCATTTGAGATATCAAAAAAGTACTCCAGAGTGTTGTTCAGCATGGGGGTGAGTAGAAAATGAAGGCTAATCATGTTTTGGGTGTACTATTCCTTTAAACTTGAAATGACATCCACTACTGTGTTTAAATAAAAACTAAATAAAATATAGAAAAACATCAAAAACCACACAAACAAAATCTAAATAAAAAAGAAGAAAAACACCTGAAGCAAAGGAAGGTAACCATTTGCTGGGGTAGTTATCAGAGCCCAATATGAAGAAACATTAATCCTCCTTGTAGAGCTACTAACAAAGCTCTGTTGTACTTTTAGTTAAACTGGTTCATTAATATATCAGGCTTGAATAAAGAGATTTAACTCTCTTCATATTAAAACTCAAGATCATACCAACTTAAGTAACTTAAAGGTTTTGTAGAGGATTTTCACAAATATTTGACAAGACATGCCCTTTCCACTTTAAAAAAAAAAATGCACATGCACAACCCCTATTAAACGTGTGCAAGAGCATCCACAAGCCCATTTCTACGGAAGAGGATTAGGGCCACTGGAAAAAAAAAAAAAAAAGTAAACTGATTTTTAAAATTTATTTCAGTTTAACAAGGAATAAAGTCAGAATTCTGAGAATTTCCCATACTAAACTGAAAACATTTTTTAAAAATCAGTTAACTTTTTTTTTTTTCAGTGGCCCTAATCCTCTTCCGTACATTTCTCCTCGTGCACGTTCTGTTTAAAATTTGCTGTTTGCATTACTCATACAAGCTTACAGTACGTTCCAAAAGAAGATTTGCAATTTTTCCACTATGTCAGACTCGCAACTGGTAAGTTAAAATGGGGACGGCCTTAAAGTAAACACATCACCAGAATGAATGACAGTTAGGAGAACAATTTATTTTCATGATCCACCTGGAAAAAGAACATCTTCCACTATACCTTTAAGATAATAATAATAATAAAAAAGGTTTTACTTACTTAGTGAGAAGCTGCTTATTTCCTTGGAATTGTTTGGTTTGTTTGGTTTTTATAATGTTGTTTTAAAGGACATAATCTAAATCTAAAATAGCATCATTAGCAGAGTATTTCAAATTGATAAGAGGAATAGTTGATAGTACTCATTAAGTCTAATTTGGAAACCCACCGCTGGTCAAACATAACTGTATTTAAATTGAGTGAAGTTCAAAAATATCATTACATAAACATTTTAAATAATACTTTTATGCCAAAATTAGATACTATGAGCTTTATTTGGTATCTGTGGTTATAAATCATATTGGATAAAGCTGAACACAGACAATCAGGCTCTTAGTTTGAAGTCTGTTTTTTGAAATTTTAAGATAAGAGATAGCAGACAAAGGTTGAGACGAAGATCAAGGTCTGTATTTATAAAGGATCCTGACCATGGATCATCATGGAATAACTTTTGCAAAACTGAATTATGAGATTATTTTGAGTTTTTACTCGAAAGCTAGTTGTCAAGACTTTAAGAGATGTTTCTAACGTGAAATAATATTAGGAGTAGTGAGGAGAACTTTTATGTAGCTTAAGAGGGTCTGAAACGGAGAAGGTGGAAGCAAAGAGAGATGTTTGGCAGATCCAGATCCTAAAAAGAAAAATTAGCTAAATAAACTTCTATTACAGTTGTATTTATTATTTTTAAGGAGATAAGAAAAACTTTTACCCACATAGGGTGTAAATAAATAGCTTCAGCAGCTCTGCAGCCTAAAGGTGCAACTTAGTTTAATTTTTATAGAGGATTAATAAGTAATCAAGACAATTAAATAACAAGGTATAAAAAGTGGTACAAAAAAATTTAACAATTATTTTCAAAATGCAATGCTCTAAATTATAAAAAGTTCCAAAAAAGTTGGGAAAAAAGTTTCAGAACAACATAAATACACACTATACACAATACACACAAAAAATGTTTTGCCTTTGTTTCATGCTTGTTATGTTTTTTTTTTTACTTTAAAATACAATATAAGAAAAAGAAAAAATGATAATATGGAGGCGATTGTACTTTCACCTGTGTATGCTTTTTTTTTTTTTTTCACGAATTGGAATGAGGAATGTGATTTTCTAAACCTGAAATGGATTACAGCCAAAGTTTCCCACTCTACCTAGTTTCCCTCTGAGAGTTGTGGCCTGGAAAAGATGCAAAGATATCCAGGTGTCCTCCGATAGCTCCTTTCTTAGAGCATCTGTAAAGGCCACAATGTATGATGTGATAAAAAGGACATTTATTTTCGCTCACAGGGCTGTGAGAACAAAGTTAAGCCATTTTGTTTTCTCGTTGTCAACACATCGTGTGGGAAGAACCATTTATTCATGTGAGGTGTCCAAGAACAATTTCATGATTGCTCAGGATGTGGATTGGTGTCTATGAGTGTGAATAAATTTGTAAATCTAAAATTAGGTAATTGTAAAGGATACTTTAGAGGGCAAAAGATGCTGAAAATTTTTGACAGATTATATGACCCCCTCCTCAAAATAAAATCCTCCTTGTCAGCTTGACCGGCGGAGACCCAATATTTAATGGAGAGGCAAGACAAAACTGACGTTTTGGGGGTTTTTATTGAAGTCCAGCTTTTGTACACCAACACCTTCTTACACTAAAAAGAACAAACAGCATGTTGTACCAAACTTAATTCAGGTGACATGAAGGAAGGAACCATGAAAATGGATTATTAGGAAAGAGAAGCAAAATGAACATACATACAAACCTACACCAAAGCTATAAACTATACACCCAAAGTCATATTTACATACATATCAATGCAATTAAACAAATCTAAAGTCAATCACAAAAATCCTATTAAATGTAATAAAAACAAATCCAATACTACCCTCCTGATCATTTTGGTTTGCTCTAAGTGCCCTGCTAAAGAGCCAAACAAGGAAAGGGTACTTTCACTTAAGATAACCAGAAACTAAGGAAAAAAATAACTGACATTAACCCTGTAATGCCAAATGTATCATATTTGATACATACAGTTTCTGAAATGTTTTGCGTCTGACACCTTTTGCATAATTTAATGGTAAAAACTTTGCTCAAAATCCTATTGTACACAATCAGATATACCTGATAACAGAGGGCAGAAGACTACACAAAAAATAATCTTGACTTATCGCATAGTAATAAATTATAAATATTAACAATGTTATCTGTTTTTTTCTTTTTACATATTTTGTTAAAAGGCCAAATAAGGACTTCAAACCAAAAAAAAGTAATTTTCTGTTTTGTTTTATTCTTGGATCAGGCTTTAAAGGGTTAATGTTTATGCTACTTTTCACACGTAGGATGACCAGTCCTTCTGCTTCACAAAAATGCATGCAAGAATGTCCAAACAAAACTATAATAAAGAACTCAAACAACCTAACTACTTTTTCCAAGTAAATACTACATAACATAATATCAATAATCATATTTCATGGGGTAATGGGACTCCTGGTCCTACACGCATCTTCTTCCTCTTCTTTTGATCCAAACAATGCCCCCCTCTCTCATTGTGTTGTGTTGTAGTTTGGGGATGTGATGTGAGCTCTATTGGACGGGGCTTCCTAGCTGAGTTCTTCATAAAGAGCAGTAGCAGCCATTCAAAAAAGGCCCTTCCGAGTCAAACACCAGCAGACTTCCCTGCAACTCCCAGCAAAATCCCCTCCAACTTCCAGCCACTGGAGTGACCCCTCTTACATATTTTTTTTACTCTGACTCCACCCTTTCACTGGATTACAGGGTCTATCCAGGAGATGAAGCTTCTCTTTAGATCTTGATGTCCAGAAATCATGACAGAAAGAATATTTTAAAACAAAAATTTATGTTTCAAAAGGAATTGTAGGGGACCAGCCAAGGACCCATCAAGGTAGGTGGGGAAATTTTGAATGGCTACTACTGTAGGAAACGTCAAAGTAATTTATTTATCTTGCAAACCTTTTGCCTCTGACAGAGTGTGAACAAGGTTTACTTTTCCACAATTCCACAATCATGGTGTCACTTCTTGTTGATGAGATTGTAATCACTAAAACTTCAAAACCCAGAAAATTCTTGCAAAACTACAAACAATAAAAAAAGTCCCCTGAAATCCCAGGAAAAAAACAACAACTTTCTGATAGAGTCGGGTTGTGATTTTCATTAGAAATAAATCTCTTTTATAATGATATAACGTCAAAGCATACTTTTTGTTTCAATGCCAAAAGCATATAGAACAGATAATGTTTAATAAAAACAACAATATTTCAATATCCTGAATCTCATGAGCTTGATCCTCCATACTGCAGGGCACTGATATGGAAATTTCCTTCATATAAAAGTCTGTTTACATTTGCTCAAAATCCCTTTCTATATCAAAATGAGGAGATATTTTAATATCCTTACAGAGAACCTCAAGACTTAAAAGTACAACAGGAAGTTAATTAAATCTGAATATATCCAGATTGTAATCACTGACGACAGAGGAAACAGAATGGGGAGAAAAGGCTTAGCAGAAATGTTCTGCATTAGGCCACCTGAAAAAAAAAAATGATGTATGCAATTTAACAAAGATCTCTACAGAGGCAGTTCAAAGAAGAGCTGAGACATTTTAAATGAGACACGAAGACTTTATCAGTAATTACGGCACTCATCTCCTAATCACACTATTCCTGCTTAATTGCATAAAAATTGGACACATCATAAAAAAAAATGAAGCTGCCATTTTAAATCAAAGACATTCATTAATAAACAGATGAAAAAAAGACAAGTTCCAAGTTTTTTTTTTTTTCTTTACCACTGTGAACATTCTTTCTTCTGGAAACACTCATTGTACCCAAGTTGTTTTTGATGTGGAGATTTTTGGAGACTACCTACTGATATCAATTAATTACTGATGGCTTAAGTTTTCCCAATTATATTTAACTTGATGTACTTGAAACACACTCTCCGATTTTAACCAAAGTTTTCTTAATAACGGCTTTAATTTGAAACCTGAGAGCTGTAAAGTCAAAACTCTCTGACTTACAGCATTGACAGCAATTTTTTTTAGGAGAATTCATCATTGAATATATAGAGACTTCTGAGTTTTATTATTGATTATGTATGTCTATTAGTGTTGGGTCGGTCATGAATGTGCTGTTCAATTCAATTCAGTTTATTTCTATAGCACCAATTAACAACACGTGTCATCTCAGTTTACAGTTCACCAGATCCTCCAATCAAATTGATTCAAAGTTTTCTATCTAAGGAAAACCAGTTGATTGCATCGACTCATTGACTCAATTACAATCCTTCACACTAAGCATGCTTGTAGCGACAGTGGAGCGGAAAAACACCCTTTTAACAGGAAGAAACCTCCAGCAGAACCAGGCTCAGTGTGAGCGGCCATCTGCTGAGGCCGACTGGGGTTCAAGGAGACAGAATCAGACATACAGAAAGAAGCAGAGATACAAAGGGCAACTATAAAAGGCAGCCCTGTCCAGGAAACACATAGTCATGCAAATGTAACCAGGATAATTTTTCTATATTAGATTCATTTTATATTTTATTTTCCATTTTTAGATTTAATTCTATTTATTTTTATTTAAAGGTTTAATTAAAATCCTCCTTTCTTTAATTTATTCAACACTAATCTAGTGAGAACAATGCTGTTCTTGCACGGTTTTGACATCATGTGCCAGCTGCACGTCATTGTCCTAATTGACAGCTATGGCTTATATGGCTGCTAACCGCGCCTTAGGTAGGAAATGCTGTTGGACCCTGACGTGCAGGTAGGCTTCTGGTCTGTTCCCAAGTGGTTATCATAACTATTGTATATCTTCAATCTTGTGCCTCTGTTAATTTGCAGACGTGTGATCACTCAACCAAACATTGTAAAGATCACGGTTGGTCAAGAGGGAACTGGTGAGTGTTTGCTTGGGAGCTAGCATGCTAGCACTAGCCTCCCCTAGGGTGGCCAGATGTCCGGCTTTAGGGCGGACAGTCCGGATTTTCATTGCACTGTCCGGCGTCCGGCGCTGCACCCAGCCGGACGTGTATTTGTCCTCCTTTACCCCCAGATTCCACATACTCCGTCAGCGCTCCGCCCCGCTCACGTACGGAGTACTTGTCTGTCATGTAAATCAATGAGAGCTGTTCAACATCCTCCGCTCGTCACCGCCCACGTCAGTCTTCTCCGTCCTTCACCGTCAAAATACGGAGCTGAGCTATTTTTTGCTCCCCTCCGGTCCGTCCAGATCAAGACCCGCTATTGCAATCGCACCAAACAGAAAAAAGAATGTAGAGAAGACCCGGTTTGTCAAATTAAATTATAGTAAAAACAGATCGGTATCTAGAAATTAGAGCATAGTTTGTATATATTCCCAAAAACTAAGAGCAATTAATTAAATAATTGGATGCAGACTATTGGTGCTTCAACAGACCAGGAAGAAGTTGTGAGATTCTAGAGTGAATCTCACAACTTTAAAAGAAAATTCTTATTGCAGGAATGGATGAAGAGATGATGAGTTTGGAAGCAGAGAATAAACAGAGTTCATACAAACTATGTATGATCCTAGTTATCCCTGTTACAAAAATCGGCAACAGAAAGAAAATATTTGGGCAGAAACTGAACATCTGCTGGATGATGATGGGGATTTTTTTAATATGTCAGATTCAATTAAGCGTTCACAGGTTTTATACAGGAATGAGGAGCTCTAATTTAATGCTCTTTTAATGCTATTAGAAATAATTTTAATGCCATCAACAAGTATCATGTACACAAGTTATTAGTTTACATGAAATAAGGAGCTGTAAGCACAGTTCCATGACTCAAGTTTATATATATATATATATATATATATATATATATATATATATATATATATATATGTATATATATATATATATATATGTATATATATGTATAGATAGATAGATATGTATAGATAGATATATAGATAGATATGGATAGATAGAGAACATGGTGAAATCATCTTTACTCTCGACAGGCTGCAGCCATGTCATGAATTCCTCTTTTCCAGCCACTTTTTGCAGTTTGCATCGTCCTATTCTCTAGCTCTTTCTCGAGCTTCTTTTCCAAACAACTGCTTTATGATCAATTGCAGCAGTTCTGCGCAAATTAATTGTGTTAAAAAAATGGTCACTTTTTAAACACCACAATGTATTAAATAAATACAAATGCTGGGAACCAATTCTTTTTTACATTTCTTTAATATTTTGTTCTATTCAGCTACACAAGCATCCTCTTTAAACTACTAAGAATTGTGCTATAAATGTGACTTTACCCGATTCTTATGTACACCTTAGTAATTTAATGATATGCCGCACAATGTCCTCCTTTTTGGTGCTATAGAAATGGCCACCCTAGCCTCCCCAGCCTGTTATAGTTATACACTGAACTAAATTGAAATGCTTACCAAAACTACTGTTCTGTAGAAATACTGTTTTGCATAAGTTGCATTTAACTATTATGTAAACTCCTGCATTTATAAGAAAATACATGTACATGTAAATTGATTGTTTAGGCCTGTTTACACAGGCCAGGTATATTGCAGATCCCCCTCAAGGCGTGGCTGAAGGGTCTAGGATACAGCAAAGATTGTCTGGCTTCATAATGACCAGACTGGCGAGCTAACCGCTTAACGGATTGGGATTGTCTGAGGAAACTCTTCCGAACTGGTTGGAGATTCAGCCCAACAAGTCTTCACTGAAGGAATTGGATTATTATTTTTGTTTTTTCTCCCTTTCATCATCAACAAAGACTGGTTGACTTCCTTGGTTTAAGGAACCCATTTGGACTTTAACATTGTGGAATAACTTGTGTATATATTGTAAATAATAATACAACTCACTAATTTTGCACCATCAAACTGTCTCTGTGTTTTACAATTTGCCACCTCCTCCAGCAGACGAACCTAGTCTATAAGAAATCACATGTGTTGACTTTAATTTGGGTTATTTCTAATCCTAATAATCCTAGAATGCAACTTGGTTACAAAAATTGGCGAGCTAGCCAGGAGGTTGTTGGCATTTTGTTAAACACTAATTTATTTATTTATTCTCTCTTTTTTTTTTTTTTTTTTTTTTTTTCCTTTCCCTGTCATCTTCAATATGGATGAATTTCAAAGACTTGATATAAAAATTCCCAACTCTGTTTTGGTTGAAGGCATGTCTGATGAAGAGGGTAAAGAGGAAGTATTTAACTTTTTGAAACAATATGGCAAGATAACAAAGATTGAAATCATTTCTGAAAGTGATTCTGAATTTGAGGGCCAGCTTGTGGTTGAATTTAGTAGTGGTACAGCTGTGGCTGAATTACGTTCCATTCTACCATATTCATTTAAATCATCTCAGAAGTCAGACACATTTTCCATCTCTGAATTAGCAGTTGTATATGCAGAACATGTTGCACGGAGTAGAACTAATTCTTATTTATTTGAGTTACAGAAACTTGCAAAGCTTTCTGGCATGGAGTTTGCAGAGGTGTTAAAATCCACGATGACTCAGATTGGACAATCAGTTGCTGAACTTCATTCGGCTGCTCAAACGGAGGATCCTGATGAAAAGTCTGAGGTTATGGCAGCATCTGCAGATCCAACAATGAAGAAAGAGCCAACGTTGTCAACGGACACTGATCCTACAGTTCCCAGACTGAGAAATGAGCAGCAACCTACTTCAAGAAGGAGACCTTCTTTTCATGATGATGACATCCAACCACCTGAAGTACAGCGCTACGTGGTGGAACACATTATGAAAACTGAGGAAAGTGCTTACCATCTACAAAGGCTCCGAGTGTTTTCTGGACGGCTGCCTAGACCAGCACATGAAGCGGACTACGAGACCTGGCATTCAGGAGTGGATCTGCTATTAAAAGACCCATCAGTTTCTGAGCTTCAGCGATCAAGGAGGATTGTAGAGAGTTTACTTCCCCCAGCCGCTGATATGCTGAAGCATTTAAGTTCAGATACTCCACCTACTGTGTATCTGGACATATTGGATTCAGCATATGGCACAGTGCAAGATGGAGAAGAACTCTTTGCAAAATTCATGGACACTTTCCAAGATGCAGGGGAGAAACCATCTTCATACCTCCAGCGGCTGCAGGTAGCATTAAACTTAGCCCTGAAACGAGGTGGTGTGTTAGCCAAGGATGTAAACCGGCATCTCATAAGCCAGTTCTGTAGGGGTTGTTGGGACAATATTTTGATTGCTGAACTCCAGTTAAAACAAAAGAAATTGGTTCCACCTAGCTTTTCTGAACTGCTACTACTTCTACGTACTGAAGAAGACAGGGAGGCAGCTAAAACTTCCCGGATGAGACAATATTTGGGTTCCACCAAACAAAAAGTAGTCAATCATGCACAATTGGCTTGTGTTGACACAGGTGATGGTGGAGCAGTTGCTGCTTTAACCAAATTGACTCAGCAGTTGGCAGAACAACTGGCAGACGTACAGCGGCAGCTGGCTAAGCTAACATCCACCACCACCCAGCCCAGGACTGCATCACAACCCAAGGTAACACAGTCAGCGGGGTGTAAAGGGAGGCAATAAAGTGACCTCTCAACAGTCCCCACCAGTCCATGTTAAACCTGTTTATTGTTTCAGGTGTGGTGAAAACAGCCATATTAAGCCACAATGTAATAATGAACCAAACCCTGCTCTTGTTACCAGAAAAAGGAAACAGTTTGCTCAGCGACAGCAAAACGTCTTTCAGAAGAAGTTAAACTAGGCATGGTTCCTGTTGCGGGACAAACCGGAACCAGTCTCAGCCAAACCAGTCCCCTTATTAAAGAAAAGACTGTTAAATGTACAAAACTGCAAGCCCAAGCTAATAAACTACCCACTCAGCTACCCAAAGGTTTGATTGGATCTAAGTGTGCTGCTGTTGTTGACATTTCTGGTCATGTGTGTAACTGCCTTTTAGACACTGACACAGTCTCTTTCTATAATGATAAGCTAAGCAACCAACCTGTAATGCCTTTGGATAATTTGTTACAGGTTGAGGGTGCTGCTGGACAGTCAGTTCCATATCTGGGGTACGTGGAGCTGGTCATCACATTCCCTGAAGACTTCATAGGAGTAAACACAGAGGTACCAACTCTTGCTCTTGTGGTCCCAGATACTAGTCCTGATAGGCCATCTACTGTTCTTATTGGCATGAACACACTGGAAACACTGTATGAACAACATCTTAGTAGTAACCATGTACAATTTCAACCCAAGGCCCAAGGATATCGAGCAGTCCTGAAACTGCTACAGTTAAGGCACCAGCGAAATCAATCAGGAAATGCAGGGACTGTCAGGCTGTTAAGCACCACTCCAGTCCTAATTCCACCTGGTCAAACCATTGTTTTGGAGGGTTCTATTAAAACCACCCCTCCATCTGTAGATAAGTGGGCCATTGTTGAACACCCTAGCTCACCTTTACCAGGGGGTTTATGTGTTCAGAGTTGTCTAGTTACACTGCCACAGCATCCACCATATAAAGTCCCCGTGATCATGAAGAATGAATCAGAACAAGAGGTGTCCATATCACCATTAACCATTATTGCAGACATTGGGTCAGCACCTACTGTTTTGTCACAACAGATTACATCTCAGACCTCACAACAAACCACTTTGGAGTTTAACTTTGGAGACTCTCCCATTCCACCCGAGTGGAAAGAACATATTATCAACAAATTGAACAGCATTCCTGAAGTGTTCTCTCATCATGATATGGATTTTGGCTGTACAGATGCAGTTAAACATACCATTAAACTTAATGATGAAACACCTTTTAAACACAGAGCAAGGCCAATCCATCCTCAAGATCTGGAAGCAGTCCGTGAACATCTTAGAGACCTGCTCGAAGCTGGCATCATAAGAGAGTCTCAATCACCATTTTCCTCTCCAATAGTTGTTGTTCGGAAACGTAATGGTTCCGTCCGGCTATGCATAGATTACAGGAAACTAAATCTTCAAACTATCAAAGATGCATATGCCCTTCCTAATTTGGAAGAATCTTTTTGTGCTTTGACAGGGTCCAAATGGTTCACTGTGTTGGATTTAAAATCTGGCTATTATCAAATAGAGATGGCAGACGAAGATAAGGCTAAAACAGCTTTTGTAACTCCCCTTGGATTTTGGGAGTGGAACAGAATGCCGCAAGGAATTACAAATGCACCTAGCACGTTTCAGCGGCTAATGGAGAGATGCATGGGAGATCTGCATCTAAAAGAAGTCCTTGTCTTCCTCGATGACATCATCATCTTCTCTGCCACTCTGGAAGAACATGAGGAACGGCTGCTGCATGTGCTCTCCCGGTTGAAGCAGTTTGGACTAAAGCTCTCTCCAGAGAAATGTAAGTTCTTTCAGTCTTCTGTACGTTATTTGGGACACATTGTCTCTGAAAAAGGAGTTGAAACTGATCCAGAAAAGATTGATTCTTTAAAATCCTGGCCAGTCCCCCGCAACCTTAAAGAGTTGCGATCTTTTCTGGGTTTTGCTGGATATTACCGAAGATTTATTAAAGACTATGCTGCTATTGTCAAACCACTTAATGAGTTAACCCGTGGTTATCCTCCTGCCCGCAACCCTGCAAAGCTGAAGAATCCAGAAGGAAAGTACTCAGATCCAAAGCAATCCTTTGGAGATAAATGGACTAGCCATCAGCAGAATGCCTTTGAAACAGTAATTTCCAAATTGACTACAGCACCTGTTCTTGGGTTTGCAAATCCACAACTGCCATATATTTTACATACTGATGCCAGTACAAATGGTTTGGGAGCAGTATTGTACCAAGAGCAGGAGGGCAAGCTGCGTGTTATTGCTTATGCTAGTCGAGGCCTGTCTGTCAGTGAGTCAAAATATCCTGCTCATAAACTGGAGTTTTTAGCCCTGAAGTGGAGTGTTACTGAGAAGTTTCATGACTACCTCTATGGGACTAACTTTACAGTTGTCACAGATAGCAACCCTCTCACCTATGTTCTTTCTTCAGCCAAGCTGGATGCTACTGGTCACCGGTGGTTAGCAGCACTGTCCACTTACTCATTCAAACTGCAGTACCGTGCTGGAAAACAGAATTTTGATGCTGATGCTCTGTCCCGACGCTCACATGAAGATACTTCTAGTGATCAGCACTGCAGAGAGAGGGAGCTCATTCAACATCTGACCAGTCAGTGGGGTAATGATAAAAAAACACATGACATTTCCCCTGAAATTGTGGATGCCATCTGTCAGAGTTGTATAAGCCGAACACAGAACCAAACTGAACTAAGTCGATCTGTTGCACTGGTTGAGTCTCTATCTGTCTCTGTTAACTCCATCCCTGATGGGTTCAGCAATGAAGAGTTACATGGCTTGCCTCTAATCCCCTCTCTATCTCAGGTCGATCTCCAAGAAGAGCAACAAGCTGATCCTGCTATTCGTGAGGTCATTCATCAGCTGGAGACTGGTGAGAAGGTCCCTCCATCAGTTCGAGAGGAGCTACCTGACCTTCCTTTGCTCCTGAGAGAATGGAACAGGTTAGAGTTGGTGGATGGAACCTTATATCGGAGAAGACATGATGGAGATAAACTTATCTACCAGCTAATCCTACCGCCCAAGTTACGACCAGCTGTTTTAAAGAGCTTGCACCATGATATGGGGCATATGGGCATCGAAAGAACAATTGATCTGGTGCGCCAACGCTTCTTTTGGCCCAAAATGACACTAGAGGTGGAGACCTTTGTAAAAACCTGTGGTCGTTGCATAAGGCGTAAAGCTCAAATAGAAAGAGCAGCTCCATTAATAAATATTCAAACAAGCCGACCACTTGAACTGCTATGTATGGACTTTTTAACCATTGAACCTGACAGCAGTAATACTAAGGACATTCTTGTTCTTACTGATCACTTCACCAAATATGCAGTTGCCATTCCTACCCCCAATCAGAAGGCAAAGACGGTTGCAAAGTACCTATGGAATGAATTTATGGTTTATTATGGAATTCCAGAGCGTATACATTCAGACCAGGGTACAGATTTCGAGTCCAAGCTCATTAAAGAGCTCTGTGAAGTGGTAGGCATGAAGAAAAGCCGAACTACCCCGTACCACCCACGAGGGAATCCAGTCGAGCGCTTCAACCGCACTCTACTCAATATGCTTGGAACCCTGGAAATGAAACAAAAGTCAAAATGGCGAGAGTATGTCAAACCTTTAGTACATGCATATAACTGTACAAGAAACGAGGTAACAGGGTTCACACCTTATGAACTCATGTTTGGTCGTTGTCCTCGTCTTCCTGTGGATTTGGCTTTTGGTTTACCCATCAGAGAACAATCATCAATCTCTCACTCGGAGTATGTTAAGAATCTGCAATCCAGCCTGAGAGAAAGCTACAAATTAGCTTCTGAAAATGCCCTCAAGTCAGCTGCAAAGAACAAGATCCGTTTTGATCAGAAAGTTACACCATGCAGTTTGGAGATAGGAGATCGAGTACTGGTTCGCAACATCCGTCTGAGGGGTAAGCACAAGCTGGCAGATAGATGGGAACCAGGGGTGTACAAAGTTGTTGACAGAGCTGAAAATGTACCAGTTTACACTGTACAACCTGAACACAAAAAGGGACCAACTCGTACTTTACATAGAGACCTGTTGCTTCCTTGTGGTTTCCTGCCAGTTTGCTCCACAGAAGACCCTCCCATCTCCATGCCTGCCTCACAACGAAAGACTCGCAACCAGGATGGTTGCCATCCAGATGTTTCTGATGCGATGGAGGAGGATGAGGATGCTGAGCCATATGTGACAGAAGTTTCCATCCCACTCTCAACTGGATTCAGTGTGAAGGTGAGCAAATTCAAGTCATCACCGGAATCCATTACTTTGCAGCCCAGTTCACCTTTGGCACAAAGTGATGCTGAAGCGCCAGAGCATCCTGTACCTCTAATTCAGAGCACAGACCTTGAGACTGCTAGTCCATCTGAAAATGAAGGATCCTGTTTAACAACTGATTCCTCACTGTCTCACCATGAAGACAAGCTACCTGTGGAACAGGTTGAAACAGAGGAACTTTCTGAACCACATATAGCTGAGGCTGTGGAAGTACACATGGAGGGAGAAATATCTAACGAACACTTACCTGAAGTTCAAGAACCTGACGCTGAGGATCATCTGATCGTTCAATCTGAGTCATCTACAGGTCCTGCCAATGTCAGCTCACCCTATAACTCAGTTGAGGCTGAAATATTGCCCAGGCGATCAGATCGACAGCGGCAGCCTCCTAGTCGTCTAACATATCCTGTGTTGGGTAAGCCACTCATTTCAGTAGTTCAGACTCTATTGCATAGTTTGGCAAATGTGTACACTGAGGCTCTCAGTCAAGTTTCTAATGTGAATATTCAGAAAAATTAATTCATGCAACGGGACGTGCAGGAATTAAAGAGGGGAGGATGTAACCAGGATAATTTTTCTATATTAGATTCAGTTTATTTTATTTTCCATTTTTAGATTTAATTCTATTTATTTTTATTTAAAGGTTTAATTAAAATCCTCCTTTAATTTATTCAGCACTAATCTAGTGAAAACAATACTGTTCTCGCACGGTTTTGACATGTGCCAGCTGCACGTCATTGTCCTAATTGACAGCTATGGCTTATATGGCTGCTAACCGCGCCTTAGGTAGGAAATGCTGTTGGACCCTGACGTGCAGGTAGGCTTCTGGTCTGTTCCCAAGTGGTTATCATAACTATTGTATATCTTCAATCTTGTGCCTCTGTTAATTTGCAGACGTGTGATCAATCAACCAAACATTGTAAAGATCACGGTTGGTCAAGAGGGAACTGGTGAGTGTTTGCTTGGGAGCTAGCATGCTAGCACTAGCCTCCCCAGCCTGTTATAGTTATACACTGAACTAAATTGAAATGCTTACCAAAACTACTGTCCTGTAGAAATACTGTTTTGCATAAGTTGCATTTAACTATTATGTAAACTCCTGCATTTATAAGAAAATACATGTACATGTAAATTGATTGTTTAGGCCTGTTTACACAGGCCAGGTATATTGCAGATCCCCCTCAAGGCGTGGCTGAAGGGTCTAGGATACAGCAAAGATTGTCTGGCTTCATGCTGACCAGACTGGCGAGCTAACCGTTTAACGGATTGGGATTGTCTGAGGAAACTCTTCCGAACTGGTTGGAGATTCAGCCCAACAAGTCTTCACTGAAGGAATTGGATTATTATTTTTGTTTTTTTCTCCCTTTCATCATCAACAAAGACTGGTTGACTTCCTTGGTTTAAGGAACCCATTTGGACTTTGAATTGTGGAATAACTTGTGTATATATTGTAAATAATAATACAACTCACTAATTTTGCACCATCAAACTGTCTCTGTGTTTACAATTTGCCACCTCCTCCAGCAGACGAACCTAGTCTATAAGAAAGCACATGTGTTGACTTTAATTTGGGTTATTTCTAATCCTAGAATGCAACTTGGGTTACACAAACGTGCTCCGAGCCAGCTCCCATATCCGAAGATAAAGAGAGCACGTCCAGCCAGTCACAGTCAGAGAAACAGGACTACACTGAAAAACAGGCCGATCTGAAACATCTATAAACAAAGGTGTTGAGCAGCACAGCTGATATTTCTCTCCAGGATGGAGTCACAGCCAAACAGGAACAGACCAGATGAAGCTACTATGAGAAAAATGAGGCAGAATGATGAAAAAGGGGTCCCCATGTCCTCCAGAAGTCTAAGCCTATAGCAGCATAACTATAGAGATAGCTCAGGATAACTGAGTGTGAATTTTGTTTGAACAAACTGATTTAAATCACTATCATTTGTTAGTTTGCTACTTTTTTTCCTGTTGAATTAAAACCAGATCAAGTAGGTCAGTAGGGAACCCAGGTTCTGTGACATGTGTTACTCGGAGCTTATGGCTTATCTTAACCTTGTTAGGATAATTATCATTGCTGATGTGTGAGTTTATTACACCTTAATATTAGCTGCCTGTTGTGTGTCAGAACTGATGTTTTCCACAATAGTTTATCTAATTAGGACAGTTCCTCCGTACGGATATATATAGCTATCATCTTCATTATGTTATTGCCATTGTAGTGTTGCATTGTAGCAAGAATTAAATGTATATTTAGTAAGTCTTTTCTGTTATATACAGTAACTTGTCTGCACCCAATTCGTCACAATGCCTACTCTTCCTCCTGCAGTACATTTTTGGCTTTGGAATTGAAAATTAATTGCAGTCATTTTTTGTTTGCATTTTATTGTACCTGTCAATATACTGATAAACAAGGTGCGATCTTATTTTGCAAGACTACTCTAAGCAAGTGCGATGATGACGTCAGATAAGCAATATAATGGAAAGAATGTAAATGCAAGCTGTTGTTTAGCGTGTTTTCATAATTTTAGGATAGAAAAGTGCTTTTGGTACTATAATCACATTATTTACTGGCGACATGGAGGAATTCCTGTTTGCACATGTTCAAATGAGCTGAGTTACCAATTGTGCTACCGGTGGAGATCTAATGGAATAAGTTTGCTTCTCTAACTTAATATTCTAAACACAGAGAAACGCTGTGGAGGAGACACCAAGAAGCCTTTTTTTTTTTACATCTGAGCTGACTGATTTCCAGTTGTCAGAATTTCAAATTACGTTGATGAGAGAGCCTGAGATGTTTGTTTGATATTTCTTTTCTTTTTAAGATTTTGGGGAACATAATAGGCTTTCAATGGTGTATGATGACCAAACTTAATGTCACTATAGCCATGTTTACTGCCTAATATAAATGTAAAGGAGCAAAATGCAGTTAGAGCTCTGCAAACAGAACACACTGTGTCTGAATGTCCGCCCATAACCACTTCATAGAGGACTATCAAGGGCTTACGGCCCTTGTTGTTTGTTGTTAATAGCCTACAGAACAGACATTATTTTGTTCACTACTGAGGCTGAGTATCATGTGTTATTTGGAGTTGAGAGTTACTGTTAACTTTTATTGTTAAGTGAGGGATGTTTAGATGAGATGTTATTTCTTTCATTGTGCTATTCATTCATTTCAGGAATTGTTAAGCATTTTTTATAAATACATTTCCAAGGTGTCCTGGTTTCCCCAAATGAAAATATGGTCACCCTACTGTAAAGTCCCCACTCTATAAAATTATTGAGGGGTACAGGTTAGGGCAGATGTTCGGGACACAGACTATGTGACTCAAGCAGTCCATTTTAACAGTAAAACTTAAACTGCAACTTCCTGAACTTGGTGATTCGGTAAAAAAACCTTTTGAAAAAAATTATTTTAATGTACTGAATCTAATCTACTGATTCAGTTCTCTCAAAAGAACAGCTGTTCCAATCACTAAATTGGAGGTGAATAATTCTGAAACTATATATCATTTAGGATTGTGAATAGAGTTGTTGAATCAGAAAACATTATTTCTGTTGTCATATTTTAGCTTTTTAGGCTAAATACTTTAAACAACATTTGGCTGTTACTTCATGGTCATAGAAGGACTTCAGGTTAGTTCTTTTTGGAAAACAAGCAGCAAACATGTGGTAAGGACATATGAAACAAGACAAGGACATCGATCACTGCTTATGGAATTGAGAAATCATAAAGCCGTCAAGGAGGAAAGTTGAAATGCATCAAAAGATTAAGGCTTCCCATTGGTTGTTTGAGCTTTTCTGTTAAAATAATGAGGTTAGACGGAGATGAGTGGATTTTCTGTGAATTGGACACAAAAAAAGTGTAATCACAGCATTACAAGTGCAACCCATTAACACTGAAAAACATGATCCTTCACATACTCTGATCAATGATCTTGCTACTTCTATTGAGGAAACATAAGAGTCCCACTCACAAAAGTTTCCAAGAGCATACAAGACAGCTAAAATATTGAGAATTATAAAGCATTTCTTATTCTTATTAAAAAATTAGCCAACTTGAAAATGGGTCAGAAAAGCTTTTTGTGTTGTAAGTGCTGGAGGGTTCTCATCTTTTCAACGAAGTACAAATGGAAGATTTAATGCTTTTCAAGCCCACATTTTAATTATCAGATGAGTCCTTTGACAAAAAGTTAAATTCACAGTAAAACTTTAAAAATCTTTATCTAATCATCCATCTTTTTTGGGGTGAAACTTTTTATCTCTGTTGATTCTTTATCGTCAAACACAAACATTATTTGCCAAATATAAGTTTAAATCACTACTACGTAACTCGACTATCTCTAACAGCAGGTTTAAAGCTATACCCTTCTGAGTGTTTACAGAGCAGGATGCTTGAACATAGGTTCCCCTGCAAACTGCCGGTAACCATGGTGTCAATGCCCATCTCTGAAAGTGGGATTTATCAGCCTTGCCTTTGGAAGAGCTTTTCTGTAAGTAAACTACAGGATGAGGGTACAGGACTGTTTCCATGGCAAACTGTGGGAGCACGCTTTCTGAGCAGAGCGACAATTACAGTCACTGTTAGAGCATCAAAGGCCAATTTTAAACCATTTCTGGAACCTGAAGGCGCAGAGAGGGGGAGCTTTTTTGTCCGCTGTACTTACAGGAAGGTGGATTACGCAGAAAGGGGTTCAATCTATCAGTTTTGAGCAAATCTTCTAATTGCTGCTGTTC
Source organism: Cyprinodon tularosa (assembly GCF_016077235.1). Taxonomy (NCBI): domain Eukaryota; kingdom Metazoa; phylum Chordata; class Actinopteri; order Cyprinodontiformes; family Cyprinodontidae; genus Cyprinodon; species Cyprinodon tularosa. The sequence goes on from NW_024038669.1 coordinate 1,492,939, forward strand.
TTCTAAGCTGTACTAGCTTCTTTCATCCCACGGACACAGCTTCTCTTCTTTGCTATCATCCTTTCTTTGTTATATTATTAATTAGCAGACCTTCATCCTCAAATTTGAAGCAGGGCGCAGGAGTCTGTTAAATCAACTCTGGCTTTAATTCTTCCACTCCATCCTGCCCTCAAAGTCTCTAAATGCATGTTATTATTCAGTTGTTCCTTCCAGTAGCAGCAGTGAAGTCTGGCAGCAGCTGATGTGTTCACATCTATTTTTCTGTGCTGGTCAACCATTTTGAGGCATGGAGAGAGTCACTTAAACGTAGGGTCACTTATCTTATTGTTGAACAGAAATAAGAAAAACCCCTCAAAAGCCTCAATGACATTTTACTCAAAGGGACAAAAGTATAGAGAGAAAATCACTTTAAATGTTCTTGTTCGACTGCATTTAAATTCGAATGGGGTTTCAGTCAATGGTATAGCAGCAGCTTGATCCACTAAGTATGTAGCAGGGGGGAATATTACTTGGTAGGAAATTCAAAGCCAGAATTTTAGAAAAGAAAAAAAGGGATTTCAAGTGACTTTTCACAATGTATTGTTGTTGATTCCAGATGTTATCACTTGAGTATTTCTTTGAACTATGTGCTGGGATTTTTTTTTTTAAACAAAATCATCCAAAAGGTTTGAAAATATTGGTTTGAAAAAGAGAAAATGTCTATTAAACACAAGCTTCGAGAGTGGAACATACCTTGTTAATGTGCAGACATAGGATGTAGGCATTCACTCTGCAACTGGAGGATAGTCAGCTCAAACCCCAGCTTTCTTTTCTTTTTTTTTCTTTTATATAACCAGGAAAAGTCCCATTGAGATTAACAATCTCTTTTTCAATGGAATCCTGGCCAAGACAGCGGCAAAAGATTACATTACAAATTACATTACAGTTTACAATTACATCTATCTATAATTAGAAATTCATGAAACAGTTACAAACCATAGATCTCATTTCCAAACCTTTGAGCAATCGTTTAAAATGTCTGATTGGACTCAAATCCTTCAACTTCCAGTCTTTCTGAAGATTGTTCCATGCTGTGGGGGTAGAGTACTGAAAAGCTGTCTTTCCAGCTTCAGTGCGGACACTAGGTACAGACAGAAGCAAAGACTATTGAGAACGTAGAGAATACAGTCCAGCCACTCTTGGTTGAATGTAGTCGACAGAGGTATGAGGGGAGCAGACACAGAATACCCTTATAAATGATCATATACCAGTGAGTGAGTCTATGAGTCTCTAATGCTGGCCAGCCCACACGTATGTAAAGTTCACAGTGGTGTGTACGAGGCTTACAATTTGTGATAAATCGTAGGGAGGCATGGTAAACTGAGTCTAACATTTTAAGAACTTGATCTGGGGCATTGATATAGATTGGGTCACCATAGTCCGAAACCTCTGTCTGTCTCCAAAAAAGTAAAAAAAAAAAACAATCCACTGGACCTAGTTTCCAAATTTGAAGACGTTTTGCTTCCCATCCAGGAAGCTTTTTTAATTCAAAATGTCAGAAATAGCATTGAGTTTGAGGCTTTATAAAGTGAACCAAAAACAAAGCCTTGTTTTGACTTACAAAACATACAAATTGAGCCGGACGAGCTGGTCCGTCCCCTTGGAATGGGGGTCGTTTGGTTTGGTTTGGTTCGTTTCGTTTTGTTATTTTGCATTGCCTACTGGTGGTGGTCCTAGTTTTCTGCCAGTTCATAATAAAAAAGAACAAGCTGAAATTTCAATTCACACAGATGAAAATTAACGGGCTTACTTTCATAGTTCGCTTGGTAAATGAAGCCACAATTCTCTACCCTGATAAACCAGACTAAACGTGAGATTAAATGTGTCATTTAGTCTGGCCCCAATGAATGAGACATCGGAAGATTGTTGATGAGAACAACCCGTTGCTTTTCAAATTGCTGTCTGTGCCTATTGGCCAACGCTCTGACCAATGAGCCTGTGAAGTAGTAAGTGCGACAGATAGCTGGTGGGGGAGTGTAAACAAACAGCCTGTTGGTAAAACGGCAAATATGTCCTTCTTAAAAATGAATGAGGGTAGAGCCTCTTCCTGCTCATGTTTCAACGAAAACCCCAAGTCTAATCCTTCCAAAACTGATTCCAAAGCTGAGTCAAACGAAATTCTAAACACATCTCTGCTTTGTGATTGGCCCGCCAGTTCTAGGGCCTGGGGCAGTGATCGAGGCTAGACCACTCGAAGGCAAAAATTATTTTGGCCGCTGGCAGATGGGGCTAGTTTACTAAGCTAACAATCCTCCATAATAGAACCTAATATTTCACCCTTTAAATGTGTAATCATTATATACAGAAAGAAATAAAAACACTGGATGCAGTCAAGTTATACTGGATGTCCAGGGAAGCTATTATTTAGCCATTGAACATTGAGTTCATAAAACGCTCTACTAAATTGGCATCAGAAATCCCAACAGATGAGTCTGAATACAGCACACTAGTACTAGCAGTAGACATGCTGGTCAGTCAGGCTGTTTGCCGTAATAAATGCCTTAAAACCTGACATTATCCAATGAAAATTGTCGTTATTGATTGAACACGATAGCTGTGTGTGTGTCACTCATTATTCTGAGCGTGAAAGTCACTCTTGTTCATGTTCATTACTGCAAAGCTGATCGGTTCAGTTAATCGTTCACTAAAAATATGAACGTATTCAGTGGAACGCGTTCATGCACAAAACTGTGTCATCTCATATTACAGAATTTTAGAACAGTATTCAACACTGTTAACCGCTCCATTTTATTGCCTTAAAATCTGGATTGGCCGTTCTTGCATAGCAATTGACTGTTTTAATTCTTCTTATTTAGGGGATTAAGGGGTCAGAGCGGACGTTCGGGTAGAGTAAGCTTGTATGACAACAGCAACTTATAAACAGAGCATGCATGAGGAGAAATTGGCTTGTTAATGCTCTAGCACGTGCATTTTTTTAAAGTGGAGAGGGCAGGCTTTTTAAAAAATTAGAAGTTAGAAAATCCTCTACAATACCCTTAATACAGACAAATAAAGACTTGGTTGATTTGAAATGATTTCCCTGACCTAAGGGACAACTTGACTGACGTTTCCCTTTTCTTTAATCTTTACCTGAACGTTGGCTGATGGGGCAAAAATGCCTCAACAAATGACTCGTGCAACAACGTGAGCTTCACTTTATAGCCACCATTACAACTGTCTTTTGTTTGCAGAAGTTCACCATGAGATACATTTAGACTTAGGCGGAGCAATCTCACAGGTAGCCAGTGTTGGGCATGTTACTTTGAAAAAGTAATTAGTTATAGTTACTAGTTACTTCTCCCAAAAAGTAACCGAGTTAGTAAAATAAAAGTAACTAGTTACTAGTAAAAGTAACTATTGCATTACCTTTGCGAGTGTATAAAATTAATAACTGGGGATGTCTAATTCTGAAATCCTGTGTTTGGGTTGTTATAGATACTGCAACATGTAGCTATATCTATCTATCTATTCCATCCATCCATCCATCCATATTTCTCCCTTTCTCCATATAGGCTAATGATCGTTCACGCTCTCCGTAGTTCCCCTGTGGCGCGAGCACAGGGCTGCTGTTACGCGCCTTTAGTGAGCATGCACGTTTCCTGTCACTTGTGCGGTGAATCGTGCCGCCGCGCTGTGCGGAGATGCAGGGGAAACCGTATCTGATGGGGAAACGCAGCTCGACGTAACACCAGTATTTCTATCTGGAAAACGCTGTTTTGCTGCTGGAGTCCTCCTCACTCTTCATCCTCCCCTCTCTCATGACACGCGCACGAGTCCTATCATGAAAAAAGGTTAATTGTGCGACCTGAGTAACGTGCAGTAACGGGGTGTCGGCAATTGTGACTGCGTTATAGTTACAGTAAGAGTAATCATTTTGATTACTCGTTACTAAAAAAAGGTAGTATCTTTCAACGCCGTTACTTCCATCACTGCAGGTAGCATCACGTCCATTGAGTAACCTTGGGATTTGGTAGGAATATGTTGTGGCCCTGCGTCAATAAGCATGTGGACCATTGAAACTCAATTACAAAATCATTGAAGAAGCAACCTCTACTTACATTTTTGGGTGAATCATTTTTGGGAGCCAGATAGAAAGAAAAAACAATGATAGATTGGCTAACGAGATACAATGCTTTGCAAGTACTTAAAAAAAAAAACCTTAACTGGCTTAAAGGGCTTATTATGCTTGACGCACAGACATTCCGTTCAGAAAATAAGCCGTCTGTCACATCGTCTGCAGCATTTATACACTTTACACGATGTGTTGATAGTGGTAATATTAAAGAGCTAAATTACGGGATGTTTTTAGATGCTTACATTTGCAAATAAACGCAAGTAGGAGCTGCTCCCTGCTTGGCATGTTTTCCGTACGGCTCCATCTGTGTAGTTACAAAATTTTCTAGGTGCTTATAAATGGAAATTCTATCTGCACAGAGGGGTGTGGAAGTCCAAAAGGACGTAATATGGCTGCACGGAACTCGGAACTCACAGATGCATCAGACATTAAGCTTTAGTCAGCCACAACCAACACCAATGTTAGAATCTTCTTTTTTTTCTAAAAAAACAAACGCCATTTTATCATAAAAAGAGAAATGATAGGAGCTCTACTGTCAATTTTCAGGGTGAAATCATACATTTAAGGTGGTGAGGTGGGTTTGGTATATAAACAAAAATACTTTCGATGCAATTTGGATTGCTCAGCAACTGACTTACAACATTAGTGGTGAAAGTTTAAATCTGATCCTCAAAACAGAAACATTTTAATGAGTTGGTAAAGTATTTTGTGATACAGTTTACCTTAAGGCTGTTATTTTTTTTGTAAAACAGTATCAAATTGATCCTAAACATAGATTCCCAAGATGCTCCATCCTGAGGGAGGTCTATCCACTGAATTAGTTGCCTGTTAACCTCCAGGCCTGTGGAGCTAGATCATTTTTGAGCATGTTTTCCAGATAAACCTGTGTTGTTCTTTTTATCAGAACAAATTAACAGATAACCATCTTCTGTCAGTAAATTAAACCTCCGATCAGAGTCTATCTGCATTAACTCGAGTTGCTGAAATGTGGGTCATGACAGGAGCATGTTTAATGAGATTTTTAAACGATGATTAAACCATGGTCATGGATTGATAATACATAGAATCAAACTATCAGGTTTCAGGCAGTCATAGCCTTATATCACATTGCACAGTTGTTATGATTTAAATTGCATGGTAACGGAAGTCTAAATAAACTTTTATGACATTTTGATGTGAACAACAAAGCAACGCGGCTGTTTGAAAAGCTACTGTATTAGAAATTCTCTAAACTCTGACAGCAGATCATTATTGCAATATTTTCTGTAAAATGCAGCATTTGAAGCAGCAGCCTTTATGAAATTATCTAAGTGATCAGAGAAATTATATATATAACACAGACATTTCATTGCTAGGATTCTTTGAAAGAAGTAATTGAAGCTCATAATCTAAATGCTTTTTACTTTAATGATTATTATTTCACCAATGTTTCACTTGTGAGGAAAAAATTAAATAATCTGGTCTTTCTCAGGTTAAAAATAATTAAAATCTCCTTTCAGAACCACAACAACGGGTTACACATTATTACTTATTCAACCACAATCAAGCTATAAAGGGTGGCTGGATGAGAAAACAACACTAAATATTTTTTTAATATGAAAAATGAATGATATTCCTAAAATGAATTATAGGAGTGAGCTCCCCTAGAAAAGCAAGAGCTTTGGTAGTTTGCTACTGCTGTTTATGCAGGTGTATTACAACAATGCCAGGTGAAAAGATATGGGTAATAGCCCAAGAAAGGAATTTTTTTTAAAAGGAAGGAGAAAGAGATGAATGGAATACAGAGGTTCTAAGTCGAATGCAACTAGTAAGCAAAATTAATTAACGTTTTATGGTGGAGTGAAGGTCAACATGACTAGAGCCAGTCAGCGCCGGACCAAGTGAACCTCTTCCAGCAGTGACGTCACGGTGCGGTAAGCCTAGCGCCATTCTCCCCGTTTTACAAGCAGAATCAATGGGAACTACTAGACACATCTGCAATCAACAACAATTATTGAAGATTTCCAGAGGACTTCACCATTGATATTCACCAGAGCTATAGTGAAACTGACAATGCCCACGTGCATGCCAGCTGGATGTTGGAATACATCGGGTAAAAGTGAAAAAATTATTTGTTATTTCAACTTTCCAATTCAGGAGCCTCCACAGACAGGTTTGAGAAAAAATACCTGATATTTGGCCAACATTTCGAAGAAGAATGTTTTCAAGATGACTTGGATAATAGTGCGTTGTGACAAACACCAGAAACAGCACTGGGACTTGATCAACAGGCGATACCGCACCATGACGTCACAAACCAGTAGGTGGCAGTAGTGTTCTTTGACAAACATGGATGCCTCAAATCAAGCATATTTAAATGAAAGTTACTCTTAATTAGAAACACTGATCATTTATTGAACAGCATGTAATAATTTCATATTTAAAGTACTTTCAGAAGTTTGAATTCTGAATTTGACTGAACTTCTCCGTTAAGTTTTAAGTATTAAAGTTTAATGAATGAATGCAGTGTCTACTGATGGTGGTCAAAGGGCAGGAAGCCATGTAGATGCTCAGTGTGTTAGACTGGATTAGAAAGAGATATTTGCAGAACTCATATTAATATCTTGACATGTAAGGATGTTCCTGAAATCTGAAAGCAGAGTTTAAAAAAATATGAGATTAATCTTTTATTTCTGGATATTGCTTTGGTCTATATTCTTTAATAATTTTCTTTGATTTTTAATCTACTTTGAGCTGTTTGTATAATGTAATGAGCCGAAACAAATTGTTAAAAAATGTGTTTTAGCGCAAATAATCATGTTATCACCTGTACCCATCGTTCGATGGAATTAAACACCCCTCCAAACCTTGCTCCAGGGTTTAATTAAAGTATCTAAGCCCATCCCTGGCAACAAGGATTAGTATTCAAAGCTGTTCTTTTTACCTTTATGCTTCCATAAGTTGTTTAAACATAACTGTGTGTCTTAATAATACTAAATTAAGGACTCGCAGATAGATAACTTTATGATCTTACACAGCTCACTGCTCTACAAGATCTGGTTTGGTGTTCACATTGCCCTAGTTCAAATTTACAACTTAGTACAAAACTCTCTTGGTACACACATCAATAAATAACCTGCCTGCCTCATACATTCAGTCACTTGGTAATTCCAAGAGTCCCTCCAGACCCTGAAGGTCTTCTGATCAAGGACGTCTGATTGTTCCTGAATCCACAGTGACAACACATGGTTTTTCTGTGTTGGCTCCAAGGCCGTGGAAGAGCCTTTCTCTGAATATATGATGGCTGACAGTGAACATGTGTTCTCCAGTACCAAGCTGTACTCTGCAGCAAATGATACTGACCTATTTCAGATAAAGCTAGCTGCATTCTTCACTGTGACATTCAAAAGGGCTAAAAACACATTAGTACTTTAAGATTTAAGAAGTAAATAAGCTCTTTTAAGGTTGCAAAGTCACAATATTAACATTTTCCAGTTAATTCTCCAGTAACACACTCTTGTACCCTAGAGAGATTTTCTGAAAGACTAACACATCCTGCTGGTGCATTATTTGATATTTTTATGTTTTAGGCTTTGCTTTTGAACAGTTTCTTGGTAAGTAAACCCCTTAATGTATATTTACAATAACAACGGATGTATTAAATTATTCATGTGCGCAAGGGGTAAACAAGGAAGTAGCCTGTTACTCCGAGGCTAGTCAGCACCTCCAAGGCAAGTTTATTTATATAGCACAATTAAGTACACGGACCACTCAAAGTACTTTACATGAATTAGATAAAAGAATAGAAGAAAAATCTAAGCGGAATAAAAGCAAATAAACATAAGAAAACATGAGTAAAGCAAATGAAACAGTTGGACAACATTCCTAAACTAATACCTCAGTTAATAGTTCAGCTTCAACCGTCAAAGGCAGATTGAAACAATTGGGCTTTTAACTTTGACTCAAAAGAACTCAGGCTTTCAGCACTTCAGTTGTCTTTATTGTTCCTGATAAGTGGAAGGTTTAATTCTGAGAGTAATGAGACTTTGAATACAATATGGACGTTAAAGTTCAGTGAAGTGTGACTTAAAGCTGTCGAGGTGTACAGAAGGGCTGCTACAGTAGCAGCCAATTAAAATGGCCCTTCCCAGTGAAGCATTAGCCGAATGGCCGCCCACTTCCCTGCAGCTCCCAGAAAAACCCCCTTCAACTTCCAGCCACTGGCCTTCTGTTGGGCATGCATATTTTTTTACTCTGACTCCATCCTTTAACTGAATTACAGGGTCTGACAGAAGATGAAGCTTCTCTTTAGATCTTAATGTCCACAAATCATGACAGAAAGAATATTTTAGTGCAAATATTGATGTTTAAAAAAGGAATTGCACAGAACCAGCCAGGCACCAGCCAAGGGCCCATCAAGGAAACTGGGGAAATTTTTAATGCCTACTACTGTAAGCCTGTAGACAGATAGATACCTTGTTACCTTAATGCTGTGTGCTTGTTTGTGTATGCCTAGACTTAGAGTTGCTGTAGATCGATTTATTCACATCGGCATGACTTCAACTACGTCGGGCTTTGGCTTTCAGGCAGTTCTGTTGTACTGCCAGCAGATGCCACCACGTCGATTTCTGTTTGGTCATTGCGCCGGGTGTTGGAATTCTATTTAAGCTTCAAAAGAACTATCTATACACTTTCAGGATAAACTGTTGCTGTAAGTAGCCTTATTTATCATGACCAACTGGTTTTTGGTCTTTTTTTATACAGAATATAATGTTAATGTCATGAACCGAGGACAGATGGACCCAGTATTCAAGGAGAGACCGTCAGTAGGAAAGTTCAAAAGGTTTATTAAATAAAACAAAAATTAAAGTGGAGCTGTGGCCCACGGACACTGCAGGATGGGGAGCGGGGCACCGCCCAATCACAGACACCCTGGTTTAACAGTCCAGTCCTAGAATGTCCCCAAGTGCTGCAGTCCCAGAGGACATGCTGGAAGCAAATCCTGGTCAGGGATCCAGAAAAGACAGGAACAGACAGGGACAGGATCCAGGTCAAGCAGGAACAGAAACAGGAGGCAGGATCCAGGCTTCCAGGCATCCACAAGCTCCCAGGAGGGTTCAGAGTCCGACAGGGTACAAAAGCTTGACCAGGAGGTCACGCACAGGAGCAGACAGGATCAGGTGCAGATGAGCAGGCTCAGTGGAAGAGGGTAGCCGAGACAGGACGTGGAACCAGAACTTGATGCAGGACTTTAAACTGGTCTCCTCCTTGGAGCCAGGCTTACTGAGATAAAAACTGAACCTCCCCACATATAGAGCCAAAAACCCAGAGGACTCCGCGGGGGAGGATGTGGATGATCAGGAGACGAGACAAACACAAAAACCCTCTTTCCACTTGCTGCCAGGATCCAGGACATGAACCAAGGCAAAAACTGAACAGACAGACTAACAGAAAGACAAGTAATGATCTGGCACTGGAGACTCATGAGGACGGAGCTTATATGCAGGTGGAGACAGGTGAAACCAGTAGAGATGATTGCAATGGGGGTGGAGACTGAATCAGAGTGATAATAGGAGATAGAGTCAGCTCCAGTGCCAGGATCATTGCAGTAAATACATGCCTTTAATCATTAAGGGCAGCAACAGCTTCCATGATTTTTTGATTCCTTTTGCTTTTTGTCAGGATATAATTATTTACAGTGAGAGGTTAAGAGAAGAAACTTGTTTACTCGAAAAACAAAAACCTATTTTTCATTTTAAATTAACATAAAAATCTTATTGAACCCCATGAGGTTCGATTTTAGCTAGAAAGGAGGTTATCCAGTGGGTATGGATTCTTTTCCAGATGTGTTTGATTAGGCTTTAAAAGAGGTGGAGTAAGTAATATTCCATACCATTGTGATTTAACTTGGTTGTTCATACAGTATATGAACTCTCCCAGCACAGGTTTGTTTGAAATTCCGGGTCACCCGTGTTGTTCTCACATGTCAGAGCCTTCTGCCTCCTCTCAACATCATCACTGTGATGAATCTCTGCTTGATGCAGGAGGAACAAGTGATGAGTGAGAAAAGGAGGATGGGGACCATGTTTTCACCTCACGCCCCAACCTCCTCTGAGAACTGTCTTTTTTTTGAAACTCTGAATCCCACCCCCAAAAGGCCCAGGGACCCGGGGTGCTGAAGGATGTCCAGGTGGTTGACCGTGAGGGAGGAAGGGCCCGATAGCAGATGGACGAGGGACTCTGACGCTGACAGGGTTAGGGTGAGACGTGGCGCAGCTGAAGGAGGCAGCAGGGGCTGTCATCAACACCATCAGCCTGAAGTGGACCTCCATCCCCATGCTAATTACACAGAGCATATATACAGTGAAAACCACTGACAACTGGGCAGTTTGTTAAAGCCATTTTTCTACTTTTCAATTTTTCCACTTTGTCAAATAAATTTGATGCACACATGGTGAGAACAACTGTCTTTCCAGGTTCAGTCTATTTTTTTTTCTATGTGAGGTCAACTGAGTTCCTGATATTCTCGTCTTCTTCACATAAAGCCTGATAAAATTTTAAAACATCTTCTTCCGGACAAGGAAACAAAACCTGAACGGCGCATTATAAAGTCTAAACATTAAAAAAGAAAAGACCTTAGCAGATAAACCCGGAAAATCCACGTTGATGCCAGAGATACTTTTAGGTTGCAAGGTTTTGATGTACCGGTAATCGTTTTTCCTCAGTCTGCTTCATTCTATCTCTACTGTACCATTCTCCAGTATTTATCAGTTCAACCCCTGACTTTATGTTCTCTCTCTCTGCTTTTTCTGGTCATAGTAGCATCTGTTTGTCTGGCTGTGACTCCACCCTGAATTAAAATATCAATTGTGCTGCTTCCATCAACACTATTGATAACAGATTGTAGAGTTTGGCCCTTTTTTTCAGTGTTTAGTCCTGTTTCTCTCCAAGACATTTTTATGGGCTAAGGTTTACCGTGACTAACCGAATCTTTTCACTCCTTTGGGATTAAAACTGACTCATCTACTTAACCTTTTCATTCCTAGACAGAGCTACATGTGCAGCTAGCTCAATGTTACCTTTTCTAACATAGAAAGCATTTATAGATCAGTGCTTATATATGTTCCTGTTCTATATCTGCTTCTGTCTCCTTGAACCCCTGTCTACAAACCTTCAAAAATAACAAAACAATAAAGGCCACTACAACCTAAAAAATATCTTAAAAGAAAAAGAAATTGGCTCCATGAATAAAGTGGATAATAAGGTCAGTAGATGTGACAACGATAGACAGCTCGACTGCGTGCTGTTTGGCGACATTCGTAAGCCTACATCCTTATGAATGTAGGCTGAAAATTAACTTTTTGTTGACAGTTCGACTTTTTTTTAATCCTTTATTTAACCAGGTAATACCCATTGAGAATCTCTTTTGCAAGCGAGACCTGGCCAAGATAGGCATCAAAATTACATCACATCATTACATACGTACAAAGACACACACAATTAAAACATTCACATGTGAGGGAGTCCAACTCAAAACATCTAATTCTCAGCTTCAAAGGAACCAATTTACTAAGTTTCAAGTTATTTTGCAGCAAATTCCATGTAAAGGGAGCAGAGTAAGCAAAGGCCTTTTTAGCCAGCTCAGTACTGACACGTGGGACAGAAAACAAGACAACAGCCTGAGAATGGAGAGAGTAATGACCAGTACTTTTTTTCATAAGAAGTGAACATAAGATGGAAGCGCACCAAGAATAGCCTTATATATAAATATATACCAATGACAAAGCCTCCGTGTAGCCAAGGCAGACCACCCTACACGAGAATACAGCTCACAGTGATGGGTGCGAGCTTTACAATTAGTAATAAATGATAGGCTGCGTCAATCATCTGAAGGCATTGAGCAGATGAATGCATATATAATATATCACCATAGTCCAGCACAGTTAAAAAAGTGGATGCCACCAACCGTTTTTTTTACATTAAAAGAAAAGCACAGCTTATTTCGAAAGTAAAAACCCAATTGTAGTCTCAACTTTCTCACTAGACAGTGAACATGAGGCTTAAATGGTATGTAGTCATCGATGACTATACCAAGATACTTATAAGTTGAAACAATCTGTATTTCACGACCATCAAGAGTAACCACTGAAGGAACATTCAGTGGCCTGTTCCGAAGGTCTGTGAAAAGCATACATTTAGTTTTATCTGCATTGAGCACAAGTTTCAAGTGTAGCAAAGTATTTTGGACCACATTAAAAGCATTATTCTCTACAATTTGGCTTCATTCTTTACATTTCAACTTCATTATCTTGGTGAGGAAGGGGGGGATTCCTCCTCTAATATATTTTCCCTCCCTGTGACCATGTAGTCCATCATAGGAATTAGCAGCAGCTTTGCATATGTGCATTTACACACAAAAAAGTCACTAAATTTGGCGCTAGGTGCTTTTTTTAAGCAAAGGTGGTAGAGGGGTCTGAAACGTCACTAAATATACGGACAATACGCTAAGTTGGCAACATTGTTCATTTTGGCTAATTTAGCAAAGCATATGTTAGTTCAAACTGTATGTCCCCTCCATTCAGAAAGAGTAGAATGCCACCTTGTTGTTTCTGTAGGTCTTACATGCTTGACATTAAGGCACCATCCTGTTGTTTCTAATTCATTTATTACACTACTAGATGGATGCAAATCTACACATTTTTTCTTTAAGTTGACGAGCTGCTTTGGCTTGAAGAAACATTGATTAACTGTTTATAAGTTCAGGCATGGAACCTCAGTGATTTGCTGTGGATAGGGCTGCACACTACAGCTACAGTTCTGGTCGGGTGACCCTACTGACCCCTGTCTACCACACAACAAAGTAAGTACGGGCATGCAGCAACTGAACTGGATTAAGAAGCAATGGAAGAGGCCGATCTGATTAATCACTCTGCCTTTTACTTCACATGTGTGTGTATATACCTGGAGAACATATAACAACAGAATGCACTTTGTGAAGAAGGTGAGATGTTAGTTTTTTGATCTGGAAAATGATCTGCTGTAATATTTTGAGTCAATGCCTAAACACTGATACAGACAATATGAATCTTTCCTTGAAAACTGTAACCCCTGATGGCAGTGGCCTCTTTCCGCAGAGTACTGCACATCACAGTAAAGCAGAACTTGTTCTAGGAGAGGTCTGAAAAGCACAACAACACGTCTGATGTAATGACCTTTCTATAGATCTCAATTCAAAGAAGTGCATTATTGATCATTCTCTTCCTTACTTTAAACTTGAGCTTAATCTCTTCCTCTATGCTGACCCTTAATAATTTAAAGCTATGGCTCATGCCCAAATAATCAAAGCTTGAATAGGATCCGTTGTTTTGCACTTCAGGTCTGTTGTTGCGGCACAGAAGCCTCCTGCATGCAAGGAATGAGTCCACAGTATCGTTTTTCTTTAGAGTGAAAGAAATGATGCTGTACTTTAACACAAAGATAATTCATTCAATTCTATTTGCTTTGGTATATTTTTTCTCTTCTAGGACATTTTTGACCAAAATAACCATAAATAGACCCAAAATAACATAAAATAAAAATAGGATTGATTTCACTGAGTGATTGTTTTGTTACCTGACTCTTTAAATTAGGTTGGTATATTCAATTCATTTCAGTTTATTTCTATAGCGCCAATTCAAATCACATGTCATCTCAAGGCACTTTACAATTCACCATATTATACAGTTAAATTTGATTAAAAGTTTTCTATCTAAGCAAAACCATTTTTTGCATTGACTTATTGACTCAAAGGCAATCCCCATGCTTGTAGCGACAGTGGAGAGGAAAAAATCCTTTTTAACAGGAACACACCTCCAGCAGAACCAAACTCAGTGTGAGCAGCCATCTGCTGAGGCCGACTGGGTTCAAGGAGATAGAAGCAGACAGAAGGAGACACAGAAAAGAAGCAGAGATACAAAGGGCAACTGCAAAAGGGGGACCCTGTCCTGGAAACACAGCCAGACAGACAAGCTCGAAACTAGCTCCCATGTCAGAGGATGAAGAGAGAAAAACAGGCCAATCTCGAACATCTATAAACAAAGGTGTTGATGGCAGCAGCACACAGACCAGATGAAGCTACTATGAGAAAAAGCAGAAAGAGCATAACATTGAACTAACAGATTCTGCAGAATGGGAGAATAGAGATAGAATGAAGCAGAATGATGAAAAAGGGGTCCCTATGTCTTCCATGAGTCTAAGCATATAGCAGCATAACTATAGAGATAGCTCAGGATAACCTGAGCCACTCTAACCATAAGCTTTATCAAAAAGGAAAGTTTTAAGCCTAGCCTTAAAAGTAGACAGGGTGTCTAACTCAAGGACTAAAACTGGTAGCTGGTTCCACAGGAGAGGAGCCTGATAACTAAAAGATCTGCCTCCCATTCTACTTTTAGAAATTCTAGGAACCACTAGTAAACCTGCAGATTGAGAGTTAAGTGCTCTGTTAGGAACATAAGGAACAACCATATCTCTGATATAAGAAGGAGCTTGGCCATTTAAGGCTTTATATGTGAGAAAGAGGATTTTAAATTCTATTCTTCATTTAACTGGGAGCCAATTACATTTCTGATGTATCCAGTTTAAAACATGCAGCCATATTGCAAATAATCCCTGAATTGTTTTCACAAATTTAAATCAAGGTTTATAAGTGAAACAACCTTGTGTAAATGCTAAGATTGTGTTGGCAGCTTTAATGATATAATCTTCTCTGACACATTGTCTTCGAGGCTGGTTACCATGGGAATGGAATTCATTTGCTTTCTACTTGTTCACCACAAAAGCAAAAAAAAAAAAAAACTGAAGAAGAAACCTTACTGGACATTGCCTTTTATCACTGGGTTTGTTTTATTATCCTCCAGCTGTTTGCCAAAACCTTACAGTATGCCTCTATCTTAAGAAATAAAAAGAAAGAGTTCAACACAACTCGGGATGCGCACAGAACCAACCTGCACTTTATTCTGCTTCTAATTACACTAATGTAAGTTCTTCTATAGGCTTCACTGCTTTCAAATTGTAGAGCTAAAGAGGACAGGGACAAAGCTAAAGGGTCCATTGTGCTGGATAAATCCTAGGCTTAGACCCCGATGGAGACTGGACCAGCTGCAATTAGCTTGCTTCCTTTGCTGCTTCATATCTTGCCAAGAGAGGGATTGCTCTGTAAAAGGTGCCTCTCCAGGGTTCCTTTGTTAAAACCAGGCCAGTCCTTTTACTGAAAGTCTTTTGGAACGAAGGAAAGGTTCTCTAACCTGTGGAATCGTACGTTGTGAGTAATTTTGACAAGAGAGTCACAGAAGCCAATGAGTTAGATGAGTGAAGTGACCTAATTATAACAGTAAAGTGGGATATTGATGTACCTACTGAGACTAGCTAACTACTTCTGTGAACTAATGAAATAAAGGTTAGGAATCTATAAGGGAAAACCCGCGTGTCGTCAGCCTTTTGGCATGTGCTGTTTGAAAAGACTGCAAAGCATAATGAGCTCAGTTGAAAGGGATTAGCCACATTGAGACAATTCAGTGTCACAAAGGTTTTCTGTCAAAAATCACCTTTCATGGGATTATTCAGAACCATGTGGTGCTATTTTGATTGCACAATGGGAGAATTTCTATTCGTTTAGAAATAAAAACCGCAGGTATGAATTATTTTCATAATTCTGTCTGAGTCGAATTCACGATAGGGGTAGAAAAGCAAAGGGAATAAGTAAAATACTGCCAGTTTTACTGGACAAGTTGCAATTTCCAAATATTTTCCTTGACCTTATTTTTCAGTGTTGTTTTTCATTTTAAATCAGATGTTTTTTTCCCCTTTGTGGGTGTTGTCTTTGGGAGGTGAGCTGTTCACACTTCGGTGAGCAGACTCAATAGTCTCTAGCCTAAAGTCGGCCATTTTCCCAGCCCTTTGCCCTGTGTGAATGGATACCCTCTCTCCTCATTTACGCCCACCATGAAAGAAAACCCCTTAATAATCCTTCCTTTTGCTCTAATCAGCAGAGCTGAGAGGAATTCTACAGAACCAGGAGGTTCTTGCCTTTGTACTGGCCTTGACCGTCTTGATACCGTTGGCATTTTCTAGTGGGCTCCATCACCCTGGGGCTTTTTAATTTGCTCTCTATTGACTTTGTGTTAATTGGGTTGGGATAGAGATGCATCCAGATTTCAACCTCAAGTTCAATCATCTTGAAGTTTCATTATGCTGTTTTTTTCCTTCTTTTTAAAGATTTAACAAACAATACACAGCTTTGTGAGAAAAGGAGAGGGATGGCTGAATCCAGGAGGAGAGGCTGTGGAGGAATCAAGTTAAGACTGGAATGTTTGTTTTAAAAAGTCCCTCAAAATTTCACAACTTTTTATCAAATTTGTTTCATTTTCTGTTGATTGAGCTGGGTGAAAGCGACTTTTCAGACGCTTTATGGAAGCATGTATATCCCTTGATCAAGTCTCTTTTTTGTCACATTCCACCCAATATTTTGGATCTATTTGGTATGAAAGACACGCCTTAAGCCAGAGGAGAGTTCCTGCCTCAACTTGAGGAGAGCAAGTATATTGTTGTCCTATTCTCGGGTGAGAGCAAAATAGAGCAGGAGATCAAAAGAGGGATCATTGCAGCTGTTACTATATTGCAGATGTTGTACCAGTCTGTTAAGTTGAAGAGAGAGCTTAGCAAAAAAGTAACACTCTTGGCTTTCTATTTGGTCTACTTTGCTGCTGTTACCTATAGTCCATGAAATCAGGAGCATGACTGAAAGAACAAGATCCCTGATACAAGCAGCTAAATTGAGCTTTCTCAGCAGAGTGGCCTGGCACTCCATTCGAAAGTGTGGATATCAGTGATCTGGACAAGCTCGTAGTTATGTGTTCCATTGAGAGGAGGACCAATGCACACCCCAGGACATGCTGAGGGGTATAAAGGCTGGTTTATGCTTAGAAACTAGGTTAACGTTAACGCAGATATGCCCCCTCCCTTCCACAGATACTCTAGTCCATCTCTCCAAAAGTGTAGGTGACTGCAGACAATTCCGCAGAGAGGAGGCCTCTGACTGGTCAAATCTACAGCCGCTCTACACTATGCGTATTTCCTGTTTGGTACCTTACCGGCTTGCTTTGTTTGTATGACCGCCATTTTGGAAAACCACTCATGAAGATGGACTAGGTGGGACCTTTTTTCCACCTGGATCTCTGCTCTTTTTTACCCTCATGTCCCTTTGTTTTCGCACAAACTTTCCCCTTAATTTTTTCAACTTCCTCACCGCCTCAGCCGTATCTAGACGCACAGCTAGTTCGTTCACGTTGTGGCCTGCAATAACGCTTCAAAATTAGGCAAAATTTAAAAAATATCGGTATCATACATGCGACAAGCCATCTGCGACACACTGCTGCCAGAGTATAACCAGCCCTTAAGTCTTTCAGCTAGCCGGTAAACACCTTGGGTTTTCCCCAAGTGAGAGAGAGGATGGGGCTGAAAGAGTTTCTTTGGGGAGAGAGATATCCAGGAGTTGCTATCGGTCCTGGATACGCTGAGGACGAAAAGTAGGAGTTAGAGTATTAACCCTGCTATTGAGGTCTGTTCAAAATGTAGCTCAGGAGGTAGGATTTCATTTTGTAATGTTTGAGTTAAAGGTTTGAACTCCCATTCTGTCGGTCTCACTTTTTGTGTCTTTAGTGAGACACTTCAGACATCTTGTTTGCTGCCAGTGGCATATGGCAGTTCTGGTTTTTAGAGCATAAAAACTACTGTAGAAGTACAACTTAGTTGTACTAGATTATTCTCTGCTCCAAAACCAGATTATAATGCTTAGGCCCCTGCTCTTATTTTCCTTGCAACAGTAAACGATTCCTAAATTAATTTAGGTTTGGCCCTTACATTGAGACCAAGCTGCCATATCAAACCCTATCAGAAACCCTATATATCATAGTACCTGCTGTTATGGGGGTACTCACTTTCCTCCCATTGAATGGGGTTAGCTCTGCACATCCATGTTAAAATGTCCATATTTTGTTTTGCCAGGAGTAGAATTTGCTTCAAATACCTTGGCACATCCCTGAATTTACTGGACAGTGGAGAGAAATACATATTTCGGCATTAACCTGCTACTGCACACAACTTTAGCTTGTAAAAGGATGATTAACAGGTCTCACAGGGTTATAGTTAATACTGTCGACATTTCTGTTTTTTAATATATCAGACTATAAATGCAGCAAATCATTTTCAAAATAATCCTGACACATTTCTTGTAAAAACAATCCAAAGTATTTTGTTTTGTTTTAAAAACATCCTTCATATAAATGTTGAGCAAATTCTTGTCCAAGTTAAACTTTGAATTCTGCACAGGTCCATTTCAGCATTGAAAGAGAATGTACAGTATGTTATTGTTTATCTAGTATGATGGGCATTAAAAAGCCAGGTGTTCCAGACTATTTTCTCTTCAGATATTGAAGAGTATATGAACAATATCTGAAGAGTATCTTCTCCTCATTTTTTTTCAGATACTGAAGAGAAAATAACTGTTATTTTTTGGTTCAACTACCTTATGTCAGGGTTTGGTTTGTGTTTGTGAACCCGAATGCAGAGGCAGGGAGGCAGAGGTGAGTTCTTGCAGATTTAATTAAAGGACACAGATTAACAAAGGCAGGAATCCAAAAATCCAACTAAAACTATAAAGCAAACCAGAACCATGGAGATATCAGGTGAAACCAAACACGAGAAGCCAGTTAGAGACGAAGTATGAAGACAACAACATGAGAAGCCAGCAACGACAAGGAACCAACCAGGAGTGACTGCAGAGGGAGAGTATATGTAGCTGACTGAGACAAAGGCAACGAGCTGACAAGGAGCAGGTGTCAACGAGGGAGCCAAGGGGAAAGGAACACCCAAAAGAGGGCAACAGAGGAAAACAACAGAAAAACCTGATAACTAACATAAATCTAGAAACTACAATAAAATAAGAATTAAACCAATAAAACTAGGAAACATGGAGCAAAGTAAAGCACAACATAACCAAAACCATGATACCTTACCTTACCTTGACCTACACTACTTTAATTTTCCTCAGCATAACTTACTTTGCCTTCACCCCACCTTACCTTGTTTTAACTTACCTTATCTTTACTTAACCTTGGCTTTTCTTACCCCAACTATATTATCTTACCCTACCCTACCCCATTCTACCCTACCTGACCACACGCCACCCTACCCCATCCCCACAAATCTTATCTTACCCAACCCTATCCTACCGTACCTTACCTTACCCTGCCATACCTTAATTTATCCTACCCTACCTTACCTCACCATAACCCATCTTACCTTAATTTACCCTACGTACCATACCCTACCCTACCTTACCTTACCTTGCCTTGCCTCAGCATATTTTACCTTACCTGAAACTGGAAGGATTTTCTTCTAGATGCCTGGAGAAGAAGGATAATCAAGACAGAAACTACCCATTCAGGCTTTTCCTTTGATTATGAATAATTAGTTTATGTTTCTTTCATGGAGGTTAAATTCATTTATAATTGGACTGGCTTTAACCTGATCACTGATAAACATGTTACATTCCTTTGCTCTAACATGTTATAAATGAATCAGCTTAACTGAGTGGTATCTCTCCAAATATATGCTTGGTAATTTGTTTTCTGTTGTAAAAAGTGTCATCTACCTTGGACGGTCTTTGTCGTAACATTACTGGGTTAACAGGTTTGGGCTTCAGGGGTATAACTGTTCCAAATAGAGTATCCTGTTAAGAGCATCAGGGTGTTTAAGTGTGTAATCATTTGTTGCCTCTCATCCCTGTAGACCAAGCAGCCAGATGGAGGAAAGTCAGGCTGGAACACTCATGAAATCCCAGCAATTTGAGAGTAAACCCCAAGGAATCTCATTAAAGCAGCTCCACACGTCAATGATGCAGCCCAGCTCTGCTGTTTTTCTTACTGAGTAGGAGCCGACCATGACGGATTAACTGGATAATGGTATTGGTTTCACATCAGCACAGGAGCAGGAAGAACCACAGTGGATAGACAAGGATAGCCTCTCGCTTCCCTCTGTCTCCTGCTTCTTGGCTAAGTAATTACTCCTTAAGCCCACCTACCCAGGCAAACAAAAATAAAATTGATTCCCCATTATGTGAAGCATTGCTCCTGCTGTGGAGGTCCTGTCAGTGTGACCAGGTTAACATATCTAACCTGCAAGTATGTTGCTAGTGTGTTGCTGCCAACAGATATTGTATGGTGGAGCCCTATGGAAAAAAAAACACTGATCTAACCCCATTTTTACCATAGAATAGTTGTTAAAAATTTAATCAGAGAGTACAAGTATTGTCAGAAAAGACACAGCTCAATTTGTGCAAAATTTTGCTGTACAAATATATATATATATATATATATATATATATATATATATATATATATATATATATATATATATATATATATATATATATATATATATATATATATATATATATATATAAAGAAACGAAAAATACGCACAATACACACAGAGAAACTAATATTGCAGTGGCACAGTAGAACGGGGGAAAAAAATCAAAGATTAAGGTATTAAATAAATTTAAAATGAACAACTAAAGTGATAAATGATAACAACAAAATTAATAATAAAATTACTATTGAAGATTTTCTGCTCTTGCAAGATAAGAGCTGTATCCCTAAATACATGTCCTAATTCTTTGACTTTGGTTCAAACTACATACATGAAAAGGTGATGATTCTGGAATAATTAGCATAGTTGTTTAAATGCGAATGCTCAGTAAATAAATGCATATCCATGTTTATGCTATTAAGAAGCATGTTAGAAAAGAGGGAAGTCTTACTAGAAGTATGTCAATGTTGCAAAGAAAGGGGCAGATACTGAAACTTTCTCTCAATATGCTGCTTCTAATTGATTTGCAGTGTGAATGAGGTTCACTAGTGCACACCAAACACACCTGACCTTTACACACTTAGATTTTTCACCTGAAGCAAATATGGACTGTGCTGCATTGACATGTGTTCTCCTCTCGAGGCACCTCATTCACTGTACACCATGAACAAATTAAAGATTGTTCATGTATAGCAATTCAATTCAGTTTATTTCTATAGCGCCAAATTCACAACACATGTCATCTCAAGGCACTTTACAGTTCAACCAGATCATACAGTCAAATTGATACAAAGTTTTCTATCTAAGGAAAACCAGTTGATTGCATTGACTCATTGACTCAAATACAATCCCTCTCAGTAAGCATGCTTGTAGAAACAGTGGAGAGAAAAAACTCCCTTTTAACAAGAAGAAACCTCCAGCAGAACCAGGCTCAGTGTGAGCGGCCATCTGCTGAGGCCGACTGGGGTTCAAGGAGACAGAAGCAGAGATACAAAAAGCAGCTGTAAAAGGCGGCCCCGTCCAGGAAACACACAGCCAGGCAGACGAGCTCCGAGCCAGCAAGACTCGATGATTCATTTTTGTAAAATCTGTCATCTTTTACAAGAACACCCCAAAAAAAATTAAATGCATATTTTTGTACAGCCTGTTACAATATTTAGAAAGTGAAATTATTGATTTAAACATATGAAAAAGTCTAAAAGATATTTCATCTTATATTTTTTTATGTATTTATTTTACATATCTTTTTCGTCATTGTAGCATTGACAATAGATGTCCGGCTGCTGGATGATTTCCCAACTAATTTGCCGTCACAAGAGGAGCATCATGCTTGCTGCCATAAGGTTCCACTTGGTGATCACTTTATCATTTTAGTTGGATTTAGTTTTTACATATGCATAGATATACATGTATAAATATATATACAGAAGAGCTATATGTGTATATATTTTTATCTGTTTTTATTCTTATTTTTCATCTTTATTATATTGTGTAGTTGGAAGTATATATATATATATATATATATATATATATATATATATATATATATATATATATATATATATATATATATATATATATATATATATATATAACTGTAACTGGAGCGTGTAACAAAAGTAATTTCCCTCTGGGATTATTAAGGTATTTCTGATTCTGATTCTATATAAAACTTTACTAAAAGTAGCTTTCGGAAAAGACTTAGGGCCGGATTTATCAAGATCCAATTTTGCGTGCAGTAATTTGCGCTCGCAAACTGGAATTTTGCGCGAGGGGCTGAACCATGGTTTGCGGGTTATTTAACAAGAGCGACCCACATGCTGAACAACACTCTGGAGTACTTTTTTGATATCTCAAATGCATCTGGAGATCTGGGAGGCTTCTTGCTGTCTGCTGACATTCAAATAATGGAGGTCTGTGGCGCCCGAGGCAGAAAGGTCCATAAAAGTCCACAAAAAACGTGTCAATATTCCTCCATACTGCTCGTCCAATGTATTCCAAGTGTCCTGAGTGGGTAGCATCCAGAATTTACTCGAAACGAAGTCATTTAGAATGTTTTTAGAGCATAAACAGTAGTGTATAGGATTTCCTGAAAGCGCGCACCTGCGCGATCACGACGCTACGGAAGCCGGCAGACCAAACCAGATGAAAGAGCGCATTCAGCGTCTGCTCTTCTAATAATGCAAGCGTAGAAGAAGAAATGTGCTGTTTACCTGTGCAAAGAAAGAAACAACGAAAGAAAAATGTCTGAGGACTTCAGTGTTGAGGAAGAGCATGAGTTCTTTGCCGAGCTGAATGCGCTGGTTTGGTCTGCCGGCTTCCGTAGCGTCGTGATCGCGCATGTGCGCGCTTTCAGGAAATTCACTGAATATCTTCTTAAGAGGGAACCCTCTCACCTTTTCCCTAAACGTGAGTTAAGCAAAGCTCAGGGGGATATTCCAGTCCAATCCAATCCACTTTATTTATATAGCACGGTTTAAATAAACACAAGGTTTCCAAAGTGCTGCACAAAAGGATAAAATAACTAAAATAAATAAAAGTAAATAAAATAAAATAAAAGCACTGCCCGCACAGGATAAAAATATGCATGTGTATACATAAAATCAACATGTGTACATAAAATCAATATTCTACATGGTGTTAAAAGCCAAAGAAAAGAGGTGGGTTTTAAGAAGAGTTTTAAAATGAGACAGAGAGGTGGCCTGTCTAATGTGCAGCGGCAATGCATTCCAAAGTTTTGGAGCTGCAACACATATTCATGTAAGCAGCGTCGCTTTCTTTTAATGGATTTCCTCAACTTCATTCCCATGGATGACAGTTTGGTTGATCATCAGGTGAACTGGAAGATTAGTATTTTGCATAAATAAAAATCTGAATTTCTGCATCAAATAAATATTGCTTAAACCAAAGTTTAACAGAAACCACCAATTGTCATGAACAGAGACAGATGGGCCCAGTATTCAAGGCGAGACAGTCAGTAGGAAAGTTAAAACATTTATTAAATAAAACAAAACAAAAGCGGAGCTGTGGCTCGCGGACACTGCAGGCGGGGGGGCGGGGCACCGCCCAATCACAGACACTCTAGGGAGGAAACACAGGTAAGTGACCCAATAAACTGATATATGATTATCTGCGTTGGTCACCTGGTTGAAAAGTCCAGACCACGAGTGTCCCCAGTGCTGCAGTCCCAAAGGTGATGCTGGAAGCTGAAAAACGACAGGTGAAAGGAATGACTAATTAAGGGAGAGCAAACAGGCCAGATCATGACACCAATTTCAGTTACATAAAACGAAACTAAAAACCATCAATTAAAAGAACTTCATGAAACAAAACAAAAAAACCTAATGAAATATTACACTAACTAAGCCTTTCCTCCAACTGTCTCAGTGTGTCACATGCAGCTCTGCTGATTAGTTTCTTTCTTTTCCTTTTGTCATTTTGTGTCTGGCTCAGCTGTTTTTTTTTTTATTTCCTGTTTTTATTTTGGTGCACTAATGTTTGTTCTCATTTCAGACTACTTCACTTCCTATGATTCCCTTTAATCAGCTGGCCTGACGCAGCTCACCTGTGCCTTATTGTCATTTGCCTTACCTATTTAAACTCCTCCCTCTGCAGCTTTCTTTGCCAGTTTGTCTTTGTCACTTGTGTCAAGCCTTCCACCGTTTATTTTCCCTTACCTAGCATCTAAGATATGTTTTGCTTTACTTGTTTTTGCCAGCCTTTGTTTGTATGGATTTTTGCCAGTCTCACTCAGTGTGCCGACACTCATCTGTATTAAAGGATCACTGATTTTGTTGAGTCTTACTGTACATTCGAGTCCTCTGACATATGATCTACCCACAGCTTTCCTTAAGAAAGCTCTACATGTCATTATATATTTATTAACTCAAATATAAAACACACCTTTTTTTGTCAGGTAATTTCTAGCAGGCCCTAAAAACAGCAATTATCATCTTAAACTAAGTACCTCCCTGTTTTTCAGTGAATAGACTGCAAAATACTTCTGTTATTCTATAAGTCACTGAATAGTTTAACACCAAAATACATAACAGCCTTGTTGTCCATAGATCAACGGCCCAGACCTCTCAGGCACGCAGACAGCTTTTCATTCCCAGCACCAGGTTTTAGTTCTGATACTCCACTAATCTGGGATAAACACCCAGAAAAGTGACGTGCAAACCAGGTTAGCTCAGCCCCATTAAAATGTCATCCAACTTCTCTCAATAGCTGTTTGTCCCAATACATTACAATAGATGAAAAACATAACTGTGCTTTGTGTGCAGCCTACTAAAGAACATCTAGGGAGAAAAAAATCCCTCTAACCACAAGCTAGAGATGCACACTTTCAGACACCACCTAATTTACATCTGTTGGCTCTGTGATTGATATTTTCCAATATTTTTTATATAAATATTTTCAATAATCATGACATTTAAGGTTAGTATTGTTTATTTGTCCATTTTGGTTTGAAGTATAAAGATTGTCTGCCTTGCTACATTACTTTTGTATTGCTTGCATAGATGTTTCTCCTCCATTAATATTATTCTAATTTTATTTCTGACTGTCAAAATAGGGTTAAATGTGCAAAAACTCTCTCTCTCCTTTTTATGCATTAGAACATATAATGGTTTATTCGTAAAAGTTTAAAATAAAAAATAAAATCAAAAACAATCCACTGGACTTTGTTTCCAAGGTTTGACGACGTTTTGCTTCCCGTCCAGGAAGCTTTCTCAATTCAAATGTCTGGATTCGCAGTGAGTTCAAGGCCCCAACATAGGCAAGACCTTATGTTGCTTGGAAACGTGCAAATTGGGAATTTCACACTTACCGTGCAAAAACTGATTTTTTTTTTTTTTACTTTTACGGAATGACTATGACCTGGGTGACTGAGAATATTCATCTGCATATAATACTTTAGTTTTAGATTCAGAAAATCTTTTTGCAAATGGTAAATTTTTACTTTTGCATATCCTTACCCAAGCTTTTGTGTCACTACAATATTATCTGCATATTGTTGGAGTCAAACACACAAAAAGAAAAAGTTTGCACAAGCTTTAATGCAAATTACTCTTATTTCTTTAAAGATACAAGCACGTTTTCACGTTTTTTAAACCATGCAAACCTTCTGAGGATCAGCCTCTTAGAGATGAGGAACTTTCATGTCTGGATTCATTGGGCAGGTGGCATCTTATCATGTCCCCATGCTGGAATTTAAAGAGGTCCTGGATGAAAACTATTCTTTAACAAATTTGTGGAGCTTTCTACATGCCTCTGTGTAGGATTTATAAACATCCGTGACCATGCTGGTTTAAATTTAAGCCCTATCTGTTAACATTTCTCCTACTAGTGATGCTGATGGCTGCTTGGAAGAATTGTCTGTCACATCTGAATTTAAAATCAATACAAAAAAAAATAAAAAATGTATTAGCCCTCATCAATATCCCCTTTTATATATGACAGACTTGTAGGGTAGAGTGGGGATGTAAAAGTTCAAAGGTGAAAGCAGGAAACATAGTTGTCAGGACACCCTTTCAAAAATAAAATAAAAAAAAGGGCAGCAGTCTATCATTTAAAATATATTCACTGATCCACAGAAGCATAGAAAAACTTGCAGCTCTGCATTGAATAAAGTACACATTATTTAGTTTAGTTAAATTTCAAGTAGTTCCGATTGAAAACCTGTATTTTTGGCTTTAAAGGCATACTATGCAACATTTTTCAGTTAATTAATATGTTCCATAACGTTTTGGATGATTAAATGAGTCATTTCAGGTCGAACAAAGGTTTTCTCGGCCGCCCTGGTGGTCTGTAGGGGTAATACCATACTTGCAATTGCAGGAGCCCTCGGCCCGCACCCACAGGCTCAGAAGTCTCGTGCATCGCGAGAGTCGGTCTTGCTTTATGGCGAGAACTGCTACACGCCCCCAGTGAACGGCATGCTCGTTGCTAGCGCAGTGGCGATATTTGTGCAGTTATCATGGAGGGAACCAGCGAGAATTTTCAAACTCGAAAATTGGAACAAAATAGTTACTTACGGCAGTAGACATGGTGATTCGTTGCGTTCGCCTGTCTGCTAAGCTCAAAACAACCGCGCCTGGCTTGACGGAGAAACCAGGAGAACAGCTGTGCATATTTATGACAGTGCACTTTTACTTTCGCCCACTGGGGGGAGCCTCGCTGGAAAATCAACACCGGTTGCATAGTATACCTTTAAAAGTTTATTTCTATAGCACCAATTCACAACATGTCATCTCAAGGCACTTTACAGTTCACCAGATCATCCAGTCAAATAAGGAAAACCAGTTGATTTCATTGACTCTTTATTGACTCGAACGCAATCCTAAACATTAAACTCTCTTGTAGCGACAGTGGAGAGGAAAAACTCCCTTTTAACAGGAAGAAACCTCCAGCAGAACCAGGCTCAGTGTGAGCGGCCATCTGCTGAGGCCGACTGGGGTTCAAGGAGACAGAAGCAGCTAGCCGGCTTAAAATGTTTGTTTTAGCCCATACTGCCCTGTACTGTTAGACGCTAAGAAGCTGCTGATTTAGACTTTATAACTGTTAAAGTTATTTATACAGACAGAGTTTAGTAGTGATGTTTAAATGATTAAAGGAGTTAAGTTGATCAAATTATAAATTACTAATGACATAAGAGCTGGTATGATTTTTTATTCATTTGATTTTCTCTTTTAAGTTTTTCTTTTTTTCTTTACTGTGGGAATAATTGTGTGCTGTTACAGTTCCAGCATCCATCCTAATTCACAGCTGCCACGGCCATCTAAGCAGGTGCCAACCACAGCAGGCTAACCTGCCCAAAGCCTCCAGTGGATGGAACTCATTAGAAAAGGCAGACCGTGTTTTGGTTCTGTCATAGCTTGTTCATCCTGAGACCCAATGTGAATCATTACTCGGGGCGGAGAGAGGTTAATCAGAAGGGCAAAAACAATGAGCTAGGGTCCTGCAGGTGGGGAGGGAGGGAGGCAGAGGAGGAGAAGATGATAGGTGGTGTCCCGGAGAGTGCGAAGGACGGCGTGGTGGGTCGATTGCAAAATGAGGGGATGCACGTGGAAAAACACAAGGACATCCAGGGTGCAGCGCCTTTTTCTGTGCATGTAGCAGATTTTTGAGATGCATACAAAGTCACAGCACACTGGTAGTGTTGGATTATAAACCCTTACACGTCTATCACCGATGAAAGGTGATGTGTTATTGGAAGACGACAGTATTCTGCCTGCGACCCAGATCCTTCTGTTCACTTTCCTCTCACCCATTGCTTTGCAGAGTTGTCATCATGTGACAGACTGCATCTGTTCACAACACCAGAATCCTTAATATTACTGATGGCAAAGCTAGAAAAGCAAGAAGGAGAAAAAGGTTTGCCATATTTACATGGAGGAATTTATATACTGTAGATAAAGAAACAGAGATGGAAAATGGATGATAAAAGAACAACCACTATGTCTTGCAAACATGATTTCCCCTTGTCACATTTTTGCGACTTACATGTAAAAATCAAAGAATTGCATAGTTGTTAGGATATAATTGTTTCTTATGTATTTTCTTATGTATTAACACTTGAAAGTCTTTTGGGTGTCTTTACTAGCCTGGCTAAGACAGGTCAGATGAAAGAATGTAGTCAGTGATTTAAAGCTGAAGTCTGTAAGTTTTTAAAAATCACTTTTTTGTCATATTGGCTAAAACTGTCCCTATGCCCAGACAGCAGTACATGTGATATGTAACCTGTGAAAAAAAATGCTTCAATTGGTCCCGCATAGCCTACTGCCTGTATTGCAATCTGGAAAAAATATTTCGGGACGAGCCAAAACAACCAATCACAGCCAGAGGAGCGTCTGATGGAGTGTCAATCAAAGCTCACATACGCTGAATCCCGCCCCCTCCCTCTCACCGCTGAACCTGCCGCCCGGCTGCTGCAGTCAGGAGGACGCGCGTGGAAGTCATGGCGGAGCGACAGCCACCAGCGAAAGAGAAACTGCCCTTACTGCCCCTGCCGACAACTGCTTACACGGCAAACTTCGGTATAACCAGCATCTTATATCTAGCTGCTTGGAGGTGAGTGTTATCGCTCTTACCCAGCGGCGTAGGAAGCGGGGGGGACGGGGGGGACATGTCCCCCCCAATATAAAAGCCAGGTGGATATGTCCCCCCCAAAAATTGTACCGCAAAATATTAGATTTTGACAATTTTTTAACTATCGTGCTTTTATTTTGAAGGCGCAACATAGCGTTACGTCACTGTACTCCCCCTCCCCTCTGTGAACTGTTGAGTGTTTGAGCACCCAGACGGGAGGGAAACAGCGATACAGAAAGTCAGAAACTTGTTAATGAGGTAAAATGGTCTGTCGGGAATCCTGCTATGAATAGTGCTAGAAACTGAATCTTTTTGGTTTAGGCATCTTAGACTTGTAGGAAGAGGATTAGGGCCACTGAAAAAAGTTAACTGATTTTTACATTTTCTTTTTAGTTTAACATGGGGGGAAAAGTCAGAATTCTGACTTTTCTCAGAATTCTGACTTTAATCTCAGAATTCTGACTTTTTTCTTCTGACTTTTTTCTCAGATTTCTGACTTTAATCTGAGAATTCTGACTTTTTTCTCAGATATCTGACAGATCATTAATATTTCTAATCAATTTACAGTTTTTTTTTTTTGGTGGTTGGGGGGGGGGGGGGGGGGGTACTATACAGATATATAAAAACAAGAAGGTCTAACTAAAAAATAACCAGAATATATGTTTAGAGTAAAGATTGACTACTTGTGTTTACACAAGCACACAATTTCAAATCTGCTGAGCTTGCTGTGCAAGAAAATGTAAAATATACGTATAAAGAAATATAACAGGAAGTACTGCTAAAACAAACTAAATGTTAAATAATGTAGATATTGGTTTAAAAAATTCTTCAGATTTGGAAATTTGGAAGGAATACATAATTCTGAAATTAATCAACAAATCTGGTAAAAAAAAATAAATAAATAAAATAAAAGATGCACTTTTTTACTTGAGGAATTTGTTGAATAACTTCATAATTATGAGTTTAACTAGTTGGAGGTAATGCTACACTTCTCTGCTTCCTGTCCTGCTCATAAAAGGTAAACATTATTAACCCACCATTAATTTTCTACACTATTTGGAAAACACAACACAAATGTAATATAACAAAAGTATGTTTAACAACAAACATGTTAGCATCAAGCCATAGCCATGTCTCTTTTAGAGACTAGATCTCTTGTTTTAATGACCTTCTGCTCCTCCATTAATGAGGGGACCCCTCGGGCACGTAAAAAGTTGCCTAATTCTGTCATTTTCCACCAATGTGTCACTGGCTCTCTCAAACAACTCACATCTTTGTCAGTGAAGCTGAGTGCTCCACATCTCTGCCTTCATGGTGCCCATCTACATTAAGATCCAAAATTCTGAGAAAAAAAGTCAGAATTCTGAGGGAAAAAAAGTCTTAATTCTGAAAATAAAAGTCAGAATTCTGACTTTTTCCCGTATTAAACTGAAATAAAATGTAAAAATCACTTAACTTTTTTTTTTCCAGTGGCCCTAATCCTCTTCCGTAGTCTTGGGCTGATCACTCATCCAATATTTAACTGCTAATTTTCTCTAGACGTTTGCCACGCTAGCCAAAAGGTTTTTTTTATATATATTTTTTTTTATATCTCATTTCAGTACAATGCCACCACCAACTAAAAGGCTGAAACAGCAGCAGGACTTACTCAGATTTTTTTTAAAGAGAAACGTCAGTGTGAGTAACAGTCACCTAACACAACTTGTGTTGAAATTAGCCCGGTCTGGGCGTGCGTTTTACGAGGATTTTTTATTTTTTGCATGGTTTTGATTCGCCGAAATGGACAGATGTTATACCTGCCGTGCTCCTGATCGTTAGTTAACCACAGGGAGAATTAATTCTAATTCTTAGCAGCGGCGGCCGCATTGGTCGTGCAGTGGACTGCTGCACAACCACTAATTAACCAACTAATTAACTTCTGCATCTTTATTTCCTCAAATAAACTGCTGCTTCAGCTGCTCAGACGCGCTGCGCCTGCTGCTCAAAACGCGCCTCGGGACCTTTTGCTGCGCCTTGACGCGCGTCAACCATTGACTTTGCATGTAAACTCGCTGCTTCTGTCGCGCCAGCTGCGTCCGGTGTGAACGCAGCATTACTCCTTATCTGTACTGATACCCCTTATGCATAACCATTTACACACTGATGTGTTTGCAGATGTTAGGAAAGGTAGCTCAAACCACCCTTCTTAACAGGAATGTGCCAATAAAGGCAACATAGGCAGACTTTAGTGTTGCGATTCGGTTTCCAATGTTTTTAAAGCCATTGACTTAATTTTGTATTTTCTATATGTTCCACCTACTTCTTGTTGCTCAGTTGTTGTTAGTCTTTTCTATGTTCATTGTTTACATTCTGCTTCTTTTCTCTACTTTCGTTACCTATGCCGAAGCGCCAATGTGCCATGCACTGGTGAAGCATATGTAATACCTCACCTATCACAGGTTTGTTGGCTTCAGGTGGTTTTTATCATTATACTTAACCTTTTTTTTTGTCTTATTCAACTTTCTAACGTGATACTGCCACCAACATGTTTCACAAAAGCAAAGGCCTACTTAACATAATGAGAATGACAAATGTTCTCCTCATTAGCTAAAATGTTAATTTCTCTTACCAGACCACAGAATGTCCTCTGCTTATCTTTAAACCTTTTTCTTAAAATGATCCATGACGTGATTAGATCTTAGTGTTTATAAAATAAATATTTTATAAGTAAAGTTGTTACAATTATCCCTCCCTTTAATTGTAAGATTTGTAATCCTACATCATTAACACTAAAAGGATTATTGATTATCCCCATAGCCTCCAATCTGGGTCCCTGAGCAAGATCCTTAACTCCACACTGCTCTCTGGGCGCCACACAGTGGCAGCCCACTTCTCCCCAAGGGAAGGGGTTAAATGCATAGAGTGAATTTTGTTGCTTTTTACTTCTGACAATGTAATGACAATAAAGTTGAATTCTTTTTTTTTACGAAATTTTGTAAGCTGTATAAAACTAACACCCAATTTTGAAGTGTTGGCTGCACTGTGTTATTCCACA
Organism: Cyprinodon tularosa; assembly: GCF_016077235.1. Lineage (NCBI taxonomy): Eukaryota > Metazoa > Chordata > Actinopteri > Cyprinodontiformes > Cyprinodontidae > Cyprinodon > Cyprinodon tularosa. The sequence goes on from NW_024038669.1 coordinate 1,524,561, forward strand.
CCACAACGCAAGAGGCACAATCACGAACTATCTGTGGGTCTAGATATGGCGGAGGAGGCGAGGAAGTGGAAAAAAACGCAATGGGAAAGTTTATGTGACAACGGAGGGATATTAGGGCAAAAAAGAGCGTACCTCGCTCTTCTTTTCAGTCCATCTTCAAGAGTCGTTTTCCGCAATGGTGGTCATACAAAGAAAACAAGCTGTTAAGGTACCAAACAGGAAATACGTATAATGTTGAGCGGATCTAGATTTGACCAATCAGAGGCCTCCTGTATGCAGTCAGCTACAATTTTGGAGAGGTGCACCAGAGTGTCTGCGGAGGGGGGAAGGCATATCTGCATTAACTGAGACACATGCAGACAACCTAGTTTATAAGTATAAGTCAGCCTTAAGTCTAAGAAAGATAACAAATGTGTCTAAGAACATGTATTTTATATAATATCTAATGGAGTTCTTTATTTATTTCACATGATGGCATATGCTACTATGTGTCTATCACATAAACTTCTAATGAATACTTTGAGGTTTGTGGTTTTGATGTTAAAGAAAGTGAAAAGGTTTAATCAGTATGAATATTTTTGCATGACTGTGTATGGTATGGATTGTTAGTATGGACCCTATGCAATACTCATAGGAGGTTCCATCTTTAAAACATTGGATGCAGATATAAAATATATTGGAGAGTGAATAGCTTTCACAGTTGGATGCATGCATTATGGCCCATTCTAGCAACTAATGGCTCATGCTCAGTGTCGGTTGACGGCCGGTCCAGCTGTAAAACTCTCTGTGGTTGGCCTTTTAATTACCAGCAAACCGAGTTATGAAAAAGAATGATTCATTGGAGGCATCACAGACTGATCCACATAGAGCCGCTTTGTTTTCATGGCTGCTGGGTGGATCATTTATTTTCAGTAGATAATGTCAGCGGAGGAAATAACCGATAGATCAAATACCAACACATTTCACTCACACTCCCCCCTCAAGGATCCTAAAAACATCTTAATATTACCCAGCTACCTTTCTGCAGTCCTCTGGTTTCACCTGCTGCCTCTGCAGGATATATTCATTAACTGATATCTGGACATGTTTTCTTGTTAACATGCAAACGTCTTAGTCATTAATGCTTTAGTTATCAGCCTCAGCCATATGCTGTGTAGGTGGCAGCAAACAGTCCAGACAGATCCAGCCCTCTCAGCCTCCTGACATTTCCCTCTTAGTTTAACGGCAAAACACAGGTTTAGTCATGTTCTTCTGTGTTTGATAACAGCCTATCCATGCTGCTGTGTGGACTTGCAGCTGTACAGATGCATGTCTTTCTGATTACTGGTTATCATAAGCTCAGACCTGCAATATCTATTTCAGCTAAGAAAAAACAATAATAGCAGTTATAACGTAATAATAACGTAATAGTAACATTAAAATATTTTTTATATAAAACAGCCTTAGTTATACTGCTGATTTTAATCACCACCTAAAATATACAATTACAGTAAAATCCTTCAGGTTTTTAAACAATTGATGCATAAATAAAATTAAAACTAAAAACAATCACTTATTTCTTTTGCTCAACAACATGTTTTGCTCACTTGAAAGTGAAATGCAGTCAATACATGGCATTCAAAATAAAATAAAACATTTTTTTTCAAATCACAAAATTTTTTGACATTTAAACTTCTTCTTTCTGAACTTAAAATCCCATCTGTCTCTCAATATACACAATAACAATACTATTTGGGCTTATGCATCATTTGCATTTGTAATGTAATGTATTTTTTTCCCACCCCAGTAAATATATAATTTAGTCAGCTAATATTAGGTTTGTCATTTATTGTTTATGAACACACGCCCTACTGCCTAGAAAACCAATTGAAAGTTTGAATCAAGCTCAAATCATGGTAAACTGATAACCTTACACATCTATTGGAATAAATTCACCACAACTTCTATTAGAAATATAAGAGTTAATAAAGAAAAATAATTCAGCTCCAAGTCAAACTTATTTCAGTTAAAGGAAAATTCCGGTCAGCAAGAAATAACCAATGGGTCATTATGTATACCTAAAACGAATACATTTGCAGTGATATAATGAATTTAGCATTAATCAGTAAAAAAAGAAATTCCAGGAGCGGCCATTTTATGCCCAAATAAAGTAACCCCTCCCTCCTGCCATCTTCCGGCAGTGACGTCACGGTGCGGTAAGCCTAGCGCCATTCTCCCCGCTTTACAAGCAAAATCAATGGGAACTACAAGACACATCTGCAATCAACAACAATTATTGAAGATTTCCAGAGGACTTCACCATTGAAATTCACCAGAGCTATAGTGAAACTGACAATGCATGGCAGTTGGATGTGGGAATACATCGGATAGAAGGGAAAAAAAATATATTATTTCCACAGACGGGTTTGTCGCTGGATTGCCAATTTGAGGAGTGAGGATTTACCATCGAGCTTCTGGCCAGAGAAAAAACACGCCATCAATCCGTTACTCTCTGCTTTGTATAGTGCACTGGTCATCGCCATCATGGATAATAGCGTGTTGTAACAAACACCAGATACAGCACTGGGACTTTATCAACAGCCGATACCGCACCGTGATGTCACAAACCTGTAGGTGGCAGTAGTGTTCTTTGACAAACATGGATGCCTCCAGTGAAGCACATTCAAACGAAAATTACTCTGATTTAAAAACACTTAGCATTTATTGAAAAGTATGTAATAATTTCATACTTAAAATACTTTCAGTCTGTATTCTGAATGTGACCGGACTTCTCCTTTAAAAACACTAAACTAAACTAAGCTACTATTTACAAAGAAGAAGGAAAAACGATGCATTGATATTACAGTTTAGCATGGATTATATGTTTGAGATCCAAAGTTGGAATATGTTCAAACCAATTCACAATTCAAATCCTAGAGTGGAATAAATCATTATTTGGCTAAATAATGTGTTATTCAATTATTTGCTTAATAAGGAACCAATAAGCTTTAGTTCACTCTTTGAGAGAGCTAGTATCTACCAGACATGAGGACTTCCATTAAGTGACTTTTGTTCATTATTTAGGGAATAAAAGGTAATGAGCATATCAGAAAACACGTGAATTATTATATTAGTGTTTAAACCCTTAGTGAAAGAAAGCTTGTTTTAGCTTCATAATCAACAGCTAAGACATGTAGTAATAGTACACCATATGGTCCATCTTGTTTGCTTTGTCTTTACTTAACACGGAAAACATGAATTGATCAAAAATCATCAACAAAACAATTTATTTAGCTAGAAACTCTGCCTGACTTGTGCAGAGCTTCAGCTCCAGCTGCTTAGCATGACAGGCTCACAGCAGGGGGGTTCTGTGTTCCAGCCAGGTACACATCAGGGAAGCTCTCCTCTTCCAGCTTTTCAAACCTCTCCAAACATCTGAAGGTTCCTGAAACTCAAAGAGAGATGTTACTCTCTGTATGGCAGTAATTCAGTCTAAATATCAACCATCGGTCCTGTTAGCCTCTGGGCATTTTGCAGGGTTTGGTCCCTGGACATGACGCCATGATGGTGTCTCTCTGACGTGAACCTCCCAGAGCCTCACAGAAAAGAGGAAGAAAAAGGGTAGAGGTATTTTTTTGTTCTCAATGTACCGTGGGAGGCAAAGGCACATCACTGTACAAGAGTTCCTTTTTCATGACTACCAATGTCCTAACTTCTGCTTGGTTGGTTTTGTTCAGGTTCTATATAATCTCTGCTTTTCTTGTTCTTGAGTTTGCAAACAATAACAATTAGGTGCAGTATCGCCTTCAGCCATTATTAAATCTACTGTCTCAATGGCATTAATTTTCTGGGTAGAATTTTCTTTAAGTCATTTTTTGAAACAGGGACGAGCCATAAAGAAAAAAAGGAAAAAAAGAATAAGGCCTAGTTTTAACTGTAAAAGACAAAAAGGATTGATTGTTCCATTAAAATGTAAGGAATAAAAGTAAATTGATGTCTAAAATAAAGGAGTCCAACAAAGTACAGAAAGCCAAAATTTCCACTTAGGTAAATTGACAAAGAATTTATACTTCATTAATCTGCATGTATCACAACAGCAAGAGTTAAAATACTTAAAGAAGTAAAAAGAAGAACTCTGCTGCAAGGCAATATATATATATATCCTACTGATTGCCCAGAACATCCAACATGCCTTCGAGGGGATGGTTTAATTTTCAAACCTACTCAAAGCTTTTTTGAATCTGTCTTCTTTTTGACACTAAAATCAGAAGTTTCCTTTTATTCATGTATAATTTCAAATGTCAAAATGTTATCTCCACCTAGAACTTAGCTATGGAGTGGGTCCATTTTTTCATTTATCTAACCACCTGGTGCGAATCAGAGCTGATCAAACTTTAGTCAATCTGATCGCCAGCGAATTATTGGATGCATTTTGAAATGACAGTAGAGGTTTTCCTAAACTGATTTTACAATGAATCTGTAAATTATTAGAGTATTGATTCAATAATTGCTTACGGTTTTGTAATAAAATGAATCAGCTTAATGATTATTACTGTAGAGTTTCTATATTCTCTTTCCATTAAATAAGAGGAAAGAAGCTCCTAAAATAACCTTGTTAAAACAGATATGTGTATATAACACATATATATATATCTATGAATATATATATTTTACTGTCAATAACTGTTGTTATTTAACTTTAATTCTGCAGATATTAAGATGATTTTTAAAATAATTAACATTCTGTAGTGTTGCAATGAAGTTACATTTCTTTCCATAGTTGGATTTTGGCTGTTTTCCCTTGGCTACAGGTTTTAATTTAAAAGTGCCCAACTTTGTGCAGTGCCACATCTCTGCCCAGTTTAATGCTGTCAACTGGATTTTTAGATGTGCCAATAAAAATGGTAAGACATGGTGACAGAAGGTTTGAAACAGAAAACCAGAAATGACCAAAGTGCTTCATTCATCTTCGGTTATGACAAATTAAGTATAATTTAATTAAATAATTATATAATTAAAGTATATAAACCTACTTGCTTAATATGCTAAATCCATTGTAATAATAACCTCTAATGACCCCTGGGTTTTGGTCTTAGTTTGTGTTTGATTGTTGCCTTTCTATTTATTAGTTTATTTTTATCTTGCTTTACTCAGTTAATTTCTGTGATCACTGTTAGAACAGTGTTACCATATAGGTTCAGTCCTTTGGGTTTATTCTCATAGTTTATGTTAATATTTTCTTCTTGAATTGTAATTTTTCTTTGTGACTGGTTTAGTTTTTCCTTCCCTCAGTGCCCCTGTTTTGCTCTCCCCTGCAACTTTCCCATATCCGTCTGATTAGCTCATTTGCATCCAGTGCCATTCTTCTCCCTTTTCTCTGCATCTAAGCTCACCTGTTGCTGTTCATTGCTCTTCCCTTTGTTATGCTGATATTGTGCAATGCCCTGTTTTCCTTGAAAGTCAACTTATCCTCCTCTGACATATATATAAAAAAATATCCCTTTCAGAGGAGGTGTGAAGCAGACCAGGGAACGTTCTCAGTATTTTCAAAATTTGCAGCAGTCAGTGAGGTAAAGATTTTTCTTCACTGTCTTCATTAAAGACAAGAAATGTTGAAAAAAAAGAGAATTATACTAGTTTAAGCTGCTGGTTCCAGATATTCAACAGAAGCAACCGGTGTGACCAACACTCCCGATGCATCAACTTGGAAAACTTCTGAGCGGTAGGTCGGTCTTTTTTCTTTTAGAGGACAGGTTGCAAGCAGAATATAAAAAACTGTACAAACTACATTCTCCAACTCATGAGGAAGGCATGAGGGAAACAGAGCAGCTTCTCAGTATCAAACCCGCAAAGCTACTCATGTGAGTTTTCATGGGTAATACAGAACCAACACTTATATTTACTGAAAATCAATTTGTGCCAAGCAGACGGTTTAAGACGCAACAACAAAATTGTAACAATAATGATAATAAATTGTATTTAAAAGGCACCTTTCTCTACACTCAAGGTCACTGTACAAAAGACAAAAACACAATGGGAGGAACAAAGTTAAAACACAGAATAAAGCCATTTAAAAAATACAAAGACTGGAAGTTAATTTTAAAGAGAATAGGCAATTTTATCTTGGGTGGGAACATCCAGGAGGCATGACAGATATGGGGGAAAAGGTGGTGAATGGCCTTGAACGTCACAAAAAGAATTGTATATTGAAATCGGTACTGCACTGGAAGCCAGTGGAGCTGTCAGAGAACCAGGGTGATGTGGTGAATAGGGTGAGGTCTTGTTATAATGCGGGCAGCTGAGTTCTGGACCAGTTGTAGTTTATGGAGGGATTTATGGGGAGGGCCAAAGAGGAGAGAGTTTCAATTGCCTCTCGCCTCTCACCCGTAGACAGATGGAAATAGGCACCAGCATCCCTCGCGACCCCAGCCGCTATAAAGCATGATGGAAAAGGGATGGATGGATGGATGTTTTTTTTCACATCTCTGTCTCAGTCAAATCTAAAAACAAGCTCATATAATCACTGAATAAAAGTTATAAAACTTCCTGGATACTTTTTTCCTAAATCAGTTTTTTTAAAATAACTTAAAGTTATTCTTACCCAGGTAGCCACTTCAGAGCAAAATACTCTGGGATCAAATACAGTTACATTTTAATAGTGAAACTGGAAACGCAGTCAAAGTCTAAGGATGTAAAGCTTCAGAGAAGAACTGGTAGTATTACACTAACAGAGAGGGTTCACACACTGGTGTCCAACCAGCTACCACAGTGCATAAACTTTAAGCTCTCGGATGATAATTATCACTGCTGGTCTCCTGCAAATTGTATCTGCATGCTGAAAAACTGAGAGCTTGTCAGGCCGGCTGTTTGTTGCTTCTTGAGGAACAGTCCGCCATGTTCTCAGAGCTTCCATATTTGGGCCAGACTGGAAATGAGACATCCAAATGAGCCCTCAGAGGCCATTTCTCCCAGGCTGTATTTACAGCATGTTGTAGCAGAGGCGCGTTGTCCAGAAGGCAGCTTCTGTCATCCATCCTAATGTTTCTCTGCTCCGCAGCCCCACTCATAAATCCTTCACTTCAACAAGATACAATCATAAAGCTACTAAATCTTTGTACAGTGGCAGTTCAACTTGTTGAACAGCGTTCTGGAATCTAAATGACAACCCAGCCCTGCGATTTCCCATGGTTGCCTCATTAGGTTGGATATTTATTGGCTTGGCTATGTCTGTGTTTTGATTTCATAAAAAATAAATGGGGCTTAGCTAACATGGGAATTCATCATTAATAACGGAGTAATTCCTTTAAGGTATGTGTGAAAAGAAAAACAGATGGAGCTTATAGAGTCAAGCACTTGTGCTGAGAACAATTTTCCCTTTAATTTGTCAAAATTTGGCCGTAAGCTGGTGTAATGCTCAGTCTTTGATGGGACTGTCCAAATTCTGAGTGCAGATGCTGCTTTTTTTAGTTTTGTTTTTTTTTTTTCATCTCCTGGTCTATAGGGGGCAGCAGCTGACTCGTCCACCAGTACCAGAGGAAAGCATCAACCATCACCTGCAGGGACTCTATGGACTTAACCACAGCCAGCTTTCAGATAAAGAGGACAGGCTGCTTGTGCAGGCTGCTTGGGATCCGGCCAGCTTTGCACGCTGTGAGAAAGTCCTGCGGCCCCTTCCCTCACATTTCACCAGCTCTACATTTGTTTGTGCTCCTCTGCACTTCCCTTACCATCTGTGGTCTTAATGAAGCTGTCACGAAGCTGTCATTCATTCATGAGTGGCTACGCCTCACAGTGAGATCGCTAACATTTTGGCCGACGGGGAAGCAGCGAAGCCTTGAGCTGAAACATCAAGTTCCAGAACTGCTGCGGTGAGGACTTTTAGCCCATCCAACAGTGTCTCTTATTTTTAACCTGCATTGGTACAAAATTAAACAGCAAAGACAGGGAAAGGCTTTTACTCTTTCAGTTAGGAAAAAAAAGCACATTTGCAGAAGCAATAATGACTAATCACAGCATGCCCTGCAAAGTTTTAGAGCAGACGGTGAGTCGTGAAGAACAAAAGGGAAAGTCTTGCTGTTGAAGGCGGAGGAGTCATGGCAACGGCCGACCACTGGGAGGCTGCTGAACGACAGAAGGGATTCTGGTTCTTGTTCACATGGAGTCGCACATGGCTGCAACGAAACCAAAGCCTACATGGATCTGCATGAATCCACGCCCTCTTGTTTGTTAACTATCAATGTCTTTTGTTCAGCAAACAGTGTGTTACCCACGCTTAGAGATGCTGACGCACAAAGAATCTCTGCACGATGCAATGTGGTCACTGAGGAGAGAGGAGCTAATCCTAAATAATTGAAATAAAATGTCAAGAGCTGAGAAAAGTTTTGGCCACTGCAGTAAGAGCTGCTGCTTTCCTCCTGCAGTTTCTGAGTCCTTAGATATGAGAAAACAGTAGATGTCAACAAGTCAGACATTATTGTAAGAGGTGGCATCTGAATGTTGGAGAGAAAGTAATTAAAAAACAAATTCATACTCATTACTGAAATTTGTTTTTAGAGTATTTTACTTTCTAAAAGAAACTGTCAGTTTTTGGTTTTGGTTTGAGGGCCCAAATGCAGAGCTAGAGAGGCAGAGGTGAGTTCTTGCAGTTTTAATTAATGAACACAGGCAACAGAGAAAGGGATCCAACAAAAACAACTTAAAATGATAAACAAACCAGAACCATGGAGACATCAGGGGAAAACAAGCACGAGGAGCCGAGGAGAGACGAGGAACCAGCACTGATGAAATGCACAGAGAGAGTATTTATGGTTGACTGAACATAGGGAGGACTAACGAGCTGATTGGGAGCAGGTGAGAGCAGAGGCTTCTAGGGAAAGAGCAAAGGAAAAGGAAACCAACACAAGAGGGCAACAAAGAAAAGCCTAAGAATTCAAATACACCCAAAAACACAACAAAATAGAAATTAAACTAGTAAAACTAGAAAACAAAGAAAAACATGAATCAACAATAAACTGAAAACTCAAAGAAAAAACAGAACTAAGACCATAACAGAAACTTTGTATTTCGTAGATGCCAGTGTTAGTTTCTTCCTCTTAACGCCTTCTACAACTAAAAAGGAAAATCATCCATCCATCCAGTATTCATCAGTTTTATTTCTTTAGTGACAATTCACAACACATGTCATCTCACTCACTTTACAGTTCACCAGATCATCCAGTCATACTGATTAAAAGTTTTCTACATGAGGAAAACCAGCTGATTGTATCGACTCATTGACTCGAATGCAATCCCTCATACTAAGCATGCTTGTAGCGACAGTGGAGAGGAAAAACTCCCTTTTAACAGGAAGAAACCTCCAGCAGAACTAAGCTCAGTGTGAGCGGCCATCTGCTGAGGCCGACTGCGGTTCAAGGTAGAGACTGACATTTTTTCGGGAATCCCACGGGTTACGGGATTCCCGTGGGATGGCAGTCAGTATTAGTAATGATCACGTGATTGGGACGGTACAGGATTAAACATTAACGGGAGCAGACGGGAGCGGGAGCAAACCAAAAGTAACTAAAAAAAGTAGGATCGACGCCAAAAAATAAAATAAAAAAGAAAGGAAAATAAATCCAGTACGGGCGCCGCCATTTTGTAGTTTTTTTCCTTGAAGACTACACTATAATGCGAGTCAAAAAAACTACACGACCCAAAAACCAACAGTGCTTCCGCTCTGAGTTTTTCACCCGCGCTCAAAAACAACAATGGAGGGACCAACAGATACTACAGTTAGAAACAGGAACTTAACTGACCCTTCATAGAAATTCAGATTCAGTGTATTGGCAGAAATCTTATTGAAGACAACAAGAATGGGAGTGGTGCAGGATCGGGAGTCATTCTGAATGGGAGCGAGATGGGAGTGGGAGTAATTTCACCAGGAGTGGGACGGGACAGGAGTGAAAATCCATTCCCGTGTCAGTCTCTAGTTCAAGGAGACAGAAGCAGAGATACAAAAAACAACTGTAAAAGGCGGCCCGATCCAGGAAACACACAGCACACAGCCAGGCAGACGAGCTCCAAGCCAGCTCCCATGTCAGAGGATGAAGAGAGCACATCCAGCCAGTCACAGTCAGAGAAACAGGACTACACTGGAAAACAGGCCGATCTCCAACATCTATACACATAGGCGTTGATGGCAGCAGCACAGCAGATATTTCTCTCCAGGATGGAGTCACAGCCAAACAGGAACAGACGAGGCGAAGCTACCATGAGAAAAAGAGAGAGCAAAACGTTAGAGATTGAACTAACAGATTCTTCAGAGTGGGAGAATAGAGATAGAAAGAAGTAGGATGATGAAATAGGGGTCCCTATGGTTAGTATCATTAGTTCCACCTTACCATTTCACACCTGCTCCCCATCTCTGCTCTGTCACTTCGTCCCTTGAGATAAATAAGCCAAGCAAACAGCTTTGCGGGATGGATGCAGGGGGATAGATGTTCATGGTTTTTTTAAGGTTAAAACTTCTGGAACTCACGATCAAAGTGTCAAACAACAGCACACTGTTGCACATTAGAAAGGCAGAGGCCTAAAGAAAAGTTTATGAAAAAAAAAAATTATTCATTCACAAACATGAGGACATGTAACTCAGACGGGACCCTAAATTAAATGTTTTTTTTTAAAAAACTTCCACAGATTTAAATACATAATAAATTAAACTATGATGAGTAACTTTCTCCAATAGAGCTTGCGGAGAAAAAGTTTTTTTCTGTGAGTGTCAAATTGGGATGAATAAGCATTCCCAAGAGCCAGGGGTTGTTCTGGGCCATAGGGAGTGAGGCCACATTGAAGCTGGCCAGCTCTCTCCTTTTATAGAGGAGCAGGGTGGTGGCAGGCCAAAAAAAGGCTGCCAAAGCTAGCAGGCCATCTCAGCGGTCGCTAAGCCTGGACAGACACCCACAACCACAGAGCTTGGAGCGAGCTTCATGCTCCGTCCCTTTCATTTAACCAATCATTCTGTCATTTCTTTAGCTGCATCCTTTACCCTCTTTAAACATCTGTCTCAGTCAGACTCAGCCCCCAACCTTTGGCCGTAGATTCATCTGCCTCACCGCTTCATGCTTTTTTTTTACTTTGGTTTCACAGCTTGAATTTTGGCTCACACTTTCCTGATTTACCAGGACAACATACATGTGTGGTAAAAGATTAAAAGAGAGAATCACCCCAAGTGTGGATGAAGATGAAACGGGAGGTATTTATGGTAAATTAAGGTTCAGCGTGCAGCTGCATTGTATCTATTTCAGAGTAACAAAGGCAAGGCCAACCAAGGAAGCATTTCCTTTACGCGTTTTAGTACTCGGCCAAACAAAAGACCAACCATGTTGATTTTCCTTCTTTGGTTTAGCCTGTAAAAATATTAACATATCCAAGTGGTGTTTTCCTTGTCATACAGTGGCTTGTTAAAGTATTCACACCACTTGAACTCTTCCACATTTGTTCTCGAATTACAACCACAAGCTTTTGTGTTTTATATTAGGAATTTATAGAGTTGTGGGAAAAAGGTTCTCCAGTCAAATAAAAGCAAGATGTTTTAAGGAGAAAAAATAACTCTGAACGTCAAATGGATGTTTATCAAAGAGATGATTGTTCCTCATATTCCTAACTGAGCACTTTGCTCTCAATTTAAAGGTTTACTAGTGGTTCTTAGAATTTCTAAAGGTAGAACGAGAGGCAGATCTTTTAGTTATCAGGTTCCTCTCCTGTGGAACCAACTATCAGTTTTAGTCTGTGAGGCAGACACCCTGTCTACTTTTAAGGGTAGGTTAAGAACTTTTAACCTGACTCCGCCAGATGGATTTGCTCCATATATCCATCTGGAAACCTTCCGTTGAAGTAATTTTGGGAAGGGGCGAAAATACTGGTTAGCTGATTGGCCTATGTTGGTGATAGACGGGCCAAATAAACCAATCAGATCAACGAAGCATATGACGTACTAACAGAGCGACGACGAAAACACAACCACAAGCCAGGCTACTCTTGCCGAAACCAGTCGGGAGAAGAGCAAAAACATCTTTTGCTCTGAGAAAAGCCTCCAGAGCAGTGTTTTGCTCTTCTTTCAGTGAAGAAATACTCTGTAATTCCGATAAAACTTGCTCGATAGACACGCTAATGCTAGTTTCATCGGTTGAAGCCGCCATGTTCTTTAGACTGAACTGTCGCGCTTCTTGTTGCGTCACACCTCAACCCGCCTCAAAGCCAACGCTGATTGGACATTCGTTTGGTGAACGGCTCCAAATTTTCTTTAAAGGAGAGTCTCCAGACTGATCTGCGAGTGAAACCTTGAAAGCTCGGGAGATCAGGATGGTCTCACGAGGCTAAAGAACTTTCCTTTTTGATAAAGCTTCTAGTTAGAGTGGCTCAGGTTATCCTGAGCTATCTCTATAGTTCTGCTGCTATAGGCTTAGACTGCTGGAGGACATAGGGACCCCTTTTTCATCATTCTGCTTCATTCTCTCTCTATTCTCCCACTCTGTAGCATCTGTTAGCTTAACTCCTGACTTTATATTCTCTCTGCTTTTTCCTGGCAGCTGCCTAGAATCATAGATTATAGAGATGGGCCTGTTTTTTAGTGTATTTTATTTTATTTTTTTTCTAAAACATAGCTATGGTTCAGCTTTAACTGTGACTAAATGTATTTGCTCCCTATCATCCCTTTGACATCCCTCTTTCCTTGAACCCCAATTGGCCTTGGCAGATGGCCGCTCACACTGAGCCTTGTTCTGCTAGAGGTTTGTTCCTGTTAAAAGGGAGTTTTTCATCTCTACTATCACTGCATCTTTCCTCGGTGAGAGGAATTGCTGTAGAGTCAACGGCACAATGCAAGGGAAATACTGCTATTACCACAGGTTCACTCAGTCAATGACTAAATACAATCAGCAAGTTTTCCTTATGTAAGATTTAAAAATAAACTATATACCTAGAAGATCAGATTAAATTATCTATGTAGAGCAAAGTTGAGATAACATATGTTGTAATAATGTTACCACAATGTTTATTACAATGTAATAATGTAATAATCGTAAATAAACCAAATTAAATTGAGTAATTTTGATATGGACCAAACAGAAACCTACAAATGTACAACAATTGTTTTACCATGTTTCTATAACTCCTCCAGTATATTATTTGACAAATATTAGCTTTAAAAATGAAATACAAAAAACTACATAAAACTTGGTACTTAATCAAAAACTGTGATGTTTATTGAAATATCAGAAAAGTCGCGTCACTCTTGTTGATCAAAATTATATTGTGAATATATATATTTTTTATATTGTCCCCTATTTCAGATTAAAGAAGTCATGTGTTATAAGTCAAGTCCAGAAATAAATTTAATAGCAACTTAATTGGAAGGATTAAAACACAAAGTCCTTAGATGCCCTTTAATCTGTTTAATTGTGTTTGAGCAATTTAGAAAAGAAGAAACACGGACAGAAATGTTATACTCAACCTATAGATGAAATACATAGTGACAACATAATGTCAGTGGCACCGAGTACAAATGTAAGTCATATTTTTAAGATTGTAAAAAGTCAGAAAAACCATTACATACCCCTTCCACTTCACAATTATCTGCACATTTGTTGTTGAATTACATATCATGCCATTGACGAAGTTTGTGGTTTTAAAGTCACATAATGTAAAATAAGTTCTAGGTGGATAAAGACCTTATTTTTTTCTCTTGTGTACTTCGTCCAACTGTAGTACATGTTTTAATATGACAAAGCTGAGATTTAAAAAGCAAATGCTGCATTTTTATTTTCCTCCATTTGCTCCTCTTTTTCTTTAACTGGCATGAATGAAACAAGTCCAAGAGAAATTGGCTTTCCCTGGCTTTCCACTCGAAGGGAAAGTCATAAATAGTTTTTTGAAGACTGCCGAAAGGGTAAAGGGAATAACTGGAGCTACAGTGTGAAGTATTGTTCCTGTGGTTACCTGTTAATTGGTTGAAAAGAGTTGCTGTAGTATGTCTGAATGGCTGTGACTCAGATGAGTTCACTGACCCTGTCAGCAGATGGTTTGAAAAGGTTCTAGAAGTACAGTCTCATCAGAAAGTTTTACTGACATACTGAAGTCATTATCTTCTTTCAGAGGAAGCTCTTAAAGGAAGATAACCGAAATGCCTAAATGATAGCACCGGCTGATGGAGCTTTAATAGGCACCTGGAAACATAAAAGGTGAAACACATGGTCACCAGTAGGCCTAACATCAGTTTTACAATCCAGTGTACAAATAATAAGATGAGTATCCATAACTTATCCAGAAGCGCAGACAATGCTTGTATTTTAAAGGAAAAGTTTGGTCATATTCAGAATTCAAACTTCTGAAAGTACTTTAAATATAAAATTATTACATACTGTTCAATAAATAATACGTTTTTTTTAATTAACAGTCATTTCATTTGAACGTGCCTTACTGGAGGCATCCATGTTTGTCAAAGAACACTACTGCCACCTACTGGTTTGTGACGTCACGGTGCGGTATCGGCTGTTGATCAAGTCCCAGTGCTGTATCTGGTGTTTGTCACAACGCGCTATTATCCAAGTCATCTTGAAAACATTCTTCTTCCAAATGTTGGCTACATATTACGTGTTTTTTCTCTGGCCAGAAGTTCGATGGCAAATCCTCCGTCTTCAAGTCGGCAATTCAACGACGAACCCGTCTCCAGAGGATCATGAACTGGAAAGTTGAAATAACGATTTTTTTTTTTCACTATTGCCCGATGTATTCCAACATCCAGCTGCCATTCACGTGGGCATTGTCAGTTTCACTATAGCTCTGGTGAATTCCAATGGTGAAGTCCTCTGGAAATCTTCAATAATTGTTGTTGATTGCAGATGTGTCTAGTGATTTTGCTTGTAAAGCGGGGAGAATGACCTGCACCGTGACGTCATTGCCAGAAGATGGCAGGAGTGAAGGGTTTACTATATTAGGGCAAAAATGGCCGCTCCCAGACTCAGATTAAATCACCGCAAACGTATTAGTTTTAGGTATAAATAATAATCCATTGATTATTCCTTGCTGACCGGACTTTTCCTTTAACTACAGTTGCAATGATACACATTATACTCACCATCAGCAGTGCAGCATTTTCTGTTTGGTATGCAGGTGTAACTCGCAGGCACCTCTGCCACCAAACTAATTCTGATGCTCATTTCCAATAGATTAAGGTCAACATTTATTTACATTGCATGCCGATGGGGCTACAATGTTTACCTTCCCATTTATTTCTCAAAAAAGAAGATAGTTTATTAATTCTTCACGCTGCTATATTATTAAAATGGGAGGATCATAAAATGAAAAGCCTACTATGAGAAGGAGCAGAATATTTTTGTACTTTGCTGTGTCCATGGTGGTATTTTCAATGCAGCAATGTGAGCTGTGTGCTGATACACAAACATGGTGATTTGGTGAACATGCTGACCGCTTACATGGTGCGTTATGACATAACAAGAGTATTAGCAAAGGAGAAGCATAACCATTAAAAACATGAATTTTCGAAACTAAAGAGCTTCAATATAACCTGTTTGTTCTGGGAACCCAGAGGAAGAGCTGCTGAATGTCACCTGGGGTTAGGGGGGGGGACACCACATTGGATCAGTCCATTTGCTGTGCATTTGCTGTTCAGAAAGGTCCAAACAGACAGCAGCAAACCATTTGAAAACAAACAATGCAAAGAGCAGTGTTGCCAACTCAGCACTTTTCTCGCTGTATTTAGCGACTGTTCAGATCCCTCTAGCACTTTTATTTAAAAAAAAAAAGAAAAAAAAGTGCCTAGCGCCAAATCTAGCGACTTTTTCTGCTACTGGAGACTATGGCGACAACATCTAAAAGCAGCGAACTCTGCTCTCCAGAGCGAGTAGATTGGTAACCCCGCCTCTTGCTCTCCTCTATCCTGTCTGCTGTCATGATTCATGCAGCTATTATTTCATCCAAATGAAAAATGGAGAACAGATAAGCTGATCATGGCTTATTTAATTTTTTTATTTATTTTACCAGGAAGTCCCTTGAGATAAAATCTCTTTTTCGAGGGAGACCTGGCCAAGGGGCAGCAGTACAATAAGACATATAAAAACACATAAAAACAACATAATAAAATCAATCATAAACTAGACTCTAGAATAACAGTTACAATTCTCTGTGCAAGCGGTTTTCAATAGTGATTTAAAATGCTGTAGCGGAATAAGAGTCCGTAATTGCAGGGAGTTTTGAATATTGTGCCACGACCATGGTGCTGCATAGAAAAATGATGTTTTGCCAAGGTTTGTGTTGATCCTGGGAATAGTGAAAAGAACACGACTTGAAGAGCATGAGTTGTAACCACTGTTAGCTACAGACATGAGGTGACACAGGTATGGAGGGAGTTTACCCAGGATGGCCTTGTAAATAAAAGTAAGCCAATGATGTTGTCTTCTGAGGCTTAGAGAGGGCCATGAAACCAGAGCATACAGCCTTTTTCGAAACACAGGAAGGAGCAATCAGCTAAGTGAGCTTAGTGCTTGGAAAAAATCTTTCATTCCTTTTAAGACAGCATGAAAAGTCAGCAAAAAAACAAAGAAAAGAAATAAAAAGAAAAAAAAATAATGGATGTCTATTCTATTACAATTTCTGTATCAGTATAATGGGTCTGTTTTATGTGTCGTCTTTTCAATTCCGAGGGCCCCCAAATTTCCTAAATCCGCCCCTGCCTGGGGTAGCAGATAATGGATAGATGGATGGACGGATAATAACAGTCATGCTTAGTATAAATGTTTTGGTTTTGAAGAAAAAAAAACTTCAGATTTAAATTGTCTATATTTCACCTTTTCAATCTGCTTGCAGGATATAACTTTTTATTATTGTTTGTATGTTTGACACTTTTGCACAAACCACACATCAACACCACATCACTGCCCTGACCCCCCAAGCTGGCTCGCCCATATAAAAGTCAACGAGTGCGTCCATGTGACCACCTCCTTTAGAGAGTCAGGGGCGTAACAGCGACGACTTCTGGCTCTGTTCTAACTTTTTTACAAACACAAGAAGACAACTAAACTGCACTTTGATCCTGCCTCAAAGTGTTTGGGTAGAAGGGGCTAGTATTTGCACATTTTCTGTTTTCCTGAGAGATGAAATATTAAAGCAGTCGCTGTTCCTGTTATAGTTTATTTTTATTCAGCTGCTTTTTGTTTACTCTTTTTCTCCAAATCTTTAGAGCTGTATGTTTTCTTTAACACTCATTAAATATTAACAAAGATACCTGATACTGTTTGCCTCTCTGACTGTCCATTAATCCCTGAACCCAGATTTTTCCTGATGACACCATTCTGAAATATTTTCATCAGAGCTGCACTCCTTTCTTTCAAAGCCTTTATCAGACTGCTTTTGATTCCCCAGCAGAGATCCTACTTACTGTGATTTCGAAAGTAAATGTGCCATCAATCCAACGACAATTTCTTCATCTAACATAAATAATTTAATCTCTATTTATCGTTATCATGTCTGTTTTATAGGTTTAAACTCTGGTTAATATTGTTTTAACTCCAAGAGAGGGAAAATAGACCCTTTTATACCTTGGTCAGTGACAAATAAAAAAAAACTAGCTTAAATTTTGAGAATCCTGTATGCGATTATTTGGCCCATTTTTATAACATTTTTTTAAATTAAAAGCACAAACAATGCTGTGAGAAAGCTCAGATGAAGCTAATATATCAAACTAAACAACAAAATGATTGCTAGAGACTGGGTCAATGTTTTTTTTTAAGTATTTTTTCCTCCAAAATAAAAGCATGCTGCCAAAATCACTTCGAATTTAAAGTAACTGTTTTAGGAAGCTTTTGCTTAGAAAATTGCAGAGAAAATCATAACCTCTTTGAGTGTCCCAAACCTATAGCTCAAAAATTAAGTTGTAGTAACGAATGCTGAAAGGACTTCCAAGAGGAGTCCAGCAAGCAGGACCCCTCAAGGCCGGCAGACACTGTACAATTTTTTTTGCTTTTTCAAGCCCGTTGTGCCTCTCTGGACCACCTCCCGTTTATTAATCGTAAGGCTGGGAGAAAATCAAACATTTTTGAAATACATTCCGCCCTTGTGAGGTGTTCGTGGACAAATCCTGCTGTTGAAGCATAGCTAGGTGCGTCTACGAGCCAACATTTGGAAGAAGAATGTTTTCAAGATGACTTGGATAATAGCACGTCGTGACAAACACCAGATACAGCACTGGGACTTGATCAACAGCCGATACCGCACCGTGACGCCACAAACCACTAGGTGGCAGTAGTGTTCTTTGACAAACATGGATGCCTCCAGTAAAGCACATTCAAATGAAAATTACTCTTAATTAAAAACACTGATCATTTATTGAACAGTATGTATTAATTGAATATTTAAAGTACTTTCAGAAGTTTGAATTCTGAATATGACCGGACTTTTCCTTTAAATAATTTGAGAAAATAGTTTTGATCACAAGAGGTAAAGCCCTACTGAAGACTTAAAGAGAGGGAATAAGCCCCCGAGGGCCCCTTCAGCAACAAAATATTCAGTTAGCAGAGCAAGAGAGAGCAATACGGCTCCATCTCTGCGTTTTCTCTAATCATACATTCACTCGATGCTTTCTCATGCACACACACAGAGGTTGGTCATCCGTACCGTTTTTTACACCCACTGAGGGGGTTGTGGTCCAGCTGCCATTAATCTGTTATCTGCGGAGCACCCTCATCCAGACAGCCTTGCAGCTGTGATGTTTTAAACTAAAAACTCAGATGCAAACACATCACAGCCACAGGAATGACAAAGTAAACACATTATTAGAACCCTGTATATTTAGATTATTTACTAAACTCAGATTTTCTTTCATACACAGGTCTTTCAAGGTCCCGCCACAGCTTTCAATATATGTTGCAGATTGCATATTTTCTGCTGTTTAGTGATTAATCAAATGTCAGTCAAATTAACAAAAACAAAAAAGCTAATTAAATGCCTATTTTTTGCTCTTCTTCACCTGACAGAACAAAAATCCAAATAGCCAAACTTATCAATCATTTCTTGATGCGCTTTCCATAAAAAAATTATGTAGAAAACATCATCAGTATATAAGCAGTACCGTCCCTGTGGAAATGTTTAACTACATATTTATTTTTTTTTTTACATTCTTTATTTAACATTATTAAAAATCCAACACACAGACATATGTATATTTATGCATGCACTTACATAAAGAAAAACAAAAAAACCAGGGGAGGGTCTTAGCAAACATTTAAGTCCATTTTGGTAATTGACATTTAGAGGTTGTCATCGGCTCACATGAAAGAGAAATGTTTATATCCAGTGCCTTTCATTAAAAGAGAGAGACATGTCAAGGGGACTAGCAGCTTTTTATAACACTTAGCATCTTTATCAGAGCGGCCATCCAAAGTGGGAAATAGCTGGGATCCAAACACTCAGAAAATTGTCAATTTTTACATGAAGTTTTGCTGTTATCTTTTCCATTATATACACATTCTTCAATCTTTCTTGCCACTGTTGAAGGGTGGGAGGCAAAAGCTTGAGCCAAGACAAAGTTATCATTTTCTTGCTACTAGTAGCAGAATCTGTAGTAACTGGACTTCCTTTTTCCCAATATTGTCTCCTGGGGTCAAACCCAGTATATAATGCAATGGGTTCACTGGTAACGTGAACTTGAGTATTTTTTTTATTTCTATCTGAACCCCCTGCCAGAATGGAATCAGTACTGGGCAGTCCCAAAAAATGTGAGTGTGATCCCCAGTTTGATTACAATTCCTCCAACACACATTTGTAGCATTTCTGTGGTATTTTGAAATACTGAAAGGTGTTTTGAAGAATCTCATTTTTAATTTCCAGTCAAATTCCTTCCAATTTAGACTGTGGGTGATCTTAAGTTTTACTACATATTTAAAAACGTTTTTGTATTTTTTTTTTATGCATGGGCCAAGCCTCAATGCAGTGTGCAGATTGTTATTCTTGTGACTTTTTAAGGAGACCAAAATTAATCTTGAATATTTGCAGGATTGTTTTTATCAGCAAATCCCATGTTTGGGTCAAGAAGTTCCTCTGGCCTGCATGTTTGAAATATATTCCAAAAATTTAAATCCAAATAACAAATTTTTGCTTATAATGAGTGCATTTTCTATTGAATTGAGGAAGTGAAACACTTCAGAACATGTCAATTTACATTTAAAATTAGAAAAATCAATTACTTTGTCTTATTTCGAGTGCATATTATCTAATGATCTTATTATAAGAGTAAAATTACTAATTCCTTTGGCAAATCATCTTATTTATCTACTCTAATTAAGGGTAAATACACATAATTTAAGAAATATTTACTTGTTTCTGGATCGATTTTGCAGTGCAGTAAAGTAAAAAAGATGTGGAGAGTTTCTGTTTTATCGTAGAGGGTAAAACCGTTTGACCTCCAATAGTTTTTCTCTCTCACTGCTTTTGCACTAATTATATCTATGAATCACACAAAAAAATAATCTTAAGCTTTTTTATTTCTTCTAAAGAGAATTTCATCTCATTTCTCTGAGCCTTGATGGTCAATGTCTGCCTCCGGCTCAGAAAAAGAAAAGCCACCACAAGAAGAAGGACTGTGAACCGTGCAGATGAAAAAAAAATTTGATTTAATAAAAACTGAGATGAGGCTAAGTAACAAGCATTAGGTCTGCCTCCTATGTCTGGCATCTCCTGGGAACTCTTGCAGAGCAACAGATGGTAAACTCTAAGTGACTCAGCCATGTCTCGCTCATGCATGGTCCTCTACTGGCACCTACTGGACAAATACTCAAATAACAGGCTCCAGTCTACACTGCAGGAGCAAATAATGCATAAGGAAAATTGTGCCTTTCACAGTATATACCATGCACTGTCAGAGAATGCTGTTAAACCTCCAAGTTAAACTCAAAGGGTTTCTAAAATCAGTTCAGCTGCAAAAAGCTAAACTCAAACTAATGACCCTGTAAACTGGATAAAATAATTGATTTGATTGTGTAATTTATGCTTTTTGGATTTTGGGACATTAAGTTGGATTTAACCTGAACTGATACGAGTAAAAATGACCCAAAACAAACTTTTTGGATTTCTCTCAATATGTACAATGGAAAAACGATCTAGAAATAAGTAAAAATGTCTTAAATTAAGTGTATTTCCTCTTAATTTGAGTAGGTAAATTACATAGTTTGCCAATGGAATAAGTATTTTTACTCTTAAAATAAGATATTTAGATAAAATGCACTTGAAATAAGACAATGTAATTGTGCTTTCTTATTTTAAATGTAAATCGTCTTGTTCCATTGGCAAAACCTCCCTTTTTACCTTCTCGATTCAAGAACAAATGCACTTATTTAAAGAAAAAATTACTTATCTAGATTTTGCTTTTTCCAGTGTATGTATTTATTCATGACCTGCAGGTAATTTGTTTTGAAGTAAAGTCCAAATAAATGTGAAAAATATAATTTGGTTATATTTAAATTAATTAACTGGTGTCACTACAAACATTAATGAATGTTAAATTAGTTAAATCTAACATTATGTTGGTTGTATTTCAATGTATTAGTTTGATTCGTCAACTGAAATGTTCAGGAAATCATTTGGAACAAAGCAAAGATTTAAAGTTCAGATTCTGTCAAGTCAAATATTTTAAATGTCATATTGGGACATCATTTTTTTTTATTTATTTGAACAAGGTTATAGTTTTTCCAGAATAAGTGAAGTTGGGCCATCTTCTATGAGTGATGATGATGATGATGAAGAGAAATCTGCACACGCTGCAGCTCTAATGATAAACACATGTGAGTCTTCCCAGTATCTGGCCCAATTAAACACCGCAGACACTAAAAAATCTGCCATAGAAGTAAAGAAGAACGACCCCCCCCCCCTGATAAAACACCAAAATGAAAAATGACCTGGAATGTGAGGAGGTGAGAAGGGATAGACTGAGAACTAAAACGTATAACAAATGAAGCAGGCAGGGGGCTGCGGACAGCCAGACCAGCTCAATCAATCAAAGCTATAACAAGACAACCAGAAGCAGCTTGTTGCTGCTAAGAGAAAGAAATTCTTTGATTGAAGCAGAGCTGCACGCAAGCTCAGAAAGAAACAGATATAAAGGGAAGAACACATGGCCTGTTTCTCTGAGAACTGCTGTTTTTATGGGCCTGTGAAGTTTGGCCCTCCAGTGAAAGGGTTCTGTTGTCTTCTAACCTTCTTGGTCTGTTTCTCTATGTTCGCTGCTGGCTTTGGCTACATGAATACTCCATATCCAGACCTTGTTCATTGGTGATCCATTAACTGTTTGATTTAACAGTTTAGCTTCCAATGGGTTTTACAGGTGTTAAAAATCAGAATTGCACAATATTTTTTTTTTATTGAAAACATAATTTAAATATTTATGCCATGCATCCAGATTCTGCATTACAAACATACCTTTGACTGAGACTTACACTGTGAGTCACATCCAGGGCAGTTTAACCCTTTAAAATCCCGATCCCAGAATAAAACAAAACGGAAAATTACTTTTTTTTGGTTTGAAGTCCTTATTTGGCCTTTTAACAAAATATGTAAAAAGAAAAAACAGAAATACATTTTTGATATTAATAATTTATTACTATGCGATAAGTCAAGATTATTTTTTGTGTAGTCTTCTGCCCTCTGTTATCAGGTATATCTGATTGTGTACAATAGCATTTTGAGCAAAGTTTTTACCATTAAAATATGCAAAAGGTGTCAGACGCAAAACATTTCAGAAACCGTATGTATCAAATACGATACATTTGGCATTACAGGGTTAATGGTGCGTTTCACAATTCTTATAAGCTGAATTGGATAAGTGACATAATATCCTGGGTAAATTTCTTCCAGTTTTTCACTTATGGACCTTTATTTTCTCCATGGGCACCACGACCAATCAAGACAGTGACAAAAACTCTCTAATGAATGGTATTTTTTCACAGGGCTGTGCTAATAAACAGAAAATATTTTCCAATTTTGAAATATTTATTTTATTTTTCTTAAAGATAAATTTTCATAATGCAGTTTCCTCACAGTTGTCATTAAATACAATTTATTTGTTCATTTTCTAGTGAATATAGAGATAGCTATAGAAATATGTTGTATTACTAACCTGACTCCGCCAGATGGATTTGCTCTGCATATCCATCTGGAAACCTTCCGTTGACGTAATTTTGGGAAGGGGCGAAAATACTGGTTAGCTGATTGGCCTATGTTGGTGATAGACGGGCCAAATAAACCAATCAGATCAACAAAGCATATAACGTACTAACAGAGCGACGACGAAGAGGAGCCAATTGATAGATCAAACTCTTGCCGAAACCAGTCGGGAGAAGAGCAAAAGCATCTTTTCCTCTGAGAAAAGCCTCCAGAGCAGTGTTTTGCTCTTCTTTCAGTGAAGAAATACTCTGTAATTCCGATAAAACTTGCTCGATAGCCATGCTAACGCTAGTTTCATCGACTGAAGCCGCCATGTTTTTTAGACTGAACTGTCGCGCTTCTCGTTGCGTCACACCTCAACCCGCCTCAAAGCCAACGCTGATTGGACGTTCGTTTGGTGAACTGCTCCAAATTTTCTTTAACGGAGAGTCTCCAGACTGATCTGCGAGTGAAACCTTGAAAGCTTGCGAGATCAGGATGGTCTCACGAGGCTATTGTATTACTACACAGTCATGTAGTTGAGCTAAGAGCAAAGCAATTGTATTAATCCCTGTAATCCAAATGGGAGCGGATGGGATCAGATCGGACAGAAAAGAATCAGTTCACTTTTGTGCTGTTGTGCTCGCCAGCAATTGGTGGAGAGGATCTTGGTGGCACGGCACCCATCGACACTAGCGAGGGGATAGTTTGTACTGCTGTCTTACTGAATCTAAGTAATTGTATAACAGAGATGTCATGTGGCTCAACACTGGAAAAATTCAAAAACTAGATAAGTCATTTTTTCTTACAATAAGTGCATTTGTTTTTGGATTGAGGAGGTAAAATATACATTTTGCCAATGAAACAAGACAATTTACACTTAAAATAAGAAAACACAATTGCATTGTCTTATTTCAAGTGCATATTATCTAATTATTTTATTTTAAGAGTTAAAAATACTCATTCCAGTGGCAAACTACTTATTTACCTACTCAAATTAAGGGTAAATACACTTAATTTAAGAATTTTTTACTTAAATCTAGATCGTTTTTCCAGTGAATTAATCATATTTGAAAACTGAAAACACACGTTTTATAAAGGAACTTATACTATCTAAAATCAGCTGGAAAAGGAAGGAAGGAAGGAAGGAAGGAAGGAAGGAAGGAAGGAAGGAAGGAAGGAAGGAAGGAAGGAAGGAAGGAAGGAAGGAAGGAAGGAAGGAAGGAAGGAAGGAAGGAAGGAAGGAAGGAAGGAAGGAAGGAAGGAAGGAATTAATTTATTCTTTTTCAGCCTCCAAAACTTTTGACAGCTTAATTTCAAACTGAGGGACTCAACGCTTCTCTCTCTGCTTGCAACATAAATCATCAGTCAGCCGTGTCAGAGGAGGGTTTGTGCCGTCATCAGTTATCGGTTTCATTTGGGAAAAACTCCCAATCTCACAATCTTATTAAAACACAGAAAACGAATACCAGCAGCCATTCTAGAATAGATGTTGATTACAGAGAGGCATGTTGATCATTTCCTCTAAGAATGTGAGGGATAAATAAACTTAACTCAATTAAATATAATCAGCTTTATTGGAATGAGTGTAGATTTACAATTTTACCAAAGTAATTCCATTTTTATAATACCACGGGAAAAGTTATTATATAATGTTGCAAACACAATAGAAAATAAACCAGAATATAGATCTATAGGGTCTGTTTAAAGAACCTATTAACTTGCTAACAATATGAGTATTATTTATACATATATCTATACACATACCTATACGCATTTACACATATATATACACATATGTACATACACACACATATATATGCATACACACATAAACATACAGCATTTAAAAAATGTTTTTAATGTGATAAATCTAGCAGCTGCTAAGTTGATGGGTGTTATATTTCACCAGGTTGCTTTTCATCTTGTTTGTTTTGGAAGAAAATCAAAGTCTGTTACTTTAAGGTTTATTTTTGAGAGGAAAAAGGCTCTCATGTGTTGGTATGTGTGGGTCGGTACATAACACATAGCAGGTTATATTTCTTTATTTTCTTTATGTTCTCTGAGCTCTAGTTTCCCTTCTGGTAAAACTCCTTCCCCTCTCCTCCTCCTCTGTTGTTTCTGCATATCTTTCGCTTCTACCCTCCCCTTTGCCTCATAATTGTCCTCTGCACAAATGACCTCATGGTGCAGCGTTGGCCCTCACCTGCCACCAGCACTACACAGACGGGGCTCGGGGGCCCCACATGTGCGGTTGGGGGCGCCAGTATCCAACAGCACATATTGTGCTCAGGCTATGCTGTCAGAGTCCAGAGAGTCACAATGAGCCATCAGTGGGAGTTCTGGGGTGAAGCCATGGTGGGACGGATGTCTCATTTTCAGGGTCTTAAGATTTTTTCTAAGATGGGGGAAACAAAGAAAGGAAGGGAAGGAAGGATAGTGATCAACCTTTCACTTTCTTATGCTCTGACAGAGGAGTGTAGAACGATATGCCTCACCAGACAAACTTTTTTTTTTTTTCAAACATGATTATTTTGGTGTTTTTTTAAAGAAAGCTTTTGAGCTTTAGAAGTCCACCATAATTGACATCTGATTTATATTTTTTAAGGACTGGTTTATTTAGGTTTATGCATAAGAAACAGGCCAGGACGTCTCTGCATGGGGTTTGTACACTCACCAGCCACTTTATTAGGTACCCCATGCTAGTAACAGGTTGGACCCCCTTTTGCCTTCAGAACTGCCTCAATTCTTCGTGGCATAGATTCAACAAGGTGCTGGAAGCATTCCTCAGGGAGTTTGGTCCATATTGACATGATGGCATCACACAGTTGCCGCAGATTTGTCGGCTGCACATCCATGATGCGAATCTCCCGTTCCACCACATCCCAAAGATGCTCTATTGGATTGAGATCTGGTGACTGTGGAGGCCATTTGAGTACAGTGAACTCATTGTCATGTTCAAGAAACCAGTCTGAGATGATTCCAGCTTTATGACATGGCGCATTATCCTGCTGAAAGTAGCCATCAGTAGTTGGGTACATTGTGGTCATAAAGGGATGGACATGGTCAGCAACGATACTCAGGTAGGCTGTGGCGTTGCAACGATGCTCAATTGGTACCAAGGGGCCCAAAGAGTGCCAAGAAAATATTCCCCACACCATGACACCACCACCACCAGCCTGAACCGTTGATACAAGGCAGGATGGATCCATGCTTTCATGTTGTAGACGCCAAATTCTGACCCTACCATCCGAATGTCGCAGCAGAAATCGAGACTCATCAGACCAGGCAACGTTTTTCCAATCTTCTATCGTCCAATTTCGATGAGCTTGTGCAAATTGTAGCCTCAGTTTCCCGTTCTTAGCAGAAAGGAGTGGCACCCGGTGTGGTCTTGTGCTGCTGTAGCCCATCTGCCTCAAAGTTCGACGTACTGTGCGTTCAGAGATGCTCTTCTGCCCACCTTGGTTGTAACGGGTGGTTATTTGAGTCACTGTTGCCCTTCTATCAGCTCCAACCAGTCTGGCCATTCTCCTCTGACTTCTGGCATCAACAAGGCATTTCCGCCCACAGAACTGCCGCTCACTGGATGTTTTTTCTTTTTCGGACCATTCTCTGTAAACCCTAGAGATGGTTGTGCGTGAAAATCCCAGTAGATCAGCAGTTTCTGAAATACTCAGACCAGCCCTTCTGCCACCAACAATCATGCCACGTTCAAAGTCCCTCAAATCACCTTTGTTCCCCATACTGATGCTCGGTTTGAACTGCAGGAGATTGTCTTGACCATGTCTACATGCCTAAATGCACTGAGTTGCCACCATGTGATTGGCTGCTTAGAAATTAAGTGTTAACGAGCAGTTGGACAGGTGTACCTAATAAAGTGGCCGGTGAGTGTATGTTCTTGCTCTACATGCAGGTCAATCCTGGTATTTATGTTCCCTCTATATATCTAGAAATATGCCACTTAGATTAAATAGCCAATCTAGGTATGTACTGTGTATCCTGTATTAGAGATCAACCGATACAGTTTTTTTTAGGCCGATCCACATCCTGATGATTCTGATCCAGTTTAACTGATCCCTAATATCTGCTGCCGACATTTTTATGGTAGAGATTTTTAGGCCAATTTTGTTTCTCTTCCTCCAGTTGCATGATTAAAACGAGACAATGAGAAATAATGTTACACAAGTCTCAATTTAAACAAAAAGCAACATTTATCAACCATTTCAGTTTCAGCCGATAAAAAAAGCATTTGTATTGATCCAAAAAAAAAAAAAAGGGTTGGTGCAATCCTCTCTCCAAATGAGAGAGATTTTTTGGGACTGGAGTCCTAGTGGTTAGGGCAAAGAGCTTGGAATCCAGAGGATATGAGTTCAAACCCCACTACAGTCAGCCACTCTGGGTCCCTGAACAAAGACTTACACTGCATGAAAAGTGGGATTTTCGTCAATATACGGCACTGTAGATTGTCGTGGAATTTCAGGTTAGCGGCAGTTTACGGCAATTTGCAACC
Source organism: Cyprinodon tularosa (assembly GCF_016077235.1). NCBI lineage: Eukaryota > Metazoa > Chordata > Actinopteri > Cyprinodontiformes > Cyprinodontidae > Cyprinodon > Cyprinodon tularosa. Next base: position 1,552,234 of record NW_024038669.1, read on the forward strand.
TTCGCCGAAAACTCCCGTAAATTGTCAGAAATTGACGTGGAATTTCTGTGTTTCTGTGTTCCCCCCATGCCTCCCCCCCATGGAATTCTAGGGGAGGCTTTAACATGTAAATGAACATGCTGTGAGCTATACAAATGCAACCCTGATACAAAGAGATCAGGTATAGCCTCTTACATTTTAGCTTGAATTGATTTATTTAATTAAAGTATAGAGACCAAAACAGATCTTTAGCTGACAGAGCAATACATTTAGAGCAGTAATTTTTTTTTTTTTTTTTTGCTTTTAAGATAAAAAATAAAATGTTGTCTGTCAATATGCTCAATTCACAATTACTTAAGTGGAAAAGTTTCAAGAAATGATTCTGAGATGATTCACTTTATAACATGGCACATTATCCTGTTGGAAGTAGCCATCAGAAGATTGGTACACTGTGGTCATAAGGACATAAGGTCAGCATGCTAAATTGGTTTTAAGTGGCCCAAAGTGTGGCAATAAATATCCCCCAAATAGATGGTAGAAATAGATCAGGCTCAGTATAGCCTAATTATAGACTCTTACATTTTAGCTTGAATTGATTTATTTAATTAAAGTACGCTAGATTACTGTGTATGCAAATGTTATGTAAAAAAAATACACAAAATAATTTACTTCAAAAATTAGTTTTAATCAGAATCAGTTGGCTGTAATGGTTAATTTTTTTTTTTAGATTTCCACTTTTTTTTTTTTTTTTTTTGTTATTGAATATATAAGAAAACAATAACAATCTCAAATAACAAGTCAATAACAAATATTTCAATACAAGAAGAAATATCACAACTCCTGCTTTTGAAAAATAAAATTAAATGCACAGGCTGGAACAAAGTATAAAATAAAATAAAATAAATAAAAATAAATAAAATAATAATTGTAGTTAAAGTAAATTATTCAGTGGGGACTACCAACTGAAATTCTTCAATTAACTCAAACAATTTAATTGCATTTAAATTCTGCATCTTTCTCAGACATCTTTTGAAAAGGGAAAGTTCATTTTTGAGAGCAGAGATTGAGAGGGAGCATTTTGCATAGCGACATTTATGGATATAATACTTTGTTACAATTATTAGAATATTGATTAAAAATTCCAAATTTTTTTTCTTTAATGGATAAACCGAATTGAATGTTTTGCCAGGAAATAAAATCTAAATTTATTGTTTTAGAAGACAGAAAGGTTCGAAGTTGATCCCATAAGTTTAATACTTCTTTACATTCATAAAAAAGATGTTTAGTTGTTTCCAATTGAGTTGTACAAAAGCCACAATTCTCAACATTAAACTTAAATCTCTCTCTTAAAAACTCATTTGAAGGATATATGTTATTTATTATTTTAAATTGTAATTCTTTATATTTAGGAGGAATTGGGAATTTCAAATAATTTGTCCTAATTTTGACTATCATAGATTTCTTAAAATTTTGTAAGAGAGCTGTGCTTTTTGTTCTTCCTGGGTACATATTATTTATAGAATATTGATTCAAAAACTTGTTGTTGCATTTATTATCTCTAATGTCCACCTGCTCAAATTCAATCTTATGGAGACAAACAATTGCAATTGCAAACAATTTATAGGTGCATTACCGCCACCTTCCAGAATGGAGCGACGCGAGCTCTTCTCGCGAGTCCTTCCGTATAACAATGACGTCGTATGTGATTGGAGGAGCCTGATGAGCCTTCGGCCCCATCGTCCAATCACGTGTGAGCTTTTGTGCACTACGACTTCTCGCGAGACCAGCATATTAGCAGACATGTTTGTGTTACTACACTTAGGAGAACTTAATCTCCAGTTACCGTGTTTGTATTTTGTTGTTACGTGAACAATGGCTGCACGACGTCTCGCGTTCAACTCGCCTCCAACTGCTCTTAGTCCACAACTTTCGGCCAGCCCGCAGACTGACGAGAAGAAACTGCTGATTGCTATCAGCGGACTGTCTCGTCAGCTTGCCCAACGACTGCCGACATGAATGAGCGCTGGAGAATTCGATGCACTCCAGGTTGTAGTCCATAGAGGACAAGATGGCGGCTCGGCAGTCGAGCAACTTTGCGGGATATACGAACTCGAGGAAGAGAAGACGGGTGCACAACGCCACGCTAGCGGTAAATATAAGTTCGATTACTGGTAGCTATGCTAAAAGCAGCCTAGCTTAGCTAGGCAAGCTAAAGGCAACCTAGCCTAGCTAGGTAAGCTAAAAGCAGCCTAGCCTAAAGCTTTATTAAAGTGTATTTTTTGTGATTCACAGGAATCAGTATGCCGTCTTAACAACTCGGAGACTAATTGCAGGCGCTATGAACCGGAGCAGGGGTAAGGTTTAAAGAATATGCTTTCATTCTGCGGTAAAAGGACATGGATACCGACCATAGCTGTACTTTTTTTTTTCTCACAGACTACAGTCGCCTCACAATGAGGCGGTGACCTCCTATTTGCTCGGATTTGCAAGATGTTGATAAAGACGACATTGTGTGTAAGTGACTTGTTTTAATGTTTTCTCCTTCCTTGTTACTGTGACTTGCGTTTGATTTTATTTTTTTTTATTCATACCTCTCATTTGTTTTCCAGCTGCCTGTAAGACGTATTATGAGACGGTATGCAGGAGCTTCAGATACACGCTGCTAGCCAGCACGCTGCGTGCGGAGGCTGCCAGGCTATCTGCTCGGAGTCGGGACAGAAGAAAGATGGTAAGACTTTATTTGGTGACTATTTTTCAGGTGCATTGATAGATGTGTTGTGTCCGTATGCAGTGCGCTGATTCATTGTTTTTTTTTTTCAGCTGCTGAAGGCGAGGCAGAGTGTGTTGGCAGATGAGGAAGTGGAACTCTGGAAGTCCGCCGTCGTCGGCGGTGTCTCTGGATGGATTGTACGGTCGCCGCCATTTCGTAGGCCGGATCTCACTGAACTCTGTGTTAAGCTGCAGTCCCGGTTAGAAGCGATGCCGAAGTACAGGGCCACGCACAGTATGCGTCTGCACATCGGACCTGCCTCGGAGGGAATGCTGCCTGTTACCCCAAACCCCGATGAAGCAAACGGACCGTTCACGGAGTTTTAATTTTTAGATACGCATGTGTTTGGATACGCGTTGTATATAGTTGTGTGTGTTTTAATAAAGCTCTTTCTTTGCATAAACAGCTTCCTGGCAAATGTTCATTTCCTGTATAAATTCATTCATGTCCTTGATGGTAGCATAATAATTGTGTAGTAGTGTAGGATAACATAAATACACAGCATATGAATGAATAAATATATGAATGAATAAATATATGAATATATATATATATATGAATGAATAAATATATATATGAATAAATATATATGTAAATATATATATATGCCAACCAATCACGAGCGACTTTACTTGTTTAAAAGGAAGCGGTTCCGTCCAATACTCAGTAAGAAAATTAAAGCCTGGCGTGGCCATGTGTGGTTTTGCTGCCAATCACGAGCGATTTCACTTGTTTGAGAATAGTGGTTTCAGCCAATACTGAGAAGGTTATTCAAGCCAGACCTGGCCAGCCGCGCGGGTTTGCTGCATTCATATGCTAATTAGGGCCATTAGTACAGCTGATCGCTCTCCACATACGTCAGAGTCCGTTTCCGACAATTTGTGGCACGACAAACGCGGACAAGCACGGGTTGCAAATTGTCGGAAACTGTCGAAAATCAGGCAGATCTGCGGGAGTTTACGGGGGTTTACGGGGACGAAAATCTCACTTTTCATGCAGTGTTAGATACACAGAGTTCATTTTGTTGCTCTGTACTTGTTACAGTGTAATGACAATGAAATAGCTGAAAAACAAAAAGGTTAGCACCAGCCAACCCATGACCTATGTGGATTTAGTGAGAATAGCAAACAGATTGATTGACTGTCTCCTTGAACCCCAGTCGGCCTCAGCAGATGGCCGCTCACACTGAGCCTGGTTCTGATGGAGGTTTCTTCCTGTTAAAAGGGAGTTTTTCCTCTCCACTGTCGCTGCAAGCATGCTTAGTGTGTCAATGAGTTGATGCAATCAACTGGTTTTCCTTAGATAGAAAACTTTGAATTAATTTGACTGGATGATCTGGTTGAACTGTAAAGTGCCTTGAGATGGCATGTGTTGTGAATTGGTGCTATAGAAATAAACTGAATTTAATTGAATCAGTTTGTTATAGGAGAGGTGCTAAAGTTAAATAATCAGTGGTTTGGTTTTCTTATTAAAGCATTGAGAAACTGATACATGAACTGCTGTTTGCAATGACTGCCCAAAACATGTTATCGGCCAAGTTGAGGTTTAAAATATTAGCATTACAGATATCCAATATTGTGCATCTCTAAAAATTCTAGATTTGTTTGACGTTTTTCAAAATAATTCAATGTGAGATTATTTTCCTGCAACACAACTGAAACTTTCTTTATTTAGGTCTTATGAATGCCTTGACAATCCCTTCTGTAATGACGTCCTCCAATCTAGATAATAATAAATTCTTACTTTTTTCATTCAGTGGGGGAATAATAATGAACACAGCTGGTTTCCATTGTCCTCTCAACATCGTAATTTTTATTTAATTACGAATTTTAATCTGTAAATGGGCCATATATTGTAATGCTAGAAGTATAATGTTCTTGCCTTCAATGATATTAAAATGTACTTTTATTGAACAGAAAAGAGAGAACTTTTAACTTAATTCTCTGAGCTCTGTGAACGCTAACCCGGAAGCTGCTGCTGCCGCAGTGCATGCTGGGACAGCTGTCAGTCTGGAGAATGTGCAAGTGTGCTCTGATGCATGCTGGGTAAAGAGGGAGGGGCGAGAACAACATCCAGGGAGTTTCTCGGCAGTGTTGCCAACTCAGCGACTTTGTCGCTATAATTAGCGACTTTTCAGACCCATCCAGCGACTCTTTCTCAAAAAAGCGACTAGAGACAAATCTAGCGACTTTTCTGGTGTCTGACGTCAGGCGACTCCCCTGTCCCAACCCCGTTCTCCTGTTTCCGCAGGATTCCCTTTCAGTGCTGCAGTCAGAGCCACAACATGTTACCCTCAGCGTCGAGACTGCAAATTAACAGCGCACATGCGCTGGGATTAACGGCACAGGTTGATCACGCTGGAGTCAGCTCCCTCAGTTACCTGCCATAGAGAACCCGCTGATGATGTTTTTGGAGTACACGAGTACATGAGAACGTACAATTACACATATTTAGAAACGGCCATATTGTTCACAAGGCTCCAACAATTGGCTTCATGATTCCACCCTGATTAAATATGCTTTTATGTACGAAGCCTGAAGAACTCCTGGTGAAAATGGGACCTCGTCTAACCCTTACAGAAGGGTACAGTAGTTTACAATATTTATTCAGACTATACTGGGCTGCTATAAGACAAACAACAACAAGTCCATCTTTTTTCTTTTAGATCCGTTTTACTTCCCTTAATAACTAACACAATCGCCAGCATCTCTGGCTACAGCTGAAGCTTAAGTCTGTTGTACAGTAGAAGCACAACTTCCACCTTGGGGCGATGCTGCCATCTCCTCTCAATGAGTTCAAAATGTCAGATTATAGAACAGCAAAGGACATGACTCCCCTAAGGCTGGAATGTCAAGGCTGGCGCACTAGAAAAGCTTCTGCTTTGTATATACAGACACAGACACACACATACATGACTACATTTCTCCGGCTCCTCCTGGCTCAGCCTTTATGAGGACAGCAGTGTGAAACTGACAAAGCTTTCATCCCGCCTGTAGCTGCCCCACACCTCCTGCTTTGTCTTCTCACAAAGAGCTGCAGAAGATTTTGCTTTCAGGTTGCTGGTTGCGCTATGAAGCCATGCAGATACCAGGAGAAGTTAATAGAAAAGCTGGCCTTGGATCAGTGGTTCTCTAAGAGTGTAATCTTTACAGAATGAAGATTCTTTTTATGCCGTCTTCCATTTTTTTTTCTCCTTTACCTTTTGTTCACTGTGTACATCAACCATAATACATTTTCCAGCCTCTTTTCACTTCAGCAGACCGTTTAACAATAAACTTCCTGTCGGTTCTTTTTGGTTACCTGAATGCTCCCTCTCTTTTCACTCTCTTTATACACTGCTACTTATGTTTTAGCCTCAGGGTCAACCATGTTTCTTTCTTAGAGAATTGCAGCTCAGTGGAAAGTATTTTGCTTGCATTCAGGTCGACTCCCAAGGCTGTGGTGTTATAACTGAAAGCTGGCTCTGCAGAGGTCCTTGCTTTGCTGCATCACCTTCATTAACCACTACGCTGGAAGCTTCTCTGTCATCCCTGGGTCGATGACTCTCCTCTCCACTCCGGCTTTGCTTCCCTGAGTTTATTTTTCCACTTATCTGTTGTGAGGACGGAGGAGAGAGAGAGAAACGGGAGACATTCAAGGCCTGGGATGCTTTTTTTTCTTTTTTAATCTGTTATTCTTCTGTATTGGCACGGGCGTCTCCAGTGTGGGGATTAAGAATCCAGACAGAGTGATGGAGCTCGGCGTTGACCTCGAGGGCGGATGAGGGCTGCAGGAGGAGAAGGGAGGAACAAAATAAATCATCTGTGTGGAATTAAAGAGAGAGAAAGACAGAAACACAAAGGGGATTGTGATCGAGTGTTAGTGAGAATGTGGAGAAGAGAGCACTGGAAGTGGCTGAGGTTCGGAAATCCGAAATCCTGAAACCTGACCTAATAAATCTGTAGTTTACCCCCCCCCCACACAGCTGCTGAGCTGATAACCAGCTGAGGGCTGGCATGTACCGCGTACCGCTGTGCACTCACATTTCATTGCCCCTCTGATGAAGAAACGAGCTCACATCAAGGGGGTAAGCAAGTTGGAGGGTCTACATTTAGGTCATTTGTTGCAGATATAGTGCAGCTCGAAAAAGTACCTTTTCTCATCAATTGAAGGAATAGTACACCCAAAACATGATTAGCCTTCATTTTCTACTCACCCCCATGCTGAACAACACTCTGGAGTACTTTTTTGATATCTCAAATGCATCTGGAGATCTGGGAGGCTTCTTACTGTCTGCTGACATTCAAATAATGGAGGTCTATGGCGCCCGAGGCAGAAAGGTCCATAAAAAACGTGTCAATATTCCTCCATACTGCTCGTCCAATGTATTCCAAGTGTCCTGAGTGGGTAGCGTCCATAATTTACTCGAAACTAAGTTTGTACATCTTCTGAGGTTGAAGATGTACAAAAAAAAAAAACCTTTTATCAACTGGTTGCATTCTATTAGGGAAAATGATAACCACTTCTGCATCAAGTCAAAACAACAGGCTTTTCATCATCATATTCTTACATAGGCTCTTTGCATCACATGTACTTTCATAGGGATAAAAGCCCAAGAAGCTAATAAGTACAATGTATCAAATAAAGAAACCCGAAGGATGTCACATTTTCACTTTTAGTTTTCCATACTTCTTCTCTTCAATGTTAAAAATTTATTTAGCGAACAGCTGTTTCATATATATATATATATATATATATAAAAAAAAAAACATCTGTAGGGAAAGTCCAGCTGATTATTTTTGCCCCTGCAGAGCTCAGCAGGGTCTCTGCCTTGACCCAGAAATGCGGAGTGTTGGATTTTGAAGCTGTAGGAGCTAAGATCTTGATGTTTCCAGGGAGAAAAACTCTTCCTGAGACCTTTAGGGAACATTTCCAGAACTATCATTAGATGCTCTTGGTAGATTGCCCCAACTTCTTCTTATGAAACAAACCAGATATATATTTATGTCTCATTACTTTCAGGCTTCATCCATTGCAACTGTTCCGGAACAGAATTAGAAGAAAACTATTAAACATAAATAAATTAGAATAAAACAGAATCAGTACATACAAATAAAAATCCCATTTGAGGGAGATCTTTAGCAGCAATAAAGCTCAGTCTTTTCTTTTCTACACTATCGTTGTTGATTAATCTAAGTCCCTAATGTTGCATGAATATAATGCATTTCTCAAAGTGCCACCCCAGCCATCTTTTAAGCCCTTATACTGTAGTTTTATTGCTGTATTTCTGTGGATGACGCAGTTTGGGTAAAGCTTTAACCATCAGGCAGATTACCTTACATTTCACTATAGAATATCTGCTATACAGCGGATTTAAGATCAACTGATACAAGTTTTTTTTTTTTTTTTAAAGCTGATGCTGAAACCCATGCGCAACGCACATGCCTCACAGCTAATGAATGCATGGATAAAAAAAGGCCAATGCGTGTACATATCAGCCGATACACTGCAAAAAATGGAAATCTAAGAGACACTTTGCCTATGGAACAAGACAATTTACATTTAAAATAGGAAAAAACAATTGCATTGTCTTATTTCAAGTTCATATTATCTAATTATCTTATTTTAAGAGTAAAGATACTCATTTCATTGGCAAATCATCGTATTTACCTACTTAAATTAAGGGTAAATACACTCAGTGGCACGGGAAGGGGGGTGCTGCGGGGGCTGCAGCCTCCCTCGTCATAGCATCAGCCCCCCATGGTGGGGGGCTGTGGAGTAACATAATATTGTACTTAAAAACATGAAATTATTTATATATTTATTTTTTAAAAGACTGTGTTTGATATGGGATTAAAATGATGGGCTGTGTATAAGATATAAACTAATGATTCATTATTTTAATATTTCAGAAAAAACTAGGCTACTCCCCCAGAAGTGCTTCCGCCACCTCACATTCGTTTAGGCATGGCTAGCAATAGGCAGCAGAAACGTATTTCTGACGATTTCGAGGTGAGAAATAGTTTTAATTCCACTATACTGCCGCCGAGTATTTATTTAGCGTTATTTATTTCTTATTTATTTCTATATGCTGTGCCTATTCATCGTAGTCCTGTGGCTGAAGAAGTCTACGCTAGAATAAGGCTGCGTATCACTAAATATTATGTCTGTATTAAGCTATTTAGTGATAAAATATGAAATTTGTTAATTTTTTTTGTGTGTGTTTTTTGTTTCAGATATGAAATCATTCCCAATATCCATAGTCGAATGGACTTTCAAGACGTTCAAGGCTCAGTTTAGGCTATATGTAGGCCATATTTCATTCAAGTATTCCTGATCCTGTTGATTGGGATCTGTTGTTTGTTTTAAATGATTACAAGAGAAGAAATAAAGTTTAAAATGTTCATGCTTTGTTCCGATGCATTTTAGGCCCTGTCCACACGAAGTCAAACCCTGGCCTAAATTCACAAATTTTTCACCAAACCAGCCTCTCATCCATAGGAAAGCGGCGTTTCGGGGGTCTGTAAACTATCTTTTTTTTATTCAGCCTTCAGAGTGGGAAGATTTTGAAACGCCGTTTTCGTGGTTCCATCGTTAAGCTCTAACCACATTTTTTTTTTTTACACGCATGCGTCATAGCGTCGCCTCTAAACACGCATGCGCGACACAGTATCACAACAACAATGCGCCGTACTGTGTTGAATGGTTGCTGCTCATGCTACTCACCCTGCTGTCGGGCTTACAACAGAATCTTCTTCTTCTGGAATATCTCCAGGAAGAACAGAGCAATATCGACCACATAGTTCAGCACCTGAATTTGACTGAACCACGAAAATGGACCTGCAGGGCAACCATGTATAAATATTAGTGCACATGCCCAACATTTCGTTGCCTGTTTTCGCATATTTATGCTTTGGCACCACAGCGCCACTTACAGGCCTGGCATACATTTTGCAGCGTTTTCATGCATTTGTGTGGTCGATCACATTTATTTTACGTCTCCGTCTTTAAGACAAACGTTCTGGAAAATATTAGCGTTTCGTGTTCGTTTTGACTTCATGTGGACGGGGCCTTAAATGGCAGTTTTTGGCGACAAATGTAGGCCTAAAATATCATGTTAAAAACATCAGCCACAGCCCTCAACATAAAGACGTCACGTGTTTTCCAACCCAGCCATAAGCCCCCCTCGCTTGAAACAGCTTCCAGCGCGCCTGAATACACTTAATTTAAGAAAGTTTTACTTATTTCTAGATCGTTTTTGCCGTGTACAAGAACCAATCTCTATTATTGGCCCAAAATATTGGCTGGCTGACATATTGTTTATCTCTGCAGTGTTAATTTAACCCCTAAAGAGTTATATCTAACACTTTTAAAGTGCCTACACTACACTAGATAGAGTAAAAAAAACACTTTTGAAAGTGTTAAATAGAAAACACTGAGATAGCTAGAACTTGATGGCTTAAATTCAACACTTTTAGACTTAGACTGATTTATTTTGCCATTTTGTACACAAAAGTGTAAACAAAAATAATTTTTTTAAAGAACAGCTCTCTAGATAATTACATTTTTAAGTGCAGCTTTTTATAAGGTACGCAGCAGTTATAAAAAATATTGTGATGAAAAACATTAATGTAAACATATGACTGTATAGCTACAGTTCTAACATTCATTTTATTTTATTTTTTTATTATAACCCATTTTACATAACATTCAGGAGTCTTTTAGGGTTGAATTTATCTAACACTGGTGTATAGTGTCAAAAGATACCACACACTAGTTATAACCTATCAGGATTTATGAACAAATATAGCTGATTATCATCAGCATAGAGTGTTAACTCATCCCATGTTTTCTGATATATTGTATCCACAGCTCCTGCACTCTAAGGAACTGCTTGAATTTAACTCAGTACACTAACATAAACTATTTGGAAGAATAAACACCTGCAGGGTTGAATTAGACTAAACAAGTGTTTAATTAGGTTGCTCAGCCTTGCAGCAAGAAGGTTCTGGGTTCAATTCCTAGCCCGGGGTCTTTCTGCATGGAGTTTGCATGTTCTCCCTGAACATGCGTGGGTTCTCTCTGGTTACTTTGACCTTCAGCCCACAGTCCAAAACACAACTGTTTGGTTAATTGGTTTTTCTAAATTCTCCTTAGAGAATTTAGAGTCTGTGTGAATGGTTGTTTGTCCCTGTGTTGCCCTGCAACGGACTGGTGATCTGTCCAGGGTGTGCCCCGCCCAGTGTTGGGCACGTTACTTTGAAAAAGTAATTAGTTATAGTTACTAGTTACTTCTCCCAAAAAGTAACTGAGTTATTAACTGAGTTTTTCCACAATAAAAGTAACTAGTTAGTAGTAAAAGTAACTATTGCGTTAGTTTTGCGAGTGTATGAAATTAATAACTGGGGATGTCTAATTCTGAAATCCTGTGTTTGGGTTGTTATAGATACTGCAACATCTAGCTATATCCATCCATCCATCCATCCATCCATATTTCTCCCTTTCTTCATAAAGGCTAATGATCGTTCACGCTCTCCGTAGTTCCCCTGTGGCGCGAGCACAGGGCGGCTGTTGCGCGCCTTTAGCGAGCATGCGCGTTTCCTGTCGCTTGCGCGGTGAATCGTGTCGCCGCGCTGTGCAGAGATGCAGGGTAAACTGTATCTGATGGGGAAACGCAGCTCGACGTAACACCAGTATTTCCATCTGGAAAGCGCTGTTTTGCCGCTGGAGTCCTCCACACTCTCCATCCTCCCCTCTCTCATGACGTGCGCACGAGTCCTTTCATGAAAAAATTAATTGCGCGACCTGAGTAACGTGCAGTAACGGGGTGTCGGCAATTGTAACTGCGTTATAGTTACAGTAAGAGTAATAATTTTGATTACTCGTTACTCAAAAAGGTAGCGGCGTTAGTAACGCCGTTACTTTCAACGCCGTTACTCCCATCACTGGCCCCACCTCTAGACAGCTATAGGCAACAGCACCTCTTGCAACCCCGCGTGGGATAATCATGATGGAAAATAGATGGATGGATGGAAGTGTTGAATTACACTGTACTATTAACATATAAGCAAGCACTTGAAGTCCTATAAGCCTGATTTAGTTTTGCTGTGGCTGCAAAAAAGCGTCTAAATCAATAAAAAAAATTATTCCCTTATTAGTAGTTGCTTGGTTTTCTCCTAGCATAGTGTCGAGTATGCAACAATAGCTGTGGAGTAGTTTGGTCTAAGATGGCTTTAGAACATTTTACCTAAGGTCATGTGCATCCTCCTGATAGAACAGATGCTTTCTCTCTCAAACCAAACTGGTTGAAGTTGCTCTTCCTTTTCGATGGTTTTGTCTTGAACTTTAAGATGCCACATGCTAACTGAGCTCAGTAGAGTTTGGGTCCTCTGGGCCCTCCTCTCCACTGAAGAGCTGTCAGTTTCCCCAAATGTTTTGCACTGTTAATTGTAGAATGATGAACTCCAAATGGTTTCCAAACTGTATTACAACCAATCCCAGATTTATGGACAGTTGTGAAACACAGTACAAGTTCATGTTACTCATATGTAGGGATTTACTTTATAAGCCTCCCTTTAACTTCTCCTCCTCTTTGAAAGAAATACATGGAGAGGATTATTTTGTAGGATTTCTTCTTATCTATCAGAGATATATTTTCTAAAAGTGAAGACATAGAAATGGATTGTCTTATAATATATAAACCATGACAGCAACTAAATGGAATGAAAGGTTTTCTTCTTAAACAATTGCTGAACTCTTACGAAAACATCAATCTATAATAGTAGTTGGACATTTTTATAGTTTTTTATAATTTTAAGGTATTTCTGCAAGCATTAAGTCCGCTTAAGGTGGATTAATTTTCTTAGCAAATGTGTCTCTGCTGTCTGTAATTGTTGGTCATCGTTGTTATTTCTTTTTACTTTTAAAGTTAATTTATATTTATAATGTTGGAGTGTGGGAGGAAGCTTACTAGAGAACATACTAGCTCTACGTAGAAAAGGAATATTTTAAAGCTCTCTTAAACTCACATATTTGACAATAAATAATAATATTAATAAAAAGGTTTTCTTACAATCTATTTATCATACAGTCACAGGAGTTCATGAGAACTCCTCTTGGATTAGTTGGTTTCACTTAAATAAGTTACGCCCAGCTTTAGTAAATGTTTTATTGCCAGGGAACAACAGCTGATGTTTAAACTTTTACAGTACAATCTGGATAAAAGAAAACAATCTGTAGATTTCTGGATTTAATTTAAAGCCTCAATGAATTCAGAATAAACAACAATATAATTTGTTAAATAAACAGTGATGTATGTTGTACGCATTAAGGAGTGATAAAAACCTACATGACCAGCAGACGAAACACACACAAAAAATCCTGTGAAAGTAAATACTACAATCACAGAGAGTAAAAAGCAGAAAATACGTAAACACTCTGCAAACACATAAATTATTTTAAGGCTAATTCCGAATTGGACAAACTGTTGCTCCTACTTCATGTTCCTCCTCGTATACTTTCATCTTTACATGTTCAGTATATCTTTGTGCTGAATCTGGACAGCCTTAGTCATTATATGACAGACACGCTGTGGTGGGAAAAAAGTATTCAATTATTCACGCCAGTTAAATTAACTGAGATTGATGGATTTCACTCAGTTGGGACTTTATTTTTACATCTTTCCAAAGAGAGAACAGTTCATCATACAGCCCTTTACGCTTTGTAATCAGCCCTGTTCTGCCTGGGCAGGGTTCATTCCCCCTTACTAACAACAATGGAAAGTTGTCGGAGTCAAAACAAATGACAGACGCTTTGGTTAAACAGTAACATGTTATGAATAAACCTTGAGAAAGAATCTGGTTGCTATAGGAAGAAGTTAGGTCCCGTCTACAAACACCCTCACACAGGGGAATTGTGTGGCCCTGCAGGGGAAACAAACTGACTCAAAACTTTTATAGTGGGTAAATAGCATAAATTAATATATGAAATAAGAAAAACAAAATTTTCCAACTACAACGCGCAAATAGCTGACACTCTGTGTTCTAAAACCCAAAGCATATACATGTTAGAAACACTCTATATACCGGAGGTCTTCAACAAGGGGTCCGTGACCCCTAGAGGGTCCATGGAGGTACTGCATGGGGGTCGCGTAAGTAGAGTCCTGCACGGGTCGAGTTTTACCAACCCGCACCCGCCTGAACCCGTTAGGATGACTACCGAACCCGACTCGTCACCCGGCGATATCTTCAATTCAAATCCAAACCCGACCCGTTGATATTTAACCCGCAACCCGACCCGTTAACACATCAAGTAATAGGCTATAGTACGCTGCGCTGCAGAACAGCGCCATTAACACTGCAGCAGACATGTATGCACTGACTGTGGCCTTTTTGGAGGGAAGCCCACACTGCCGGCAGGGCTTTAAGCTACAACAAGGGTTACCCCAGTGCCTGATTAATATAACATTTCTGATGTCCATAACAACACACACGCATAAAAAAAAAATCACCAACTACCCGCCCGCACTAAAAAAATATCCGCCCAACCCCCGACCCGTTTATTTTTATTTATGTATTTTTCACCCGCAAAAGAGCATTTTAGCGGGTGAGCCGTCGCGGACCCGCGGGTACCCGACCCGTTGCAGGACTCTACGCGTAAGTTTTTGGTTGATTAGACTTTTTTTTGTATTCCCCCCTGCATTTTTTTCACAAATTGAAATGTCTTTAAATCCACATTAACATGAATTGAACACACTGTAGTAAGCAGATAAATGGAGGCAAAAGATGTCTTTTAGTCATCAATGCACACATTCAGCGACACACAGGAGCTCTTTCAAGCTGGGCACCGTTTCATTCACAACACCTGTCCCATCAACCAGGAATCAAATACTACCCCCGCTGTATACTAAATACTATATTGTTGTTATACTCCATGATGTGGGCTTTGGCCTTAAATTGTATCACACAAAGGATTGTGGGTAACCGTATATCTCCTAGCAGCAGATAGGAACATCAAGAGGTCTAACTGAACTATCAATAGTAGGAATCCTGTTTCCTCTTCCTACCTCCTTCCTCACTGCCAGCTTTATTCGGGCGGCACTTTGGCTTAAGTGTCCTTTCCAATTCCAATGGTCCATAAGATTCTGCTCAGATGTGCAAGTGATTTTCCCCTCCTTGTGCTCTGGAGCACATCTGTTATCCTGAGCTAATTTGCAGGTTTTCATAGCTTGCAGTACTTGTAGCATTTTCCCTTTGAAAGTTTTTTGGGTTTGTTTTTATTTGCAGTTTTCACTTGACTTCTCTTCTGCAGCGTCTTTGCTTATGTTTTGTGTTTGTCTAAAGTTTGATGCAAATGTATGCATCTTCAAAGGGTTTGCAAATACATATCATTAGTAGTAGTATTAGTATTAGCAGCGTCTTGCCTACCTTCATTAGTGCCATTAGTCTTTTTTTTACATCTGCTTTCAAAAGAGAGTTACATTTGTTTGTCTTCTAAAAATGATTTAAATCCTCTAAAAGGTAATTCCACCATGAAGAAATGTTTCTGTTTACATGTTTGTGTGTTTTTGTGTGACCCTTGGGGTTCTCCCATGTCATCCTAAGAGTTTTGTGCCTATTTGTCTGGATTGCTTCCTGACTCAAGGTCATTTCTCCTTGTTCTGCCTCCTCTCCCACCACATATTGATGCCATCCGAAGCCAAGGTTGTTGGCTCTTAAGAGGAAAATCGATATCCCTGAGCGCCTTGGTGCTTGTGCTGTAATATCCTTCCAAGCAGCATCTGCCAAAATATTTATGCTGTATTCAAGGGAGATGGTTAGAGAAGAGCATAAGAACAGGGAACAGCATGACCAGGAGGTGGCTCCTGATTTATGCTCCTTGCAGTTCTCATTATGAGCTGCAAGGCCGGAGCTACTAACTTTGCTGGGTGTTTGAGGCTCAGCTTCAGCTTGCACAGCAAAGGGGTAGCGGTTAGAGAGGTTAGAGCAGGGTAAATGACCTCATTTGTAACAGGTCCCCTTTTTCCAAGAGAGTGAGGGCAGTCATGTTTATTTAACAAAGACAGAGAGTAATGTGAACACGGGATGGAGCGAGCATGAGCGTGATTAAACGACACAGCGTCTGCATGCAATGAGTGCTGCAGAGGCGGAGGATGTTTGCCACAGGTGTTGATCCTGACAGCTTTCAGCTCAGCCAGATGGGCTGCAGAACCAATCCGGCCCCTGTGTCAGTCTCCAGTTGTCTTCCTGCCCTGTTTGCAGGCGGGTGTGACAGCCGAGAGTGTTTGTATGAGGAGCGCTGATGGTTCGACCTCTCGGCTTGATAAACTCCTCTGCACTTCATCCTGCAGGACAAACAAAAAGGGGAAGAGCGACGAGGGTCTCTGGGGAGATTACTGGCGGCGCGCGTCTCATTGTGGCGCTGTCAGGTCGCTGTGGGAGGTATCAGAGGCTGGGCGTGGGGGCGGAACAGGGGCCTCGGTGGTTAACATGTAAATGAACTGTTTAATGGTTCTGAAAGGTCGCAGAGGTCCGGCTCTGTGATAATTCGCTGTGAGATTATCATTGTTGATGCTTTTGTGCAGGCATGTGTGGGTGGCTGCTCAGAGCTGCAGCTGGATCTTTGTCTGTAGGATTTATTGTTCTTTTAAAGAAATCTGGTCTCAGACTCACATCAAGGCCTGACTAACCCAACATTTTATAAAGAAAATCATTGAAAAAAAGGTTTTTCTTACAACTAATTTACTGAATATTACTAAGAGTTTGCACAGACAACTAATTTACTTCATTTATTTTTGAAAAACACCCCAAACTCAATGCTTAATGGTCAAATCTTTCATTCCATGATGAGAAAAACTTGAACAATACATACGTTATCACTACTTTTGCTTCTGTATACTTTTATCTAATAAAGCTGTCTTAGTGCTGCATTAGACTTTGATGATTGTAACCTGCTGAGTGATAGATTGGAAAACAGAGCTTGATCATTAGGTAATGTTTTAAAATGCTCTCGATTTGACTCTGCAAAGCAGAACCGTTTGGTCATTTGTTAACTTTAGATTTGAATTTAAAAAATATAGGCTAAATTTCTGGCAAACTGACACACAACTTTATATTTCTTTATATTTCATATCAGTCACTGAGTAGCCTGGGGTATACACTGGAAAAACCCAAATCTAGATAAGTCATTTTTTCTTAAAATAATCTTAAAATGTTCTTGGATTGAGTAGGAAAAAGTGAAATTTTACCAATTGAACAAGATAATTTACTCTTAAAATAGGAAAACACAACTGCATTGTCTTGTTTCAAGTGCATCTAATTATCTTATTTTAAGAGTAAATATACTCATTCCATTGGCAAACTGTCTCATTTACCTGCTCAAATTAAGGGAAAATAAACTTAATTTAAGAAAATTTTACTTATTTCTGGATCGTTTTTTCCAGTGTATGGACTTAAAATCTTATCACACTATTATATGTCAGTGTAGAAGTATTATTATCACTTCTTTCCAGTCTTTTTCAGCTAACTGTGTGGCTGTGACTGCGTGGGAAAGCAATAAAAGCTCCACAAATTCATTTGTTTTTTGGAGCAGCATTAATTCTCATTGATTATTTTGATGATAAATCAAAATTCTTATTATGATGAGAAATGTTTCACGATAATGATAATCAAGATGATAAACAGCCAAACCTATTACAGAGGCGCTGTATCTATAATTATTATAGAAATCATCACTCAGAGCACAAAAAACAGACTTTGGCTATAGACTTAGACCTGAACAATAACGTTCACAAACCCGTTGAAGTAATGGCTTTCTGTTAAAACAGAAAAAGTTTCATTATTTTGATTATTTTCATTGTGTCTCCATAGCAAAAACTCTTTAGGCAGCTCGTCAAAATAGGCTGCAGTCAGAGTCCTGATATACTGTGGATCATATCAGAACAGTCTTTAAATCACTGCACTGTCTCCTTGTTTGTAAGAGAAAAAAAAGCATTTTGTTTGTCTAACATCCCTGATTGGACCTATGTCAGGGGGGGATTTACCATTAGGCAATACTAGGCAGGTGCCCATGGCCCCAATTTCCTGGGTCCACCATAAAACTCTGTTTACATGTTTAGTAAATACAACTATTCCCTATCTATGCATATTAGTGATGTTTTTTTTTTTAAATACCACCAGAGCGCTTATAATAAGTGTGTCTCAGCCACCCCCCCCCCCCCCCCCCCCCTTCAGTGTCCACCATATTGGATCAGTCCATTTGCTGCACATGTTCAGAAAGGTCCAAACAGACAGCAGCAAACCATTCAGTGGCGGCTGGTGAAAAATATTTTTGGTGGGGCTGATATAGCCTAGTGTATGTCTCCAACTAATCCGGAATAAGAATTCAAATAAACAATTGGACAATACATACAATTTAAGAGTAATGATTTAATTTACTATATAATAACTAACAATGATGATTTGGGTCACTGTGACGGGGTTCTTTGGCCTCCAAGAATCCAGGCTCAGTCGGGTTACCGGTGTTGGTGATTTATTGTGCTCAAAAACTCAAAACAGGATGCAAAAGAAACTAAACATATACAAGATACTCTGGGCCTCAGCCTCCCTCCAGTTACCAGCAATGTAACAAAGAAACAGAAAACAAAAATTGCCGCTTTTCTTCCCACAGCCCTCATTAAATAGTTTAAGCCCCTCACCTCAGGCTCTCTTATTTCTGATTTCTTCTCATTAATCAGTTTTGTCCATATATTACCTCCACAAACAATTGATGTACAAAAACAAATAATTTTTACAACTTAATTCTTTTACACAGATTGATTGACTTATTCAATTACACCAAACTGGGTTTGAACCCAGCAAAGACGCAGCCAGACTGAAGATGACAAGTCCCCGTAGCATAAACATGTACACACACCCCCCCCCCCCCCCCCACACACACACACACACACACACACACACACACGGCTAACCCCACTGAAATATTAAGTGTGCACCCTCAATATGCCAGCAGTTAACCAGGAACAGCTTGTGTGTTTTAAGTTCATGGAGCTACTGGTCTCAGCGCGAGTGTATTGGTCCTCACAAGCACAGTATAACAGGAATGTGTGTGTGGCGCGCAAAGTTAGAGAGGTTGTTTTAAGCGACAAGGTGGATTCGTCACAGTCACAATAACCATGACATGAAATGTTCATATCCTACAACAGGGATGTTCTTCTGGCAAACGGGTAGATAAATAAGGATCTCACCGAATTTGGTGGAAGCTGCATCTCGGTCGTTACATTCGCCATCTTCCCTCTAATTGTCTGCACCTGCGCTTGGGTTCAGAAGCCTGTTAAAGCGCAGTATTTTCAGCGCCCCAAGACCATAAAGTTCCGAGACGCTGATTGGCCATTAAATTCACCTAGCAATAGTACATGATTGACAGATTCTTTGCAAATGTGGGGCTGTCTGATCAGCGCCCCCAGAACAGAGACGGTAGGAGTCTGTCTGTGGAAATCCACAAATTAATGACAGTAGATAGGGAAATGTAGTTTATATAATTTGTTTTGCTTATAGGTACACAGTCTAGAGAGTAAAACTGACATTTATGAGTTAATTTCTAAAAATATATTTTACGTTTCTCTCTTCTTATCAGGGGGGGCGGTGCCCCAGCGCCCCCTATGGGCCGGCCGCCACTGAAACCATTTAAAAACACAGTGCGAAGAGCAGTGTTGCCAACTTAGCGCTTATGTCGCTATATTTAGCGACTTTTCAGTCCCATCTAGTACTTTTATTTAAAAAAGCTCCTAGCGCCAAATCTAACGTCTTTTTTCCGCTACTGGAGACTTTGTTAACAACATCTAAAAGCAGCGAACTCTGCTCTCCAGAGCAAGTAGATTGGTAACCCCGCCTCCTGCTCTCCTCTATCTTGTCTGCTGTCATGATTCATGCAGCTATTATTTCATCCAAATGAAAACTGGAGAACAGAGAAGCAGATCATGGCTTGTCTACAGTGAAAAGAAGGACTGGGTTATTTACTTTGGCCTTTTTGGAAACACAGGAAGGAGCAATCAGCTAAGTGAGCTACAAAACATAGAGAGGAAAACAACAAGAAGAGAGGGACAAAACCTAGAACAGATAATGGATGTCTATTTTATTAACATTTCTCTATCTGTATATCGGGTCTGTTTTATGTGTTGTCTTCTTAATTCAGATGGCCCCCTGCCTGTCTTTGCCCAGGGCCCCAAATGTCCTAAATCTGCCCCTGCCTAACCCATTCAAGGTTGCTGGGTATTTATAAAGTACAGAGACACATCTTTAACAACAGACTGGTTTCCTTTCCTTTGGATTCCATTCTCCTCAGCTTCTGACAAACTCACCAAAAACCGGAGCTCTTACTGTAACTTTCACTAAACTGGAAAAATAAACAAGAAAGTTTACCACATTTTTTCCATAAAGGTCAAAGATCTCTTTATTCATTCATTTTTGTTGTAGCAATTGACTTTTCTTTCCCTTTTATTCGATTTATGTATTGAAGTGTTTAGCCAATCAGTTTTGGACAAATTTCTTATCTTCTGTTATTTCTTTCATCTTCTAAAGCATTTCTAATGGCATTCAGTATAAATGGTGACACCTAGATGGTTACATCTTGCCTATTGATCAGAGAAACAAAAAGTCAGTAAATCCAATCAGCTGAGGACAGTGAAAAGTTCAGTTTAGACACGAGAGAGAAGAAAAAAATCAAAGTAGACAAACAGAAAACAACAAAAAAAGAATGATGATGATGGTGATGATGGCTGCTTTAATGGTGTGGTTGTGCAGCTTGTTTGTTGGGCTGCTATCTCTTTTTTATTTTATTGATATGCTCCCTGTGGAGGTAAATGCCATCATGGCTCGCGCTGCAGATGTCTGCTTGGAGGACGATTGATCGTTTTGGCATTTGATCCTGTGGCTCCTGGTGAAGGATGGGCTGCCGGAGTCGTGGGAGAGCTCCCATGGCCGCCCTCTGCTCTGCTCCACGCCTTCTTTCTGTCCCTCATTGGCCATAAATCCCTCACTGTCTCCTCTCTCACACAAGTGCCTCCTAAAAAACCGTGATGACGTGGGGGTTTAAAGGTTTCATCCGTGCCCCTGTAGTGCTAAAAGCCTCATAAACAGTGGACAAAGAGGGGGGAAAACGCCGGCTCCTCCTGCTGTTACACAATAAAAGGATAAACTAATGTACCTCAAAGACTTTAATTTACAAAATCACCTCTAGAGCTTTTTCTCTGCTCTGCTTGCTTCATTTAATCATGTCATTCTCATTAGAAGAACATGTTTTCAGGTTGGAAAGCTTAAAATCTGTATATTTGGTGAATAATAAGATCCCTGACTGAGCTCACAAACCATCCCTGAATGGATGGGGAGAATATGAGAGCTGTAACAGCTTATCTGTGAATTAATTTGTTCAGTGAACATACTATGAATTACGTCAGGTCATAAAAGCCAGATGGAGCAGCAGGAGGACTGGCACAAGGTGGTGAAGGCAGATATTTAACTCATTAGTGATGCTTTCAGTGGTCTGCAGTGCCACCTTGTGGAATACTTCTCTCATTACAACAGTTATCATTTCAGAAAACTTAATATACTCACAATTCATCATCAACTATTAATAAAACTGATAAATATTTAATAATACTGAATATTATTAGGTGTTTAGGGGAATGAGGGAAAGATCGAGCATAGAAATCATTTTTCCCAGTAGACTCAGAGTAAAGGAATGCAGAGGCTGAAGGAGGTCAGGAGCTGCTCTTATCTCTGCCACCTCCTATAACCAAATTTATGGAGACGTTTCTTTGGCGTGCTCCTCTTCCATGTCAGTGTTCTAATCCTCAGTAATCCTCACAGAGCGGGTGATGGAGGATGTCTGGGACAGGGAGGAGCTGTACCTTTCGCTGTGGATGGGAGAGGCTCCACGTTCCAGAAAGAGAGGCGGCTGGAATGTTTCTGCACGTTTCTGCAGCCATGCATCAACATGAAGGATGAAGCTGGATCTAAAAGAGGATAGGCGTTGTAAATTAAGCTTTAAAGACCCACGGGATTTGGGATTAGAACAAAGATTTCATCACTTGGTCTCAGTTTGGGAGTCTTTAGTACAGAATATATGAAAAACACATGAAAAAAATGTGCGTGCAAGCTTTATTCACTTTTTCTAAACCTTTGAATAAAGAATAAAAACTTTTTTTTCAATTAGATTAGAGATTAGATTAGATTAGATGAGCTTTATTGATCTCACAGCGGAGAAATTCACTGGTCATGTATTGGCATAGTAGTTAAAGAGGGTGCAAACAAGGAGGAAAAAGGTGCATTAAGAATAAACAATATATATACACAGTATATCAAGATAAATAAGGATTAAGGTGCAAGTGTTTTCAATTCAATCTATGTCTTTGTAAAGACAGGAACAAAATGTGTCTTACAGATACTCAGCTTCTGTGCAATTGCAATTGTAAAAAATTATATTAATTAAATTTCTCTGAACCATCAGGCATTGATTTGTAAAATTAAGCAATTTTTGTTTGTTTTTTGTTTGTCTGCTAAAGCGAAATTAATTTTTAAGCTTCATTTTTAATCTAAAAGTTGAGCGTAATTGTATTCATGTTTATTTTAATTTGCTTATTGAACTATCGTGTAGTTATGTAGCATCAATATTACCACCAGTAAAAATGCACACAACCATTTTTGGACCAGGACATGTCCTTAAAATACCATTTAATGCAGGTTTTCTTTAGTCAATATTGCCAGGATTGGAAATATCTATTCAAAGAGTAAAAGAGAAATATCTCTCTGATGTTTTACTTCATTGCTGCTACTATTACTTCTCTAAGTCATGAAAATCTCCCAAAATCTGATAACAATATTTCAGCTAATTCAACATACTTGGGTAACTGCTGGATATGTGAGTTAGTAAAGGTAAGATGGGAAGCAGATCTCCCAGGCAGAATTCCTCTCCTGTAGAGACAACTCCCAGTTTTAGTCCATGAGGGAGAAAAAATGTCTACTTCAAATACGAGGCTTAAACATTTAAAAGCTTATATTAAACTGTCATGTTTTGGCAGATTTTTCATTGCAGTAATTCTTTCTATTTATGTTCAGGTGAATTTAGTTTGTTTGGAAATTGGAGTTTGAATTGGTTTGATGTTAGCCAGTCTCCTTTTGTGTCAATATGGTTAATCTATTGTTTTTGTCTGTCAAAATCCTCTGAAATTGTCTGAATAAATTCCTTTTTATTTGATTTCATAATTCTAATGTGGGTTCTTATTATTTCTGAAGGGAAAACTGACCAATCTGACCAATTTCACTGTCACAGCCTCTGTATTTTTTATTTTTTTTTTTTTATTTTTTTTATGTTTTTGTTTTATTTTTTTTTCTGACATTGTGTTTTTATGCTTTTGTACAAGCCAGAAAGGCACCTTTTTAAATAAAATGTATTATTATATATTATTATTATTATTCATCTCCTCACACCCCACTCTGTTCATTTTGTCTGCAGGTGTTATTTTTATATTTTCTTTCCATATAAAGTTAATCAGATTCTGGTATTTTATAGAGTTTATGATTGAACAAATCTCAATTCATAATAATATGATATTATTTGACAGAATTGCAGTAAAATATATTCTATAGAACTAGATATGTCAACCTTTGTACTGTTTTATGTGTTGAGCTGAGTTTTAATCTTAAAAAAATACCAAAGGAACATTGTTTAAAAATAAACATGTTAGTATTTTGACTGTGATTAAAAATACATTTTATTTTTTTATAACGAAATTCTTCTTGATGAAAATATTTTGTATATTGAATGATTTTAAAAGGTTGGGGTTTTCGCCTTTAGTGTCAGGCCAGCAGGGGGCGGTGAGGAGCTGCAGGCTTAGAGGCGTCAGAGAAGAAGAGCCTGATGTAAACATGGAGCAGTGAAGGCAGCAGTGGAAACAACATGACTTTCTGCTTCATTTATCCTGGAATATAAGCTAAAAGGGATTCATCTCAGTGAGTGATTTTGACTTTTAAGGGACACCGTAACTTAAACTCCCTTCTTGTTGTAACTAACTGCTCAAATATGGAGTTTAATGACAGATTATTGATGATTTAACCTCATTCACAATAAGCAGGACTGGTTACTAGCTGGGATTCTGATGCTCCAAACTAAAAATATAAAAATAATAATAACCGAAGAACAGAATCGAACAATAAGAGGTGAAAGAAACACATAGTGGATTTATAAATATGCTTTTAACTCGCAGTGATAGACGTGTTTAAGTAAAGGAAAGCTAGAATGAAACCTATTAGATGCTGAAAATAGATGAGTGATTGATTGTGACACTCATTTTTACCATTTATCACGTTTTATGGCCAAACGTGGTTAAAAATATGAAATCCGCGCAATATTCTTCATTTATATCACACATATTTTGTTTCTAAGAGTGTTTTATAAGCAGAAGGGCCGCATCTTAATTGTGATGAACTGGGCATAGTAATAGCTTAGATCAGGGGCCCCAAACTGATGGTGAGATGGAGCGGGGGCCCCCTAATTATTAATTATATATATATATATATATATATATATATATATATATATATATATATATATATATATATATATACATATATATATATTGTATGAAACTATTTTATATTAAACTGGTCCTATAGTCACTCTATTACAGATGGAGTAATGTAATGAAAGTATTTTCTCGCTGGGATTATTAAAGTATTTCTGATTCTGAT
Organism: Cyprinodon tularosa; assembly: GCF_016077235.1. Lineage (NCBI taxonomy): Eukaryota > Metazoa > Chordata > Actinopteri > Cyprinodontiformes > Cyprinodontidae > Cyprinodon > Cyprinodon tularosa. The sequence goes on from NW_024038669.1 coordinate 1,576,705, forward strand.
TCCTGGTTGATGGGACAGGTGTTCTGAATGAAATGGTGTCCAGCTTGAAAGAGCTGTGTGTCACTGAATATGTTTCATTTCACTTTCATTTCAAAAAGTTTATTTCAAACCTGCACACATTTTACAATACATATAATGACAAACAATACGTATACATGGCTTGTACATGTCCAATCCCCTCCCGGTCATCCCAGGGACACTCCTGCAAATGACAAGACAAACAACCCGTCCACACTCATGCATACAAGACAACACACTGGCCCGACGCTCCCCGTCCCTGCACCCCCTCCCTACATCACACCACCCTCATAGAACATCACTCACTCTCTTCCAGGTATTTTCTCAGGACATCCCGCTTAAATATTTTTTTGAAATGGTTTATGTTTTCACAACACTTTTGTTCTTCCGGTAAACTATTCCAGAGGATGACACCACGACTTGAGATGCACATTGATTTCAAGGTAGTTCTTACTTTTGGTTGGTATAATCGATTTTCGCCTCTAAGATTATAAGTGTGAAGTGCCTTCCGCTCTTGAAAGAGTTTTAAGACATTTTCTGGAAGAGAGCCATTTGATGCTCTGAACCTTATTTGCGCAGTTCTTCAGTTTAATATATGTGCGGTTCTAGACAGGGGCCAACGGGGGCCAGTGCCCCTGTAGATCATGTCCAGGCGCCTATACTGCAGACATAATACTCAGAGAAATTCTAATGCTGATATGCACTGGAACAGACATGGTTTCTGATAGGTCCTTTGGATCTATTTCTTTTTTTTTTTCTTTACAAATTCTGTTTTACTAATTATTTAAAAACGATAAGGTGATAGCTTCAGCGGTAGTGAGATAGGATCCCAGTTTTCATCTGCTAAATGTTTTTTTCAAAACAAAGTGCTCTATTTTCAATGGCTGAATTTATCAGTTATTCTTTAGTTCTAATTCAGATTTTATAAAAAAAAAAAAAACCTGTAATTTTAACTTAAATTAAGTCAAAAATAGGTAAAATTCCTCTATTGTGAATGTATATTGACCTAAAAAGAATAATTGAACAGAACTTTCACTTCATGCAGCTATCCTAATATAATTGAATCTCTTGCTCTGTTTTTTATTTCATGTTTTTCTGTGCCATCGTGAAAACACGCTGGCCCCCTCCTGGCCCCCTGGAACATTTAGTCTAGAACCGCCACTGGCATTGATGACTGAAATACATCTTCTGCCTCCATTTATGTGTTTACTACAGTGTGTTAAATTCATGTTAATGTGGCTTGAAAGACATTTCAATTAGTGGAAACAATTGCAGGGGAATATAAACATTTCTTAAATAAGTTTATTTACCCTAAATTTGATAAATAAGATGATTTACCAATAAAATAAGTATTTTAACTATTAAGATAATTAGATAAAATGCACTTGAAATGAGACAGTTAATCTTTTTTTTCTTATTTTAAATGTAAATTGTCTTGTTCCACTGGCAAAGTGTCTCACTCATGTCCTCAATTCAAGAAGAATTTCACTTATCTTCAGAAAAAAAAATGACTTACTTAGATCTACATTTTTTGCAGTGTAGAGGTTAATTCTTATATTTATTTATTTAGTCTAACAGGAACAGGTTTTCCACAAAATGAAGTGATCCTTAGAGATAAAGATAAAAAGAGTGCAGAGAAGTAGAAGACGAGAGCTTTGAATGAAAATAGAAGTTGTAAAACTTAATTTCTTCAGGGTTCTCATGGGTCCTTGGAATCCTTCAACATTTTTTGAATTTAAAAAAAGAGGTTTATGGTCCAGGAAAGTACAAAAAAACCACCCATATAAGAGCTAGACTGATATATGGACTGACTTAATCAGATTCATAATTTATTGAAATAATTGTCAACTAATTTAGTAATGATTAGTCGTTAACTGGAGTATAGAGACTCCAGTTAACGAGCATCAAGTTGCTTTTAGCTGACAGAGGAACCTACTTAGAGCAGTAATTATACCAAAATATATAGAAACATTTTACTTTTAATTTAAAAATGTTTTCTTCTGTCAATGTGCTCAATCCAGAACTCCTCAAATGAAAAAGTTTTGGTTTCAGCTGATTTAATTCTGTAAAAAATCTTTTTTAAGGAACTTTTGGGTGTCTGATTATGAATCGATTAATTGAAAAAATAATCGACAGATAAAAAAAAAATGATAAATAAAAAATAAATAAAAATAAATAAAAAAAACTTAAAATATATATAAAAAAAATATTTAAAAAAAATAAAAAAATTAATAATAATAATAAAAAATAAATAAAAAATAAAGAAAATTTAAAAAAATTAAAAAAAATAATCGACAGATTAATACATTTAGAAAATGAATCAACAATTTAATTACTTACTTTTTGGTGTGTTTTTTTTTTTTACGTATGGAAATATGACCTTTTTTTTTTTTTGTACAAAACTAAAAGGATAAACACAAATCTGACATCTTGTGAATGTGTATTGGCTATAGGTATGATGGTCTGACAGAACACCTGCCTGTTGGCTATGAAAAAATAGCAAAAATAGGCACCACTAGTGCTTACAAATAATTCTTAAAAAAACGCAGATGTGAAGATACTTTTTTACAATATACTATTGTAAATAGATAAAGTAAATAAAAAACAACCTAAAATATGACTTGAAAAAATAAGTGAAACATTTACAAACAGAAATGTGTTTATAAACTGTTTGGAATGGCTTTAAATACTTTAACAGAAACCATCTGGAGCTTCAAACTAAAAGGATCAGGTACGTTTAGTGAAATGAACTAATAATATAGCTTTAGAATTTTTCTTTGTTTGTAAGAACAGTAGATTTTATTATTATTATTTAGGCAGATTATTCTATATTTATTTAGACAGAATTAATTGCATTTTTTCTGATCTTGGATTTTAGTATTTAAATGATGAACAAACACCTCCCTATGGCTTATAGCCCCCTGATTGCCTTCACTATGGAAAGGAAACAATGAGGTTATCTTTTAGGCGTTCTTTTAAACTTGTCTTTTCTCCTATTTCCTGTCATTTTAACCGAACATTTTAAAAAGTAGTATACTTGAAGTAAATTCTATTAAGAATACTTAAGTATAAGTTTAGAAAGTATACCAAACAATGTACTTTTAGTGTAATTAAAGTATTACTAAAGTAAAACTTCTTCAAACTAAATTGGGACATTTTTAAGTTAACTAAAGTATACTTAAAGTATATGTCGGGTTCATAAAATGTAGGGTTTTGCTTAAGAAGAACTGAAATACACAATTTCTGGATACAATTCCTGCAGGAAGGAGAGACAGTTGAACCCCAGAAGCTCCTCCTGGACCTCCTCTGCAGAGCGTTTTATTAACAGAACATGACGCATGGTTACAAACAGAGTATTGTTCTGACAGAACAATTGATCAGTTCATGAAGACAGAATGCTCCATCAGAATGACAAGGCAGGATGGTCTCCTGACTGGATCATGAGACAGGAGTGGAGCATCCCCTCGCACAAATGTTTTATAAGCACACATTAATTTTATAATCATCATTGAATAAACCTAACAGTATACTTTAGTAAATAATAAAGTAAACAATAGTATAGTCAAGTACACTTGACTATACTATTGTTAAGTATATGAAATATAGTTTAAAATAAATAAACTCTGCACTGCCTGATTTGAAGTATGAACTTAGTGCATTTTTAGTATACTTGAATAAACTACTTTTTGCTAACGGTAAAGTCATTTTGTTTGTTTTGCTTATGCTAAAAAAAAAACCCCACACTCATAAATCTCTGTTGGCTTCATCCAGCTTCCAGGCATCTCTGAGGTCAGCCATGATGATCGGCCTCCGGCTTCTCTCTGCGGCTCCACTTCACCTCGTTAGTCGACAGATCCACAAACTGGCTTCGCTGCGGAACGCCACATCGCTGCCTCCCAAAAAGATGCAGAGCATACTGTACCCCTTCAGAGGCCTAGAGGAGCACCTGGACCGGTGCGGAGCTGAGCTGTCTTCCTCTGACATACAACCCAAACTCTCAGCCGGATGATTCTTAATCAGCCGGAGTTATTTTTTCAGGTCGGTGGACAGGATGCAGTTCCAGCTGTTTCATCCCTCGGTGGAGGACATGATGGAGGCAGAGAAGCTCTTCTGTTCTTCGCCGACTCACAGGATCGATTACTACACCTCTGCTGAGAGGCTGGATCACGCTCCTGCTCTGAAGCAGCCAGAGGTCAGCTCACAGTCCGCAGATCGCTCAATGTTTTTACTCTCCTGTATGAATCTTTAATGGTTGCTGCAAACTAGGAGCTAAAACCTGCTGAAGATGTAATCTGCCTTTACAGCAGACTGTTGACTGTTTGAATGTGTAACCAGAATCTAAATAATGACCAGTCGCTTCAACGTCTTCCAGTCAGTCTTCCATGTTCAGCACAGCAGAGAAACTGCCCCTGTCAAAGTGTTCAATGACGTCCGTATAGATGTAGACTCTGGAAGAACCAGAGTGCAGGTATTATTGGACCTCAGTGCAGCGTTTCACGTTATCGATCACCTGATTTTATCAGAGCACCGTGAAAACTGGGACAATCCTTCTAGTCCAGTACTGGACTGGTTTAAATCCAAACTAATGCTAAGTTCAGACCACAAGCAGCAGGAGCAGCAAAAACGCTCGTGCTGCTTCATTTCTTATGCTTTTACAAATGTAGTGCTGACGCGCGGCTGAAGCATCTTTGCTGCTCTAGCTGCGCGATGGAAAGTGGGTGTGATGCGCGTTGGGTGGAACTACCCTATCCTTTCTTTGCCTGTAACAATGGCAGCTATATTTGCTGTGATCAGTGTGTAAAAAGCAGTAAATAAAAAGTAGCTGCTAGAAGGCGTTTTTACATACATAATCCAAGCTGCAGGCACCAGAATAATAAAATCAAACATATTGCCGGCAGGTTTCTACATTTTAAGTTAATTTAGTTGTGATCAACTGTTTCAGAGGAGCAATCATAGCGCTCTGCATCAGCAGCGCTGTGTCTGTCACCCTGCCAGCTCCCAGATCAGCTTCTCTGATTGGTTGATGCGGTGCATCAAGCAGCAAAAATTCAATTTTTCCAACTCCAGCAGCTGCTGCTTCTGAAGCGCGTCACACCTCAGATGCTCAGAAGCTACTAACGCGCTGCTTCAGCTCAAAATGCACTGCAGGACCTTTTACTGCATCAACCATCAACCATTGATGTTGCATGTAAACTAGCTGCTTCTGCTGCCTCTGCTGCGTCTGAACGCAGCATCAATGACAGAGAGTTTTATGTGTTAGCAGAGAAGTTTACATCAGAGACCATAAACGTCACGTGTGGCGTTCCCCCAGGTTCCATCTTAGGGCCCCTATTATGCAGTAACTATATGCATTCCTAATTCAGACTGAAGAATCTAGAAATAAGTAAATATTTCTTACATTAAGTGTATTTACTCTTAATTTGAGCTGATAAATAAGGTTATTTGGCTTTGGAAATAATATTTTTACTCTTAAAATAAGATAATTAGATATTATGCACTTGAAATACGACAATGCAATCATTTTTTCTTATTTTAAATGTAAATTGTTTTGTTCCATTTGCAAATTGTCTCACTTACCTCCTCAATTGAAGACAAAATGCACTTATTTTAAGAAGAAATGACATTTGAATTTCATTTTATTGTAGTGTACACTGAAAAAACGATCTAGAAATAAGTCAAAATTTCTTAAATTAAGTGTATTTAATCTTAATCTGAGTAGGTAAATAAAATAATTTACCAATGGAATGAGTATTTTTACTCTAAAAATAAGATAATTAGCTAACGAGCTCTAGAAATAAGACAATGTAATTATGTTTTCTTATTTTTAAGTATCTCTTTTACCTCCTCAGTCCAAGAATAAATGCACTTATTTTAAGAGAAAATGATTTATCTAGATTTAGATTTTTTCCAGTGTTTTGGGTGGATCTCTCCATTATTCTGCCATTATACACGTCTGGCTGACGGCCCACAGCTGCACAGCGCTCTGCGTCATCTCTGGCTGGATTTTGCTCCCCAGGTCCAGCTGTAAAGCTTTAAACCAGTCGCTGGTCTTCTGCCATGTGAGAATCAGTAAATCATCACTTTTTAATTCCTGCTTATAAATGTCTAATGAGTAAATTGTAGTTTAATTTTTCACACCTTCAGAGTGAAAATAAATCATACTGCAGGACGCTGAAAAGAAAAACAGGAACTAAAGTAGTCTAAATCAGGAAGGTGAAGCGGCTGCTCCAGCTGACTGGATCTGCTCCCACTGGAATAAGAATGAGAGCGAGAGACTTTGCATGTAAATGTCCCCCTGTCCTCCTAATATATAGACCCGGCCTGTAAAAAATGTCCCATAATGCCTCTTTACTCCCCTGCAGCCTCATGCATTAGTAAGCAGGAGCAGGCGGGCGATGATAAATGGGTAGATTTAACAGCGTTCAGAGGGGACAGTGGGCTCTCTTTGGCATGCTGGGTTAGTTCCCACCCTGCCTGTCTCTGAGGAAGATGTATCCACAGATGGCTGCCATCGCCGGCCTCTATCCGTCTGCGCGCTGTCATGGAGACGGATGAGTCCGAGTCGTGTCCTGCGGGACAAGGCTGGTCGGTTACTCTCAGAGATTTTAATGAAGATTTTCGGAGTAAAACCACAGAAATTCATCAATAAATTCCGGCTCAGAGCTTCGTTTAATGGTTGAATATTAGAAATCAGACATGCTGAACAGACTGGAAGTAATTCATCAGGGTTTGTCTTCTCAGGTGTGTTTCATCGGCAGGAGCAACGTGGGAAAGTCGTCTCTCATCAAAGCTCTGTTTTCCCTCACGCCGGAGGTAGAAGTTCGAGTCTCTAAAACTCCAGTAAGTCTTCTGAATAAACAGCAAACTTTATTTGAACTACTCTTCCTCTCTGCACAGGGTCATTTTTTTTTTCTGATGTTTGGAAATTGGTAATTTGTCCCTAAACATTTAGGCTGTTTCTCATTTCTCAAGAACGCGGCAGGTACCGTATTTTCACGACCATAAGGCGCACCGTACTAAAAGGCGCAGTCTCAGTTATGTGTGCCATTAATGTATTTAACACACACATAAGGCGCACCGGACTATTGGGCGCGGGTTTTATATACCGGTAAATATCCTCTACTACGTTTAAATACCTCTACTGCGTATTTAAAAATAGAGCGGGAGCAAAACTGAGTATGATTGTGCTTTATTCAAGTATTTATTACAAAGTATTAATCAAAGCCATCGAAGTCATCATCCTCTGTTTCTGAATTAAACAGCTGCGCTAAATCAGACATGCCAATTTCCCCTTCTTCGCTGTCAGAGTCACTTTCCGTGCCGGGCGGCTCCTCGGAAATGATGCCGGCTTTTGCGAAAGCTCGAACAACAGCGCCAGCAGACACGTTAGTCCAAGCATCTACAATCCATCCGCAAACGGTGGCGTAACCTGCCCGGTGCTGCCTTCCACTTTTCGTGAAACTGTGGTCTCAGTCTGTCATCCATCGCTCCCACGCCGCTCGCAGCCTTACTTTGAACGGCCGCTTCACACCGATGTCGAGCGGTTGAAGTTCCTTTGTCAGACCCCCCGGAATAAGACCAAGCACAGCGTTCATTTGATTCACCATGTTTTTCACATCGGCTGTGAGATGGGCACGCATGGAGTCACAGATTAACAGCGATGGTGATGCGTGGAAAAAACCACCTGGTCTCCTTACATACACCTGCCTCAGCCACTCTTTCATCATCTCCTCATCCATCCAGCCCTTTTCATGTGCCTTAATAACAACTCCAGCTGGAAAAGTCTCTTTAGGCAAAGTCTTTCTCTTAAAAATCACCATAGGCGGCAGTTTCTGTCCATTTGCGCTGCAGCCAAGCACAACAGTAAACGACGCCTTTTCATACCCCGTTGTGTGTATCGCTACCGTGCTGGTCCCCTTCTTCTCCACCGTGTGATTCACCGGGACGTCGAAAGTGAGCGGCACCTCGTCCATGTTTGTGATGTGGCTTGGCTGGATGGGTTTGTCGGCGATGTGTTTGCTGCAGTAGGAGTGGAAGCTCGCCAGCTTTTCATTATAATCCGCCGGACGTCGCTGAGCTACTGTAGTCCTGTTCCGGATGGAAAAATTGCCCTCATAGGCGTGTCTCTTTGCCATTTTCAGGGTTGTTATGACAACAATGTTGTGCATAAAGCACACACCTGTTCTTTTATACACAATCTACGCCCACACTTCCCCCTTTAACGTTCTCATGGCGGTCTCAACAACGTCCGAAGTAACACATAGGGCGCGCCGCACATTTTGAGGAAATAAAAAAGACGTTTATATGCGCCTTATAGTCGTGAAAATACGTTATGTTCTTAAGAAGAACACAGGAAAGTGTGGAATCGCAGAGAATGGCAGCACGCAGGATAAATATGGGACAGAAACATACTGATGACATCACCACACACTCGGCTCGTCTGGAGCTGTAGTTCTCCTCCTGTTATTACTAATCTCTAGAGCAGGGCTCTTCAATGTTTTCCAGGGCAAGGACCCCAAACGGAGCAGGGACCCCCTAATTATATATATTGTATGAAATAGTGTTATATCAAACTGGTCCTATAGTCACTCTATTACAGATGGAGTAATGTAACAAAAGTAATCCCTCCCTGGGATTATTAAAAGAATTTTTGATTCTGATTCCTGGTTGATGGAACAGGTGTTGTGAATGAAACGGTGCCCAGCCTGAAAGAGCTCCTGTGTGTCGCTGAATGTCAGCATCGATGACTGAAAGACATCTTCTGCCTCCATTTATCTGTTTGCTACAGTCTGTTGAATTCATGTCAATGTGGATTTAAAGACATTTCAATTAGGGGGAAAAAAAAAAATGTCTAATCAACCAAACCGTATGCAATCCTCATGCAGTACCTCTGTGGACCCCTGTTGAACACCTCTGCTCTACATAATAATAAATTCTTACTTTTTTCACTTAGTGGGGGAATAACAATGAACACAGTCAGATAAACACAAATCAAATGAGCATTTTGCCAAATAAAACAAAAAACTTGTCATCAGAGCCAGCGGTCCTTCACACGCGGCTATGCCGAGAGAGTGCTGCTGCAGATGGGCTAACGTTACCCTCAGAGGTCTGCTGGGGTTTTTTTAAATTACGCACTAAATCAGTACATTACGGAAGAGGATTAGGGCCACTAATAAAAAAAAAAAAAGTTAGCTAATTTTTTTATTTTATTTCAGTATAGTATGGGGGGAAAAAATCAGAATTCTGACTTTAATCTCAGAATTCAGACTTTTTTTTTTATTGTCAGAATTCAGTCTGAATTTTGAGATTAAAGTCAGAATTCTGAGAAAAAAGTCTGACTTTTTTCCAATACTAAACTGAAATAAAATTTAAAAACTTTTTTTTTTCCACTGGCCCTAATCCTCTTCCGTAGTACATGGGCCGTATAGTGTTGCTTAAAAGTATAATGTTCTCGCCTCAAATGACCTTAAAACGTACTTTTATTGAACAACAGCAACAGAAAAGAGAACTTTTAACTTAATACTCTGAGCTCTGTGAGCGCTAACCTGGAAGCTAACGGTCCCGCAGTGCATGCTGGGACAGCATGTCAGTCTCAAGAACAGACAACTCTGCTCTGATGCATCCTATGCAAGGTGGGCCATACTCTAAAACATCAGCAGTGCTACAGAAGTGTAGACTGTGGCATGAAAGTGGACTGGGAGATTTCCAGCTAAAGGGATGATCATGAAAACAGGTCTGCTGCACAAACACTGAAGAAAAGTTCCCAAAAGACTGAAACTCTTTAAAGAAAAAGCAAATTTTTGAGCAGTTGAATGTCTTTTTTACAATCTCTTTTGTTGTTTAAATAAAATATTAGCCTTTTTTATTATAAATGTTGTTATTTTTAAAGTTTAAGTCCTCATATGTTGTGTTTTGTGGCATTCTGCACTTTAAAGATTCATCTCAGTGGTCACGTTTTGAACACCATAATGTATTGAGTAAGTATAAATAATGTGAACATATTCTTTTTGACGTTTCATTAATATTTTTCCTTTTCAGCTACACAAGCATCCTCTTTAAACGGCTCAAAATTTTACTATAAATGAGAATTTACCAGATTCTTCTCCTCCTTTTTGGTGCTATAGAAATGGCCGCCCTAGTATCCATTGTAGTTGAAAAGTTCAGTACAGCACAGGAAATGCAGATGGCATCAATAAATGAGCTGCTGCGTCGTCTCCTTCTGTTTTTGGTTTCTGAAACGTTGAGAATTGCTAAAGAGTGAAAAGGATGACAAAAAAAAAAATCTCCTGTTTTGCTAACAAAATAGGAAGCAAAGAAAAAGGCTGGATGTGAATCACCTCTAAAGGCTGTTTTGATATCTCGCCTTTAGGGTCACACCAAGAAGATGAACTTCTTCCGAGTTGGCAAAGCTTTCACCCTGGTGGACATGCCGGGTTATGGCCACAGAGCTCCTAGAGACTTTGTGGACATGGTGGAGCCTTATCTTTACTCAAGGAAAAAGTAAGTGGCGCCTGTTAGGAGGGCAGTTTTAGAGCAAATACAGATTTTTAAAATGAGTTTAAAGCATTTTTCTGCAGAACATCAACAGACGGATGTGTTTGACCTAGGGATGCACGATATTGGGATTTTGGCCGATATCCGATATGCCGATATTTTCAAACTCATGTCGCCGATAACCGATATTGATACCGATGTTAAAGCTGGACAAAAATAAGTAGTCTTTGAAAATAGCAGTTTTGTTATCCATTTCTGACACTTTATTTTCATATGCTGATATCAAATAGATTTTTAAAAACGCGGTATCGATCTATTTTACTTTCAAAATCTCGTGAAATTTCATCGTTCTGTCACAAACTCTCGTGATATTTTGCAAATTCTTGTGAGATTTTGTTAGTAAAATAGATCGATACCGCGTCAATATATCAACATATAAAAATATGGCAACATTTCGTGAATTTTCGGGGGATTGCGTAGCATAACGATGACATATAGCAATATTTCATTAGTAAAAGAGATTGATATGGTGTTTTTAAATGGCAATATATCAGCATATGAAGATATTGTGATATTTTAATGTATCAATATTTTTTCCCTCGTCTTTAGAAGTTTTTAAGTCTGTAAAAAAGAAGTTTTTGAGGAAGAAGAAGAAGTAGTATTTTTTTTTTTTTTTTTAGACTTTAGAAACTCAGAAGCTGATCAAATATCGGGTTAAATATCGGTGGGGTGGCCGATGTCCGATATTCAGTTTTAAGGCCGATACCAATAGGGGGCCGATTATATCGTGCATCCCTAGTTTGACCGCAACGCGTCAGACAGTTACCCCTAGATTCCACATACTCCGTCAGCGCTCCGCCCCGCTGACGTACGTCGTGCGGAGCGCTTGTCTTTCATGTAAATCGATGAGAGCTGTTCCACATCCACCGCTGCTCCTCCGCACGTCTCCGTCCACATACGTCTTCTCCGTCCGTCACCGACAAAATACGGAGCCGAGCTATTTTTTGCTCCGGTCCAGCCAGGTCAAGATCCGCTATTACAATCACACCAAAAAGGAAAAAGAACATCAAGAAACTCCCGTTCGTCAAATTAAAATATAGTAGCAACAGATTGGTAAGTAGAAACTAGAGCATAATTCTTATATATTCCAAAAACACTAACATCGTTTATTTAAATGATACGATGCAAACTATTGGTTATTCACCGAGGGACTTAAAGTTTAATCAAATCTAGTCAAAAGAAACTTCTTATTACAGGAATGAAAAGAGATGCTGAGTTTGGAGTAAAGAACAAACAAAGTTCATTCATAAAAAGCAGTTTTGAATTATCCTAGTTATCCCCGTTAGAAAAATCTACAAAAAAAAAAAACAATATATATATATATATATATATATATATATATATATATATATTTGGGCAGAAACTAAACATATGCTGTTAGTTTTTATATTTTTTTAATATGTCATATTAAATTAAGCGTTCACAGGGTTTATACAGGAATGAGTGACTCTAATTTAATGCTATTTTAATGCTATTAGAAATTATTTTAATGCCATCAACAAGAACCATGTACACAAGTTATTAGTGTACATGAAATATGAAGGAGCTGTAAGCAGAGTTCCATGACTCTTGTATGTATACGTATATATATATTCTCTAGCTTTTTCTGCGCCTCGAGCTTCTTTTCCGAACATACGGCTTTATAAACAGTTCCACGCAAATTAATCGCGATATAATATATCTGACGAAACATTTTTTATTAAAAAATTATAAGTGCCACGATAAACATATTTAGTTAATTTTAGTGCCAATTAAGGCCTTGATAAAAAAAAATGTATGAATTGTAATTATTTTTAATGATCCGCGGAAACCCTGGTTCATCTGGCGCATGCCCTCTACGATCTCCAAGGAACGCAGAGCGGAGCGGACGGGAGCCACAGCGGAGGATGTAGGCTTTGCTTTGCGCAGGCGGTCTGGAGCGCAGCGGGGCGGAGGGTTAGGCTCTGCAGATTGAACTGCATCAAAACATGTGATGCATCAACTTGCAGATATGTTTGACAAATATTAACGTTCTTTTAAACCTGATCCATAGCGGCAAATCTATTCAGCATTTCTATAATACATTAGATTGAAAATCTCTTGAAGAGCAGAAAAGGTTTCCCTTCTCTTATTTAATGAATACTGTCACTTTGAACCCCTACAATTGATTACTTGTTTTCAGGGTGGAGTTTTTCCTGTCAAAACAATGGTAGCATCTTTTCTGCACTGGAGTCTTTGCCTCGTGCTCTAAATAAAAAAACCTCCAAACAGGAAGTGACACATTGGAGCAGACAAACAAACTAAGCAGCTGGAGATTCTTTATGTGTGATGTGTGTAGCTTCATCCACCAGGTGGCGGTGTGGATCTTCTTACAGATAGCTGCAGTTCTTTGGTGGTTTTGCTGTGAGAATTTATTTGGGTCCATTTTTTTAGTTTCCTGTACGAAGTCCTGCAAACATTCATCGCATCATACTGATACTGATGACTGATTTAATGAATGTACTGAGAGTCGATCTGTGTCTGACGTCTGGCTTCCTCCAGCCTGGTGAGGACGTTCCTCCTGGTGGATGGGAGCGTCGGTCTTCAGAAGGCAGACCTGGTTGCCCTGGAGATGTGTGAGGAGACCAGATGTCCATATGTGGTAAAACTTCTGTATATTTAAATGTGTCTAATCTTATTTCAGAGATAATAAAAAACTTAATTTCTTCTTCTATTTAAATTATTTTGTTTGGGAACTTTAAAATTGAACTTAATGTCCTTTTAAATCCATAGAACAGCTCAGGAAGCGTCAGAGTTTCCACTGCATAATGGGAGTCATGGCTTTTAACCACTTTATCTCTCTTTTTTAGCTTTGACTCATCCGTCTTTTAGATCCTCGACACGTCCGCGGTGAATTAATGCTGAACGTTCACGCTCAGCTATCTAAAAACATCCAGAACTGCCCTGCTGCGACGTAATAACGAAGCACCAGCACTCTGAAGGAACTCGGCCCTTAATTATTCATGCCATTAGGGTTATTAAACTCAGTGACATATCAGCCATGAGCAGAGCTAAAGTGAGGAAGCAGTGATGGAGAATGTGGACACCACTTCACCCAGCTGGAACCTCATTTTTCAGGATTAACTCCAGCGGTTTCCGATGTTAGCCGTTCAAAAGACACCTTTAAATGGATGTCAGGGTGAAATATACTCATTATTATCATTATGGCAAAATTAGCATGCTGTATCACAACCATAAAGGACGGCTTTAAGGCTATATTTGGTAAGAAGACATATTTTAAAAGCCTTGCGATCATCCTCGGTGTATTGATAGTGGATTTGGTGAATCAGGTGGACTCCAGCTGCCTTTAATGAACATCTGGCTGTAATTCAGAAGGCGATGGAGACAAAGGCAATGAAAAAACATTTCCCTGATATCAAGGTGCTCTATTCTGGGTGTCGATGGTTCATAAGCATCTTTCTTTGACTGTGGTCTGTTAGGGCTTACACTGCCACTTAGTGGGCAGATAGCGAAAGTGCAACAACAAATGTCTTCAACCATTTAAGATCCTCATTAGCATCTATAGCAGGGATCTCCAACCCTGGTCCTAAAGTTCTGCTGCCCGGCAGACTTTAGACCAGGGGTCAACAACCTTTTTACAGTTGAGGGCTAATTCAGGGCTACTGAGTCACAGGAAGGGCTTCCAATACTGACCTATGAATCGCAAGGGTCAACGTTCACCTAAACTTCATACATCATAAACATATCTTTATCGTTTCTTTAAATTTATAATTTTCTTTTAGACATTTTCATTTTGAAATCTCTATAAATGCTTAAATGCCATATATGATTAAATGATGAAATGTTCTATAACTGATTAAAAAAAGAAAAGCAACAGAATACAATGAAATTTCAAACGTAGCTCACTGTTGAGTTGTTCTATTTTCAGAAGACTCTAAGGGCACCCCTTGTGGTCCTTGAGGGCCCCTTGGTGCCTGCGGGCACCATGTTGGTGACCCCTGCTTTAGATGCATAACCTGCTCCATCATAGCTAATTCAAATATTCTTCATGCCATCAGCTTTGATGCAGCAATGTTGTAGCAGGGATGCATCTAAACTTGCAGGACAGGGTTAGAGACCCCTGATCTATGGAGGAGATTTTGATCCATTTTGGTTGCATGCACAGGATTTTTTTTTGTAAATGGAAACTATAAAAAAAAAATCAGTCCAGAATTAAAACTTTGAATAATCCTATTTATAAAAATAAAAAAAAAGCTTGGAGAGTAGATTTGCTATTTCTTTCTTCTTTTTTTTCCAGATTAAATTTTTCTAAAAAAATAAAAAATTTGTGTATATGTATATTTTTTTTCAAATTTTTTTTCCAACTTCCTTTTGTTGTTGTTTTTTTTTTTTTTTTTTTTTTACATAGTTACATTTTACTTTATTTAATTTTGTAAAAACTGTATTTGCAAGCTTAGTATTTTCTATTCTTTTAAAATTGTAATCCATAAATCTCATTATTGGAGCCCAATGCAGACGAGCACTTTGACCAATATAATGTTGCTGCAGACAAACAGAAACACGTCTTTATTCCTCGCTTCCGAGGAAATCCCGCCCTCTGAAGTAAAGAGAATATAATCACTAAAAATGTAAAAATCTGAAACCTGTAAATAAAAAATACATTGAAAATATGGTATTTGAAAATATAACATCTTAATACATACATAAAATAAGAAAAAAAATTATGAGAAACAGGAAAGTTACTTTCATAACCTCTTTTTTTAAATTAAATTGTTTTGCATTTGTTTACATTTTAATTTACACATTTTCTTTGTAACAATAGTGGAACAAAGTTGTCTCCCTACATTAGTGAAACTGGCCTCTTCCTTTTATAGTATTTCAGTCTTACAGGAAAAATGTTAGAATAGCTAAAATTCTTAATGGTTAGTTTGACTTTAGAAGGAAATCGTAATTGAAAAGGACATCAGGCAGCCTTTAATCTTTTATTTTAGCAACGTCAATCATGAAAACACATGAGTGACTGATAGAAAATGCTGCTGATATGTTTTTGAAAATGCTGTCGCTGTGTTTCAGATCGTGGTGCCGAAGATCGACAAGTGTGGACAGGGAGCTCTGCTGACGAACCTGCTGAATCTACAGGAGGTGGTTAACAGCCAGACCACCGGCTGCTTCCCTCAGCCTTTTCTCATCAGGTGATGGTTTTACTTTCTCTCCTCAGTGTCAGGCACACATTGTTCAGCTGCTGCAAATGCTGACTTTACACAAAGTAATGCTACGTTCAGACCGCACGCAGCAGGAGAAGCAGAAACGCGCTATGCTTCATTTTTGATGTTTGTACAAGTTAGTTGTGAAGCATCTTAGCTGCTCCGGCTGCGTGTCGAAAAGTGGATCTGATGAACATTGGGTGGAACTACCCTTAGGCCTGGGTATTGTTCAAAAATCTTCGGTGCCGGTATCAATACCGATACCTTCACTTCAATACCGGTTCCTGAACGATACTTTTTTCGATATCAATTCACAGAAAAAGAAAATTTCACAACATAATAAAGTACAAATCTTGCGTTTTATTTTAAGCTCTGATTTTTCCATTTACATTTTTCCTCTTACATAAAAAAAACTGTTTCAGTGAAGAAGAACAGTTGCAAACAAGTCAGTGTCTAATATTCACTGTTAAATTGTGAGGACCTTTTTATTTAGCAGTTTTTCTTTAGAAAAATGAACATGTCTGCTTTTTTGTTTTTAGACATTATTTTTTTTTACTTTCATTTTGACAGACAGCTAAACTACTTGTTTATTTCTGATTTGGTTTAATTACAGCGGAAGTTCCTCGTTTTCATGTTTTGCGTTTTAATTGTTGATGAACATGTCAGAGACCCTGGTGACCAAAGTTTATTGGTCACTTCTAGAACAATAAACTCATTCAGAAAACAGATCATCCTCCATCTGTTTACTTTTAAACTCTCTCTGTATTTTACTGTTGTTTGTATTTTCACTTTAGAATAATTGTGCTGCATTAAAAATGTTTCTTTACGTCATAAAACGGGTTAAATTTCTCAAGATTAAAGTTTGTATGATTGTTAGTTGTAACTTAATCAGTCAATTATTATCTTCACTTTTTGTTCATTCTTGCTAAAACGTGATTGATTAAAAAAACAACAAAAACTTTAATCCTTATTTGCAGGAAAATATTTTGACCAGGCAAAATTGTTGGAATATTAATTTGTTTGCTTTGATCTGATCCGATTTCTTTGTGGAAAAAAAGGACACTTTAATCCTCCCCTCCTGCTGGTGACATTTGTTCCTTATTGCTTTGCAGCGATTAAAGGTCGCAGTGGTGCAATGTTGGTCCATCAGCTGCATAAGACCTTTCAGTGACTTAAAGGACATATATTTAGACTTACAGTCACCTCCTTGGTGTGTAGTAGGGACGTGGAAAAAAAAATCGATTTGGTGATATATCGTGATATTCGTTTCCCCCACTATAATATTTTATATTTATAATATTACTTTTTCGACTTCAGAAGCGAGCTTTAAGACTAATATTTTGTGTAAATCGTAGACACCCCTCCCAACCACTGTTTGCTCAGGGAAGTATTCTTAGTGTTTATCAAGTGAATCAACTTCAATTAGCTTTATTCGTTTATAGCTCTATAAAAAAGTTACTTCCCAGCACTTTTGTAATATTTTTACTTTTAATGATGAATTTCACCAGTATGCAACTCGTAGTAGTTGTCTTATCAGGCCTCCTTATTCTCGTACAGCTCAAACACAGTTTAGTGTATTATACAGAGGATCAAGGATATGGAACAGTCTTCCCACATCACTGACAGATCTTTCTAAAGAACAATTTAAATGGAGAGTAAAAATGCTGCTACTAAGTTGTCTGAACTTTCCATATGGATTTGTGGTCTAAATGATATGTTAAATTGTTTAATACAAAGAAATGCTGTTTTTTTACACAATATCATATAGATGTCTGAAATGGTGAAATATATTGGTTTTTATGGAGACTGCCACTCATTAAGCCCCTTGAGGGTTTTTCGGCAGTTGTCCATCACATTTTCTTTTTTAGTGAAACATTATTCTATTTTTATGTTTTTGTTGTGAAAATAAAATAAAAAAAAACTAAAAAATATTGATCTTTCAGTCTCTAATATGGATAAAAAAAGAAAAAAAAGAAAAACATTTGTGCCTAAAACAATTGGGGAAAATGGACCAACTCTGCACCTCCACTCTGGTAGGTGGCGCTGTGGAGCCTCTTTACTGTGCAGCACGTCACCATCTCTTTAGTAACAGTGGAAGACGTTAACATGAAAACCCAAACAACATGGATTTATCTGGCTAAAATTGATGTCCTTGATGAATTGAAGTGTTTTTTCTGGGAATAACCAAACATTCAAGTGTGAGACTGTTCTT
Organism: Cyprinodon tularosa; assembly: GCF_016077235.1. Lineage (NCBI taxonomy): Eukaryota > Metazoa > Chordata > Actinopteri > Cyprinodontiformes > Cyprinodontidae > Cyprinodon > Cyprinodon tularosa. Next base: position 1,594,672 of record NW_024038669.1, read on the forward strand.
TATGCAGGGGGTGGGTTGGTTCCCCTGGGGGAAGTGTGTGTGATTTTATAAGGTATAAATGATTGTACTGAGCGTGCTGCAGTCAGAGAGCTCTATCTCTCTGTCTGAGGATGTTAAATAAATTTGAACCTTATTTCTTGCAAAAAGAAATTTCTTGCAAGCCTCAGCTTCCTAACTCCACAATAGCTGGGTAAAATATCACAATATTGTAATAATATCACGTATCATATCACAACACCCATGCCGATACTCATCCCTAGTTTGTAGCCTATTAATACTCCAATTATCTCTCAATTTTGTATTTAAAAAATCCACATATTCTGATGATGGAAGGGAAGGCTGCGGTTTCTACCCCCTGGCTTTGGTTTGGCTCGACCCGTTCCACTGCACTCATAATTTCCCACCCTGAACCCAAAGCCCGACCCTCCACATGCTCCCATTAAGTGCTGTGGTTGCAGTCTAATGAGGCATCCTCTGTGTTTCATGGCCTTCAATCCTCTGACTCCTCCGAACCTTCTGCTAACTGAGTGACGGCGCCGTTGCTCCTTTAATAACACCACCAGCGTTGCTTCTGGTCTCCAGGGTTCATGTTGGGGAATCTCTGTGCATACAGGGATCAGTTTCTCTGAAACACAGAGAAATCACTTAATCACGTAGCACTGGATGCATCGCTATCTTGATGGCCTTCTGGTTTTATGGATTTAACGACACGTAATCTGCTTTCTGTTTGTTGTATCGTGAGAAACAGCCTTTCTGGTTTAAACATCCTACACCTTCAGCTCACACTGAATAGAAATAGAATAGATTAAGGTTAGCTTGTTAATCAGAATCGACCAATAATTTTTCATATCATATATAATTGTTTAATAATTTGTGTGACTGTGACTTGAATCATGTCATTCATTCTGGTCCAGAACCTGTTTTGTGTGTAAAGGTAATTTTTCCTTCTCTCTCTTTGCAACAGCTCTATTCATTACTGGGGAATCCACCTACTGAGATGCTTCGTTGCACATGTGACGGGGAGCGTCAGGCTGAAGGACACCTCACAAGGTGGAAAAGATGCCAATCAGTGTCACTGAGGAAGAATCAGGACCTAACAGAAGCTTCTACTGTTGGATAACTGTACAGAAATCCTAAATTATGAAGCCACATGTTGGCAGCTGCTCTGGTTTTGTTTTTGTTTTTTTAATAAAATTTTTAACACATCTTTTTGGTGTATGATTCATGTTCCTTCATAGTTCATAGTAATATATATTGCATTTTCAGTTAAATTCCGTTTTTATAGCACAGATTCACAACACAAGTCACTTCAGAAAGACAATTCAGTCAGGTCATCCAGATTGGTAACGTTTTCTTTTTTATGAACCCAGTTGATCTAGTCTTACACATTCGCTTGCATTTTTTCTGCACTCTGCAGCAATACCTCCCATCGAGCAGGCATGCAGTGACAGTCCAGAGAAAAAGCTCCCTTTTAACAGGAAAATACACAGAGTATATAATTTATTTATATAATAACTTTTGTATAATTCATAATAAAACTTACTCTGTTCCGCTAAACTAATTTACCTGCAGGCAAATAACGGTATCATCAATCCAATATGAAACTTATAATTGGTTTTCCATTTTATTGTTCTATTAGCCTTGTGAGACCATCCTGATCTCGCGAGCTTTCAAGGTTTCACTCGCAGATCAGTCTGGAGACTCTCCGTTAAATAAAATTTGGAGGAGTTCACCAAACGAACATCCAATCAGCGTTGGCTTTGAGGCGGGTTGAGGTGTGACGCAACGAGAAGCGCGACAGTTCAGTCTAAAGAACATGGCAGCTTCAGCCGATGAAACTAGCGTTAGCGTGCTATCGAGCAAGTTTTATTGGAATTACAGAGTATTTCTTCACTGAAAGAAGAGCAAAACACTGCTCTGGAGGCTTTTCTCAGAGGAAAACATGTTTTTGCTCTTCTCCCGACTGGTTTCGGCACGAATAGCCTGGCTTGTGGTTGTGTTTTCGTCATCGCTCTGTTAGTTCGTCATATGCTTCGTTGATCTGATTGGTTTATTTGGCCCGTCTATCACCAACATAGGCCAATCAGCTAACCAGTATTTTCGCCCCTTCCCAAAATTACTTCAACGGAAGGTTTTCAGATGGATATGCGGAGCAAATCCATCTGGCGGAGTCAGGTTACGATTCCATAATACTTGAAGTCTAAAAAAATAGTTTTCATATCTGTTTGTATATCTTTGGACAGTCCCAAAATATGTGAGGAAAGTCTCCCACCTTACCACAGTTTCTGCTGCAAAACAAGAGATGTAATGATTGGAGTGCAATGTAATGGATCTTGACTTTCCAATCAAACTATTAATCAAACGACCTATTAGTTCATTTATGTCCTGAGCTAAATGTTTCTTCCCATGCTTCACCTGACATTATATTCACCTATAACTGCCATTTCTCTTTAATCTCTATATTTTTTATATTATATTTATATTTTTTCTTTCTAAACCTTTTGCTATGGACAGTTTCTTCAGACTTGTTCATGTAAAATGTGATTTTCTGCTAATCCTTATGAGTTTGAAGATAATGCCTGAGGTGGTTTTCTATATATTTTCCTCTATATTTAATTCCCTCTGAATCTTGGCCTGCTTTAACACACCTATTTTAATTGTAATTAGGCCAGAAGGACTCCTGAGAATTTGGCTCAATCCAAATACATCAATTCAGAGCCCAAAACTCCTTTTCCGTCACCCTTAATAGGCTAAATAGTTAGAACTCTATCATAGGTAGAAAAAAAGGATGAAATAGGGACTACAGTAGTGGTTCCAAAGGTGGCCCCCACTGTAATCTCCAGGCTTCAAGAGAAAACACAATTTAGTTTCATCACATGGTTATTATGATTGACATAATAAGTTAGTTGCAGAAACATAATCCCTCCATTGTGAACTTTTCCTTCCTGTATTTTTATTATAATGCCACATTTGCTTCCAGCTGTATTTTTCCCCGCTTGTCTCTGAGTTTCTCGGACGGTACGTGAGGATTCAAAGGGCAATTTTTGCCGATGGAAACAGCTGTTTTTCATGCCCAACCCTGCGGGGTCGGAGGTTAAGCACATAATCACACTTTGCCTGATGTAAACCGAAGGCTGTGGCTGCGGTTCCAGACCAATTTAAAGAAAAAATCTAATAAAATTCATCACTGTAAACTTTCTAATGTTTAACCCAAACTCATTAACACAGCAAGGTCCTCCGGTTTATTTACGCAAGAAAAATCTCCGTCCATATCAATGTTTTACTTCATACATGCAGGCAGCAACATCACAGCTATAAAAGTAAAAAAAAAATAAAAAATTACATAATGCATTTAAAAGATGTCCATGAAGCAAGCATTAAAACTACATTTATTAAATAAAAAATAATTACAGTGACGTGTGTCATAAGCTTTATATGAGTACATAAAACTAGGGTAATATAGGCAACTCATTATACGACAGCAGTAAACAAAGGGAGTTAAATCTATCAAGATAAATTAAGACATAAAAGAGAGATAGACCAAGGATTTTATCTTTCCTGTCACACCTGTTCTCACACATACAGCAATTTGGGTTTTAAATCTCTCAGTTAGCCTTGAAGTTTTCCTCTTTGTACTTGCTTGTCCAATGCTGTTATAGACATTTCAGTACATGGAGTGATTTTAAAAGTAGAGATGGGTAGCACCACAACTTTTACTGGAGTAACAATACATTATCATATTTTCAATTATGTAAGTATTTAGTGGTTTAGTTTTTTCCCAGCGTTTTTATTGTCATTACACTCTCACATAGGGTGACCAAACGTCCGTATTTCCCGGGACATATCCGTATTTCACGTCCTGTCCCAGGCGTCCCGGGTTTTTTTTTAGAAAGTGAGGAAATGTCCTGATTTCACTGCGCACGACGCTCCGTGTGACGTAATCCCTGAGCCGCGTCAGTGCGGGCAGCCCTGTTCTTAATCAGAGGCTCTGTTCGAAAACCTAGGATGCATCCTCAAAGGACGCGGTCTACCTAGACTGGATCCTTCGAAGTCCTTGAAAATAAGGAGGCCGGAAGAGTTTTGGCTGTAAATTCGAACAGGTCCACCCTTCAGCGGGTTTTACCGCCGTATGCTCTGTTGCTTAGAAACCGTGAAAGTTGACACACAAAGCAGGAAAAGAATGAATACCGAGGTTTTCAAAACTGTTTGTTTATTTATTTATTTTTTTAAAAGTTAAAGTGAACAAAGACTACACTCACAAGAATCCAGAGTGGAATAAAGGTTCCAACCACCGGGAGCAGGAACAAATAAAATCAAATGTAATGATAGAAACCTTAGTCAGTTAAATAACATGCTGCTGTCATTTTGCACATCTCTGATGTTGCTGCTATTTTCAAATATACATTACTGTAAAAATGTAAAAAATTTCTAACCCTTTTATTTGGTTTTCCCAAATGAAAATATGGTCACCCTACTCTCACACATACAGTAGCCTCGTGAGACCATCCTGATCTTGCGAGCTTTCAAGGTTTCACTCGATAATCAGTCTGGAGACTCTCCGTTAAATAAAATTTGGAGGAGTTCACCAAACGAACGTCCAATCAGCGTTGGCTTTGAGGCGGGTTGAGGTGTGACGCAACGAGAAGCACGACAGTTCAGTCTAAAGAACATGGCGGCTTCAGCCGATGAAACTAGCGTTAGCGTGGCTATCGAGCAAGTTTTATCGGAATTACAGAGTATTCCTTCACTGAAAGAAGAGCAAAACACTGCTCTGGAGGCTTTTCTCAGAGGAAAAGAACAGAAGGTTTCCAGATGGATATGTGGAGCAAATCCATCTGGCGGAGTCAGGTTACACATACAGAGCAATGAAATTAACTCTCTGCATTTAACCCATCCCCTTGGGGAGCAGTGGGCTGCCATTGTGCGGCACCCAGGGAGCAGTGTGGGGGTTAAAGGTGTTTGCTCTATGGGCGTAGGTTTGCATAGGGATCATAGGGACATGTCCCACCCAAAGTTTTGGACCAACCTACTTGTCCCTACCAACAATTACATGTGAAAAAACATTTTTGTAATTTACGATACAGCATTGTTGCAGCAGTAGAGGAGTTCTGGATGGAGAATTTTGATAGACGAAAACATGTGTGGAATGGTATTTTTCCTTGGCCTGTTTGTGAGTGATGTTAAAGTCTGTCATTTCTTTTTTCCTGAATCGGTCTCCGCCAGTCACGTGACATTTGTTGCTAAGACGCCATTTTAGGTGGAAAAGGCGTAGTGTAAACAACCGCAGCATAGCTAAACGAAGGACTAAAGGCCCGTTTACATAGCAGCCTGTCCAAGATAAGTCATTACAGTTAACATAAGCCTGAAAACAGGGGCGGATTTAGGAAAATCGGTCTCCGTCAGTCACGTGACATTTGTTGCTAAGACGCCATTTTAGGTGGAAAAGGCGTAGTGTACCGCGCCCGAGGTAAACAATTGACGTCACTTGGCGGAGACCGATAGGAGTGATTTCTTAGAAGCCTTGTTGTGATGAAAGGAAAAGAAGGAGGTTTGAAAGGAAGTTTCCCCCTAGGTTAGATAAGAGGGAAACATGTCAAGATTCTCACGTCCTGGTGTGAATAGAAAACAATTGTCATCTCTGTCCTTTGATGAACTAAAGTGTTTCTCTTGGGAAATGTTAATGTGTGGGGAGTCCCCTTTTTTATGCAGGGGTTGGGATGCTGCAGCCTCAGATCAACACTGAGAGCTGCATTCAGCTGGTCGTGTTGTTCTCTTCTGCAGAGTAAAATGAAACCTTTTCTTCCTTGGAAGTGCAATTTTTTTTTTTCTACTCAACACATGTTTTATCTAAAAGCAAAATGTTTATTTTTGTTTTTACAATTTTGGTATTATTCCTGCTCTAAGTGGGTCACTTTGTGAGCTAAAGGCATGTTTAGAGTCTCTACACTCCAGTTAAGGATTAATCGATTACTAAATTTGTTGACATTATTCCAATAGTTGATTAATCCAATGAATTGTTTTTAGCCGTAAATAAAATACATGAAATGGGTTAAACAGAGTAACTACAGCCTAGATGTACAACTTGTAGAGTAAAGTTATATTAAATGCTCAGTGTCAGTTCCTCTTCTATTCCCAGTGCTCATGTAAATGCAATACATTTATTTTGGCGTCCCTTGAATCTATTATTTCGCTTTGTTTCATGATACAAAGAGAAAAATTAAAAGATAAGAGTGGGTTTTACCTCTGTTTACCTCTGCACAATACTATATCTTCAAAATAAAAATGTATAAATCCACAAATAGCAGACATATTTAGACTATATTCTGTTAAATAGGCACAGATTTACCTACTGTCTTAGTCGCTGGTAATTTTAAATGCAAATCTTTTCAAAGTGGAAAAAAGTCCTAATTCCTCATTCATCAGAGCCAGTTAAGCTTCAGTCATTGACAAAAAGCATCTAGTGTGTGTGGTGCTTATAAAGTTTGTATAAATGTAGCAAGAAATGCTGCTTTTCTCTTTAAATGTAATACACCCTCATTTTCACGTCAAGCATAAAAAAACGACAATGCATATTTTTGCATAGGACCAATGACATCAGACCAATAGTGTCCCTACCAAAGTTGAAATCCAACCTACGCCTTTGGTTTGCTCAGGGACCCAGAGTGGCTGTGGGAGTCGGAGTTGAACTTAGAACCTCTGGATTTGAAGCTCAATGCCCTAACCACTAGGCCGCCACTCCCCAAAGCAGGAAGTAGCGTGAAGGGTCTTGCCTAAGGACCCACACTGGCAGCTCATTCCCCCCAGGAATACGAACCCAGGCTTCCTGTTTGTAGGATGGGTGACTGACCACCATCTGATTCAGGATTCTAAGTGATTTAATAAGACAGACCAAAATAAAAGATTTTGTGCAATCTCTGGTCTTTTAAAGACTATAATGAAATAACTGAGATAATAATTAATACCACATAAAAAAAATCAGAAATCAAATAATTTCCTTTCCAGAGTTGTGAAACCCACTTTCACAGTAGGTCATCTCTAAACACATGTTAGGGCAGTGTAAAGTATCACAGGTGATAATTTTTACTCCTTTCTTTGCTCCTAAAAGTAGCTTAACCAGATATAACATAAGCTGGTGTTCAAACATAAACACTAACTTCGTTTCTTTGTGTATCCTTGTTATTTTTTAAGTAAAGTTACTGATAGAGCAGCCAAACATTTTGATGAATAGAAGTCTTAATACATAAAAATATTACTCAAGTAAAAAGTATGGTACTGTAAAACTACTCCTAAAACTATATTTTTATGGAAAGGTAACTGTAGGAAATGTAACTGAATTATGTAACTATTTACTCACCACCTCTGGTGAAATATTTTTGGCCCCTTCCTAATATCTTTTTTTTTTTTTTTTTTTTTTTTTTTTTTGCATGTTTGCATCACATTTGTCCAAAAATCAAACAAATTTAAACGCCAATTAAAGACAAAATGCCATTTTCGATGCCGTTTTTAGAAATGGCTTTGTAACCCTTTCCTGGCCGATAGTTCATAGTTACTTTCTCATTTGTTCCTGAATTTCTTTGTATCTTAGTACAATGTCTAGCTTTTACTTATCTTTCTGTTTACTTAACTTGATCAAGCAGGTCCAAATTAAGGGTTTTATTGATAAAGAACAGATGTTGTGTTAGTGAGGCCCAGGTGTGATTAGAGAAAATCAACTCATCGGCCGTGTCCAAATGTCCGTCCTAACCCCTCAAGCACTATATAGAGCCGGGACTTCATGGTGAACTCAGTTAACTGGCAGTTCACACAGACAATCACTACTTTTCCCTCCCTGTCGATCACATGACTCCTCGCACGGTGCCTGGGCCATCTTTGTTCTCTCTCGCCCCTAAATGAATCCCATTATGCTTTGGGTGGAGAGCTCTTGCAAAGTGTTCTGGGATATATCTGCTTATTTAGTGACCATTCATTTACACAATTTTTCAAAGTGCATTGTGGGAACTTTAAAGTCCACTACTGTTTAATCCACTAGACATTCGGACATGTCTACAAAATGGTGTAACCCTTATACAGCGCTCTATATAGGGCTTAGGGCGGACGTTCTGCAACAGCCATTATGTTTTAACAGATGGGAGTAATCAGATCGTCACATCAGCTGCAACCACTTAACATGCATACTAATGCTACGTTCACACCAAGCGTAATTTGAGCAGCTGAAGCAACGGGTTTACATGCAATGTGGTTGATGCGTATCGGGGTGCATCAAAAGATCCTGCAGTGCATCTCGAGCAGCAGGAGCAGCGTATCTTGACGCAGATGAAGTAGCGCATCATTAGTTTCTGAGCATCTGAGGCATGTGACACGCTTCACAAGCAGCAGTTGCTGTAGTTAGAAAAATTTAACTTTTGCTGCAAGATGTGCAACATCAACCAATCAGAGAAGCTGATCTCAGGCTGGCAGGGAGACAGACACAGCACTGCTGATGCAGAGCGCTATGATACAGTGGAACAGTTTATTAACACCTAAATTAAATTAATATGTTTGCTTTCATTATCCTGTTGCCTGTAGTTAGATCCACGTACATGAAAAACGCTAACATTTACTTCCAGCTGCCACCAACACTATGGAAAAAAAAAAACCCAAGAGTCGACCGGGCCTGAGGCAGCTGCTTCTGGGGATTCCCAGTGACAGAGCCCCACCAGTATATTATTTGGGTCTGAGAGGCTCCAACAGTGAAATATTATTTTAAGACAGGATTATAATTTTGATGAACTGACTGCACAGACCATGTTTGGGATAGACTTTCTCCCTTAAAACTGATTAAAATTACTTTTTCCCCACTCATCACAGCAAATATAGCAACACCACTCTGCCATTGAACACAGGAGCAACACAAGCATCTGATGCATCTGTACACACTTTACTAGATGCTCTTGAGGCTCGTCTGTCCTTAATGTGTACAAGCATCAAAAATGAAGCAGAAAACTGCTGGTCAAATTGCGTCGGTGTGAGGATAGCACAAGTTGTTGCGTATCTTCAGTTGTGGGGGAGATCTAATCTTAATCCACAGCAAATCAAAAACTGACCAGCAATTACAAACTGCAAGAAAGAAAAGAAAATGCTGAACATACTGAAACATGCTGGAAATCACCTGAACCTGCAAGTTTGATAACTTCATACAGGCACACTGATGATCCCATCTAAGTGGCACATCCTTGATTCAGGAAGAAACTGATACATATGTCCTATCTCATCTTGGGACGTTTCAGCCTTGCAGGGTTTGCACTGATCAGATGTTTGACTGGGAAAAATAAGAAGACCTCTCTGGTTGCTGCAGGATCTTGAAACAGTACATATTCTAAGCGTAGAGAGGTGTCTCATTGAAAGACTGCTGCAGGTTGATTTCTCAGAAACATACATATAGCAGGAGGATAAAGCTCGGTTTTGCCGGAGTCTACCAGGGGTTAATTGAGGTTGGGAAATTCACCCCAACTACTCCCATATGCTCACCTGGCAGTCAGCTGCGTTTACTGGAACTCATCATGGAGCAAACACGATAGAAGGCAAAGATCCTTCGGTCCAGATCTCCTGATTTTGGCACCATTTCAAATGCAGCTGTTCCACCTTTCATTTTCTTTGGAGTCTTTCAATCAGTTAATTAACTCATATTCTGCTGAAACTTCTAAAGTACGCACATGGTAGGATCGCACAGGATGCTCTTAAAGACTCACTGCTTGTACTTGAGAAGCAGGCAGACTTTTATGGGTTTTGCAGTTCTTTGAGTTCTCGGACATATGCAGTTGTTCTAATGTAGATGTTATTTTCCCAATCAGGCCATTCTGATTTCTGAATTACAAACATGGTGGACAGAGGCTATGCAACTTCATTGAGACCCTATGTGTGACCTTTAAGAACCTCCAACAAGTGCAGGAATGGCTTGTAAGTTTGATATTCTGTGTTTTTTGGATAATTCTCAGGTCTCTGCCTGATTGTATAGAAGCAAAAGTATTTTAAGCGTCAAAAGTTATACAGCTTTAGAGGTTTGTTCTTAACGTGTTAAAGAGATTGGGTGCACTCTACATTAATTCTGATAAAACAAAGGAAATCAATTTCAACATGCCGAATTCCAGTTTATACCATATCTTCATCAATAACTGGATTGATTTAGATACCTTGGATTCTTCTTGGACAATAATTAGACCTTTCCCTACACTAAACATCAACACCTTTGTTTATAGATGTTGGAGATCGGCCTGTTTTTCAGTCTAGTTCTTTGTCTCTGACTGTGATTGGGTAGATATTCCTGGATGGGTCGCCTGTGGAGCTGGTTTACAGTTGCCTTTTCTATCTTTGCTTCTGTCTGTATCTCTAGGGTGACCATATTTTCATTTGGGAAAACCAGTACACCTTGGAGCGGGGGGGCGGCGGCGGGGGGGATCTCTGTTCCCATGCATAGAGATGTCTGTGGCATGCACTCACTTAACATAGGCCTACGTAATCCTACAATAACATTATATTTACAGTTGATTTATTAAAAATGCTTTTCAGTAAAAGTCAACAGCAATAACTCCAATAACAAATGATAATTTTATTCAAAATGTATTTATTAAAAATGCTTAACAATTCCTGTAATGAATGAATAGCACAATGAAAGAAATAATGTCTCATCTAAACATCCCTCACTTAACAATAAAAGTTAACAACTCCCAATAACAGATGATACTCAGCCTCAGTAATGAATGAAATAATGTCTGTTCTGTAGGCTATTGGTAAAAATAAATTAACAAATGAGCTAATTAACAAAAAATACCTCTTGTGTAGCAAAAATAACTCAAAATGTACCAAAAAAGAACAAACATATCAATAGACTATCTTTACTTTCGGTGTCCAGGTGGCTTTTCAGATCCCTTGCACCTCCATTGGACACCGAGACATATGTGCCTGCTTTGCACACTGTGCACAAGGCCTCCCATTTGTCTCGACCCAGTCAGAAAGCGGGGAAACTCTTTTGTAAATCGTCTGTAAACATACATTTGCGCCTTTTCATGTTGTTGGCGTACTGACAGCCAGGCAATCTATATTCTGATTAAGAACAGGGCTGCCCGCACTGACGCGGCTCAGGGATTACGTCACATGCAGCGCCTGTAAATTTAATGGTCCAATGAAGGTAATTAAAAAAAAAACAGGACATTTCCTCACTTTCTAAAAAAAAAACCGGGACGCCCGGGACAGGACGTGAAATACGGAAATGTCCCGGGAAATACGGACGTTTGGTCACCCTACTGTCGCTACAAGGATGCTTAGTGTGAGATATTACCTTCGAGTCAATGAGACGATGCAATCAACTAGTTTTCCTAAGATAGAAAACTTTTAATCAATTTGACTGGATGATCTGGTGAACTGTAATGTGCTTTGAGATGACATGTCTTGTAAATTGGCGCTATATAAATAAACTGAATTGAATTGAATCAAACACTACAGAGCACAATGACAGAGCTATGGTCCACTTTGGGAAATTCAAAGATTTGGACACTGAGTATCTGCTCCGTAACCTACTGTATTTCAAAAGGCATTTTGTTCCTTCAGCTACTGCTGTTTTAAACAAGCTTCTTAAAATTCATTTTTATTCTTTTGCATTTATTTGAAGTAGTGTTTTGAAACACTGTTTTTATCAACTTGTGATATTGTTGTTTTTGTACAGCACTTTGGTGCAGTTTCACACCTTTTTTTTAAAGTGCTACTAAATAAAAAGCCATTTTATTTGCATTTGTCTTGTGATTGTTAAATGCATTGAATGATTGGTGTGGATTTCCAACTTAAAAGCCTTTGGAAACAGGATTCTCTTTATGGGACATAAAGATATCCAGCGAAACTGTTGCTAGTACTATTGCCTGACATAAAGTCCTTCCTGGTTGTCAGTCTGTCCCAAAATACGTAATGGATTTATTCTCAGTCAGTTTTAATGAGGTTTCTAATAAATATTTAAAGCTTATAATGTAGAGAGGCAGAAAAGTGACAGGTTTGTAAATAATGGATGGATGGATGGCTATAGAAGTATAAACTTAATAAGTTTATGAGGTTGCATATCAATATTGAGCAACTGTGGAAGTAAAGTTGAAATAAAACATGTTGCATTGGCTAAATATGGGGAGAATTGACCAAGTTGTTAGCCTCTGCATTGTATGTATCAAACTTAATGAACATGTCCAGATATTTTTTCTCATAGTCTGTTCTAAACACGTGGAGTTTTGGAGAAACTGAGATTTCAGGCCATTCTTGAAAGGGAGGCTTAAATTTATTTTCACGTCTGCAGCCGGAGAGAAAAAGCTCTGACTGGGGCAAGCTCAGTACATATTATACAACAGCTCCAAACACACACACACTCACAGGGGAACCAACCCACCCCTGCATATAAAAAACTTTCTTACAAACAAACATTTGGAGGAAAAAAACTTCAATTCATCAAGGACATTCCCAGTTAGGTTACTATATCTTTCACTGGCCAGGGGGAAATTCTCAAAACAGTCGTACTCCTGTTCATTCCCCGAGGGAGTCTTAAGCACCTTTAAGGGCATGTATCTATATTTCACCCTTGTCTACTAGAAACTGACATTTTTTCGATAATCCCACTGGTCATGGGATTCCCGTGGGATGGGAGTCAGTATTAGTAACAATCACGTGATTGGGACGGTACAGGATTAAACATTAACGGGAGCAGACGGGAGCGGGAGCAAACCAATATTAACTAAAAAAAACTAGGATCGATGCCAAAAAATAAAATAAAATAGAAAGAAAAAAAATCCACTACTGGCGCCGCCATTTTGTAGTTTTTTTTCTTGAAGCCTACACTATAATGCGAGTCAAAAAAACTACACGACCCAAAAACCAACAGTGCTTCCGCTCTGAGTTTTTCACCCGCGTTCAAAAACAACAAGAATGGGAGTGGTGCAGGAGCGGGAGTCATTCTGAATGGGAGCTGGATGGGAGTGGTAGTAATTTCACCAGGAGTGGGACGGGACAGGATTTAGATTTCTACTCTGGCCCGGGATCGAGACGGGACACAATTTTTTTTTGTGGGAGTGGGACGGGACAGTAGTGAAAATCCACTCCTGTGTCAGTCTCTATTGTCTACAGGGAGAAGGCAACTGCTCTCTGTCATCCCCACTCTTAACTCCCTGCATAACATTCAAGCATAGAGACTTGTACAAGATTTCTCTAAAATTAATCCTATTTGGCCGAGAAAAGGCACATTCTAATATTCCATTTCACACACGCCAGCTCCTTTCAGGTCATCTACATACTCATTACTCCATTTGGGCTACTATAGGTCCATTTCCAATATTCATTTTAGTTTACCTTCGATCAAGGCATAATCTTAAACTTCACCTTTAAAAGTCTAGTAGCCATTTAGTAGCAGTTTACATGAATAATGCACTAAATTAACTCCTTGTTAAGTAGCAATTAAATGATTTCCATTTGGCTTGAGTTTCTTGCAAGGGACTTGCGTAACTTGATTTGATGAAACATAAAGGTGTTTCCTCATTGGTATGAGGAAGGGGATCTTATCAGATTTTATGTGACGGATCAACTTTTATCTTTTTGTCTCCATCAGAACTGTCCTTAATTCAGTTTGCAGTAAACTTTAAGTATCAGCTGCTTTCATTGTGCAACGAGTGCAAAGGTTTGTGTGCTGGCTCGGCCATTATCGTTGGAAATCTGCTCTCAGATAATGATCTGACCTGATACACCCTCATTTCATCCGGTTACAGCACCACAATAAAATATGGAAAAGATGATAAAACATCTTGGACATGATATGTTATCATAACACCAACTTGAAAATATATTCACAAACACATATTTCCATCTAATATTCCAATTAACAAATACAAAACATGACATGCATGTTGTATACATATCATACATGTATATACATACTTTTGAATACATGTATATGTACTTGCATAACCCCCTTTTTTCTTATTTGGGTTTATACGGTAATGTACATGACGTTACTCTTAATACTAATGTTAACCATTAGGTCACCTTTAAACCATTTTTATTCTTAACTTATTAACATATGTAATTCATTATTTTGAAATTTTTGCATTTTTTTATGACAACTCTATATAGTTTATTGGAGTTGATGGTGGTAACAGTTGGTTAGGAATATGTATATTGTGCGTTAAAGAGGGAGGATATATAGTGAACCTGCTTTCAGAGAGGGGCCACCATCCAATAACACATCACCCATATGCCATTTGTCCCTTTCTCACTAAAGGCACTTTTCAGGTAAGTCCACTGCTTGGAGCACTTTTGTTTCATCTGTAAGAATCAGAGCACCACTTGCCAACGTAGTTCGGGCACCCCCGCTGACATCGCCCTGGCCAACTGGAGGTCAGATGTTGCTTTATCGTAGACAGCAAGGAAACTCTCTCTTTCTTCACCTTCTGAATAGGAGTTTGAATTATGTTGAGTAAAGGTTTCTTTATAATTTTACTTCAAATGAACAGGAGTAGAGGTCAAAATCCACCAACATAGTCTCTGCAAAGTTGTATGCTACTAAAACCCTTTTTTCCTCAAAGGTGATTCTGTATTTTATGCCCCTCTTATACATTTAATGGTCTCACAATTTAAAATCCTAGATAACCAAGTTAACAACTGCATAGGTCACTGACCTTTTAATGAGCATGTTCAAAGTGTGACTGAAGCAGCACATTTTGAGAGAGAGGCTGTAATGGCAGTCGCTTCAATGATGTGACCATAAATCCATTCTTTTCAGAGCTAGGGGCCATCATCACCTGACCATGAGGTCCTTAAAGATAAGTGACATTATTAACTGTCATGGTCATAGCTAAATAAGGGGCTATATAACAAAATATAGCAAAAAATATTTATTTTTCATGTAAAGGTTGAAGTTACACATTATCAGAGAGAGGTCTTGAGGGAGCAAACAATGGCATTTCACCACCAGATGGAGTAGTTGAGCGCTCTTTCTTCCACTCAACCCCGCCCTGACCCGCCCCTTCTCATCCGTCGGGGCAACGGATGAACACATAGCAAAACAGCACTGCTTTTCTGAGAAACATGTCTAGTAAAAAATACTTGTAAAAGGCTGTTAGCAGGAGAACTTTATTTCGGCAAAAGATTTTCTTCAGGTGAAAGTTCGGATCTGCTTGGAACGCTTCCACCATTTTTCTCTTATGCTACACTGCTCTCTCGGGGTAGGAAGTTGCTAAGCTGTGCGTGGCAGCTCACATTGAGGTAATTGTACATGTGGCCGTGATGGCTCCTAAATGTGAGACTGGAGAAAAACCCAAACCCAAAACCCAAACACCGGAGTCAACCTGAAACTATGAAGAACGATCAAGTTTTTCGGTTATTTCTATCTAAAATTAGGAATTATGGCTTATTGCTTCCTTGGAGAACCGTAGCACTAGGTCTAGAGTTTTTGAAGAACACTTGTCGCCTCTGGTTAGAAATTGAAATCACACCTGTGTTTTGCACATACATGAAAGAAGAGTTGAAAGCACATCACTCTCTTTATCCAGGTGAAGATTCTCAGTCATCCTGGTCATAGTCATTCCAAAAAAGTAAAAAAAAACAATCCACTGGATTGTTTTCCAAGTTTGAAGACGTTTCACTTCCCATCGAGGAAGCTTTTTGCAAAAATGCCAGAATTAGCGTTGAGTTATAAGCTTTATAGGATATCCCAACAAAGCCTTGTTTTGGCTTAGAAAACCTCAATGACCCAGATTCCCAAGTGGCTGACTTGTTCTTCCAGTTCAATTTGCATGTTTTCTAAGCCAAAACAAGGCTTTGGTGGGGCTACCTTAAAAAGCTTGAGACTCAGCGCTAATTCTGACATTTTGAATTGAAAAAGCTTCCTGGATGGGAAGCGAAACGTCTTCAAACTTGGAAGACAAAGTGCAGTGGATTGTTTTCTACATTTTTTGGAATCAGTTTCTTTAGTTTAAAAGGCATAATGTCATCAGAGCTAAGAAAGTTATGACAATATTTAGGGTGTTTTGAACAGAGTTTTGAAGAGTATTATCTTACTTTTTTAACAAAAAACAAAAAGAAGGAAGAACTTCCCCAATATTTACTCTCATCTTATTTGGTAGCTAACCCGGATAAGACCCCAATTCTACCTTTTTTTTTATCGAAAATTGTATTTTCTCACACTTGTTTGGAGTCTTACTGGGGTTTACGGGATACATCTGGTTGTTTTCTTTTTGTTATACATCTTGAAAACCAGTCACCCACGTCCCCCTGCGTGTGGGAGTCTCCGTAAAGTACAAGGTTTAAAGGAGCCCACCCGCACACCCAGAAAATACAGCGCGAATCACCGCTGCATGAACTAATGGAGCTTAAATCCAAACTTGTATCCAAAGCTTGCATTTTTATAGTTTAACAACAGCTATTATTACCTGTGTGTAATAAACTGATGTATTA
Source organism: Cyprinodon tularosa (assembly GCF_016077235.1). Lineage (NCBI taxonomy): Eukaryota > Metazoa > Chordata > Actinopteri > Cyprinodontiformes > Cyprinodontidae > Cyprinodon > Cyprinodon tularosa. The sequence continues at coordinate 1,611,124 of NW_024038669.1, forward strand.
ATAATAATTGTCAAAATTATTTTCTTTTTGCTGTTAGACCCTAATTAGTGTATAATGAAGTGAAAGACAGCAAACTGATGACTGAATCATCCTTATTGAGCACAAATCAAATGCTTATTTAGAGTAATATTCATCAGAATCAGATTCCGAATGCCTGTATTTCTGGTTTTGCAAAGCATAATGAAATATGTCATGAAACAAACCATCCAAGAGACACAAGATAACAACATAGATGGAGGGAGAGGTGGCTGAAGCTTCTGCCATTGCAAGGCGCTGTCCTTGGGTTAGATAATCTCAACATAGGTGGCAGATAAGGAAAGAAAAAAACTTTAAAACTCACACTCTGTTCTTGAAGGGCCTAGAGTGAGGGAATGAGGAAGGGATGGAGAAAGGGAAATAGGAGGAGGAAGCCACTGAAGGGGGTGAGGTTGAGAGCAAAGATATCTCACCATGGGAGATATTGTCAGCGCATGTTTGCGTATGAGGAATAAATCCATGAGCCAAAAATCGGAGCCCCTCCCAGCCATAGTTCCTGATAAAGATGCAGTGTCCATCAGGTCGACCTTGGTTGCTCCCAGACACATGTTCACAGCTGTAGGAGAAGAGATGGAGGGGGGGGGGGGGGGGGGGGGAGCAGAGCATCTGTTTACATAACATCCAGGAGAATGAGAGATAGCCAGCCTTCAAGGCCAGCAAACAGTCCAACACTCTCACTCAAAACTCTCAGTGGTGAATTAAATGTTGCCGTCTGCATTTAATCTCAATACAAGTCCCAAAGAGGCTTGTTGGAGAGATTTTTAGAACTTTTCAAAATTAAATTTTCCCTTAAATTTACACTTCTAAATAGTTTTTTTTTTTTATGAAACTAATGCATTATTTAATGCATTTTTGTGTTCTTTCACTGTAAAAACAATCTAGAAATTAGTAAAAATGTCTTAAATTAAGTTTATTTAATTTTATTTTGAGTAAGTAAATGAGATAGTTTGCCAATGGGATGAGTATTTTTACTCTTAAAATAAGATATTTAGATAAAATGCACTTGAAATAAGGCATTGCAATTGTGTTTTCTTATATCAAATGTAAAGTTTCTTGTCCTATTGGCAAATGTCTCTTTTACTTCCTCAATCCAAGAACAAATGCACTTATTTTAAGAAAAAATTACTTATCTAGATTTAGATTTTTTCCAGTGACCTTAACCCCAACAAAACAATGCACATGATTTTTAGGATGCCGTCTTCCAATATAAACACCATTTGCATTAATAGTAGCACAGTGGAGCAGGTAACCTGATTTGGGTCTTTGAGTCATCCTGGACAATCAACATAAAATAAAGGCTTGAAAATGGCAGTCTGTGTGCAATTAATCTTTACGACGATTTGTAAACTTAATTAAGTTACTGGGATGTACATTTATTGAATTGGAATAGAAACTACACAGATTCTGTTCAGTCCAGCTATGTACTATTTTAAATACATTTGAATAACTATTTAAGTGCAGGGTGGCTCCAATCCCCCAACGATTCAGTAAGGCTAGATTATTTTATATATATTTATGAGAATTAGTGCGGAGCCTTAAAATGATTACTGTGATTATTACTTAAATCCAAAAAAAAAAAAAAAATATATATATATATATTTTGTTTCCTCACCTGGCATGTGCAGCTTAATGAACATCGAACACACTCCTTGGATTTATTTTTATTTATTTTTTATTGTTTTACTACCTGGTATGCGGATCATCACTCTCCCAAGAATGGCAAACAACTCTTATGACCTTGCAGCATAAAAAGAAGACTTTGTGTGTTTGTTCTTTTTTTCTTTTATACACTTCAGGGTGCTGTTTATCCCAAAACCTCAGGGGAAAGTTTTCATTCTTTCACTTAATTCAGCCTCGTTTCCTGCAAATGGGAAACTGTGACTAAAGTTCTGTTTACAGTTGATCACTTTCTGTATCGAAACACATCTTATTGAGATCTTCTCGTTAAAACTGTATTTTATCGTAATCTGCGTTGTGATAATGTTTGTCATAAATATGACATAATGCCTGCCATGAACATGAAGGAGTTTTCAATGAATGTTTATTTATCAATTGATAAATTATGACACCTTTGATGCAAAGTTAAATGTTTACAGACATGTTTTGATGTTTCTGAAGGGGCTATGATTTCTTGGTTAATGTCAACTTGTCTTTACAAAGACAGTTCTGGTTATGTTAATGTTAACTTCTCTTTACAATTACTGTTTTTCTCTGTTAATACATTCTTATCATAGCAAAGAAAAAAATTCAACTTTGCATTAAAAGTGTCATTATTCAAGAGTCTAAATGGCATTTCTAGGACAACGGTCATAAAAACTTGTGAATGTTGAAGACAGGTTTTATGTCATTTTATGACAGTGTAATAGTTAGTTTCATCCACACCTCTTTAAATAACCTTTAAAGTTTTATGGCTGAATCCTTTTTCCATTGAAAGCCCTGGGGATGAAATTATTTAAAGCCCAAAGTCGGATCCCAATTCCCGACATTGAAGCCGATTCCCCAGGCTCGGAAGTCCCACAATTAGGTACGTGATCAAGCTTCTCACACTCTAGCCCATTACTGTCAGCTGATTACTCACCTGTTGTCTTTGCTGAAGGGGATTTCCTGTTTGAGAGCGAGCAGCAAACCCCGACTTTCTGCGCTTGTGTGCTTTTTAAATAAAGCTTTTTTTTAACGCCATTGACCTGTGCTTGTTTGAATTCTGGGTCCAGTTCATGTACGTGACAGTTTAGTGCCTTTATTAAAATTGGAGCTTAGGCCACCAGCAGAATGGGAGGACCCACCCTGATGATGACCTCCTCCCCAAGATACTGTATTTGTGTAGCATTGTGACAGAGCAGCTGTTTTAGGAATCCAGCTTGTGTGGGTTGTGTTTTTGGTGTTCTTCTCTCCCCCCACCACCAGGTGGTACCCTGTCCTCGTTGGTCCTCCTGCACACCTGCGGCTGGTTGGCTCATCACTGAGGGGTATTTGAGTGGTGGACTGTCACCACCTCGACGCCAGAGTGTTTGCCAGTTTGGGGTACTCTAGCCAAGCTGAGTTTAGCTGAGTATAACTGAGTCTTTGTTTCTCTGAGTTCTAACGTTGTTTTTGTTTTTTGCCTTTCGGCAGGAAGTCATCCTGCATACTGAATTTTTTGGCCTTCTCCCCCCTGGAAGGATTTGTTTGAGCTTCACACTGAGCAGGGGATTTATCTCCACATGTCCCGTTCAAGTACTCCTGGAAATCTAAGTGGCAGTCCGCTCCATTGCTCCTCAGGAACCAACCTAACCAAAACCTGTCCGCCCTCCAATGAACCCCTCTTTCTCTGGAAAAACCCACACTGACTCGATTCTTTGTTTTGTTCCCACGGACCATGAACTAACCTCTGTGAACCTACCTTCTTACTTTCAGTTCCGGTTCATCTGCTCCCTGAGTTCACCTGAATCCTACAAATTTTTGGACTTCTAATAAACCTGTTAAACTTTTACTCTGGTTTCTCTGAGTGGTTTCCTGCTGGGGAACAAGGTTCTCCCAAGGAGCCAGCTCACCTACTGATACTAATAGGTACTCTGTTTTACACCTTCTGGCACTTGGCGCAGAACACAACACACACCAAAATGTTTTACCTCTAGTGGATAAATATTGTTGTATGAGTCCTGAATATTTGAAACAAAAAAGGAATCAGTTAATCGATTGGCCCGTGGGAGCTTGTCCACCCAAAAGCTGGTCATGTTCTTAACTGGTGGAGACATTTGAACTAACCTTTGATCTTTAAAGGGAGATCAATCATGGTTTGATTTAGAGCTCCAATAGGTGGTGTAACGGAGTAACTCTCTGGGCCCCTAAGGGATGAAAGAGTCAGAACAGAAGCTAACCCCAATTTGCACCACCTGGATATACAGAGTGATATGTTTGGTGCTCTTTGTGTCTGTTTTTTCTGTAACTGGGGACATCAGGGCTCTAACACCTTCAACACCTTATGGGACACTTTTAGAAGCACTGTGTCAACTCAAAAGTAGGAATCTGGCTACTAAGTTCAGAGGGAAAAAATGTTTTAGATTTTCCTTTCGAAACTGCATATTTATTTTCTGTGCCAACGGGACGACTCCCATTTTTTAAATCCAAATATATTAATATCCTAGATCTGAAGGTTCATATCCTCAGCTTTGCCCTTCCTTATATCAGTCTTTGACAATTCAAGTTTTCCCGCACTTTTGAAGGCAGAATCATATAAATTTCAACCTGCAACTGAAAATGCTGTTTAGCTTTTAGTTTGGATTTACAAAACATGTCATGCTGAAAAATATAATCTGTTATTGGAGTGTATTCAGTTATATTTGACTGAAATGGATTAGTTGCTGACTATTTTATTTACATACATCAAGTTTAAAACTATTGAAATGATGCAACTTATGTAGAGGCAAGCAGATGAGGTCAGCAACTAATACCTTCTGTTCCTCTAAAGAGGAGTTCACAACACTCAGCTCTAGCTGATTTAGTTTTGTCTCAGTTTTTGCTGACAGGACAAAACACAAGTTATAAAGAAGATTTCAGCATAACACAATCCAGTCAATGCATGTTCCACTACATATGTACACTATATTGCCAAAAGTATTTGCTCACCCATCCAAATTATTGGAATCAGGTGTTCCAATCACTTCCATGGCCACAGGTGTATAAATTCAAGCACCTAGGCATGCAGACTGTTTTTACAAACATTTGTGAAAGAATGGGTCGCTCTCAGGAGCTCAGTGAATTCCAGCGTGGAACTGTGATAGGATGCCACCTGTGCAACAAATCCAGTCGTGAAATTTCCTCGCTCCTAAATATTCCACAGTCAACTGTCAGCTGTATTATAAGAAAATGGAAGTGTTTGGGAACGACAGCAACTCAGCCACGAAGTGGTAGGCCACGTAAACTGACGGAGCGGGGTCAGCGGATGCTGACGCGCATAGTGCGAAGAGGTCGCCAACTTTCTGCAGAGTCAATCACTACAGACCTCCAAACTTCATGTGGCCTTCAGATTAGCTCAAGAACAGTGCGCAGAGAGCTTCATGGAATGGGTTTCCATGGTCGAGCAGCTGCATCCAAGCCATACATCACCAAGTGCAATGCAAAGCGTCGGATGCGGTGGTGTAAAGCACGCCGCCACTGGACTCTAGAGCAGTGGAGACGCGTTCTCTGGAGTGACGAATCGCGCTTCTCCATCTGGCAATCTGATGGACGGGTCTGGGTTTGGCGGTTGCCAGGAGAACGGTACTTGTCTGACTGCATTGTGCCAAGTGTAAAGTTTGTTGGAGGGGGGATTATGGTGTGGGGTTGTTTTTCAGGAGCTGGGCTTGGCCCCTTAGTTCCAGTGAAAGGAACTCTGAATGCTTCAGCATACCAAGACATTTTGGACAATTCCATGCTCCCAACTTTGTGGGAACAGTTTGGAGCTGGCCCCTTCCTCTTCCAACATGACTGTGCACCAGTGCACAAAGCAAGGTCCATAAAGACATGGATGACAGAGTCTGGTGTGGATGAACTTGACTGGCCTGCACAGAGTCCTGACCTCAACCCGATAGAACACCTTTGGGATGAATTAGAGCGGAGACTGAGAGCCAGGCCTTCTCGTCCAACATCAGTGTGCGACCTCACAAATGCGCTTCTGGAAGAATGGTCAAAAATTCCCATAAACACACTCCTAAACCTTGTGGACAGCCTTCCCAGAAGAGTTGAAGCTGTTCTAGCTGCAAAGGGTGGACCGACGTCATATTGAACCCTATGGATTAGGAACGGGATGTCACTTAAGCTCATATGTGAGTCAAGGCAGGTGAGCAAATACTTTTGGCAATATAGTGTATATGTTAATATACATTGTAAATACCTATTTGCAGAAGATTCATATGTTGGTCTGTAAACAGATTCCTTACTGACTGTGTGTTAGGACAACAAATAAAAGTATGTTTTAAGCTCAATTTGTGGTTGAACAGTTCACTCTGTAGAGATATGGGAAAAAAACCAGAGCAAATTCCATTTAAATTATGAGGATTTATTGGCAAAACCTTTTTTAAACAAAACAGTCATTCAGCAAGATTATTTTAATGCTTCTATTCTCCCACAGTACTTGGCGAGAACAGGAGTCCATACTCAATTAATTTCAATCCAAAAATGCTTTATTAATTCCAAAATGAAATGATATGTTGCAGTAACTCAGCCATTATTTATTCAAACAGCTGTTTTAGGTGTTGATAGCTTTAGGCAGGAGGAATCTTCTGTAGTGGTCTTTCTTGCACCGGACCTGGAGAACCCTCTTAATAGAGACACTCTGTTGTTGTTTAGAAATCTCTCCATAATGACATTCACTTTATAAAAGAATTCTTCTTCCACTGCTCCCAAAGGGGATGGGATAAATTCAGAGAGGTCATTTTGTCGCTATGTACTTGTGACAGTGTAATGACAATTAAAAAAAAAACACTGAAGATAATGGAAATAGTACCTAGCAAACAAAGGAATCCATTAAAAAAAGGCAGTGATGTTTTACAGGTCAAATGTTATAAGCATGTCAGGAAAAACATATAACCTTTAACATCATACTAGTGTTTAAACCTTTAATAAGGAAATAAAGTTTGTTTTAGCTTTATGAACATCTCCAAACATGCCAGCATTAGGTACAATGTGGTTGCTATTTGCCTTTTGTCTCTTTTTTGCTTGCTTTACAGAACAGTAAACACATTAAATAATCAGAAATGATCAAAACCTACATTGTTTGGCTGGAAACTCTTTCCCTGACTTTGCCAGATCTGCAGACTGCTAATCTCCTTCTGGGAAAGGTGGGTATCTCTAGAGTTCATGACGGCTTATGCCAGGCTGTGTTGGATGGATCTATGTCTAGATTGCCTAGCCAGGAGGACTTTTCACTTTTTGAACACTCTATGATTCAGTCTCTGCTACCTCTAACACCTTTGTGTGAACTTGAAAAAAAATGTATCAGAAAGTCTATTCAGCAAAATCTAGCTATGAGATAAGCAGATCCCCTTGTCCCCATGGGCTGCAATCAGGATATATCCCCAGTGTGGTGCTCCTGCAGAGAGCTACCAACTCAAATACCCCTCTGACCAAAAAAAAGCTGTCAATCATCTTTTAGTGCCAGCTGGAATGGCTCATTCGTTCTATCTGCTTCAAATGACTCGACAAGCAACCCAGGTTAAAAGGGCATTCAAACGGCTAACAATCGGAATTGGCGCCCTTCCCATTGGCAAAGAAAGCTGTCGAACCCCCACTGTCAGGCTGCTTGGCTGCTGCTTCGTGTCTGATGATACCATCATGCTGGGTTTGGCGTTGATGATGTCACCAGTGCAACAGAAATCAGGAAAGTAAACAATGGAGAGCAACATTTGAGGAAGCCAGGGTGTAGTAATCGTACTTTATTGTTATACTCTTTTATCTTTCCGAATCCTTCTTGCCAGTGCTGGGCCATGTTTATCGAATATGAACAGAGTTATTTTGGCTTTTTAGATCAGACGCGACTGACGTAGTGTGTTGATGTCTATATGGCATCACGTAAATGAGCGGGATAATCGGGTACCGATCGGAGCCAAGTTTTTTGAAGGCGATTTTAACCCGAGTTGCTTGCCGAGTCATTTGATATAGGTCTACAGGTGTCTGTGATCTGCTCCCACTCCCACTAAAGCTAATACCTAGAAACAGCCCACGGGTCTCATTGATATAACCTGCATACACTTAAAACAGGGCCTCAAACTTGCCGTGCTCCATACAAAAATTAATAAAAACAAAATTGCATTGAAAAGTTGTTGTCTCACATACCAATTCTGACCCATCTTTGTACAGTTGTGCAAGTTTACCAGAAGATTATGAACATATTAAATAACTCGAACTGTTATAGTTGATTGAAAGGTCATTAAAATCAAGGGTAAAACTGATTAATTATTAGGAGTTGAATAATTATAACTGTGATTTGCTTACTAACCAGGGCTCTTAATCTCTTACATTAAAGTTTGGACTCCTGAATCTGGCTGTTTTAATCCACTTGTCTTTCATCAGTTTAGTAATTTTGACTATGGTTATCAGCAGAGTTATTAATCACCAACCAAATAAATTTGTCTCTGTTCAGCTACTGAAAGAAGAGTGAATCCAGCCTGAGTATTAAAATCGTTCACTGTGTGCAATAAACACAAAAGACCACAGGTTAAAATACAATGGTACTTTCACAACAGTAAGGAACAGCATGATAAAGGTGATCAAGCAACTAATTCCAATGTATTGTTTGTATATGATTTTCTAACACTGAAGGAGGAGCAGGAAACATCAAAACAAGAAATCTGCTGAATAGTAATTTTTTTATTGGTACCTTTAAGGACCCAATTTCTTCATTCAAGCTTAGAATGTTTTAAACTAAATCAGTCATTACCTTTTCTCCAGATACACTGCCTTGCTTCTTTATAAAGTACATTATGCACCAAAGAGCTTCACCAAACGGACACAACCCTCAAGCCTTGAGTGAAATACAAAACACATAAAACTGAGATAATTCTTTTATATTAGGATGGACTTTTGACCTTTTTCTCTCAGAGTATTGTCAAAATTAATGTAATGATTTTTTATGAGATAATCTTAATTGCTCTTTGCACCCAATATAGATATATATATATATATTTCTCTTTAAAAAGAAAAATAAGTGAGGCTGGATAAAGAAAATATTAAAAGATGTGTTATTTCTTGTAATTAAAGCGTGCAAGCATCTTTCGTCATTCCTGGCAGGGGCGGATGATGATGCTGCTATACAGCAAAGCTGCCCAATAAAGTTTGACTTGCCCTACGGCAATAAAAAGTTGCAGCCAATGCAATCACATTCCATGATTCAGTGGATTCCCTTTTTATATGCCCCATCCTCTGAACACTAACCCCATAAAAACATTAAGTATCAGTTAATTTTTTATCTTTTCTTACTTGATCAACCCTCCCAACTTTGTTTCACCGCAGTGGTGTGGGCATAAAGAGAGGAGATTGAGCAACTTGCCCCCACTGGCATCATCATTACCTGGACTAGGACGGAGGGACATCCTGGAATCCTCTTGTGGAATCTAAGAATTCAATCTTCTCCTTCCATCCAGTTTTCATAATGACACTAAAAGCTGTACCTATGGAAGCCTGTCATTCCTCCGCCACAGTCTGCTCAGGTGCAGACTGCCTGGCTTCTGCCAGTAATTATAATGCAACCCTCAGCTCTGTGTTAAGCGTTGTTCTAACAGTGATGCTGGCCTTTGTCATGTTTGCCATGGGCTGCACCGTCGATGCCAAAAAGCTCTTAGGCCACGTTAAGAAACCCTGGGGCATCGTCATCGGCTTCCTCTGCCAGTTCGGCATCATGCCCTTCACTGCCTTTGCGCTTTCTCTTGCTTTTGGGGTGCTCCCGGTGCAGGCCGTCGTAATCATCATCATGGGCTGCTGTCCTGGAGGAACCAGCTCAAACATTGTCTGCTACTGGCTGGATGGAGACATGGATCTGAGGTAAGATGGTTAGGCTGGTTTGAAGGTTCATTAGTTGTCTTGGTTACTTGTATAAACCAGTTTACTGAAATTCAATTCCATTTCTAGCAAAGTATAATAGGTGAGGGAGGTTAAGGATTATGATTTCTTTTACATTAGAATCTTCAATTACCACAAGTAGAAACCCCTGATCAAACCCTTGAATCTGGTTATTGTTATGGACTCAGATCTGTAGCTTCAAAAAGAACAAAAAAAATACATTGATAAATTGTTATTACCAAAATCAATCTCCCTAACTAAAGACCAATGTCTCAGCAGGCTCTCTAAAAATAAACCGTAGATTTGTCTTTAGCAGAACTGATTACTGCAGGTCTGCCTAAAAAGTGGATCAGACGGCTGCTGTTGATCCAGTGTCCTCACTAAAACCAAGGAAACGAAGCACAACAATAAAGTTCTAAAATAATTACACTGGCTTTTTGTATATCAAGGAATATACGTTAATATACTAATTTTAGTCTGTCAAACACTGAATTGCTTACCACTAAAATACATTAAACTTGTTGTCAATGTATCAACCTTCGGGATATCTTAGTTTCTCTGGCCTAAGTCCAGTCTGCAAACCCAGAACAAGAATCAAACATAGAGACGTTTGTATCCTGAATTAATTTAAATCAAAATTATAAACTTCCTTTAGAGTTACTTTTGCCTCTGCTTTTTAAGCTGTTAACTAAAACATAAGCAGTTTAAGTTCGTTATCCAACTTTTTATCACCTGCCATAATTATGCTTCCTCTGCATTATTTTCTTTCAGACTTTCTTTTCTTTTGATTTGATACAGCAGTGAATTTTCTGGTCACTGAAAGGTACTTCACAAATAAACTTGCCTTGCCTAAAGAGCGGCAGCGACACATTTTGGTTGCCGATGTGTGAATATAATCTGGCATAAGCCACAGTTCTGTGTGCTGATTGGGTAAATCCCAAAGTGATAACTGCCCGCCATGTCCAACTTTTAGCCAATCACAGCAGCAGAAGTAAATCACATTCTTTATTTGTTTCACAACTAGCAGAATTATCAGATATATCAAACTCTTGCCAAATCCAGTCGGGAGGAAATCGCGAACTTTTCCATCCAAAAAGACAAAAATCACATTATTGTTTTTCAAAAAGAAAAAAGGATATTCAAGCTAAAACTGGCACGGAATTTTTTTTTTCCCTTCAGCCTTATACCTTATACCTTAACTTAATACACGTCACTGCATTTCATTCAACCTTTCTGCATTGAGGCTAATGCAACTATTGGCCTCTGGGAAGATGTATTTTTAGGAGTTTGTGAATTCTCAGATTTAGAGACAATTCATCTTAGGCTATGTGGATATATGGGCACATTATATTTTGAGGGATGTTTAATTAATTGTCTCTTCAATTGATTTAATTTTTAAAAAAACATACTATTCCTTAATATTCTCATTGGGTCAGGTTATATAAATCGATCTGTGATATTTGGTTTATTTCCTGCAGCATTACTATGACCGCCTGCTCCTCCATCTTGGCCTTGGGCATGATGCCACTCTGCTTGTTCATCTACACTAGCGTCTGGACTGCCAGTGGCACTATAAAGGTTCCTTTTGACAGTATTGGTGAGCAAACAGATCTACTTTCTTTATATTTTCTATAATTATCGCTAATAAATCTGAAACCTTAAGGCCTCCTGCCATGCATTTTTCATTTGGAAGAGTAGCACCTGCTCGTTGACTGGCCTTTTATCTTTGCTTGCTCAGGAATCACTCTTGCAGCACTTCTGATACCCATTGCAGCAGGGATTTTTGTAAAAACCAAGTGGCCTCATATTGCAAACAAGATCCTCAAGGTAATAATGCTTTAGATTTAGTTGTGCAAGCTGTTGACCAATAAGAAGCCATAGACAGAGAGTAAGTGAAGTATTTTTGTGACCATTTTCACAGGTTGGTTCTATTGCCGGGTTTGCTCTCATTATCGTCATAGCGGTGGTGGGAGGCGTCCTCTACCAATCCTCCTGGGTCATTTCTTCTTCCTTATGGATAATTGGAACCATCTATCCCTTCATTGCCTTCAGTATGGGTTTCTTAATGGCCCGGTTTGTGGGTCAGCCCTGGCACAGGTGAGCAAGAAAAGAAACACTTTAGAAGTCATTATTTCTTTATACTTAAAGTTTGCCCCCATCAAGGTATACAATAAGGGAAGAAGAAAACCACCATAATTACAGATTAGATTTTTTTTATGAGGTTCATCATTATTACTTCTTTTGTTCAGATGTCGAACGATTGCACTGGAAACTGGTTTCCAGAACTCCCAGCTATGCACCACCATTGTCACACTGTCCTTCTCCGCTGAGGAGCTGGAGGTCATGTTCGCATTTCCTCTGATCTATAGCATCTTCCAGCTCGGCATGGCTCTCATTGCTGTGATTGGTAAGTTTCACAGGGAAATAACTTATTGTATGTATTTTTTCCAGGATATCAATGTTCTATTAACCAGTAATGTTTCTTACTGTCATGCTTTCTTTGACAGCCTTCCAAGTATATAAAAGGAAATGTGGAAAAGGTTCTGTCAAGGAGGACAGAGCAGCAGATAATGAAGAAACAAAGCAAACAGATTTCTCTCTGGATAACAAAGCTTTTGACTCTGACGAGCTGAACGGCACCTTTGCACACATAAAGGAATGAGATTCCAAATGGCTGCCAATGATTGACTCTAGACCTGATTAAAGCAGCACTATTGAACTGTGATCAGACACTGCTCTCTACAGGCTGAAATATAAATCACACAACAACTGGACAAAGTTTGGAAAGATTTCTGTCTGATTAGCAAGAGGTCACATGAAGGGGGGGGGGCCTGATTGACCCAATATGGAGTTTATTTTTGAATGTGGTTAGGCATTGAGTCCTGCTGTCTTTTAATGTATTAATGTAAATAGTTTTTAAAAGAATCAAGTATCCTTGTCTTTAATGGTACAGTGACTAAATGTCAGAACTGTTTAAGAAGTTTTAGTTTGATATTTTAGAGGCTTGATTTCAGCTATGTCTCAATTAAAATCTTACAATTTTGGTCACATCTTATTTTTTTAAGAAGTTTTTTCTTTTTTCTGCACATTAATAAAATTGGGTGAACGTTCAAAGAAATTAGGGCTGATCTGATTTTTTGTTCAGTTTTTCTCAGAACACATAAAATTTACTCTAACAATTATGCATTATAAAATATACTGTATTTGCGTTCTTTTTAACGAGTCGATAGAAATAAAAAGCTTTCTCTGAAGTTTTCTGTGTTCTGTATAAGTGTCATAGATCAGCAAGATTTCTGTCATCATCTTCATTTTCTACTAACTTTTTTCTTATTTTTTGGGAAAATCTCCATTCCAAAGTATATCACAACACAACTGAACATACTGTCCAAATGAGTCAAGGCCTAGCGGCTTCCATAATTATGGCCTTGTGGCAACTGGGAGGGATGCAGGTAGCATAGGGATGCTTAAGGCTGCTACTGTAGGTGCTTTACTAGAACTGAGACATTTTTCTCTCATTCATGTCAGCTTTTGTCAGCATATTAAGTAAACCCCACCTAAATCATGTCAGTTTGTGATGTGTTGAAATCTCAAAATCCATTAAGGGGTACAAATACATTTGCGAGGCTTTTTATGCTATCAAAGTCAGCCACTTCATAGCTTATAGTAGACCATTCAGGCTTTGGGCTTACATTTATAAAGCGATTCATTTTAAAGAAAGTGCACTGTGATAATAATAAATAATGATAATAATAATATGGGCTACCCATTTTGTTTCTCCTCATAATTGCATACAGCTTATGTTTAATTATGCTTTAAGTTTGTTCCAACAAGAAATATGGTAAAATATTTACAGCTTTAAGCAAATCCCATATCTTCTTCACATGCACAAGCATTTACAGTTGTAAACCAGACACATAACATCTTAATGGAGCTCCATAAACCGATGTCCTACTTAAGCTGCTCTCATGGATGCACAGGCAAGAGCCCAGTGGCCAGTGTTTGTCATATGATAAATGTAAAAATGTGGCCCATCTGAGTTTAGGGACAAAAATAGGAACAAAGGTTCCAATGCTCCTCCATGTTTGGTACAAGACACACTGAAGAACAATGATTGCTGACTATTGTTGCCCTGAACCGTATCAACAGAGTTTAGGTAAGGCCAAGTAACATTGGACATCTTGAGACATCTAAGAAATGGTACATGGTTTGAGATTTGTTTATAAAGCAGGGTTAAATTAGAATGACTTTGGCTTAGTTAATGTTTTTCCACATGCATTTCCACAAGCCACCAGGATGTGTCAACACTACCCAACGTAAGGCAGGATAATTTTTTCAAGCCACACATCATCGACAATCCAATTCAAATGCTGTCTATCAACAAAACATAAAGGAAAACACAGAGTAAAGTGTGCTGGGGTGGAATAACTGAGGTACGTAATGGAAATTTGGACTAAAACCTGATCTGATGATGTTTCAGTCAACAGCTTAAATAAAATAGTAGCTCTTAAGAAATATATTTGTATCCTTGTTTTAAAGAAACGAGGTTTCATATTTGTACAGTTTTCTGGACGTTTGTTCCAGATAAGGGGAACATAATAACTAAAAACTGCTTCTTCATTTGATTCTGGTTCTGGGTTTAGAATAGCAGACTTGAGTCAGAATGTCTAATTCAATTTTAGGTAAGCCTGTGAAGACACTGCTGCTGTAATCAATTCTACTAAAGATAAACCTTGTTTTATAATCCAGGAAGTGTTCTTCAGGCGACATAAGTCCGACTTTACTACTGTCTTTATGTGCCTCTGAAGATTCAGGTCCAAATTCATCACTATGCCCAAATTTCAGGGCCTAACCAATTATATTTAGCTGTACTAACTGAAGACCATAATGAGAAGAAACCCACTTTACCTATGAAACCTTCCATTAAATGGGATGAAATTTCAATAAACTGCATATTCAAGAAACCTGACTAAATAAAGAATCTTTCAAATAGTATCTCTTACCTCAAATCCATGTTTCCATCCAGACAGTAGCAGACAATGTTTGAACTGGTTCCTCCAGGACAGCATCCCGTGATGATGATGAGGAGGACCTACAAGAAAGAGAAAGCACAAAGACTGCAAAGTGCATGATGCCAAAAGGGCAGAGGAAGCCGATGCCCAGGGTCTTCTGCTGTGGCCCCATAGCTTTGGGGTATCCCATGTCAAAAAGGACAAAGGCCAGCACAGCCATGAGCACATTGCTTAACACAAGACTGAGAATTTCATTAAAGTTACAGAAAAAAGATAGAGTCTGCTCTTTTACAGACTATGGCAGAGAATATTTCTAGTACAGCAGCTAAGAGCATCATTGAGAACAAAAGGAGGATTTTCTTCTGAGATACTAGATAATGATACCAGGGTGTCCCTCCGTCCCGGTCCAGGCGATGAGGGTGCCAGTGGGGGAAAGTGACTCTCTCCTCTCTTTATGCCCAAACCACTGCAGTGAAACAAAGTTGGGAGGGATGATGAAGTAAGAAAAGATCAAAAATTAACTGAAACTTAACTTTTTATGGGGTCAGTGTTCAGAGGATGGAGCATATAAATAGAAAATCCTCTGAATCATGGAATGTGATTGCTCTGTAACTTTTTATTGCCTCCGTGCAGTTAAAACTTTATTGGGTTGCTTTCTTTATACCCCTTTTCAGACATAAGCACTAAATTATACATACAGTGTAACTGTGTTTTAGATACACATAATGTTACATATGTTATCATATAGTGAACATAATGTCTTTATTTGTTAAATCGGTAATCTTAATAAATGAACCAGAACAGTGATAAACTTTCTGAGCAAATAATATGGCTGAAAACAAATTGTCAACAGTTCAATATCTGGACTCCAGTGATGAATCTTCACGGTACCATGTCCTGGATGACAACATCTGTTGTTTGCAAGTACTGCCACCCTTGAGTTTTCCTGTCTTCTTTAAATCCCTTTCTACTCATATGGTCAGACAGCCTGGTAGACAGATGCTGGAGTTAGAGATATGATCCTGCAGCCTTGTTTCAGGAAAAAGCATAATGCTGGAATGCTGATTCTAGCTGGGTTCTTGCTAGGGCTTGCAGTTCTTCTGACTTGTTTTGGAGTAATGCCCAGGAGAGTCAGTCAGCTGGCTCAAACTCATTTGATCCAGTACCAAGTGCCAGAGTTCAAATTTTGAAAGATTCCCTCAATGGTCAGATGGCTTTGAGTTTTCGTTGATGAGATGAGAAAATTCATCATCATGTGGTAATCTGCCAGGCAGTATCAGTCGTGCGGCTGTCTCCTATTTGGTCCTGCTGCCCACCTACTGTGCAGTGGTACACATTCTGCAAGACTACAGATGGACCATGGCAACAGTATCAGGGGTGAGAATAATCCGGACTGGTCCGGAACTACGTGCTTAACTCTGACAAACTCTGCTCTTCCAGCTGTACTTGTGCAAAAATCTGTCTTTTTGTGCCCGTAGCTCAGACTCTGCTCTTTAAGCTCCACAATGATTGTTCGTTCTCAGCAGTATGGCTCTTACTGCCCTCGGTACTTAATAAACTATGTGTGGCTGATCATCCTCTGCCAAGCATAAAAAATCCTTTAGCTTTAAATACTTTAACAATCAAGATTTTGATTTTTCCAGCTCACAAGAGGTGATGCTAAACATTCTTTAATTTCTACCTAAAGAAATACCTAAATTATATCCAAAGCATATATATTTAGTTACAAACAGTTTATTTTTGGATAAAGACCTGGATGAAAGGGTTTTAATATTTCTCTCTCATAGCTCTTGTTTTTATTTATTTGAATATTTCAACATTTTAGTCCACATATTCTTGAAATTTAAGTCTGGATTGGCATGACATTATAAGACAATTCTGTATGTTCTCTGTGTATTTTTTATATCAGACCCGTATGACTTTAAATCTACTCCCTGAGCAACAGTAACCAAAGGGCAAATTCTTAGACATAAAGCCAAAATTGCTAAAGTAGAAAGAATAATGTTTTTGTTCTTTGCTTTTTTTGGAGTAATGAATATTTATTGATCTGTGTTGAATGAATAATTCATAGTAGATCAGGAAGTGTTTGCTTTGGAATGGAAACCTTATATGTCTAAAATGAATCCTTAGTTTTTATAAATGTTTTTAGCTTGTAAGTCTGCTATTTTAACCAAAGTGATGTGTTGAACTAGATCTGCTAATTTCACAACTTTTTTGAGAGACTTTTGCATAAAATAGGGCATTAATTTATAACAAATGATTTTTGGATTCTAAAAATCAAAGTTTTCTGCCAAACAGTAATAATGAACGGTAGCATTGTATCACCAGCAATAGTAGTATCTAGGCTAGAGCTGTCAGTCTGGTAAGGAATCTGGTTATTTTAAATTTTAAAGAATAGCTGTTTTATGAATTGCAACATAAAACTGATTAAAAATTGACTATTTCTGTTGCAACTGCACTTTGGTATGTCCAAGGAGTGGCCACTGTGCTCCAAAGCAATGAAAAATTGTTAATTCCATTTCTGTTCCTGTTCCAAGACCTCATCGTTTATAATCAGGTAGACACCTTATCTGGTTTTCATTCACATCATGTTATTTGTTTTAAGACTTGAACATTTTGGAGGCCAAAAATGTTACACCTCTTAATGAGACGTCTCTTAACCTAAATAATTTAAAGTTACCAATAACGGCAACTGATCCATTAGAGCATGCTCGTTTGATGCATTCACTCAGATATGAAACTCTACTGGACTTCATCTTGTGCTAAAGGTAGCGTGATATGGCAATTAATACACACTTTAAAGTGTGTTTGTTCCACAGTATTAAGCAGAATAATCATATCCTCCTTAACCCTTTTAAGCCCGATCCAAGAATAAAACAAAACAGAATTTTTTTGGTTTGAAGTCCTTATTTCGCCTTTTAACAAAATATTTAAAAAGAAAAAACGAAAATACATTTTTGATATTAATAATTTATTACTATGCGATAAGTCAAGATTATTTTTTGTGTAGTCTTCTGCCCTCTGTTATCAGGTATATCTGATTGTGTACAATAGGATTTTGAGCAAAGTTTTTACCATTAAATTATGCAAAAGGTGTCAGACGCCAAAAAAACATTTCAGAAACTGTATGTATCAAATATGATACATTTGGCATTACAGGGTTAAATAATTCTTATTTCCTCTAAGCAACGTCATTCAATCCACCAATCTGAATGTGAAAGGTTGGATGTAATTCTGTGATTTGTATGATTCTCTCTGAGATTCATCATACTATAGCCAATGTTGACCATTTCTGTGTTTGTTATTAGTGTGTTTGGGGGAGAGTTGAATGCTATTGTACCTTTTTCTGTTGTCTGGAACCAGGTTGTTCTCTTAAGGATAATCTTGTAAAGCAGTGAACCTGTTTTTTAGCAGAAAAAAGGAATTACTTCAGGGTTAGGATAAGGATTAATTGAGAGATAACAACCTACTGAGCCTACTGGTTGTTAGGAGGCAAGATTGGAACTGATAACCACTAATAACGAATATATATTGGCAGGGCCGGCGATTGCTATAGGCGAGCTAGGCAATTGCCTAGGGCGACAAATGTGTTGGGGGCGCCCTCTATACTTGGCGTCGCCCTTAGGCTTACTTCCCATTAATCATAGAATTAGAAAAAAAAGCGAATTAAACCGGTTATGAAGCGTCCGTCAGTTTGACTTAACCTTACGTATATATAAATAGCAAAATATGAACAAATAAATATACCACCGTTTTTTTATTTATTTTTTCACATTTAAGAGAAAATCGGAAAAGATTCTGATCACTTTTCAAGCGCCCTCCAACCCGGAAGTCGTGACGTCAATCACTGCAGCATGTACACCAATATTTTGGAATGAAATTGTAAGCAAACAGATATTAAAAGTAAAACTAGTGAAGTCTGGCAGTTAACTTAGCTCGCGACTCGAGGATGGCTGAACGGAAAAGACTCCTCCTCCTCCTCCTGCTGCTGCCGCCGCAGTCGGGCCCATCTTAATCATCCACTCAGAGTACCACTGGTAAGCGCACACAGACTTTGTAGCTTGTCCGGTCAGTTAAAAATATTAATTGTGAAATCCGTGTTGTAATCGGAAGCATACAAGCTAGTTAGCTTGAAAAGTAAATTCGTTTCAGACGTGCTGCGTGATGATGTGTTCAGATTGGCTCAGTAAAACGACAATTAGGTTATCATGATGCCTTCAAGTGTAACGTAAAGAAAACGGGAAATTTTGTTTTTGGCGAGAAACATGAGTAATACAGTTGTATATTGCTCTATATATAATTAAACTACTGATGCCAACATTTATTAAAAATTACATTTAATTTAAAATACAATTATTTATTTGTTAAATATTTTCCTAATCACTAAAAACATGATGAAAAGTGACAGTAGACAATACATTAACCAACAATTGTGAAAATATATTCTAGTTAGTTTTATGTCATTTCGAAGTGGCCTATTACATTAGCCATGTTTATTGAAGGCTAGAAACGTTTTTGTTATGCTCACTTGTTAAGCAATAGAAGCAATACCAGTTCTGTTAAAAAAATTTTGTTGCATCGTCTTTCCACCAAATAACAGAAAAGTATCGATAGTGGTATTGATAAAGACTCGGATCGATAAGGAGTATCGATAAAGGTATCGATATCAATAAATATTAACGATCCCCATCCCTAATGTTGACATCATTTTTTTCTCAGTATATATGCAGCAGAATTATGTGCTATATTATTAGCTTGAGAATGGGTAGAAGATACTAATATAAATAAAATATTTTGTAGTGATTATCTGCAATGAGTATTCAAAAGGGATGTACAAATAATCATCAAAATATATGAAGTTATGGCTGTTCATCATAGAATATGTGAACAAAAAAAAAACAACAACTTCAAACTTTTAATTTTGTAATGGTATTCATAAAAGCACTTTTGTTTGTAGAGGGTTAATCCTTTCTTTAATCACTAATCAATGTCAGAAATCAGGGTAAATATAGCTGATATATTTTATTTAGAGGAAAATTTAGTTTATCTCATTTCTATTTATGTTCAAATGATTTAATTGAACTGGAACAGAAATTTTAATTTAATGTTTATCAATTACTTTTTTATGTAGTCCTTGGTTGAAGAATTTCTTAAATTTATTATTTTTTATTGTTATTTGGTAATTTCTGAAATTGATGTATTTAATATTTCTTTAATGTGTGTTAAATTTGTTAATTGCCTGAAATAAATTCATTCAATGATTCAATCCAGTTTTTTAGTTATACTTTACAGTGTCCTTACAGATGGTTAAAAGTGTTTTTGCACAGTCCTAACTTTGAGTGTGTAATAAATTATTTAAAATAATAAAAAAGAAAAGGTACTGAAACCTATTCTGGTATTTGTCTATGCATCACTCCATGCTAAGTTTCTGAATGCTTAATGCAAAACTCAATCTTGCCTAGGGCAACCAAAGGGCTAGAACCGGCCCTGTATATTGGGATGATAACATCTAAAGCAGCTGCAAACAGCCACTTCGTATTTACTGTGTAATGGAAGACAGAGGCAACATGAGGAGGAAACCCATGAGATGATGCAAATGTCCTACATCTAAGAAAAATGTTTTTAGAATTCATCTTTACTTGCTGACAGGTGATTGCAGCTAAATAGATACATTGATCCACTACCATCCACTACTATCCCCCATATTGATATCGTGGTCACTAAAGGCTATGGCAAGACTAGGTCAAACGGGTTGATATGTGTTAGTTTGACTTAATATGTGTCCTGAATATCTGCAAAAAAAAAAAAAACATTTTCAAAATTACCATTTCAAAAAATGAAAATTTTCACATCTAGAATAAACATTCTGGATGTCTAGAAATAAATTTTGTTTTTTCCTTATTACTATTGTTACTGGTCAACTTTTGTATTATTTTGACTCTGAAGAAATGTGTTTCAGATATCATAAATACAAATTCAGTCAAGCTGATAAATGTCAACACGGCCACTTAAAAAGTGTAAACATTTCTAGGTATTTAAAACTTGTCATTTAGAAAATCTATTATTACATTTCAGGCTAGGATGATTTTGACCAGGAAGAATCCTATTTTAGTGATCCTACAAACAGCAGAGAGGAGAGTGCTTTTAATAAATGTTAAAATGGTCTGCCAAAAGAAAATTACCTGCCATAGAGCACTTAATAAAACCTTGCTTACTGTATCTATTAAGCAGCAGTCTTCTACAACAGCATATCCTAATTAGGGTTGATTGAACTAAATCATTAATTCCATTGTGAAACTGAAAACTCAGAGTTCCCAAAGTTTTAGATCAATTAAGAATTGAGGATTTGATTCTGTTTGTTAAACCAACTTGTGGAAACCACACTGCTGGTTCTGACTCAACATCTATTGGGAAAACTGTCAAGCAACCTCCAGTGAAGACCTGTTGGCATCCTATATAAGGGTATGATATGCTAGACTGTCAGAAGCTGTTCATTTCAAGATGGCACTGAAGATAAAGAAAGAAACACTTTGAAGATTAGGAGATTGAAGTTCCGCTGAATGAGAGCTAAGCAGCAGAATGAATGTACAAGTAAAAGCCAGTCATGGGGAATAACTCACAAAAGCTGTAAATGATGTTGTTTCACTTTTACAGATGTAAAAAAAAAAAAAAGTAATAATAGAACAAAATATCTTTTGATCTGAAAAAAACGTCAATGAAAGCTATTGTTGGATGCAAGAGGTGCAAGTCATTTAGGGAAAAACTAGGTCTGGATACCAGCTCAGTGATTGCACAAGACCACAAGTCTGGAACACTTGTCAAATTCTTCTGTGCTTTTAAAGAGAAAATTAGAAATAGGTGAAAATGGTAAATGCGACCTGTCTACGGAATCACCTCTTCGAAAGATTTAAGAAATCATTTTGTTTGCACAAAGTCTTTAAAGAAATGGAATAAACAGAAATGGAATAAACAGAGGAGATCTCATAATAGTGTGCCCCTGATCCCCATTATGGCTTGGGTATTTAAAAAAGAGAATTAAAGAGCTTAACTTGAGATGAATCTGAGACTTTTTTTAAAATGTTTGGCTCTAGTAACCTTTCTTTAAGAGTATGCTAACTGGAGATAAATATGACTGAGGAAGACATGCAAGCATTCAAACCTGCAATGACTGCATCAAGCACAAAGGACTCAATATGTTTTAATGAACAAAGACAAAGTATTTTTGAAATCCTCATAAGTCTAATTTTCATAATAGATAATATCAGGGAGAGACCGGTATGAGAGAATCAATAGAACTTCATAGGTTTGCCAAAAAAAAGTCAATCAGACAGCTGCTTGTGTTCTCACTAGAACTAAGAAAGTAGAGCACATAATCCTAGTTCTTAAGTCCTTCCACGGGCTTTCCTTAGCTCAGAGAAGAGACTTTAAAATCCTTCTGTTAGTTTATAAATCCCTGAATGAATCAGCACCTCAATACATAACAGGTTTGCTGTCAGCGTATGTGATGGTCCGAGCAGTCAAAGGAAATTCAGGCACAGGTTTAGATTCAAAAAGTCTTCTTTTTATTGAACCCAAAACAAAGAACTTGGGCCAATAAACAAATTACAAAGTTGGGCCCATAAAAGAGGTCAAAGTAACAGAATTTAACTTAGGCTAACAAAAAGACTGAAACTACTGAAACAAACAGACCTCCTTCATGAGGCAAAGGGGAAACTTAAATGCTGTCTGATCAGGTCACATAGAAGATACAAAGGGGGATATACTCAAAAACCTAACTGAAACTAACAGTGGAAAATCCCATTACCCCCTCTTGCTGATGAGTAGTGGTGTAAACCAATTTGCAGTTTCAATAGGCTGGCTCCACCCCCTTCTCCACCTCTGTTCTCCTGAAGGACTGGAGCAGCCGGCACTGAGGTGACTCAAAAACAAACAAAGATTAAATCAAGCAGAACATAACAGTCTAAACTAAAATGTGTGCACTTATTCCAGAATACAGTGTTATGCCTTTCCTTACAAAAATTATTCTGTAAATTAAATCCTAAATTTAAAGAAATCCCAATATAAATATATTGAGACTGGCTGACCTATTGTGTAATGTCATTAAATGTTACCGCATTTGGGTGGCTGTAGTTGCAGCCATCACAGTGTATCAACCTTCAAAACTACTCTTGTCTTGTAGTTAAATTCAATTCAGTTGCGCCAAAGCACAACATATGTCATCCTAACGCACTTTACAAGGACAATTCAACCAGCTTATACAGTCAAATTGATTATATAGAAGTCTTTTTTCAGTGCTATGATGAACTCTAAAACCAGATTGAAACTCTTCGAAAAGTGGTCACACACTTGTTTGGCAACTACTTTCGCAAGAATTTTAGAATGGAAGATTGGATATAATTGATGATTTCTTAAGTAAAGGTTTAATTACAGTTACCTTAAAGGCCTTTGGCACATATCCCTTCAACAGGGATAGATTAATCACATCTTAAATGGAGTAGAACTTCAGAGGGAATACTTGTTTCAATAACCTGGTTGGAACTGGATTCTTACAAGTTGAAGGCCTAGATGAAGACAATAGTTTTGCTAACTCTGAAAGTTCAACTTGGTCAAAGCAGTCTAACCCCAGTTTAGATTCCATGGCCACCTAAGATGCTGCCTCACCTTCCAGAGAATTTTTCCATTTCCTATCTTTCCTGGCAATGTAGGATTCCCATAGGCATATAGAGCGCCATTTTCTCTACACTCTCCTAGCATTTTGCTTCAGAGTGTGCAGCTCTACATTAAATCAGGGAGCCAGCTTTCTATTTTTAAAGTTTTTTCTTTTTCAAAGGGGCTGCAATGTCTAAGGCAGCCATAGAGAACTAGCAACCCCATCAACAAAACCATCAACCTGTGAAGGAGAATAAACTAAGCTTTTTCCCTCTGCAGCACTGCTCGGCGAAAAAGAGGAGAGAGAAAGGGAAACAGATTTTTTAAAATGTATAACTGCTCTATGTAATAATGATCTGCTAAAGTGAAACCTTCTTTTGGGTCATTAAAAAGTGGTCAGAGAGGACAGGGTTGTGAGGACAGGTTGTGAAATACTGTAATTTCTTCACATTCAATGCCATATATCAGCACAAGAACCAAAGTATGAAGATGAGAATGTGTGTGACTATTTACATTTTGAACAACACCAGCTAAGATAGCATTAAACGCTACTGCACTTAAGCTGTCACCTTCAATGTCAGCGCTGATGTTAAAATCCTGAACTTGATGATCCTTTCAGTATTCAACACCAAATCTGATAGGAATTCTGAAAATTGATCTAAAAATTCAGAGTAAGGACCTGGTTGACAATACAAAGTTGCAAAAAAAAGGGATTTGGTGGCTTTGCAATTTGGTTGAGGAAAACTAAGGGTTAAATGTTCAAAAGAGTTGTAATTATTAACTGCCTTTGGAGTAATCAGTAAGTCAGATGGTAAGACATAAATCAATGTGATTATCACAAATCAAATCACTAACTAAGAGACTTTTTGGATAAAGATCTTATTTTAAATAAACAACATTCAATTGTTTAAACTTTTTCACCAATTGGAGTAATTGTTATTTTTATTAGATTATCAAGATTTATTCCTTTGCAATTATTTTCTAATTATTAGATTTTGGTCATGGGCAAGACACTGTCTGGATGGAGTAATGAGAGGGTAACAGTAGAAAAGCTGCAGAAAGGTGTGTTAAACTACTACTCTGTTTTCTAGTCGGCACCCTGGGCTGTCAGGGTTTTGGAGGACTAATAGATTCAGCCATCCTACTGTATTTAACATTATGCTTAGCCAGTAGTATCAGGAAGGATTTGATGTTGCCCGTAAACATTTGATTATTATTTATTATTATTATTTCCTGGTGCCTCTAATGCCACGTTTCTGACTATGATGCTGCCAATTACCAGAGTGGGTTTCTAAGTGGTTGCTTCACTGAGTGGGAAAATATCGGTTGGAAACTTGGACTGGCTGGTGGTAACCAGTGGGCCGAGATCCATGACTACGCTTTCTGCGTACCGCTACCTAGGCGCCTGGCTGCTTAGGCACTGTGGAGGACCACTATGAAGGGGTGTCTCTCGTCTTGGTGGCTTGACAAGAGGGCCTACTCTCAAGACTGATTTATACTCGGAAACCAGGTCGTCAGCGTATGTGTTGCAGTGAATTCAAGTGTGCCCCCTCCCCTACCAGAGATTCTGGTGCACCTTCCCAAAATTGTAGGTGACCGCAGCCAGTTCCGCAGACAGGAGGCCTCTGATTGGTCAATTCTACATCCGGGCTACACTATCATATTTCCTGTTTAGTACCTTACCGGCTCGTTTTGTTTGTCATTGTACGAGTCATTGTAGAAAATGACTCGTGAAGATGGACCAGCTAGAAGAGCGAGGTACGCGAGACGCTGGGACCCTTTTCCACCTGGATCTCTGCTCTTTTTCACCCTCATGTCCCTACATTGTTGCACAAACCTGGCCTTCACTTCACCACCTCAACCGTGTCTAGACCCACAGCTAGTTTCTGATTGCGTTGTTGACGTGGAAAAATATAGTGCAGACCACGCTTCAGTATTGGGCAGGAATCAAAAATATCTGTGACAAGCTCACTGCAACACACTGCTGCGAGAGTATAACCAGCCCTTAACTCCTGGATGTTCAACAGCCGGAAGCCTGGATTCTAACTCTGACACCCTCGCCTCCAAAGCTACAAAATTACTACACTTATTACACATAAAATTATCGCTAAATAACTGAATATTTGACTACTACTGGAAATAAAATCATGTGAAAACCAGAAGTGCTCACTAGAGAAGTGCAGCATAAGGCGCTATGTTTTCAAGTGCTTCTGGACAGTTAGAGTTATTTACATAAACAGATGTCACAAGAAAAAAATTACTCAATTCAGACGGAGATTGCTTGAACAAAAACGCAGCTCAGTAGGCAAAACGGGAAGTGAACACGATACATCTCACCAACAGCAGCAGTAGCACCCTCTTTTTCAAGCCTACTCTTTCCACTAGAACCAAACATTGAGAGGCAGTATTTAGAACAAACTCCCAGAAGACTGTAAAAGGGCTAAAAGTCTAAGTGCTTTTAAGTCAAAGTTAAAAAAAAACATTTGTACAGAGCTGCCTTTGATTGGTAAATTTAACCTTTTAAAGCCCGATCCAAGAATAAAACAAAACAGAAAATGACTTTTTTTTTGTTTGAAGTCCTTATTTGGCCTTTTAACAAATATTTTTTATGTAGACTTGAGTACTTGAGTTTTTACCATTAAATTATGCAAAAGGTGTCAGACCCAAAAAATTTCAGAAACCGTATGTATCAAAAATGATACATTTGGCATTACAGGGTTAAACAGTTAACTGATGTATCATTCGTTTAGGTTTGTGGTTCAACTTCTTTATTTCCTTTACTCTCTGCTTTTATCATGTTTTTATCTTTACTTGCTTTATTTTTTTTTCTGTTTTGTTATTTGTTTATTGTTTAAATCATGTAAATCCCTTTGAATTGTCAGAATTGTGCTACATAATTACACTTTCCTTGACCTGTTTTTTCATTGTTTTTTGTTCTGTTTTGTCACCTGTGTGACACAATATGCTAAGGGATTATACCTATCCCCGCATAATCTGGCTAGTGATGCTGTCATGCTAACCGACAGTTAGGCCTTTAATCTGGGATCCTGCACAAAACTAGACCCAAAGATGTTATGTCAAAACTGTCAAAAAGATGTTAGGTAAAAACTGATCCAAAAGTACATCAGAAAACTTACTTTTATAATCTTCTTTTTCTTTTTTTATGTATCTTCTTTTTTATTGATTTATTTATTTGCATTGAACTCAGACAGTTTAATTTAGATTTAGATAAGAGGGAGAATAAAAATGAGAATTTTCCAGAGGGTGGTGGCTGACATGTTCTGACACTTGGGCCACTCAGAAGATGAAACATTTACCACCATGTGTAACATGATCCTGGTGGAATGAAACGCTATGTTATAAAATCATAAAACAATAACAGAAGCAACACTGTTCTGCTAAGATTGATATGAAGATCTTTTTAATTATATCAGCCGATCTATAAAATAGAGAATGACTCCATACTGTGGCCAGGTTCCAACAAATATAAACCCACTTT
Organism: Cyprinodon tularosa; assembly: GCF_016077235.1. Lineage (NCBI taxonomy): Eukaryota > Metazoa > Chordata > Actinopteri > Cyprinodontiformes > Cyprinodontidae > Cyprinodon > Cyprinodon tularosa. The sequence goes on from NW_024038669.1 coordinate 1,637,830, forward strand.
AATGTCTGATTTTCGGTTCCTTAAGTGTAAAACAAACACTCAGCAGATAAGAAATATTTAAGGATTAAACTAAATAAATCCCTGAAAGATTGTTTGGTTTACAGTTTACTTCTCTTTATTTCTATATATGATTTATCAGTATTTAAACACAAATGTTAAAGTGGCATGATGGTTCTGATCTGTAGGATCAGTCTAACTACACACAGCTTGGGCATAATTTAGAATAGGAAACTTTAATAACTTTTAGCCTATTGCCTTCAGCAAAACTTTTTTTATTAAATTTTTTTTTATTGTCATTACACCATCAAAAAAACAGAGTAAGGAAATTCACTCACTGCATTTAACCCACCCCCTAGGAGAGCCTTGGGATGCCATTGTGCAGCTCCAGGGGAGCAGTGTGGAGTTAAGAATCTTTCCTCAGGGAGACAGAGCAGCAGTCTGTGGGAGTGGGGCTTGAACTCAGAACCTCAGTTTTCCAAGCTATATGCCCTAACCACTAGGCCACCACTCTCCAAAGCGCACATTAGTGTGAAGGGTCTTGCCTAAGGACCCATACTGACTCATTCCCCCCAGCTGGGGTACAAACCGCTGCTTCCTGTTTGCAGGATAGGTGACTTACCACATGAACCAGCCAGATGTTTGAGTTTTTATTTTACATTTAGCAATTCTAGCTGATTAAAAGCATTCCCTTGCATTGTTTAAAGCAAACACATATAGTCAAATTATTTATGTATTTTAACTTATATGTTTATTGTGAAGGGCTGCAAATGATTGACTATAGACCTGAATAAAGTAGCAATATTGACCAATGGTCAGACACTGCTCTCTACAGGCTGAAAGATGTAAATTACACAACAGCTGGAGAAAGTTTGAAAAGATTCCTCTCTGTATAACCAGAAGTCGCATGAAGAGGGAACCCCTGACTGACCCAATGTGGATCTGGGATCTGGTTAGTCATAATTATCTGCTTTCATTCAGTTGCTGTTGTTTTTTAAAGAAATTAACAAAGGATTAGGAATATTTCATAGAAGAGTGACTATATGTCTGGAGCTCTTTATGAAGGTTTACTCTGATATTTTGATATCATACTCTTGATATTTTAACATTTATGCTAGTTAGATTATTTTTGATACACCCCCCCCCCCCCCCCCCCACACACACACACACACACACATACTCGTTCTGCCATGGTAGTGAGGACCATGTGTTGACTCCCATTGACCTCCATTGATTTTCAGTCATTTTCAACCCTTTCTATGCCCTAACCCTAAAACTAACCCTAAGCCTAACCATTACCTATGCATAATTCACCATAACCCCAACAGAAGTGATACCTTAACCCTAAACCTAACTATTTGCAAAATAGCTTGTGAGGACCAGCAAAATGTCCTCACTTTGCAACAAATGGTCATCAATATGATGGTGAAATTGTAAAAAAAAAAAAAGCTCCTCACTCTGATAGCTAGACAGGTACACACACACACACACACACACACACACATATTTATATATATATATACAGGTGCTGGTCATAAAATTAGAATATCATGAAAAAGTAGATTGATTTCAGTAATTCCATTTAAAAAGTGAAACTTGTATATTATATTCATACATTACATACAAACTCATATATTTCAGATGTTTATTTTGTTTAATTTTGATGATTACAAATGACAACAAATGAAAATCTCAAATTCATCATATCAGAAAATTAGAATATTGTGAAAAGGTTCAAAATTGATGGCCCCTGGTGCCACACTCTAATCAGCTAATTAACTCAAACCACCTGCAAAAGCCTTTAAATGGTCTTTCAGTCTAGTTCTATAGGCTACACAATCATGGGGAAGACTGCTGACTTGACAGTTGTCCAAAAGACGACCATCGACACCTTGCACAAGGAGGGCAAGACACAAAAGGTCATCGCTAAAGAGGCTGGCTGTTCACAGAGCTCAGTGTCCAAGCACATTAATAGAGAGGCGAAGGGAAGGAAAAGATGTGGTCGAAAAAAGTGTACAAGCAAGAGAGATAACCGCACCCAGGAGAGGATTGTGAAACAAAACCCCTTCAAAAATGTGGGGGAGATTCACAAAGAGTGGACTGCAGCTGGAGTGAGTGCTTCAAGAACCACCACACACAGACGTATGAAAGACATGGGTTTCTGCTGTCGCATTCCTTGTGTCAAGCCACTCTTGAACCACAGACAGCGTCAGAAGCGTCTTGCCTGGGCTAAAGAGAAACAGGACTGGACTGCTGGTGAGTGGTCCAAAGTCATGTTCTCTGATGAAAGTAAATTTTGCATTTCCTTTGGAAATCAAGGTCCCAGAGTCTGGAGGAAAAGAAGAGAGGCACTTCATCCACGTTGCTTGAAGTCCAGTGTAAAGTTTCCACAGTCAGTGATGGTTTGGGGTGCCATGTCATCTGCTGGTGTTGGTCCATTGTGTTTTCTGAGGTCCAGGGTCAACGCAGCCACATACCAGGAAGTTTTAGAGCACTTCATGCTTCCTGCAGCTGACCAACTTTTTGGAGATGCAGATTTCATTTTCCAACAGGACTTGGCACCTGCACACAGTGCCAAAGCTACCAGTACCTGGTTGAAGGACCATGGTATCCCTGTTCTTAATTGGCCAGCAAACTCTCCTGACCTTAACCCCATAGAAAATCTATGGGGTATTGTGAAGAAGAAGATGCAATACACCAGACCCAACAATTCAGAAGAGCTAAAAGCCACTATTAGAGCAACCTGGGCTATCATAACACCTGAGCAGTGCCACAGACTGATCGACTCCATGCCACGCCGCATTGCTGCAGTAATACAGGCCAAAGGAGGCCCAACTAAATACTGAGTGCTGTACATGCTCATACTTTTCATGTTCGTACTTTTCAGTTGGCCAACATTTCTATAAATCCTTTGTTTTTATTGGTCTTCAGTAATATTCTAATTTTCTGATATGATGAATTTGAGATTTTCATTTGTTGTCATTTGTAATCATCAAAATTAAACAAAATAAACATCTGAAATAAATGAGTTTGTATGTAATGTATGAATATAATATACAAGTTTCACTTTTTAAATGGAATTACTGAAATCAATCTACTTTTTCATGATATTCTAATTTTATGACCAGCACCTGTACATCATATGTATATATACATCAGGGTGACACCTTATGTGGTTTTCATTCACATCTTGTAATTTGTTTTGTGGTTATAGAAAATGTTGGATTCCACCTCATGACTCATAAAAGTTTACATTTTCCTCATGGTAATACAAACTGCATACAGACCTCTTTTCTTTTGTCTCTTTGCCGGATTATGTGAAAAAAAATCTAAAACAACTTTTAAAATACATTTTTATCGTTTTCTTTCTAAAAACACTTCTGACTGACATTTTCCCTTTCATTTTTTTTTTTTTTTGTCAAGGAAACAAATAGTCACTGTGACAGATTTTAGTCAAACTTTATTGGAATGGGTGTGCATAAAACTGGCATTGCACTGTCATAAATATGACCCAACACCTGTCATATACATAAAACAGTCCTTATAAATGTTTACAACTGTTGTGATTAAGCCATTTAGTAAACTATTACACTTTTAATCCAATGTTAATATTGTTAAAATAACTTTATGACAGCTTGACATCAACAAAGGCAAGATGTATTGTTTATAACAACTTGGAATTACACAAGAATTTACAATCAATCATCAAAATGTCATAGTTGGTGAATCATGAAAAATTATTTAGATGTACATGTTGATAAATCACACTGTGAAATGTGATCGGTCCTAACTTTGGCTATCATGAGACTATTTCAATTAAGGTATAATGGAGGATTTTGGTGAATATTTGAAAAGACCCGCCTTCTCCAGTTTAAAAAAAATGAACATGTACAACCCTGCATGAGCATGCATGAGCCCATTTCTCTTCGAGGAGGTGCGGTGACACACTCATAAGACGGTCCGAATAGACCTCATTTCACCCAAATTTATATATAAAAGTTTCCCGGCAAACAAGACTATTGCTACATAAAAAAAATCCTGACCTGCTTGGATGTGTGTGTGTGTGTGCTTCAATGGAAATTTGGACAGCTTTGCAGGGCAAATAAGGATCTGTGGCCACCGTATAACTATTAATGATGCAAATTACAAAATAAATAAACTTATCTTCCCTGGAAAGTTACAATATAGAAGTAGATAACTTTTATTAGCAGGGATGTCAAATGGATTTCTCCAAATAGCATGCCAAACTTTAACCTTTCGAGTAGAACCATTGCAACCGAGGCATCAGTTGGAAGCCCCACCTGTGCTTTCATTGTTAGCCATCGTGTGAAAGAGTCTCCCAAAAACATTCTGGTCTTCTTTCTCTCTTCTGAGGCCTTTCTCTTTTTCTCTTATGACCTTCAGTCATTTTCAATGAACCGCGATGAGAAAGGCGAGCTTCAACGACTGGCTAAAACCGTAGCTCACCGTATAAAAGTGCACATGTGCAGAAAAAAACAGCTAACTGAGAGCGAGGACGTAGGACGGCCTGATGTAAACATCTCACCAGAATGATTGACAATTAGGAGGACCACTTATTTTGATGATCCACCTGGAAAAAGCAAATACTCCACTACACCTTTAATATTTCCATTACCTTAAATTGTGGTTAATGTAGGACTTGTTGGAAAGATGTAATTAAGAGTTATTACCGTCAAATGCTATATAAATAACATAATGAATGTTTTCCATCAGTAAAGTTAAACAAAGATGCAAACAGGCGTTATTATATATTAACATCAACAGGTGTTATTAAACTGAATAGTGTGGTGTAATGGTAACATACATCTAAATCCCTATTTAACGTTTGTTATTAAGTGTGTCAGTGTCTTGGTTGGTGTTTAGTTGTCCCTAAAAATACATTTTTTTGGTATAAATAACAAGTGGTAATAAAAACATTTATATCTCTGTTAATGTTAAGTTTTCCTAACAAATATGTGTTAAATAATGTCAGCTTTTCTTTAAAATGGCATAATTTACCATAAAATACTCAATGAAAACATTCATAAACATCAGTATAGTTGTTCTGCACACCCCTTCAGATGAAGCTTCAGAGATTTACAGATTGTTGACTCATAGATTTGTCATCAGCCATATGTGGTCACAGCCTGTCGGAACTAACTCTGAAGTATCCTGAAGGGCAGATTTATTCATTTGTTTACCTGGATTGAAAATGATCATATGATGAGCTTTATTTTATTGATCCATTTTAACTTTTAGCTGACATTTTCTGCATAAAAATATATTTTTTCCCTTTTAACATTTGGTAATTATGACTGCTTATTTCTTTAAAAAATGATAATATTTGATGGCTCAAAATCCACATGCAAAATGGTGAATGTTCACCTCTTTCAGTTATTTTTTAGGGTGCTCATCCAGGTGCAGTCTAAAATCTTTCCAGTTCACTTTGATTCTCTGGGACACCTTTAAACTGGAATGGACTGCACGCTCTAGAGCTCCGCTGAGTTATGGAGCCCCAAGCAAGGCTGGTTATAATCAGCAAAATGTCGTTGTCCTTCGAGGACATTTTTTATGGGTTTTTTTAGGAATCTTATAAAAAATTTTATGTGATTTTACAACAATGTGGAACAGCCTACTCATAAAGACCCAGCTACATGTTTCTATGTGTTTTTTACTTCTAACACAGCAGTTAACACATTTCCTATTGGTACCTTTAAGGACCCAATTAAAGTGTTTAAGAGGGTCCTTGTGAGGGATATTTCTAAAGTTAATGACACGCTGCACTCATCTTGCACTTCTTGTTGTTTCTTAGATAGAAAACTTCTAACCAGTCTGACTGTATAATCTGATTGAAATATCTCAATAAAGTGTCTTGAGATGACATTTATTGTGAATTGGTGCCATAGAAATTAACTGAACTGAATGAATTGGATTAAAAATTGCTCCATTCAAATTTAAAATGTTTTTTTAATGAAACCAGTCATTATCTTTTCTCCAATTGCACTATGTTGATATTTGATAAACCATGTCAGTCACCAAAGTGCTTAAAAAATAGACAAAACCCTAAAGTCAACCAGTAGAAAATACATGAGAAGAAGCTAAGTTTCTTTTTAAAATTTGATAGACGTTAACCTTTTTACAATTATTACGGTAAGAATGAATGTGAATGGCATGGATATTACAAGATCATAATTGCTCACCCAACCAGCCATAAATATTATGGTTAAAAAAACAACAACATTTAAGCATGATTATGTAAAATGCACAAAAACGTACAAGCCCTTCTCGTTAAAATGAGCAAGCATCTTCCTTGGTTCCTGGCAGTGCAGGACAATGATGCTGCCGTACAGCAAAGCTGCCCAATAAAGTTTTAATTACCCAGAGGCCGTAAAAAGTTGCAACCAGTGCAATCACATTCCATGATTCAGAGGATTTTCGTTTTATATCCACCATTCTCTGAACACTGACCCCATAAAAACATTAAGTATCGGTTAATTTTTTATCTTTTATCTTTTCTTACTCAATGCAGCGATGTGGGCATAAAGAGCAGAGAGCGGGTTACTTTCCCCCACTGTCACCCACCATCATCACCTGGACCAGGACAAAGGGACACTCTGGAATATTCTTGTGGAATCTAAGAATTGAATCTTCTCTTTCCATTCAGTTTCACAATGACACTAAACGCTGTACCTATGGAAGTCTGTCATTCCTCCGCCACAGTCTGCTCAGGTACAGACTGCCTTGTTCCTCCAAGTAACTTTAATGCCATTCTTAGCACGGTGTTGAGCATCGTGCTTACGACCATGCTGGCCTTTGTCATGTTTGCCATGGGCTGCACCGTGGATGCCCACAAGTTATTGGGGCACATCAAGAGACCCTGGGGAATCGTCATCGGCTTCCTCTGCCAGTTCGGCATCATGCCCTTCACTGCCTTTGCGCTTTCTCTTGCATTTGGGGTGCTCCCGGTGCAGGCCGTCGTTGTCATCATTATGGGCTGCTGTCCTGGAGGAACCAGCTCAAACATCATCTGCTTCTGGCTGGATGGAGACATGGATCTGAGGTAAGATGGTCAGGCTGGTTTGATGATCCCTATTTCGTTGGGTTTCTTGCTTGGTCTTGTTTCTTGAATTTCATTCCCTTAACATTTTAAAAGATAAAATGATTTTTTCTTTCCATTCAGTTACTACAACTAAAAAACATTTATCAGGCCCCGAAATCTGGTTGTAGTGATGGATTTAGATCTTACCTTAAGAGACAGTAACAAATTCAGCCATCATCTGAAGAACATTTCTGGGATTAAATGACTAATCAGGAGGATCTGGAAAAATATATTCATTTGTTTATCTGTAGTTGAATAAATTGCTGCAGGAATGTCTTCGCCTGGAAGTGTATCAGGCTGCTGGAGTCGATCCAGAATCTGCCTGCTTCCCCATTAAAATGTAAAAAGTGGAGCACATCACCCCAGATCTAAAGGCTTTACACTGACTCTGTGTGTCTCAGGAAGATTTTAAAAGGATTCCGTTATTCCATAAACCACTGGATGGCTTAGCTCCAAATGAAATGACAAATTTGTTGTCAGTGTATGAACTTTACAAACACTTAATGTATTATCTTCTGGCATAAGTCTACTCTTAATACCAACAGCCAGAACCAAACATGGAGAGACAGCTTTTATTTCATATGGTACACTAATTTAGAACAAACTTTTTATAAAAAAACCCCACTTGTTTAGAGTAATCTTTAACTGTAGTATTTGAGATTTTTACTGAAACAACACCAGTTTAAGTCTTTAGACCAACATTTTTCACATGCCCCTATTATTCCGCTTCAAGGTACTTTTCTTTGGGTTTTGTACTTAAGCACAGCACTTTGAATTTGAAGGGTACCTTTAAAATGAAATTTCCTTGGTGGCGAAGCATCTTTGTGGCTGATGGGAGCACATGGGGAAACTTGTGCACCAAAAGCCAATCCATTTACCCTTGATGAAACCTTCAGAACCACATAAAGTTTTGGGTTTTAGTCTGTCCCATTGATCATCTAAGCACCTTTCAAGGTGTCCAACATTTCTGGGTGATAATTATGAAATTTAAATTTTTCATATGTTTCAAAAATCTAAGTAGTATACACGTCAGGACAGGAGTAGTCAGCAATAACTGTCCTACAGTCTGCCTTTTACCAAACAGAAGAAGGGTTGAAACTTTGCTTCCGTCCTTTTGTCTGAAAACATTCAGTTGATAGGAAAAAAGCATCTTGGTTCTTGATTTATTTTGATTCATTCCCAAATCCTTGTGAAGATTCTCAGTCATCAAGGTAATGGTCATTCCAAAAAAGTAAAAAAAATATATTTTTTTTGGTCTTTGTTTCCAAGTTTAAAGACGTTTAATTTCCCATCCAGGAAGCTTTTTCAATTCAAAATGAGTTCCAGACTTTATAGAGTGGACCAAATACTTGCTTTGGCTTAGAAAACATGCAAACTGTACCAGACAAACGGGTCCGCCCCTTGGGAACAAAGAACTCTAACAACCGGTGACCCTAATGTCCGGTTCAACTCAAAATTTTTTACTTTTCTGCACATGTGCACTTTTTGGGGTTTTTTTTGTCCACTCAATAAAGGCTCAAACTCAACGCTTTTTCTGACATTTTTAATAAAAAAATTTTAAAAGGATTCCTGGATGGAAAGCAAAATGACTTCAAACTTAGAAAAAAGGTCAAGTGGATTGTGTTTTTTTTTACTTTTTTTGGAATTTTATCCCAAAATCCTTTTCTGTGTAAATCACTAGTCTCAAACATTCTGTTAGGCTCAGGTGATGTAAATTGAGCTATTTTTTCCCTGCAGCATCAGTATGACCGCCTGCTCCTCCATCTTGGCCTTGGGCATGATGCCGCTCTGTCTGTTCATCTACACCAGTGCCTGGACTTCCAGCGACGCTATAAAGATTCCCTTTGACAGCATTGGTAAACAAAGAAATCTGTTGTCTTTATTCTTACATAGGAGGAATTATTTTGAATAAAGTGGAATCCTTTAGGATACACTGATTATTTGTGTTTGTTTGTTTTTTGTTTTTTTTCAATTTTGAAAAATGACAGCTCATTAACTCACATTTTATCTTTGCCTACTCAGGAATCACTCTTGCAGCACTTCTTATACCAATAGCAGTTGGGATTTATGTAAAAACCAAGTGGCCTCGTATTGCAAAAAAGATCCTCAAGGTAATAATGCTTTTGATTATTTTTTTACAAGCTGTTGAGCAATAAGAAGCCATAGACAGAAAGTAATTGAAGTATTTTTGTGCCCATTTTCACAGGTTGGTTCTATCGCTGGGTTTGCTCTCATTATCATCATAGCGGTGGTGGGAGGCGTCCTCTACCAATCCTCCTGGGTCATTTCTCCCTCCTTATGGATCATTGGAACCATCTATCCCTTCATTGCCTTCAGTATGGGTCTCTTATTGGCCCGGTTTGTGGGTCAGCCCTGGCACAGGTGAGCAAGAAAACATACACCTCAGTAGTCAGTATTTCTTTATACCTAAAGCTTCCCTAGCCTCGTGAGACCATCCTGATCTCGCGAGCTTTCAAGGTTTCACTCGCAGATCAGTCTGGAGTCTCCCCGTTAAAGAAAATTTGGAGCCGTTCATCAAACGAACGTCCAATCAGCGTTGGCTTTGAGGCAGGTTGAGGTGTGACGCAACGAGAAGCACGACAGTTCAGTCTAAAGAACATGGAGGCTTCAGCCGATGAAACTAGCGTTAGCGTGGCTATTGAGCAAGTTTTATCGGAATTACAGAGTATTTGTTCACTGAAAGAAGAGCAAAACACTGCTCTGGAGGCTTTTCTCAGAGGAAAAGATGTTTTTGCTCTTCTCCCGACTGGTTTCGGCAAGAGTAGCCTGGCTTGTGGTTGTGTTTTCTTCGTTGGTCTGTTAGTACGTCATATGCTTCATTGATCTGATTGGTTTATTTGGCCCGTCTATCACCAACATAGGCCAATCAGCTAACCAGTATTTTCGCCCCTTCCCAAAGTTACTTCAACGGAAGGTTTCCAGATGGATATGCGGAGCAAATCCATCTGGCGGAGTCAGGTTAAAGCTTGCCCCCATCAAAGTATGAAAGAAAGAAAGAAAGAAAGAAAGAAAGAAAGAAAGAAAGAAAGAAAGAAAGAAAGAAAGAAAGAAAGAAAGAAAGAAAGAAAGAAAGAAAGAAAGAAAGAAAGAAAGAAAGAAAGTTGACTCTCTAATGAGGTTTATCATGACTCCTTTTTTTCAGGTGTCGAACGATTGCCCTAGAAACAGGATTCCAGAACGCCCAGTTGTGCAGCACTATCACCCAGCTCTCCTTCACCGCTGAAGAACTGGAGGTCATGTTTGCGTTCCCTCTGATCTACAGCATCTTCCAGCTCGCCATGGCACTCGTTGCTGTGATTGGTAAGTCTCCTGGAGGAATAACTCATACTTTCTGTTTTTCCAACATATCAGTTCTCTATTAACTAGAAGGTCATGTTTCTCGTTGTGTCTTTGACAGCTTATCAAGTATATAAAAGGAAATGTGGAAAAGGTTCTGACAATGAGATCAGGGAAGATGATGGAGAAACTAAACAAAGTGCTGTGGATAACAAAGCTTTCGTCTCTGACGAGCTGAACGGCACCTTTGCACACATAAAGGAGTGAGATTCCAAATTGCTGCCAATGATTGACTGTAGTCCTCCTGAATAAAGCAGCATTACTGAACTATGAACAGACAACACTCTCTAGAGGCTGAAAGAAGTAAATCACACAGCAGCAGCAAAGTTTGGAAAGATTTCTGTCTGTATATCCAGAGGTCACCTGAAGGGGGAGCCTCTGACTGACCCAATGCTGTGTTCATTCTGGAAGGTGTTTAGACATAATAACCTGCTTTATTAATTGCAAACTGTTAAAAGCAACAGGTAATTTTCTCTCTTATTATACTGGAACTATGTTTGGAGATGTTTGAAAACATTTATTCTGATATTTTTGTTGTTTTTACTGAAGTATTACTGAAGAACCAAATAATATGAGGGTTAGAGTAAAGGGATGAGGCTCAATTGTAGCTTGCATGTTTTCATGATCTGTTCTAAGGCTGACTGTGATCTGACCTTTTGCTCTTTTTATCTCTGTTGAAGTTTTCTGATAATAAACATAAACAGTTCTTTGCCATTTTTTCCCCAACAAACTAAATTCAAACAAACACTAAATAACCTTACTGAAACAAATATGCATTGCTAAGCATTAATACTGTGCTTTTTATTTGTTTTGTGAGTCTATAGCATGCCGGATAATTATTATATTTGTTGTAAATTTAAAGATTTGAAGAATCCTCAAAATCTATCACCCCTAGTTAAAAAAAAAAAAAAAGTGTTATATAGGATGTGACTTTAAAAAACTAGTAAGAAAGGCTGCTTCTGTCCTACATTGCACTCTGGAATCAGAGGAGGAAGTGGCTGAGAGGAGGATGCTGTCCAAGCTAACATCCATAATGGAAAACACCTCCTACCCTCTGCACCAGACTGTAGAGGAGCTGTGCTGCTCCTTTAGTCAAAGACTTTTACACCCTGTTCAGCTGCTGCAACCAGACTCTACAATACAACATTACAACCGCAATAACTTGTGCAATGTATAATGTGCAATTACTATTTGATACCCTGTGCATTCATTCTTTCTCTATATTCGACACCCAGTGCAATAACTATATATGAGTATAAATATCCATCTATAAAAATACCAATGTAAACAGCCTGTGCAATAATGATCCTACTATAAAAAAACATTTTTTTAAAGCTGTCATATGTGGATCACCTGTATATACTGTATATATCGCATGCATCTTTTTCTTCCTTTGGCATCCTTGACTATTTGAGCTGATGGAAGAAGTAATTTTCCCCTCTGTGAGATCAATAAAGTCAATCAATCTATCAATCTTCAAATAATGAATCTGTTTCAATAAATGTATTAGTGAGTATTAGAAGTGAATATTAGCAAGATGCTGAGAATAAGCTAAGACCAGCCAACTTTTCTAATCTGTGGACCCTTATGGACGAATGGAGTATACACAATTGAAGATTGTATTTATAAAAAGGCTTCTGGATGCCTTCAAAGGTATGTAGCTGTGGCTGCTTTGTTTGTTTACACTTTAACATGCTGCTATATCTGTTTTAACTGTGCTTTGGTGTTCGATGTGTCCATTGAATGAGCTTGGTGATTGAATTGTGGAGAATCTAAGCTTTCCAATGATGTCTAACATGTCTATAGTGGAAAAATTTTACTGGTGGCATTCTGAGTTATTACCCCACTTAACATCCACCGGTTGTCTTAAAGAGGTTAAACTTTCAGTAACTAAAAGATAATAAAACCAAAATGTATTTGCAAGTATTACTTAATTTTTTTTTTTTACATAAGAGTGACAGAAGTTATAGATATGAAATGAAAGAGAAAACATTTCTCTTAGCCACCCTTTAAAGTGAGTCACGTCAGACCAATACGTGCTGGATTTCATATTTCAAGAAATCGTCAATATATACACCTAAGGCAATAATTGTAAAGTATGAAATATCTGTTCCAAACAAGGCTGGACAAGCAGCCATCCACATTGACCATCATTAGGACTTGCAGGATGGTGAGGAAGGAACCATTTCTAACACCTGGGACCTTCACTGCTGCCAAAAGTTTGAACAAGTCTCCATAAGAATCAATAGAGGGACCTGATTATTGTTATAGATTCTAACTGGTTTTGTAAAATGAGTTTAATTCATTTTAGCAAAGTGATTCCCACCTGGGGTACGAGTTCCCCTAGTGGTACCCGAGTGCAGTGTAAGGGGAAAGTGAAAATATTTTATTTCTTAGGTAGTAAATTAAAATAGGGCTGGGATCTGTTCTACTTTCTGAGGACCTAACTAAAAAATAAAACAAGCTTATTTTGAACCAGAAGTACATTTTCTTGTATGTTCGAGTTCCCCTTCGGCTCTGACACACATTGAAGCCAAGGAGATGAACAGCATGGCATCAGCTGTTTTTCCCAGTGAGCTATCAGATCATCAAAGCAGGTGGCAGGTGGCTCAGTGGTTAGTGTGTACGACCCATGTACAGAGGCCTAACTCCTCAACGTGGCCAACCTGGGTTCGAATCCAACCTGTGCTCCTTTGCTGTGTATCTCTCCCCCTCTCTCATACCCCCTTCCCTGTCAGCCTACTGTATAAAAAATGAGCCACTAGCGCTAAAAAAAAGCAGCTCAGGTGTCATAACTGTCGAAATCTTGATGTACTGCATATATATCGTTTATTCTTAATGCACCTTTTTCCTCCTTGTTTGCACCTTCTTTAATTACTATCCCAATATGTGACCAGTGAATTTCTCCGCTGTGAGATCAATAAAGCTCATCTAATCTAATCAAAGTAAAATAAATCCACTAAACTTTTGTTTTCAATTCATCAAGTTTATATGTGATTACATGGGATTAATTTAGAAGAGCTCAATTTTTATAGAGGCAGCTTTATTTTGTATTTATTTTGATTCCTTACAAGCTTCTGGGCAAAATATTTATCTTGTTTTTTTATTTGAGATGGAAAGAATAAAATGCAGAAGAATTAAATGCTTATTTTATAATTAGTAATTGTACGTTCCACTTTTGGACAGTCATCAATACTTTTGATGGAGAAAGGGACTCATGATAAAACAAAATGTCCAAAGGGAACACAGGGTCAAAAAAGATAAGGAAATACTGCTTCAGACACTTCAGACACACACTAGATAATGTAGAATTTGATGCAAATCCTGAACCACCTTTCTGTGTCGTGAAGACAACTGAAATTTTAACTGAAGAGACTGAATGAAGTTCCTGGTGAACTATTCCAAAATTTTATTTGGGTTAAATAAAGTATTTTTGAACTGAACTGAAGTTTTTTTTTTGTGACTGAAAATGTGGAAAAGCCGTTCATGCCTAGCGACGCTGTAGGCCTGATACTGTAAGAGTAAATAGAAATGTATGTAGTCAAATTTACTATGGTGGGATTTTTGATTAGGGGTTAAAAATAAACTGTCCCACAACAGTTTTGAAAAACCACATTACTGTCGTAAATTGAGCTAATAATTATTAATTGATAATGAAAATTGTTAGTATGATATTTAAACGTGAATGGGCCATTCATCTCAATTCTTTACTGTACATAAAAGTGTATATTTGTCGGTGATGATTTTGATTAGAATAAAAATTATTACATTTAATTTCCAATTAATTAAAGTATACGCACATTCAAATATGAATAATTGAAAATAACTACCAACAATAATGCAAGTTTGCAACAATAAGGACGTGAAATCTGAAAATAATTAAGGGTTCTAAACACATTTGCAAAGCTCCTTTTATCATCAAAGCCACCCACTATAGCTGTTAACAGACCATGCAGGCTTTGGGTTTACAATTATAAAGGCATTGTTAGAAAAATGTAAATGTTATTATTTTATTTGAACTAAGTTAAAGCCATTTTCCCTGCTAGGAATGTTGTGTTGTTTTAACTTAAAACGGGGAGAGAAAATGTTCCTTTAAGGAAAAGCCTGGCGTTATCCAGCTATGCTGTAACAGATGACTGATCAACCCCGGCAATAAACCTGCACCTCCTTTTTGTATCTGTAAACTTCTGCCCCCTCCTGTTACTCCTGAGTAGTCCAATAATAAAGGCAGGCGACCGAGAGGTATGGGTCCACTCTCCTCTTCTGCAGAAAAATAACTTGTGTTTTGTCTTGTCTTGATTTATTTCTAGGACAATGAGGGGTTATCATCATTAACCCTATCAGGCCCTATAAAGCCTAACATTTGAAAGAAAGTGCAGTCTGATAATACTGATATGGTCTGAGCATATTGTTTCTCCTTTTATTGCATCTGCATGCAGTTGTTTTGTATACATGTTACAATAATGCCTGCTCATAGGTAAAAGGTCTTTATCGAAAGAATAAAACATGGTACATTTTTTACATATTCGGAGCAAATCTCATAGAACCTTTATAGTCATAAGAGTTTGCAGGTTTAAAATGGGCAAACATAACATCTTAAGTAGAGAGATTACTTAAGAGACATTAAATGCTGAGGGGGTTGCATGTTTAATTTTGGTCTAAAAAAGGGTCTTTGGGCCAGATTGAAGCGCAGATGAGGATTTACTAGTTTACACTTCTCTGAGATAATCCCAATGGATAAATAAAGTTGAGTCTTAAATCTAAAGTCTAATAAACTTATCTTTGGAGAGCAGTCTGACAGTGATGGAAGTGCATCTCATTTAAAAATGGAAACCTTGAAGACACCCTAGCTAGAGCTGCAAAGAGTTTATAGTAATTGTGTGAATAATCTATTCAGCTGATTGCTAATTGCAACGATTTACATTATGCATTAATTGAAGGCCCCAAAATGTAAATTTTAATCAGGAACTCATGGAGGATTGGACTCCCGTGTGAAGCAAAAACCAAGTTGTAGTAGCAGTCAGCTTCACAACTAAGAGTTTAGGGACAAGAAAATGGACCCAACCCCTCTAAATATCTGGTACAAGACACTTTGCTGGAAAAAATAGGTGACTAATGCTGTTCTGACCCACATCCTGTTGGAGAATTTTGGAGAACAGGGATATCAGAAATTTGGGCCAGGCCAAGGAATGTTGGACGCCTAGAAACCTGCTTAAAGGGAAAAAAAATTGGAGAGCATAATACACAAAACATACATGATTTTGTATTTTTCATTAGGAATGGACAATAGAATAACTTTGGCCTCATTTGAAGTTATAATTTATAAATAATAATAATAATAAAATAATTAAACTTTATTGATCTCCCATTGGAGAAATTTACTTCTGCATTTAAGCCATCCCCTTGGGGAGCAGCGGGCTGCCATCGTGCGGCGCCCAGGGAGCAGTGTGGGGGTTAAGAGTCTTGCTCAGAGACCCAGAGAGGCAGTCTGTGGGAGTGGAGCTTGAACTCAGAACTTCAGGATTCCAAGCTCTATGCCCTACCACTAGGCCATCACTCCCCCATAATTTACGATTAAAAGTGCTCTTTATGAACAAAGCATAAACAACACTCTAGTTAAAGTACCATGATTGAGGAAGGTTAAGAAAAGTTGGTCTCTAAACTTAACTGATGATTTTTCAGTTAACTGCTCAAATTAAATAGTTAACCGCAACTGTAAACCAGTAAGGTTTTAATCTTTGTTTACAGGAGCTTAGGGTTTCAGTAATTTTATCGGTTTTTGAAGCTATTGTCCAGATTAATTGAGCATGAGAACTAAGAGCAAATTCTCCATATGTTGTTCTGGCTCTGGGTTTGCAGAGGAGACTTTAACCAGAAGACTTGAGAGGCTGAAACTGACAAGACTATATTGTATTTCGGAGATGAACTATAGACTGGTGATTTATAGACTAACAGAAGGATTTTAAAGTCTATTCTGATTGACACAGTGAGTCAGAGTAAAGTCTTTACAACTTGCTGCAGTTTCCTAGTGTTAGTGAGGACTTTGGTAGCAGCATTCTGGATCAACTGTAGCTGTCTCGTCCAGCTTTATGCAGACCTAGAAATACACTGAATGATAAACCTATGGGTTCCTTTTTTTCAGATGCTGCTGAGAGTTTAGTCTTTTAATCCTGGAAATGTTCTTCAGGTAATGCAAGGCCAACATTGTTACTGCGTTAGGTATTAATGCCTATGAGGGTTCAGATTTGAGTCCATATATCCATGCAGATTCCAGGGCCTGATCAGGGGTTTTTACCTGTAGAAACTGAATATCCTAATAGGAAAAAACCCACTTTACCTATCGAACTGCTCAGGGGATGGAATTTGAACAAACCCAACCAAATAATGAAACTTCAAACCAACCAAACCATCTTACCTTTCGATCAATGTCCCCATCTAGCCGAAAGCAGAAGATGCTGTAAACTGTGCCATCAAGGAGAGGAGCCCTCAGTGACCATGGCCTGCATGCCAAATGCTATAAAGAGCTCAAAGGCCAGGATGGACATTATGCCTAATCGCCGATGGAGGCCAGTGACTGTGCCCCAATGTCTCTGGATGTGGCCCCTTGGCTTTGAGGCATTCATAGTGCAGCTCAAAGCAAACATGACACAGCGCTCAACACAAGGCTGAGGATTGCATTAAAGTCACTGGAAGGAACCAGAAAATCTCCACCTAAACAGACTAAGGTGGAAGAGTGACAGACTGCCAAAGCCAATAGTGTTGATCTATATACTGGATGAAAAGTTTCAATTCTGAGAATCCACAAGAGGACTGCAGAGTGTCCCTCCTTCCTTTGGTGCAGTGGTGATAGTGGGGGAGAGTGACAGGCTCTCTGCTCTTTAAGCCCACACAGCTGCAGTGAAAGAATGTTGGGAGGGATGATCAGGTAAGAAAAGTTAAAAAATTAACTGATACTTAATGTTTTATAGGGTCAGTGTCCAGAGGATGGTACATATAAAAAATAAAAAAAGAATGGAATGCGATTGCTCTGGCTTAAATTTTTTACAGCCTCTGGGCAATTAAAACTTTATTGGGTGAACAAACAGAAGCCAATAAACTGATCGACCGAAACAAGATGAATTAGACATGAAGAACGTCATGAAGAACAATCAACTGAAACAATCCCTGAAAGAATTCGCTCTGCACAGAATATATGATATATATTTTTGATGAATTTGAGAAATCCTTTTCAACTTGATGAGAAACTTGTCAGGGCTCCTGTCTGTGTGTTTGTTTTTGTGTTTGTCTCCCTTCCACCAGTAGGAGGCGCCTGGTTCCGGTTCGCCTCCTCACACACCTGCTGACGGTTACCTCATTAATGGAGTGCTCTTAAGCTGCTGATTGCCACTACCTCAACGCCAGAGTGTTTGCCAGTTTTTGGTACCCTAGCCAAGCTGAGTTTTCTCTGAGTAAGAC
The DNA here is from genome assembly GCF_016077235.1 of Cyprinodon tularosa. NCBI lineage: Eukaryota > Metazoa > Chordata > Actinopteri > Cyprinodontiformes > Cyprinodontidae > Cyprinodon > Cyprinodon tularosa. Next base: position 1,655,738 of record NW_024038669.1, read on the forward strand.
TGAGTTCTTGTCGCCCTGAGTTTTAACTTTGTTTTTTGTCCTTTGCCTCTCGGCAGGAAGTCATCCTGCAAACTGGACCTTTTCGGACCTCCTCTCCCAGGAGGGATCAATTGAGTCTAAACTGAGCCAGGATTCAGTTTGGATTGGGTCTCCTTTTTGAGAACGTTGAAATTACTCTCTGAGCAAGGGAATCATCTTCACCACGACCCGTTCAATTCTGAGTGGCAATCAGTGTCTCCGTCCCCCTACACCGTCCAAGTTCTGGGTAAACCCTGTTCCGCCCTCCGCCGAATCAGACATACACTGGAAAACCAACACACAGATAGGAGTCAAGGTTCCTTCACTTCTCCGGAAACTTGAGTCAACAATCAGATCCTCTCCTTCAAGATCAACGAATCAAATTTCCCACTGAGCCTGAACTAACAGTCTGTCTTCCCCTCGCCTTCCAGTTCCGCCTGAGCAGAGTTCAGTGAAACTCTGCACCGAGCTTAACATCTTCAATAAAATCCGTCAAACTTTTCATCCGTGTCTCTCTGTTTGGTTTCACTGCATGTGGGTCCGACCCTTAGATAAAATCATGCCAAACTGTCAAGAGTTTTTACTTTCTCTCTGTGTTTAGAAATGAAACACTGAGCATCTCACAAATATACTTTAAGGTGTATCTTTTTTATGAACGTGTACAACTTAAAAAATAAAATGAATAACGTGGTTCTGTTGTACATTGGTAACTAGCCATCATTGAGGGCTTTTACCAACACTGTACTACCAGAAGTCTCCAGGGCAGCTTTTGTCGCTTCCTGTAGACGTCCCCAGCAGGTGTGCTTGTAGTTGTTACTGACACAGGCTGCTCTGATGGAGCAGCGTCCATAGACCATTATTACAGAGAAAAATAAGTAGAGTTTCCCAACAGGGTGCTGGCCTATGTGACTCAACACCTTGACCACTGAGAAGATTAAACATTTAACACCATATATATGTAATATGATCCAGGTGGAGTGAGCCACTGCATCTTAAAACTATAAAACAAGAACAGAAGCAGCATTATTCTGTTAAGATTTGTAGAGATATTCTTATTTACATAAGCTGATCTGTAGAATATTGAATATAGAATGTAACAAATACAAAACAAGCATACTGACTCACACATGTCTGCAGATAAGAGACATTTAACAATATGTTTTAAGAAGATTTTTTGTATTTCTAATCTGTGTTTAAAATAATGGATTTGCTTCCATGCTCAGTTTTTATTGACCAAGGTTATAAATCAGTTTGTTATTCTTTGATCAACTATTAGTTTTACCTAGTTTCGCTTAAATCATTTTAAAATGGGATTACGGTGTCATGGACATCTTCAAGGTTTGGATTTGGGTAATGTAAAGAGAGAGCTCAGAAAAGAAAAGTCTCAAGAAAGCAGGGACAAAAGTCAGAAAAGAAAAGACACGAAGGCTGGCGGAAAATTCCTGTGCAGCCTGCTCTGAAAACAAAAGGTGTTATTTTGGATTTGGCCTACCCCTTATCAAACCTCCCCTGGATGTTATGGCAGAAGGGCCCAGAACAGCCGAGTCCCTGCATCTATCCTACCCATGAACACCTGTGGATGCATCCATAACCTTAGCATCGGTTGATAAACTTCCATTTTATTAAGGACAATGGCCTGTGGTCAGCATTCATGGACAAATTGAACGAACTCATCATACAGTACATACACAACTGATGCTCAAATGTCACATTGACTTTCATGTAGCTTCAGCCTCCAATGTCTTCCTTCTGCAGAAATGTTTGTCTTGTGTTCAGGAGGGGATTTAATATTAGGCTGTTGACTAGGGTCCCAACTTCCTGGGGGCCCATGAAACTTTGTTTACATATATAGTAGGGGTGAAACGGTTCACAAAATCCACGGTTCGGTTCGATTCACGGTTTCGTGGTCACGGTTTTCGGTTCGGTTCGGTATATGTTGATTGTTACACCGAAATCCCATAAAAATTAATGAAATTAATGAAAAATCCCAAAAAATTTATGGATTGTTATTATTTTTAATGATCTGCATAAACCCTGGATCATTTCCGCATGTTTTGCACCTTTGAATTTAATCATCTCGCGCATGCCCTCTACGATCTCCAAGGAACTCAGAGCGGAGCGGACGGGAGCCACAGCGGAGGCAGGCGATCTGGAGCGCTGACGGAGTATGTGGGATTTTGGGGTTAGCATGACATGTTGGTCGTGTTGCTGTTAGCATAAACAAAACGTGTTGCACAATGCTTGCACACTGTTGAACTTTTATCCAGAACTTTCTTTCCGCTGCTTCGCTTCTTCTTCTTCTTGTTTACTACTGGTGGTTGGCTTTGATCGCAGTACCGCCACCTTCTGCTCTGGAGTGTAAACGCTTCGCCTATGAGAAAAAGGAGCAGTGCATGAACCGAACCCAACACACGTGAACCGAACCAAGAGAGTCGAACCGAACGGTTCGGACGGTTTTCATAAACCGTCCCATCTCTAATATATAGTTAAAACAACTATTCCTTATTTTTGCACAATAATTATGTTCTTGATGAAGATCCTTTCGCCAAAATGCCATCAGAACTCTTATAATATTAAGTGTGTCTCTTACCAACAGGCTGTTTGTATAAACTCCCCTCCCTTTAATCATGTAAAGCACTTTGCATTGTCTTTGTACTGAATTGTGCTATACAAATAAATTTGCCTTGCCTTGCCTTGCCTTACCAGCTTTCTGTTGCCCTTACTAAGTCACAGTCAGTGACGCTCATTGGTCAGAGCGTTGGCCAATAGGAACTGACAAGGTTTGAAAAACAACGGGTTGTTGTTGTCAACAATCTTCTGTTGTCTCATTCATTGAGGCCAGACTAAATTACACATTTAATCTCACATTTAGTCTGGTTTATAAAACATAGAGAGGAAAACAACAAGAAAAGGGACAAGAAGAGAGGGACATAACCTAGAACAAATCATTTATGTTTATTCTATTATAATTCCAGTGTCTTTTTTAGGTGTTGTCTTCTTAAATCAGAGGGCCCCCTACTTGTCATTGCCTAGGGCCCAAAATTTCCTAAATCAGCCCCTGCTCGTGTTTCATGTGCTTTTTTTGTGCTGAGGTGTTTTTCTATATATATTTCAAACTGTATCCTGTCACGATAACGTGTGAAACAAGCATATCTTTCCCTTCTCAATCCCCAATGTGGCTCCTATCTTACCATAGAGATAAAGGCAGCGCTATAAGGGCACCGCCGCATGTTTGTGGCAGTTGTGAGAACGTGCCAACGGCAGCATTCTGTGGTACGCATGTTTTTTTTTCTGTAAAACCGTCATGATGTCTCTTTAAACAGGTCTAAGTAATTTTCAGTTTTAGTCGATGGCTCGATGGCACACACTAGTGGACAAGGGCAGTATTGTTTTGCCAGAAGGAAGACAACCTTTCCCATGAGGACCAGTGAATGGTTTGGTAAAATTCTGACGTCTCGGTTGCCTGCTGTTGGATTGAACTACATTTTTGTTTCCAGTGGCCGGATAGGGTAATGAATTGAATTTTGGCGAAACAATGTCATACGACAATTTTAAACATATGAAATTGATAACTTTGGTTTTGTAATGTATTCCTGCACTGCAGCCTCCCCAGAAGGCATCTCACACTGTAAATCATAAAATCATGCTGGAAAAACTATACAAATGAAATTTTCCCACAGATCCACTTACCGTAATTTTCGGACCATAAGCCGCGACTTTTTCCCCATTTTTCGACCTATATAACAATGCGGCTTAACTATGGACTTTTACAGCTAACGGCCACTAGGGTAATACCTAAATCTATGGATTTTACCATCCACCATGTTGACGTCACATTTGCTTAAACACACAAGTACGGTAGCCGAGCGCGGGGGAATGCGGAGGTCCTCCGGAAGCAGACTTCTACCGCGAGTGTTACGAGACAGAGCGACAGCGAGAAAGACGGATATTAAACATAAAAAACCTGGGGCTTATAGTCCGGTGCGGCTTGTATATGTACAAATCATGCAAATTAGCTCCTGCAGATCCGGCTTGTAGTCCGAAAATTATGGTAAATGGGATGAGTACAAACAGTTTCCTTATTTTTAACTAAACTAAGAGAAAATGAAAAACAAAAAAACAAACCTGTTTTTTGGTTATTTTTGTTTTGAAACCCCAATTCTGGAAACAAAAGAAATCAGTTATCTGTTTTTCAATGACAAAATGAAAAAGAAACATTCAAAGCATATCATGACATTCTTTTTCCTTTTTCAGCCCATAATGTATTTTAGGTTCTGCATAAAATTCTTATCGTTTTAGTGCTTTAGGTCAGTTTCTTTGTCATCTACAGTTTGTTTACCTGCTTCTAGGAACAACAACTGATTACGCAACTGCACAGCGCAGTTCCCCAACAAAGTTTTAATAGATGATTCAGTGGATTTTCTTTTTTATATGTACCATCCTATGAACACTGACCCCATAAAATTTCAAATAAAGATTTTATGTTTTATACCAAATTTTTTAACTGCAGTGGTGTGGACATGAAAAACAGAGTGAACCTTCACCCACTATCGTCATCATCCACTGAAGCAAGACACAAGGACACTGTGGGATAATCTTGTGGAATCTAAAGAAAATCTAAAGAGAAAAATAGGACAAATGTTTGAGTTTATATCTGTAGTAGACAAAATTACATAACAAAGCATCATTACTCATGTACTTATATACTACTGAAGAAAAAATGTACTTGGTTATACAAATGAAAAACAGCGGAAGAAATAAATTCAGGAGAAGTGGCCCCATGTTTTTCCTCTTTCCTTCATAAAAGAATTTACTCTGGACTACAGCATGGAAGTATCTTAATTTCAATTAATAATATAAGTTCTACATAGCCTACTTTGTGCATGCTTTGTTTTGAAAAGCATAAAATGAATCTTCTTTGGAAAAAAAGAATGTTATATGGATCAGTTTCCTTTCGAAAATATATTCTTATTCTAGCATCGCTTCTAGGATGAGTTACAGTCATAGCACTGCATTCACTGGAAAAGCGATCTAGAAATAAGTGCAACTTTCTGAAATTAACTGTATTTACCCTTAATTTGAGTAGGTAAATGAGATATTTAGCCAATGGAATAAGTATTTTTACTCTTAAAATAAGATAATTAGATAATATGTATTTGAAATAAGACTTGTGTTTTCTTATTTTAAGTGTAAAATGTCTTGTTCCATTGGCAAAATGTCCCTTTTACCTTCTCAATTCAAGAAAAAAATCCACTTATTTTAAGAAAAAAATTACTAATCTAGATTTCATTAATTCCCCTTTATTGCATTTCCTTCATTCTGAAAAGCCATTAGTTAAAATACCTTGTTCGCGTTAGCAAACTCAGATCAGAGATGGAAACTCGTTTTTATATTGTCCCAATTTTGCATTACTGAGTTTGTAAAACTAAATTTTGATTTAAAATTTACATTCACAAAAAGCACAGGGCTAATTTATTATCAAAAATTTTGATTTAAAATTTAGATTCACAAAAAGCACAGGGCTAATTTATTAAGCTGGTTAGGCTACTTAAACCTTTTTTATTATTATTTATTTACTTATATATACATTTCAGATTTTGCTTCATTCACTATCTTGCTTTTTGATGCATGATTGTACAGTTACATACAGTTTTTTCCCAAAGAGTATACAAAAAAGTAAAGCTATATAATTTAAAGGAAGTGGCAGGTTTTGTCGTTACAAAAACGCCTCAGAAGGAAAACATTGGAAACAGGATTTCAGTGAAACACAGGGCATTTCTGGAAGAACAATGAATATCTTGAAGAACATTTATCAGAGGCTGATAAATATTTAAACTTATTTTCTCCTTATAATTAGATTTGCATGAATTTTATTGTATGCATTTTGCAATAATGCCTCCTCATTTTTAAAAGCTCTTTATCAAAAGGTTTGTGTTGTAACACAACAAAACATGGTAAAATATTTACATCTTCAAGGTAAATGTCATAGCTCTTTTATAAGGAGCTACGTCTTTGCGGTTGTAAAATGGGAACACATAACACCTTAATGGAGCTAAAAGTCCACAGAATTGTAGTTAAATTACCTAACCACCCAGGTTTAAACCTTTTTTTTTTAGCCACATTGTTGTGTATGAAACGTGTTTTGCTTTTAACAAGACAGCTCTAAAAAAAATATACCTGGTTCAGTTCCATAAACGCCCCTCCTATTGAAACAACATGCATTTCAGCTGTAAAACTTGCAATTCCATAATCTCTAATGCGGTTTCCCAGTTCCTTTTTTCAGAGTTTGCGTGATATGGATGTGGATAAGAAAAATTATGCTCGTTCCAAGGATAGATAATTCAATTCAGTTTATTTATAGAGACAATAATGTCCTCTCAATGCACTTTACAATTCAACCAGATCTTATAGTCAACCGAGGAAAACCAGCTGATTTCATGGATTCATGGACTTGACAGCAATGCATGTAGTGACAGTTGAGAGCAAAAACTCCCTTGTAACAGAAAGGAACCTGCAGCTGAACCATCCTCAGCATGAGCGACGTTCTGTCTCATTAGACTGGGCCTCAAGGGGATAGAAGCAGACATCCATGTTAGGGGATGAAAGAGAGAACAGACAGTTAGTTCACAGTAATTTATAATATTCTCTGAGAAGCGAACGGTGCCGAATTCGGACTAAGCTTGAATAAGTTACCGATGCCGAGCTTGGTTCCTATTAACCATTTACACATCGCGCTAGCATGGTTCCTCGCCTCCTAGTGACAATCTACGGTACTACTGCTCTCTAGAGGTAAACCAGCAAACTGCAATGGCCGTGCCCGTAACATTCAGGAAGTTATATTTTTCTTATGATTGTGATATTTGGTTGTTTGCGGAGAGTCAGGCGTAAAGACAGCCTTTGGTAATTTTACCTGACAGAGTCGGAATTGGATACGACAAACGATAGTCTGACCAGGGCTTACAGATGCAGGAAACAACTACGGATGTTGAGTTTGATCAAACTGGTTAGCAGAATCATCACTGGAAATCGTGTGGGACGGTGGGAATCTAGTGTTTTTATGAATGTCTGAAATTTCCTGATTAAGGAGGCTGACTGTGAGGTGATGACACGGTTTGCTCATGGGTTCTTTGTCTTCTGAGAAGTGAGCCAGAACTGAACCCCACCGAGCCCTACTGATGAACTAGTACCATGTAAGCGCAGTTCTGTTGTGTCTGGAATGGTGCTGTTCCATTTACACTCAACAGTTATCTCGGTCGCTGTGCTCAGACGGATCTCAGCACGGTTTCAAAATGGTAGTTTAAATGTGGCTTAAGATAAATAGGAATGAACTGAAAACAGGCTGTAGAATACCCTCCGAAAGAGTGTAGACTCGACTGATGGTTTTCAGTATTTATTTCCAGGCTCCATGAAAGTAACTCGTTGAAACCGACGTGAGAACTTGTGCCTCCTCGGGGGGTTACTCTTTATCTTGCAGATTAACTGTATTTTATACACTTAAATCATGAAAATAAATGCATTGAAAAATAGCTCAACTATATGGTAAAGGAATATTTTAATATTTTTAATAACCAAACAGGTGGTTTGCTACACAGGCCAAGCTCCCACATCTATAAGCTAAGGCAGTGTTTCCCAACCTTTTTTGACTTGTGTACCCCTTTGGGCATTTTGTATTCCCATGAGTACCCCTCTCAGTCAAAAGTATCGATTATGTACAAAAGTGGAACGTACAAAAACTGAAATAAAGACTATTTTACTTAATCTTTTAATTTGAACATTTAATTTTTATAATTTTATGCTTTTCATCTCAAATAAAAAAATAACTTAAATATGTTGCCTGCAAGTTAGTAAATAATAGAAGTAAATATAAAATAAAATTATATCATAAACCTGTATTTACTTCCATATCAATGCATTTTCAACACCCTTGTTTATAGATGTTGGAGATCGGCCTGTTTTCCAGTGTGGTCCTGTTTCTCTGACCGTGACTGAGTGGATGTGCTTTCTTCGTCCTCTGGCATGGGAGCTGCCTTGGAGCTCGTCTGCCTGGCTGTGTGTTTCCTGGACGGGGCCGCCTTTTACAGCTGCTTTTTGTATCTCTGCTTCTGTCTCCTTGAACCCCAGTCGGCCTCGGCAGATGGCCGCTCACACTGAGCCTGGTTCTGCTGGAGGTTTCTTCCTGTTAAAAGGGAGTTTTTCCTCTCCACTGTCGCTACAAGCATGCTTAGTGTGGGGGATTGTATTTGAGTCAATGAGTCAATGCAATCAACTGGTTTTCCTTAGATAGAAAACTTTGTATCAATTTGATCTGGTTGAACTGTAAAGTGCCTTGAGATGACATGTGTTGTGAATTTGGCGCTATATAAATAAACTGAATTGAATTGAATTGAATTTTTTGCCCCATTTTTTTTCTCCCACATTGTTTACATGTGATCACTGCTGCACTTTAAGGAATGGAAATGATCTGAAAAGCTGTACAAAACGCAATTTCATTTTGTATACACCACTGTGTATACAAAATGACACTAAAAGATGTCTAAGTCTAATTCTAATTATTTATAAAACTGGAGCTCCTCTGAGTAACTTCCTTATGATCACATCAATTGGGAACAAAACACAGAAAAAATTATAGTCAGACTTACTTGATTAGTTTTACTTTGATTTCATCAAGACACTTGAGCTGCTTTGATGATCTCCGATTGTTCAGTTTGAAAAACAACCGATACCAGACTGGTCTCTACATCTAATCTGTTCCTCTGCTTGGATTTGAATTGTGCTAAAGCTGAAGGTGAACTCACAGATATAAGAAATAAGTACTTTTTGGTTTAATTTTTCAGGAGATAAGAGCCTATTTTATTTTACTACCTGAGAAATAAAATATTTTCATGTTCATCTTGCAATGCACACAGGAATTACTAGGGGTATGCATACCCCCGTTGGGAAACACTGATCTAAGGTGTTGAATCTGGTCTGTTCAGCAATTACTACGATAAGAAAAAAGCAAAGCATAAATTTAGAGGTTGAACTAACAAATACTGCAGACTGGGAGAATAAAGATAGGATGAAGCAGAATGATGAAAAGTAGTCCCTATGTCCTCCAGCAGTCTAAGCCCATTGCAGCATACCTATAGAGATAGTGCAGGATTATCTGAGTCATTCTAAGTTTTATCAAAAACCAGTAGTTGGTTCCTCAGGAAAGGAGCATGATAACTAAAAGATCTACCTCTTATTCTATTTCTAGAAATACTAGGAACCAAAAGTAGAACTAGACACTACAAGGGAAATGCTCTGTGAGGAACATAAGGGATGATCAGCTTCCTGATAAAACAGAGCCTGGCCATTTAAGGCTTTATGTGCAGATGAGAAGGAGGACTTAAACTTTTATGTATTACCGGCCTATCCAGTTAAATGCAGGTTTGTTAGGGTTAGAGAAAAGCAACTACAGTGGAAAGATAAAGGGTTGCCAATAGCGACACCATTTCTATATAAGTTGTTATTTCTAGGATTAGGTTTGAAAATATTACAATCTGTAATCAGATTAATTAGAATGCTGCGGCAACACTTAGATTAAGTTTTGGACACCTGTTGTTAAGCAACCAATCAGATAAAAAAAAATATATAATATTTTCTCTGCTTATAAGGCATTAGGTAGTGCACATTTCTAGCAGGGATTGCCTTCCTGAAAAAGAGCCCTGGCTTCTGGCTGTTGAACATCCAGGAGTTACTGTAGACCAGGCCCAGTAGTTAACAGCCCAGAGCTTTTATTTTGAAACTCATTAGTGGAAACTGAACTCCAAAAAGCATCAATGAGATAGAGGGCGTCACACATGGAGAAGGATATTCAGATTCTCCCTCTTATTTCTGCACAGGTTTTAGTGGCAAACATGGCAATGTTGTTAATACATTTTATGTTGTTTATCAATCTTCATATACTGTAATACTGTGAGAAAGAGGAAGAAAAGTCAGTACTTTATGTTGTTTACTGAAACTTATACTTAAAAATGCATTTTTGTATATTCTATAGTTTACACAGTGTTCAGTGCCAAAAAAAGTAAAAAAAAAAAAAAAAAAAAAGAAATCCGCTAAACTTTTCCAAGTTTAAAGACGTTTCACTTCCCATCCAGGAAGGTTGTCATAATAAGCGTTCAGTTCGAAGCTTTATAGAGTGGACCAAAAAAGCTAGCCTGGGTGCCATTCCGAACTTAGTCCAGCCCACAACGTTTGAGGTCGGGAAGTTCGGTCTGGCATTGCTCAATAGTAGCGCGAGTATGCTCGCACAATATCTGGCGGGCCAATCAAATTGTCAGGGCGGGCTTTATACGATGATGGACAGATGATCAACAGTAACGTAATCAACCACGTCACCAAAGCTCGCTTGGGTGTCAACAACAATGGCTGCCGCTGGAGAGTTGAGGTGAGTAGATTCTGCTATTAGGTCTGTTCTAGAAGATATCGACAGCAAATTAATTTTAAAAGAGGAACAGAGAAACGCGATCAAGGCTCATCTTCTTATTCTAGGCGTGCAACTGCACGCTTTGATTTTTGTTGACAACAACTATGCGTCGCTTAACATATGTCACGCACTCCGTTGCTCTTATTGGTTGTAGGTCTATCCAATTGAGTGCAGAGGCATTTTTTTTCCTGGTTCGTTCGAAACACGCCCCATAATCACAGCTCTATGGAGCAGTATCAGACTCATATTCTGACTAGAATTGAGTAGGACTACGTAATGCTACAAAAAAGCCTTCTTTAGCTCAGAAAACATGCAAACAGAACCAGACGGATGAGTCTGACCCTTTAGAATGAGGATCATTTGTTTCCTTTGTTAGCCTTCAATACCCAAAACCTGTCTATGTCTCTGAAAGTTAGTCGTTTAAGGGAACTGTTGGCCTGGCTGACATAGAGGTGTTTTGGTCCCCTATATGGGGGTGGGGGTTGCGTTGATAGCGAGAAGGAATCCATCTTCAAACGTTGATCTTCAAATTTGGAAAGGGAGTCCAGTGGAGGTGGGTTTTTTTACCTTTTCTGGAATTAATCTGACCTGGATGACTGGGAATCTTCACCAGAACAGTGTTCTGTGGCTCTTGAGTAAAAAAAGGAACTGGACATCAGTATGGAGCATTGATTTTTGAGACCAGCGCTGTTATATAGGTGTGTACAGAAGCAAAGATTTGGTAGCTGTCATATGTTTACTAAATGGTTTCCTTCCTTTCCAGGTGATGGCAGTGTGATGAGGATGGAAAAGCAGGTGAAGGTGTGGTTTGGTTTCTGGCTGTGTCAGTACAGAGCCCAGGTGAGGGTAAACCTGGTTTTTGCATTTGTGATTGGCCGGGCAGCAGAATTTCCTGGATTCCAGGGAGTTCCAAGCTCAGAACCTGCAAAATGAACACAAGCCATGGTAAGACGAGGAACAAGCCAGAAGAACTCACACGCTGAGTGTGTTAACCATCTCTTGTATCTTCTTCCACTATGGAAGGTGTGTTAGCTGCTTTAAGTATTTCATCCATCATCCAACAGTGTCGTCTTCCAGTATCAGAAGCTCGTCACTCACATCGAAAACAGGGTCAGCAAAGCAATGCTTCAACCTCTGGAGGCAGTTGAGGGTTCGCTAGAATTGCTTTGCAGCCAAATTATAGTCTTTTTCCATGGCCTCTTAAAGGTATACTATGCAACCAGTGTTGATTTTCCAGCGAGGCTCCCCCCAGAGGGCGAAAGTAAAAGTGCACTGTTGTAAATATGCTCAGCTGTTCTCCTGGTTTCTCCATCAGGCCAGGCGCGGTTGTTTTGAGCATGCACACAGAGAGAGAGAAACCATTCAAATGTTACTTACAATCGCATCAGCAGAATCGCGAGGTCCGCGTCAGCCTTGCAGCCTTCTTTTTCTTTTAGCTCTTGCCATTCGGAAAAAACTTGCCTGATGTTCACCCGTGTACGACTCCTCTCTCTGTCCAGAGCCCTTTTCCTCTTTCTTGCCTGCTCCGACATGGGCTTTCGTTGTTTTCTCGCTGGTTCCGCCATGATAACTGCACAAATATCGGCACTGCGCTAGCAACGAGCATGCCTTTCACTGCGAGCGTGTAGCAGTTCTCGCTGTAAAGCAAGACGGACTCTCGCAATGCACAAAACCTCTGAGCCTGTGGGTGCGGGCCGAGGGGTCCTGCAATTGCAAGTACGGTATTTCCCCTACAGACCACCAGGGCGGCCGAGAAAACCTTTGTTCGACCTGAAATGACTCATTTAATCATCCAAAATGTTATGGAACACATTAATTAACTGAAAAATGTTGCATAGTATGCCTTTAAATTCGCAACCCTAACAACCAAAGCTGCCCAGGTAACCTTACCCTAATGTTGGATGTATCATTATCTTAGTATGAGCTTTTTACACAACTGGGACTTTACAGGAAGATGTTTGGTTAATTCTATACATTTTTTTTTTTTTTTTTTTTTTTACAGAGTTCCGCCGGAGACGCAAAAAACAATATTTCCTTATGGACTGAATTGAATTGCTAGTACAGACATGGCATCCAATCATGACCTTTTAAGTAATAACAGTTAAATTTTTTACCTTTTTCAATCCATTTCTTTTAGTTTTCTTTATCCACTCCATAACCAGCTTTAATGTGTGCTGTTTCTTTTAGTTTTGTAGAAAATGTTACTGCTAGGCTAAGAGAAGCAAGACTGAGGTCAGAGCAGTCCCTGTCCTTGGATGCTGGTCCAAACATGGCTGCCGCAGCTACAATGGGGCATTTACATTCTGCAAAGAAGGGATACTCAATGTTGTGCCAGTTCCTAATTAAAAAGAAGGAGCTCAAAATTCAGTTCACACAGATGAGAATGAACTAGCTCAAGCTCATAGTTCACTTTTTCAAAAATGAACTAAGTTCACAAACCTACAAATTATGTAGTTCAGGTTAATTTGGTGAATTAAACCTGGGCATACACTGTATGATTATTTTGACTTTTTCATTACAATTCTCCTGTTGTGCGAGAAAGGACAACTTTCAGCCGGATCGTTTAGTGTAAAGGTAGTAACGAGGGATCATCGGCAACTCACAACCACCTCCCGATCAGGAATCGTAAGGTTGGAAGAAAATCAAACATGTTTGAAATTCAGTCGGCCGTCCTAAGGTGGTCGTGGGCAAATCGTTCAGTGCGCAAACAAGGATTCTTCCTCCTCTTCTTGCTTTCAGATGAAATTACAGACGCATGGAAGGGTTCTTGCTGTAAAACTGTCAGACCTTAGTAACCACATTTGCTTTCAGCAAAATTGCACAAATTTCCAAGGCAGCGCGTTTCTTTCTAGAGAGCTTCATATTCCTCTTCTATTCATTTTGCTTCTGGATAGACGAGTCCGAGTAGCGCCATCTCCCTGCGGAGCTGAGTCTGATGTGGTTTTTAGATGTACAGTGTGAGCAGGTAGAACATGCAAACTTTTAAACCCTGCGCTTTCCTCATACAGTGTGAGCTGTAGCAGCGTGCAATGATCGCACACTGTACGCCTGGCTGAAGCCACAAACCTCCAGAACAGAACCTAATACTTTACTCTTTAAATGTGTGATTGTGATATATAGAAAGAAATAGAAAATACTGGATGCAGTCAGGGTATAGTGGATGTGCAGTGAAGCCTTTATTTAGCTAAATTACACAGAACTTCAGAAACTTAGAGGAACATTGAGGTTCTGCTGAAAAGATCTGGATCCAAAATGATTTCTTCTGTTCCTCATTCAGTAGCAGATATTTTCCATAATAGCGCAGATGCTTCAACTCCATGTGTCCCTTGGAATTTGAAGTGGACATAGCTGACGTACAGAGTTGTTTAAGTCCCGGTGGGCAGTTTGCACAAAATCATTAGTTTTCTTTTGTCTGAGACTTCATCTGTTAGTTCATAAAACTCTGCCAGGCGTTCTGCAGAACTGGCATCAGAAATACCAGCAGATGACTGGTACTAGCAATAGACATGCTGATTTCTATAATAGTGCCGTAAATCCTGAATGTTATCTTATGAAAAGTGTTGTTATAATTTTTATTTTTTTTTTTTTTTAAGACAGACAGATTTTTTATTTTGTACACACAAGTGCAATCGAAAAGAAATTTCGTTAAGTATAGCTCTCTGGACTATTTCAGTTTTTCATGTGCAGCCTTGATGAGGTAAGCAGCAGTGATTAAAAACATTGTGAATAAAAAAAAGTGATGTAAACATATGACTGTATAGTTACAGTTTCAACATTCAGGTTTTTTTTTTTTTACAACCCATTTTACATAACGCTTAGCAGTCTGATGGTAGTGGGGAGGAAACTGTTGTAGAATCTGCTGGACCTGCAGCTGGACCTGCTTCGAAGCCTCTTTCCAGAGGACAGCTGGGAGAACAGTCCATGGTGGGGGGGTGAGGGGTTATTGATGATGTTATGGGCTCTGGACACGCAGCGCTGTGATGAAATGTCTTTAATGGAGGGAAGAGGACCCCCCATGATCCTCTCTGCTGTTCTCACCACTCTTTTAACCTTCTTCCAGTCTGAGGCGCTGCAGCCCCCACACCACACAGTGAGACAGCTGCTCAGAATGCTCTCTATGGTGCTTCTGTAGAAGGTGGTGAGGATGGGTGGGGGCAGGTGGGTTCTCCTCATTCTCCGCAGGAAGTACATGCACTTCTGTGCCCTTTTGATCAGTTAGGTGGTGTTTACATTCCAGTTGAGGGTGATCAATTGCCTGTGAATGCGAGCTGTGTGTGTCACTCACTATTCTCGTAGTGAACCTCACTTTCGACTGGCTGGATGTGCTCTCTTCATCCTCTGACATGGGAGCTGGCTCAGAGCTCGTCTGCCTGGCTGTGTGCTTCCTGGACGGGGCCGCCTTTTACAGCTGCTTTTTGTATCTCTGCTTCTGTCTCCTTGAACCCCAGTCGGCCTCAGCAGATGGCCGCTCACACTGAGCCTGGTTCTGCTGGAGGTTTCTTCCCGTTCAATGGGAGTATTTCCTCTCCACTGTCTCTACAAGCATTCTTAGTGTCAGGGATTGCATTTGGGTCAATGAGTCAATGCAATCTACTGGTTTTCCTTAGATTGAAAACTTTGAATCAATTTGATTAGATGATCTGGTTTAACTGTAAAGTGCCTTGAGATGACGTGTTATGGAATGGCGCTATAGAAATAAACTTAATTGAATTGAATTGAATTCGTTCACGTTCATTAGTTCAAATCTGGTCCGTTCAGGACAATGTTCTCTAAAAATATGAACGGATTCAGTGAACACCGTTCATTAAAGGCAATCATGCACAATAATGGGGATACTAGGTCCTTTGAAGACCTCTGAACATACGGTGGTTTTAAAGGCTGTCAATATATATATTTTTTAAGCTGAACAAATTCATTTAAAGAACAAAAGTTGTATTTGAAAGCATATGTTTATATTCCTCACATTTCATTTTTCAACATTGAGAGAGTGTTAAAAACTCTTCACAGAGACTCTCCTCTGAATGAAAACAATAACACAAACACTGACCACTGTAGGTATTTATCAAAATCTGTCCATTTAATTTCTATGCAGAGCAAATACTTCCCGTGTTAATTGTTCTTTATGAGTTCTGTAATTCTGGATATGATGATATTAGGTTCTGGAAAAAAAATCCTGTTAGTTGGAGACACATTCTTTTCTTTTTAATGCTTTTGGTTGATCCGTTTGACGGCTTCTGTTGATCCATCGACTTCTGGTAATGGCGGACGATGATGCTGCTGTGCAGCAAATCTACCTTGTAAAGTTTTACCTTCCCAGAGGCAATAAAGGGTTGCAGCAATAGCATTTACATTCCTGAATTCAGTGGATTTTCTATTTATGTGCTCCATCCTCTGGACACTGACCCCATAAAACATTAAGTATTGGTTAATTTTTTATCTTTTCTTACTTGATCCTCCCTCTTGACATTCTTTCACTGCAGCGGTGTGGCATAAAGAGCAGAGAGAAAGTCAGTTTTCCCACTGTCACCACCATCACTGGCTCCAGGACAGAGGGACACTCTGGAAGATTCATCTTGAGTTGAATCTTCTCCTTCCATCCAGCAATCACAATGACGCTATCAGCCGTGGCAGTGGAAGCCTGTCCTTCTTCTGCCACATTCTGCTCAGGTGAAGACTGCCTGGTTCCTCCTAGTAACTATAATGCGATCCTCAGCCTTGTGATGAGCGTCGTGCTCACGGTGATGCTGGCCTTTGTCATGTTTGCCATGGGCTGCACCGTGGATGCCAAAAATCTATGGGGGCACATCAAGAAACCCTGGGGCATCGTCATCGGCTTCCTCTGCCAGTTCGGCATCATGCCTTTCACTGCCTTTGCGCTTTCTCTTGCTTTTGGGGTGCTCCCTGTGCAGGCCGTCGTCATTGTCATTATGGGCTGCTGTCCTGGAGGAACCAGCTCAAACATTGTCTGCTACTGGATGGATGGAGACATGGATCTGAGGTAAGATGCTTAGGCTGGATCGAAGATTTATTAAGATTCAATTTTTTTTTTTGTTCATTTTAATAAGTGAAGTGTTTTTGTTTTCTTTTTTTATTAAGATGTTCAGTTACAAGAACTAAAAGCTACGGATGAGGTCCTTAAATCTGGGTGTAATGATAGACCGAGATCTGAAGCTTCTGAGGCATATAAAGACAGTAACAAAGTTGGCCTTCTGTCATCATAGGAACATTTCAAGCATTAAAAGTCTCAGCAGGAAAAATTAATTCAGATATTTATCCTCTTAAACAGAGTTGATTACTGCAGAGTTTTCGAAAGTTGGTCAGAGAGCTGTACTGTGGTTTATCCAGATGGTTGCTCCTGCTGCCCATTTCCTCACTGAAACAAAAACATTTCAAAATAAAAATGATAAAGACACAAGCACTAAAGGGAATTTGGAAATAATGAACTTGGTAAGAACTGGAGATTAATTGTTAAGCTGATGGAGGAGAGAGAAGACAGTTCTGTGAATGTGGTTCTGCAGGTTCTGCAGTGAATAGTTAATATGGTTAGAGATAATGCTTCAAAGATGTATACTGCAAACATATAGAAAATTATTTAATTTCTAAAAGCCTGTGATTTCTGAGAAGGGTAGAAAAATGCATTAATAAATCAGAAAAAAGGTTTAAAAAACTACTTAACTTAGAACTTTATAAAACTTACATTTTTTTCAAAACATCAGAAAAAAAAACATATTTTTTTTAAGAATTTTATTTTACTTTGTTTTGTCTGTTTTATAAAGCAAAACTATTATAGATACAGCTTTAAAAAATGAATATGGCATTAAATAAGGTTCATATTATGATTCGTGAGTTCACGCTGGACATTACATGACATAGCTACTGATGAATGCACCAAATCATTTTTTAAAGCAAGAAAACTCTAATTGATATTTTCTATAATTCACAAAACAATTCTCATTCTGCCAATTGGCTCAAAAGTTGTATTAAATCACATTCAAACCACTCAGTTCTATGAAGCCAGCCAAACGTTTGATCTATTATCACCTGGAGAACAGCTTCAGTATTAAACGACTAATGTCTCAACAGGAGAAACGAATCCATGCATTTCTCTTTGGAAGACTGATTACTGGAAAGATGTCGTCCTAAAAAAGTTGATCCAACTGCTGCAGTTGAACTAGAATGCTGCTGCTTAGATCCTCCCTGAAACTGAGCAGGTGGAGCGCATCTCTTCAGCAGGGGCGGAGCTAGATGGGGGGCCATGGCCACCCTTAGCCAGTGATTGGCCACCCCTACCTTTTTTTTTCCTCTACTACAGATGGTGGCAGCAGTAATGCTCTGAAGTGGAATATTTCAAACATTTAGATTTTTCCTATATTAACAATTACTTCATACTACATTATGTTTCTGCAAGTCATCTAGGATTCCTCAGTACAATCCCAGATAAATAACTATTTTAATGAAAACTTAAAAATCAATTTATGCAGATATTAGTACTTCAAAATATCATTTTTATGCAGAATAATTATTGATAAAAGTAGATAATTAATGACAAAGGAAAAGGTCTTCGCCCCAGAACTTACGACAAAGAATGGTATCCACTATACCTTTTATCTAGAAAGCAATCAGTTATTGCCTGGCCACCCTTATAAAAAGTTTCAGGTCTGCATTCTTTCCACTGGCTCCCTTTATCTCAGAGAATACATTTTAAAAAGCTTATCTTAGTCTAAAAATAACAGAATTGCTCAGCATTAAAATACATTACAGACATGATGTCAGTCGATCAACCTTGCAAACCTCTAATGAAGGTTGGTTGCAGGTCTATAACTCTAAGTTTGTTAACCATGAAATCATGGACACTTAGTGGATAAATCTGTTAGACACATTATGTTTTAAAAACTCAAACAGGGCATGACCTTTGATGAGGATCCAATTGATGAAGGAGCTGCACTAATTCACAAAAAAAAAAAAATTGTCAGAAGAGGATTCTCAGGCCAAACATAAATATAATTTCATATTCAGAAAGTTATCTTCATGATTGAACCTCCCAATCCATCACATACATCCACCACCTTATCTGTTCTCAAATCTGCAGCATTGTTTAACCCTTTATAGGGCAAATTACAGTTTTTGATCAGTTGCATAATCCTTACAAATAGTCTCCCCCTGTTATTTTAGCATTTGACCAATAAGATGAGCCCTTTAATTATATATTACCTACTGTAAATTATGTTGGAAAATAAGTCAAGAAAAAAGGTAAAAAGCTGATTGAAAAGTTAAAAAGTAAAGTTAAAACATTCATAAGCCTAGTTAACAATTATATTTAGGTTTATAAACTAAAAATGTAAGTGCCAGTATCAGTACTGATGCCTCTAAGGTTATGTTGGACCATAAGAAATATGTTTCTTTCACTCTCAGAGTGTTTTTCATTAATTTCTTATAGAAGCACTTTTGTTATTTTTCTTAATATATTCGGGCAAGTTGGCATTTCTTGTTATTACATTGACATTAATTTTTTTCATCAAAATATCCACATTTTTTTCAATGTTTCAAAGGTAATGTGGTCTTGTCCTAGCCTCGTGAGACCATCCTGATCTCGCGAGCTTTCAAGGTTTCACTCGCAGATCAGTCTGGAGACTCCGTTAAAGAAAATTTGGAGCAGTTCACCAAACGAACGTCCAATCAGCGTTGGCTTTGAGGCGGGTTGAGGTGTGACGCAACGAGAAGCGCGACAGTTCAGTCTAAAGAACATGGCGGCTTCAGCAGATGAAACTAGCGTTAGCGTGGCTATTGAGCAAGTTTTATTGGAATTACAGAGTATTTCTTCACTGAAAGAAGAGCAAAACACTGCTCTGGAGGCTTTTCTCAGAGGAAAATATGTTTTTGCTTTTCTCCCGACTGGTTTCGGCAAGAGTAGCCTGGCTTGTGGTTGTGTTTTCGTCGTCGCTCTGTTAGTACCTCATATGCTTCGTTGATCTGATTGGTTTATTTGGCCCGTCTATCACCAACATAGGCCAATCAGCTAACCAGTATTTTCGCCCCTTCCCAAAATTACTTCAACGGAAGGTTTCCAGATGCGGAGCAAATCCATCTGGCGGAGTCAGGTTACTGTTTTGTGGGCATCTGCCTTCTTTTTGTTGGCTGAACTTTTTCAACTGTTAACTGAAACATGATCAGTTTAAGTTTGTAATCCAACTTTATCATTACCTACCTTAGTTATTCCACTTCAGCATTCTTTCTGCGTTTTCTTTTCTTATGTTTTGTTCACTTTGAGTTATTTTGTCACTAAGAGGGCCTTTTAAATCAAATGTCCTTGCCTTAAGGCCCCGTCCACACGAAGTCAAAATGAACACGAAACGCTAATATTTTCCAGAACGTTTGTCTTAAAGACGGAGACGTAAAATAAATGTGATCGTCCACACGAATGCATGAAAACGCTGCAAAATGTATGCCAGGCCTGTAAGTGACGCTGTGGTGCCAAAGCAAAAATAGGCGAAAACAGGCAACGAAATGTTGGGCATGCGCACTAATATTTATACATGGTTGCCCTGCGGGTCCATTTTCGTGGTTCAGTCAAATTCAGGTGCTGAACTATGTCGTCGATATTGCTCTGTTCTTCCTGGAGATATTCCAGAAGAAGAAGATTCTGTTGTAAGCCCGACAGCAGGGTGAGTAGCATGAGCAGCAACCATTCAACACAGTACGGCGCCATTGTTGTTGTGATACTGTGTCGCGCATGCGTGTTTAGAGGCGACGCTATGACGCATGCGTGTAAAAAAAAAAATGCGGTCAGAGCTTAAAGATGGAACCACGAAAACGGCGTTTCAAAATCTTCCCACTCTGAAGGCTTAATAAAAAAATGATCGTTTACAGACCCCGAAACGCCGGCTTCCTATGGATGAGAGGCTGGTTTGGTGAAAAATTTCTGAATTTTGGCCAGGGTTTGACTTCGTGTGGACGGGGCCTAAGAGTGGCGACACATCCTGCTTGCTGGTGTGAGCCTGTGGGGAAACTTTAATTGGGCCAAAGTGTTTTTATTTACTCAGTCTTGATGAAAAATCCAAAACCATTTACTGTTTCAGGTTTTACTCTATCTAAATTTACCTTCCAGCAAGTCTCAAGATGACCAGCTTCCTAACTTTCCCTAAATCCTCCAACAGGTTATGGGTCAGGACAACAAATTAGCAATTATTGTCATGGAGATGGGTTGAAACATTCCTTCCATTTTCTTGTCCCAAAACTATCAGTTGTGCTGCTCCTGCACATTTATCATAAGAAAAAAATGGCAAATTAATTATTTATTAATTCCAACATTAGAGAAATGTAATTAATTTGCTCCTGAGTTGATCAGTGAAGTGTAATTCACTTCTCTCAATCATTCTCATTGGATTAGGTAATGTCAATCAAACGGTGTTCTTTGCTTTCTTTCTCCACAGCATCAGTATGACCGCCTGCTCCTCCATCTTTGCCTTGGGCATGATGCCGCTCTGTCTGTTCATCTACACCAGCGTCTGGACTTCCAGCGACTCTATAAAGATTCCTTTTGACAGCATTGGTAAACAAACAGATCTGTTGTCTTTATTCTTACATAGGAGCAGTGGCGGTTCTAGACCAAATGTACCAAGGGGCCGGGGGGGGTGGGGGTTGGCGGCGGTGGGCACAGAAAAGCATGGAATAAAAAACAAGGGATTCAAATTTATTAAGACAGCTGCATAATAGGTCAATATACATTCATAATTTACATTCATAATTTAGGAATTGTACATATTTTTGACTTAATTTAAGTTAAAATTACAGTTTTCTTTAAAATCTGAATTAGAACTCAAGAAAAACGCATACATTCAGCTGTAAAAATTTGAGTAATCTTTTGTATTTGTTTAGAAAAAACATTTAGCAGACAAAAAGTGGGATCCTATCTCAATAGCAGTGAAGCTATCACCTTATTGTTTTTAAATAATTAGTAAAACAGAATTAAAAAAGAAAGAAAAAAATGAAATGGATCCAAAGGACCTATCAGTAACCATGTCTTTTCCAGCACATAACATCATTAGAATGTCCTTTAGTATTATGCACAGGGGTCATAACAGGGGCCAGGACACTGGCCTGGCCCCCGTTGGCCCCTGTCTAGAACCGCCCATGCATAGGAAGAATTGTTGGGAATACATTTGAAATCTTTAGTGCTCACTCCTGCCATACACTGATTATTTCTGTTTGTTTTTATCAATTTTGAAGAGTTCCACCAGCTCATTGACTAACATTTCATCTTTACTTACTCAGGAATCACACTGGCAGGACTTCTTATACCTATTGCAGCCGGGATTTATGTAAAAACCAAATGGCCTCGTACAGCAAAAAAGATTCTAAAGGTATGTTTTATATTTTGTTGTAGGAAATGTTAAGAGTGGCTACATTTATGAGCAAATTTCCCCCTATCCGATCTAAATCTTCAAGATCTCTGTTTACATGGACACTAAATAAAATGATCTGATCATGACATATGTATAAATGTAGCAAGTTTTTGTTCAGATTAAATCATTTAAGCATGACTAGAACTGTCTGATTTTCCAGAAATGCTTTTGTAGTAGAATAAAAAGCTGCCTGTTTTGTAAAAAACCCCACGTGTTTGCTCATCCTCAGCTCTTTGTGTGCTGCCCTGCACATTGTTTTTTCTCAGTTCTGCACTCGTCTGTTGATGCAGGTTTTCTATTTTGAACCTTCACCGCATCTTTGCATCCATTGTTTTTGTTTTTGATGGTCATTTTAGGTAAGTTACATAGGGGCTCAGTATTAGGCTACCTTTGCTAACACTCCTTTGCTGCAGGGGTAGAGTGCAGGATGGTATGTTCATCCACACATTAGATTTACTGCCACATCCTCCACCATGGCTGACCAGGAGCCGGTGGATAAAGGTTACTAAAGAGAAATAAAAACATTCTGTTGCATACATTTTGCTCCAAAGATTCGACTGGGTGTGTAGATGGACTCCAATCGGAATGGCGATTGCTGAAAATCACCTCTCTCACTCAAAATGTTATTTCTTTCCAGTTGAAGCAAATCAGATTAGAACCTTCAGACAGACATGTTTATATGGAACATTTTGATCACTCCGATTATTTGTGTCCATGTAAGTGTAGCTAATGAAGCCATCAACAGAGTGTAGGTAAAGTACTTTTATTCCAATTTTCACAGATTGGTTCTATTGGCGGGTTTGCCCTCATTATCATCATAGCAGTGCTGGGAGGCGTCCTCTACGAATCCTCCTGGATCATTGCTCCGTCCTTATGGATAATTGGATCCGTCTATCCCTTCATTGGTTTTGGGCTGGGTTTCGCTTTGGCCCGGTTTGTGGGTCAGCCCTGGTACAGGTGAGTGAGAAAACACTTCAGTATTTCTTAATACTTAAAGCTGAAAGTACACAATATGGAAAGAAAGAAAGAAAGAAAGAAAGAAAGAAAGAAAGAAAGAAAGAAAGAAAGAAAGAAAGAAAGAAAGAAAGAAAGAAAGAAAGAAAGAAAGAAAGAAAGAAAGAAAGAAAGAAAGAAAGAAAGAAAGAAAGAAAGAAAGAAAGAAAGAAAGAAAGAAAGAGTTTGAGTTTAAAATTGCCTTTATTACACAATCCAGCAATCAATAAAACAAAACAAAGTTAATAAAAGAAAAACATCAAAATGCAAAAACTAAAGATTCTTCATCTACTGAACATAGAGCACCATTAATGCCCCAATTACTTACAAAGACATTTATACTCTTTGTCAACTTAAAAAACTCAAATTCTACCCGAACACGAGCAATGACCAGTCTCTTAAATAACACACAGGCATCTTCCGTCCATCTTGACGACCATTAATTTTGTTCTTTCTTGATAACCATATTGCTAGTTTTGCCATTCCAGAAATGAAATTTAAAAGCACGTGAACAGATCTCTTGTTTGCACAATACCGAGGACCATAAATAAAAATACAGCTGGAGGACTGAACACCAAAACCACTAAACAAACGATCCAAAAGAACAAAAAGAGGATTCAATGTTAAGCATTCAACAAAAAGATGATACAATGTTTCCTCCTGTAAACAAAAAGGACAGTTAACACTAGCGCCAGGATTAAGGTGTGCCAGATACCTGTTTGTAGCTATTGCCCCGTGTACAATCCTCCACTGGAGGTCACCCACCCGTTTTTCAATCGGGGGTTTGTACAGGGACCGCCAACAGCCTCTTGGGGTAGAGCTGGTGCCAAAAAACTCAGTCCACCTCGACACCCTCACATCTGCCAGAAAATGTATGTTCAGAACCTTCACACAGCTAGTGTACAAGGCCTTCTTCCCCAAGAAAGAAAGAAAGAAAGAAAGAAAGAAAGAAAGAAAGAAAGAAAGAAAGAAAGAAAGAAAGAAAGAAAGAAAGAAAGAAAGAAAGAAAGAAAGACATAAGTGACCCTTTAATGAGGTTTAATGACTCCTTTTTTTCAGATGTCGAACGATTGCCCTAGAAACAGGATTCCAGAACGCCCAGTTGTGCAGCACTATCACCCAGCTCTCGTTCTCCCCTGAAGACCTGGAGCTCATGTTTGCGTTCCCTCTGATCTACAGCATCTTCCAGCTTGTAGCGGCAATCTTTGCTGTAATGGGTAAGTTTCACAGGGAGACAGGCTGGCAGTGTACTTTATTTTTTCTTGCATATGAATTCAGTATGAAGTAGCAAGTCATATTTCTCACTGTGAATGCTTTCCTTCACAGCTTATCAAATATATAAAAGGAAATGCGGAAAAGATTCTGACAATGAGTTTGGAGAAGATGATGGAGAACCTAAACAAACTGCTCTGGATAACAAAGCTTTCGACTCTGACGAGCTGAACGGCACCTTTTCACCCATGTAGGAGTGAGAATCGCTGCTAATGATTGACTGTAGTCCTCCTGAATAAAGCAGCATTACTGAACTATGAACAGAGGCTGAAAGAAGTAAATCAGCAGCAGCAAAGTTTGGAAAGATTTCTCTCTGTATATCCAGAGGTCACCTGAAGGGGGAGCCTCTGACTGACCCAATGCTGTGTTCATTCTGGAAGGTGTTTAGACATAATGTCCCACTTTCTCTTAATTTATTAAAGTAAATACTTACTTTACTTTTCTTGTAGAGTGACTAAATGTTGTAAGCTGCTGTAAAAATTTTAATCTGATATTTTGTAACTATTCAACATTAATCCAGAATGATTTGCGAAACAATGGAGCCGTAACAAAGTCAATGTTTATTCGATGCTTGGTTTCAAAATTTTACCAGAATTGAAATCCGTGAATTTTCGGCTGAAAACATAAACAGTACATACACTTTGATGCATCATTTACACATTATTAAACATTACAACACATAGTATTTTTTTGTTCCTTTTATGAGTCTGAATAAAAAAAAAGCTTGTATAAAATGTAATTTATCAGCTGTTTTCCACGTGAACTTTTTCAAAATGTTCCAATTATTGTGATAAATACAAACATATTTTTGTTGTAATGATTTTTGTGATGTGAATACAAATACTGTTAACATCTCAACATTCTCAAATAAACTCTTGTGATAAGTTATTGTTTCTCACGGGTATTTTTTATGTAATCCAAATAGTTTAAGAAATATGATATAATACTTTTTAGTTTGAAATATATCTAAGTGTGTACCTTAACTGATCAAAGTAAAATATATATTTTTTAATCAAACATAGATCCTATAGAGTCAAAATGTAAAGTGAAAACAAGACAACCCCATAATGGAGCCTTGCTGAGCTCCACGTGTCAGTGGGGCGGTTGATAAATATTTAAGCAGGGGCGGATTTAAGAAATTTGGGGCCCTAGGTAAAAATAGGCAGGGGGCCCTCTGAATTAAGAAGACAACACATAATGTTAATAGAATAGACATCCATTATTTGTTCTAGGTTTTGTCCCTCTCTTCTTGTTGTTTTCCTCTCTATGCTTTGTACTCAGCTGACTTTTCATGCTGTCTCTAAAGGAATGACAGATTTTTCCAAGCACTAAGCTCACTTAGCTGATTGCTCCTTCCTGTGTTTCCAAAAAGGCGACGGCAAAAGTAAATACCCCAGTCCTTCTTTTCACTGTAGACAAGCCATGATCTGCTTATCTGTTCTCCATTTTTCATTTGGATGGACAATATTACAAAAGACATACCTAATAGCGTTCTGATGTCATTTTAGTGAAAGGATTTTTATCAAAAACATAATTATACATGTACATAGGGGCCTAATGATATCTCACCGCTTATATTAATTTGTTTCAGGAAATTGTTGGGATCTGGGGATGTACCACCTTTCTCCAGCAGAGTGCGCCGTGGGTCTCCTGGGCTGGAGCCCTCCAGCACACCTGGAGCTCGTCAGCCCATCAGGAGACCTTCCCTACATAAGCAGCTGCCAGACCTTCCTTCAACGCCGCAGTGTTGACCTAGTTTGGTTAGCAAACCTGAGCCTCTGTTACCTGAAAGAATCTTAGTCATCTCATGAGAGAAACCTGATTCTAATCTGCCTCTGTCTTTGCTCACAGGAAACCTGTCTCAAGTCTGAAGCTCTGGATGAGCTTAACCTGACTGCCAACCCTGGTGAGCCAAACCTGAAGATTCCAATCTGGATATCTCCTGCTGCTCTCAGAGAAGAGCTGGAAACTCTGATCAAGGTCTGCCATTCAAAGTCAGAAGCTAGACGCTGCTGCTGCTTGTGCACTCTGCTGAACCAACAGTCTCTGGACCCAACGGTTCCCTCTCTCACAAGTAAAGCCTGGACCTCTTCAAGGTAGACTCTGAATTATCCTAAGACTCAATCATCTGACTGCCTGGCTAATCAAACTGTCCATCTCTGCAGACATCAGTGATCCCAACCCGGACCAGTACCTGAACCAGTTCATGTCTTTGTGTGAAAACTTCTTTCAATAAACTCTGTTAAACTTTTACTCAGCCTCTGTTTGTGTTCTGCATGTGGGTTTAGCTTTAAACCAATCATGACAGAAATCTTGAAGCTTTTGTTGTTTTGAGGTGAGAGTGGGACAAATTTCTTATAGCCTGTAGTTGTTTTATGTTTATAGGATTAAATACATTGATAAAAACTGCCTAATATATTCTAGTATAATTGAAGGTGTATTTTAAAAATGGATCTTCAGTTCCTCCTTAATATGTGTCTGACACCATATTAATGCTTTCTTTCAAGCAGATTGACATTTTTAATAACATGGGTTCCGCAAAATATTATGTTTCCTTAAAGCTTTGGATAGACATTTCACCTTATGCATCATCTACTTTCTTTTTTCTCCCAGAAATATCCTAACAGCTAATGTGTCATTCAAAGGAAAGGTCTGGTTTGAACTGTCAAATTACCTTAGCAGGGTATTTTAAGCTGGTCAAAATACAGGTTAAGTTAAACATCCGATTCCTGGCGGAACATTTTATCAAAGACAAAGACGTCTTTTCAGGTTTGTTTTTTTCACAAATTATTTTCCTTTCATTACACAGTTATGCACTTTATGTGGTTGGTTTATCAAAATCCCAACAAAAATCATGTCAATTTGTGATGCGTGTAGAAAAAATCTGAAAACAGAGTCAAGCAGAGTCAAAGTCACCTACTTTATAACTAATAATGCAACATGCAAGCTATGCACAATTATGAAGAGATTATCAAGGTGAATATTTTAAAGGAGAGGTCCGGTCATATTCAGAATGCAAACTTCTGAAAGTTCTTTAAATATGAAATTATTACATCCTGTTCAATAAATGAGTAAATGGAAAAGAAATGTTTTTAATTCAGAGTAGTTTTCATTTGAATGTGTTTTACTGGAGGCATCCATGTTTGTCAAAGAACACCACTGCCACCTACTGGTTTGTGACGTCACGGTGCGGTATCGGCTGTTGATCAAGTCCCAGTGCTGTATCTGGTGTTTGTCACAACGTGTTATTATCCAAGTCATCTTGTAAACATTCTTCTTCCAAATGTTGGCTACATATTAAGTGCTTTTTCTCTGGCCAGAAGTCCAATGGCAAATCCTCCCTCTTCAACCATGAACCCATCCGTGGAGGATCAGGAATGGGAAAGGTGAAATAACACTTTTTTTCACTTTTACCCGATGTATTCCAACATCCAGCTGCCATGCACGTGGGCATTGTGAGTTTTACTATAGCTCTGGTGAATTTCAATGGTGAAGTCCTCTGGAAATCTTCAATAATTGTTGTTGATTGCAGATGTGTCTAGTAGTTCCCATTGATTTTGCTTGTAAAGCGGGGAGAATGGCGCTAGGCTTACCGCACCGTGACGTCACTGCTGGAAGATGGCAGGAGAGAGGTGTGACTATATTTGGGCAAAGATGGCCGCTACCGGACTCAGTGATCGCTAAAAAAATTATTGTTTTTATTTTTTTACTGATCGACGCTAAATTCATTTCATCAAAGCAAAGGCATTAGTTTTTTGGTATAACTAATTATCCATAGATTATTCCTTGCTGACTGGACATTTCCTTTAGAGTAATTTCACTATGAATATACTAATATGCACTGGGCATATTTTCTCATTATATTTGCTTCTTCATGCAGTTTTATTGATGCATGCTGCAATTATGCCTCCTCCTGAGATGCCTTTATCCAAACCTTTAATTGTTTTCAAACACAGCAAAATGTGGTAAAATATTTACAGCTCACAAATGTTCTTACAAATCCCTTTTCCCCTTCATAGGTTTAAGTGTTTACAGTAGAATAAAAACACCTTAATGGGGCACAAAGTCCACAGCGTCATACTTATATTACCTCTTTTCCAAATGTTGCATGCTGCATTCACTGCATTCAATGTAAAAGTCCAAATCTTATCAACACAGATTCGCTGTTTTTTTTGTGTTTTTTTTTTCTTTTTCAGATACTGCATAAAATTAAGTAAGTAGGATTATTACAATGTAATAACGAGGATTCCAAGAATCCTCGTTATGCGGCCTATAAATGCGTCCTTCTTTTTGCCCGATTTAAAGGACGGGTCCGATGTAACCTATCTATCCTTGGATATCCCAGGATTCATTGCGAGACCAAGCAAGCCGGCTGCTCCGTGATCAAAGGAAATGGTACTTAGTGCCGAACAGTGGTGAATATTGGAAGTTCAGTTTAATAAAACATAAGTTTGAATAGATTGGTGAATATTTATGTCTGAAATTAATGAAAATAGTTGTTTTAATGGTTATTGAGTCAGATATGTGGCGGTGATGTTTGATTCATCTAAAGGTTTTTATCTGTTACTGTGTAAATGGGTTTGGCTGCAATTTAAGGACAGATTCTAATATATCTGCAGTGTGGGGACTATAAATCTGATAGGATTTTTATTTTTTTATTGCTATTTTGCACAATTTGCTTAACTAAGTATTTTTTTGTTGCTGAATATTAGAGATTTTGCAGATATTTTTTTATACATACATTGTTTAGATTTACTTATATATTTCTACCCCTTTTATAGAATAGAATAAAAAATCTCTTGATTGTCCCACAATGGGCAAATTTACAGCAGCAGAAAGATTATTGAAAATGTTCACACAAATTGGACCTTAGAAACATCTATAAGAATGACATAATAGGGAAGAGTTAAATATAAACAATCAAATACTGTACTGTAAAGTGTTTTAACAATATCAAACTGTGCATGTGGAGAATAAATAACCATTATACAGCTATGGACATTTTTACAGTAATTGATATTTGAAAATAGCAGAAACATCAGAGATGTGCAAAATGACAGCAGCATGTTGGTTTATATCATTACATTTGCTTTTATTTGTTTATGCTTATTCCACTCTGGGTTCACGAGTGAAGTTTTTGTTCACTTCACAATAAAAATACATAAAAAGAAACAGTTTTGAAAAGTTCTTCCGGTCTCCTTACTTTCAAGGACTTCAAAGGATACAGTCCAATTAGACCAACATCCTCTGGAAGGCGCAGCCCAGAAATCCGAACAGAATAGACTGCTATCAAAAGATTACGCTGAATGCTGTTTCCGCTCCCTGATAGAGGAATTTCCCACAGGTTCTTGAACGCACCAGTTGTTCACCGTTCAGAAGACGAGAGGAAGAGGCCCGGGAAAAGTTACCGTAAGAACAGACTTTTATGTTTCTTTAACCATACCTACGGATACATTTGTAAACTTAGTATAAAACTTATTTTTGGCAAAACACTTTGATGATGTTTGATGTGTTATTGGCGTTAAACGAATCAGATTAACGGTCGTAGAGAATCCTTAAAGATCAAGTTGCATCCTCTTTAAAACAGTTTCTTAAATAAGCGGAAATGAAAGTTTTTATCGAATATATTGGGATATTTATCCTCAGGCTTACAAAGCTAATGTCTGTTGGTGTTTCTGTGAGTTTGCGGACCGTTTTTTTCCATCTAAAGCGGCTGTCCTGCCTGTAAAGGCTGTCACCGAGGACCGTTTACTGACCGTTTACTGACTGTTAACAGCAGCTTCGCGTCTATAACACCTGTTTTCAGAACTTTATGGTAAATGTGTTCATTTGACTTTGAAAAACCTTCTCCTTTCTTCGCTAAAGCCACATTTTAATCGGAGGAAACAACTTGGTCTCCAAAATGTGACGAAACATCAGTCACGTGACGATAATTGGAGCCCTGCATCATTATCATGTCATATCAGATAAACATTTCAGATGGTTTTGTTATGGAAAAGAATGTGACGTGATTAATTTTCTAGGATAAGAGAAACTATCTTGATTTGAGCAATAAATATTCATCTCTTTCAGAGGTACATAAAACCCTACAGACTCTGTATTAAAGGGGTGATAGAATGATTCTATAGGGTATCTGGTCCTTAAGGTCTCTGAATAGGGTGTGTAACATTGGTTAGGGTTAAAAATGGCATATTTGCTGTTTGCTGAGCCCTAATTTAAGCATGGTTAGAAGCTCAGGGTCACCAATTTAACATTCAGCCGGTCCGAATAAAGAAAATCATCAACCAGTAAAGGTCCAGAGACCTTTTTTATGATTTGTTACTTTGAACAGAATTTAACGCTGAAATAAAATGAGGTTTTTATGCATCCATGATATAGGCCTACATTGAATTTTTAAGTAAAAGCATAATAAAAAAAGAAAAAATTCCATTTTAAAATCTAAAGTGTTGTTTTGAAGTAGAGAACAACAATCGTTCAGTTTGGTATATAGACAATTTCCTGATAAACATATTTTTTAAAACACCTGAAATGACAGTTTGTTACTGTTTTTTTTATCTCTTTTTTCTATTTTAATGTTCGCAGTGGGCTTTATGCTGCCCTGCAAGGCTTTAAACCTGGGTTTGAATGGAGACTAAGGCCCCGTCCACACGAAGTCAAACCCTGGCCTAAACGCACAAATTTTTCACCAAACCAGCCTCACATCCATACGAAGCCTGCGTTTCGGGGTCTGTAAACAATCTTTTTTTTATTCAGCCTTCAGAGTGGGAAGATTTTGAAACGCCGTTTTCGCGTTTCCATCTTTAAGCTCTAACCGCATTTTTTTTTTTTTTACACGCATGCGTCATAGCGTCGCCTCTAAACACGCATGCGCGAGACAGTATCACAACAACAATGGCGCCGTACTGTGTTGAATGGTTGCTGCTCATGCTACTCACCCTGCTGTCGGGCTTACAACAGAATCTTCTTCTTCTGGAATATCTCCAGGAAGAACAGAGCAATATCGACGACATAGTTCAGCACCTGAATTTGACCACAAAAATGGACCCGCAAGGCAACCATGTATAAATATTAGTGCGCATGCCCAACATTTCGTCGCCTATTTTTGCTTTGGCACCACAGCGCCACTTACAGGCCTGGCATACATTTTGCAGCGTTTTCATGCATTCGTGTGGACGATCACATTTATTTTACGTCTCCGTCTTTACGACAAACGTTCTGGCAAATATTAGCGTTTCGTGTTCGTTTTGACTTCGTGTGGACGGGGCCTAAGCCATTCTCAAGCACATATCAAGGTGCTCATTTTGAGCCTGCATCCAGATTTATTTTTGATTCTGTTCATGGTGGAGAATCCTGCTTCACAGCAGCAGGTTGAGCCAAACATCCTCTAAATGTGCAGGGTCATCTTTGAGCACGCCATTTCACTTTTCTGTCACAAGTTCACCGCGCTTCTTCCAGCAGTCTACACTTTCTTTAACGTTTTCTCATCATCGTTACCCATCGCCCAGCTTGTCACAGGTTTGCCTGCTGTGTCTATAACTAGCTAGCGGCAGCAGCCCTGACTAACGCAGCTCATTGGCTAATTTGTATCACGTGTAGCCTGGTCCCAGACAGTTTGATCGTAGAAACAGGAGAAGCAGCGCAAGTGAAATCAGACTTTGCCGTCGGACAACATGCAGTAATTTATAAATGTTTTAAATCAGGTTGGGTCCAGTTCCGGCCAGTCACAGTCAGAGAAACAGGACTACACTGAAAACAAGCAGATCTCCAACATCTATTAACAAAGGTCTTGATGGCAGCAGCACAGCTGATCGACCCTGGTACTTGCAACCACAAGCACACCGCTCTAAGCCAGAGGTCACGAATTAGCGTCCAGGGGTCCGGATCTGGACCCACCTGCTGGCTAACCTGGATCCAACTTGATTTAAAACATTTATAAATTACTGCATGTTGTCGGTCGACAGTGTCTAACGTCACTTGTGCCGCTTCTCCGTTTAACACGGTAAAGCCCTCCAGAGCGTCCAGCACCAGGTTGCATGTGATCCAAATCAGCCAATGAGCTGACAGTCTATGTTGCTGCTGCTGCTACTTTTAGACACAGCAGGCAAACCTGTGGGAAGCCGGGCGATGGGAAAGAAGCAGAAGACCATGAGAAAAAGAGAGCAGAGAAAGTGTGGACTGCTGGAAGAACTGCGGTGAACTGGTGACAGAAAAGTGAAATGGCGTGCTCAAAGATGACCCTGAACATTTAGAGGATGTTTGGCTCAACCTGCTGCTGTGAAGCAGGATTCTCCACCATGAACAGAATCAAAAATAAATCTGGATCCAGGCTGAAAATGAGCTCCTTGACATGTGCTTGAGAATGGCTTAGTCTCCATTTAAACCCAGGTTTAAAGCCTTGCAGGGCAGCCTAAAGCCCACTGCCAACATTAAGACAGAAAAAAGAAAAATAACAAACTGTCATTTCAGGTGTTTTATAAAATATGGGAATCAGGAAATTGTTTATATACAGGTGCTGGTCATAAAATTAGAATATCATGAAAAAGTAGATTGATTTCAGTAATTCCATTTAAAAAGTGAAACTTGTATATTATATTCATACATTACATACAAACTCATATATTTCAGATGTTTATTTTGTTTAATTTTGATGATTACAAATGACAACAAATGAAAATCTCAAATTCATCATATCAGAAAATTAGAATATTACTGAAGACCAATAAAAACAAAGGATTTATAGAAATGTTGGCCAACTGAAAAGTATGAACATGAAAAGTATGAGCATGTACAGCACTCAGTATTTAGTTGGGCCTCCTTTGGCCTGTATTACTGCAGCAATGCGGCGTGGCATGGAGTCGATCAGTCTGTGGCACTGCTCAGGTGTTATGATAGCCCAGGTTGCTCTAATAGTGGCTTTTAGCTCTTCTGAATTGTTGGGTCTGGTGTATTGCATCTTCTTCTTCACAATACCCCATAGATTTTCTATGGGGTTAAGGTCAGGAGAGTTTGCTGGCCAATTAAGAACAGGGATACCATGGTCCTTCAACCAGGTACTGGTAGCTTTGGCACTGTGTGCAGGTGCCAAGTCCTGTTGGAAAATGAAATCTGCATCTCCAAAAAGTTGGTCAGCTGCAGGAAGCATGAAGTGCTCTAAAACTTCCTGGTATGTGGCTGCGTTGACCCTGGACCTCAGAAAACACAATGGACCAACACCAGCAGATGACATGGCACCCCAAACCATCACTGACTGTGGAAACTTTACACTGGACTTCAAGCAACGTGGATGAAGTGCCTCTCTTCTTTTCTTACAGACTCTGGGACCTTGATTTCCAAAGGAAATGCAAAATTTACTTTCATCAGAGAACATGACTTTGGACCACTCACCAGCAGTCCAGTCCTGTTTCTCTTTAGCCCAGGCAAGACGCTTCTGACGCTGTCTGTGGTTCAAGAGTGGCTTGACACAAGGAATGCGACAGCAGAAACCCATGTCTTTCATACGTCTGTGTGTGGTGGTTCTTGAAGCACTCACTCCAGCTGCAGTCCACTCTTTGTGAATCTCCCCCACATTTTTGAATGGGTTTTGTTTCACAATCCTCTCCAGGGTGCGGTTATCTCTCTTGCTTGTACACTTTTTTCGACCACATCTTTTCCTTCCCTTCGCCTCTCTATTAATGTGCTTGGACACTGAGCTCTGTGAACAGCCAGCCTCTTTAGCGATGACCTTTTGTGTCTTGCCCTCCTTGTGCAAGGTGTCGATGGTCGTCTTTTGGACAACTGTCAAGTCAGCAGTCTTCCCCATGATTGTGTAGCCTATAGAACTAGACTGAAAGACCATTTAAAGGCTTGTGCAGGTGGTTTGAGTTAATTAGCTGATTAGAGGGTGGCACCAGGGGCCATCAATTTTGAACCTTTTCACAATATTCTAATTTTCTGATATGATGAATTTGAGATTTTCATTTGTTGTCATTTGTAATCACCAAAATTAAACAAAATAAACATCTGAAATATATGAGTTTGTATGTAATGTATGAATATAATATACAAGTTTCACTTTTTAAATGGAATTACTGAAATCAATCTACTTTTTCATGATATTCTAATTTTATGACCAGCACCTGTACCAAACTGAACGATTGTTGTTCTTTACTTCAAAAAACACTTTAGATTTCAAAATGGAAAAATTTTATATTTTGTAAAATATTTTTAAAATAAAAAAATTCAATGTTTAACAAGAAAGCATAAAAACCAAATTTTCGTTCAGTGTTAAATGCTGTTCAAAAGTAACAGATTATAGTTAAAAATGTCTCTTATTGGGTGTTGATTTTCTTTATTTTGACCCTGCTGATTTTTAAATGGTTTCCCCTGTTCTATCAAATCGCTCTAATGCATTGCTTGATCTCTGCGATGTTGTATCTCCTTGCTTTGCAGCAGGATCAATTTGGCCTTTTTTTCATTTTTTTGTAATCTCCATTTGCCGTCTTTAATATATTAAGTTCTATTGCCGACAAATGTCCAGTTTGTGACTATTTCTTCTGTTGCCATGGTGGATTTTGAAGGCGAAATCCTAAATATCAAAAAATCAATTGCTTTCTGCTCAGAATAGGGTAATCAGACATCCTAAAACAGGGCCCCGATGGAGTGGGATATTTTATAGATCGGTCAATGTCAATAAAGAGTACTTCAAATCTATCTCAGCAGAACTATGTTGCCTCTGTTATTATTTGATGTTGTAATAATGTAGTGTTTCTAGGGCTGCAACTAACGATTATTTTAAAAATCGATGAATCGGACGATTATTTTTTCGATTAATCGATGAATCGGACAAAAAATATTTTTTATATTAACCTCTTTATTCCAAAATAAACATTTTAGACAGAACAAACAAGCACACAAGTACAGGTTGCTCATTAACTGTACTGGTGCAATATGAAAAATAAATGTTTGTGTTAAAACTACGCAAACTTACATGAGAAATGTAGCTGTACATCCACAAAATATAGGCTACTTTGTTTCATAAAGCGCAAAAAAAGACATTTTTGTTTTTAAAAGCCTCTAAGGGGTTCAAACAATAGGCCCCCCCCATTTCAACAAATAAGTTTTTTTTAGACTAGAAGAGTTCTGCCTTTTAAGACAGGAAAGTATAGCAGTTAAAGTTGCTACTGAGAAAATACTGAACCATAGAGATAAAAATAGCCCTGTGGTTCAAATTATAAATTGTATTTGGAATAAAAATGAGAGAACTAGGGGTGCTAAAAAAAAACACATCCTCCAAAGACAGATATTTACATGGGAATGTGGCAGATAATTAATTGACATATTACTGATCTTGCTGGATTTTATTCTGCTTTACTTCCATAAATTGCAGGATCTTCTTTACTTTATCTTTGCCAGAAGATTTAAACTTTAAAAGCCTTGCCCTCATAATTTGCAAGTTAATTTATTTATAAAGAAAATATAAACGCTGCTTAAGCTAATTCAAATGAAATTAAAAGTAAAATAAGTAGCCAACCTTATCACTGTCTGTAACCTACTAACACGGTAAGGAAAGCATCAGATGAGCTACCTGAGAAACTAACGTTACGTTTCCCCACTTTAAAACCAAACAAACATGGTGCTTCCGTGCCATGTTCATTTCTTTTGAAAAAAAGTTGCGTGTTATCACTTTTTTCGCTTTACAAAGCGCAGGCTATTTTAATTATTGTGATCAATCTGCGCCGTCAATCCCGGTGCATGCGCGCTTCATTTGCAGTCTGGACGCTGAGGCTCTGAATGCAGCTGAGAGGGACTCCTGCGGGAGCGGGGGGAGGCGCCCCACGGCAGAGTAGGAACGATACGTGCTTTCACGTAAGAGTCTCCAAAAGCCGCCAGTGACACCGTAAAAAGTCGGCATATTTGTCGCTAGTCGCTTTTTTGAAAAATAGTCGCTGGAGGGGTCTGAAAAGTCGCTGAGTTGGTAACACTGCTCCTGCGGCGCTGACTCGCTCTGCCATATTTTTTTTTCTTCCTCTTTCAGTCAAGAGGCAGTGATGACGGCGCGGCGGATGACGCAATAATCGCGCGACACAACTAATCGATGATGAAATTCGTTGCCAACGCTTTTAAAAGTCGATTTTTATCGATTTTATCGATTCGTTGTTGCAGCCCTAAGTGTTTCACTCCACATTGGCCATGTTGCACCTCTGTGGCGTTAAATGGTCTGAGTAGCCCTTGTGTTAAAGCACCTCCTCCGACACCCTGCTGGGAAATTATCGTTCTTGTTTGATCTCAAACATCTTAATGCAAAATAAAGTCAACATTTTCTTTCTGCTATACTTCTGGACCAGTCTTAATACTTCACCAGTCTACTTCTGGTGTGTACTACTCCCTTCAGAGGAAAGCACAAACAGGCTCTAACCAGAGTAGAAAAAGAAGTGGGAGGCGGCGTTGCACAACTGAGCAAGAAGATAAGTACATTAGAGTCTCTACTTTGAGAAACAGATGCCTCACAGGTCCCCAACTGGCATCTTCATTAAATATTACCCGCAGTAGCCTGTTGGTGCTGTCCTCTGAAGGGAGTAGTACACACCGTTGTAGGATATTTTCAATTTCTTAGCAATTTCTCGCATGGAATAGCCTTCATTTCTAAGAACAAGAATAAACTGTCGAGTTTCAGATCAAAGTTCTCTTTTTCTGGCCATTTTGAGCGTTTAATTAACCCCACAAATGTGATCCTCCAGAAACTCAATCTACTCAAAGGAAGGTCAGTTTTGTAGCTTCTGTAACAAGCTAAACTGTTTTTAGATGTGTAAACATGATTGCACAAGGGTTTTCTAATCATCAATTAGCCTTCTGAGCCAATGAGCAAACACATTGTACCATTAGAACACTGGAGTGATAGTTGCTGGAAATAGGCCTCTATACACCTATGTAGATATTGCACCAAAAACCAGACATTTGAAGCTAGAATAGCCATTTACCACATTAGCAATGTATAGAGTGCATTTCTTTAAAGTTAAGACTAGTTTAAAGTTATCTTCATTGAAAAGTACAGTGTTTTTCCTTCAAAAATAAGGACATTTCAATGTTACCTCAAACTTTTGAACAGTAGTGTATGTTATCACATTTATTCACAGGTGAGGATAAACCAAAACAGAAAAAATAAATAAACTAATCTCTAAAGTTTGATGTAAGCCAGGCGGAAGAGTCTTGGCTGAAATGTTAGAAGAGGAGCCACTGGTTATCGAAGAACTGGAGAGTTTCTCTCTCTGGAGTCTGGCTCTTTATTCTCCAGACTCCTCCTCTATCATTAGTCAGGTGTTCTGAGTCAGAACGTCTCAGGTGAACCACCGTACACACCGCTACCATAACAACCACTGCTAATGTCACCTGTTGAATGTCTCATTATCCCAGCGGGTCTTCACAGGAGATCTGCTTAGACCATTTCTGAACTTATCTGCACAGTTTGCTTTTTTTTTGTTTATATTTGGCAGAAAACAGAAAATCAGGGTTTTACCTATTGGCAGAGTTGATCTAAATGTGTTCTAGTACAGACATGATGTCCTAACATTATTTTCAAAGTATCAACAGGGTTGAATTCTACACCTTTCTAAAGATGTTTCTGGTCGATTGATTTATCCACAAACAAACCCAGCTTCTTTTATTGTTGAAGATCCTGCTATGCTGAGAGATGCCAGGGACGGGTCAGACTAGTCCCTGTTTGTGGACGCCGCTCCCTCAGAGCCACCTGTGTCCGGGTGACCGCTGCAAACACGCCTGCTGCAGCTATAACGGGGACGTCTACGTCCTGGGAGGAAGGGACAACAGCTGCCTGGGAGACTTCTGGAAGTACAGTGTTGGTAAAGGCCCTCAATGAACACATGATTCCCATTAATAATATAGCTTTTTAAAGGAAAAGTCTGGGCATATTCAGAATACAAACTTCTGAAAGTACTTAAAATATGAAATTATTACATACTGTTCAATAAATGTTAAGTGTTTTTAATTCAGAGTAATTATCATTTTAATGTGCTTTACTGGAGGCATCTATGTTTGTCAAAGAACACTACTGCCACCTACTGGTTTGTGACGTCACGATGCGGTATCGGCTGTTGATCAAGTCCCAGTGCTGTATCTGGTGTTTGTCACAACAAGTCATCTTGAAAACATTCTTCTTCCAAATGTTGGCTACATATTACGTGTTTTTTCTCTGGCCAGAAGTTTGTTGGTAAATCCTCCCTCTTCAAGTTGGCAATCCAACGACCAACCCGTCCGTGGAGGATCAGGAATCGGAAAGGTGGAATAACTCTCTTTTTTTACTTTTACCCGATGAATTCCAACATCCGACTGCCATGCACGTGGGCATTGTCAGTTTCACTATAGCTCTGGTGAATTGAGGTAGTTCCCATTGATTTTGCTTATAAAGCAGTGAGAATGGCGCTAGGCTTACCGCACAGTGACGTCACTGCCGGAAGATGTCAAGTTGGCCGCTCCCAGACTCTGACTTCTGACTGCGAAAAATATTGTTTTTATTTTTTTACTGATTAATCCTAAATTCATTAAATCACAGCAAACATATTAGTTTTAGGTATAAATAATGAACCATTAATTATTTCTTTCTGACCAGACTTTTCCTTTAAAGTTGTGCTTGTTTATTAAAAAAAATTATAATAATCTCACACCTTTTGAGCTGCTTTATGTTTCATTTTTTAAAATTAAGTGAAAGTAAAATTCTATATAGATTCTCTCCTCTGGATGAAAATAGTTTCACAAACACTGACCTGTAGGCTTTTATCAAAATCCTTTATATTTTTATCTGAAGCGAATACTTCCTGGTTTGATTGTTGTTCTTGATGACTTGTGTGTTTCTTCCTGATATGGTGGATATTAGCTTCTGGACTGGGATCTTATCAAATAATCAACTCTGTGATATAAACAATTTGATGCAATTACACAAACATGCTAGAAAAAGACATGCTAGCAATTTGCTAGCCTTTTTTCAAGCTAATGCACTACATAGAGCCAAGCTTTTATTTCCTATTAGATCAGCCAGAATCAGCCATTTAAAAGCCGCCAGCATCACAAGTCTATCTGAGAAATAAAGTCTGGATTACACAAAAACAGGACGCTACATCACAGTTTGCATCCACTCCACTAAAACGAAGAAATAAACAGTCTGACAGTATGTTGGAGCGACCTCTCCTGTATCTTAGGCTACGTTCACACTGCAGGCCTTGATGCTCACTTCAGTTTTTTTTGTGAAATCCGATTCTTTTTTTGCATTGCCGTTCACATTTCTAAATATATGCGACTTGTATGTGATCTCCTGTGTGAACTGCATTCATACAACGCAGTTGTCCCGCATGCGCAGTAGAGGACGCAATGATGTCACAAGCAG
Organism: Cyprinodon tularosa; assembly: GCF_016077235.1. Lineage (NCBI taxonomy): Eukaryota > Metazoa > Chordata > Actinopteri > Cyprinodontiformes > Cyprinodontidae > Cyprinodon > Cyprinodon tularosa. The sequence continues at coordinate 1,695,246 of NW_024038669.1, forward strand.
CGTGCTCTGTGTTGACGGAAGTAAACATAAATGGTAGTGCTGGAGCGCATCTAGCGATCTTTCCCACCCATAAAAATGCAATCTTTTCAAGATATTTAAACTAGTGCTGTCAAAATTATCGCGTTATTAACGCGTTAACGCAAGGCCATTTTAACGGCGATAATTTTTTTAACGTGAGATTTTTGTTAAGAGGCTGAAAAGTAACTTTCTAGAGCATAGACTACCTCCATCTAGTAATGTCGATCTATTGATTTTGATGTATTGATTGAAAATTGTTCATTATTATCTTGGTTAATTAACATCTAATGTTAACTCTACTGCATTTTATAGCAGTAGGGTAAAATGCTTGTATTTGTTCAAAAGACTGTATTGACTGTAAAGACTGTCTTTTACATCAGCCTGTTGTCAGGGCCTTTTTTTTGGCTACATATTTGTTATTTTTTGCTACATGCCTCCCCATCTTCTTGCCATATGTTTCTATGGCATAAATCAGTATCTGTGACCTGTTTTCATTTTAAAAAAAGAACATTGGCACAAACCTAGCCTGTATGTATTTTTTTGTATGTCACCGAGAGTATTTAAATGATTTTCAATCAGGAAAAAATGTGCGATTAAAATGCGATTAATCGCGAGTTAACTCAGGCATTGATGCGATTAATCGCGATTAAAAAAATTTAATCGATTGACAGCACTAATTTAAACATAAATACTGCTTTCTGCATCATCGTCCGCCATGGTTGTTGTTTTTCTTGCTACTTCTTCATAGCAAGACCTAGAATACAGACCTTTGTCGGGTATTAATGGCATTCAGGTTGGATAAATGCGACCTGGCCGTTCAGACGCAGGTCGCATTTGAAAATATGAGATTCGTATCGGACCACATAGCCAAGCGGCCTGAGTCGCATTGGAAAAAATCGGATCTGAGTTGTTCAGACTGCAATAAAAAGATCAGATCCAGGTCGCATATGGGCCAAAAAACAGATTTGGGTCACTTCAGGCTGCAGTGTGAACGTAGCCTTATAGGTTTACTGTCAGGGTTCCTGTGTGTGATTGAGTCTTCATACAGTGCTGGTTTGTTGTGTTGCAGAGGTAGTTTCATTGCTTTTAGTCTCTTACTTCCCTCGAGTATTTTCCCTAACGTTTACTGGCTTTTGTTTGGTTTTCAGTATTTATTTTTTTGCCTCTGTTCCCCTTGTACCTTCATTAAATCATCCAAACTCATCTGTACCTTCTCCTCTCTGCATTTGGGTCCTCAAAGCCACCACCCAACCTGACATTTACGTCTCTTTTCATTAGAAATCATACATTTCCAACATATTTTATTCTTATGCAACGGATAAGCGTGACATAAAATGGATGAATGGATATTTTGTTCAGGAACCTTATGGTTCCTGTTTTTGCCATACAGTTTAACCCCTTGAACCCTACGGACCCACCGGCGGGTCCAGCTGCTACATGACCTCGTAATTTTACCAAACCCCCAGTATTGATGTAAAAAACACATTTGGCACAGTTTGGTGACATTTATGGATAAATGTGCCAAAATGGCCTCTCCGCCTAAGAAATTTCTCACTAATACCATTCTAAAATAAATATGATTCATCTGATTGAGTCCAACTTTGGTATATTTTTACACAACATTTAGATTTGAAAGTCTGTACTACTTTTGTGTGCTATAAATAATATTTTGGTAGTGTTTTGCAATGTTTATTTCAAAGAAAATTTTGGCGAGGTTCAAAAAATGCAAAATATTTTGTATTTTGTCCCTAATATTTCAGGCAGGGTCAAAGCTACAATGGTGCTGACACCAGAAAACCATTCTATGACATCTTACCTTTACAGACGTACCAAAAGTTTCTTCTTAAATCTAATAGCTTTGAGACTATAAGTTATTTACTTTTGTGTGTTTTTGTCAGGCAGAAACTTATTTATACCCCCTTAGGGTGTAAGAGGTTTTAACAATGTATAAGGAAAATATTTTTCTTTTTTTTAACTCATCGTATTAGCCCTACTTTTATGGAAAGATCTTCCTATTGCAAGAGAAAACTCAGTCTTATAAGAAAATATACGCTTATAAATTCATCTTAAATTGATCACGGATCAATTTTAAGATTAATTGATTGACAATTATTTTGGATAATAAGTTAATCTTTGATCAACATCAATTAACTTTAGATAAATCCATTCATCAATAACTGGAATCCCTAGTTCTGGATACATTCTTGTCTTCTGAGTGCGTTGCGACGAACCGTTTGTCAGCTTCTGTTTCCCACCTGCTTTGTGAGAACCTGACCACAGTGGATTTAGATCCAGGGAGTTTCCTGACCACAGGTTCAAAGTGTCATCGCTCTGAATCACGTATTATTTTCATCTTGTGACACAGAGCTAGACCACGCGTGATAGTCCACAGACCATTATCAGAGCTTCTGCATTGTTATTATAAGTTCTCCCAGAGGACTTTTTGCTTCTATTCTTTATGGACTGCAGTGTTCAGGATTGAGAGGAAGCTGATAGATGTGGGTGAGCAGTAAATCCACTTATAGATTGTATCAGGAAGCATCGCCATTGGCCCCCTACAGGGCTAGGGGGAGCCCACTTCAGTAACTCGCATTGTTTTCTTTCCAACAGTCCCAAACAATCAGAACAGAGAAGCTAAGTTTAAACCCCTCGTCTGATGTTCAATCCTAACGTCCAGCAGATCTTAAGTCTGTCCTTCATGTATTCACAGGTGTGTCCTCACCCAGACTTTACTCTGTACTCTCTGCAGCAATACACATTAGTTGCATTCAGGATCTTGCATTAGAACAGCTTCCCCTCTTGTTTCGAAATCTACCAGATTCAGTTTTATTCTTTCCGTTTCTGACCTCATCTATTCAGTTCAATTCAGTTTATTTCTATAGCGCCAATTCACAACACATGTCATCTCAAGACACTTTACAGTCACCGCATTATACAGTCACATTGATTAAAAGTTTTCTATCAACGGAAAACCAGTTGATTGCATCGACTCATTGACTCTTCAGCAATCCCTCACACTAAGCATGCTTGTAGCGACAGTGGAGAGGAAAAACTCCCTTTTAACGGGAAGAAACCTTCAGCAGAACCAGGCTCAGTGTGAGCGGCCATCTGCTGAGGCCGACTGGGGTTCAAGGAGACAGAAGCAGATACAAAAAGCAGCTGTAAAAGGCAGGAAACACACGGCCAGGCAGACAAGCTCTGAGCCAGCTAGCATGTCAGAGGATGAAGAGGGCACATACAGTTAGTCACAGTCAGAGAAACAGGACTACACTGGAAAACAGGCCTGTAAACAAAGGTGTTGATGGCAGCAGCATAGCTGATATTGCTCTCCAGGATGAAGTTATAAGAAATCATTGCATTTTGCTCGATCATCCTTCAAATATGAAATCGACCCCTATCTCTGACGGAGGACTCGTCTCTTGTGCAATTTGTGTGTTCTAACTTGAAGTTCTTGTTCATCCAGAAAAAAAAAAAAATCTTTTGTTTAAAGAATATATATGACCAAATCGATGCATTTTATCTAGGGATGCACGATATAATCGGCCCCCTATCGGTATCGGCCTTAAAACTGAATATCGGACATCGGCCACCCCACCGATATTTAACCCGATATTTGATCAGCTTCTAAGTTTCTAAAGTCTAAAAAAAAAAATAAAAAATACTTCTTCTTCTTCCTCAAAAACTTCTTTTTTACAGACTTAAAAACTTCTAAAGACGAGGGAAAAAATATTGATGCATTAAAATATCACAGTATCTTCATATGCTGATATATTGCCATTTAAAAACACCATATCAATCTCTTTTACTAATGAAATATTGCTATATGTCATCGTTATGCTACGAAATCCCCCGAAAATTCACGAACTTTTGCCATATTTATATATGTTGATATATTGACGCGGTATCAATCGATTTTACTAACAAAATCTCACAAGAATTTGCAAAATATCATGAGAGTTTGTAACAGAACGATGAAATTTCACGAGATTTTGAAGGTAAAATAGATCGATACCGCGTTTTTAAAAATCAATTTGATATCAGGATATGAAAATATATTTGAGTATATTATTTTTCAAAGTGTCAGAAATGGATAACAAAACTGCTATTTTCAATGACTACTTATTTTTGTCCAGCTTTAACATCAGTATCGATATCGGTTATCGGCTACATGAGTTTTAAAATATCGGCATATCGGATATCGGCCAAAATCCCAATATTGTGCATCCCTAATTTTATCTAATGAAAGCATGACTAAAAGAAGCAGAGGAGAATTATAACATATATTTCCAGCCATTCTCCTAAACTTTAGTCTAATTCTCTGCAGCACCAATATCTTCCTCCTTATTTGAATCTTTGCTGATTGAGCCCTCTCTTTCCTCTTTTCATCTTACCTCCATGTCGGCAGGACACGTTCATATTTCCCCCTAATATGCAAACTATCAGATTGTCCCTGACATGTTTCACTGATCCACCTACAATGTTCTTTTTCTGGGTGGATCATCAAAATAAGTGGAAAAATTGCAAATTAAGCTTGTATGAGCGAAGCAAATAGCAACTTTTAAACAGAGCGTGCACACGGAGAAATGGGCTCATGCACGCTCTCGCACGCGTTCAATAAGCTTTCCCTCTCGGCAGCGGGTACAGGGTTGTGCATTTTTTATTTGACCCTTTATAGGGCACTCATTGAAATACTTTGAAATGAAACATTTTAAGCTAAGAGTGTTGTAGGGGGACAGAACATGACATCATTACTTCTGTTGCAGTAGAGTTCCCAGCAGTTGCTCCAGCTGTGCTTGAATTTCCACAAATCAGGATCTAATATAAGGGGAAGGTATGCGGTAACAAGTCTGTGCACGGCTTTATACATCCAGCTTTTTTTTTCTTCCTAGCACCAACATTTAGTTTGAAAGCTGTTTACTCTTTCATCCATTTGGCTTCAGAAGGAACCGGTTCTTGCTGTCAGGGGTCCAAAGTCCTCTTTAAAGATGAAAGTAAACTTTACATTTCATTGGGAAAGGAGGAAGAGTTGGAAGCAGCTTTGTTTTCGTCAACGATGAAGATGAGGAAATCATTTCTTTGACACTCCTTTTTTTCATGACAATAACAAAAACTGACGAGCTAAGCGTGGATCTTTGATGACTAAAACATGACTAGCGCTAGGTTTGAGTTTTCGTCAGCGAGACGAGGCTAAATAAAAAATAGCGGGTCATCGATCAGGCGTTAAAAATGCGTCATCGTGCTGTAATCTGCTAATCAGTATCAGCCCTGCTGCTGCGTCTTCTTTAATCCTGCAATTATGTCGTTTCTCTCTGTATTTTTTTATGTCAAACCCTGTAAATTTAAATGCACTTTGACCCCTGAGCAGCCCAATTGCAGAAATAAAGCCAAAAATGCCAAAGTAGAAAGAAGAATGTTTTTGTGCTTTGCTTTTTTGGAGTAATAAACATTTTATTGATCTGTGTTTAATGCATAATTCATAGTAGATCAGGAAATATTTGCTTTTGAATGGAAACCTTTTATGTGTAAAACTATTCCTTTATTGAACATTTTGTTAGCCTGTCTGTCTGCTATATTAAACAATATGATGTGTTGAGCTAGATCTGATATTTTCACATCTTTTGTGAGACACATTTTTATAATGTAGGGCCTTAATTCATGAAAAAAAAAAGATTTGAATTCTATAAATCAAAGTTTTCTGCCCAACAGCAAAGTATCTAGGCTAGAGCTGTCAGCCTTGGAAAGAATCTGGTTGTTATTCGAAGGTTAACTTTTTTGTTTTGCAACATAAAACTGATTAAAACCTTTTTAAGTTTTAGTCAACTAAAATCGACTAAAACTATCACATATCGTAATGACTGTTAAACTAGGAAGTTGTGTCCCCCTGAAGGAGATTACACCTCGGAACTTTCCGTCCAGTTCTTTTCCTGGGAGCAAGATACTTCAGGTCTCGATGTTAACCATTGCCCGATCGCCCGTGGCAAGTAGTTTTTATTGTTGGGAGAGACTTTAAAATCACCGACATTCGCTGAAAACGACCCACAAGTGTTGCCGGCGCCATCTTTGTTGTTTTGTACACATTCTCGCGTGATTTGAAAAAGCCACAGGATTTTCCGCTAGATGGCGTGATTTTTCTCTCCTTGGGGAGAGAATTCTGCAGAGCAGCAGCTGGATGAAGAATTTAATCTATACTATAATACATGCTAGATTAAAAATGATCAGTCAGGGATTAGGAAAATAATAATAATAACTGTATGCACACAGTGTAAATATTTCTATCATATGGCAGTCTACTGTACAGTGGTCATACATTAAAAAATGTTCATTACATTTTTTTCTCTTAGACATTGGAGTGGTGCATTTAAATGTTATAGAGCTAAATATGTTAAATTGGTGAGTAGTAGTAGTGTAAATTTTTACCCTGTCAAGTTTTCTTTAGATTTTTAATATTACAATTTATATTTTTCCAAGCACACAACAGTTTAAAGCAAAGTTTTAGTTGAAAAGAATGTGCAGGAAGGATTGAAAAGCATGTTAACACGGTAATGTAGGCTTGAGTTCATTATCTGACGCATGCATATACACACCAGGAACCTGGAAACTTAAAAAATACTGAATTAAAAAAACATTTAAAAAACAAACATGTTTCATTGATATATATACAAAAATAAATATTAGGAACTATATTTATCAAACATTATAATTTCAATTTCAATTCAGTTTATTTATATAGCGCCAAATTCACAACACATGTCATCTCAAGGCACTTTACAGTTCAACCAGATCATACAGTCAAATTGATACAAAGTTTTCTATCTAAGGAAAACCAGTTGATTGCATTGACTCATTGACTCAAATACAATCCCCCACACTAAGCATGCTTGTAGCGACAGTGGAGAGGAAAAACTCCCTTTTAACAGGAAGAAACCTCCAGCAGAACCAGGCTCAGTGTGAGCGGCCATCTGCCGAGGCCGACTGGGGTTCAAGGAGACAGAAGCAGAGATACAAATAGCAGCTGTAAAAGGCGGCCCCGTCCAGGAAACACACAGCCAGGCAGACGAGCTCCAAGGCAGCTCCCATGCCAGAGGACGAAGAGAGCACATCCACTCAGTCACGGTCAGAGAAACAGGACCACACTGGAAAACAGGCCGATCTCCAACATCTATAAACAAGGGTGTTGATAGAAGCAGCACAGCTGATGTTTCTTTCCAGGATGACGTCACAGCCAAACAGGAACAGACGAGGCAAAGCTACTCTGAGGAAAAGCAGAGAGAGCAGAAGGTTAGAGATTGAACTAACAGATTCTGCAGAATAGGAGAACAGAGAGAGAATGAAGCAGAATGATGAAATGGGGGTCCCTATGTCCTCCAAAAGTCTAAGCCTATAGCAGCATAACTATAGAGATAGCTCAGGATAACCTGAGCCACCCTAACTATAAGCTTTATCAAAAAGGAAAGTTTTAAGCCTAGCCTTAAAAGTAGACAGGGTGTCTGCCTCACGGACTAAAACTGGTAGTTGGTTCCACAGGAGAGGAGCCTGATAACTAAAAGATCTGCCTCCCATTCTACTTTTAGAAATTCTAGGAACCACTAGTAAACCTGCAGATTGAGAGCGAAGTGCTCTGTTAGGAACATAAGGAACAATCAGATCTCTGATATAAGATGGTGCTTGGCCATTTAAGGCTTTATATGTGAGAAGGAGGATTTTAAATTCTATTCTTGATTTAACAGGAAGCCAATGAAGAGAAGCCAGGATAGGCGAGATATGATCTCTCTTTTTAATTTTCATTAGAACTCTGGCTGCAGCATTTTGGATCAGCTGAAGGCTTTTAACTACAGTTTGTGGACTTCCTGATAGTAAAGAATTACAATAGTCCAGCCTTGAAGTAACAAATGCATGGACTAGTTTCTCAGCATCACCCCTGGACAGGAGATTTCTAATTTTTGCAATGTTCCTCAGATGAAAGAAGGAAATTCTAGAAACCTCTTTGATATGGGATTTAAATGACAGGTCCTGATCAAAAATAACACCAAGATTTTTTACTTTATTATCTGAAATCAGTTTAATCCCATCCAAATGAAGTGACTGGCTAATCAGTTTCTTTTTCAGAGACTCTGGTCCAAAGACTATAACTTCTGTTTTGTCTGCATTCAGAAGCAGAAAGTTAAGAGTCATCCAGGTTTTTATGTCTTCAAGACATGCCTGTAATCTATGTAATGGGTTAGCTTCATCTGGATTTATAGACAGATATAGCTGGGTATCATCAGCATAACAGTGGAAATTAATCCCATGCTGTCTAATAATTCTACCAATTGGGAGCATGTATAAAGTAAAGAGAATTGGTCCTAGCACTGATCCCTGTGGTACTCCACAGGTAACCTTTGAGCGTGTTGAAGATCTATCATTAACATGAACAAACTGAATTCGATCAGATAGATAAGATTTAAACCAGTCTAGTGCTGTTCCTTTAATTCCAACAAAATATTCAAGTCTTTCTAAAAGAATATTATGATCAACTGTATCAAATGCAGCACTAAGATCCAACAGGACGAGCACAGATACAAGTCCATTATCTGAGGCCATGAGAATATCATTAGTGACTTTCACCAGAGCTGTTTCAGTGCTATGATGAGCTCTAAAGCCAGACTGAAACTCTTCAAAAAGTTCATTATGGTGGAAGTGATCGCAAACTTGTTTGGCAACTACTTTCTCAAGAATTTTGGATAAGAAAGGAAGATTGGATATAGGTCTATAATTGACCAAGTCATCTGGGTCAAGAGACGGTTTCTTAAGCAGAGGTTTAATTACAGCAACCTTAAAAGCTTTAGGTATATATCCCTGTAACAGAGATAGATTAGTCACATCTAAAATGGAGGAGGAGATCAAAGGGAATACCTCCTTAAATAACCTGGTTGGAACTGGATCTAACATACAAGTTGAAGGCTTAGATGAAGACAATAATTTTGCTAATTCAGAGAGTTCAACTGGATCAAAGCAGTCTAAACCCGGTTCAGATTCCATGACTACCTCAGGTACAATCGCGGATAGAGGAGTGCTTATGATCTTATTTTTAATAAGATCAATCTTATTTATAAAGAATCCCATAAAATCATTGCTGCTAAGAGCAGGTGGAATGGACGGTTCAACAGAGCTATGGCTCTGGGTGAGTTTGGCAACTGTATTAAAAAGAAATCTAGGATTATTCTTATTCTCCTCTATTAATGAGGAGAAGTATGCTGCTCTTGCTTTACAAAGGGTCCTCTTATACAGCAGTAAACCATTTTTCCAGACTAGAAAGGACTCTCGCAGGCCTGTGGAGCGATATTTTCTCTCCAGTTTCCTAGCATTTTGCTTCAAAGTACGCAGCTCTGCATTAAACCAAGGAGCAAGCTTTCTATTTTTAACGGTTTTTATTTTCAAAGGAGCTGCGTTGTCTAAGGCAATACGCAGAGAACTAGCAACCCCATCAACAAAATCATCAACCTGTGAAGGGGAATAAGCTAAGCTTTTGCACTCTGCAGCACTGCTCAGTGACACAGAGGAGAGAGAAAGTGAAGCAGATTCTTTAAAATTTATAACTGCACTATCTGATAAAGATCTACTAAAATTGAACCTTCTTTTGGGGGAGGAGAACTCTGTTAAAGTAATCCTGAAGGTTATTAGAAAGTGGTCAGAGAGGACAGGGTTGTGAGGAAATACTGTTATTTATTCACATTCTATGCCGTATGTCAGCACAAGATCCAAAGTATGAAGATGAGAATGCGTGGGACTATTCACATTTTGAACAAAGCCAATAGTGTCTAAGATAGCATTAAAGGCTGCTCTTAAGCTATCGCCTTCAATGTCAGCATGGATGTTAAAATCTCCCACTATGATGACCCTGTCAGTATTTAATACCAAATCAGAAAGGAACTCTGAAAACTCATCTAAAAATTCAGAGTAAGGACCTGGTGGACGATACAAAGTTACAAAAAGAAGAGGTTTTCTTGCCTTGAAATTTGGATCAGGGAAATTAAGGGTTAAATGTTCAAAAGAGTTGTAGGTATTAATTGTTTTGGGAGTAATCAGTAAGTCAGACTGGAAGATTGTTGCTACTCCTCTGGGCAAGTACTGGGCAAGTAAAAACTGTTTCTGGACAAATTAAATGTGAATAAAAATCCTTAACGTCAACACCTGTACTTGGTATAATTACTCTAAATTCAAATCTTGGTAAAACTATATAAAAAGTGTAATTATGCTTATTAGTGTAATTATGCTATAAATGTACAGTCATAGCATAATTACACTAAATTACTAAGATAAATCCATGTTTGATGTTGCTGTTTGAATCCATCATTTTCACTGTTTCCAAGAGGGCCAGTATGTTAAACCATGTTATTAGTTACACAGATCCTTGCTTTCAGTTATTTGCATTGTTTCTGATCTGCTCAGTTTGTATATCAGGGCTAAACTAGGCAGGTTTCACTATTTGTTTTTTACCAACTCTGAAAGTTGTTGTTTTTTACACACTTATTGCACTGTGAGGGGCCGAGCCAAAAAAATCTGAGAAGCACAGGCAGAGATGGCAAAAGTACTCACTTTCCGTACTTGAGTAAAAGTACAGATACTTGTGTTAAAAAATACTCTGGTAAAAGTGGAAGTACTGATTAAACTTCTTTACTCAAGTAAAAGTAACAAAGTACAGGCTTGTAAATTTACTTAAAGTATAAAAGTAAAAGTAGAAACCACTTTCTTCATGCCGTTGCCTACATTTTAAATGGATGTCTGCCAATAGGCCTAGATCTCCGTTGTGTTCATTTTCAATCATCTCGTCGTCCATGCTACTATGCTAACGCCACCGCCACCAAGCTGCAATGATTTGCCGCAAATGAATACCGCCGAATCTGTCGATTCATCTTGTAGCGGTGCGTCAAATGCAACGTAGATTCCCATCCAATTAGACTGAATTTGGTATTGATGACGTGAAAAATAATAACGGTAACTCCATTGAAATGATTCAAAACTAAAGTAATGAGCCAATTTTTTAAAATGTAAGGAGTAGAAAGTACAGGTATTTGTGTAAAAATGTAAGGAGTAGAAGTAAAAAGTAGTAAAGTAAAGTAAAAATATCAGAAAAATCTACTTGAGTACAGTAACGAAGTATTTGTACTTCGTTACTTCCCATCTCTGAGCACAGGGAAGTCTTGATGAAAAAATGGTAACTAAAGGGAAACATATATTATACTGGTCGATCAGACCATTTTGAAACAAGAGGGAAACATAAAATATATTTTCCTAAAGAAAACTACAACAAAAGACCAAACTAATCAGCATCATACTCAATCAGCAACCTATGATCAAGAGGACTTAAATATTAAACTTTCCAAATGTTATTATAGAAAACAAAACCAAATACAGAAACCTAAACCCTTTCTACACCCCTTCTAAATGTAAGTGGAAGAGTCCAACTAGGCCTCCATATCAATGAGGAGATCCTTTGCAGCTGGGGTCTCCTTTCCTTTACTGGCTTTACTCATGACAGCCTGCCAGGAACTGACAACTCAAATGAAAAATATATTAATGTACAGAAACCAAACAAGCAAGAAATGACTAAATGAGTCAACTAAAAGTGTGCACCCAGATAGTTAACCAATGCCAAATCAAAGTAGAATAAAAGGAAATACAGTACAATAAAATAGAAGATTTAATGAAAGAATTACCAGACCATTTGTGTGGTTGTACATGCAGCCATCACATGCACAATTGTTTCATTTGTCTTCAAACCAGCTGCAATTAAATTTTTTTTAGCCTGGATTATTAACCTTTTTATTAGTGTTGTCACTATACTAAACTTTTCAACTCGATACCATTTTCGATACCACAAGGATAAAAACAAAGACTCTAAAATTCAACAGAAATATTTTCATTACTAAAAAAGTACAAGAAATAAATAAAACAATAAGAATAATATTTTGAGGTTGTATGCTGTGCACAATATTAAGCAAGCTTGATAAAAAACTTACAAAATTTAAATTAAGTGTTCCTTCCTAGCTATGCTTTGCAGATGTTTTTCAGTCTGAAACTGAAAAATGCACAGAATTATTCAATCACACAGTGTTCAGAAAGTGCATTTTCCACTATTTTGCACTTTAGATGGCTGTATCGATACTTTTGAAAATGAGTATTGTATCCGGATACAACGTTTCAGTATCGATACTTTTTTTGAGTATCGATACTTTTGACAACCCTACTTTTTATTAATAACCACACAGTCATTTCTTTTTTTAAATAATTAAAATCTTTTTTCTTCTTATGCTGTACAGTTCAACTTTTAAAATGGTTATCTTTATCTTATTATTCAACTTCGAGGCTCTCCTTTTTCCACTTGTGTTTGTCGCTGTCGAGTTTATTCGTATTTTACTGCGCCTCATGTTTTTTTTTTTTTTTTATTGCGTAAAGTGTTTGAATATAAATGTAATGATTGTAGCTGACATAAGAGCTCTGCACCAAATAGACCAAAGGAGAGTCTCTACATGCAGCAGTGACCTCATTACACACTGTGTTTCCTTCAGTGCTTGATGAATGGACCCGACTTAACTGCACTGGTGAAGCTGCACCAGAAGAGCTGGAGCAGCATTCTATGGTGGCTAATAAGGTATAAAATTCTTCATTTTGAATAAATGCAAACACTTTATTCCTGTATAGCATGAAAACATTGAAAAATATTGGTCTCCCTGTTTCTGTCTGTCCTCTTCAGGGTTTCCTCTATGTGTTTGGAGGCATGTTGGATTCTGCATACACTTGGAGGAAGTGCCCCCTCTGGGTGTTTGAGACCAGTAAGTTTGACTCTATTTACATTACATTTCTTCATCAACTGACTAAACAGACACATCTTAAACATCACTTTGTGATAAACTTAGTGTGACTGCTGGTGATTTACACAACCCACCCTCCAAACAAGGCCAGAAACTACTGGGTCTGTAAATGGACCAAAGTCCCAGGAAGGTAAAGCTGTGAAAAGGTGAATTTTCCCCAGTAAATATGAATGGAAACGCTTCTCTGGCTTTTAAAAGCCTCAGGCATAAAGATGCTACAGCAGTTAATCCTCAGCCTGTCAACTTGTCCACACATGCTGGCTGTTGCCTTGAAACACCTGAAAATATTCATCCCTACGCAAACCCGCGCGGTAGAGCATACAGCTGATTTAATTTAATGTAGAAAGGGCTGTTTCTATCAAAAAGATTTAAAATCTCTTGCCAGTGAAACAGAAGCTAGAAAGGGGTCGTTTAATGGAGGATCATTAAGCAGGAAGCTGCTTTCTGCAGCGTTTTGGTTCCTGTGTTTGTTGTTGTTGGCTGTTGAGACGTTAGCACCTTCAGGTCGTAGCATAACTTTGCAGATTTTAACATCTATACGGATGTATTTCCTCTTAGCCAACAGTCTGCATTGTACCTTAAATTAAAGGCTAAGTCTTTTTTGTGTTGCTCAAAATATTTACTCTATTTTCTGGGTTTTGAAAAGCTCATAAAACTGACTTTCTCAAAGCAGCCTCATCCAGGAGGTTTTTTAACTAGAAATCCCAAGGCCGTCATTTTGGCAGTTCTGAGATTTTAAAGGGAAGGAACTTAATTAACATTAATCATTTGTTGCTCATGTTAACTGACTTTTCCTGATTGTATATTTCCTTTATTTCACGTTTTTTTTTTATTTAATAAAAACGTTTAAAAAAATATGGTTCATTTTACCTCGATCTCCCACAGCCGTCATTTTGACAGCTCTATTAGTTGCATTGTAAATTCTTCCCGCGGTTGATTGACATTTGGCACCGTTGCCTAGCAACCAACATTCTACCTAGAAATCTTTGGCTAATATGGAAAAAAATTCAGAAAAAAAACTAACCTCAAAACAGGATTTAGAAATGCTTCAGAATATTGATGATAGGGATTCAGGCAGAGAGGGAGAGACTGATGAGAAGGACGCAGATTTCAACAGCGAGTCCGAGGATGAACAATGCGAAGGCCGCTTGTTGCTCCTGGACATAACAGCTATAACGCGTTGGTTTTGTTCGGGTGCTGTTTGAACATCATGCAATCTTTTTTTTTATTTTTAAAGTGTCCTGTCTGGTAATGTGGCAATAAGAATAATTGTCTTGATGCCAAAAAGAGCCCAACAGATTTTACTTTCTCAAGTGTAGCAGTATGGCAATGGACATATTGCTCCACTTGTTTCATGCATATAAATTGCTTTATTATAATTATGCAGGGAGTTTTACAGTTTATATGGACACTGCAATGTAAATAGAGCAGAAAAACAGAAGAAGAAAAAGGAAAAAAGAAAAAAAAAGAGAAAAGATGAAAGAAAGAAGAGATAGAAAGGAGACAATGACAAAACATTTTCAGTCTGCTTCATAACCTGCAACGAGATGAAAAAAGAACAGCACAACCGAAAGACATGGTACGAGACATACAATAAAGCAACACCTTGAAACTATCGCTAAAGTAATATTATTAAGTCTGACATGTACTCTGTGTTACCTGAAGATATGTACCTGAAGATATGAACATCATGCAATCTTATGCAGAGATTTTATCCTTGAACTGGAGAAACCGTTGCGTGTCAACCGCAGGTTACCAACCCCTCCACCACTGAAAAGCAGCTTTGGAGAGACAAAGAAAACAGTGCCAGGTGCTTCAGCGCTGCAAAAAAAAAATAAAAAATGCTCATATGACGTTTGTCATTAATGTGAAAAGGTGGTGTCCAGGAAATGTTCGTGGATAATCAATCACTTACTGTAAATAAAATTATAATTTCAAACTTCAAACCTGTGTGGTAAAACAGTCTTATTTATTTTAATGATTTATTTTTAATACAAATTTAGGCCACAAATAATAATAACATACAATACAGCTTTTAAAAAATATATATTAGACCCGTTTTAAGATCTACATATCCATAACGAGTTTACTGTATATCGCACACTACAACCATTTCAGTTGGTGACATCATCACTACTCTTGCATTCAGAGTTCCTGCGGGTCCTTAAAAAGTCTTAAAAGGCATTGAATTCTTCAAAATAAAACTAAGGCCTTAATAGGGGGTTTTCAGTGACGTCACTGGCCAGCTTCCGGTCAGCCATCTTGGGTGGCATATTATTGTATATCATATATATCATGTCGCGAATGGATAAGTACGCCAGCACCCTAGAGCCACCAGATTATGGAACATATCTGAGGAAATGTTCCGTGATCGACCATATGGACCCCTTTGCCCTCCACGGTGCCTTGTTTAGCACTAATCCAGATGATTGGCCAAATGTAGAGCACAGCGACATAGTTCATTACCTGGTTTTCAGTGAAAACCATCTGCACACTCTTGAGGAAATGAGAGCGTACAAGGGTCTAGAGGCTAACAACCAGTTCACATCTGGTTGGGTACGAGATGTCGAAGTGATGTACATGAAGGAAATCGCCATCATACGTGGACGGGTGAGTTTTAATAAGATGGTAAAAATGTAAACAATCCGACGCAGGGCTCGCTATGCTAGGTGGCTAACGGCCGGCGGTGCGCGAACAGTTCCAAAGCTACAAGTCCTTGGAGTCTCATGTGCAGTTTACGATTGGATGAGTTCGCGAGCTGCAGCTCATAAAGCCAGCAAACAGTGCTAACCGTTAGTGCTAACAACCACTCAGGCATGTAATGTACTTTTAACTAGCTGCTATGTGTTTCAAAGGTTTGGTTAGTAACGTTAACTGCCAAACCTCCCTAAACCCTCCGGGTTTCTCACATATTTGAGCCTTTTCCCGCTGGTTGAAATCAAGTTAAGGTGAAATTAATCAAATTAAAACATGGCTGAGAGAGGGAGTCCAGTACGCGGTAGTCATAGGCAGTAGTCTGAGTAGCGGCGGCGGAGGCAGTCAACATTGCGGCCACGGAAAATAATACGTCATGACGCCCAAGCCCTATTATTAATATATTCTTATATGTTTTAAATGCTTGACAGTTAATTACCTGTGACAAAGTGAGCACTGCAGACTCTGGCGTATTCCAGCTTAACACCGTCCAAATCGGACCTGGATATCCGTGTCAGCCATAGGTGGCGGCGTTGTTCAGATAGCTGTTTTGTTTTTTCACATTGTTTCACGATTACGGCTGGTATGCGATAGAAAGAGCATTGATCTCCACCTCCACGGGCCGTGCAACCAACAATTACACACGTTTTCACCATTTTTCACTGTCAATACTGCCTAAGGCTGCCACCCAATATGGCGGACGCACTGAGTAGTCACGTGAGCGTGACGTCACCTGAAAACCCCCTGTTGGTATTAAAATGTCTTAAATCAGTCTTTCATAGGTCTTCATTTTTTAAACATCATAAATAGGATTATTTTTATTACGATTTATTTTTGTGATCTAAATAAAACATTAAAATTTAATTTTATTTTTTTGTTTTATAAAAAAATAACGGCTTGCCATTATTGGTTCAGTCCCGATAGCGGAACTTATACAAGCGTTGTTGCGGCCGGGACATTTGGGAGATGCGCCATTAACTTTTTGTCTGGAAAATATGAGCAAGTGTAAATGTAACCAAAATTGTCTCCAGCCAAGAGTTTTCTCCATGGCTAAAACCAGGGAACATACATGAGGCTCAGTGGATTTAGTGCAAGAAGTCATTCAAGCTCAGAACGATGGGAATTAAGGCAGTGGAGTCGCACATGCGAAGCGTGAAACACAAAGCGTCAAAATGGAGTTACAGAGAAACAGCCGGTATTTCTCAGTTTAGTTCCACCCTTGTCTCTGCAACGCCTCCACTTATCACCAAATCAAACATACTAAGAAAACCGTACGAAGAAAAATAGCTGCAAAAAAGACTTAGCACTGGTTATGTTGGGGCTTTAAAACTGATTTGTTTTGTTCCCTGCTAAAACAAAGTTTGTGAATTCAGTTAAATAATTGTTAAATATATATTTTAGCTTTCTTCCTGTATGGGAAGCTTTTCAAAATTTGAAACATTAGTGCAGTGGTTTATGGTAAAATAAACCTTTGGGTCAAGTTGTCGCAAGCAGGTTTTTCTTGTGAATATGGCCTTATATTTGTATTTCAAGTGGCATTAAAAAGTCTTAAAAAATCTTGAATTTAATTTGCCTTATGCTGTAGGAACCCTTTGCATTCCATTGGGAAAAATGTCGACCATCAAATAGACGGCCAGTGGGAGTTCTAGTAGCATCAGAATTCTGTGAGTCCTGATGCTAAAGTCTGTTGCTTTATTTTTTCTTTGTGTTCTAGTGAATCAGAAGTGGGTGTCCTGCCAGGGAAGGACCAGCTGCCCTCAGGTAAACGCCACCTTGGCCATCATACCAATACAGTAAAACCTCCTGAGTGCTCGCAGCTTTCTTCTACAGAGGAAGACTGAAAAGTGCTTTTTAATTTTTCATAGATCAATTAATCACCCTTTATTGATTGATTTTATTATTACAGACTCAAGGTCCAATATACATTAAAAGAAAACAGATACACTAAGAATAAAAAAAGAATAAAAGTACAACAGAGAAGGTCCCTACCCCTTCAGGAGGCAATTATACCAATGTCTCAAAAGCACAGATGAATATTTAACTGAACTATATTTTACATTGGTCATCAGTAAAATAATTATATTTTCAGACTCATTTAGACGACAAATAAATTTATACATAAGCTTTCTCAAAACAGCCATAAAAGTCCTGATACTAACAGATACAAACAATTCACTGGCACTGGTCCATCTGGGCTTATTTAACAAAATTCTTATTTAACAAAAGCCACCTTCAACTTATGAAGACTGGCTTTTTTAAAGTTGCACCACAAATGTGCCGTATACAGTGATGTGCAATATGATCTGAACAAGTTCAGTTTCACTTCGTCAGAACAGAATCCAAACTTCCGGACAAGGATATTTGCCTGAGCGTATATCATACGGACCTGACGGCAAATGTCCTTTACTTTTACTACATTAATACAATAGTAAAGAAATTACATATAAAATTATTTTTAGTAAATTACATACAAACTAAAGGTTTCCAGTTTCTCTAACTATACAGAACTGAAAGCAGAGGGCTGTTTCATTTGATCACTTTTCAAAATAGTGAACATTCTGCTCAGGAAAGGAGGATGGAAGCTGATATGCCTGAAAATACAATAACTACTAGCTTAAGTTAGCCCACATCTACAGTCAGAATAAAAATGTATAAAGAATTTATCTAAATGAGCAACATGATGCATGAAATGCATCAAAGAAAGAATCTCTGGTGTAATTTTACTCTCAAAACGCTATCAGTTCGTTATCAGCAGATCAATATCATATATATCAGCCTGCATCTCCAATCTCTGATATAGGTAAGGTGATTAAATAATTTGCTTCTGTTAAAAATGTAGGTTAATAAAACATGTCATGTTAGTAAATAAATGTCCTGGAATTTACTGGAAAAAATAGAAATCTAGATAAGTTATTTTTTCTTAAAATAAGTGCATGTGTTCTTGGATTGAGGAGGTAAAAGAGACATCTTGTCAACTGAACAAGACAATTTTCACTTAAAATAAAAAAAACACAGGTTCATTGTCTTATTTCAAGTGAATATTATCTAATTATCTTATTTTAAGAGTAAAAATGCTAATTCCATTGGCTAACTATCTCATTAACCTACACAAATTAAGGGTAAATACACTTGATTTAACACATTTTTATTGTTTTTCCAGTGTTGGGTTTTTATTTACTTTTTCTATTTTTATTTGTCTAAGCAGAACAGTTGAAAGTGGCTCATCTGGATATATTTATTCCTTGATATCTCATCAAATGTTCCCTGTGCTTTAATGTCTGCTGATGTTTGTGTTTGCAGAGCCAAAGGCCGAGCAATCGGAAAGGACACAGCGCCGTGGTGCTGGGATCGGCCATGCTGGTCTACGGAGGATTCATGGACCTTAAAGGAACCTCGCAGGAGTTTTGGAGTTTAAATCTCAGTGAGATTATTTCAGGTTTTATTGGCAGGTTTAGAAAAAAAAATGACTCAATTACAACTGTGTTAGTAAAGAAAAGAAAAGAAAATGGAAATTGATTAAGTCGGCTTGTCTCCAGGTTTTTCTCAGTAAATTTCAATTAAAAACTGCTGAACTTTTTTGATTTAAAACACATTCTTGTCCTTGGTTTTAGAGGTCAGTGGAGTTTAGCTGATTTCAAACAGACTTTTTGAGACTGCAGACTTGATGCTGAGAAGAACATCGGTGTTTCGTTGATCAGTTTTTGTCTCTGACAGATTCCATGACTTGGACTCGGCTGACTGGTTCTGAGCGGGGATCATCAGGTCCTGGACCCAGACACAGTCACTCCGCCGTGGCCTACAGGGACTCCATGTTTCTGTTTGGAGGACTGAAAG
This sequence comes from Cyprinodon tularosa, assembly GCF_016077235.1. Taxonomy (NCBI): domain Eukaryota; kingdom Metazoa; phylum Chordata; class Actinopteri; order Cyprinodontiformes; family Cyprinodontidae; genus Cyprinodon; species Cyprinodon tularosa. The sequence goes on from NW_024038669.1 coordinate 1,714,643, forward strand.
GTCTGCGGGAGCAGAGAGACTTCTGGAAATGGGATTCCACCAACCACACCTGGACCTCCCTCAGGTCAGTACCGGGTGGTTAGCTGATAGATAACAGACCACCATCATCCCGGTCTCTGGATAAAACCCTCATTAAACGGGAAACGATTACTGACTCAATAATCAGAAAAGGGAAATTAACATTAAAAATGTATTCACTATTTTGACTATTTCCATATTTATTTAATAAAATATTGAAATATCTTTAAAACTATTTTATCTAACCTTTGACCCGAGCATTAGTTCACTTTGAGAGACATTAAAGAGGTTCAATCACAACACGTCATCTCAAGGCACTTTACAGTTCACCAGATCATCCAGTCAAATTGATTAAAAGTTTTTTATCTAAGGAAAAAACAGTTCACACTAAGCATGCTTGTAGCGACAGTGGAGAGGAAAAACTCCCTTTTAACAGGAAGAAACCTCAGCAGAACCAGGCTCAGTGTGAGCGGCCATCTGCTGAGGCCGACTGGGGTTCAAGGAGACAGAAGCAGAGATACAAAAGGCAACTGTTAAAGGCGACCCCGTCCAGGAAACACACAGCCAGGCAGACGAGCTCCGAGCCAGCTCCCATGTCAGAGGATGAAGAGAGAACATCCAGTCACAGTCAGAGAAACAGGACTACACTGATAAACAGGCAGCATCACAGCTGTTATTTCTCTCCAGGATGGTGTCGCAGCCAAATGGGAACAGCCTGGATGAAGGTACTATGAGTAAAAGCAGAGAGAGCAGAACGTTAGAGATTGAACTAACAGATTCTGTAGAGTGGGAGAATAGAGATAGAATGAAGCAGAATGATAAAATGGGGGTCCCTACGTCCTCCAGCAGTCTAAGCCTATAGCAGCATAACTATAGAGATAGCTCAGGATAACCTGAGCCACTTTTACTCTAAGTTTTAAGCTAACCCTTAAAAGTAGACAGGGTGTCTGACTCATGGACTAAAACTGGTAGTTGGTTACGCAGGAGGGGAGCCTGTGGGACCAATTCTATTTTTAGAAATTCTAGGAACCACTAATAAACCTGCAAATTGAGAGCGCAGTGCTCTATTCGAAACATAAGGAACAATCAGATCTCTGATATAAGATGGTTGTTATCAGCGCATGAGCTCTTCTCTAAAACTCGTCTATTTAACTTTAGATCTGGGTCATGTGACCCAGAGCCACAGCTAACCCAAGCTTGTTAGTCAATAAAACTGATCCGACATATTTCTGGTTCTCTGATGTAGGATTTCATCTCAAGGCTGAATTTTAACTCATCTTTTCCAGAAACTCCATAACGTCTCCATCTTGTGGCCCACAGGGCTCCGTTATCAGATTCCATAATAGAGAGAAGCTGCTTCATTTGCAGCAGTAGTCAGTTGCTTTCAAGGGGGGGTTACAACTCGAAGTCTATCACCCCCTAAAGGCCAGAGGTTACAGTATAGATTTAACAGAGGTGCTGTTTCTTCTCCAACTAACAGCTGGTCTGCTCGTGTTCTGCAGGCAGGGCCCCCCTCGGCTGATGGGCCACGCGGCTGTGACCTACAGAGACAGTATGCTGCTTTTCGGAGGCGGTGAGAGCCAGAAATCACCAAACAACAGCCTGTGGAGGTACAGCTTCCCCTCTCAGAGCTGGAGCCAGGTGGCCTCCCTCCCACACAGCGACGCCCCACAGAGGATTCACCACTGCTGCACCGGACTGGGTCGCAGCTACGAGTCCGATGGCGTCCAGGCCGCTCTGTCATCACAACAGGATGCTAAACCGCGACATTTTAAAAATAAATGCTTCCCCATTTCCCAATCAGACATAGAAATGAAGACATTCAGCAAAGGTCTTTGTTCTTCAGAGACCATCTTTGACACAGAGAAGAACTGTCTGACGTTTGAGAACAGAGCTTTTAAGAAGCAGTGGAGCTGCTCAGACGACCAGGACATTTCCAAGAATCTGCCTGACATGCTGCTGGTGCTGGGAGGAAAACCGTTCAGCATAAAGAGTCCCATCTCCATCTGGAGTATGACCCTGACTGACTCTTAACAGACGGTTGACTTGAAGGTTTACTTACAACCAGTGTTGCCCCCCCCCCCCCCCCCCCCCCCCCCGCCCGATGATACAACTTGTACATAAGAGTATATAAAGATGTTTCACATCTACCACATTTTCTGAGTAATCTTTAAGCATTTATTTTACCTTTTGGAGTTTTAAAAAACATTTAGTTATTGAAGTATTGACATTTCAAGACAGATTTCTGGTATTAGTCCTGGAGAAAAATAGCCAGTGTGGGTCATCAGTAAGATTCAAACAACAAAATCTCTTTGCCAATATTTAAATTGGAACCTAAATTCTCATCTGTGACATTAGACATTTTTCTTTTTTTCTCAGACCAAAAAACTCCTCATCTTGAAAAGAACAAAAAGGTGTGATGTTTTTCCAAAAGAGGGCGCCAAAGCTCCAGAAAAGGTGCCTCTGCTCCAGAAAAGCTTCAGTAAATTGTTTAGTGGCGTCCTCTCCATTTCATCAGGTTCTGTGGGAGACGAGATTATTCAGAAATAGTCTAAACCGTGGAGGATACCAGGCTCTAAAGACCAACTCTGACTTTTTTTATTATTATTATTCACCTCAGTAAATATATAGAACATTAAAAAAAAGATAAATAACTTAAAGGAATAGTACACCCAAAACATGTTTAGGCTTCATTTTCTACTCACCCCCATGCTGAGCAACACTCTGGAGTACTTTTTTGATATCTCAAATGCATCTGGAGATCTGGGAGGCTTCTTGCTGTCTGCTGACATTCAAATAATGGAGGTCTATGGCGCCCGAGACAGAAAGGTCCATAAAAGTCCACAAAAAACGCATCAATATTCCTCCATACTGCTCGTCCAATGTATTCCAAGTGTCCTGAGTGGGTAGCGTCCATAATTTACTCGAAACGAAGTCATTTAGAATGTTTTTAGAGCATAAACAGTAGTGTATAGGATTTTCTAAAAGCGAGTTCACGAGTCTACGGAAACCGCGGCAGACCAAACCAGATGAAAGTGCGCATTCAGCTCGGCAAAGAACTCATGCTCTTCCTCAACACTGAAGTCCTCAGACATTTTTCTTTAATTGTTTCTTTCTTTGCACAGGTAAACAGCACATTTCTTCTTCTACGCTTGCATTATCAAGAGCAGACGCTGAATGCGCACTTTCATCTGGTTTGGTCTGCCGCGGTTTCCGTAGGCTCGTGAACTCGCAGGCGCGCGCTTTTAGGAAATCCTATACAGGTGAGTAAAAACTTTTTTTTCAATGAGTAAATAGTATAAATCAATATATGAAATATGAGAAATCTAATTTTTCCGACCACAGTTCACAGAAGCACATTGATGATTTTGTTTAAATTAGTACTAGGGTCTTCTATAAATGAACTAAAATCTCCCTTGTAAAGCCCAAAAAATGAAGGTGTATGGAACCACCTGGGGGGGTCCTATACAAAGCAAAAAATTTTAATCTAAATAAGTCATTTCCTTTCTTAAAATAATTTTTTATCTTGAATTGAGGAGCTAAGTGAGACACTTTGTCAATGGAACAAGATAAATTATATTTAACTTGAGAAAAAATAATTGCATTGTTTTACTTCAAGTGCATATTATCTAATAATATTTTAAGAGTAAAAATAATAATTCCACTGGCAAATCATCTCATTTACCTCCTCAAATTGAGATTAAATACACGAAATTTAAGAAAATTTTTACCTATTTCTAGATCGTTTTCACAGTGTAAGTTGTCATGTAAAGGATTGTGGGATTCTAAGCACAGAAATGTCTGATGCTCCCTATGATACATGAACTATGATAGAAAGCAAAGGCTACTTTTTCTTACACCTTACTTCCTATACCAGGACAATTTGGTCAGTATTTAGGGTGATTGATCACCTTCACTTCAAGCCAAGAGTCCTTAAAGTTTTTTTATATTCAGTGCCATGGATTCTCAGACATCAGGGGTTCTTAAAGCATCCATCAACTTTAGATGGATCCCTGCTCCAAATCTGAAATATTGAATTTCTACAGTCGTACTTAGCTTTACTAGAGGTCTTGTAAAGACTTGTGGGTGTGCATATATAAATATAAACTGGATGTAACTTGCTTTTCCATTCATCCTTCAATTAAGAGCTCTTACAGCCAGCCCAAGAAATTTTAAGACCCTTAATCTGAAGGATCAGATCTTTAGAGTGAATTAAGACCTCATGACATGCAGATACCTTAAACCAGGGCTTCTCATCCTTTAGTGTCAATCCCCACTTTAATGCGCACTGCTGTACACAACCCCCCCGAATCTGTATAGGTTGTATTTAAATAATCAGACGATCAGTTATGAACTAATTTCAGCTATTGCTGTCATTTTATTTTGAAACAGTTTTTTTACTCGAAGCAGCACAAAGAGATCCATCAGTTGGTTTTGTTATAATGTGAAGAAATTATACACATTTCTTTAGAATAAAACAGCTAAAGTATAAGTGGATTTTTTCACAAAACAAAACAAGTTTAATTTGAAAGATCCACGTTTCTGAGAGCTAAAACCTGGGGGGGATGGTGTTTTTCTGCAGCCATTTAATGCGACAGCTGGGTCTGCTTGTTTTAATAGCAGCTGTATTCTTCTTGGCTTTACGTTAGACTCGACCATACAGAGATCACTCAACTCTTGATGAGTCGTGATCAGACGACTAATGTGGGATATGAGAGAGAGAGCATGGCATCCTGCAGCTCTGATGACGGGTGATGCTTGGAGAAGATGGAGAATGGCTGAGATCCAGTGCAACTTTTTCCAGGGTGTCATCGCTCAGGAAATACTCATTTAAACTTTCAAGGAGAAGTAATAACACTTTATAATTGAACTTTATTGATCTCACATTGGAGAGATTTATCTCTGCATTCAACCCATCGCAGTGGACTGCCACTGTGTGGCGCCCAGGGAGCAGTGTGGGATTAAGGGTTTTGCTCAGGAACCCAGAGTGCAGGCTGTGGGGATCTAACAGGGTACTTGCAACCTCCTCAGAGGACAAGTGCACTGCTCTAACGCGCTAGTGTTAGCCTTCACCTTATCAGAGAATAAAAGATGCGTTTCATTTCTGGAACTCAATAGAAACCAATTAACTTTTACTCTTCAGTCATTTCTTTGTTTCCGACTCCGTTTGGTCAAACAGCCCCCCTCCCCCTATTCCCGTTGACACAACATACAAAAATCATCATGTTTGTAAAAACCGTTTATTTTCAAAACCACAAGGTACTAAGCAATACAAAACATTAAAAAAGTACAAAAAGGTTTGGTCAAAAATATCTGAGATGATGTTTATGGTTTACTAACGGCACTGTGGTTATGAGTCTGAATACAAAACTTGGTGCAATCAAAGAAGAAATTCACATTGTAGAAATTTGTTCGCAACCATCATTTCAGGTCCGGAGCATCAAGCTCCAGAAATCAGCACTTAGAGCAATGGGGAATGTGGCACACAGCTTCTCCAGTTAAAACTGAGGAGGAAAGGGGGCTGCAGAAGTAAACATCTCCTGGTCACAAACGTACCGAGTAAAAGAAGAAACAGACTGAAGCGACAGGAAAAAATTAAAATAAAAAAACAAACTGCTGCACTTTATCTTTCAAAAACATACCGAACGGCTTTCTAGAACACAGGTTCACTCAGAATCCAGCCACAGAGAGCAGAGACAGTAGTGAACGCCATTCTTGTACGACACAGAATCCTAACAACAATACTCAGAATACAAAAATAAAGAACCGTATTAAACATATAAAATAATACATGGCAATAATCAAGAGTAACATGGTTCTTCTTTTTCAAGCATTACCCAGGTTTGTTTATTCCTTTGGACAAAGGCACCTCAAGTGTTCCGGTTCCTGACATCAGGCCTGTACTGCGAAGGTTCGACCCATTTACCCTGACTGAGATCAGAGCAGCGCAATGGAAACGGCTCCGAGATAAGAAGGAAAGGACATGGAAGAATCAGCCAACAGCCAATGTTCCTTTAAGTTATTATTTTATAGGAATCCCCAAGTCCAAAATAGTGAGGTTAGATCGTTATATAAAGTATAAAAAGGTCTAAACTTTGTAAGTTTAAGAGTCAGGATTTATAGGGCTGGGAAGGAAGGAAACGAGGAGCCAAGGAGGGATGTAAACAGAGCCGAGATGAAGGAATGAAGGATAGAAAGAAGGAACACCAACAAGGAGGGAAAGGAAAGAAGAATACAAGGGAGAAAATCACAAGTAAACAAGTCGTAATTAACTAATACTGAAAATATGACACGTTCTGACTGAAGTCCACTTCCAGAGGGAAAGGGAACCCAAAACCTGAAAGAGGAAGGAGGGATCATTTGTTCTGGAATGAGATACAGAGGAGGAATGTTTCGAAGGAGGAACCACAGCTTCACAGTACAGGCCACAGGTTCCAGGTTTCGGAAATGTTGACCAGTTCAGGACCAACACTGACATTAAGCACAAAAGAAATGGGGAGACACTTGAGAGAAGCCCTTATGTGATGATCAACATCGTTTACAGTCTTCATTAGACGATAACTCCCAGTACCGCTCCTTGATTCCAGACGCCCTGTTCTACCTTTTGTTCGCTTCTACAATCACCCAATCATCTCAAATACAAAAGTTACAAAAACGACTGGCTTGGCCTTTCTTTAACAAAATTCCAGCTCAAGTCTAAGGCAAACTTGAGATTTACACAGACTCAAAAAAAAAAAAAAGACAGAAATGACAAGAAGTCTCATAATAAAATATCCATATAGTATCTAAAGTTAGCTGCCCTGAGGGAGATGCACATGTCAACCGTTACCATTTGTGTTGCATGATGGCAGTTAAAAAGCACTTTGGGTCTGCCGAGTGAAGTTCTGCTCATTGAGATGACGCCGCAGCAGGACGTAACACTGGAAGGCTTTGGCTCTTCATCCACCTCAAGCAAGGCAATCATTTCCCTTTTTGTCCTTTTGTTTTTTTAAGCACGCAGACCTGTGGAGACATGGATGGCAGATACGTCTTTGTCTGGATAAAAGCTACAGTGTAATCAGGTGGAGAAATCCGCTTACCTTTTTCGCAGGCGCTGCTCTGCTTCTCCTGGGCGAAGTTGAGTCGGTTCTGCTCCACGGCGGTGCCGTTGGACTCCGGGCTGCTGCTGCGAGGTGGGCTGCTCTCCTCGTTCTGGTACGCCAAATCCAGGTGCTGCTGGGCCAGTTTCAGGTGTCTGCGCATCCTTTCCACCTCGTCGCCGAAGGACTCGCGGCCCATGTCTCCCAGGTTATCCTGGAAAGCCATTTTTCCAGACGGGTCCTTCTTCAGAGCGGTGTGGTAGCCTGGTGGCGCCGAGGGTTGGCGGCTGATGGAGGATCTCTGGCTGGCCAAGGCGGAGTTGCGAGAGGCACGGGAACGTGGTCGCGGCCGGCAGAGGCAGTCCCGGATCCCGCTGATGCCGAGGTGAATTATCTCCAGCATCGTGAAGAGCAGGCACAAAGCGCTGACGCCGTACATGATGAGCAGGAAGATGGTTTTCTCAGTGGGACGCGACACAAAGCAATCCACCGTGTGAGGGCAGGGGGAGCGAGTGCAAATGTAGGAAGGCGCCACCTCCAGCCCGTAGAGGATGTACTGCCCAAACAGAAAGGAGACCTCGAAGACGGCGCGCGATAGCAGCTGGAAGATGTAGACCTTCATCAGCCCGTCTCTTTTGATGCGCCGCCGCCCGTCGTGCTTGTTTATGGGCTTCTTTGAAGATTCCTTCTCCTTATCAGGCTCAATCTCCTCCAGGATCATAGGATCCTCCTCGCCGTTATCCTCCGCCTCTTCATAGTCCCTGTTGGCCCCCCGATTGACGATGGGCATCCTCTTCCTGCCCTGGGGCCTGTAGTCGTCGTCTTCCATGCGGGCGATCTTGTGCATGGCAAAGCCGAGGTACATGATGGTCGGCGTGGTGATCATGATCACCTGGAACACCCAGAAGCGAATGTGCGAAAGAGGCGCGAACGCGTCGTAGCAAACGTTCTCACAACCAGGCTGTTGCGTGTTGCAGACAAATTTACTCTGTTCATCGTAGTAGATGGACTCTCCCCCGACCGCCGTCAGAACGATCCGGAAGACGATGAGCAATGTGAGCCAGATCTTTCCCACAAAGGTGGAATGATTGGAGATCTCATCCAGCAGACGAGTCAGGAAACTCCAGCTCATTTTGCTGCCAGACCGAGGAAGTTATCAGTCCTGTGCAGAGAGAGACGGAAAAATAAAACTGTTAGACTTTTATGATCATTGACAATATGAGGTAGAGTAGCATCACTTCAATGTGTTTCTATACAAATAAAAAATTGGTATTTTAACAGGTAAAATAAAGGAAATAACCAAATAAAATTCAGGCATAAGACTTTATATCAATCATCTTTTATACATCTCAAAAATCTATAAAAACAATTCAAGATTCAATTTAAATACAATATACAATCAAAACTATTTGGTCCTCTGATACTTTATGACATTTCATAGAATCATATTCTATTCTGATAGAATAGATAGGATTACTGCTGTGAACTGAGACTACAATAAGATAAGCATCCAAATATATTGCAATTTTGGCTAGCAAAACATTTTCCCCATCTAATAAAGTTACTTATTTAAGGTAGAAGAGATAAATTTACTCAAGCAAAGACATTGATGCAGTCTATTAATATCAGTCAAGTAAAAAGTACAATGTAGTAAAACTACTACTGAAAGTACACTTTGTTTGAAAACGTGTTCAGGTAGACGTAACCGAGTAAAAGTAACAACATTCACCTTTACTAATAGCTATTCTTTCCATCACCTTATAAGAAGTTTGAATATTTCAAGTTCAATTGCAAACCAAACTTGAATGTAGTAAATTTAACAGCCACAAGGTGGAGCCAAAGCATAAAAAACAACATGTCCCATTCTACAGCTATGATCAAGAACATGCTCTGGCATGTCAGAGGAAAAAAAAACTAAAATATCCACCTAAACCTCTAACAATAAAAGTAAACAATCCATCAGCTATAGTCACTAAAAGTCAAAGTATGAACTTCCAAGAAGTTTTCTTTGCTTTCTCCCCCCCCCCCCCCAAGAAGCTCCAGCCCTCAGGTTCACGTTCCAGACGACACACTGAGTGGGAGACAGTTGTGCAATTCTTGCCCTCATCTCACAAAAACAGTTGATGACTCCTCACACACAAACACAGAGTCACATCCAGATGCTGCTGGTTGTAGTTTAATGGTCTCGCAATGAATAAAAAGCTCCTGTGGTTTCACAACATCCACCCAACCTCAACTCCTGTTCAGTCTACAAACAATGTAGCTTAGCACAAACGGCTATGGACTTTAGTTCATAGACTGCTGCTAAAAAGACTTCTGGAAGCAAAACATCTTGAAAGGGTTTAGATTTTTTTTTAAACCATAAAATATTTTAGTCAATATTATTTTAAAAAAGTCAGCCACTGATGTTTAGCTCTCCTGTCAACAACCATGATCCCCCGTAACAACAGAAGTCATGTTCAGACACGAAACATTATCTATCAAGCACCAACATAACAGCCTTGTATCAAAATTATACCCATGCTTTTATGTTGAATCTAGACAGAACACCTAATATGCTTTACTTAAACATTTCTAGATCGACACACAAGTGTATACTAGAGATGTCCCGATCCAGGTTTTTGCACTTCCGATCCGATACCGATATTGTTTTTGGACTTCCGATCCGATACTGATACTGGCCGATACCAGCCTATCCGAGCATGTATTTAAGTTTAAGTTAAAGTATTTAGCCTTAGTTGTAAGACTCATGTTGAAAAGGGTTTTAGTACTCTTGATAACATCTAGCCAGCTAAATTAGGTGAGATTGAATAAAACACAATGCTTGGTAACAACAAACCTACCTGTTTATTAAGAGATAAACACAAACTGGACAAAATTACGAATAGCAATCTGAAATTGCACAGTGAACAGTAAAACCGTAAACAGTTAAAGGTGCTATATTACTGTAAGTTTTAATAAAAATGCAAAACAGGGGAACACTGGCGCAAAATAGTGGAATGGATCGTTTCAATCGGCGAAACTGGAAAATACGGACCGGATTTTTTTTTTTTTAAACTGGATCGGCAGTCTGGATCGGCATTTTACATGCTTTGCCGATACACATTTTTTTGCCAATATCGGCGTCCCGATCCGATACGTGGATCGGATCGGGACAAGCCTAGTGTATACTGGTGAAGATTCTCAGTCAGGAAAGAAAAATACTTTGTTTCCAATTTCAAAGACGTTTCGCTTCCCATTCAGGAAGCTTTTTTAATCCAAAATGTCAGAAATAGTGTTGAGTCCGCCCCATTGGATGGGGCCATGTTTGGGTTCTTTGTAACCCTGAAATCACTGACCGCCCCGCCCTGCTCCAGACCTCCTGCGCAAAGCAAACCTACAGCCTCCGCCTTTCCTCCCATCTTCCCTCGCTCCTTATTCCTTTGAGCTTGAGAGCATGCACTAAATTATTATTAAAATTCATAGAAGCAAAACATATAGAAATATCCACTTAATTTAATGACCAAAAAAAAAAAACATTATCATCCAGCTTATGTGCAGTTTCTGCAAAATATTTTATTGTTGTGGATTTTTCTAACAGGGATAACAAGGATCATACAAAATTGGTTTGTATGAACTATGTTTGTTCTCCACTTCCAAACTCAGCATCTCTTCATCCATGCCTGCCATAAAAGTTTCTTTTGACTCGATTTGATTAAACTTTTAAATCTCTCAGTATAAAATAAATATTTTGATCAGGATGAGAAATCTGTTTCCTGGTATGTTAAAGAACCGACAGTTTGCATCCAATCATTTAATTCAACTGCCTTAGTTTTTTGGAATATATAAGAATTATGCTCCAATTTGTAGTTGCCAATCCATCGTTTTTAATTTTAATTTGTCAAACCGGATCTCCTCAACGTTGTTTTTTCTGTTTGGCGGGAGTATTTGGAATCTGGGGTTTATCCTGCAATACCCCATGTTGGTCTATATCACACGTGGGACGCACGAGCGACAAATTTAGGATGGAGGAAAACATGTTTTTAGCTAGCATCCTGTTAAAAAAAAAAAAAGCAAAAAAAAAAAGAAAACCTAATTTTTAATTTTCGATTCATAGAAGATTGATTCATGTATACTTAAAGACCATAATGGTCCATTAATGACAATTACTTTAATAATTTTCCGATGAATGTTAAGATAATTCTGATAAATATGTTGAAAGCATCTGATTTAGATAACTGCTTAAAAAACAAAAAACAATCCCAGTCAAAATCGGACTGGGAAGAATCCTTTCTACATTTTGAGATTTGGAACGGAAACGATTCGAAAGCCGAGTCTATAACTGATCTTTAAAATACTTTAAATGCCTTTCCTTCTAACATTGACCTGATAGTTCCTTTTCTAGCCGTCTTCCAATCAGGGCTTAAATTCGGCTTAATGAGTCGACCCAACACACAGATTTCAGAGCATGGATGCATGGAAAAGGAGGAGGGCAGCCGTTCCAGGCCGACCTTCCAACATGAACCTGATCCTAAGGCTGAATATAACCAATGAATAGAAAGAAACGCTCCAGCTTAAGTTACAGATTTATAGAGAAACTACTAACTTAATCTGTTTAACAATGGGCCTCTTTACATTTGAAGAGGTTTTTCTTTCCACAACAAACTCCCTAAACGCAAACAAGGGAAAGAAAAACCTGCAGACCAGTTTAACCAGCATCCATACAGGAAACCTGATCATCATCTGCTGGTTTCATTCGTTTCTGGGCGTTTCTTCTCTTTAAAATCATCTTTGACTCATCAACACCCTGCATGCCAACAGTGGTGCCCTAACAACAGACTGGGATGGTCCCACATCCATTTAAACACGAATGTACCAAAGACTACATCAGTGTTTAAAGCTCATGGAAACCTAAACTATAAATAAATGATAGTCCTCTTCTCCCAACACTGTAAAAATATCAAGACGGCTTGCTTTCCCTGCAAAGTGAGGCCAGTATTAAAGAGCAGGCGACTCCACTTGGTTGGTCCATGCCTCCATTAGTTATCTAAATATTTACAACTTGTTACACGTGATTGGAAACAATTGTTTCCCAGTTATGCTACTATAATCAGGTACATCATCATCATCATACATAGAAACATTTGGAAAACAAGGTCAAAGTCACAGGTTGAAACGGCAGCAGTATCAAACAGGACCAGGAATGGGCCAATAACTCAGATGCAAGAGGAGATGCAGATCCAACAAGTTAATTCAGTCGGATGACCAAGACCCCAATGTTACATAGAAAGCCTCCCCCAAAACAAAACAATGAAATAAAAAAGAAAAAGAGTCTAGCCCTGTATAAAAAAAAAACCCTACTTATTCTGTAATCAGCATCACTCGTAACTCTTTAGGCATCATTGTGGCCAAACATGAGGCTGCTGAAGTGATTTAATAAACAAAATTAGCCAACTCTTAACTATGTTTCACAATGTTTCTGCTGAGCAGAAATGCATTAACACCTTTAATAAACTTAGACTGTAATCTAATCCAAACACACTTTATAAAAACTCCCAGCTTCTCTGTTCTGAGTTTGATTATTTGGGCGTTCCTCCTGCAAACATTACAAATAAAACAGTGTGTTGATGAATGTTAAGCAATTTTTTAGAGCCAATTTTCCTGTTTATCTTTGAGATCACTGTTCTACAGGTACACTGGGAAAAATAAAAATATAGATAAGTCATTTTTTCTTAAAATAAGTGAATTTGTTCTTGGATTGAGGAGGTAAACGAGACATCTTGCCAATGGAACAAGACAATTTACACTTAAGAAAACAATTGCATTGTCTTATTTCAAGTGCATGTTATCTGGTTATCTTATTTTAAGAATAAAAATAGGGATGCATGATATTGGGATTTTTGCCGATATCCGATATGCCAATATTTTAAAACTCATGTAGCCGATAACCGATATCGATACCGATGTTAAAGCTGGACAAAAATAAGTAGTCATTGAAAATAGCAGTTTTGTTATCCATTTCTGACACTTTGAAAAATAATATACTCAAATATATTTTCATATGCTGATATCAAATAGATTTTTAAAAACGCGGTATCGATCTATTTTACTTTCGAAATCTCGTGAAATTTAATCGTTCTGTTACAAACTCTATATTTTGCAAATTCTTGTGAGATTTTGTTAGTAAAATAGATCGATACCGCGTCAATATATCAAGATATAAAAATATGGCAACATTTCAGGAATTTTCGGGGGATTTCGTAGCATAACGATGACATATAGCAATATTTCATTAGTAAAAGAGATTGATATGGTGTTTTTAAATGGCAATATATCAGCATATGAAGATATTGTGATATTTTAATGTATCAATATTTGTTCCCTCGTCTTTAGAAGTTTTTAAGTCTGTAAAAAATAGGTTTTTGAGGAAGAAGAAGAAGTATTTACTAATTTACTAATTCCCTTGGCAAACCATCTTATTTACCTAATCAAATTAAGGGTAAATACACTTAATTTATAATTTTTTTTTTTTTTTTTTTTTTTTTTTTTTTTTTTTTTACACTTCTAGATCATTTTTCCAGTGTATGTAGCATCCTGCTTTGAAACATTTGATTCTGGAATGCATTTTATTTTAAAACAAACAATTTCTCTCTTTAAACCATGGGGTTCCACAGGCTTTTGTTCTCGACTTCAATTTGTTTTTTTGCTTGTTCTTTATAACATTGAATGAAATCTCATATCTAAGCCGAATACGTTTTAAATACATTTGACCTCCAGTCATCTTTGCCTGCTTTTCTAAAACCGGGAATACACTGTGCGATTTTTTGCCCTTTTCAGGCCAATGCTGGGGCTGACTTTCAGACCGATCGCGAGTCCTTGTTTCATGCAGTGTAGACGGGGTAACGACGGGCAATCAGCCCCTCACAACCACCTCCTGATCAGGAATTATAAGGTCGGTGTCATAAAGTGTTCGTGGACAAATCCTGCTGTTGAAGTGGAGCTACGAGCCGATTTACCAAAACCTCTAGAACTATGCATGAGCAAACAAGAAAGTTCGTCTTCCAGATTTATGTGTCGTACCTGTGCCATCTCTCGGTGCAGAGCCTGGCGTGGTTTATAGACGTGCAGTGTGAGCAGGTAGAACGCATCAAAGCATCTGGTCGCACAGTGTGAGAACATATTGCGAACTTTTAAACCCTGTGGTTTCATCGTACACTTTGAGCTGTAACCGAGTAGAACGATTGAAAACATCGCAATGTATGCCCGGCTTAAGGCATTTGAAACATTTCAATCCCATTAGGTGAAAATCTTTCATACCTAAATGATGAAATACATTTAAAAAACAACTAAATGTTTTTATCTGTAGCCCAGGCAACTCAACCCCCTTAGATTTTACTGACCACTGGGTCTTAAAACATTTCACCCACTAACTTTTGAACCATACCAGAGGAATGCTGGAATGTTGGCTCCCTTTGCTTTTTTATTTAAGGAACTTTGGGAAACTGAGCTTCAGCTGGAAATCTCATCCACTATTGGCAACAGTTATTCCTTTTTACTCGTTTCAGTGAAATCATCTCCAGCTGGTCCAAAGCGCAGCTGCTAAAGCTTTTACCCCGTCCTCCAGGCACTCCTAAGTTGCACCTTTGTTGATCTTGCTTCATTGCATTCCTGTTGCATAAAAACCAGACAAAAGTTCCTGCCATCTTAAAATGGCAGAACCTTTTAAACTGAGACCAACTGATGGGGAACTGCTGTTTATTTCCAACTAGAGCTAAAAATGTCAGAACCTTTGATGTTCTGAACACATAATCTGAAACCATTCAACCCTCTTCTGTTACTTTTCTATCTGTTGGTTCTGAACTTTTAAATCTTAAAACTGAGTCTGATGCTGAAGTGAGTTCAAGTTTTGCTTAAAACCTTTTTTATAGAAAGGATAGTGGTGCAGGTTTGTTTCCAACAATATTAAATTTTTTGCACCATGTTTTTCTCCTCCCACACAGCTTAAATTTGATCACTGCTGCGCTTTAATGGAAATGTCATGCGAGCTGCACAAAATGTAATTTCGTTTTATACACAGAGAGTCTATAAAATGCCAATTAAAGGATGTATAAGTTTTGCATAACTCCATATTTATCAGAACATTTCACATCTTCTTTAAACAGATAAATTCCTTCAAGACCAGTTATGCTCACTGGATTATTTTGGGCAGAATATGTTGGATATTTGGCAGCATTTAGTCTGTTTCCAAACTGTGGAGGTTATTTTATTTGCTGCAGAACAGAGAAGCTTTGTGGCCCCAACATCTGGGAGAAGGGTTAAAGTTGATCCTCATATTTCCCCTCCCTCAGCCTTAAAAAAAAAAGAAAGAAAGAAGGGGGGGCTAAAGGAGGAAAAAGCTTTGAGAAAAAAAATAAATCTAAACTAAAGCTGCATATTTTAAAATTAATCTTCCTGTGTAGCCCAGAACCAATCCGCGCTGAGAAAGTCTCCAAATAACCATGAAGCAGCAGAACGTGAACTGCAAACCAACTAATCCCATTTGCAGGGAATGCGGAGAAAAAAAGGAAAAAAAAAAATCCTCCGCGTGGCAAACGACGTCACGGCGGAACCACGCAGGATGCGTAGAGACACCGGTGGGTCATCAATCTACCTGATTAACAAAAAGGACAAACTTTTAAAAAAGCAAAAGGTGTAAAAATAGAATAAACCTGGAGAGGAAGGAGGAAACGGAAGAGGAAAGATCAAAAGGCTCCTTGTGTAATAATTATATAATCGCATAAACATCAATGTGCGCCAAACATCCACGCGCTCATCCAACTCTGCGCATTTGCTGCAAACACGCCGCTAAATTGCGCTGCAGCTTTTAATTAGCGCCATCTCCCATCAGTTTGTGCGCCTAAACTCAACTTGGGGTTTAACCATTAATCGCTTCTAATCACTTTTTCCTTCATAAATGTGTTTTGATTTTTTACATATATAAATATATTAAAAACACACAATAAAAACTAAATACAGGATCGTTTTTTTCTACATATATACAAACATATATATAAAGAAAGGAGCTGAGCAGTGATGCTGCCGCCTCACTCTGTTGGTGGGATTTATGATTTTTTTTTTCTCTGACTTACCTTCAAAATGTCTCCTGGAATCCTGGAAGTTGTCTTCAGTTTTGGGCCCTTTCTATAAATATGAGGCCCTTCAGTTGTTTTCTCCTTTTTTCCTCTCTCTCCCTTGGTTTTGAGGAGACGCTGCCTCTCCAGTGGTGCTGCTTGAACTGCTGGGCGAGGACAAAGAATATTCCCAAATCCTCCTTTTCTCCTCCCACTCTCAGCCCTGCTCCCACCCCCTTGTCTGCGCAGTCGATCAACAGCCAGCAAAGAGGCTGCAGCTTTTCCTGATGCAATCTTCCCTTGATTGGGAACCCTCACCCCTTACATGTTATTCTCTGCAAATCCCATGTTATAGCATGAGTTTTTCATGAATTATATACTGTATGCTTAAAATTATATATATATTTTTTATTATTCCTGTGAAAGAAAATCCTATTTGCTGCAGACTGTAACCTTAAACCATGTCTCCTCCTGCCAACGTTTCTCAGAATGAAAACATCTGAGGAACAAAAGCTGCAAACAGGTCTTTAAATCTTTGTGTTTTTTTTGGATTGTAAAGAAGAGTCTGCAGCTCTTCCTGTCCACATTTTTTCAGCAGTCGTTGCCAAATCCCTGACTAATGTCACACTTTCTCCAGTGAAAGAAATACATGGACTTCTTGAGCCCCCCCAGCCCCCCAGACTTGTCGCATCTACATGCTACTGATCCTGCTGTAGCCTACTGTTGAAGAGGTTACTCAAGTTCAGTCCTAAAGAGCTATTATCCCTGCTCCAACACACCTGAATGAGATTCAATTCAATTCAGTTTATTTCTATAGCGCCAATTCACAACACGTGTCATCTCAAGGAACTGTACAGTTCAACCAGATCATACAGTCAGTTTTCTATCTAAAGGAAAACATGTTGGTTGCATCGACTTATTGACTTGAAGGCAATCCCTTGCACTAAGCATGCTTGTAGCGACAGTAGAGAGCAAAAACTCCCTTTTAACAGGAAGAAACATCCAGCAGAACCAGGCTCAGTGTGAGCGACCATCTGCTGAGGCCGACTGGGGTTCCAGGAGGAGGAAGCTGACGTGCAGAAAAGAGGCAGAGATACAAAAGGCAACTATAAACCAGCTCCACGGGCAGCCCAGTCCAGGAGACACACATGCTTGTAGCGACAGTGGAGAGGAAAAATTCCCTTTAAACAGAAAGAAACCTCCAGCAGAACCAGGCTCAGTGTGAAATGATCTGTAAATTGAGTGCAGTTGTTTTGGGAAGATCTCAGGGAACAAAGTTCATCATGATGATGACCAAAGAAACCAGCAGACAAGACAGGAAAACATTGTTTACAAGTTTAAAGCAGGGATGCGTAAAGGCAACATGTTCCACATTGCTCTATTTAAACAGTTATGTGAAGACGAAAAACCTGTAGCATAACTCTCTGGCTAGTTAATGAAAGCATGAACAAAAAAAGGCAAGAGGCTGTTCAAATTCTAAAACTTAGGTGGATTAGGTACTCTGCAAATGCTGATTTCTTCTCCAAATAAGTTTGTTTGCCTGTAATTTAAGCAGGTAAATAAAAGGATCTGCCAATGAACTGAGAATTTTTGCCCTTAAAATAATATAATAAGATATTTAGATTAACTAGTGGGTTAGAGCAGTGCGCTTGTGCTCTGAGAAGGACGCAATTACTCGGTTCGATCCCCACAGCCTGCACTCTGGGCTCCTGAGCAAGACCCTTAACCCCACACTGCTCCCCGGGCGCCACACAGTGGCAAACCACTGCTCTGCATGGGGATGGGTTAAATGCAGAGGTGAATTCCTCCAATCTAAGATCAATTAAGTTCAAAATGCTCTTGAAATAATAAAACAGTTGGTTTTTCGTATTCTAAATGCAAATCATCTTATTTCATTGGCATAGTGTCTAAATGAGTCAATCCAGGGAAAATGCTGTTTATTTCTAGAAAAAATTATTTATTTGGATTTCATTTTTTTCAGTGAATCTGTTCACAGCTATTAAACTGCAAAAAAAGATCCATTAAACCAGTCTTCCAATCTTATATCTAGACAAACCTTTTATCTTGTCTTGAGATTTATAAACTAATCAAGAGCTGATTCTGTTAGATTTTTTTTTTCTCTTTTTGAGAAAATACTAGTAATAAATTCAATAATCCGCCACTGCAGTAAGATGATCTAAGATTGTAAGACTTGTTTAGATAGATTCTTTTTGTAGTGTAGTTATGCACTCCACAAACCTGCCCTTTATGGGAGATTTGCATTAAATCTTCTGCTTGCGGATAGTTAAAAGTCATGTAGGGGATAGCAGATGGAGAAAGGTGAAGAAAATTGAACTTTCTTAGACGATTTCATGAAATGTTGGAAATGATGTAAACTATCATTGCATTTCAGCATCAACACACCAACAGCGCTGGAACAAGATGGTGGCAGCATCAGGGGATACTTTTATTCTGGGAATTTTGGTAGAAAGTTAAAAAGTTATGGAAACATTTATGGAGCAAAATACAGAATAATCTAAAATCCATAATCCAGAATAACATGAAATGATATGAAAAAATAAGATTGTTCAAAGCAGGTAGGGGCTCACAGCAAAAGGCCTGCTGCTGTGTTTCTCTATACACAATCAACTAATTAAACTTGCAATTATTTGGCTAGTGTTTACAGTTTGCAGTACAGCAGTACTTTTGCAACATTTGCTCTACCTGTAAAAAATAATTAGGAAGCCAGCTGATGCCGCATTTTCTCTGAAGGTGACTCAAATTGAGGCACACATATTAAAACACTGCAAATGCGTAGCCTTCACCCACAAACGGTCACATTTAATCTCCAGATATCATGTAATGAAAAGCCTTTGTTACTTACTAACCTATACATACAAATACACACACAATACCAATCAGTTTTTCACCCATTTGTTAAATCAGAGCTCTGCTCTACTGTCCTGGGTAGAGGCTGTTAATGCTGAAAGCAGACAAAGGGAAGCAGTTATTGTTTAATATCTGCTGCAAACAGGAGGTCAGTGAAGGAATGCATTGCCCCTCCCCCTCCTCAGGGTGCAGCCACAGCTCCATTGTGAAGCAGAAGCATGCTTTCATTCATGGGGTGTAATCTGGGGTGTCCCTGTAAACCACTGTCTAGGGTTAGGGCGAAAGAGAAAGAAGAAGTCCAGACCGAGCCACCTCAGCATGTGGTTCCTGCAGACCAGAAGCTGAAAAAAGCTGTTTTTTCCATAGACATTTTTTTTTTCTGGAAGTGGAGTTTGAACATGCATATTAATGTTACATTGCTCTCATTGTGAATTATGTTTATCAGCCTTGCAGACATTAAAGGCTGATGGAAACACTGATATAGTCTGCTGATTTTTTTGTTGTTGTCTGTTTTGCCAGTGTGGCTCTGGAAATGAGTGTCCTCCAGTTAAGTAATATCCCTACAGATTTCTCTAACAAACTGACCATTGTGACTGTAAACATATGGTTTCAATTGATACTTGTACATGAATCTTTATTGAAAATTATTTTGGGAGTAAAATGGTATACAACTGACACAGAGACAAATGGAGGTAAATAAAGAGGGGACAGGTGTGTGTAGTTGTATAGAAATATACATATTTCTACACAAATAGTTCCCAGGTGAAAGTTCCAGTTGTCGAGGGCTGTAATAGGCCAGTGCCCATAGTCGCCGGCATTTTTTAAATTCAGGGAGGTATACTGTAGCTGCAGCTTAGTATTTAGTATTAGCATGTATCAGTGAATAACTGGAACCTCCTTGTTACGTATGCATGGGAATACTCATGTATAAAGGATTTACAAAATTTCTTCAGAAGGAAAATGTGCTTAACCCCTAGAACCCTACGGACCCACCGGTGGGTCCAGCTGCTAGGTGACCTCGTAATTTTAACAAACCCCCAGTATTGATGTAAAAAACACATTTGGCACAGTTTGGTGACATTTTTGGATAAATGTGCCAAAATGGCCTCTCCGCCTAAGAAATTTCTCACTAATACCATTCTAAAATAAATATGATTCATCTGATTGAGTCCAAATTTGGTATATTATTACACAACATTTAGATTTAAAAGTCTGTACTACTTTTTTGTGCTATAAATAATATTTTGGTAGTGTTTTGCAATGTTTATTTCAAAGAAAATTTTGGCGAGGTTCAAAAAATGCAAAATATTTTGTATTTTGTCCCTAATATTTCATTCAGGGTCAAAGCTACAATGGTGCTGACACAAGAAAACCATTCTATGACATCTTACCTTTACAGACGTACCAAAAGTTTTTTCTTAAATCTAATAGCTGTGAGGCTATAAGTGATTTACTTTTGTGTCTTTTTGTCAGGCAGAAATTTATTTATACCCCCTTAGGGTGTAAGAGGTTAAAAGCAGGTGTGGGTGGCCCCAGACTCGCTCTACAGGGCCCTGGACCAATAAAAAGGCAACGCCAGCCCCGGATATCCAGAGGCACCCCAGATCAGTGGGACACAAGGAGACCAGACACAGGGATTACCGCACTCACTAGAGAAGGGCAGATGAGAGCAAAGAGAGCCCGACCCCCAAGGGGGCAAACCCCAACAGGGCCCAGTCTTTAAGGGGCCAAACCCCAAAGGGCATAATACTAAGGTGCCACAGGGCCATATCAGTGAGACTATGGCGAACGATCACGCCCAAGGTGGACCCGAATGAGAGCCCTGAGTTCTGGGGGTGCACCACCTATTAGTGGGGACCCCAAAGGGCCAGGAGGCCCAGGCCTGGCCTGGCAGCCACTATGAATGAGACAGCGTCCAATGAACTACCCAACCCTGCAACTAGAGAAACATCAGCGCTCCAGCAGATTTAGGCACCTGTCACTGACGGGGAGCATAAGAAGGGGCATTCGCTGCTCTTACTTGGGGCCTAGGGTGTTCAGTAGGTGGGGCAGGGGAGGCAAAGACCCAACCTGACGAGAAGACAAAGAAAAAAATCTTCACATGTATCCAGTCACATTTATGCAATCCCACCCTTAAACTCACCCTTGCACCATGTCTCACCCACAATGTTTACAGTTTGATCACTACTGCACTTTATTGTTCCAAAAAGTTAAACAAAGTCCACTGGACTTTGTTTCCAGGTTTGAAGACATTTAGCTTCCCATTCAGGAAATTCAAAATATCAAGAATAGCGATGAGTTCCAGGTTTTATATGGTAGTCCAACAAAACCTTGTTTTTGTTTTAAAAACATGCAAATTGAAACAGACAAATAGAAATTGAATGATCGCAAAGTTAAAAAAACAAACCATTGGACCTTGTTTTCCAAGTTTGAAGACATTTTGCTTCCCACCTAGTAAGCTTTTTCAATTCAAATTGTCTGGAGTAGTGTTTGAGTTCCAGGCTCATAGAGTGGCACAAACAAAAGCCTTGTTATGGCTTAGAAAACATACAAATTGGACATCAAAAACAGGTCCACCCTTTAGTAATGGGGAGTCATGGAGGTCATTGTTGGCCTGCCAGACCAGATACTGGCCCATGCCTCTTAAAAGGTTAACCAGGGGAGATGTTTTGGTCCCCTGCATGGCGATGAGGTTTGAAATGATAGCGGGAAGCAATGAAATCTATTGCTGCGTTGTAGGTTTTTGAGAGCTGGAGTCCCCTAAGTTTTGGGTTGGTTTTTCTCTCACATAAATGGCTTCCTTCACACCTCTTTCAAACCAACTGTCTTATTTGTCCAAAATGTGAACATTCTGGTCCTCAAACCAATGTCCTTTGCCCTTAAGGTGTAGCTCGACAGCAGAGTCTTGTTCGGAGGAGGCAGCTCGCCTGTGTTGAGCCATGCGTCTGTGGAGAGGTTGTTTGGTTTCTCCAGTATAAAGATCAGACCATTCATCACTGCATTGAACTGCATACACCATTCCGCTCATCTTCGGTCTGGGGGGTTTGTCTTTCTCTGCATGCACTGTGAAAGCTGCAACTGATGTTTTGTTTCCATTTGCATCCATATTATCTGTGTCAAACAAATTTTCTGCACTGACGTACATGAATAACAAATATACATCCTGACTCCTCAGAGTTGAGTGATCGTCGTGTGGCCATTTCTAACTGTAAGATACAGCTGCTTTGTTAATACAAATACTAATACTCTTTTTTTTCACTTTTACCCGATATATTCCAACATCCAGCTGCCATGCACGTGGGCATTGTCAGTTTCACTATAGCTCTGGTGAATTTCAATGGTGAAGTCCTTTGGAAATCTTCAATAATTGTTGTTGATTGCAGATGCGTCTAGTAGTTCCCATTGATTTTGCTTGTAAAGCGGGGAGAATGGCGCTAGGCTTACCGCACCGTGACGTCACTGCCGGAAGATGGCAGGAGGGAGGTGTTACTATATTTGGGCAAAAATGGCCGCTCCTAGACTCCGTGATCACAATGAAGATTATTGTTTTTATTTTTTTGCTGATTAACGCTAAATTCATTAAATCACTGCAAACGTATTAGTTTAAGCTATAAATAATGATCCATTGATTACTCCTTGCTGACAAGACTTCTCCTCTAAGCCTAATTGCTATCAATTGCACATGTGTCTAGTAGTTCCCATTGATTTTGCTTGTAAAGCAGGGAGAATGGAGCTAGGCTTAACGCACCGTGACGTCACTGCTGGAAGATGGCAGGAGGGAGGGGTTACTATATCTTATTATATATTAGTTTTAGGTTTAAATAATGATCCATTGATCATTCCTTGCTGACCACACTGTTCCGCGGGTGCCTCACAATGGCAGCCCACTGCTCTCCAAAGGGACGGGTTAAATGCAGAGGGTTAATTTTGTTGCTCTGTACTTTTGACAGTGAAAAAAAAAAAAAAAAAAAACTAAAAACGCTGGGGGGAAAAAAAACAAATCTGTAAAGGAATGGGCTTTATCATTTAAAGATTGACCAGCTCTGATTGGTAAAGAC
Organism: Cyprinodon tularosa; assembly: GCF_016077235.1. Taxonomy (NCBI): domain Eukaryota; kingdom Metazoa; phylum Chordata; class Actinopteri; order Cyprinodontiformes; family Cyprinodontidae; genus Cyprinodon; species Cyprinodon tularosa. The sequence continues at coordinate 1,737,755 of NW_024038669.1, forward strand.
ATAGCAACTGACAGAAGCATTAATTTTTCTTGTATATATTTGGTGAAAACCACATCTATATATCTATCCCTTTTTGAACTACCTTACATGTGGATGTTCCATACCTGTTTTTAAAACCGGCTCACTGTTTGCCTGCACAGAGCAAAAAAAAGTTTACAAAGTGATGTGTAAATGAGGCCTCATATTATGTTTCCCTCATTTATTATTGCTGAAAAAGAAAATACAAAATATTAAAATGTCAGTGTTCTTACCTTTAAAAAAATTAAAAATAAAGATATTATTCATGTAAGGTACACTGTAAATCAATCTAATTATAATTATTTACATACTTGCACAAAATGGGTATTACTCCTCCTTTAGATTGATCATTGGCAGACTGAGTGACAAATATTTATTGACAGAGGAAGGGCTGAGCAGGAAAACAGGGATGCTTTCCATACCTCCAGGTCATCACCTCTGCTTGTGAGATGTGAATGGTTATGGTTAGGTCATCGTTTGTTCGCCCTAACCACATTGACCACATACAGGCAGCTGATATTACCCTAATGATGTGGTGAGAAGCTGCATTATGAAAGTTGTTTGTCCACTTTGCAAGAAGTCAGCGGAGGTGGTTTTAATATCTGTGAAATGATTCTGCCCTTTCTAAATTTTTCCGGGTCTGTTTAGGTTTTCTTTTTGAGTTTTCGGCTACACTGTGATTTCTATGATTATGTGCTTTTGGGTAATTGGTTTCATTACCGTTTTGTGGCATTTTAGTTGTTTTCTGGTTGCATTTGAGTTCCCATGTATTTCTTGTTTGCCCCCTTGTGCCAGTCTCCTTTAGCCTCGTGAGTTCATCCTGATCTCGCGAGCTTTCAAGGTTTCACTCGCAGATCAGTCTGGAGACTCTCCGTTAAAGAAAATTTGGAGCCGTTCACCAAACGAACGTCCAATCAGCGTTGGTTTTGAGGCGGGTTGAGGTGTGACGCAACGAGAAGCGCGACAGTTCAGTCTAAAGAACATGGCGGCTTCAGCGTATGAAACTAGCGTTAGCGTGGCTATCAAGCAAGTTTTATCGGAATTACAGAGTATTTCTTCACTGAAAGAAGAGCAAAACACTGCTCTGGAGGCTTTTCTCAGAGGAAAAGATGTTTTTGCTCTTCTCCCGACTGGTTTCGGTAAGAGTAGCCTGGCTTCTGGTTGTGTTTTCGTCTTCGCTCTGTTAGTACGTCATATGCTTCGTTGATCTGATTGGTTTATTTGGCCCGTCTATCACCAACATAGGCCAATCAGCTAACCAGTATTTTCGCCCCTTCCCAAAATTACTTCTACGGAAGGTTTCCAGATGGATATGCGGAGCAAATCCATCTGGCGGAGTCAGGTTAAGTCTCCTTTCCACTAGCGCCCTTCTAGATCCTTCTGTCCACACTTACGCCCAATCAGTTCATTACTCCCTTCATTGCTCTGTTTAGCAATTATACTCCTCTGCAGTTAGTGTTTGCTGGATTCTCTTCACTCCTTAATTACATTCCTACATTCCTTTGGATCATTCCTCCCCAGTGTTTCCTAGTTTTTGGTTCCTGAGTTTCTTGTCAATTAGTTCTGGATCATGGCTTCTGTATTTTTACTTATTTAAATTTAGCAAGAAATCGTCTCTGGTTCTTCAGCTCTGCATCTGCGTCCTCAACAAGTATCCACTAATCCTGACAATATGATTCCATGGCAACTGTTTGGAGATTTGTTTTGGTCCTGTCCTGCTGTGTAGAGATACTAACACAGACCCAGATGGGACTCCACATCTGGAAGAATAAAGAGAAAAAGGAGGTGGACATGGATTAACCGTTGTGAATCTGTTACTTTCAACAACCTGACAACAGAAAAGATGGAGGCACTGCGTTAATAGATGGGAGGATCAATTAATCAATAGGTGTCACCGTGTTATGCTGAATCGATAAGTCTCGCTGGTTTGTGTCCTTGAACATAGAAGCACCATAGGCAGAGATGGGAAGTAACGAAGTACAAATACTTCGTTATTGTACTCAAGTAGATTTTTCTGATATTTTTACTTTACTTTACTACTTATTTTTATGGTGACTTTTTACTTCTACTCCTTACATTTTTACACAAATATCTGTACTTTCTACTCCTTACATTTTAAAAAATTGGCTTGTTACTTTAGTTTTGAATCATTTCATTGGAGTTACCGTTATTATTTTTCACGTCATCAATACTGTGAAAACGGAGCCGTTTTCCCCCTCTGTTCCCAAAGTGTAGCCGCCGTCTATCCCACACAGCGTCACATCCTCCACTACATTTCCCAGCATGCACCACAGACCGGCCGTCATGGCGGTGGCAGTTCCAAACAATTCACCCGGTAATTCTCACTAGTTCCGAAATTACGTCACCTTTCATTCAACACTTTACTTACTCACCAGCGAAGCAAACTCTGAAGGTACCCACTGCGACAGCTTTAATATACATTCCGTAGTCGGCAATAAAACTTCCCAGTCAAATCTTCCCTTAGTCCGTCACCATACTGGTCCGTGTGGAAACACGTACCGCATCGGAGCCAGTCTCTTATCCATTGTCCCAGGGCATTGGAAAAGACTATTAGGGGGCAGGGGTGTTAAGTGGGATTTCAATGTATGTAATAATTGTTTGCATGGTAGTAAGTAGGTGAAATGGTAATGTTAGTATGGTTAAATTATTTCATAAATATGTATGTTTTTGTATGAATGATGCTATTGTCTGTTTTTATTTTTCTACAATGTTAACTGTGCTTTATTGGGGATTTGCCTTCCTGTTTAATTGGGCTGTCCCAATTGGCTGGTTATTGGTGGGTCTATTTAAGGGGCACACTCACAATGGCTTAGGGGGGCTGCTTGGAGAGACTGGTTGGAGAAACTGCTTTTGAAGGTCTGCTTAGAGAGACTATATTTAAAGTCAGCTTGCTGTGAGGCTGTCAGTGTTTTGTATTGCCTGCAATGGCCGGTTTTGTTTTCTTTATTTGAAAGTATTTTGTTTGTTTTGTTTTTTTTTTTGTCTTCACCGTTGCACCAGTAAATAAACCGCTACACGCTTTTGAACTGGAATTTTGTTGTCCGCTGGTTCTTACCACCTTTTTGCAAGTCATCTGCTTACTCCTCCTCTGACGTGAGACGGGAGCTGGCGAGCCGTTTTCTCACAAATACCAAATTCAATCTAATTGGATGGGAATCTACGTTGCATTTGACGCACCACTACAAGATGAATCGACAGATTCGGCGGTATTCATTCACGGCAAATCATTGCAGCTTGGTGGCGGTGGTGTTAGCATAGTAGTATGGACGACGAGATGATTGAAAATGAACACAACGGAGATCTAGTCCTATTGGCAGACATCCATTTAAAATGTAGGCAACGGCATGAAAAAAGTGGTTTCTACTTTTACTTTTATACTTTAAGTAAATTTACAAGCCTGTACTTTGTTACTTTTACTTGAGTAAAGAAGTTTAATCAGTACTTCCACTTTTACCAGAGTATTTTTTAACACAAGTATCTGTACTTTTACTCAAGTACGGAAAGTGAGTACTTTTGCCATCTCTGACCATAGGGACCTTTATCAAACCAGGATGACTTTAAAAACTGAGTCCTGGCTGCTATGTTTGTCAGACAAGACATCATATTGCAACAGGAGAGGATGTGCATTCTCGTGTTGGCGTTGCCATAGGGCCTGTCCTGTTTCTTAGAACTGGATTTTAAGAGTCATTTTCAACGGAACTGTTCTCATTCCAGCTGTTTGTACTCTATTATTTAACATGTAATTTTTCCACAAAAAGATAAAACAATCTTTGGCACGAGATCTGACGTTGCAAAATCGTGTCCAGCAGAAGAGGTGAAAGGGAGCTAGTATTGACTTGTCCTCTAAGTTGCTTTGCATTCCAACCCACAGTGAATCATCCCATTGTGATATTTTTCTTGCTAAAGTCTCGTGATGAAGAAGTGATCCAGGACTGCTAGGGCAGCTATGAACAAGAAAAATTGTAAGATTTTCCCATTTGTGCAGCTGCGGTCAGCTCACAACAACAAAGGAAGAGAAAACAGTTAATGACCACAAAACCAAAAATAGATCTGAGACATAACCCAGAGCGCCCACAGTGTTTTTCCTTTTCTGTTATTTGTTTCAAATATAGCTCCTTTAATCTTCATTATTATTTCACTATTGTTCTATTTTACACAATCGTTCCAAGGTTTTTGGTGGAAGCCTAAGTGTCCCTGTTGGCTCTTGCTGGCTGAGCCTTTTTTTCCCCACATTCTTGAGGCACACTCTTATGTCAACACGCCCGCCGTTATGCACAAGGGTGTGACTCTTTTCATTAAATGCTATTAGAGCAAGCCTAACTTGGTAGCTTTCAGAGACAACATAAAAAAATAAATAAAAGCAGCTGTGTTATTATGACTGCGAACAGCCTTCCTCTCTCTTGCAGTCTGAGTTACAAAACAGTTATTTATCTAACCTTTGTTAGGTCTATATGGTTGTCAAGATTTAAATTATGTACTATATTCTATTTTGCCAAGCAGAAAAAAAGAGACATGGTAAAGTTAACAGATTGTGTATGATGTTTAAATACTGTAAATTGCCAAAAAAAAAAACAACAACAAAAAACAGACGCTTTTGCGTCTGCATTATATTAATTAATAGTTGTTCCAAAATGGTTGTGAGCTGCTTGTATACATAGGTTTAGTCCAGGGATCCCAAAAGTCGGTCCTCGAGGGCCGCTGTCCTGCAGGTTATAGAGTTTTCCCTGCTCCAGCCCAGATGATTCACATTGATAGTTGATTAACAGGCTTTTGCTGAACTGCAATCATCAGAATCAGCTGTGCTAAAGCTGAAAAACCTCTAAAAGGACGGTCCTCGAGGACCGACGTTAGGGATACATGGTTTAGTCAATAGCTTGCACGATTTTAGACATAGAAAGAAACATTTTTGAAACTATTTTAATAGAGTTTTGAGCTAGAACAAAAAAATATTTAAGGTTTTGTTAATGCAATCAGTACCAGTCTGTATATCTCTAATAGCAACCGGTGTGAATGGGATGCCCTCCTGTCAATCTGTTCTCCCTTGGGATGATTGTATACCCACTTTGACAAGTGATGATATGAATAGATGACTTCCCACCTATAGTCTACTGTAAGATAATTATGAGCATAGAGAAATGCTATAACTACTGCAGATGTCTGTACATAGACAGTAACAGTTCAACCACAAAAAAGGACTGAAAAATTAACGCTAAAGTATGTGTTTCCACGTTTCAGCTGCCGTTGATCACCTGACATTCTGCCTCTATCCGCGCAGACACGACAGAGGAATACTGCCCAGATCGCTACATAGCACAAAAGAAGAGGAAGGTTCCTGTTCTATTCATTTGACCTTGCTGGACCTTGATGTTAGGGCCCTGTCACATCTTGCCGATTTAGACAGCATATGCCCAACGTCCAAGAGTCTCCTAATATTCCACTGGAAAAATTATCAAGAAATAAGTAAAAATTTCTTAAATTAAGTGTATTTATTCTTAATTTGAGTAGATGAATGAGGTAATTTGCCAATGGAATGAGTATTTTTACTCTTAAAATAAGATATTTAGATGAAATGCACCTGAAATAGGACAATGTAATTGTGTTTTATTATTTTAAAAGTAATTTGTCTTGTTCCATTGGCAAAATGTATCTTTTACCTGTTAAATTCAAGAACAAATGCACTTATTTTAAGAAGAAATGACTTATTTAGATTTAGATTTTTTCCCAGTGTGCTGGCATACACTTAACCTGACTCCACCAGATGGATTTGCTCCACATATCCATCTGGAAACCTTCGGTTGAAGTCATTTTGGGAAGGGGCGAAAATACTGGTTAGCTGATTGGCCTATGTTGGTGTTAGACGGGCCAAATAAACCAATCGGATCAACGAAGCATATGACGTACTAACAGAGCGACGACGAAAACACAACCACAAGCCAGGCTACTCTTGCCGAAACCAGTGGGGAGAAGAGCAAAAACATCTTTTCCTCTGAGAAAAGCCTCCAGAGCAGTGTTTTGCTCTTCTTTCAGTGAAGAAATACTCTGTAAACTTGCTCGATAGCCACGCTAACGCTAGTTTCATCGGCATGTTCTTTAGACTGAACTGTCGCGCTTCTCGTTGCATCACACCTCAACCCGCCTCAAAGCCAATGCTGATTGGACGTTCGTTTGGTGAACGGCTCCAAATTTTCTTCAACGGAGAGTCTCCAGACTGATTAGCGAGTGAAATCTTGAAAACTTGCGAGATCAGGATGGTCTCACGAGGCTAGCATACGCTGAACTTTATATGTACTTTTTCTATTTTGGGTGTATACATAGAGTATATATTACAAGTCCAGAACTTGGACAAGTGCAGAACGGACAGCAGTGTAATGCCCATGAAATGATGTGTTATGGGTGCTGCAATTTTTGTTTGAGTAATTTGCGCCTTGGGAGCTGTTGTATCGAGGAGCACCGAAAGGAGGCGAGGAACTGTGCTAGAGTGATGTGTAAAGGGTCGTCAGAATCAAGCTCAGCACAGTTAACTGATCCAAGCTCAGTCCAAACTCGGCACAGATCGCTTTCAGAGAGGGTAGTGTAAATAGGGCATCCTCTTCAAGCAAGAGCTTTTTACATTGCCAATCAATCAAAGGTCATGACAAGTTGTTCTCTGTTATATCTATGTAAGGAAAACTATATTAATTAAGGTAGTTTGAATTCAATAGAGTCACTTCTCTGAATGTAATTAAAACCACACCTCCAAAACAACTTTTTCTTTGTGTGACTTCTTGGAACTCTCCAAAGACACCAGTCGGTCTCTCAAAGACAATATTAAAGTCTATAAAAAACAACCAACAATGCTAGCTCCGTATCAACCATATGTCCACCGTCACTTTACCTGTTATTATTGCATATCTATTGTATACTTCACTCATATCTATTTAACTCTGCAATAATTTAATACAATCAATCATTTGCACAGAACTTTACTGTTGTCACTTTATACCAGTGTTGCCTTGTCTGTATATACTTAATGTATATTTTTTTTATATATTTTTAAATATTTTTTATACTTTGTATTCTTCTTTTTTCCAACTGTACTGTTCACTATGATGTAACGCTGCAATTTCCCCACTGTGGGACAAATAAAGGATTATCTTATCTTATCTTATTATAATTTGAACCTTCACGGGTTTTGGTCATCATCAGGTATGATTTCCGGGTACCTGAAGGTGCAATGTTCATCTTTTCAGATATAAATACACAAGTCTGAACAGATCAGGGATGTCAAGCCTTCATCTTGTTAAGAAAGAATACAGGCTCTGTTTCCCATTCCTGGAAGAAGTCATTACTTAAAAAGTAACAAGAAAAACCAGATTACAGTTTGTAACTGCACTAAACTGTACAAAGAAACAATTTTCCACTGACGTGTTCCATGGTCTGATGGATCTAAACCTGAAAAGTGAGACGTTAATGGATGTCACTGTTCTTGCTAAAAAAATGAGGAAGTCTGCACTCAGATGAAGATCAACCTAATAGTGAAATATAGGGAAGCACTGATTGACTGCTCAACGGATAAAATGATAAACTTCTTGCTTCCTGTTAGAGTTCACCACTCCAACACTTTTCTTCAAGCTATTGTGTTTTCAGAAGTTCTTTTTTTCTCTAAACTCAAAGTCTTAAATCACATCCTCTCTTCCTGCTTTTCGTACGCTGGCCTAGCAGGTGTACAAACTGCAAGTGAACTTTCCAGGGTGTGGATCAAAGTACCCCAGACCAGCAGTTGTAATTGCACCAGGTTACAGTTCCAGGGTCTGTTTCAGGGTCTGTTCCCTGATTGGTACACATTGGTATGACCACAATTATTTTGACAATAAGTGTCAATGCTCTGCAATATTCTGTGCAATATGCTGACTGTGCAATATATGTGAATATAATAGTCATACCACTACCTCACCGTTGTTCCTTACCTACTACACTTTAATGTAAAAGTCAATCCACCTGTATATAAGCCATCTCATAATCTCTGTGTTACTCCCTTGTATTTTTTATTTATTTATTTATTTTTATTCCTAAATATAGCTTTTTTTTGCTTTATACCTTTTCCTCCATGTTTGCACCTTCTTTAAATGCATATTATGCAACATTTTTTCAGTTAATTAATGTGTTCCATAACGTTATGGATGATTAAATGAGTCATTTCAGGTCGAACAAAGGTTTTCTCGGCCCCCCTGGTGGTCTGTAGGGGAAATACCATACTTGCAATTGCAGGAGCCCTCGGCCCGCACCCACAGGCTCAGAAGTCTCGTGCATCGCGATAGTCGGTCTTGCTTTACGGCAAGAACTACAATCTTTGTTATTTAGACACATGCATAACAAATAATGTATGAAAACATGCTAAATTTTCAAACTCGAAAATTGGAACAAAATAGTCACTTACCGCAGTAGACATGGTGATTCGTTGCGTTCGCCTGTCTGCTAAGCTCAAAACAACCGCGCCTGGCTTGACGGAGAAACCAGGAGAACAGCTGAGCATATTTACGACAGTGCACTTTTACTTTCGCCCTCTGGGGGGAGCCTCGCTGGAAAATCAACACCGGTTGCATAGTATACCTTTAAGTACTATGCCAATATGTGACCAGTGAATTTCTCCACTGTGAGATCAATAAAGCTCATATAATCTAATCTAATCTAAACACTGTATCCAGATACAAAGCTAATGAGACATGCTATTCATACTGGAAACAAGTTTGTATATTTGTGCTATTGTTATTTTTAGATTTCCGGATTATTTGCATATTAAGGTTGCGTCAGACAACCTTAAAATATTGTCAGATTTTGTTACGATTGTTTTTTAATTCACCTGCACCCTTATGTAACTGGTATCTGTGATTCTTTTGAAAAACACCATGTTAAGATTAAAAAAGGTGGGTTTGCTATTCAAACAAAACTATTTTTATGACTTTAATTATTTGTCTTTTTTTGTCCTCCATAGTATCAAAAATTTTATCAAGCATTGAATACTTTCCTGGATATCAATACTGAAATACTTGCAGCATGACAGCCCTAGGATGAAGCAGCTAATATTCCAGTAAACGTCTGTGGGAAGCTTGTGGAAAAATATAACAAAACGCTACTGAATGATAAGGAAGAGTGAATCAGCCTCTGAAACTGAAGTTGAAGGCCAGTTCTCTGAAGAAATATTTTTGCTGATTAAATAAATAGAAATAATTTGGTTTGTTGTTTTTTTACAGTTTCTATTAACATCTGGTTTCAACTGTAAATACATAACACAGCATTGCTTGTGTAACAAATCTACCTTCACATGTGCAGTCATGGGCAATTTATTTACTCTGAGTACAAATTAGCTGAATTTAGCAATAAACCTCTTTCCTACTGCGAGGTATTCATTGACAACGCAACAGAACGCTAGAGTTTCCTGCCAGCGGGCCTAATGCTTTCCATCTGTGTGTTGTTGTGGAGTTGGTGTGCCTAATAAGGTTCTGCCTCAGATCAAAGACGTGCATTTTAATGTGACCAAACATTAGAAAGAAAACAGGCAGATTACACTGATTATCCAATGTTTAAATGTCTTGCATGCCTACACTGAAACGGAGAAAGCTATGTGGGCGTCTGAGCTGTTTACCACACAGGCCTGAAAAGTTTGTACGTTCTTTTTATAGGAGTGAAAGAACATGCAGATAAAGCACACTTTCAGGAATTCAAGGATATTGAAGCTCGTATACTTTTAATCACTTCATAGAGGAGCAACATGACGAGTTTTTGCATGATATCGTTTAAGGGCTGTGTAAAGAGGTGGAAAGAGTGCTAAAAAATTGTAACTGAGTAAAAGTATCTTTACTTTGCCTATTCTACTCAGAGTAAAAGTACAATTACTAGGGGTGTAAATCACATCCATCATGGCGATTCGATTCAGTATCGATTTCCTGACCCAACGATTCGATTATTTTCGATACTCAAGAATACACCACGATTCGATTCGATTCATCGATTAATTGGTTAAAAAAAATGTTATTATTATTATTATTATTACACCTTACAGACTAAACAAAGTTTCAAGTTTGAAATAAATCAATGAAAGCTGTAATATCGTTATGCATTTGCAACAACAGCAAACAACAGAAGTAGAAAAGTTGCATTAAAAAATACTGCAGAAAATCAGTGCAATGAGTGCAATGCAATACCTCGGCTCCAGAGTGTCGACGTCCCCGCCCCCTTGAGAGACGCTCCGCTGCTCCTCTCCCAAATTGTAGCTGACCGCAAACAGTGCTGTAGACAGGAGGCCGACTTGTTTTGTTTTCTATGACCGAAATTGCGGAAAACAACTCGTGAAATTTGATCTGCTAGATATGGCAAGAATGCTGGGACCCTTTTTCCACCTGGATCTCCGCTCTTTTTGGCCCTCATGTCCCTCCGTCGTCGGACCAAACTCACCCCCACTTCCTTGCCGCCTCGGCCGTATCTAGACCCACAGTGTGTAGCGCAGACCACGCTTCAATATTGAGCATAATTTAAAAATGTCTGTGTCAAGCTTACTGCAACACACTGCTGTAAGAGTATAACCAGGAAGCGAGGTAGGAGGGCAAAATAGGTTTAGCGCCACCGCAGCACGGGAGGGAGAATTACGCCAAGGAGCAAATGGCTAAAAATAGACCAGAGGGGAAAAAAAACATGAATCGATTATCTTGCGGACGAGTCGATGCATCGGATCGTCGGCTTTTGGATCGATGCATCGATACAAAACACCCCTAAAAATTACCCATCTCAAAATTTACTCAAGTAAAAGTACAAAATTACTTCATTTAAAATGTAATTTGAGTAAAAGTTACTTAGTTAGTTTGAGTTATTTAATGCAAAAAAAGGAGGAGTCATGAATCAAATTGAGCACAAGGTGTTTTAATCGATTTCAAGGCGTATTTCAGTGGACATCCACACTTGCAAAAGATCAGCTGGGCTAAAGAACATACTTCCTCACAGCACAAGGACAGTCATAACCTGAACCATAAAGTGCAAACTATTTTCAATCCTATTGTCCAACAGACAACACCATGATAACTAACTTACCGCCACATTTTTTTGTAAATTGGATGTTGATGTTTTAAAAGCCGAAAGCTCCGTTTTGCTGGGCAGGCACATGTTGCACTGCATTATCACATCGTTCCCTTTTGTGCATTTGAAAACAAATAATCCTTCCAAATATGGCCAAGGGTTTTTCTGGCTTTCGTCTCTAGAATGTTTCCTCTTCAGGCCTTTCCTCATCCATACTCCCTAAGTTGTGATTAGCAACTGCCATCTTCCGAAGCGCAGCACTGGACTATGAGACAATACAAAGGGTAAATGCAAGGCAGGGCCACATTAAATTTCTTCACCATCAGTATTTTTTATTTATTTTTACTCAGTAACGTGAGGGGGTTTTAAATGTAGCAAAGTAAAACTACTTAGGTTAAAATTTACTCGAGTAAAAGTAAAAATTACATATTTCAAAAACTACTCAGAAAATTACAAATTACTCATAAAAAGTACTCCATTACAGTAACGTGAGTAAATGTATGGCTGTGTATACTCCCGCAGCAGTTGGTCACAGTTAGCTTGTTGCAGGTATGATGCAGACATTTTTGATTTATGCCCAATATTGAAGCGTGATCTGCACTATGTTATTTCACGCCACAACGCAAGAGGAACAATTACGAACTAGCTAGGATTGTGGGTGTCCGTGTGTCGGTTTGATGAGCCTGTTCGCCGTCTACAACCCCTCATCCAACGCCGGACGACACACAGATCATCCGTGAGTGTTCCAGAAAGACTGGCCCTGGCGCTTTGTGTTTTGGCTTCAGGTGCAAACCAACAGACTGTCACACAGAGCTAAAAACTAGCATCCTGCACGCTGTTAAAAATGGAAGTTAGGTCATGAGTCCATGTTTTGTATCAGGCGGATGCTTAGCTGTCCGTATCAGAAACTGACAGGCCACCCATGCCCTGACTTTTATGCATCTTGCTTCTTTACCCCAGGATTACACATAGCTCTCCTTTATCAGTCCCGCTCCAAGATGTGCCCATATCCCGTGTATTTTTAAAGACACAAAGGCTGTCCTGATTAGATGACCTCCGTACACATAGTGACATCCACCATGTAAAGGAAGGCCTTCCACTCTGTCTAATCTGGCTAACAGAATAACAATGCACATGATGTACAAAGAATAAACCTAACAGTCTCTGGGATAGTGTCCAAGGTGTGCCAGGCCTTTTGGATGGCACTATAGCCAGAGTTTCTGCAGTTAGGTACCAAACAGGAAGTACGCATAGTGTAGAACGGATGTAGAATTGACCAATCAGAGGCCTCCTGTCTGCGGCACTATATGCGGTGCGGTTTACTGCGACACACACCCAACCGACCTGGTTTATGCTCAGAAACCAGGTTGTTTATGCTATGTCTGCTTTACACAGTTAAGGTGGAATTCATCTGCCAACAAGTGACAAAGAATACTCAGTCATTGTCTTTGTGTTTAATGTTATTTGCTTGTAAGTTTACAGCTGCTATTTCCTCCCCGTCAGCTCACCTCTAGAGAAAACCTTCAGGGGAGGCAGAATGACTAGGCATGGTGTAAAAGGGGGTTGCTGGGGCTAATTTGCAAGGTCACCTTCGTGTGCTTGGGGGAGGGGGACTGATCTTCTACATCCTACCAAGGATTTCCCTTTTGTTTCACAGCAATCGGCAATTTTGTTTGTCCAGTTTTATGCAAAAAAATGCCCCTGATCTTAAAAATCAAGGCCTGGAACGCAGAAAACACACATCCTTGCTTTTGTCATGTACAGGCCTCTTACTCGGTTTGCAGTTAGAGCATACTGCACATGGGCCACACAAAAGACGCCCACATCTTATAGGGGGAGGAGGGGTACGCTGTTGCCATAGAAACAGACAGCCCGACCCCCCTGAGCAGATGGTGGATGTTAGGATATCGGGGGCTGGGTGTCAGGATGGCGGGACCCTCTGGAGATGACTGTTTGCACCGGCTTTTATTGCGTCCTCTCCATGAAACAGGTGGCTTTGTTCTGTGTTGGAGGGTTTGTGTGAGAGGAAATGACTGTCCTGTGGGCTGAGTGGAGAAATCTGTTTTAAATTCAAACTAAACAATGAAAAAATTTGATATGGATAAGAAATACCAGCTAAGAATTGCTTTTTAAACTGTACTTGTAGCTTTGTTCTTGTGGTTCCCTGCAAACTTTGTAGTTTAACAGGATTTTAGAAATTTTAAACATAAAAGTAAAAATTTTGAATGAAAAAAAAATCATCTTAGCAAGAAAACTAATGAGTGATGAAAGATATGAAAGTCTAACATAATGTAAAAACATAAGACAAATTGAAATGATCTTCATTTTCAAGTCTTCAAGCATTATGAGCAGCATTACAAAGGCTTTTATTCATTTTTTCTTTGTTTTTTTTTCTTTTTATTTGTCATTCGAGTACTCCAACATAACATATGCAGAACATAAAGATATAAACAGAGATCCATCCATGTCCCAGTTCACATTCTGTATCCTATTTATGCCTTATTTATACATCCCTCCATTTAAAGAAAACATTTATAAAGTATAACTATTTTTCCTTCCAGGTCTGGCACAGTTCTTCTGAAAGCAATCTATGTAATATTCATTGTTATATTGACCTAGGGCTGGGCGATATAGAAAAAAAGCTTATTGATAAAAAAAAATGCATATTAATCGATATCAATAATTATTGGAAAAATTTGAAACCATATTTTATGTGCATATTTTATGCACATTTTATGATATTGCTAAATGATTTAATTTTAATAAAAAACACAAACACAGACTTCGAATTAAATCTTTATTTAACCAACTTTTTTAACCATAACAGAATTGTTTTAAAGAAAAATAACTTAAGAGACCTGAGTTATGTTATTAAATAATGACAAAGAATTATTGACCAGAAAAGTGACCAAAATAAATATAACAAATAAATAAATGGAACCCCCCCACCCCCACCCCACCCCTGCCGCCGCATTCTTCTAAGCTGAACCTGGTTCAGCTTAGTTTCCTGCTTTAACCTGAGTTATTACTTTGAAGTTGCTGGCCCCTCAGCATTTTTCTCTCAATTGTTAGAACTACGTGGGAAACTGCCCAGAACTGAAAATATATATATATTTTCCCGAAATTCCCGAAGATTCCTCGGAGGAGAGCCGCGCCGGGGCCTACACAGCTCGTACTCCTGCAGGTGTGAGCGGCAGAGATGATAAAAAAAGTTGTTTTCACTGGTTCCCTACACATTTTCCAGATGACTGTGGTTTGTTTTTTGTCCGACTTGCCATGACCGAAATACTGCCAAACTGGCGAACTACAAAAACCCTTTTTAGAACAATTTTCTCCGCCTCTCCTTGCTGCACATCTTCATGTGCTCTGTGTTGTGGTTTGAGAGGGCGGTGCTTGGTGACGGCGTGCCTGGGTCCGCGATTGTGATTGGTTGGGAAGAAGTAGTGACTAGCAAAAACCTACATGCTAGGCTACAATGAAAAGGAAGGGAAACTGCGTTTCTTTATCAAAGTTTTATCGACTCTCTTTTTTTCTATTGCGCCACACGTCTATCGATCGATATATATCGTTATTGAATTATCGCCCAGCCCTAAATTGACCTATGGCATCTTTATATTTAACCAATGGCTTTGTCAACTGCTGGCGCTCCTTACTGAGACGTGTTTGATGATGCTTCCTTAAAAGGATACTAAGAAAAGATGCTTTTGGTATAGATCTGTAGGAGTGGATCAATGTGAAATGTAGGGTAAGTAAATTAGCCTCGTGAGACCATCCTGATCTCGCAAGCTTTCAAGGTTTCACTCGCAGATCAGTCTGGAGACTCTCCGTTAAAGAAAATTTGGAGCCGTTCACCAAACGAACGTCCAATCAGCGTTGGCTTTGAGGCGGGTTGAGGTGTGACGCAACGAGAAGCGCGACAGTTCAGTCTAAAGAACATGGCGGCTTCAGCTGATGAAACTAGCGTTAGCATGGCTATCGAGCAAGTTTTATGGGAATTACAGAGTATTTCTTCACTGAAAGAAGAGCAAAACACTGCTCTGGAGGCTTTTCTCAGAGGAAAAGATGTTTTTGCTCTTCTCCCGACTGGTTTCGGCAAGAGTTTGATCTATCAATTGGCTCCTCTTCGTCGTCGCTCTGTTAGTACGTCATATGCTTCGTTGATCTGATTGGTTTATTTGGCCCGTCTATCACCAACATCGGCCAAAAAGCTAACCAGTATTTTCACCCCTTCCCAAAATTTCTTCAACGGAAGGTTTCCAGATGGATATGTGGAGCAAATCCATCTGGCGGAGCCAGGTTATAACTAAATTGCTTTTCTCTTAAATAAGCTTCAATTTGCTTACAATAGTCTTTTATGTATGCATGTTCTTAATTTATTGTTACAAAATTAAAATGAATGAGAATTTTAAGTTTTTTAGATATATAACAGAAATGTGTGCATTTAGAAATTAGATCGTTTACATGGATGTAGATTTACAGGTTCACCTTTGAAAATGTCCTTCCTGCTAATCAAGTGATCAAAGCAAATCTGTGTCGTATTCTATGACCTGATTTTTCTCTGTATATTTACGAGCCACAATCGATGCTTAATTGCAAAGTTTGCTCCTGTTCACCTCTTCAGATTCTTGGCAACACAACCTTTGTGGGGATTTTACGTGAAACACAGCTGTGAGCGGTTGTATGCTAAAACAGTAGGTGTTTTTCCATCAGCTTTTTCTAATGCAAAGTTTGTAAGTATTGCATCAGAAAAGCTGGATGGAAGCTGCAAAATATATATGTATATTAAAAAAAAACCTGCTTTAAATTTGCAAAAAAAAGTGTTGCCCTTTAATTAAGGTGGTTTTTGGATTTTGCGAAAAGGGGTTAATCATCAGGGGCACTCTGGGTGGATCTGCACCGCTGCTCATTTGGTAGTCCATTGGCTGGATCCTGCCTTTCTATGAGAGGATGGACTGAACTGTCAAACCAGGTAAGCAACTCACACGGATAATCTTGTGTCAGATTATCATGGTGACTTACCTGTGTTTCTGCCACATCCAAAGTAGCAGTGATGAGCGATACCCTGCCTTTCCGCTGCAGCTGCTGCTGGTCCAAAGATCCACAACAGCCCGCATTTCTGTTCCGTTCTTTTATTATTTTTGTCAATAAACATTTTGAAACTTCCCACTGTCTGACTCGCCTGTATTCTGGGCCCATCTGTCCAATTCTGAAACTGGTCACATGTTACATCCCTCCAACTGCCAGACAGTTAAAAAGGAATAGAGGGCTCTACAACCTATGTTTTCCAAAGCCCCCTTTTTTTTCCTACTGAAAGAATTTTGCCTAAAGCCGGAAAATCAAAATGACTCTTACAAAAAAATGTGGCTACCAACTACTTACTGATTGAGGCAACATGACATCCTGAACAGTTTGCTAAAAGTGTTGATTCTAGTTGAATTTAGTCATAATAAAAATACATCTTTTGTTGAGTAAATACATATTCTGGTCACTATGTCTTTTTATGGTTTTGCAAACATAAAACCTGATGAAGAACCTGGCTAGTGGAAAATAAATTAATTTCATTATTTCAATTAAAACCGTACTGTTGTGTGGATTGAGATGGATCTGGTCTTTTGGGTCTTAACAGACAAAAATACTTTCACATAATTTCTGAAAATATATATTTTTTAAAACAGCAAAAAAAAGAGAAGGTTTCACAGATTTAACATCATAGAATTGCCGTAAATTTCTTCACTTTTAGAACAATAAAGTCAATCAAATAAATCATTAAAAATGTTAGTTTTAACCTGATGAAAAGCGTAAAAGTTCAATCCAGATAAGCTAATATTCATTGTGACATAATTTTCATTTTTTTGTTTAAAATTTTCACAAGAGCTTGTTTTTTGTTCCCTTTATTTATATACAACTGCTAATTTCTCTAAACTTACTGCCAACTGTAGGGGGGGGAAATGCAAAGTTAAAGCATTAAGTGTCTCACAAATTCACTTTACTGTTTATAGATTATTAATTGATTTGTTTTTCTACTATTCCTGTTTTTGTTTTCTTTTTTTGTGCAATGTGAGGCTGAATCCTAACACAAATTATGAGTTTCCTCATTTTTCAAAAGACCTTATTCATCCATGGAGATTTATCGCCATAATGATTGGAAAGTTGTCATGGTGACAGATCCCTTAGCCCATGCTCACACCTAATAAGTGCAGAAAATACAATACAAGGCTTCTGTTAATATCACACGTCTCCGTTGTTCTTAGATAAAACTATGTTCATCCTTTTAAGGTTATATCCCTGCATTATCCCCTCCTAATCGGATAAACCTGACTGCTGCAAGAAAATATGAGCCATCCTGCTTGAATTTGGGGAATGCAGGCAGCAGCATTTTTTAAGAATGATTCTCAGTGTTGGAGCTAAATCCTGACCTAAATGAGCCCTTTCAGACACGGTGGGGGTGCCGAGACAAAGGCCTGAAAAGAGAAAGAATGAAAGAGAGGAAGATGTTATAAAGTTAGGGGGAAAGGTTGCAGTCTTCAGGTACCCTCACCACCGCATCACATTCATCTATTGTCTTTGGAAATGCAAGTTACAAATGAACATTTTAATATTTAGGGTGAATCTTGTCTCATAAGAATTTTTACTTATTTAACTGTTATGCAATCTGATATTTTTATACTGTGTCACGTGTTTGCTAAACAATCGAAGCAACCAGTTGTGAGTTAAATGAGTTACAAGGAAGCCTCAGTGCGAGCGTGCTTCAGGGCCAAGAGCCAAACTCTTTGAAAGAGGAATAAAGAAGCTCTTTACGGGGCAGGAAATGTTGCCTGTTGGAAGAAAATAAGACCTTCCTTTTTCAAGCAACAGTTTAAATGAATGAAGGAAAGAAAAAACAGGGAGACAGTAAGTAGCAGGGGGAGATTATTCTAGATGGTTCCAATGGAAAAGGCTCTTGATCAAAACAACAAAGGCATTGATTTAAACAGCTTTTAATGAGCACCAATGGATAGATTTTATGTGGAAAATTATCATAAAACATATTTTAATACACATTTTTTATCTTTTATCTCTTAAACAGTATGTTATTCTTATACATTTTTCTAAGGTCCATAACTTTTTACAGTATCTTTGCTGCTTTAAACACTAGAATTTCCCTATTGTGGGAATAAAGTGATTTTCTGTTATATTCTATTTTCTGTTCCATTCTATTTTAAAACCCCATTCCAACACAACCAAAGGCAGCCTATATTAAAATAAATCAGAAATTAGTACTATAAGTTCATACATTTGTTGATTTATATGGATTTACCAATTGTTTTAAAAGATTTACTTTAAAGAACCCAATAGTTTTGCAAACAAACTTTGAAATTTTGCAATCTGCAGAAATGTTCATTTCAGGTTTTGCCAGATATTTGCCAGATGATCCTTTTTTCTTATTATTTTCACAATTATACTGAAGGTGCACAATAAAATATACAATGACTGGTCTGAAAGTCCATAAAAGTTATGTTCTATTCTATAAAAGCTTTGAGCCTGTTAAAAAAAAAAAAAAAAAAAAAAAGAACATTTAAGTCACAAACCATCTGGAGCACTTTATTATACCAAATCAAAAATGGGTGTATTTCTTGTTGTTTAAGATAATTTAGAAAGCCCCTTTCATGTAATGATCCTGTAGTGATAACATTTTGTGTTATTTCATGTTTCTGTTTCTTTGTTGCTCATAATCTCTTACTTTGTCCAGCTTTATTTGTTCATTCTTGTATTCCTGCTAATTTAGATTTCAGTTAAATCCCTTCAAGTGTTCCTGTGTATCCTTCTCTGTCGGTGCCTCAATCCAGACACTGCAAACGGTAGCTTCTACCTCATGTTCCTTCCTCTTCTTCCTTCACCTTAGCAAGGTCACTATCCAGGAAAGAAATTGATTCATTGATCCAGACTGCTCCTCTGAATCCAGACAGCCTTCAGTCTTATGGACATCATCACATGATGGAAACGCTCATGGACGATTCTTGTCAAATTTGGACTAAAGTCTTCCAAAAAAGATTTAAATTTCTTTTTTTTTTAAGTTACACAAAGCCTAAATCTTAAATATTTAGAATAAATCAATAGGAAGCATTTATCATCCTATCCCTACCCCCTTCTTTAATTCCAGCACTATTCGGACAGCACCTATCAAGGCAATTGCTGGACCTCTTCTGCTTGGCTTAAGTGTCCTTATCGATTTGGATTAGTTTTAACGCATTTTCCTTCAATCTCAGCCATTAAACGGGTGGAAATTTCCCATTTCTTACAGATTACTCCTACTTGGATGGTATTTTTTTCTCTGTCACTTCCTTTCTGTATTTAAGCTCTCTGGTTTTTATCTTTGGTCAGTGGTTCCTTCTGTTTTCATGTTCTTTAATCCCCATTCTACAAGTTTTTATACATCATATAAATTTACAGACTTCTTAGCAGTTGAAAACGGTAACAAATAATTCACGGACACTGTGTATATGACATGCTTTGGCAAGCTGTCACGTTTCTTGGTACAGTGTGTACATGCGGATAAGCTGTGACTTTACACAGTTTTACAGATAACTCTCGGTGTGCTGTTTCAGGGTGTGTCCCTGCCATTCTACAGTAAAAGGAACTCCTGTAGTCATTTTTCTGGGCTGATTCATCATGACCTTTCCCCATCAGCATGGCAATTACACTGCAAAAATGGTCTAGACATAAGTAAAAATGTCTTAAATCAAGCGTATTTACCCTTCATTTTAGTAGGTAAATGGGATGATTTGCCAATGGAATGAGTATTTTTACTCTTAAAATAAGATTATTAGATAATATGCACTTGAAATAAGACAGTGCGGTTGCTTTTTCTTATTTTAAATGTAAATTGTCTTGTTCCATTGGCAAAGTATCTCACTTAACTCCTCAATTCAAGAACAAATGCACTTATTTTAAGAAAAAATTACTTATTTAGATTTCCATTTTTTTGCAGTGAAGGACCTCAGCACTGTTATTTGAGCAATCCTCTCTGTCTGGTTAAGATTAAATTGCTCTTAAACAATCCATCCATCCATCCATCCATCCATCCATCCATCCATCCATCCATCCATCCCTCCGTCTGTCCGTCCGTCCATCTATATATCCATCCATCCATCTTCTCACACTTATTCAGTCAGGGTCACAGTGGGCCCGGTGCCTATCTCTGGCAGTCTAAAGGTGAGAGGTAGGGTTCACCCTTGACAGGTCAGCAGTCTGTCGCAGGGGACACAAAGACACACAACCATGCACACACACACACACACACACGCTTCTAAGGACAATTTAGAGAAGCCAATTAACCTAACAGTCATTTTAATGGACTGTTTTACGAAGCCGGAGTACCCAGAGAGAACCAATGCATGGACAGGGAAGACATGCAAACTCCATGAAGAAAGACCCCAAGCCAGAAATCAAACCTGGAAAAAATCAAAATCTAGATAAGTATTTTTTTTCTTAAAATATGTGCATTTGTTCTTGGATTGAGAAGGTAAAAGTGAAATTTTGCCAATGGAACAAGACAATTTAAGTTTAAAATAGGAAAACACACTTGCATTGTCTCATTTCAAGTGCATTTTATCTAATTATCTTATTTAAAGAGTAAAAATATTAATTCCATTAGCAAACCACCTTATTTATCTACTCAAATTAAGGGTAAATACACTCAATTTAAGAGATTTTTACTTATTTTTAGATAATTTTTCCAGTGTGGGACCTTCTACCCTGAACAGTGCTGTGAACTGCAGCATGATGCAGCCCAACTTTATACTGAGAGGTTTTATTTTAATTGAGGTAAAGCCACTGATTGACTCCAAGCAAAGAATTGGGAATGAAAGCTCCGGCTGTAAGCACCTTCTAGAGTTTTTATTATAAAGTCCTGTTCTATGCGTTCATGCACTGGAAAAAATCAAAATCTAGATAAGTAATTTTTTTTTTCTTAAAATAAGTGCATTTGTTCTTGGATTGAGGAGGTAAAAGAGACATTTTGCCAATGGGGCGAGACAATTTACATTTAAAATAACGAAAAAATAATTATCTTATTTTAAGCGTAAAGATACTAATTTCATCAGCAAACTTATTAATTACCTACTCAACTTAAGGGTAAAGACACTTCATTCACTGGAAAAACAATCTAGAAATAAGTAAAAAATTTCTTAAATTTTGTGAATTTATCCTTAATTCGAGTAGCTAAATGAGAAAGTTTGCCAATGGGATGAGTATATTTACTCTTAAAATATGTTAATTAGATAATATGCACTTGAAACAAGACAATGCAATTGTGTTTTCTTATTTTAAGTGTAAATTGTCTTGTTCCATTGGCAAAATGTCTCTTTTATCTTCTTAATACAAGAACAAATGCACTTATTTTAAGAAAAAATGACTTATCTAGATTTAGATTTGTTTCCAGTGTTTAAATTTATTATTTACATTTTTTCAGTGTGGATTGCTGTAAGTTTTTGACCTTTAATGATCAACAAATCATTGTTTAGCTAACTCTCTCTGCTTCTCTTTGCCTACGGTTCAGATCCTGCTACCTACCAACTATGAAACTTTGGGGTTATGTGAGTTCTGTTTTTCATCCTTGGGCCCAGAAGGTCATGCTGTCCTGGGCAGAAACCATAATCTCCTCATCCGAAGTAGCTGTTAAACAAATTGCATCGGTGGCACTAAATTCAATCTGTTAAATATTAATTTAGCCACTTCTGAAAAGTCTAGAGTAATCTTAGCTTTTCTCAGATTTCCTGTCCTGTATAAAATTTTTCAAGCCTTTCAAACATCCATTAAACTTGTTCCTTTGACTTTGTCCTAGGGTAGTTCTCTATTTAACTTCCCAGCACAGTCAGCATTGCATAAATCCAACAATGCAGAAACTATAACTGCCTCATTCATCCTGTTAAACTCTTGAACCTGTTGTTTCTGTCAGTGATGTCAGCAGGAATGTGCCAAACATCCGTAAGCAGTGGGCAACAAAACCAGGAACTTTTTGAATGAGGTTTTGATGAGAAAGAAGTGCTGGCTTGGTAAAAACTGCAAGCGTACCAGTGATTTAGCTCGTACAGCTCTTCTCTGCTGGATGACAGGAAAATGAGGCTATAAATCTGAACCCAGAAGGCGACTCCAGAGAGGGTGTGATTTGTTTCTTTCTGGCCACAAGCCGTAATATGAAGAATGAACTTCAGCTTCGGCACTGATTGGATTTAATCCAGTTAAATTTATTACATTAAGGGTTTGCTGCTGCAGCGAACAAAGGGGAATTCACTAAACTAAATCCTGATGTAATGCGAGGCGTTCGGTGCAGAGTGGCACTTTCACGCATTTTCAACATGACTCTCGTAATACGCACGTGTGTTTGCTCCATCAAGTCCTGCCCTCTCATGTCTGAGCAGTTATGTCATGAAAACAGGTTTTTCAAATCGGGTTCTTGCTCAGAGCACCACCAGGAAAAAGTTGGTCTTTTGGGAGACTCTACGTATGTGCGGTCTGGGTGGGACGGATTACACAAACTGTCCTCATGGTCAGAGTTATTCTGGACTATAAAACCCAGCTGTACAATTACAGGCTGCAGACTGGAGTTGTTTTTTCCTGGTGGGAATAAAACATGCTCCTTTAAGTCAGATGTGACTGGCCTCAGGTTGACAGAAGCATCCAGTTTTCCACAGGAGGCGGCTCGTCGTTATCACCTCATTGATGCTGAAATGACTGCATATAGACTGAATAGAGTTTAAACACAGACCTGACTCTCACCCCTTTGTGATTCTAAAAGTTCAGGTCAAGCATCTGATTAGAAATTCATAGTAACAGTATTGTTATGGGGCTGTTGTGAGCTGCATTCTGGGTAATCTGATCCCAAGCAAACAGCTGAACTGAGAAGTTTTCACATTGCATCTCTCATGAACTGAGCAGCTTCTGAACTTTTTTTTTGACGCAAATTAACATATAATCATTATATTTCTGATAACACTGTCTAGAGTCATTAATGCATCATCATTTATAAAGTACTTTACACAACCAAAGTGACTGTAGTGCTCTACAGGTTTGTTAATTTAAAAGAAAACAAAGAAAACAGAAAACAAAAGAAAATAAACATCAAGATCACTAGAGAAACAAAAGAACAGCAAAACCCTTATAATCACAATAATCAATGGATCATTATCTGTACCTAAAACTAATAAGTTTGCTGTGTTTTAATTCATTTAGTCTTAATTAGTTAAAAATAATAATTTTCGTCGCAATCACCGAGTCTGGGAGCGGCCATTTTTGCCCAAATATAGTAACCCCTCCCTCCTGCCATCTTCCAGCAGTGACGTCACGGTGCGGTAAGCCTAGCGCCATTCTCCACGCTTTACAAGCAAAATCAATGGGAACTACTAGACACATCTGCAATCAACAACAATTATTGAAGATTTCCAGAGGACTTCACCATTGAAATTCACCAGAGCTATAGTGAAACTGACAATGCCCACGTGCATGGCAGCTGGATGCTGGAATACATCGGGTAAAAGTGATTCCTGATCCTCCACGGACGGGTTGGTTGTTGGATCGCCAACTTGAAGAGGGAGGATTTGCCATCAAACTTCTGACCAGAGAAAAAAACACGTAATATGTAGCCAACATTTGGAAGAAGAATGTTTTCAAGATGACTTGGATAATAGCGCGTTGTGACAAACACCAGATACAGCACTGGGACTTGATCAACAGCCGATACCGCACCGTGACGTCACAAACCAGTAGGTGGCAGTAGTGTTCTTTGACAAAGATGGATGCCTCAAGTGAAGCACATTCAACTGAAATTACTCTTTATTAAAATGATTTATTGAACAGTATGTAGTTATTTTATATTTAAAGTATTTTCAGAAGGTTGAATTCTGAATCTGAGCGGACTTTTCCTTTAAGACAATAAACCACAGAGGAAGATTTTTCAAGATGTGGGAGGAACAACAGAAAAAGCTTTGCCTCCAGGCATTAGAAAACAAGTTCTAGTGAAATCTAAATCTATTTGCAGCTATGATCTTAAACTTTTTCCAAGATCTTATGTAACATGCCTTTAGAAAACAACATGGTTGACAGATTGTGTGTTTAAAAACTAAAGTTACTCAAATTCAACTGTAAAAAGGACTCAAGGACAATTAAATAAAGTCTGCCTGCCTGTCTGTCTGTCTTTTTGTTTCCATTGTAATATGTGCTTTATCAATGGAGAAATACGGGAGGAAGTTTGTTTACAGTGGAAAAATTTCTCTGAGCTTCAGTGCACCTTAAGAAAGTCGTCTCTTCAGTGAACAAGATGAACAAACAACAACACTAAACAATGCAGGGCCGGAAAAATAAAGAAAACTGCATCAAGCCTCCTAAAATCTGCACATGAAGAAAGATGCAGTTGCTATGGACCTCATTTTTTTCTTTTTAGGCCTTTCCTCTGACATTTTTTTGGGTTTTTAAAATATTAATTTAAGTGCTTGTCTATACAAAAAGTAATGCGAAGACAAAAGGGAAAACAAACTAGATGACATTTGTAGGGGGAAAAGAAGGGAAACCGTTTGTTTAGATATTTCCTAAAAAGACTTAATATTTCTTAGCATCTTGTCTTTACTAAGCGTCTGGATCCAAATGAGTTGGTGATCGTCTCCCCCTTGTGGGGCGGTGCACCTCCCATATGTGGAACTTCTTTGCAGCTTTTCTCAACTTCCTGCTACATGTTGCATGTGGTTTGTGTGTTTGTATGTTAGAATCACTTATGTGTTTGCAACAGGTTTTGTATTTGCAGTGCGTTTGCACTTGCTTCTCTTTATTTTCTGTGTTTGCAGCATTTCTCTTTGCATGAGCTTTTTTATTTTAGTCTCATTTTGTGTTTTGGCTTGAGCCTGAGACACGTACCTCAGAGAAGAAGCCATTTCTCAGCCCTATCACCGAGCTACTAGCATCTTAAAACACCTGAGCTTTAAGTCATGTAACTTCAACCTACTATTTAATCTTGGCATCATACCCCAAAATAAATATTTGTATATTTTGGACCCGTCAAAATGTATAAAACAATAATGGATACAATTTTCTTGTGTTAAATTAACACTTTTATTCTAGATTTCTGTTATTTTTTAAAATGGTCATAAAATTTTACATACTTTTATTATGAATATTTTCTGTTTGTTTTTCTATCTACTCTAGCAATGCGCAGTCTTCTTTCTGGATATTTCCTCTCCGTCAACTGTTCAAGGAATGTATAAGTCTAAGAAGAGGATTAGGGCCACTGAAAAAAAAAAAGTTAACTGATTTTTAAATTTTTTTTCAGTTTAACATGGGAAAAAAGTCAGAATTCTGACTTTTTTTATTGTCAGAATTCTGACTGAATTCTGACAATAAAAAAAGTCAGAATTCTGAGAAAAAAATCAGAATTCTGAGATTAAAGTCAGAATTCTGACTTTTTTCACATGTTAAACTGAAATAAAATTTAAAAATCAGTTAACTTTTTTTTTTTCCAGTGGCCTAATCCTCTTCCGTACCCTCCCATTAAAGACAATGATAAATTCACACCAGTAATTCAAACAACACAAAACTGAAAAAAGTAATAGCAAATAAAAACAAACGAAATTAAATTTAGTAAAATAAAATATTCATTTCGCATTTTTGTTGTAAAAACAACAACATACTTGTCAACAGGTGCAGCAGTCTGACTTATTGAGGTTCAGGAGCTCCATCCGGCTGTTTACTCGTTATAAAAGATACAGTGTAAGAGAAACTGTTGTCCTGCAACTTCTGGATGTAGTTCTGTTTCCACATACCTCAATCAAATGGATGAATTATCTTCTCAGAGTCCCACTAATGGTCGGAGTCCTCCCATTATATCCACTTTTGACAAATTCCTTAGCTGAAGTGTGTTAGTGGCTTAATAGACCTACAGGTTTTGTTTCTTTCAATTCAGTTTATTTCTATTTCGCAAATTTGCAACACATGTCAACTCAAAGCACTTTACAGAGACAGTTCAATCGAATCATTGACTCAAAGGCAATCCCTCAGACCAAGCATGCTTAGCAAGTTGGCGACAGTGGAGAGGAAAAACTCCCTTTTACCAAGAAGGAACCTCCAGCACAACTAGGCTCGGTGTGAGCGGCCATCTGCCGAGGCTGACTGGGGTTAAAGGAGACAGAAAAAGAGATACAGAAAGAAGCAGAGATTCAAAAGGCAACTGTAAACCAGCTCCACTGTCAGCCAGGCAGACGAGCTCCGAGCCAGCTCCCATATCAGAGGATGACTTAAGGGCTGGACTGGTTAAGTGGTAAGGTACCAAACAGGAAATCCGTATAATCTAGAGTGGAGGCAGATTTGACCAATCAGAGGCCTCCTGTCTGCGGCGCTGTCTGCGGTCACCTACAATTTGAGAGAGGTGTGCCTCTAAGCAGGGGCGGAGGCACGTTTGCATTCAGTATATCAGAATATAAATCAGCCTTTAGACAACATTCATTGTCATTTTGTATACACAGATTGTTTACAAAACAAAATTTCGTTTGGCACAGCTCTAATTACATTTCCATTTTCTTAAAGTGCAGCAGCGATCAAATTGTGAAGCAACAAGAAGCTGTATTGGAATCTGCTGGACTTGCAGAGCGAGAGAGAGCATAACGTTACAGAATGAAATAAGAAATTCTGCAGAGTAGGGGAATAGAGATAGAATAAACAGAATGATGAAACAGGGTCCCCGCTATAATGATTCATGTTCATAATTAATTATTTCTGTATCATGGCACTGCAGTCTACTTTTTTTCTAATGGAAACTCCTTGGATCGTCTTGCCATTGAAAAGTGTTCTTTGTTGGTGCTGATTGTCTGACTGATTTAGACCTTTTTATGTTCACTTTGGTGTATACTTTAGGCTGCTCCCATATTCATGAGTCTCCACATCAGATCGTCATGAGTTGCTCAAAAACTCACTCTTCCTGATGTGACCAGGATTCCCCGGTATCCCACTATACCAGAGGTGGGCAATTCCAGCTCCTGAAGGCCAGTATGCTGCAACTTTTAGATGTGTCTTTGGTTCAACACACCTGAATCAAGTAATTAGGTTATTGAGAGGACTCTGGAGGAACTCACAGCATATTGAGGAGGTAACTCAGCCATTTGATTCAGCTGTGTTGGACCAAGGATGGGTCTGAAAGTTACAGAATACCGGCCCCCAGGAACCGGAATTGCCCACCCTTGCTCTATACAGTCAAAGACTTTACCCACTTCACCTGGGCCACTGCTGTTTTAAGTTCCTTTTGGCCTTTAATGGGTTTTTACAGCAGCTCCTGTGTTTAGGTCCTGACCCAGCTGTCACATATTCTGCTGTTTAGTCTCAGCTGGTTCTCATGTTGTCTATAACATCTCCAGCAGATGAAAGACTGATGGTTTCCTTTACTCCTGTCAGTTCCTTTTGTTGTCCATCTCCTGCCATTCCAGCTCACCTATTGGCTCAGCAGTTTGCTGGGCTCCCTATCCCCTTGTATCTCTAGCATATTTTAAATTATTTGTTTATTAAATCAAATGAATTAAATCTACACTATAAATGATAAAGAATCTTTATGATCATTATCGACCCATGATCAGGTTTTTGTCAAAACACTTTCTTCAGAATGCACACAAAAAAGAATAGAAACATAATCCAAACACTTTGTAGAGAGAAAATGCTGTCTTGACCCATCCTAAGTCCTTCCTCTACTGCATCATGCAGCTCTCTGACCACAACATCCTGCTGAAACATGAACAGGATGCTTCGCTCTGTGGTTCTATAAAAGTATGTTTGTAGCTAAAGGGATTGTAGCTTTAGCCCTCTGAGAAAAAGTACCATTGTTGGGTCTTTTTTACCTGGTGGGAGCTTCTTTCAGTCCAGGAGAGGTCAGAGGGAACATCTATTCAGTTCAATTCAGTTTATTGTTATAGCGCCAGTTAACATCACGTCATCTCAAGCCACTTTACTGTTCACCAGATCATCCAGTCAAATTGATTCAAAGTTTTCTATCTAAGGAAAACCAGCCGATTGCATCGACTAAATGGCTCAAAGGCAATTCCTTACACTAATTATGCTTGTAGCGACAGTGGAGAGGAAAAACTCCCTTTTAACAGGAGGGAACCTCCAGCAGAACCAGGCTCAGTGTGAGCCTCCATCTATTGCTCTTCTTTCTGCAAACCACATAATAAACCTTGATATGAGAAATAATTTTTTGCATCAATGATTTCATTCCCGCTATTAGCTAGAATCCTTCAATGCAGCACATCAATTAACATAAAAGGGGTTCCGCATATCTCTCTTAATCCTACTTCTGCTTCAAATGGTACTTCCTGTTTCTAATTTGCCGGCATTGATGAATCAGTGAGGTTAGAATTGGTGAGAACAACCTTACTTACTGTCTGTTGAAAAGAAATGAGATTGATTGGTTAGCTTCCCATTGTTTTATGTGGACTCAGCCCAACAGAAAACAGCTGTGGAGGTCAGAGCTGAAGTGATAAGGACGAGTTCAAACACTACTGGCTCGTGGTTTTTCCAATGAAGCCAGGCAGAATGTGATCCAGATGTTTTTCCCCTTTTAATGAGAGGCCACCTCATTTCTCTTTGACATTACAAAGTGAAAGTCTTGATAAACTACTGCTCATGATCACTTTGATGGTAAATTAATGCTGTCACCTTAAGCTAATACCTCTCAGCTCAAGTTTTTTACTAGTAACTGTAAAGATGGAAGTTCTGTTGGTTTGGGGAAGCTGGAGATCAGACTGCCTGAGCTTTCTGAGCAAATGTTATCCGAACAGCTTCCTAACACCAACGATTCCTGCAGGCTGAGGTATTCCTCTGTTTGTGTGCAGAGGTCTTATGTAACCCGGCTGAACAGAAGGATGGATTGTTGATAAAAACTGACTGACGGATTTATAGTAACAGCTGAATTTTTTTTTCTCAGGATTTTTTCTCACCCTTCCAACCGGAGAATGGACAGAACAGCTGTCACGTTTACTACACTGCAGTAAAGCATTAACAATGGGGACAGTGTACTCTCGACATGGCTAATCAAACACTGCTTTTTCGAAGAAATTGTTGATGAAAACGAATCGAGCAAAACAACTTTTTTCAGCTCCTAGTCTGCAGGAACCACATGGCAGCTCAGTCAGGGCATCATTTTTCCCCGTCGCTGAGATCCAAACCGATTGCACAACAACCCAACAAAAACAGCCGTTGAAGCTTTGTGTTTGTTTTTGCAAAAAAAAAAAAAGCTGAGCTTTTCACTGTGTAGTTTTTATTTCAAATATACAGTAGCAAGAAAGTCTAGGACTCTATATGAAAGTCTCTGAGCACACATTAATTCAACTCCTATGATAGACAATGGAAACGGAAGCTAATATACCTTAAAATGTTCTCCCACCTTGTAACAGAAACTCATTTCTGTTGTGACACTTCCACTTTTTCCCTACCTATAGTGGCTAAAATTGCACAACAAGAACATTTAGGAACAGCTGCTGTTTCTGCTTGACAAGAGTTGCTTGTATTTTCGCACAAGCAACGAAAATCTTCGTCTTCATCTTCAACCATCTTCATCTTAACCTGAAGGTGGACCTGGTGAGCCAATAAAAACCCCCCAAAATGATACAGCAGGAGGCCAACCCAATACAGGGCCATCAAAGCCTTTAATAATACCGGACTATAGCAAAAAAATAAACTACTAAAAAAAGAATCTAAAACAGGACAACCGGTCTCACCAGGCCAAAATCACAACGAAAACAGCAACCAAACAACGGCTAACAAACATACCACATGGCAGGATGGAGACGTCAGCTGCAGCCTACAACTACTAGAGATGGGCACGCACCTTCTCAGGACGCATCCTTGGTGGAGGAGATGGACGAGCGATGGGAAGGGCAGTAGGCTCCTTCCAAAAGTCAAAACCCAACCTATTTAAAGGCGGTCCAACAGCCACAAATTAACGAGTCTAAATTATTTAAAAAAGGAATTATCCAAACTACAAAATATACTAAACAAAAATTCATTCAACTAAAGTCAATATTAAAAAATCTAGAAAAATATACAAGATAATTATGTGTCCAAAGCACATAACAGCGGGGTCCACCCTGGACAGATCACCAGTCTATCACAGGGCAACACAGCGACAAACAACCATTCACGCTCACACTCACACCTAAGGAGAATTTAGAGAAGCCAATTAACCTACCAGTCATGTTTTTAGACTGTGGTAGGAAGCCGGAGTACCTGGAGAGAACCCACGCATGCTCAGGGTGAACATGCAAACCCAATGCATGAAATCGAACCCAGAACTTTCTTGCAGCAAGGCAGAAGTGCTACACACACAGCATCAAAGCATTACATAATCCTACTCTCCATTGATTTTATCAGACCTGGGCTGTTCTGGAAAACCTAAGGTAACTAAACTGACTCCGCCAGATGGATTTGCTGGATTTGCTCCGCATATCCATCTGGAAACCTTCTGTTTAAGTAATTTTGGGAAGGGGCGAAAATACTGGTTAGCTGATTGGCCTATGTTGGTGATAGACGGGCCAAATAAACCAATCAGATCAACGAAGCATATGGCGTACTAACAGACCGACGAGGAAAACACAACCACAAGCCAGGCTACTCTTGCCGAAACCAGTCGGGAGAAGAGCAAAAACATCTTTTCCTCTGAGAAAAGCCTCCAGAGCAGTGTTTTGCTCTTCTTTCAGTGAAGAAATACTCTGTAATTCCGATAAAACTTGCTCGATAGCCACGCTAACGCTAGTTTCATGGCTGAAGCCGCCATGTTCTTTAGACTGAACTGTCGCGCTTCTCGTTGCGTCACACCTCAACCCGCCTCAAAGCCAACGCTGATTGGACGTTTGTTTGGTGAACGGCTCCAAATTTTCTTTAACGGAGAGTCTCCAGACTGATCTGCGAGTGAAACCTTGAAAGCTCGCGAGATCAGGATGGTCAAACGAGGCTAACACGTTTTAGATATAAACACAAAATTATATTTATAACTATATATGTCATTAACTGTGTATAATGGGTTAAACAAAATTGAGTTTTTTCCTACTGTATTGTCTGAAAAAAAGTTCATTCATTCATTCATTCCAGATCCAAGACTTTATCTCCTGTTTTCATCTAAATCCTCTTTTCACAGACTGGTTGGTTCTACCACAATTTTCCTGCTTCATCATGAGTTTTTTTCCCCTCTTTAATTAAATCTCTGCATGGCTCTGGACTGGAATGCAAACTGGCGTCCGGTCTGCAGTTATGGTGCCTGAATTGGAAATTATTTTAAAGTGACCTCCTGTATCTCTTATCAAAGTTTTTCTCTTGGAGACGTCCTTATAGAAAATGTGCTTCTGTATATAAACAGCAGAGCAAATCCGAAAGCATTTGGATGGCGTGATACCACCCTGTACAAGCCTGTCCAGTAAGCTGGGAGTAGCCTGTTCAGTCACATTATGTTGCCTCAGGGATTGTGACTTACATGCAAGAAGCCACAAGCTCCAGTAGAACCAGCTGCTATTTGTTGTGAGCAAGTTCAAATAGTTAGTTGTGAAGGGATAGAAGAAAGTTGGAGGTAATAGGGTTTTTCTTTGATTTTTTTGTTGAAATAACTGGGATCAAATGTATAACACCAGAAAATCCAAAAATCAAGAACAATGTATTTAAACTGCTTTTATATATTTTTTTTAAAATCAGAAACTACCAACACAAAAATGATGCCTTAATGCCTCTGGCCTCGTTCCGCCATACTTCAGTTCTATTTTTGTATTTGTGAAGGAATAAAAAACATCTCTATTGTATAGATTTGTTATTGTATTCGTACCAAAATGTGACCTATTGATGAACTGTGCTCTGCTGTAGCCCTAGGCGACGCTCTCTGGTCACATGCTTTGTTAACGTGAAAAGTGAGTCTTGACCTTGGTGTGTGTTGCTTAGTAACAACACACACCAAGGAGCAGCATAACTGGTCAGTGCAGGTTGCTTATTGGATTCATAAGGAGGCCTCCATCCATCCATCCATCCATCCATCCATCCATCCATCCATCCATCCATCCATCCATCCATCCATCTACTTCAGCTTTATTCCGCGGCAGGTCGTGGAGGCAGCCGTCTAAGCAGAGATGCCCAGACTTACCAGGCATGTCCTATAGGGAGTGCCTCGAGGAAGGCCCAGGACATGCTGGAGGGACTGGATGTCTCTGAGCTGGCCTGGTGTCACCTTTGGGTCCCCCCAGAGCAGCTGGAGGAGGTGAGTGTGAATCGGGAAGTCTGGATCCACCTTATAACAGCAAATCGGTAAGGACTCTTAAAGGAAAAGTCCAGTCACATTCAGAAAACTAACTTCTGAAAGTACTTTAAGTATGAAAGAATTACATTTTGTTTAATAAATGATAAATGTTATTAATCAAGAGTAATTTTTATTTGAATGTGCTTTACTGGAGCCATCCATGTTTGTCAAAGAACAATACTGCCACCTACTGGTTTGTGACGTCACGGTGCGGTATCGGCTGTTGATAAAGTCCCAGTGCTGTATCTGGTGTTTGTCACAATGCGCTATTATCCATGATGGTGACGGCCACTGCACTATACGAAGCAGAGAGTAAGGTATAAATACATTTTTTTTCCAGAGAAAAAAATCCAACAACGAACCTGTCCGTGGAGGATCAGGAAAGGTGAAATTGCTAATTTTTTTTCACTTTTAACCAATGTATTCTAACATCCAGCTGCCATGCATGTGGGCATTGTCAGTTTCACTATAGCTCTGGTGAATTTCAATGGTGAAGTCCTCTGGAAATCTTCAATAGTTGTTGTTGATTGCAGATGTATCTGGTAGTTCCCATTGATTTAGCTTGTAAAGTGGGGAGAATGGCGCTAGGCTTACCGCACCGTGACGTCACTGCTGGAAGATGGCAGGAGGGAGGGGTTACTATATTTGGGCAAAAATGGCCGCTCCTAGACTCTGTGATCACAGTGAAGATTATTGTTTTTATGTTTTTGCTGATTAACGCTAAATTCATTAAATCCCTGGGAACGTATTAGTTTAAGCTAAAAATAATGATCCATTGATTATTCCTTGCTGACCAGACTTCTCCTGGGAGTGCATCATCGGGCATGATAAGTGCTGTCTGAATGGAGCCGGCAGTAAGGAAGGAGGTAGAGCAAGGAAGCAGGGTATTTCTTACCAATATTTCATTTAGCACCCTTAGGACCTCCCGACTGACTATCTGGAGGTTAGGACATAAAAAAGAAATTCCCAAAACCTTTGTGTGACAGCATAGGTACAGAACCAATAGTAACTTAAGAAAATATATTATTTTGTAAAATGTACTTTGTGTGACCCATAGGGTTGGGAATTGATAAGATTTTCCCGATTCCAATTCTCTTATCGATTCTGTGAAACAATAAACTTGTTTCACAGAATCAATTTAAAAAAACGAGCGTCACCTTTCTCTCGCTCCCTGAACTGCAGAGCAACTTTGTAGCACGTTTAATAATCCCAAAGAGAGGTAGGAAATTGGTTTCCAGAAAGTGCATATGATCTACTAGGAACCACATTAGGCACAGCCAGTGATATAAAACTAGCTTCTTACCGCCAAAGTTGTCTTCCATGCTGGTCGTAACTTTAGCTTCTGTCTAGAAGCATCAAAAACATGGCATTCGTTCATGTATGCCGCGCAGGTGTTTCTGCATGTTGGATGTATTTACTCCTGCAGATGTAATTGCCATTTTGCAATGATTGAAAAGCGCCTTATTGCCAGCTTTCTCTTCCTTAAAATGAAGCTAAACTTTCGATAGCTGTACCCGATGGGACGCCATTTTTTTGGTTTTGCTTTTCTACACCTACGCCTGGTCACGTCGTAGTTGCTTATTGAACGTCATGTGCGTAACTTGGGTAAAGGGGTTGCCTGGAACCATTGAGAGAATCGTTAAGCGAGCTGCAAAACGGTGCCATTGCAACACACGGAACCGGTTCTGAACAGGAACCGGTTTTCGATTCCCATCCCTAGTGACCCATGTAGGCTACAATGGAGAGCTGCAGCCCTTTACTTGCGTTTTTTGTAGTTTTGTTCTTAAAAGGCTGTAGTCCCAATTTGAAAAATATTAGCTTTGTCTATTTACATCTTGTAGTAACTGCCTGATGGTTAAAGGCTGTTCGGATTTGGAACAGCAGTCAGGCGGTTCTGTTCTATCCACCGTAATAGCTTTACTAGGAAACAGGGTGCATTTAGCGACACTTTGCTGTATTCAAACTGAGGGCCAGAAACTAGCCAGATTCTTCATCTCTTCTGGTCCAAGTGTGACTTATGTCTTGTTGTCTTTTTTCTTCAACGTCCTGATCTTCAGAGTGCTAACGCTGTAGCGGATCTGCAGCTACTGATGCGTTCTTCCTGGAAGGCTTTCACACCTCTGTTCCTCTTATGTCTGTCAAATGTTCTGACTGTCTCCCCACTACACACGCAAAAAAATCCTCACAATCCCTGACCAGTCATCCCTGGTTCCTACCAGTGAGATGAAATACTAATTATTTGTTGTTATGATAGACTCCTTAAACCCATTTATGGTGTCTAATTTCAATTTTAAAGTTAACTAATAATTATGACTTCAAATACAAGTAGTCCAAACAATTATTTTGCTTTGGCTTTTGTTCTTTGAGTTATAATTGTGGAATAAAATGTACTTAACCAAGTATGTAGAGCCTACAGATTATACAGCTCTAATCACATGCTCTGATGTTGTGTTTCCTGCTAGAGGCAGGAAGGAGGTGAAGCTGTGCTTCAGACACATCATAAAGCAGTCGCACCTTCAAAAGAAAACAAAACCCCTCCAGGATTAGCCACCTAATCCTGGAAGCCAGAAAGCTTTTATTTAAAGGATACACTATTAGATGTGAAGCACAGGTGCTGTGGAATATATGCAATTTATTGTGTGATATTCTTTTTCAATTAGACGAGACTAAGAATAGTTTATTCTTTCAGAGTTTTCTCTTGCACTTTGGCAGATCTAGAAAACGTTTAAGCTGAGGTAAGACTCCAGCAGTCATGAGATCCCAACCATCCAACAATGTGCAAAGTAAAGATATCTTGCTGACCTTCTGGACTTCAGACTGTTCGACCATTTTCTCTTCCATCTGCAGGAAAGGATCTGCCTAAACAACATTAAAGATGTTCTAAAAATCATTGGACTTCCTGACATTTCTCCTTCTGTTTATTTTTCCAATAGGATCACACTCATGCTGTCAAAGCTGTCAAAGACATATAAAGGTGTGCATGTTTGCAAGTATAAAACAGAGCACATGTAACAAAGCAGTGCATATCAAGTGGCTATGCCGTGTCACGCAAAGGATTGTGGGAATGCTAAAAAAATATAGCTAGAAAGCATTCACTTCCTTTCTGTATCACCTTCCTTGTTCCTTCTGGGAACGTTAACTTATCTTAACTTCTTACCTTATTATATGCATTTTCACTTCAAAGGAAAACTGTTTTTAATATGTTGATTGATACTTTTATTCTGGCCTTGCAGAATAATAAAGGCTGATTTATACTCAGAAACAGGTCGTCGGCGTGTGTGTCGCAGTGAATGCAATAATGCCTCCGCCCAGTGGTGGCCGGCCCATAGGGAGCGCTGGGGCACCGCCCTCCCTGATAAGAAGAGAGAAACGTAAAACATATTTTTACAAATTAACTCATAAATGTCAGTTTTACTCTCTAGAGTGTGTACCTATAAGCAAAACAAATTATATAAACTACATTTCCCTTCCTACTGTCATTCATTTGTGGATTTCCACAGACAGACTCCTACCGTCTCTGTCTTGGGGCGCTGATCAGACTGCCCCACATGTGCAGAGGATCTGCCAATCATGTACTATTGCTCGGTCAGTTAAATAATTTAATGGCCAATTTTATGGTCTTGGGGCTCTGAAAATACTGCCCTTTAACAGGCTTCTGCACCCAATGCGCAGGTGCAGACAATTAGAGGGACGATGGCGAACGTAACGAGCGAGGTGCAGCTTCCACCAAATTTGGTGAGATCCTTATTTATCTACCCGTTTGCCAGAAGAACATCCCTGTTGTAGGATATGAAAATTTCATGTCATGGTTATTGTGACCAAAATCATCACTGTTACTGTTATTATATAGTAAATTAAATCATTACTGTTAAACTGTATTTATTGTCCAATTGTTTATTTGAATTCTTATTCTGGATTAGTTGGAAACATACACTAGGCTATATCAGCCCCACCAAAAATATTTTTCACCAGCCGCCACTGCCTCCGCCCCTGCTGCAGACACTCTGCTGCACCTCTCCCAAACTGTAGGTGGCTGCAAACAGTGCCACAGACAGGAGGCCTCTGATTGGTCAAATCTACATCTGCTCTACATTTACCGGCTTGTTTTGTTTGCACAACCACCATTGTGAAAAACGACTCATGTCCCCACCAGTTCTTCAGAAAGTTACGCCTGTGATTAATTCAATTCAGTTTCAATTCAGTTTATTTCTATAGCGCCAATTCACAACAGACGTCATTTCAAGGCACTTTACAGTTCACCAGATCATCCAGTCAAATTGATTCAAAGTTTAAGGAAAACCAGCTGATTGCATCGACTTATTGACTTGAAGGCAATTCCTTACACGAAGCATGCTTGTAGCAACAGTGGAGAGGAAAAACTCCCTTTTAACAGGAAGAAACGTCCAGCAGAACCAGGCTCAGTGTGAGCGGCCATCTGCTGAGGCCGACTGGGGTTCAAGGAGACAGAAGCAGAGATACAAAAGGCAACTGTAAGAGGCGGCCCATCCAGGAAACACACAGCCAGAACCTTGTGAATGAAAAATCACATCAGCTGTTTATCACAAATGTAGGGTAGTTTTAGCTCTAAAGGTTGACTTAACTTGAAGAAGGCCAAAGCTTTTGACCTCAAATCAAACATATTCCAAATATTTTTTAAGTGAAACATTTCCTGTTCTTAATAGTAAAGCATTATTCATGAATATAAACAAAGTATTGTAAAACTTTACTGAGAAAATAATGTTGAGGGAAAATTCTTAGAAATATTCCATGTTTTAGAATTTCCCCTTAAAATATACCTTGAAAGGCAGATTTATTAGGCATTAAAAATTAACTTTTTACAGCACCAATGATCAAAAGCAGTCAATGTTTTCAGCAGATGGAGACCGGAATAATAAAAAAAAAGCCAAGAATCTCAAACAAGAAGCTCTTTTGTGAGGCTGACGTCTGTGATGGACTTAAACAGTTAGAGATTTTTTCTGCAAACACAGAAGGAGAGACCTCCATCTATCTTTCCTTTTACCTTGAGGCCCAAATATGTGTTTTTCTTCTATTTATTTAATGTGATTAGAATTTTAAGGATAATTAAATCTAGCCTGGAATCAGTTTCTTAATTTTGATTTGCAGCACAGAGATTTGCTTCAATGCTACACCCTTTCATCAACACAGAAAAAAGCGGACTTTAAAAAAACTACTCTAATTTGTGCAGCTAATTTTATTAGTTTTACTGAAGATCTAAATTTGATTTAATTTAAGCAGATCTTTCCCATTTAAATCAAGTTGAAAAAATGAGATATTCTGATCCATGAATGTCAAAATCGTGTTTAATTCAAAGAGCAAATCCGTAACGCTTTTTTTATGATCTGACATTTCACTTAGATTCAAGTCAATTTACTGACCACAGAGGCAGGATTTATAATTCAACATATTTAAGAGCTCAAACTTTACTTTCTATTATTGATTTTCTGCAAGCCTAAAAAGCTACAAGAGTTTTTTAAAATGTCCCTTTTGAATATGTGGCAAATTTTACTGGAATAATAAATTCCTGAAATGTCACTGATATTCAGATTCTGAAACACTGAGTTGACTGCATCATAGGCAACTATAGATCCCGTATTATGTCTATAGACTGCATTAATAGTAGGCAAACCGACTTGTGGTGTTAATGGAGCCACATTCACTTGCATGTGGTAATTTGACATTACCTTTAGCTTTACATAGACATATATTTCAGTTTAATTCAGTTTATTTATATAGCTCCAATTCTCAACACGTCATCTCAAGGCACTTCACAGAGAGAATTTAAACAGATCATCCAGTCAGATTAGTTCCAAGTTTTCTATCTAAGGAAAACCAGCTGATTGCATCAACTCATTGACTTGAAAGCAATCCCTCTCACTAAGCAGGCTTGTAGCGACAAGCATGAAACCTCCAGCAGAACCAGTCTCAGTGTGAGCGGCCAACTGCCGAGGCTGACTGGGGTTTAAGGAGGCAGAAGCAGAGATGTGTGTATATAAAAGATAACTGACATTTAATTGTTTCAGTTGATTTTTTCCAATGATAAGGGTTTTTAAATAACAAGATAAATTTAATTATTGGTTTCAACCACCAAATTACATAAATATTTCATCTCTTCAGTGTATAAAAAAAGAAAAGGCCCAGAAACGAGCCCTGCAGTATCCCTGGTTTCCTCATAATAAATTGATTTTCCAACTCAGTTTTTAAGCTGTTGCTTCTTAATAAAAAATAAATAAATCAGATAAGAGCTAAACCTTGAAACCCATAAAATAGTTTTATCATTTTATAAGATGAATGTTTCGGATCTAAATTTTGAAAATGAAACCTTTAAAATCTTTTATGCAGATTTAGCTGCATAGAGAAGGCTGTTCTTTTAACAGGTCCCAGCTCAGAAAGACAAAGTCCTGTGGACATAAATATGCCTCATCCTGTTTACTGCTGCTCTATTGGTAGTGAGCTTCCAGGCTGTGAGAGAGAGTTAAATTCTGCAGCCTGACGGTTCATATGAGGGTTTAAATTAGTGAGTAGATAGGAACCTTTTCCTGGAAGAGCACTGCAGTAAATTATCTGCAATAAGTGTGATCCAGAGAGATACCTCCCATTCCTTCAACAGCTATGTGCAGAACTCATGGGATAGATATTCATCTGTTACTCCAGGAAGCCTTAGACTGTAAAAAACACCAGCTTTACATTCTGTGTCCTGACATGTGATTTAGAGAGGAATCACAAGCACAGATCCTGGATGTCAGATTGTTCTCTTGCCAAACACTGAGTCACAAAGAAACCCTAAAGCCTGAATTGTTCTATAATTTTCTCTATGTTATTTGTCATTTTATCTTTTATTTCTCCCCCCCGCATTGAATCCATCCCTTAGGGAACGGGGGGGATGACTGTGTGATTTAAGCTAAGGAATTTGCAACTTTAGTTCCCAGTATACAAGTGTGCGTGAAGAACAATAAAATGTTTTTTCTACTATATTTTGAAGTGGTTGCTGTTAAGGCACA
This sequence comes from Cyprinodon tularosa, assembly GCF_016077235.1. Lineage (NCBI taxonomy): Eukaryota > Metazoa > Chordata > Actinopteri > Cyprinodontiformes > Cyprinodontidae > Cyprinodon > Cyprinodon tularosa. The sequence goes on from NW_024038669.1 coordinate 1,777,136, forward strand.
GTCGAAGAACAATGTTAAACTTTTTGAACAGAAATATTAAAATTAAATGTCAGAACTTCTTTTAATCAGGAGGAATAATATACTAAATCACACTTTGGCAGAGCATAGGTGCAATTTGGAGTTGTGTGTCTTAATCTTGAATATCTGTCAAATAATTATCCATCCATCCATCCTTCCATTTCTGCCTCACTTAACCAAAGCAGGGTAGCGAGGGGTGCTGCTTATCTCCATCTGTCTACAGGCGGGATGTGGGGTACACCCTGAACAGGTCGCTAGTTCATCGCAGGGCAACACAGAGACAAACAAATATACACACACCTAAGGAGAACTTAGAGAAGCCAATTAACCAAACAGTCATGTTTTTGGACTGTGGGAGGAAGCCGTAGTACCCTGAGAGAACCCACGCATGCTCAGGGAGAACGTGCAAACTCAATGCAGAAAGATGGGTCGGGAATGGAACCCGGAACCTTCCTGCTGCAAGGCAGCAGTGCTATCCACTGCCCCACTGAGAAGCCCTATCGAAGAATTGGTAAAAATAAAATAAAAGACAAATATTGTGTACAACAAGAATATTCAAGTTATCATTAACTTGAGCTGTCTTTCTCTGGAGTGATTTTTGATTTAAACGTCCTTGTCCTTTTTTCCGGAGGTCTTCAACAGGGGGTCCGTGACCCCTAGGGGGTCCACAGACGTACGTAAAAGTTTTGGTTGATTAGACTTTTTTTTAATTCGCCCCCGCAATTTTTTCCACTAATTGAAATGTCTTTAAACACACATTAACACGAATTCAACACACTGAAGCAAACAGATAAATGGAGGCAGAAGATGTCTTTAGGTCATCAATGCTCACATTCAGCGACACACAGGAGCTCTTTCAAGCTGGGCACCGTTTCATTCACAACACCTGTCCCATCAACCAGGAATCAGAATCAAAAATACTTTAATAATCAGAAATTACTTTCATTACATTACTCTATCTGTAATAGAGTGACTATAGGACCAGTTTGATATAACACAGTTTCATACATTATATATAATTAGCGGGGTTCCCGCTACATATCGCCATCAGTTTGGGGGTCCTTGGCCTGGAAAACATTATAGACCCCTGCTTTATTCATCATTAAGCAACCAGAAAATTTACTCAAGTAGGAACAGTGATACTTCATAAAGATATTAAAAATGCATAAATAAAATAACATTGCAGTAGCACTATTAAAGTAATTGTAAATGTAACTAGTTACTATGATTTATGCTTGAGGTGTGCGGAGAGAGACCAAGTACCCAGGGAAGGGTGCAGTGGATGTTGTCCAGGTGATATTTTTTAGACTGATCGATTTTAGAGCCGGCAGAGTAGACAGGCAGGTGAGTGTAGAGAAGATGAAGCGAGTCCAAGAAGCAGAGGACTGACTCCTGTCTAAATGCTATAGCTATAAGCTTAAAGCAGTTAGAACATTTCAAAATGAAGCTACATGTCAGTGCTTGTATCATCATGTTGATAATCATGACAACCAAGAGCTGCTGCTCCAGGAGAAACAGCTACTGGTTTATCTGTTTTCTTTTGACTGTGGATCTGTTGATGTTTATAGCAACATTTTCATTAGAAAAACCCCTTAAGGCTGTTTCAATTTATGACTCAAAAGTTCCTTGGAATATAATATATTGTTTTGTGGTTGCATTTTTAACTAGATGTCATTTCTAATATCTCACCAGAAAGGGCAGGACTTCAGTGATTTACTGAAACTTTAAATTCTAAATGTCTATTATGGCAATTGTTCTCTATTTATTAAAAAACACAATCAAAAACTGAATAAAACAAACAAAAAAGGGAAAGATTTTCTATGTTGTTGTTGGTATATGTGCAGTTTGGGTGGAGGGTGTGGATCATTTATCAATTTGTTGTAAAAAGTTAGTAACCTTAATATAAAAAAAACATATTTAAAATGTTTGTATATCATAATTAGATTTCTTTGCAGAGTTTTGCAAAAAAACAATACTATTTATATAGAAAAATGAATCAAAGTTCAGTATCATGTATCGTTTAATCACTTTTAAAATCGGCACGCATTAAAATAAAGGATTAAACAACACAACAACAAAACATCACATTCTCTGAAACAAGACATGAAAACCAACATTTCCTCAAGCAATATAACTTTTTTCAGATGGGCGACCACGTTTTGCCTTAAACAGAAACACATTCATGGGAGAAAAAAAAATGAAAACATCTTAACAACCTCAGAAAGTTTAGTCTGCAAAGATGAAAACATCTTGTGACCAGAAGAAATTAAAATCTCCTTATTGTAGCTTGCTGCATTTGGGTTATGACAAAGGTGATGCATTGCTGAGCAGGAAATGAAAGCATCAGTTCTTCAGGAACCTTCTTCTGTGCATCATTAACTGTAGTATTACAGTTCCAAGAACTGGTGAAACAAGAATGACTACATCAGAGCTATAGGTGAGGCACGGGGGGAAAACCCTGCAGCTAAGAGTGAGGTGCAGCAGGGGCAGCCCCGCCCATGAGGCACCTGAACCCCCAAGAGGAAGTTAAGAGGTAGATAAACCATGTAGCCAACTAAATTTATCGATATTCTCCTTAAAATCAGCCCCGGCTCCCTTCAACTATTTAACCTTAAAACAATCCAGAAAACTGAACAGTGGCTGCAGCAAAACATCAAGCAGCTTTTACAGTGAAACACTTCCCTCCAGCTCTTAATGGTCTAGCCCCCAGTATCTGACTGAGCCCCTCCAAATCCATGCCTCTGCCAGAACAAAATCAAAGGTGACCGTGCCTTTGTGGCAGCGGCACCGCGGCTGTGGAGCAACCTGCCCTGGCACATTCGATCTGCAGGATCTTTTGAGGTTTTTTAATTCTTCCCTAAAAAAAAACACTTCTTCTCCCTGGCTTTTAATCAAGTCTAAGTGGACATCTGACTAAATAAAGATAATTTATTTACACTTTTATTTAAATTTTAACTTATTTTATTTTCATTCTATTATATTGTATTGTGTTAATGTATTTTAGATTTAAGTTTTTACCTTATTTCCTGCAACTGTGATATCTCTACAGCGGAGGTCTTTAACAGGGGGTCCTCGACCCCTAGGGGTTCCACAGAGGTACTGCATGGGGGTCCTGAAAGTTTTGGTTGATTAGACTTCTTTTGTATATTCCCCCCTGCATTTTTTTCCACTAATTGAAATGTCTATCAATACACATTAAAATGAATTCAACACACTGCAGTAAACAGATAAATGGAGGCAGAAGATGTCTTTCAGTCATCAATGCACACGTTCAGCGACACACAGGAGCTCTTTCAACCTGGGCACCGTTTCATTCACAACACCTGTCCCATCAACCAGGAATCAGGATCAGAAATACTTTAATAATCCGAAATTACTTTCATTCCATTACTACATCTGTAATAGAGTGACTATAGGACCAGTTTGATAGAACACAATTTCATACAAAATATATAATGAGGGGTCCCCACTCCATCTCGCCATCAGTTTGGGGGTCCTTGACCTGGAAAACTTTGAAGACCCCTGCTGTACAGCACTTTGGTCAACCCGGGTTGTTTTAAATGTGCTTTATAAATAAAGTTTGATTTGAATTAATTTTCTGGTCAATGAACACAAAGAAGAAGTTTTCTGCAGATACAAACCAAAATTGAACTGATAAACTAACCTACCTGAACTATTGCTGCAGTTAAAGCTGCAGTCTGTAACATTGAGAAGAGAGCAGACTTCGACTGAAAATTTGAAGAAAAACGCCACTCCCCCACCCTCTCTGCTTCACTCATGCCCCACCTCCAAGCTCCACCCCTCTCACAGCACCTGCGCGGCTACCGCATGCGACCAGAAGCGTCCAAGCAGCGTACGCGGCATGGAGTGTGAACCGGTAAGAGCGATAACACTCACCTCCAAGCAGCTAGATATAAGATGCTGGTTATACCGAAGTTTGCCGTGTAAGCAGTTGTCGGCAGGGGCAGTCAGGGCAGTTTCTCTTTCGCTGGTGGCTGTCGCTCCGCCATGACTTCCACGCGCGTCCTCCTGACTGGCAGCCGGGCGCTGCGGCAGAGCACTTTCATCTGGCTTGGTCTGCCGCAGTTTCCGTAGGCTCGTGAACTCGCAGGCGCGCGCTTTTAGGAAATCCTATACACTACTGTACAGGTGCTGGTCATAAAATTAGAATATCATGAAAAAGTAGATTGATTTCAGTAATTCCATTTAAAAAGTGAAACTTGTATATTATATTCATACATTACATACAAACTCATATATTTCAGATGTTTATTTTGTTTAATTTTGATGACTACAAATGACAACAAATGAAAATCTCAAATTCATCATATCAGAAAATTAGAATATTGTGAAAAGGTTCAAAATTGATGGCCCCTGGTGCCACACTCTAATCAGCTAATTAACTCAAACCACCTGCAAAAGCCTTTAAATGGTCTTTCAGTCTAGTTCTATAGGCTACACAATCATGGGGAAGACTGCTGACTTGACAGTTGTCCAAAAGACGACCATCGACACCTTGCACAAGGAGGGCAAGACACAAAAGGTCATCGCTAAAGAGGCTGGCTGTTCACAGAGCTCAGTGTCCAAGCACATTAATAGAGAGGCGAAGGGAAGGAAAAGATGTGGTCGAAAAAAGTGTACAAGCAAGAGAGATAACCGCACCCTGGAGAGGATTGTGAAACAAAACCCATTCAAAAATGTGGGGGAGATTCACAAAGAGTGGACTGCAGCTGGAGTGAGTGCTTCAAGAACCACCACACACAGACGTATGAAAGACATGGGTTTCTGCTGTCGCATTCCTTGTGTCAAGCCACTCTTGAACCACAGACAGCGTCAGAAGCGTCTTGCCTGGGCTAAAGAGAAACAGGACTGGACTGCTGGTGAGTGGTCCAAAGTCATGTTCTCTGATGAAAGTAAATTTTGCATTTCCTTTGGAAATCAAGGTCCCAGAGTCTGGAGGAAAAGAAGAGAGGCACTTCATCCACGTTGCTTGAAGTCCAGTGTAAAGTTTCCACAGTCAGTGATGGTTTGGGGTGCCATGTCATCTGCTGGTGTTGGTCCATTGTGTTTTCTGAGGTCCAGGGTCAACGCAGCCACATACCAGGAAGTTTTAGAGCACTTCATGCTTCCTGCAGCTGACCAACTTTTTGGAGATGCAGATTTCATTTTCCAACAGGACTTGGCACCTGCACACAGTGCCAAAGCTACCAGTACCTGGTTGAAGGACCATGGTATCCCTGTTCTTAATTGGCCAGCAAACTCTCCTGACCTTAACCCCATAGAAAATCTATGGGGTATTGTGAAGAAGAAGATGCAATACACCAGACCCAACAATTCAGAAGAGCTAAAAGCCACTATTAGAGCAACCTGGGCTATCATAACACCTGAGCAGTGCCACAGACTGATCGACTCCATGCCACGCCGCATTGCTGCAGTAATACAGGCCAAAGGAGGCCCAACTAAATACTGAGTGCTGTACATGCTCATACTTTTCATGTTCATACTTTTCAGTTGGCCAACATTTCTATAAATCCTTTGTTTTTATTGGTCTTTTATTGATTTTCATTTGTTGTCATTTGTAATCATCAAAATTAAACAAAATAAACATCTGAAATATATGAGTTTGTATGTAATGTATGAATATAATATACAAGTTTCACTTTTTAAATGGAATTACTGAAATCAATCTACTTTTTCATGATATTCTAATTTTATGACCAGCACCTGTATATGTTCTAAAAACATTATAAATGACTTTGTTTCGAGTAAATTCTGGATGCTACCCACTCAGGACACATGGAATACATTGGACGAGCAGTATGGAGGAATATTGACACATTTTTTGTGGACTTTTATGGACCTTTCTGCCTCGGGCACCATAGACCTCCATTATTTGAATGTCAGCAGACAGCAAGAAGCCTCCCAGATCTCCAGATGCATTTGAGATATCAAAAAAGTACTCCAGAGTGTTGTTCAGCATGGGGGTGAGTAGAAAATGAAGGCTAATCATGTTTTGGGTGTACTATTCCTTTAAGTCATTTATTTACACCTCATACCAGTGTTATGATAAACAGGATAATAAAGAATTCTTGTTTTGAACTGAAACTTACTCAAGTAACCCATCAACACTGTTTAAAAAACAGCAGTGGGACAATATATTATGCCTACCTGCTGCTTCTGTTACCATTTCCTTCTATTTTAATCAGTATTTCTTCAGCCCTCCACTAGAGGGGGATACAGCAACATGTGAGCCTCTGCTTCTTACAGCCTTAGCCAATAGTATGCCAGTAAGGTTAAAGGGTATTTGAAGATAAAGCAAAAAAAAAAAAAAAAAAAAAAAAAATCAATGATTCAGTTTATACAGTCTGGATCATTTTGTTGTGGATACTTAAGGAATATCTGACCTTTGATTTGTAAAAATGTATTCTGAAGGGTTTGTTTTATTATTTTTTTTTTTTATCATTTTTTACCAATACAATTTATTTGTTTCATGCCAGGCTACTCGTCCACTAACACCTCCCAAAGTTAAAGCATATTTTTGTCCTTTCCTTTTGTAGTCTCCTATTATGCTCCACAGTCCTGGGTCCTCTCTGATGCTCTCTTCTGTGAAGTAAAATAAGCGCTGAGAGGCAATTTGCAAGGAAGAAACAGTTTTATGTTCTCTGCAGAGGAGAACCATACTCACAGCTAAACTGTTAGTGAGGATCTGGCGGGGTAGTTTCCCACCTCTGCATATAAAGATATTTCTCACAGACGAACAATGGGTCTTCCCAAGAGAAACAGCTTTGAATTAAAGATGTACATTTTTCACTAGTCAGATTAAAAAAAAACAGCTTTCAAAACAGCTGTTTCTGCCTTTCACAGCATTAGGGAGTCTTAAACACCTTGAAGGGCATATATCTACATTTCACCCATGTCTAGAGTTAGGAGGCACCATCTCACTCCCAACTCCCCCCATAACTCCAGCATAGAGACTGGTTCAATGTTACTTCTATTTGGCTGAGGAAAGAAACAGTCTAATATCTCATCTCACATTTCCGAGCAGTTCCCGTTAGTGTGAAGTTAGAGCACAATTTTTGGCTGTTTAGATTTTCATTCAAACTAACCAGCTGGTATTCAAACTGAATTATTCAGGAGTATTTTCTTGTCAAAGAATGTACCAAAAAGTTATCTTTTAAATTGGTCATTTGGTACCAGGCCACACAGAAAAAAAAAATAAATAAATATATATATATATATATATATATATATATATATATATATATATATATATATATATATATATATATATATATATATATATATATATATATATATATATATATATATATATATATATGTATATATATATATATATGTACGTATATATATATATATATATATATGTACGTATATATATATATATATATATATATCTGAATGATGTTTTATTTTGAAAAATACAAAACCTTAGGGTATTATCTCCCGATTACATCAGTCGGTGCATCTGTGCCTCTTGACACAGGTTAATTCAGTTCAAGACTCATCCTATCTATAACATCCTATCTTTGTGAAGCAGGATTTTCTGCAGTTACAGCGACCAAAAAAAAGCTACGGAGCAGACTGGACATCAGGAGCACACTTCATGTGTCATTCTCTCTGATTACGCTTAGGTGGGATCGGTTTGTTTCGGAGTAAAACAAGCTCAGGGCTCCCACTAATTCAACATAATGGTGAGTTTTGTTTTTATGCTGTTTGTATTTGATTTTATGCCAGTCGTATCATTTCATTTGATTATATTTACACCCACACTTTAAAGGGCGGTCCGTGAAAATATTATCTGACATATAACCGGTCGCAAAAAAGGTTGGGGACCGCTGTTCTAGAGCATATTTCTCCGTTGGAGGGAACCTGTTTGCATTTACAACGATTATATTTACAGCAACAACTCAATTAAATTCAGTTTATTTCTATAACGCCAATTCACAACACGTCACCTCAAGGCATTTTACAGTTCACCAGATCATACAGTCTAATTAAATAAAAGTTTTATATCTAAGGAAAACCAATTGATTGTATCGACTCATTGACCTAAATGCAATCCCTCACACTAAGCATGCTTGTAGTGACAGTGGAGAGGAAAAACTTCCTTTTAACAGGAAGAAACCTCCAGCAGACTCGGTGTGAGCGGCCATCTACTGAGGCCGACTGGGGTTCAAGGAGACAGAAGCAGAGGTACAAAAATAAACTGTAAAAGGCGGCCCCTTCCAGGAAACACACAGCCAGGCAGACGAGCTCTGAGCCAACTCCCATGTCAGAAGATGAAGAGAGCACATCCAGCCCGTCGCAGTCGGAGAAACAGGACTACACTGGAAAACAGGCCGATCTCCAACATCTATAAACAAAGGTGTTGATGGCAGCAGCAATAAGAGTCAATAAGAGAGACTTTGTTATCTGGTGATCTTGTGTGCTTGGTTTATTAATGCTAATTATCTACTGTATGTATTTTTCCCCTCATTAGTGTTTTTTTGCTATCTGTGGCAACAAATTGTTAATCAGCAATTCCGATCTCATTACAATGTTAGCCGCATCGAACTATCAAACTACTAAATGGGGGGATGTACCTTTAGAAAATAAAGTTAAGAAAACTGACTTTATTCTAATGTGCTGCAGCATTAAAATCAGGTCTGTTAAAGCAAAGCAAAATGAAGAGCAAACAGCAAAACCCACTGGTTATCTGATTTACTAACATAACACGCCAGATGTAGGTTTGATGATGTTTCGAAGCGAAGATTCTAACCTCAGATGGTAAATACGCTGCAACCACCTGTTCTTGTTTGCTCTCATCTGCTTCGGTTTTAACTCAGAGCTCCTGTGATTCTCACAACTCCACTTGCCTTTTGTGTAGTTTCAATTTAAATCAAAGGTCTTTTTTGTTGATTTATAATGCAAATATTTTTGCGGTTGGAGGCTGTTGGCTTTAGATCACAGTTAGTTAGCATTGAATGCACCTTAGCAGTATCTAAGACCTCTGCTTAAACCTCCAAAGGACAACCTGAGAACCAGCAATGTTATTGTACTACACTTTGAGTCACTTGGAGTTATTGATGCCGAGTAATAAGACCAAAGTGCACTTTTGGTTTCTTGCCAAACCTTAAGGTTACAATATGCTGATGAAAGCAGCAAGCAGTCCATCATATAGACAAAGACTGCTGTCTTTAGAAGTATCTTGTCCATTTTTATTGAGAAATGTGTCCAGTCAGTGCTGAGAGCAGGCGAAGTTGGGTCATTGTTCATGAGCAATCAGCAGTGAATGAGCCAAATGGAGACTGCTGGAAAAACTGGGAATACCATCTGTTGATAGGGAGCATTAAATAGTAAGCCTGTATCTTTAGGCTCTTCATATTTTATCTGACCTTATTTCAGTACAAAAGTCTGATAGTCAAGTCGGATTCTTCAAAAAATGCATTGTGACAACACTTTCTTTTCAATTGGCAGTATACACTGCCTGGCCAAAAAAAAGTTGCCACCTGGATTCAACTAAGCAAATAGGTATGAGCCCCCGATTGGATAATTACTGCATGGGCATTTATCTTTCAGCTGGAAACAAGTTATTTAACCCCAACTGGTGGAATGACTTGCTTCTCATTTCCTAAACAACCATGTCCAAAGACACATCCCGTGGTCGTGGAAAAGATGTTAGTCTGTTTGAGAAGGGTCAAATCATTGGCATGCATCAAGCAGAGAAAACATCTAAGGAGACTCCAGAAACTACTCAAATTGGGTTAAGAACTGTCCAACACATTATTAAAAACTGGAAGGATATTGGGGACCCATCATCTTCAAGGAAGAAATGTGGCCGGAAAAAAGATCCTGAATGATCGTGATCGGAGATCACTTAAACGTGTGGTGAGATCAAATCGAAGAAAAACAACAGTAGAACTCAGGGCTATGTTTAATACTGAAAGTAAGAGCATTTCCTCATGCACAATGCGAAGGGAACTCAAGGGATTGGGACTGAACAGCTGTGTAGCCGTAAGAAAATCACTAATCAGTGAGGCTAACTGGAAAAAAAAGGCTTCAATTTGCTAGGGAGCATAAAGATTGGACTGTGGAGCAATGGAAGAAGGTCATGTGGTCTGATGAGTCCAGATTTACCCTGTTCCAGAGTGATGGGTGAATCAGGGTAAGAAGAGAGGCAGGTGAAGTGATGCACCTACCATGCCTAGTGCCTACTGTACAAGCCTGTTAACCTGAACCTTCCGTTGAAGCAATTTTGGGAAGGGGCGAAAATACTGGTTAGCTGATTGGCCTATGTTGGTGATAGACGGGCCAAATAAACCAATCAGATCAACGAAGCATATGACGTACTAACAGAGCGACGACGAAGAGGAGCCAATTGATAGATTAAACTCTTGCCGAAACCAGTCGGGAGAAGAGCAAAAACATCTTTTCCTCTGAGAAAAGCCTCCAGAGCAGTGTTTTGCTCTTCTTTCAGTGAAGAAATACTCTGTAATTTCCGATAAAACTTGCTTGATAGCCACGCTAATGCTAGTTTCATCGGCTGAAGCCGCCATGTTCTTTAGACTGAACTGTCGCGCTTCTCGTTGCGTCACGCCTCAACCCTCCTCAAAGCCAACGCTGATTGGACGTTCGTTTGGTGAACTGCTCCAAATTTTCTTTAACGGAGAGTCTCCAGACTGATCTGCGAGTGAAACCTTGAAAGCTCGCGAGATCAGGATGGTCTCACGAGGCTACAAGCCTGTGGGGGCGGTGTTATGATCTGGGGTTGCTGCAGTTGGTCAGGTCTAGGTTCAGCAACAGTATGTGCTCAAATAATGAGGTCAACTTACTACCTGAATATACTGAATGACCAGGTTATTCCATCAATGGACTTTTTCTTCCCTGATGGCACAGGCATATTCCAAGATGACAATGCCAGGATTCATCGGACTCAAATTGTGAAAGACTGGTTCAGGGTAGAGTCCTGCAGGGGTCGAGTTTTACCAACCCGCACCCGCCCCAACCCGTTAGGATGACTACCGAACCCGACCCGTCACCCGCGTTTATCTTCAATTCAAATCCGAACCGGACCTGACCCGTTGATATTTAACCCGCAACCCGACCCGTTAACACATCAATTAATAGGCTATAGTACGCTGCGCTGCAGAACAGCGCAGCAGACGTGTATGCACTGACTGTGGCCTTTTTGGAGGGAAGCCCACACTGCCGGCAGGGCTTTAAGCTACAACAAGGGTGACCCCAGTGCCTGATTAATATAACATTTCTGATGTCCATAACAACAGACACGCATAAAAAAAAAATCACCAACTATCCGCCCGCACTAAAAAAATATCCGCCCGACCTCGCTTACCCGTTTATTTTTATTTCTGTATTTTTCACCCTCAAAAGAGCATTTTAGCGGGTGACCCGTCAGGGACCCGCGGGTACCCGACCCGTTGCAGGACTCTAGTTCAGGGAGCATGACACATCATTTTCATACATGGATTGGCCACCACAGAGTTCAGACCTCAACCCCATTGAGAATCTTTGGGATGTGCTAGAGAGGGCTTTGCCCAGCGGTCAGACTCTACCATCAACAATGCAAGATCTTGGTGAAAAATTAATGCAACACTTGATGGAAATAAATCTTTTGTCATTGCAGAAGCTTATCGAAACAATGCCACAGCAAATGTGAATGCGTGCCGTAATCAAAGCTAAAGGCGGTCCAACAAAGTATTAGAGTGAGTGACCTTTTTTTTTGGTGGCTTTTTTTTTTTTGGCCAGGCTGTGTATGAATAAATTTAACTAAATCTATAAACATACTCTTGTTTTAAAACAATTACAGTGAATTCACAATGAACATTGACATCAGACACAGTAATGGAAAATGATTTAGCTCTATCAATGCTACAGTAGTTACGGAGGGTAACGGAAACTTTGAATTGTTAAATCCATGCAAAACTTCTTACCTGGAGAGATATAACATTATCCTTGATCTAAAGTTTGGTCTCAATGTGAACAAATATTACAGACAATATTATTGTATGCACAAAGCCCACATTGTGAATTTGTATTATACTTGAAACTGATTTGCAAAGTTCAAAGGCCTATACCACTTATACTGCAGCGATAGTATCTAGTTCCTACTTCATTGTATCTATTATACTATATCCGTTTGTTGTGCTGTTTTTTTTACATCTCTCTTTGCAGGTGATGAAGCAGACTGAAGATGTTTTATCATTGTCTCCCTTTTATCTCCTCTTTTCTTAATCTTTTTTCCTATTTCTACTTACATCGCAGCGTCCATATTATATAAATACAGATTGCATGAATTATAATAAAGCTGTTTATATGCATAAATCAAGCAGAACACTATGACTATTGCCACACTGCTAGACAGGAAACTATAAAAAAAGAAAAAGAAAAAAGGGCCTATTTATGCAGTCAGTAATACATAAAGTCACCGAACATCATCTAAATCATCAGTTACCAATATTTATTTAGCTTTCCAGCTTAAACATTTTTTGTGTTTTAAGATCTAAAACTTTATTGTTTTTTTTTCTGACACTTTAAACTTTAAAGTTTAAAGAGTTATATGGATCATTTTAGAGCTGGTTTTAAAAGCTGGGGAGAATCAATAACTTGCAGTTCAGTATTACAAAACACGTTTTCAGTTTTAGACCTACCTTCCATGGAGTTTTTCACTGCCAGATGCGCCACAACAGAGCAAAACTGTTACTGGAGACTGGTGCCACACTCTAGTGGACATCAATAGAGTTACACTTTCTAGGTTTGATGGTTAGAGTAAGTGCAATTTCAAAAGGAACTGTTGTGGGAGTTTGATATTTCAGTTGCACTTCTTTGTTTCACCTGATTAATTCCTTTACCCATTAGTGACAAAGAAAACAATCAAAACAAAACTGATAATTGAGAGAGTGAGCAGAAACTAACAGTTACCTCTACATATGAGTAATACTCTGAATGGCTGGAGTGGCTGTAAGGCAGGTAGGATATGATCACTGTGCCCGAATGCATCTCGGGTGGGTTTCCCTGCTCTGACCTGACCTATGCCTGCAGTCTCCTGAGGGGACCCGTGAAGATTGTGTATAGATGAGGACTGTAGAACTATCATTAGTGTCTGCCTCTATGTGCGTCTATGTTGTGTGTTTGTATGTTTCCGTATGGGTGTGAGGGTGGGTTTGTATGAATGTGACTGGATGAATATGAATGTCAGTCTACTTTTCACGTTCAATGTTTGCCTCTCCAGAATCACCCACTGAACATCTTAGCCCCAAGTATGAGCAGTTTAGCCATATCTTGCTTCAATTATTATTAGCAATGTAAGATATATAGAAAAAAAGTTGGAACAACTACAGGCCCTTGCAAGGAAACAGACAGAATATTGGAAAATGTATTATTTTGTGTTTTACTGAAACATGGCTGTAGCAATATGCCACCGGCTCCATTGTCTCTCCACCAGACTTTCCGACCATACAAGCAGACCGAGATTTAAACAGTGTTGGGCACGTTACTTTGAAAAAGTAATTAGTTATAGTTACTAGTTACTTCTCCCCAAAAGTAACTGAGTTACTAACTGAGTTACTCCACAATAAAAGTAACTAGTTACTAGTAAAAGTAACTATTGCGTTACTTTTGCGTTTCTCACCCCCGTAACCCTCACCACCCAGCCCCCACCTTCTCGCCGTGTGTTTCCAAAGCCAGCTGAATAGAGCGGATGACAAAGACAAGAACCTGCAGAGAGTTTAGCATTTATTGCAACTCAACGTAAATGACATCAGGGGGAACGCCATGTGACGTTTTTTAACAGGGCATTCAGATCTGGTGAAATTAATAACTGGGGATGTCTAATTCTGAAATCCTGTGTGTTTGGGTTGTTATAGATACTGCAACATCTATCTATCCATCTATCTATCAAGATGTATACTCTGCGTGTGACATAAAATATGGATCTCCATCCCTGCCACAAAGGCCATCAAATAATGTTTAAAATAAAAAATACAGTAGGTTGAAAAGGCAGAGTATCCATCTATCCATCCAGATTTCTCCCTTTCATTTGATCGTTCACGCTCTCCATAGTTCTCCTGTGGCGCGAGCACAGGGCGACTGTTGCGCGCCTTTAGCGAGCATGCGCGTTTCCTGTCGCTTACGTGTGATGGGGAAACGCAGCTCGACGTAACACCGGTATTTCCATCAGGAGAACACTGTTTTGCTGCTGGAGTCCTCCTCACTCTCCATCTCTCTGTGTCTGCTGTACGTTAACACCCACCAGCGGAAACATGCACCTTCCCAACTGACAGACGGAATCTCACTATACATCAGCCATTCTCATCCTCCCCTCTCTCATGACAAGGCGCGCACCTCTGGATGACCTTAATAGATAATCTTTAATATCTCTTAAACAAAAGTAGCACAAACAATATTTTTTTTCTGCACAAATCTGCACTAACGTTGCACTAACCATTCAGAGTTTTTGACGTGGGTGGGGTGTCAGCTTCACGCAGCTGCGCACGAGTCCTATCATGAAAAAAGGTTCATTGTGCGACCTGAGTAACGCGCAGTAACGGGGTGTCTGCAATTGTAACTGCGTTATAGTTACAGTCAAAGTAATTACTTAGATTACTTGTTACTAAAACAAGGTAAAGGCGTTAGTAACGCCATCACTGGATTTAAAGGCCCGAAAGCTCAAGGTAGGTCGGTTGACAGCACATCTGACCAACAGATGGTATCATCCAGGACATGTTACTGTAAAGTTTTGTATCTACAGCCAGATATTGCACTCTTGCAAATTAGTTTTCATGCATAATATTTACACAAAGAGTTTAGCAGTGTGGTTTTTGCAGCTGTTTTACATGCTACCTGCTGTTGTTGCAGAGACTAAGTGTGATGTCAACAGTTTCATTGTTGCTAAGTGAAAGACACAACAGCCAAATACCTTTGTGGCAATAGCTTGTGATTTTAATCATGCCTCACACTCTAGTAGACGTTCCCACAGGTTTTCAGCTGCTCTACCAGACAGAACAAAACTCTGGATTATTAAGCAAATGTCAAGGACTCATCATATATTTCATATACGTATCTCTAAAGTAAAACCTCCTCTTGGCAAATCGGATGATTTGTTTTCCTCTGCACAGAGTATAAGTTCCTTTAAATGAGGCAACCTGTATTATAGAGAACTCTAAAAATATGGTCACAGGAAGCTGAAGAAACCCTGCGAAGTTGTTTTGAGGCTGGAATATAAGGCTACGACCGGACAAGAAAGGCTAAAGCTTTACTTAAAAATCTTTACTCCAATATAATACAAAGGACAGTTAAAGAAAGAGTGGGCAAAAACTCCTTACGACTTTAGAAATGGATAAACGAAGACAGATTCTACAGGTGAAGAAGGGTTTCTATGCTGCTGCATGACAGGGCTAATTTAATTTTCCCATAGACTGTAAACAAATATTCGTTATCTTATTTTAAAGAAAGTCCAACTAAAGCTTCTATGTTTGATCCAATGTTGATGACGAAACAAATTAACAGAAAATTCTAAAGTTTCAACTGAAACCAGTGATCCAGAAATCACCTTTGAAAAAGACCAAAGCTAAAACTTGAAACTGCTTTTCAAAGGTGAACAGGAAAAAGGAAATGAAACTAAACTTGAGGAAACAACAATATTTGTGCTACATCCTAAAAGCCTAACTTTACTGAACAGTAGCATGCCAGATCATGAAACTGACATTTTATTTGAATAGACCTTTGCTTTATAAATCAATATCTGAGCAAACTTTTCTGCTGGAGTTTAAAATCTTTCTTTCACTTTTTTTTCCTCCCCTTTGTCCCAACTCCATCAGGTTCACTAATAAGGGTTTGATCTCCTTTTATAATTTCCACCCAGCACTGTTCAAGCATGCTGCCAATTCAACCAAAGCTGTTTAAATCAGACAACAGAGGGCTTGTTCTTGGAAATAAGGTCTTCACATTTTGAAGCCTGCTTTTTTCGAAGGGGACAGGATATGCCTCTTGAGTCTTTTCTGGCTAACCACACTGAACCAATGTTGCCCACACAGTATAACAAAAATTATCTAAACATGCTGTTTGCACGGCCATGTCCAACAAAATGCAAGATGCAAATAACTGCAAAGATTAAATTATCTCAGGTTAATTAATGAAAATTTTGATTTCTTTGTAGTCGTGCAAGCATGGACTGCATGCACAACTGCAAAACATCCTCCAGATTGATCTCATCAGTAAAACTTTATCTGCAAGTCTTTTACCATTGACAGATGAAAAGAGGTACACTCTATCCTCTATTCTTCCTTTCACAGAATAACATTTCCATGAGACAGCGATGGAAACAGGGGTAAGAGAGTAGGCTGAAGGAGATGGGGCTGATAGGAACAATCACCTCAAGCTGAGCTGATTTACAGAATAGAAGCAGGAATAGGGAAGAGTTACCATGAGTTACACATGTTACCGCCCGCACAGACCTAATAAAGCGTCTGTTTGACTGGAATATAAGGAAGGTGGACTTGTTTCTAAGCTGATTGATAGAACATGATGGCTCTCGCAGCATTACACCTGACTTAAAGCTGACCTTGACATCTGCATGACTCCTCACTTTTTTTTTCTTTTCTAAACTCCCCACTTTGCAAAATACCAGAAAAAATATCTATATAGTTGTTTTTTTTTGCAACATAGTGAGTAGTTTGTTTTTTTTGTCAGGTTCCTTCCCCTACCTTCTGATCAAAAGTACAGAGACAGATAATATCTGTGGTTTCTCTGCACTCTGGAGGCTCTCACATTTTGCTAATAGCACCAACCTCACCACTGTGTGCACACATTCAGAGGGACTTCGCCTCGAAGTAAACACAGAATCTCTTCACCACTAACCTTGATTATTTTTACCTGGACACACCATGTCTGGAGGAATGAAGCTGCAAGTCCTTCTGATGAATTTCATTAATTATTTACTGCTGACGAGCCAAGAAGAAGATACACAGGTATGGAATATTTGCATTTTTTCCTCCTTTTTTGATTGAAATAATTTTCCATTATGTCAGTATTACTAAAAAATATAGATATTTTTAGCTGCTTGTGTCACATTTTTGGTCTTCAGAGAAGATATTGTTTGTGTGTCATTAAAATTGTCAAGTAATTTTTTATTTTTCATCATAAGTTAAAACATCACTTATGATTTATTTGAAAATATATGCACCCTTGCAGATAAACATTTACATAGGATGATTTAAACCCGTGGTGAATCATTTCAACACTACGTCAGGAAATTGCAGTGGTTTCTGCAGAATGTCTGTCAGTAGCATGTGTTTTTTGTCTGTATGATTATTACAGTAACTCCCTTTAGGAGCTCTGTTTATTATTTTTTTTTTAAAGTACACATCCAGCCTATGTTTCACCAAAAGATCCAGACGGAGTGAAAGGAAGTCAAAGGTTTTACCTGTTGAGTAATACTGATAGAAATTGTTATGAAGGGTCTAAATGTATTTTTTAATCTAACCTCAAGAGAACAAAATGTCATTTGATTTTCAGAAGTTCATTGTATTTAACAAAATGAAACCAAGGTGGGAAAGCTGTGGGTTATTCACTAATTGCATCATTACACCCTGATTCTATAGCTTTATCTGCATCTACTGATACTTTCTCCCCCTTTACTTTATGAAATGTACTTTCATTGTTTGCACCCAATGTTTGCCAAACTTCAGCTGACCACAAAATTCAATTTTGATTTTAAATTGCTTTTTTTTTCCAGCATTCTGCTGAAAAAAGTTACTAAATCCGGGGTCTGCAAACCTGCCTTAATCACCAGCCCTCCACCACCGCTCAGTACAGATGGTGCTGGACATTTAAACCTAAACTGAATGTTAAATTTTCTTTAAAAAATAGTGCTTTATTATGGCCAAATATGCATTTAACTTTTATCAAGTCAAGAATATTTAGCCAGAAGTTCTGTGCTTCATTTAGATGCAGCCTTGCAGACCACCACTCCTGAGCTTGGCTGTGAACGTTTTGGGATATTCATGCCTGAAAATAGAAAGATGAATTTAAGATTGTTGAGAAACAGCCTTAAAACCCTTCCCAGGTTGACGGATAACCACAGTTCGTTGCGGTTGTCGCTCCACTTTGGTATTTTTGCAGCCACTAACAAAACTCCTTGTTTTATAAAAAGGTGGAAGACATTTAATCAAGTTCGTCTAAATGAAAGAGTTTATTTCTTTTTTGTTCTCCCCGGGTTTGATGGACTGATTTTAGAATGTCTTGCAACCCAAATAATTCTAAATATGTTATGATTTGTCCAGATCTTTTACATTTGACTTTAAAATGTCGGTCTTTATTTTTTTTCTCTAAAGTCCTTTCTGTGTCCATTTCTGGACCCATCTAAGTGGTTTAACTCTGTTTCTACCCTTTAACTTCCTCCTGTTGCTCACCATGATTCTTTTTTTCATTCCAGGACTCAAATTTTGACTTAAAAGATTTTTGGGAAGACTCCAACACCACTTACGAATATCCAGATGTCCCGGGTAGTGATCCCTGCGAAACACACATTCCAGGATTCAGCTCTTTAGCCCTGATGGTGGTCTATATGATCGTGTTTGTCATCGGCCTGGTGGGAAACAGTGTGGTGGTCTACGTTGTATGCTCTATGAGTAAAGGTAGAACCAGCACAGATATCTACCTGATGCACCTTGCCTTGGCTGACCTCCTCTTCTCCATCACCCTCCCTTTCTGGGCTGTTGACTCTCATCACGGTTGGATCTTTGGCAACATCCCATGCAAGCTCTTCTCAGGCTTCAAGGAGGCATCTGTTTACAGCGGGGTCTTCCTGTTGGCCTGCATCAGTGTGGACCGGTACATTGCTATTGTGAAAGCCACACGAGTGATGTCATCCCGCCACCTTCTGGTGAAGGTGGTCTGCTGTGTTGTGTGGCTGATATCCAGTTTGCTGTCTCTACCTGTAGTAATTCAAAGAGAGAGCTTCTATGCTCCTGATCTGAACCAGTCCATTTGCTACGAGAATCTAACAGGGGAAAGCAGCGACCGGTGGCGGGTAGGCATCCGAGTTCTGAGGCACACCTTGGGCTTTTTCCTGCCCCTGTTGGTGATGGCCGTCTGCTATGGCTGGACGCTGGTGACTCTGTATAACACGCGCAACCAGCAGAAGCATAAGGCCATGCGTGTCATCCTGGCAGTGGTGGTGGCGTTTATTCTCTGCTGGCTGCCTTACAACATCACTGTGCTGATTGACACCCTTTCCCGAGGTCAGACAATTGAACTAGACTGCAATACCCTCTACAGACTAGAGAGCATGCTGGAGGTGACCAAGGTATTTGCCTTCATGCACTGCATGGTGAACCCTGTGCTGTACGCCTTCATCGGACAGAAGTTTCGGAACGAGTTGCTAACGGCTCTTTACAAACAGGGCATCATTAGCAAGAAGCTCTGGGTGTCTTACAGGAAGGGCTCTGCTGGCAGCTTGGCGAGCTTCAGGTCAAGAAACACCTCTATGTCAGCTTGAATTCACCTTGATGTTTGGTTATTTGACCCTCCCCACAAAAATAGAGGTACATAGAGGGTATTACCGTTGAGCTGCAGTCATGTAAAAACTAGATTATACAACACTTAATTATTTACCAAAAAAAGGGCTCTATGTCACATTACTCATTCAGCAGCAAATCCGACCCTCTCAAATTACATAGACAAGTTTTTGTAAAAAGCAACCCATAAAGGAGAATAGAGGACCTCGCCTTTTCAGCCAGGCCAACAATTTCCTTTAACGAGCCCCCCTTTCAGACACTTAGAAGGGGCATTGCAGTCTAACAAAAGAAGCCAAACGACCTCCATTCCAAAGGGGTGGACCCATTCATCTGTTTCAATTTGCATGTTTTCAAAACAAAAACAAGAGTTTGTTGGGCTACGGTATAAAACCTCGAACTTAACGCTATTCCTGATATTTTGAATTGTAAAAAGATTCCTGGAATCGGAAATGAAACGTCTTCAAATTTGGAATCAAAGTACAGTGGATTGTTTTAAATTTTCTTTTTTTTTTAAACATGCTGTGATGTGATAACATAAAGCCAGGGCTTGTAGATAAGAAGCGTCTGTTCCCAAACAATCAAGAAAAGGTTACATGGCCATAATTAAAATAAGGAGTTACACTATATTGCCAAAAGTATTTGCTCACCCATCCAAATTATTGGAATCAGGTGTTCCAATCACTTCCATGGCCACAGGTGTATAAATTCAAGCACCTAGGCATGCAGACTGTTTTTACAAACATTTGTGAAAGAATGGGTCGCTCTCAGGAGCTCAGTGAATCCCAGCGTGGAACTGTGATAGGATGCCACCTGTGCAACAAATCCAGTCGTGAAATTTCCTCGCTCCTAAATATTCCACAGTCAACTGTCAGCTGTATTATAAGAAAATGGAAGTGTTTGGGAACGACAGCAACTCAGCCACGAAGTGGTAGGCCACGTAAACTGACGGAGCGGGGTCAGCGGATGCTGACGCGCATAGTGCGAAGAGGTCGCCAACTTTCTGCAGAGTCAATCACTACAGACCTCCAAACTTCATGTGGCCTTCAGATTAGCTCAAGAACAGTGCGCAGAGAGCTTCATGGAATGGGTTTCCATGGTCGAGCAGCTGCATCCAAGCCATACATCACCAAGTGCAATGCAAAGCGTCGGATGCGGTGGTGTAAAGCACGCCGCCACTGGACTCTAGAGCAGTGGAGACGCGTTCTCTGGAGTGACGAATCGCGCTTCTCCATCTGGCAATCTGATGGACGGGTCTGGGTTTGGCGGTTGCCAGGAGAACGGTACTTGTCTGACTGCATTGTGCCAAGTGTAAAGTTTGGTGGAGGGGGGATTATGGTGTGGGGTTGTTTTTCAGGAGCTGGGCTTGGCCCCTTAGTTCCAGTGAAAGGAACTCTGAATGCTTCAGCATACCAAGACATTTTGGACAATTCCATGCTCCCAACTTTGTGGGAACAGTTTGGAGCTGGCCCCTTCCTCTTCCAACATGACTGTGCACCAGTGCACAAAGCAAGGTCCATAAAGACATGGATGACAGAGTCTGGTGTGGATGAACTTGACTGGCCTGCACAGAGTCCTGACCTCAACCCGATAGAACACCTTTGGGATGAATTAGAGCGGAGACTGAGAGCCAGGCCTTCTCGTCCAACATCAGTGTGCGACCTCACAAATGCGCTTCTGGAAGAATGGTCAAAAATTCCCATAAACACACTCCTAAACCTTGTGGACAGCCTTCCCAGAAGAGTTGAAGCTGTTCTAGCTGCAAAGGGTGGACCGACGTCATATTGAACCCTATGGATTAGGAACGGGATGTCACTTAAGCTCATATGTGAGTCAAGGCAGGTGAGCAAATACTTTTGGCAATATAGTGTATAAGAAGAATCAAGGCATTATTACCAGATGTAAAATAAATGTGATAGCTACCAATATCTGAAGAAAAACTGCCACTAAAGGGTTAGAGGGTGACATGAAATGAATAAAAAAAGCCATCAGATGAGAAGTAGAGATATTTGGCTATCAATACCACCACCTTGTTTGACAGAACGGAAAGAGAAGAATATCAATACAGACACCTTAAAGATAGAAGATATTGAATTAGCTATGAGCTCCTTTATACCAGGTATGGGCAATTCCAGTTTCCGGAGGTCGGAATCCTGCAACTTTTAGATCCGACCTTGGTCCAAAACACCAGGAAAGAAGAACGGGCCATATTTTGTGTTATTTCTCTGACATTAAAGTCCTAAAAAGCAAAATAATCTTTAGAGTCTATAAACGAAAGAGGGAACGAAAAAGATTAAATATTTCTTACCAGGAACAGTCATATTTCAGGCTTTCGAAAGCTTTATATAGGTGCTAATTTCCAAAAAATGTTAATCTTAAGGTCAAAACCCCAAAATAGAGTCCTGCTTCTGAAGCTATTCTCGTTTTGACATGTGATGTTTGATGTATAAAGTCAACCACTTCACACCTTTCAAATTCTGTGAACATGACAGAAGTCAAAGATCTGTTTCAATGGAAAATTAACCATCAAGTGCAGAATGTGAGCTGTTGTTGCACAGCATTAGCCAAATGTGCAGTTATCAAGATTTTATGGTTGCCCGTTTTTCCAAAACAGGTGCTCTGAATGTAAAGGAAGCGTTTGTTGTTGTTTTTTTTTTTTGGCTTTGCTGCTTTGCGTGATAAGTGTTTTTTTTTTTATGTGTTTTGCCCCGCTCCTTGAGATCTTACCCCCAGATAAAACATCTTGTGAAGAGGAAGAGATGTTGAAACCACTGTTTTCACAACTGCGGAAAGATGTGTGCTTTGTGATGAATGACTGTCATTTTAGTCAACATTTCTGTAGAAACAGCTACATTTATCGCCACTGTTTTTAAACTCCATGTATTATTCTTTCATTTATTTTTTTATTTTTCACTTTTATAATCATCTCTTTGGATTTGCACAGGAGCATTTAAACGAGCCTGCATTTCCGTGTGATCATTGTTGTAATTGACAAGATTATTATTTTCTCATTGTTCTCTACTGAATTCATCACATGTTCATATAAAAAGCAACTTTATGAAAATACATGTACAGATCCAGATGTTATAAAAAAAAAATAAACATATTTTCATGTAACAGTGTCTTGTTTACCTTAAATGAGCCTTTCTATTATTATTTACACACACACATGTTAAATTTACTTGCACAATTTCTTTTTTAAGTTCATGAACTTAAAGATAATTTGTGCTACTTACCAATATTTATTTAAAAATATTTCTTCATCCTCAGGTTCCTGTTTTTCTTTGTGGTTTGAAGGTGGTGATGCTGTTGGACCTGCTCTGTAACTCACTTTTTAAATTTCCGGCTAACAAACAAAAAAACTAAACAAAGAAAAACCCTCTCAAAACAGAGATGAACAAAAACATGGGATCCAGTTCATTGGTCTCTACAGTTTATTCGTTGTTCCAAAAAAGTAAAAAAAAGAATCCACCGGACTTTGTTTCCAAGTTTGAAGATGTTACGCTTCCCATCCAGGAACCTTTTTCAATTCAAAATCTCAGAAATAGCGTTAAGTTTGCGTTTATAAAGTCTCAAACTCAATGCTATTTCTGACTATATATATATACTTAAACAATTTCTTTTGTAGGTAATAGCGCAATCTTTCCATTAAAGATGCACGTGACTCTTGGTTCAGAAGCATGCAAGTTAGACTCACTTCAGCTCTGTCAGTTGTTTTTTAATGTGACCTTGCAACCCAACAAACTTTCTTTCCTCTTGATCAAGACTCTTTATTTTCCAAAATCAAAACAAACTTCGATTTTCTTACCACAATATGACGTGACAGGAAGATCATATCGACTGATTTGGTTCCTTTTTGCCACTCAAAAAACAACAATAATCAAAAGCGGTCAAAAACTGTATGGCTGCGCTGACTGAATCCAAGAGCTCACCCGGCCCCAATAGCCAACTCCAATATAATCCAGGTGCTGCAATCACCTAGCCTTGTGAGACCATCCTGATCTCGCAAGCTTTCAAGGTTTCACTCGCAGAACAGTCTGGCTACTCTTCGTTAAAGAAAATTTGGAGCCGTTCACCAAACGAACGTCCAATCAACGTTGGCTTTGAGGCGGGTTGAGGTGTGACGCAACGAGAAGCGCGACAGTTCAGTCTAAAGAACATGGCGGCTTCAGCCGATGAAACTAGCGTTAGCGTGGCTATCGAGCAAGTTTTATGGGAATTACAGAGTATTTCTTCACTGAAAGAAGAGCGAAACACTGCTCTGGAGGCTTTTCTCAGAGGAAAAGATGTTTTTGCTCTTCTCCCAACTGGTTTCGGCAAGAGTTTGATCTATCAATTGGCTCCTCTTCGTCGTCACTCTGTTAGTACGTCATATGCTTTGTTGATCTGATTGGTTTATTTGGCCCGTCTATCACCAACATAGGCCAATCAGCTAACAAGTATTTTCGCCCCTTCCCAAAATTACTTCAACGGAAGGTTTCCAGATGGATATGCGGAGTAAATCCAGCAAATCCATCTGGCGGAGTCAGGTTAGCAGTCACCTGTCCATAATGAAGGGGCGGAGGCGAGAAGCAGCGTAAATTATGCATGGCAGCAAAACAAATTCATAATTTTATAATTAAGTCAGTCAACTCATACTTTAAACCAAAATATTTTATGTTCATATATATCATACCAAAACCAGACAAAAATAGTCAACTAGAAATAAATATTCAATCATAAATTAAGCAATTGGCTCCAACAACAGTAGGTTGGTATATCTATATCTATATATCTATATCTATATATATATCTATATATATATATATATATATGTATGTAGTATATGAATGATCTCAACTTTGTTCAAGATCATAATTTTGGGAATAAATGTAAAAATGTAGAAGAACATTTGGATTATGATGTTAAATATTATTGGTATTTCACTTTGCATAAGTTCCAGAAACACATGTGCCCACAATTACTTTCAGGTTTGAGAGGGGGTGTTAAGTATTCACAGGCATATATTTTCCAAAAATCATAAGCAGCCTTGTTTTTCCTAATGCATCTGCTTATAAGAATTTTTGTGCAGACTGAATTTGCTTTGCAAATGCAAGAAGTGTAAGCTTTTTTTCATTATTGATTTAGATATTGATATTTTTGCAAGCCCTGTTTTATGTTGGTGTATAAATTAGATATTTTTTCTAGTTAATTGTAAGATTTCATGTTGGTTCAGTTGTGTTTTTTCTTTTTGTTTTTGGACTTGTAGGACCAAAGTTCTGGTGTTTAACAAAAAAAAAAATATTGTACAGTTTATTAATTCCAGTAATCTAAGAATCTTACATAAACAATGAGACACCATGCAAAAAGACTGAAACCTTCTCAGTTTGGTATAGCACAAGGTTTCTCTTCCTGAGAGAGACAGCACACCTGCAAGTTAGAAAGAAGAAGGTTCACAGCTGCCAAGTTTCAGAAAATGACAAAAGGCAGCAAATGCCTTTTTTGATATTGATTCAGACCTTAAGACCAATTGCCTCACTTATATTCCAACTGCTCTAACTGCACTCGTGGCCTTTTATTGCTAACTTTAATAAAACAGGAACTAAAAATGAAACAAGAAATTGATAACAGAAGCAGTTCCAGTAAATTTTTACAGGGAGACCACTGTACACTGCCTACATCTACATTTTCAAAATAAATCACTGAAGAAAGAGCACATTTTTATGAGACGCTTGATAATAAAGCTACGCACATATTTATACAGCTGTACTGTTTAAATTATTTAATGCTGTACATAATATATACATTAAAGGGGTTGAACAGTTGATCTTTATCTTTAATTACATATAAGACTCCTAAATGACTGCAGAGACAGACTCGACCCCATAAAACACCAAATCGAATTTATAAAAGAGCCTACAATCTGCTTAAGTCCACTTTAATTGTTGGATATTGTATTTTTTTTGCCACTTTTTTGTTTATATAACTGTGAAAAAAAAGTGGGACTTTCTAGTATGCTATTTATTAAAAGGGGGTGGAGGGGTATCATTTTTAGAAAAAAACGATACTTGATTGTGAAAGTTAATATAAATTTCAGATCACTCTCTGCATGGGCGGTTCTCAGTGCCCTGTAGAAGGAGAAGAAGTGCAGTTTCCCTTTAAATTAAGGAGGTAAGGCTATTTGTAGATGAAATAAGATGATTTATTTTTTAAGAAAGAAAAAAAAATCTTTCTTTTCTTAAAAAAAAAAAAAAAAAACTAGTGTTGCGCCGCTGCCATTTTTGGCCCAGATACCATCTGTTTAAAATAGATGTGTGTGTATATATATGAAGAACTGCATACTACTTGGATGTAAAATAATTGCTATCATGGCTTTGTCAAGATGCTGCCTACCTTTGTAAAGCAGGAAATAGACTAAAACAAAGAGAATCCAGAAGGACTTTTTATTGCCTACCTTGAATGGGTGACAATATTTGAATAAACTTTAGGCTCTCCGTTCTCCAGCAAGCAGGATAAAATTGAGTGGGTTTTAAATGTCGGAGACAAATGTGTGTGAAATACAGTTAGAGAGACTAATGCTACATTTAGACCACACGGAGCAGGAGCAGCAGAAGCAGCTGGTTTACATGCAAAGTCAATGATTGATCCCATAATGCTTTGCAAGGAGAGCTCTCCGTGAGAAAGGTGAGCTTAAATGATTCACCACAGATATATGCCAGAAAGTGCGCATTTGCAGAAAAATATAGTTAAAGGGACAAGCAGGTAGGACAGCCTTACATAAACATATCACCAGAATGATTGGCAATTAGGAGGACCTCTTATTTAGATTATCCACCCGGAAATAAAGGCTTTTCCTCAATACTTTTAATAGTTTGAAAAGGTTCAGAATCCAACAAAGCTACAGAGCAATGGTTTATCCTGCACAAAGTACAGCAACACTGAAAAAAGACCTAAACCAGAAAATTTTCCTTGGCTGAACGAACTGCTGAAGCTATTCATTATTAAACCCAGCAGTCACACACTGCTGTTGTTTCCTCAGCGTATTTACCAATTTGTCTTTGCCGTCCTTATTATCATAATTTGGTGAGTAGGCGGTGCTTTCTTGTGGCTCCTCCTAAATAGAGAAAATCAGTTAGGATACATAACTGTATGTGTAACTTTTGTTTGTGCAGAAAGCTTTAGTCCCAACCTGACAGCTCTGTCAATAGCCGATCCGTCCAAGAAGCACGATCCGCATCCAGATATACAGATATACATCCGGGTCGCTCACAATTAAATTTTCTTAAAAAGTCAAAAATGATGTTTTCCCTCCCCAAAAATAGTAAACGTACTAAAATAAATGCATTAAAATCCTTTCTGTTTTATCAGTCTTCTCTGCCCGATCCGCACCGGAAATGGGATCCTATGCTACTTCAGGGAGCTAGCCTTAACGTCTTTGGATTTAAACATAAATCTAGTCTTTTTGAGTTTTGTTTTCCTTTTGTGTTAACATTCTGGTATATAGTGCGTAATCTAAAGAAAGACACAACTAAAATGCAGATAAACATGGTTTAATCATATTTTGCCAGACTGCTCTGAGCATGTCCCATGATGATGTCAGAGAAGCAGTGTAATGAAGAAAAGAAAAATGCATAAAAATTGTATCACAAAAGTAATAAAACATTTTTTAAAGATGTGTATTAGCATTTTTTAGAGAGTTAAAGGGGAACGCCATTTTTTTTACATTGGCCCCTTGATTTTACGTTATTCCATCATGTTCTACCCACCCATATGAGTTTTGTGCCATTTGGAGCTGTTCTGAAGATATTCCGTTAGGTTATATCCAAGTAAAGTCTTCCTATGGGCAACGACTTGAAGGCACAAACTAAACTGTTCATAATTTATTCTTTATGGTACGCCAGCAATTATAACATGTAGGCCAATCACTGTCCCCCAGACATCTGCGGTTATATTTTTTATATTTATATTTTTAAAAACAAGGCAGCGCATGTATAACGTCATCCGCGCGCCGGACTGGAGTTGTGACAGGCAGCCCGGGCCACAGGTGGCTACGCTCGACCCCTTATATTCATTCGGCTAGCTAATCTGGTTCAATTCCATTTCGAGAGCAAGATCATCTGTAGTAGTAGCACTAGCCATCTTCCAGGCATGCGAG
Source organism: Cyprinodon tularosa (assembly GCF_016077235.1). NCBI lineage: Eukaryota > Metazoa > Chordata > Actinopteri > Cyprinodontiformes > Cyprinodontidae > Cyprinodon > Cyprinodon tularosa. The sequence continues at coordinate 1,804,820 of NW_024038669.1, forward strand.
TAAAACTAGCAGCAGTTCAGCGGACAGGATGAATGAATGGTAGCAGACGCGCGCGGATGACGTCATACACACATGTTTGATTTTCTCCTGACTTTACGATTCCTGATCGGGAGTTTGTCGCGAGAGGCTGATTACCCCTTGTTACCCCCTGTACACTACACAACGCACGATCAGGCTGAAAAATTCTCGCAAGACAGCAAAATCGCCCCGAAAAGGGCAAAGAATTGCACACTGTACACGGCTTAAGGGGCAGGTCTAAAGGGGCGACCCCATGCCAATTATTGGTTACCAATACCAGGTGATTTGTTGTTCCAATGTGGATGCAATTCACCGCATCTGAAACAAACACTTTTGCTCTAAACCAAAAGGTTGCAGTTATACTATCATGCCAAATGCCATACTTTGACAGACTTTTGAAAGCCAAGGTAAATTTGCTTTCCTGTTTGGGCCCTCCCAAACCCAGTACTTTCCTGCTTACGCTGGGCTTTTGTCCCACCAGTGGTACCAGTAACTGTAGAGATCAGTGTACAAATATTGTTTTTATACCTTTATTTTGTCACTAAATATGTTTTAAGACATTTTCAAGCAAGAAAGTACACCTCAAAGCTTAAGCCTTATGATTTAATCAGTGTTGAAGCAGAAAGGGTTGCTTCTTTTTGAGGGGAGTCCTACAGCAAACCGCAGCCATAACATCCATCAGTCAGTTAGCCATTACCCTTTAATCATTTTAACACACAATTGTGTTTTAATGTGTTTTTAAGAAAAAGGTTACCACAAAAGGTAGTCCTTTTAGTCAGTTTATCAAGATTAAGATTATACTTTTTAATATGCTTTTTGAGTGGCAAAGTCCTGCTGACAGACCAGTCTGACTGCGAAGCCTGCTAAGCTATCTGGGGTCCCAATTCAGAAATTGAGATTAAACTATTTTAAATAGAAAGCAGTTATCCTGAGTCAACTTATTTGTATTTGTGATAGAAAGCATGAGTGCTAATTAATGGAATGCAGAGAACATTAATTTGTTTTCACCATTGCAAAAGGAGGAAAATAATCTGTCTCAAAGTGTGCATTCCATGCATATAGACTTACAACATTAATTACTCCATACAATGATGACAAAGATCATTAAAAGCACTAAAAAAGTACCCCACAACGGTTTGTATGGGAAGCACCCTGGTTGGATGGTGATGTCCCAGATATCCAGAATTTCCCCATTGTGGGACAATAAAGGGATATTCTATTCTATTCTATTCTATTGTATATCGAAATTAAAAATTATTAGAGCTTAAATACAAACACTAAAAAAATAAACCACTCTGGTTCAATTTGGAGGTTAGTAGCGGCATGGTTGATGACCCGAAAAACCATCTGGATGACCTAAAAAAAATATCTCTAATACCTTTTGAAAAAGTAGCTCAAAGAGTATTTTTAACTGCGCAAAACCTGCTTTAATGAACAACAAACCTTTCAATCTATTTGCCAAGTTTCTTTTCATGTGGATTACATCTCAGTGTTGGGATATTTTACCAGTAGATTATGATTATATTATTAACTAGAACTGGAAGTTGTAGGTAATTAATAGATCATTCAAAATAGAGGGTAAAACTAATTAAAGATTATTAGTTGAATGATTATAACTGTAATTTGCTTTCTCACCAGGATTCTTGGTCTTTTACATCCAAGATGGACCCCTGGACGGACTGTTCAAAATCCAGTAGTAAATTAGGTTATGGCTATCAGCAGAGTTATTAATCACCAAACATAGAAAACTGTCTTTGTTTATTCAAATGTTACCAAAAGGGGAGGTGAGTCTGACCTGAGTAATAGATTGTTCAGTTCACACAAACTAATACAGGTTAAAATATTGATGTCTTTATTTCTAATAAGCAAGGATTAGAGCAAATCGAACATCTATGCTAACAGTACATACTGCTAGAAAAGAGTCGTTTCAAAGAATTTCTCAGGAAGTGTCCAAGTTTAGCTAGTGTCAGGGCTCCAGTCTGTGTGTTTGTTTTTGTGTTGTTCTCCCTTCCACCAACAGGAGGCGCCTGGTTCCGGTTCGCCTCCTCACACACCTGCTGACGGTTACCTCGTTAACGGAGTGCTCTTAAGCTGCTGACTGCCACTACCTCCACGCCAGAGTGTTTGCCAGTTTTTGGTACCCTAGCCAAGCTGAGTTTTCTCTGAGTAAGACTGAGTTCTTGTCTCCCTGAGTTTTAACTTTGTTTTTTGTATTTGCCTCTCGGCAGGAAGTCATCCTGCAAACTGGACCTTTTCGGACCTCCACTCCAAGAAGGAATCAACTGAGCCTTAAACTGAGCCAGGATTCAAACAGGAGGTTTGGATCCAGTCTCCTTGAGAGTATGTTGAAATTACTCTCTCAACAAGGGAATCATCTTCACTATGATCCGTTCAAGTACAGCAGGAAATCTGAGTGGCAATCAGCGTCTCCGTTCACCTACACCGTCCGAGTTCTGGGTAAACCCTGTTCCACCCTCCGCCGAATCAGACAAACTCTGGAAAACAGCACACAGATTGGAGTCAAAGATCCTTCACTTCTCTGGAAACGTGAGTCAACAACCAGTTGCTCTTCAAAATCAACGTATGAAATTTCTCACTGAGCCTGAACTAATAGTCTGTCTTCCCCTCACCTTCCAGTTCCGGCAGAGCTGTGTTCAGAGCCACACGGCCCCAATGCTTAACCTCTTCAATAAAACCTGTGAAACTTTTCGTCTGTGTCTCTGGTTTTCTCTACATGTGGGTCCGAGCCTTAGATAAAATCATGACAGCTAGATGTATTAATGCATTCGGTAGTGCTGGTTCAACATAGCAGCAGGTATATGTGAATAACAATAAATACAGTTAAACAGTGTTTTTTTCATTCAGCTTACAATTGCATTAAACAATACAGCATTGCAGCACTATGGTTAGCTTAGATAGCATTTAAGACTTAGCTAGAGGGTGGCACTTTACTGAGACAAAGGCCAATTCTCAAGAACGCGAGTATGGACTTGTGCTCTCGCCAAGTATGTTCTTGAGAAGAACACAGGAAAGTGTGGACTGTGGGAGAACGGGAGCACATAGCATAAATAGCAGTGCATGCTGGGACAGGTGTCAATCTATAGAACGGACAAGTCTGTATGAAGCATGCTGGGTAAATAGGGAGGGGTGAGAACAACATCCGGGGACTTTGTCCGTTCTCTGTCTGCTGTTCTTGTGAATTGGAACAGTACTAGTGCTGAGGATGATGACGTTTTAATGAGTAGACGAGAGCGCACAAGTACACATATTGAGAAACAGCCAAAGGGCGTTTCTCAATATGCGTTCTTGAGCGTTCTCGTGTGCTCGTGTGCTCGTGTACTCGTGACACGTCATCAGCCTCAGTCCGAGTACCGTTCCAATTCTCAAGAACGCCAGATCGAGAACGCATCAAATCCCCGGATGTTGTCCTCGCCCTGCCCTCTTTATCGAGCATGCATCCGGGGGAAGATTTGTGCATTCTTCAGACTGACCGCTTCCCCAGAATGCCCCGCGGCCGCAGCTTGATTCAAGACAGCGCTCACAGTGTTAAGTTAAACATTCGCTTTTCTGCTGCTGTTGTTCTTCAAAAGTACGTTTTGAAATCGTTTGAGGCGATAACATTATACATTTAAGCCTCCCTGTGTGGCCTGTTTACAGAGCTAGTGTGAAATAAAAAAAAAAAGTCCGACGTTGAGCAGACCAGAGTGACCAGCAGACCTCCGAGGGTAACCGCAGCCAGGGCTAATGTTACCCCGTCTGTAGTGCACTTCTCTCGTTCTAGTTATGTGTGAACTACCGCTCGTTCTGATGGCGGTTTTTTGCGGTTCGGTAATTTTTTTTAATGTTTTTTAAGCTTTAGAAATTAAAAATATTGTTTTCAAAATGTTTTGTGTAGGGAATAAATAGTTTTGACTGTTAAAGAAATGCTAAAGAACGTTGCATGTGATGACGTCACGAGTACGCTTCTGTTCCAATACACATACGTGCTTGCATTCTCGTCAAGTCCGATCTTCCTGCGTTCTCGCCAAGAACGGACTTGACAAGAACGCGAGTACGTACTAGCGTTCTCGTGAATTGAGAAACGGTCAAAGAGTCATAACACCACAAAATGGCTGCCCCTACCATATGGTCAAAGGAGGTGGAGTTAGCACTGCCAGAGAGCACAATGGACCATAAAACTCATAAAATGTCCACTCCTACCATGTGACCAAAAGGGGAGCGTTGGAATACGAGTGTGGGCACACAGAATGGTTTACAAAACTCATAAAATGGCCGTCCCTACCCCACGCTGCCACAATGAGACTTATGCTGTACGATTTTTTGCCATTTTTGGGCCAATTCTCCAGTTGTGCACGAATTTTTGGATCAGGCCAACTTTCAGCCTGATTGAGCTTCGTGTAGTGTACAGTTATTATTTTTTATTTATATTATTTACAAATGAGAAACATACTGCTAGTTTGATAATCTTGAAGTGTGGGGTTTTTTTTTTGTCTTTTATTCTATGAACATTTTTGGGACTGTCTTTTCAAAACCTAAACACCTTGTGGCACAGGTTTAATCACGTCGTGTCGGTAATAATTAAGATCACCTGTTTTGTTCACCTGAGGAGTTTCAGTGAGTGGGTGATGGGGGGGTGTCTACTTTTTACTGACAGATCCGTTTTATGCTGCATTGCAACTGGTGTGAAGATCAGTATCAGTAAAAGGATCTTAATCGCAGCTTGGACTGGAGTTTTGAATAGCGAGGGTGGATGTCAAAAATAAACTGTAAACGTAGGAGTAAAAAGAACCATTACTGTCTGCAATATTTTTAGGACTGTGCACCAGCAGAGGTGTAAAGGCCAACTTTATCTGAAATCAGAAAGTTAATCAGAAAGCAGTTCTACATCCTGTTTCATGTTTAAACTCCATTTTTTTTCTCTGCTTCATATATATATGCTATTTTGCTAATGGTTAGGTTTGGGGCTAAGGTATTAATTAGGGTTAGGATTAGGGAAGCATTGGTAATGGTTAGTTTTAGGGTTAGGGCTTAGGAAGAGTTTAAAATGATTGAAAATCATTTTTTTTATTTTTTTATTTGGAACAATGGAAATCAATGGGAGCCATGTATGTACATATATACATATATACATATATATATATATATATATATATATATATATATATATATATATATATATATATATATATATATATATATATATATATATATATATATATATATATATATGTATATATATATATATATATATATATATATATACATATATATATATATATATATATATATGTATATATATATATATATATATATATATATATATATATACATATATATATATATATATATATATATATATATATATATATATATATATATATATATACATATATACATATATATATATAAATAACTGTTTTCTCCCCCCTCGTGGGGTGGTATGTGTCATCCTCAAGCTCGTGTCCTCTACCAGAGGCCTGGGAGTTTGAGGGTTCTGCGCAGTATCTTAGCTGTTCCTAGGACTGTGCTCATCTGGACAGAGACCTCTGATGTTTTACCTGGAATCTGCTGTAGCCACTCTCCCAGTTTGGGGGTCACAGCCCCCAGTGCTCCAATTACCACTGGCACCACTGCTGCTCTTACTTTCCACATCTTTTCTAGCTCCTCTTTCAGTCCTTGGTATTTCTCAAGCTTCTCGTGTTCTTTCTTCTTGATGTTGCTGTCGCTTGGGATTGCCACATCTATCACTACTGCCTTCTTCTGCTGTTTGTCGATCAACACGATGTCTGGTTGGTTAGCCATCACCTGTTTGTCAGTCTGGATCTTGAAGTCCCATAAGGGTCTTAGCTCGGTCATTCTCAACTACCTTAGGAGGTGTCTTCCATTTTGACCTTGGGACTTCCAGCCCATACTCATGGCAGATGTTCCTGTACACTATGACAGCTACCTGGTTGTGGCGTTCCATGTATGCACTTCCTGCCTGCATTTTACACCCTGCTGTTATGTGCTGTATTGTTTCAGAGGCATCTTTGCACAGTCTGCATCGGGGGTCCTGCCTGGTGTGGTAGACCCTGGCCTCTATTGATCTTGTACTGAGTGCCTGTTCTTGTGCTGCCATGATTAGTGCCTCTGTGCTGTCCTTCAGTCCAGCCTTTTCCAGCCACTGGTAGGATTTTTTGTTATCAGCCACTTCTTCTATTTGTCTGTGGTATACGCCGTGCAGCGGCTTGTCCCTCCATGATGGTTCTCCTTCCTGTTTCTTGTCCTCACTTTCGGTTTTCTCCTGCCTGAGGTACTCACCGAGCCATTTGTCTTTGGGGGCCATCTTTCTGATGTACTCCTGGATCTTAGTTGTTTCATCCTGGACAGTGGTCTTGACGCTCACTAGCCCTCGGCCTCCCTCGCTACGCTTGGTGTACAGTCTCAGAGTGCTGGATTTGGATATATATATTTGGATATATATATATATATATATATATATATATATATATATATATATATATATATATATATATATATATATATATATATATATATATATATATATATATATATATATATATATATATATATATATGTGTGTGTGTGTGTGTTTTTCTTTTTTGTAACAATTTAACCCCCAGGGGGCGGAGACAAGCTTGTGCGCAGGGCCCAAACAGGTTACCAAGGTAACAGCATAAAAACAGCTCTGCTAAACCTTTGTAGCTTCGGTAGGGATAAACGGCGTCAAGTGTCCCACAGGATCGAGGATATTTTCACCATAACTGAGGTAATTCTGCTGTAAACTGATGGATGGTTTCTTATGCTCAGGTTAAAGATTTAATTTTGATCCCAAAGAAGCAAACGGCGGCGGTCAGAGCCGCCGTGGAAAAGCGGTTTCCAATTGAACACGTTATTCCACGTCTGCTTCCGCTTTTACTTCAAAATAAAACCGTTATTCAACTTTTCAACGTTATTTAGTTCGTGGTATCATTTATCTGAATCTAATGATGACATAACTTTTTCTTTATGCTTTCAATATTTTGAGAGCAAATTAATTTACTAATAATTTCTATGCATGATCGTAGCTTGTTGTTGTTTACCTGAAAAATTGGGAAAAAAAGATACATTCCACATATCTTACATTTTTTAAATACTTCTTTTATATTGTATTTTTCTTCTTTGATTGTTTTTGTGGTCTTAAAAACAATCATGATTGAATGATTGATTGGTCAACTGCCTACAATTATTATGTATTATTAATTATAAATAACAAGCAATAATATTATAATATCTTTTTATGGTTGCTCCTGCTCAAATCAAGGTATGGTGAAGTTTATTCCTCTGATAATTCCACCTTTTAATAGCTACTAGTTAGAAGTTTACAAATCTATTATTTTCTCAAATACAAACAATACCAAATGCACAAAAATAAAACAATTTTTAAGTTGGAAATAAAGATAGCAAACAATAATAGTAACATTCTTTTAATAACACCAAACATTTTGTAGCTTGTGATATTTTTTAACTAAGTGATATTATAAATTATGCATATTTGCATCTTAAATTATAACCCCCATCCAGGCATTTTTTTCATTGCAGGTACATTTTAGGTTTGTGTCAAGCAACAGTTTGTTCACTTCAAACTCAAACAATGTTGACTATACAAATGAGTTATTATAAAAGTTGTCTAAGACAAATTTATTGATTAATTTCGAATTAAACACACTTTTTTATAGATGTGATTTAGAAATAAATAAATAAATAAAAAGAATAGAGAAATAAATACAGTTCCTGCATGGAGCATTTCAAAAAAGACTCCCTCTGTAGTATCGGTATCAGCGAGTACCAACCAATAGGGCACCGATACCATTTTGAGAGCCAAAAGTTTCTTCAACTATTGTCACCCATTCCAGGTAGGCAATAAAAAGTTCTACTGGATTCACTTTGTTTTAGTCCTTTTCCTGCTTTACAAAGGTAGGCAGCATTTGACAAAGCCATGATGGCAATTATTTTACATCCAAGTAGTATGCAGTTATTCATATATACACACATCCATTTCAAACAGATTGTATCGGCCAATACTGCACAGCCACTTATCGGGGCCAAAAACTTGCATCGGCACAACACTAATTTTAATCCATACTTCATAAATTACTTAAATGTATTTGTAAGATTTTAAAATCTTAGTTTGTGAAAATGAATCTTTTCAGACCTTGTGACCAGTTTTTCAAAGGTGCAAAAAAAAAAAAAAAAAAAAATAGATAGTAAAGTATAGTATTTGTCTCAGAAAAGTTTTATTAAATGTTTCATTTTTCAATTTTTTCATTATTCAATTTTATTTATATTCATTTCTAACTTAATTAAATGTTTCATTGTTTTTATATTATTATTTAATTGTATTTATATTATTTTTTTCTTTTATTTTTAATTATATTTTTAATATTATTAAATTTTATTTATATTTATTTCTAACTTTGATTAAATCTTTAATTATATTTATATTATTATTTAATTTTATTTATATTATTTTTTGATAAAATTTTTAATTATATTATTATTTAATTTTATTTATAGTCATTTTAAATTAAAACAAATATTCGAATGTAGAGAAGGTTACCGGCACTGAAGTTGATTAAGAATCTTTTATTGTGAAATGTATTATCTTGTACCGGAAGTAACGTAGCATAAGCAGCGGTAGCTTAGCATGCTATCTTTAGCAGCTTTTCCTCTGAGTTGACCGCTTCATTCATCATCATGTTCTGTTTGAACTGCGCTTCTGTTGTTGATCTTGTGTTATTGTGCTAACGGGGAACCATCTGGGTAAAGCTCTTTATGACGCCCCGCAGGTTAGCAGCGCTGCTAGCAGCTGTGATTTAAAGCCTGGTTCTGTTGGAGCTCCGCAGGTTCGGACCCAGTCGGCATGTCCAGTGACCTGGCTGGTGTGTGGGAGGTCGCGCTGAGCGACGGAGTCCACAGGATCGAGTTCGAACATGGGACGACCACCGGGAAAAGAGTGATCAGTGTGGACGGAAAGGTGGGTCTAAACATATATCTAAACAGCAGGCATGAAACAATCAGAATAGTCGTAATTAAATGATTATTGAAATAATCAATTATTTTGTAACAGTGGTGGTTCTAGGCCAAATGTGCCAGGGGCCCAGGAGGGGGCCAGGGGCCCTGGATGGGGCCAGCATGTTTTCATGGGAGCGACACCAGGCAAAGAATTCAAATACACTATATTGCCAAAAGTATTTGCTCACCCATCCAAATTATTGGAATCAGGTGTTCCAATCACTTCCATGGCCACAGGTGTATAAATTCAAGCACCTAGGCATGCAGACTGTTTTTACAAACATTTGTGAAAGAATGGGTCGCTCTCAGGAGCTCAGTGAATTCCAGCGTGGAACTGTGATAGGATGCCACCTGTGCAACAAATCCAGTCGTGAAATTTCCTCGCTCCTAAATATTCCACAGTCAACTGTCAGCTGTATTATAAGAAAATGGAAGTGTTTGGGAACGACAGCAACTCAGCCACGAAGTGGTAGGCCACGTAAACTGACGGAGCGGGGTCAGCGGATGCTGACGCGCATAGTGCGAAGAGGTCGCCAACTTTCTGCAGAGTCAATCACTACAGACCTCCAAACTTCATGTGGCCTTCAGATTAGCTCAAGAACAGTGCGCAGAGAGCTTCATGGAATGGGTTTCCATGGTCGAGCAGCTGCATCCAAGCCATACATCACCAAGTGCAATGCAAAGCGTCGGATGCGGTGGTGTAAAGCACGCCGCCACTGGACTCTAGAGCAGTGGAGACGCGTTCTCTGGAGTGACGAATCGCGCTTCTCCATCTGGCAATCTGATGGACGGGTCTGGGTTTGGCGGTTGCCAGGAGAACGGTACTTGTCTGACTGCATTGTGCCAAGTGTAAAGTTTGGTGGAGGGGGGATTATGGTGTGAGGTTGTTTTTCAGGAGCTGGGCTTGGCCCCTTAGTTCCAGTGAAAGGAACTCTGAATGCTTCAGCATACCAAGACATTTTGGACAATTCCATGCTCCCAACTTTGTGGGAACAGTTTGGAGCTGGCCCCTTCCTCTTCCAACATGACTGTGCACCAGTGCACAAAGCAAGGTCCATAAAGACATGGATGACAGAGTCTGGTGTGGATGAACTTGACTGGCCTGCACAGAGTCCTGACCTCAACCCGATAGAACACCTTTGGGATGAATTAGAGCGGAGACTGAGAGCCAGGCCTTCTCGTCCAACATCAGTGTGCGACCTCACAAATGCGCTTCTGGAAGAATGGTCAAAAATTCCCATAAACACACTCCTAAACCTTGTGGACAGCCTTCCCAGAAGAGTTGAAGCTGTTCTAGCTGCAAAGGGTGGACCGACGTCATATTGAACCCTATGGATTAGGAACGGGATGTCACTTAAGCTCATATGTGAGTCAAGGCAGGTGAGCAAATACTTTTGGCAATATAGTGTATATTTAGAGAGCTGCATGAAGTTTGATCCCCATTCAATTAGGTTTAATTAAAGTCGTAGGGAAATTATATTTAAATGTCAAATCATTCTGGGTTAAACACAGTGGCAGCTGCTGGAGTTTTCTGGTCCATATACATTCAGGCATTTTTTTTTTTCTTGAAAACCAGAACCAAAAACAGATACTACTTCCGTTTTTCCATTTAGAAATCAGAAACGGACAACAAAGCCGTTTTTCCTTTCCTGTCACCGGAATTTATGAACGAAAAAACAGAAAAGCTTAAAGGAATAGTACACCCAAAACATGATTAGCCTTCATTTTCTACTCACCCCCATGCTGAACAACACTCTGGAGTACTTTTTTGATATCTCAAATGCATCTGGAGATCTGGGAGGCTTCTTGCTGTCTGCTGACATTCAAATAATGGAGGTCTATGGTGCCCGAGACAGAAAGGTCCATAAAAGTCCACAAAAAACGTGTCAATATTCCTCCATACTGCTCGTCCAATGTATTCCAAGTGTCCTGAGTGGGTAGCATCCAGAATTTACTCGAAACGAAGTCATTTAGAATGTTTTTAGAGCATAAACAGTAGTGTATAGGATTTCCTGAAAGCGCGTTCACGAGTGGCAACATGATAGTTTATTGTAGAGACTTAACGCTTTATTACATTATTGTGTGTTTTATTGTTGGGGGGGGGGGGGGTAATATCTTGGCAAGATGGAGGTTGAGATGAAAATATTTTTTTGGTTTGGGTTTTCAAGAAAAAAACAAATTGCCTGAACTTACACGGACCTTTTCTCCAGGGGGGAGAAAAGATAAATTCAAAATAGACGTATACCAAAAACCAATTAAACGTATACTAAGTTATCACACCAGTATATTTATATGAATGCCAACCACAAAAAACATCATAAAAACAAAACATAACATCATGTACAGGTTTACAGCAGAAATAATGTACCAGTTTAATAATGGAGAAGCTATTACTCAGGTTTATACTTTTTTTAATATATAAAAACTTTCCTAGAGCAGCTATGCAAATGAACTAACAGCAGTATGGAGGACCAACTCTGCTATATTTAAAAATAAATACAGAAATCAATAAATGCTCAATAAATAAATAAGCAGACAATTAATTTCCCCCAAAAATACAATAAGCTAATAAATGTAGGTAGAAATAAATTATACAGTGAAACATAAATTAATATTTATCTCTTTTAATCAGCTTATTTATTTGTTCGATTTTGTAATAATTACCTTATTTATTTATTGTCCGTTATAATCTTCAACTTTATTTGTTTATTACTTATTTTTTAAGTATCTGCCTGATACTCTGGTGGAGACGGGGCGTTGCTTACAGGCGCGGACCTCTGCCCTCCCGGTTCGCCTCCCAGTATTCTGTGCCTGGCGTGCAGAAACCAGACTTTAAAATGGTCTGGTTTTCTTTTTTTGCAAAAATTGATCTAGTAATAAGTAAAAATCTCTTCAAGTGTATTTCCCCTTAATTTGAGTAGGTAGTTAAGATGATTTTCCAATGGAATGAACTTTCTTTACTATCAAAATAAGATAATTAGATAATGTGCAATTCAAATAAAACAATGCAACCGTTTCTTCTTATTTTAAATTTAAATAGTCTTGTTCCATTGGCAAAGTGACCCACTTACCTCTCAATTCAAGAAAAAATGCACTTCTTTTAAGAAACAATGTACGGAAAAGGATTAGGGCCACTGAAAAATAAAAAAGGTTAACTGATTTTTAAATTTTGTTTCAGTATAATATGAGAAGAAAGTCAGAATTCTGGCTTTAATCTCAGAATCCTGAGATTAAAGTCAGAATTCTGACAGCTAACAAACCTGTTAGCATCAAGCCATAGCCATGTCTCTTTTTAGAGACTGGCTCTCTTGTTTTAAGACCTTCTGCTCCTCCATTACAGCCCGGGAACCCCTCTGGCACTTAAAGTCACCTAATTCCGGCATTTTCCACTAATGTTTTACTGGCCCTCCCAAACAACTCACATCTTTGTCAGTGAGGCTGATTGCTTCCACATCTCTTTCTCCATGGTGCCCATCTACATTTAGATCCACAATTCTGAGATTAAAGTCAGAATTCTGAGATTAAAGTCAGAATGCTGAGAAAAAAAGTCAAAATTCTGAGAAAAAAAAGTCAGAATGCTGAGATTAAAGTCAGAATTCTGAGAAAAAAGTCAGAATGCTGAGATTAAAGTCAGAATTCTGAGAAAAAAGTCAGAATTCTGGGGAAAAAAAGTCAGTTTTCTGAGATTAAAGTCAGAATCCTGAGATTAAAGTCAAAATTCTGAGGGAAAAAAGTCAGAATTCTGAGAAAAAAGTCAGAATTCTGGAAAAAAAAAAAGTCAGAATTCTGAGATTAAAGTCAGAATTCTGAGATTAAAGTCAGAATCCTGAGATTAAAGTCAAAATTCTGAGGAAAAAAAGTCAGAATTCTGAGAAAAAAGTCAGAATTCTGGAAAAAAAAAAAGTCAGAATTCTGAGATTAAAGTCAGAATTCTGAGGAAAAAAAGTCAGAATTCTGAGAAAAAAGTCAGAATTCTGGAAAAAAAAAAAGTCAGAATTCTGAGATTAAAGTCAGAATTCTGAGATTAATAGGGATGGGAATCGAAAACCGGTTCCTGTTCAGAACCGGTTCCGTATTTTTCGATTCCATGGCATCGTTTGGCAGCTCGCTGAATGATTCTTTTTTCGATTCCCGCAGCACCAGAGCCGAGAGCGCCGGCTCTGGGGAGCATGACTTACGTCACGTTTTTTACGTAAGTTACGCAACTTACGCAAGTTACGCAAGTTACGCAAGTTGGAAGAACTATTCGAGGAGGAAGACAACGTGCTGCGGTCACTTTGTGAATCAAAGCCCCGTCTTTCCTTAGCCCAGAGGGTAGATCAGGAAATCCAGCTCTATAAAAGCTTGCCCTCCATCCCCTGCAGGGATAGCGCCACACTGTGGTGGTGGAACAAGCAAGATACGCTGCCCTTGCTATCTGGACTGGCTGAAAACTACCTCTGTGTGCAGGCTTCCTCCACCCCATCTGAGAGGGTGTTCTCCACGGCTGGAGACACCATAAGCGCTGAAAGATCCCGTATCCTTCCAGAAAAAGCAGATATGCTCATCTTTCTGCAAAAGAACTGTTAATTTTCCCTACTACTGTTTTATAATTAGTATTTTTTGTTATTTAAAATAGGTTATTATCCCATCATTTGTTATTAGACATTGTTGGTTATTAAGTTTGTTCTTGTATTCATTTTTCATTTAAACACAGATGTTACTCCAGTTTCACATTTCCTGTGGACATCTTGATCTTTTTGAGTTTGTAAGATTGTGCAATAGTTAAGTAAACAAAGTTGATTCTGATAATCAAACTGTTTGTTCTCCTTTTTCCCCCAAATTGGAATCGAAAAAAGAATCGATTAAGAATCGAATCGTTTCATAGAATCGAAAAGGGAATCGGAATCGTGAAAATCTTTTCAATTCCCAACCCTAGAGATTAAAGTCAGAATCCTGAGATTAAAGTCAAAATTCTGAGGAAAAAAAGTCAGAATTCTGAGAAAAAAGTCAGAATTCTGGAAAAAAAAAAGTCAGAATTCTGAGATTAAAGTCAGAATTCTGAGAAAAAAGTCAGAATTCTGGGGAAAAAAAGTCAGTTTTCTGAGATTAAAGTCAGAATCCTGAGATTAAAGTCAAAATTCTGAGGGAAAAAAGTCAGAATTCTGAGAAAAAAGTCAGAATTCTGAGAAAAAAGTCAGAATTCTGGAAAAAAAAAAGTCAGAATTCTGAGATTAAAGTCAGAATTCTGAGAAAAAAGTCAGAATTCTGGGGAAAAAAAGTCAGTTTTCTGAGATTAAAGTCAGAATCCTGAGATTAAAGTCAAAATTCTGAGGGAAAAAAGTCAGAATTCTGAGAAAAAAGTCAGAATTCTGAGAAAAAAGTCAGAATTCTGGAAAAAAAAAAAGTCAGAATTCTGAGATTAAAGTCAGAATTCTGAGATTAAAGTCAGAATCCTGAGATTAAAGTCAAAATTCTGAGGAAAAAAGTCAGAATCTGAGAAAAAAGTCAGAATTCTGAGATTAAAGTCAGAATTCTGAGATTAAAGTCAAAATTCTGAGATTAAAGTCAGAATTCTGAGATTAAAGTCAAAATTCTGACTTCTTTTCCCATATTAAGCTGAAATACTATTTTAAAAAATCAGTTAACTTTTCTTTTTTCAGTGGCCCTAACCCTTTTTTGTGAAAATGACTTATTTAGATGTCAGTTTTTTGCAGTGTAATGGTTTTGGACCAGCCCAGGGGGAGTTTTCACTTTTCTCACAAGGAATCCAAACTTGAACACTTTGATCTCATCACCAGAGATAAAGAGACAATCTTGCAGCTGGAAACCAGCAGATAAACCGACCTGTATCTATGGCGAAGGTCACGAGTCGCATTTATCCTGTTTTTTCAGGAGGTTCTGAGGCGGAACTGGATGTTTAAACTCGTGGGGAAGGAGACCTTCAGTGTGGGCCAATCAGAGACCAAAGCCACCATCAACATCGATGCGGTCAGCGGCTTCGCCTACGAGTACACGTTGGAGATCAATGGGAAGAGCTTGAAGCAGTTCATGGAGAACAGGTCGAAGGTCGCCAGCACCTGGCTGCTCAACCTGGACGGCATCGACTGCAGAGTGGTTCTGGGTGAGCTCAGTCCTAGCGTTTTTTACCGTCTGCTTTATCAGTGTAAACCAGCAGAGCAGCAGCATCATGTCTGACGTCCCGCTCTGATCGAACCATCACCTTATTGGTTCATTCATATTAGCAGTTAGCATTAATGAGGTTTAAAGTGGTGTGATTCATGCTCTATAGAACAGTGCTGCAGTATTAATACTGAAGCTAAGCTCTTTAACCGCCTTAAGCAGCACGCCATGCAACGCCACCTCTCCTAACCAGACAGGTTAATACCTTTTATAATCAGCCTGCTTGTAGCTGATCAGCTGCTGTGCCGCTCTAATCCGTGCACAACATTTAAAAAAACCTCAAACTGCTCAGCATGGTTGCTAGCACAGAGTTGTATACATTGCGTTTTTTTAACTTCAGGAAAATGAAGTTCTTGTGTTTGTTTTGCAAATCTCTCCTCATTCCAGTGAGTTCTATGAGTTCTATTATCTGAATCAATCATTTAATCCTGACTTTACTTTGAGCGGAAAAAGCTTTTATCCAGCAGAATGAAGCCGTTATTACAGAAGAAGATTAGGGCCACTGAAATAATTTAAAAAGTTAACTGATTTTTACATTTTATTTCAGTTTAATATGGGAAAAAAAGTCAGAAATCTGAGATTAAAGTCAGAATTTTGAGAAAAAAGTCAGAATTCTGAGAAAAAAGTCAAAATTCTGAGATTAAAGTCAAAATTCAGAGAAAAAAAGTCAGAATTCTGAGATTAAACTCAGAATTCTGGGATTAAAGTCAGAATTCTGAGGAAAAAAAGTCAGAGTACTGAGATTAAATTTAGAATTCTGAGATTAAAGTCAGAATTCTGTGATAAAAGTCAGATTTCTGAGGCTAAAGTCAGAATTATGAGGGGAAAAAAAGTCAGAATTCTGAGATTAAAGTCAGAATTTAGACTAAAGTCATAATTCTGGAGACTAAAGTCAGAATTTTGAGAAAAAAGTCAGAATTCTGAGGGAAAAAAAGTCAGAATTCTTAGATTAAAGTCAGAATTCTTAGATTAAAGTCAGAATTCTGTGATAAAAGTCAGATTTCTGAGGCTAAAGTCAGAATTATGAGGGGAAAAAAGTCAGAATTCTGAGATTAGAGTCAGAATTTAGACTAAAGTCATAATTCTGGAGACTAAAGTCAGAATTTTGAGAAAAAAGTCAGAATTCTGAGATTAAAGTCAGAATTCTGAGGAAAAAAAAGTCAGAATTCTTAGATTAAAGTCAGAATTCTGGAGACTAAAGTCAGAATTCTGAGATTAAAGTCAGAATTGAGACTAAAGTCAGAATTCTGTGAAAAAAGTCAGAATTCTAACTCTTTTCCCATGTTAAAATGAAATAAAATTTAAAAAACAGTTGAATTTTTTTTTCCAGCGGCCCTTATCCTCTTCCGTACGTTATGATGGACCGAGTGCTGAATAATTAATGTAAAACGAGGCTCTTTTAAAGCAGCACTGTCATTTTTCAGCCACCAGGGGGCGCTTGGCTTGTAACATTCAGGTTTAGCCACTGATGTCTATTTATTCACTGGATTGCTGATAGACCGAAAAAACGGAAGTCACCTGCCGCCATCTTTGTACTCCCCACTTTTACGGAGTTGTGCCACAAAAATGCCTGTAATGTCATATAATTACACAACAATGTAATCAATACGTGTTTATTATTTATATGTACATAATTTATTTAATCAGATGGTGAGTTAAATATTCTTATTTTCTGACTACAGTATTATTATGCTGCATTAACACACTCATTTTGTTGTGATAGATTTGTAAAATATGCTATATTGCATGATTTATAGACTTCAAGGACTTCATACTGAATATGCAATGTGATGTGCTTATTCAGGGTTCCCGCGGGTCCTTAAAAAGTCTTAAAAGGCATTGAATTCTTCAAAATAAAACTAAGGCCTTAATTGGTATTAAAATGTCTTAAATCAGTCTTTCGTTGGTCTTAATTTTTAAAACAACATAAATAGGATTATATTTATTGCAATTTATTTTTGTAATCGAAATAAAACATTAAAATTGACACATTTTTATTTTATTTTTTTTTAAATAACAGCTCGCCATTATTGGTTCCGTCCCGATAGCGGAACCAATAAAAGCGTTGTTGCGGTCGGGACATTTGGGAGATGCACCATTAACTTTTTGTCTGGAAAATATGAGCAAGTGTAAATGTAACAAAAATTGTCTCCAGCCAAGAGTTTTCTCCATGGCTAAAACCAGGGAAAGTACATGAGGCTCAGTGGATTTTGTGCAAGAAGTAATTCAAGCTCAGAACGATGGGAATTAAGTCAGTGGAGTCACACATGCGAAGCACGAAACAGAAAGCGTCAAAATCGAGAAACAGTCGGTATTTCTCAGTTTAGTTCCACCCTTGTCTCTGCAACGCCTCCACTTATCACCAAATCAAACATATTAAGAAAACCATACAAAGAAAAATAGCTGCAAAAAAGACTTAGCACTGGTTATGTTGGGGCTTTAAAACTGATTTGTTTTGTTCCCTGCTAAAACAAAGTTTGTGAATTCAGTTAAATAATTGTTATAATATATCTGTCATTTGTGTGTTTTTAGATTTCTTCCTGTATGGGAAGCTTTTCCAAATTTGAAACATTAGTGCAGTGGTTTATGTTAAAATAAACCTTTGGCTTAAGTTGTCGCAAGCAGGTTTTTCTTGTGTTTCTTGTGAATTTGGTCTTAAATTTTTATTTCAAGTGGCATTAAAAAGTCTTGAATTTAACTCGCCTTATGCTGTAGGAACCCTGTTAAATTTGCCATAAAGAATAGTTATGGCATAGAGCTTGGAATCCTGAGGTTGTAAGTTCGAAACCCACTCCCAAAGTCTGCTTCTCTGGCTCTCTGAGCAAGACCCTTATCCCCACACTGCTCCCCGGGCGCCCCACGATGGCAGACCACTGCTCCCCAAGGGGATGGGTTAAATACAGAGGTAAATTTCTCCAGTGTGAGATCAATAAAGTTCAATTATCATTACTTTATTTTTCAAAGCTGGTAGTTCAACCGCTCTAATCGCCCAGAGCCCATCAGCAGTTTGTCCCTGAACTCTTCTCTTTTGTTGCTTTCAGAGAAAGGCACCATGGATGTTTGGTGTAACGGGGAGAAGATTGAAACCGCTGTAAGTTTTCAGCGTTATTACCGATGATTGAATAGCACATTTCATCTGTCACGTATAGAAACACATTTTGACTCGGATCCTCTGGAGTCATAATCCGAAGCAGTGCAGAACAGATACTGGTGTGTCTCCATGCCTGTGGCTGTGATCCGTGTCTGCAGGGGGAGTTCGTGGACAACGGCACAGAGACGCATTTCTCTCTGGGAGACCACAACTGCTGCGTGAAAGCCGTGAGCAGCGGGAAGAGACGAGACGGCATCATCCACACCCTGCTGGTGGACGGGACAGAGATCGCTGAATGCACCGAGTGACGGCCGCCGCGTGGCGATGTTTCTCCTGACTGGTTTCATCAGGAGGCAGAGTGTAAACATTTAGTAGGAAATGAGCGGAAGGCTTGTGACGTCGACACTGTGCAGATAAAACAGCCTTTCAGTCTGTAGAGACGAGACAAGAGCTGCAGTCAGCAGCTAGAAACCTCATTCTTTAACAGAATAAATTAATTTTTGTCCTAAAAGTGTAATTTATAATTTAGAACTACTTGCAACGTCCTGTTGGTCTTCAGCCTCTGATCATGTGTTGATGGGAACAAACGCCCCCATCTGCTGTAGTTTTAATGTTCGGGGTTTTTTATGTAACCAGGTTTCGTTGAATATTTCCTTCTGCCTGTTTTCTTTTCTTTCTGTATCAAACCTGTTGTTTCAGGTTTGTTGTTTCAATAAGCTCCTGTAATGAGGTTCTGTGTTCTCCTGCTGATCTCTGCAGATGTCTTAGACAATCCTGCTACTAGTTAGCCTGAAGCTAACTATAGAAAACTACGTGTAGAGCTGCTATAATTGTTCTTGTTAGTCTGTGGAGACTTCCTGTTTGTCCTTAGAGAACTGTGAAATGTATGTGGGCTGTTCAGAGTTTTAGTACAGTTTCTGTAAATTTGTTGGAAAAGCTTCTGTATTGTCAGTTTCTACATTTTTATGTCGTGATCCTTTACAGTAAAAACATTTTGGAAGAGGTTCAGTTAAAAGGCAAATCCTTTTTGTTTCTTTTAAATTAGCTTTTCAATGTTTCATTAAAACTTCAGGGGACAGAATCTGCATTTTAAATTAAATCTTCCGCCATGTCTATCATATGCTGGTGAAGATTCTCAGTCATCCAGGTCATAGTCATTCCAAAAAAGTAAAAATTATAAAAAAAAAAAAAAAACAATCCACTGGAAATTTTTTTCCAAAGTTTGAAGACGTTTCGCCTCCCATCCAGGAAACTTTCACAATTCAAAACGCCTGAATTAGCGTTGAGTTCCAACCTTATAGAGTATCCCAAGAAAGCTTTGTTATGACTTAGAAAACATGCAAATTGAACCAAAAAAAACCTGTCGATTTCGTTGAGCTATCATCTCAACTCCCATCGCTATGCAGGGGACCAGAACATGTTGCCTGGTCAGCCAGGCCAACAATAAACCTAACGACTCGCTTTTTCAGAGACATAGACCAGTATCGGATATTGCAGGCCAACAATAACGTCATTGACTCCCCACTACTACGGGGTGGACCTGTTTTTTTTAGCTCAATTTACATGTTTTCTAAGCCATAACAAGGCTTTCTTGGATGGGAATGAAACATCTTCAAGTCCAGTGGATTGTTTTTTAACTTCTTTGGGATGTCTGCCATAGTTTAAAATTTTAGATTATCTGTATTTGAATGCAACATTTCATGCACAGAACAACTGTTGGCTGTTTTCTAATCAAAACATAAACACACATTCTCATCTTACTATATGTAGTGAGGACCATAACATTTTACTCTGAAAGTGTAAAGAAATCTCCCAAGATATTACTGAAGAGGTAAATAGAATTTGGTAAAATAGCTACTTAACTCTTGATTGAACTTTCTGATTGGATTAATAAAATGATGTGCAAAAAAAAAAAAAAAAAATACAACTAAAACCACGATTACCAAAAAAAATTCAGGCAGAAAAAGGTTTTCTAAATCAAAATGTCAGCATAAACTAATAAAACCAATCCTTGCAGTATCAGGAAAGCTAAAGACCTTCCAGCATCAGAAGCTAAAGTTACTCATGGGTAAAATTTCCAGAAACTTCACTCGTGTAAGAGTAGTTCTACTTTTACAAGAATATTACTTGCGTAAAAGTACGCTAAAATCCAAATACTCATAAAAGTAACTTGCTTTTCAAAAAATGATTCAAGTAGACATAACTGGTTACTACCCGCATCTGTTTAATCCCATTGACCTGTATTGATCTTTATTCATTTTTAACCCTAAAACTAATCAGTTCCTCCCTAAATCCTAAACGTTGGCAAGAAAGAAAACAAGGAGGAAAATTCCCACTTTGGTACTAAAGGTTTTACATTTGATGCTGAAATCTAAAAAATGGTCCTAGTCAGTTTGAAACCAAAACAAGAGCACACACGCTCTTAAACAGGATAGTTTTATAATTATGTATAAGTATACTTATAGTATATTTATTAATAGTAATGTGAAGCCTCCTTAAAGTATATGGGGATTGTTTCCAGCTTAGTCTCCCCCTGATTGGGAAGAAGTCCTAATGCAACAACATGGACCTTAGAGATACAGATTAATAACTTGAAAACAAGCAACATGATTCCAAGATTGATTCTGTTTTCTACAGTAACTTTAGAAAACTTCAGAGATCCAGACTAATATGTTCAGATCACAGACAGATGAGTTTTAAATTGATTATGGTATTTATGTGAGGGGAGTGAAAAGGGAGTGTCAATGGTCCGACCTGGTGACAAATAAACATTTCTTTTAGTTTTATTAAATCTGGAGCTGATAAGAATTTTTGGAGCTTTACAGAAACTGCTCACACGGCTGTTACTTGTTTAAAATGTTCTTTATTCAGAATAAATGACATTAAAAGCACGTCAACTTTCTTCAGATACATTTTTATTTCATGTTGACGCTTTCTGCTAAAATAATAGGCAAAGATTCCCCAGAAATACACATGTAGATGTGCTACAAGACGCCTAAATGAATTAGACTTAGACAGATTTATTTGTCATTTTGTTTACACAAGTGTAAAACAAAAAGAAATTTCGTTTAGAACAGCTCTCTGGACAGTTTCATCTTTTTTTAAAGTGCAGCCTTGAAAAATAAATGAAGATAAATAAATAAATAAAGATTTTAAGATCAATCAAATATAAATGCTGCTAGAATGTCGAGTCAAATAAAACTCCTTTGTATATTTAATTTTTCCAATATTAAGTAATATATTAAGCATTTTTATTAACATAAAAATGATTGTGTTATTTTTTTTATTTTGTGCTTTATAACAAGGTAAAAAAATAAATAAAGTAGATACTGGGATTTATCCAGTAAGATAATTTTTTAAAGAATTTTAGTTCAGAAGAAAAACTTTTACACTAGTTATTCGTTTGAAAGCATTTATGATGTGTTTTAGAATGAAACAGTCCATTTCTCTTATATGTTTTATGAATATAATTTTTAGTTGCAGTTTTAAGAAATATTTCTATATAAAAAATGTATATATGTCTATATATATATATATATATATATATATATATATATATATATATCAATATCAATCAATCAATCAATCCCTTTATTAATCCCTTTATTTAGACACAATTATGGTCCATGAACAGACAAGAACAATAATAAGTAAAAAATATATAATAAAATAATCAATCACTGACTCATGATATGATGATATATATATATATATATATATATATATATATATATATATATGATTATTTTATTATATATTTTTTACTTATTATTGTTCTTATTTTTGTCTGTTCATGGACCATAATTGTGTCTAAATAAAGGGATTAATAAAGGGATTGATTGATATTGATATATATATATATATATATATATATATATATATATATATATATATATATATATATTTTTTTTTTTTTTTTTTTTTTTTTTTTTTTTAGATAGAAATATTTCTTAAAACTGCAAATAAAAATTATGTTCATAAAACTATATATATATATATATATATATATATATATATATATACACTGGAAAAAATTGAATTCTAGATAAGCCATTTTTTCTTAAAATTAGTGCATTTGTTCTTGGATTGAGGAGGTAAAAGAGACATTTTGCCAATGGAACAAGACAATTTACACTTAAAATAAGAAAATTCAATTGCATTGTCTCATTCCGAGTACATATTATCTAATCATCTTCTTTTAAGAGTAAAAACTCTAATTCCATTGGCAAACTATCTCGTTTACCTGCTCAAATTAAGGGTAAATACACTTTATTTAAGAAATGTTTACTTATTTGTAGATCATTTTTCCAGTGTATATATATGTATATATATCTCAACCAATCAATTATTGCGTTATTTCTTTTATTTTATTTTATTGCTTTATAACAAGGTAAAAATAAAGTAGATACTGGGATTTTAAGAAGTTCATAAGAACAACCTTCACACTAGTTATTAGTTTAAAAGCATTTATGATATGTTTTAAAATGAAACAGTTAATTTCTTTGAAATATTTTATGACTATATTTTTTATTTGCAGTTTTAAGAAATATGTCAATAAAAAAAAAATATATATATATATCTGATATATTTTCTTTATAAAAACAAATCAAATGACTTATAATCCTTCCCTACATCTAGGGAGCACTTTGATCCTCTTTACAGATGATAATGTACGTGGGTAAAGCTTGGTAACCACTGAAGATAACAGAGACATCAGGGCGTCCATCCACGCTGTCATAGATAATGTTTGGATCTTTTCCAACTGGGGGAGGAATAAAGAGTCCTGGTTTACCAGGAACTGATTTTCCTGTCAGCACTTCAGCCTCTACAAAGTACAGGTACTCTTCCCATGTCTGCTTCCACAGCTTCAGGGCTTTCTTTACATTTCCTGCAAAATACAAGCCGTCTCCATACTTTGGATCTGTAATCAGAAGACACATCATTATATTATAGTGCACCTACCTGGCCCTAATATGAGATACTTCATAAACTCAACATATGCACAAAAAGTAGCAATACTGCTATTTTAGCTAACAAAATGTATTGCTCAATTAATAAACCTGACTATAAACTTGTTTTAAAGGCAGGAAAATCTTTCCAAAACCAGCATCTCCATATTTATAGCAGCCATTCGCTTCAAGCGCTCCACAATCAGGCCTTTTAAATGAAACTAATGAGAAGCATGGATGGATTTCATAGATAAGTTTTTTTTTTAAATAAATTTCAGGGTTATTTCACTTAAGATTGACCTTCTGAACTCTTAAATATGATGAGAAAATTGTATTTTATGAGATTATTTGCAGGTTTACAGTCCCCATAGTTTAAGTTATTCAATGTAGGACCTGGGTTCAAATCCAGGTTGTGTCATTAAGGGTCTCAATTGTAAAAAATTTTCCAAGGCTGTAAGCTGTACTGTAAGTTTTAATAATTTACAGCTGAATTTTTACCACATAAAAATTCAGTGTAAGGATTTCAATGTGTAAAAAAATTCAGTGTACCAAAAAAAGGCAGATTCCAACCAGACAGTTTTTCTTCCATAAAAGAACCTCATTCACTAAATTCCGTAAAGTAAAACAAAAAACAAAAATCCACTGGACTTGGTTTCCAAGATTTGAAGACGTTTTGCTACCTCTCCAGGAAGCTTTCTCAATTCAAATGTCTGGATCCGCAGTGAGTTTGAGTCTTTATAGAGACAAGGCCTTGTATTGCTTGGAAACGTTTGGAAAAATGTTTGCATGTTTCTAAGCAATACAAGGCCTTGTCTCTATAATATATATATATATATATATATATATATATATATATATATATATATATATATATATATATATATTAGGGATGCACAATATAATCGGCCCCCTATCGGTATCGGCCTTAAAACTGAATATCGGACATCGGCCACCCCACCGATATTTAACCCGATATTTGATCAGCTTCTGAAATTCTAAAGTCTAAAAAAAAAAAAAAAAAAAAAAAAGGGAAGGGAAGGGAAAAAATATTGATACATTAAAATATCCCAATATCTTCATATGCTGATATATTGCCATTTAAAAACACCATATCAATCTCTTTTACTAATGAAATATTGCTATATGTCATCGTTATGCTACGAAATCCCCCGAAAATTCCTGAAATGTTGCCATATTTTTATATCTTGATATATTGACGCGGTATCGATCTATTTTACTAACAAAATCTCACAAGAATTTGCTAAATTTCACGAGAGTTTGTAACAGAACAATGAAATTTCACGAGATTTTGAAAGTAAAATAGATCGATACCGCGTTTTTAAAAATCAATTTGATATCAGCATATAAAAATATATTTGAGTATATTATTTTTCAAAGTGTCAGAAATGGATAACAAAACTGCTATTTTCAATGACTACTTATTTTTGTCCAGCTTTAACATCGGTATCGATATCGGCTACATGAGTTTTAAAATATCGGCATATCGGATATCGGCCAAAATCCCAATATCCTGCATCCCTAATATATATATATATATATATATATATATATATATATATATATATATATATATATATTTTTTTTTTTTTTTTTTTTTTTTAAAGTCCTCTCAGTAAACTGAAATTCTGCCCGGGTTTGTAAAGTTCTGTAAAAAAAAAAAAGCAAACCCCTCATACTTTTGGTGATTTACCTTCAGGCGGCGCACACTCAGCCTGGAACCCAATCCTACTGATCATCTCACAGAACTGCGCTGGGATGCACTGAAACATGGTTCTAGAAGATGAACTGCCAAGCTGCTTTTTCTTCAGGTCGAACATCAACTTTAGAGGATTGTTCTCTACTTTTTCCACCTAAAGAGAAAATAATGCTTTTAGAATATTTCAAAGCTTCAAGCAGATGTGTATATTCCAGGTCCAGAAAGAAAAAACCCTGGCTAGGTTTTCTTTTCATCTTTTTCGTTTAACCAGGTGTTGCACTCCAGAATCAGAAAGGACTCCCTCTTCGCTTTATTTGCCCCATCCTGCACGTTTTTTCTTTTCTTTCTGATTGTTCTCTCTGGAGCAGCCGGGCATGGACAAGCAGACCAAAACATCCCACTCTAGCATTCTTCATCTTTTACTCTTTTTTCACTAATTGTGACAAAGTGGTTTAGTTTGTGTTTACCACTTGTCCCTTATTCTTTCTTCTGAATCTTTGTAATGCTTAAATTTAAACATTAGTTTGCAACTTTGACTTTCACTTACTATCCCGGGTTTGTTTGTGTTAGCATTATGTTGCAGTTTCCATCTACTTTTGTTTAGGTTAAAGCTATTACTTCAGGATTATTGGATGAAATTGTATATTTTGTTTCAAATTATATTCATGGCATTTGTTTTCCTTTTTACTCACCATTGTTTAAGTATTTCCTACTAAATAGACTAAATGATGTCATCCATTACTTTGCTGGGTTCTACCATTTAGAGGGTTTCCTTTGGAGTTATGCCTTGTTTGTTTTTCTTTAAAGTAACTTTTTGAGTTATCTTGTTTCACACTGTTTATTTTGCTGACTATTTCTTTATGTAGATGAGTTTGTAAATTAGATTAAGTTTATTCTTGTTTCTCTGTTTAGACTTTGTTTTTGTTTATTACCTGTTTAATTGAGGCTTGGTCCACTCAGGTGCAGGTGTGTTGCCACTTGATTATATAAGCCCTGAGCTCTTAGAAGCTCGAGGAAAAAAATGTTTTGTCAGAGAGAAAAGGAATAAAAGACAATAGAGAAACTGGAACCGGTGGCTGAAGCTGTGTTTTTTGGTTCACCTTATTGACCCTCGACCAAACTACATCACACTAATCCCGTCGCTAACATGGACGTAGTGCCTAAATCACATGTGCCTAAACAATAACAACTAGATGCAATGTTCTAAACAGCAGAACTGACCAAACAAATAACGGTCAAGCTGGATATGAAAATGACTGGAACTATCTTTGTACAGCCTGACTGACATCTTCAGGTGTTTGAACATATTTACCTTCATTACTCTGAGCCCGTGAATGCTGAAGGCAGCAGATCGAACCAAAAATTCTCTGCTTGACCTTTCAATTGTTTCCCTTTTACAGGATAGCTCTGTTTGAGATAACATCTGCAGGTCACCTTCTTCCTCTGAGATGAACTCCTTCTGGATTTTACAGAGCATGGCCTCCACCTCCAGAGCAGCAAAAACAGTCTCTTCCTTTGACTTTGAGGTTATTTCTATAGATGCATGACCTTGAGTCAAATAGCTTTTCATTAACAACCCTTTTCTGGGTGACTCTAGCATGAGATGGTCTTCCATCCTGAAGTGTGAGATAAAGTTGTTGTGGATCGTAATGGTGTGAGATTGCATTGAGAGGAGACAATTGAGCCACTTCTCAGCCTCGTGTGTTGACTCATCAGACGAACCAAGCAGGATGAGGTGTGGAGTTAAAGCTCTGCTAATGTGGGAATCAGCTTTACGCCCAGATGCTGTTGAGTAAAATGTTAAACGACTTTATTACTCATTATGATACTGGAACCTTAAACTTTGTCGCACTTCTGATATTAGCATTGGTCTGAACTTTATTTGAAAGTGGCCAAAAGACATACAACTTAGAAAAACATCAATTATGTCTCACTGGCCCAATTTCAAGAATAACAAATCTAGAAAGGAAATATACCAACAGAAAATAATAAAATGCAAAGAAGGTCTGTTATTTTAAGGTTAAAATGATAAGTTTGTAATCTTGTTTTTTTTTTTTATTGATTATATTTTAAAATCACCTTTTCAGTGGTGTTCCAATAAACTTTAGGGTGACACTTTTAGCAACTAGTGGCGGTAGACATATAACTCTTAGGTTAAGAAGCTCTGAAAGCAACTGTAAACACTATATATGGGCATAAGCCATACAGCAGTAGCCATTCCAAATTTCCCAACTTTCCTTAATGTGCCCTTGGCTGGTCCTTGGCTTTAACCTGACTCCGCCAGATGGATTTGCTCCGCATATCCATCTGGAAACCTTCCGTTGAAGAAATTTTGGGAAGGGGCGAAAATACTAGTTAGCTGATTGGCCTATGTTGGTGATAGACGGGCCAAATAAACCAATCAGATCAACGAAGCATATGACGTACTAACAGAGCGACGACGAAAACACAACCACAAGCCAGGCTACTCTTGCTGCTGCAGGTAAAGGCTCATTAGCTCAGCAAATAAGCAACATGTCGGCAAAGGATATTATATTTCAGTGAAAAAATACTGTCTAATTCCGATAAAACTTGCTCGATAGCCACGCTAACGCTAGTTTCATCGGCTGAAGCCGCCATGTTCTTTAGACTGAACTGTCGCGCTTCTCGTTGCGTCACACCTCAACCCGCCTCAAAGCCAACGGTGATTGGACGTTCGTTTGGTGAACGGCTCCAAATTTTCTTTAACGGAGAGTCTCCAGACTGATCTGCGAGTGAAACCTTGAAAGCTCGCGAGATCAGGATGGTCTCACGAGGCTTCCTTGGCTGGTCCCCTACAATTCCTTTTTAAACATATAAAATATTATGGTTTTCATGAATTGTGGACATTAAAGAGAAGCATCATCTCCTGGCCAGACTTTGTAATTCAGTGAAAGGAGTCAGAGTAAAAATATATGCACGCCCATGAGAAGGCCAGTGGCTGGAAGTTGGAGGGGATTTTGCTGCCATTCGGCTGGCTTTTGACTAGGATGGGCCATTTTGAATGGCTGCTACTGTATGTGTAGTTGAGTTTGAATTCTATACAGTTTCCATCTGGAAAAGCTCCAGTGTAAAGTGTCTGCAGACCACTTTGGACCAGCAGATTAAAAAGTCATGGATTTTCTTGTAAAGACAACGCTTCATTTACCCCTTCAGAAGTTCAACTTTAGATACAGCGGGTAAATAAACAATTAACAAGCCACCATATAAATATATACGAAAAAATTTATATAATTTAAATATATTTCTAGAGGCACTTTTGACATGACATTTCCGCCAGATGTCGTAGCGATCCATACAATCGACACATACAAAGAAATTAAACCACAGAATTAAGTTTTGTGTAATAAAGTGAAAACGCACAGGGAAAAAGTATTAAACATGCGAAGAAAGGGAGATGCAAAAAGGCATGGAAAGCCAAGATACAAGACGAAATCTCTCAGTGATTAGAAAGCAATCCTGCACTTTGTAAGTGCAAATTAATATCAGCTGGTTCAGTCCCAAATGATGGCCTAAAAAAAGGTTTCTCTGGTATCACACAAGAAAATACGGAAGCCAAGAGAGGTCATACTCGCCTTTTTTTTTATGCAAGCCCTAATTTCTCCGTACAGGACGCGTTTTGAAGCTTTCATTGCCGACAAAGGCTTATGGATACAGTAATTAAAAGTAACTTAATTTCTGGAAATCTATGGTTTGATTTCTTAGTATGTGTGGATTGTATCTAATATTATGAGCATTATTAGAATAATTGTATACGGTATACGTAAATGTATCTGTGTAGTGTTATCATGCATAAAGCTGTGTGCTATGTGCATGTTTGCACAGCCACCTTTTCTGAAGTATACTGTAATTTGTGAACTTGCTTTTGGGGAGGTTGTGGTTGATTTACGAGCAGCACTCAACCTGCTGAACTTTGGTGAACAGCTTCTACAGCTTAAACTTTGACTGAACCCTGAGATTTAGAGGACATGTTTGCTGAGACTGCAAGTCTGAGTTCCTTGTCTTGTTTCCCCCCCGTGTACTCTCAGCTGGGACCACTGATTCCAATAAATAGCGATGGAGAACGCTGGGACTGCAGAGTGAGGTGGAGATTGCAAACTCTTTAGTCCCTTCTTGCTCTCTTCACGAGTAAAACTAAATGAATTGTCTCTGTGCCTTCTTTCTTTCCCTTTATGAATGTATGATGTTTTAGGTGCTTAGACCTGACAGGCATCCAGTGAAAACATCATGTCAATAATACCTCTAGAAATATATCTACTGAGAAAAAGTGTGCCGTTTTTGATACTTGTTTTACCTACTGAATATTAAAGGAGTTTTATTATAACTCATTTTACAACACGTGGCATCAAGGCTCAATAAAGGCTCAATAAAACTGACCTATGTAACTAGAGAGGTCCGATATGTCGCTGAAAGAGTCATGTGACCCACAGCACGATTGTTCAGCAGTCATAGCTCCCCTTAGTGTTAACACCAGAGCTAATTAACCTAAAAGTTTTTGTTCCACAATACAAAATATTTTCATATTTCATATATCAAACTTTTGCTAAACAGTTTAAGTTATGCAGTGTTGTTTTAAAGCAGCACTTTTGGGTTTAATGTGATATTTGTTGAACATAAATCTTTAACTTTTACCTGGAGGAAAGCAGGAAGGTCCTGATCCTTTCTGGAAGTGTTCAATTTTTTTCTCGAAGACCTGAGAACAGAAATCAGATAACATGCTCAACAGCACAAATTCTGCAAGTCGAAATAGAAGAAATAGAACAAGTTTTCTCACAGTAAATGTTATAATACTACTAATTGTATTTCAAAATACAGTCTTTGAGAATACCTGGAATGTTTCATGGTCGGAAGGAAATATTACAAAGTAAACCTCCAACTTCTGTTGACTTTCTTTGGCAAAATCAGAGACGGCATTGAACATTATTGAAGCAGAGTCTTCTTTACTAAATCTAAGGGCTCCAGTGCCAATAGCAGGGAAGCTGATTGAGGTGTAGGGCTGTGCAGCCGCCGTGATTAAGCACTCCAATACTGAATTGTAAAGAATCTGTAATAAACCAAAAAAAAAAAAAAAATGGAGAAATATGTGTTGAATCTGCAACAAGCAATGTAATATTTTTTATTTATAAATTTGCAACATTATTTTATACCCATCGTCCGAAAAGAGAAATGTACCTTCTCTGCTGCTGGATGAAGTCCTTTTTCAGCACAAAAAGTGTGAAACACCTCTTTGCATTGCAGTCTGTAAGACTGTGTACGGATTATAAGGCCCTTCTTCTTGTCAACTTTCAAAATTTCCTTTTGGATTTCAAAACCTGCTTTTTGCAATATAGCGCTGGAAATTCTACCAACACGCAGGTTTCGGTCTACTGATGCAGTGTTAACAATGACATCTGTCTGGAAGAGAAAAAACAAAAAACAAAAAGGTCAATGGTTTAAATTCAGATCAACATACTTTGAGGCGCGGCCATCTTGAACATAAAACTCATCTACTTCAATATTCAAATTCAATAGCCATTACCAAATCAAATTACTATTCTGACCTTATCTGTTCCAATGATGGAAATTCCAAGTCTCTCTTTTCCATAATGCATAGGATCTTTGACCCCCCTGACACCCTGCCTTCTTACATGTATTCTACTCAGACCTGTAATTCTTTGTAAACCTTCTTTAATGAAAAAATCTACTCCATTCACCAGCAATTACATATGACCGCCTTGCCTCCCACTTCCCCTCCGCCCCTCCCCCGTAGCCAGTCATTTTCCTCCTTCCTACTGCCCACTTCTTCTGAAATTTCTGACCTCATTCAAAAATCCAAGTCCTCTACCTGTTCTCTTGACCCCCTCCCCACGGCTCTGGTCAAAACCTGTCTTACCTCCCTCCTCCCCTTCATTACTTCCATTATTCATTCTTCACTCTCTTCTGGTATTGTTCCTTCACTTTTCAAAACTGCATCTGTCTCCCCGATTCTGAAAAAACCTGGTTCTGATCCCACTAACTTTAATAATCTTCGTCCCATTTCTAATCTTCCCTTTATCTCTAAAATACTTGAAAAAACTGTGTCTGCTCAACTCCACACCTTTCTTACCCTCAACAGTCTTTACGAACCTTTCCAGTCTGGTTTTCGCCCCTCTCATAGTACTGAAACTGCCCTAATAAAAATCACAAACGATCTCCTTATAGCTGCTGACTCTGGACTCCTCTCCATCCTCATCCTTCTCGACCTCAGTGCAGCCTTTGATACCATTTCTCATCCCATTCTCCTCAATAGATTATCCTCTCTTGGCATCTCTCACATCCCTCTTGAATGGTTCCGCTCATATCTCTCCGACCGCACTCAGTTTATTCAGCTCAAATCTTTCACTTCGCACCCTTCCCCTGTCACTTCTGGTGTTCCTCAAGGCTCAGTTCTTGGCCCCCTCCTCTTCATCACCTACCTTCTTCCCCTTGGCAGTATTTTCCGGAAATTCAACATTCACTTTCACTGTTATGCGGATGACACCCAGCTTTATTTATCCAGTAAACCCACTTCCTCTCTCCCCCCCTTGTCCCTTACTAACTGCCTACTTGAAATTAAAGACTGGTTCACCTCAAACTTCCTTAAACTAAACAGTGATAAAACAGAACTCCTCCTCGTTGCCACTAAATCCACCCTATCAAAAATCAAAAGTTTCTCACTACCCATTGACAACTCCTTAGTCTCCCCCTCCCCTCAGGTCAAGAGTCTGGGTGTCATCCTCGACTCCTCCCTTTCCTTTCAGTCTCACATAAATAAAATTACCAGGTCTGCATACTTCCACCTTCGCAACATTAACCTTCTCCGTTCCTCCCTCACCACTCATACTGCCTCTGTCCTTATCCACAGCCTCATCACCTCCCGTATTGATTATTGCAATTCTCTTCTTTTCGGCCTCCCTCATAAATCTCTCCATAAACTTCAACTTCTTCAGAACTCAGCAGCTTGTGTCATCACCAGAACCCCCTCCTTCCATCATATTTCCCCTGTTCTTCACCAACTCCATTGGGTCCCAGTTCAATTCAGAATTCAATTCAAAATCCTTCTCTATACTTTCAAAGCCATCCATAACCTTGCTCCTTCATATCTGTCAGACCTCCTTCACATTGCCACCTCCTCCCGCTCCCTTAGATCCTCCTCCTCCTCCTCCATCCACCTCACTGTACCCCCGGCTCGACTTGTCACCATGGGGAGCAGAGCCTTCAGCCGCTCTGCTCCCCAGCTCTGGAACTCACTTCCTTCCGACCTCCGCAGTATTGACTCTCTCCCCTTATTCAAAGCCAGACTCAAAACCCATCTGTTCCAGCTCGCTTATCTGTGAATACACTGCTCTTTTCCCTATCCATAATTGTTTTTTTGTTCTCTGTTTTTTTATGTTCCTGTATCTGTATTTTGTATTTTCATCTCTTTTTATTTATTTTTTGTATTATTTGTAAAGTGACCTTGAGTGTCTAGAAAGGCGCTGTTAAATAAAATGTATTATTATTATTATTATTATTAACAGTCAACCCAAACATGCTTAGAGGCAGTGGGCTCAAGGACTTAGGATTATCCTCTGAGAATTATCTTTTTACTTATACAGCATTTTTACACTGATGAGCTGAATTATTACCATCCATTCCTCCATCCATTTCCTCCGCTTATCCGGGGTCGGGTCGCGGGGGCAGCAGCTTAAGAAGGGAGGCCCAGACTTCCCTCTCCCCAGCCACTTCTTTCAGCTCTTCAGGAGGAACCCCAAGGCGTTCCCAGGCCAGCCGAGAAACATAGTCTCTCCAGCGTGTTCTGGGTTTTGACTCAGCTCTCTCTTCACCACGACGGACCGGTACAGCGCCCGCTTCACAGCAGACGCTGCACCAATCCGCCTGTCGATCTTCCGCTCCCTTCTTCCCTCATTCGTGAACAAGATCCCAAGATACTTAAACTCCTCCACTTGGGGCAGGACAACCCCCTGACCTGGAGAAGGCACTCTACCCTTTTTCCGGCTCAAGACCATGGCCTCGGATTTGGAGGCACTGATCCCCATCCCGGCCGCTTCACACTCGGCTGCCAACCGATCCAGCGAGAGCTGCAGATCACGACCTGATGAAGCCAATAGGACCACATCATCTGCAAAAAGCAGAGACGCAATCCTAAGGCCACCAAAACGGATCCCCTCAACACCTTGGCTGCGCCTAGAAATTCTGTCCATGAAGGTAATGAACAGAATTGGTGACAAAGGGCAGCCCTGGCGGAGTCCAACTCTCACTGGAAACAAGCCCGAATTATTACCAGCAAAAACAAAATAAAAATGTATCATTATTATTTCAGCCACTTAATTTCAGGGTGAGGTAAAGAAAGAGGTTCTGATTTAACCGCCTGTTGTCATGATCCTGATTGTCCATTCCATTCACCTGTGTAACTCTCTTCTCATCACTGCTTATCTGATCCACCTGTTTCCAGCTCCTATATATAACATTTACAAACCTCCACCTCTGAGATGTTTCAATTGCCAAAAATTCGGACACATAGCAGCAGTTTGTAAGGGAAAACAGCGATGTGGAACACTGGAAAAACAATCTAGAAATAAGTAAAAATGTCTTAAATTAAGTGTATTTCCCCTTAATTTGAGTAGGTAAATGAGATAGTTTGCCAATTGAATGAGTATTTTTACTCTGATAAATAAGATAATTAGATAATATGCACTTGAAATTAAACAATGCTATTCTGTTTTCTTATTCTAAGTGTAAATTGCCTTGTTCCATTGGCAAGATGTCTCTTTTACTACCTTAAGCCAAGGGCAAATGCACTTATTTTAAGAAAAAAATGACTCGTCTATATTTAGATTTTTTCCAGTGAAGGTGTGCAGGAGAGCATATGGAAAATTTGGAAAAGAAGCTAAGATAATATGCTGTAACTGCGGTGGAGAACATACTGCTGCATATCGCGGCTGTGAAGCAAGCAAGAGGTCTGAGGAAATTAAAAAATTGAAATTTGAGCTTGGAATAACTTACGCTGAAGCTGCAAAAAGGATCCTATCTCAGTTAGAAAAACCCAAACCTACAGTTTAACACATGGCAAATTCAAAACCTCTGGAGAAATGTCCCAAAATTGAAGAAAATTCACTAATTGTTCTATTCATGGTCGAAGTGATCAATTGTACTGCACAGACGACAAGAAAAAACGAAAAAATCTAAACGATAGTGAAAGCTGCAGAAAAATATCTGGAAGTTAAAGACTTAAACTGGGAAATGGTTGAAAGCATGATGGGAAAACCAATAGGACCATCAGAAACTGGCAGAGTGACAATGACTTAAAGATAAATTAAGATTATGAGGGCAAACGTGATTAGGTATTTATTATGTTGGGTTAAGTTAAACAGTTTTTTGTTTTTTTCGTGGTGAATCGTTTCCTGTTTACTTGGCGGCAATGCACTTCTCACAAGTTTGTTTTCCAGTTAACAGTGCCAGATTATTCAAGCTGTTCGGTGTGAGTAACTCTACTGTTCAGAGTATTGTTCTGATTATCTGATTGTGACCTGTGGATTCCATGTTTTTGCTTTGCCTCTGTCTGCTCTGTTAATCCGATCTGCTCTGGAATGATTCCTGGA
Source organism: Cyprinodon tularosa (assembly GCF_016077235.1). Lineage (NCBI taxonomy): Eukaryota > Metazoa > Chordata > Actinopteri > Cyprinodontiformes > Cyprinodontidae > Cyprinodon > Cyprinodon tularosa. The sequence continues at coordinate 1,839,428 of NW_024038669.1, forward strand.
TTCTACTGGCTTATTGGACCTGGACTGTTCTTCTGACCTCGGCTTGGATTCTGTACCTCATCGGGTCTCTGATCTTCTGGTCTGTTCACACTGCAGGCCTTAATGCTCAATTCCGATTTTTTTGTGAAATCGGATTTTTTTGCGTGTCCGTTCACACTTCCAAGTATATGCGACTTGTATGTGATCTACTGTGTGAACTGAATGCGTCCAACCGAAGTGTCCCGCATGCGCACTCGAGGACGCGATGACGTCACACGTAGCAAGCGTCCTCAGTGTTTGCGGAAGTAAACATGACTCGTAATACCGCAGCGTATATTGCGTTCTTTAAGTTCTTCTCCAACAGGAGCAGGCACATTACGAACGAAATCTTTTTAAGAAGATCAAAAAGAAAGACCCTCCCCCGGTTCCGGTAAGACCCTTCGAGTTTGGTCTGAATCGAGCTTTCTAAATATGAATTAAGTCAGCAACCTCACTTTCTCTCCATTGACTGCTCTCTGTGTTATCTTCCGCCATGGTTGTTAGTTTTTCCCGCCTCCGCTTAGTAGGACGCAGATTAGTAACGTTTAGTAATATTTGTCAAGTATCAATGACGTGTAGGTCGGATGAATGGGACCTGGCCGTACAGACACAGGTCGCATTTGAAAAGATCAGATACGTATCGGATTCAGGACCACATATCCAAGTGGCCTGGGTCGCATTTGAAAAAATCCGATCTGTGTCGTTCAGACTGTCATAAAAAGATCAGATACAGGTCACATATGGGCAAAAAAATCGGAATTGGGTCACTTCAGGCTGCGGTGTGAACGTAGCCTTAGTTCTGCTACGGCTTTGGCTCTGGATATTCCCTTCAGGACACTATTGCTCCTCTGCATTGGCTGGCATCAGCTCCGCTCATCACCCGGAGCTCCTGGGGTGGCGCCAGCAGCAAGCAGAGGAAATCTCAATCTTGGACTCATCTCCTTCCTCTGGGATCAGAGGATCGGGTTTATCCGCTCCAGCTGATGAGCTGTCGCACACTGATTGTTTAATAAAGACTTGTTTGAACTAATCCGGAGCTGTCTGCTTTGAATATTGGGTCCAAGGCTTCAAGCCCCTGACACTTGTTTGGTGCCCCCTCCGGTTAAAAAGGGGTTACTGCATCAAATATTTCCTATTGGCTTGATATGACTAAGGGAGAACTAACGTCAAGCTCGACCATGTTAGTTTGCTCAGGAACTGACAATAAATTAAATGAAAAAAAAAAATGCAACTAAATTAAAATGGTAAATGCATAAAAAATTTATAAAAACTGTCCTGTCTAGTATAATTTGACATTAGTTTTTTCAGTCATTCACATGACCTAAAAGCATTTGGAAACAAAACATACATTTTTGAAGAGTAAACAATATATATCTATATACAGGTGCTGGTCATAAAATTAGAATATCATGAAAAAGTAGATTGATTTCAGTAATTCCATTTAAAAAGTGAAACTTGTATATTATATTCATACATTACATACAAACTCATATATTTCAGATGTTTATTTTGTTTAATTTTGATGATTACAAATGACAACAAATGAAAATCTCAAATTCATCATATCAGAAAATTAGAATATTACTGAAGACCAATAAAAACAAAGGATTTATAGAAATGTTGGCCAACTGAAAAGTATGAACATGAAAAGTATGAGCATGTACAGCACTCAGTATTTAGTTGGGCCTCCTTTGGCCTGTATTACTGCAGCAATGCGGCGTGGCATGGAGTCGATCAGTCTGTGGCACTGCTCAGGTGTTATGATAGCCCAGGTTGCTCTAATAGTGGCTTTTAGCTCTTCTGAATTGTTGGGTCTGGTGTATTGCATCTTCTTCTTCACAATACCCCATAGATTTTCTATGGGGTTAAGGTCAGGAGAGTTTGCTGGCCAATTAAGAACAGGGATACCATGGTCCTTCAACCAGGTACTGGTAGCTTTGGCACTGTGTGCAGGTGCCAAGTCCTGTTGGAAAATGAAATCTGCATCTCCAAAAAGTTGGTCAGCTGCAGGAAGCATGAAGTGCTCTAAAACTTCCTGGTATGTGGCTGCGTTGACCCTGGACCTCAGAAAACACAATGGACCAACACCAGCAGATGACATGGCACCCCAAACCATCACTGACTGTGGAAACTTTACACTGGACTTCAAGCAACGTGGATGAAGTGCCTCTCTTCTTTTCCTCCAGACTCTGGGACCTTGATTTCCAAAGGAAATGCAAAATTTACTTTCATCAGAGAACATGACTTTGGACCACTCACCAGCAGTCCAGTCCTGTTTCTCTTTAGCCCAGGCAAGACGCTTCTGACGCTGTCTGTGGTTCAAGAGTGGCTTGACACAAGGAATGCGACAGCAGAAACTCATGTCTTTCATACGTCTGTGTGTGGTGGTTCTTGAAGCACTCACTCCAGCTGCAGTCCACTCTTTGTGAATCTCCCCCACATTTTTGAATGGGTTTTGTTTCACAATCCTCTCCAGGGTGCGGTTATCTCTCTTGCTTGTACACTTTTTTCGACCACATCTTTTCCTTCCCTTCGCCTCTCTATTAATGTGCTTGGACACTGAGCTCTGTGAACAGCCAGCCTCTTTAGCGATGACCTTTTGTGTCTTGCCCTCCTTGTGCAAGGTGTCGATGGTCGTCTTTTGGACAACTGTCAAGTCAGCAGTCTTCCCCATGATTGTGTAGCCTATAGAACTAGACTGAAAGACCATTTAAAGGCTTTTGCAGGTGGTTTGAGTTAATTAGCTGATTAGAGTGTGGCACCAGGGGCCATCAATTTTGAACCTTTTCACAATATTCTAATTTTCTGATATGATGAATTTGAGATTTTCATTTGTTGTCATTTGTAATCATCAAAATTAAACAAAATAAACATCTGAAATATATGAGTTTGTATGTAATGTATGAATATAATATACAAGTTTCACTTTTTAAATGGAATTACTGAAATCAATCTACTTTTTCATGATATTCTAATTTTATGACCAGCACCTGTATTAATATTGAAAATGGATCAAAATGGGAGAACAATGAGCATGTTTTTTTATTTTTGAAATTATTAAGTTTGTGTCAATAAGTGACAAGATGTCAAATGTCGGTTCTCAACGTGTTCCTGCAGAAGTTTCCTAGCTTTAGCACAGCTGATTCTGATAATTGCAGTTCAGCAAAAACATATTCATTTTCTATCAATAGCAATGAGCTGTGCTGAAGCAGAGAAACCTCTAAAACCTGCAGGACATTGACTTTGGACATGCCTGGATATTTATTGACTGTCCCCATGAGAGCCACTGTGTGTACGAGAAAGAAGCAGACACATAGAATCTCCACCTCCCCCAATATGTTCCTTGGTCCTTTGTGTAATGCTCCCACTGGGAGGATCTTCAATTGTGATAGGGGTAGTAAGGCTCTATTAGATAAAAGGGAGCACTGATAAAAACCTGCCCCTCTGTCCCACACTTTACCAAAGTGGACTTCAAGAAAACAAACTTTTCCACATTCTGCTGGATTTAAAAACTTTTCAAGACAGACCGCTACACAAGATCCTTTATGCCTCCTACAGCTATTAGCACCTAAACACGTCATTGAAAAACTGCATCATTTAATTTCAGTTTTGGATTAATAAAGTATTTTTGAATGGTTGCTGAATTTAGTACACAATTAATTTTGAAATCTATATTTTAATACATATTTTTTAAAGCTTTATTTGAGTTGATCTTTACCTTTTGCTCTTCAATGCTACCCATCTTCAGCGTCAGAACAACATCTCCAATCCTGACTGAAGGATGTGGGATTCTGGGGGCACTTTTGGGAATTCTTGTTGCAGCCTGGCTATAGGATTGATGCTGGAAAAGACTGAATATAAGATGGGATGCTTTCTCCATTGCCTGCACTGTCAGATCATCATGGTTCACAAAGAAGATCTCTTGCGGAACATGTCTACCAGTGGGCAGGTATTGATAGTACTGTTTGACAGTAGACACTATGATGTGGGCACATTCTGGCAGTGGGTAGTTGAACAATCCAGAGCTTATGGCCGGAATGGCAACATTCGCCAGATGTTGTTCTTCAACTTTGTCAAGAATGCTCCAAATAGTTTTCTTCAATACTGGTTCTGCCTGTAACACATCATTCTTTGTAGGTTTGAATGGCAGCTTTGGACCCACAGCATGAATGATATTTTTGCAAGGTAGTAGCCCTGCATCAAAAACAACTGCCTCCCCTGTTTTTAATTTCCCATGTTTATTGACATAATCCTCACATTCCTTTTGTATTTGCAGACCCCGGGCAGTGGACAGAGCTAGAGCAAGGCCTCCATGGTGCTTCAACTCATCATTAGCTTCATTCACAACAGCATCAACAGCAAAGTAGGTGAGATCAGCCTTCCATACAGACACCTTTACACCCGAAGGCATCATGAATTCAAGTCTCTTCTGTGGAGGAATGGTTGGAGGTCGTCTCTGGTAAGGAGTGCTGCTCTCCTTCTCCCGCTGCACACCCCCAATGGTGGCAACACATCCAAATTTAGTTTTAAGGATGTTGCACAGATTGGCTTCACATTGTTTCACTATTGTAAGTGACTCTACATGGAGAGGAATGTCCAACTTACTGGCCATAGTTTTCTAATAAACCTGTAGAAAGATCAGACGATGCTGCATTAGATCACAAGGACACAGTGGAAGGTTTATTCAATGATGATTTTAAAATGAATGTGTGCTTATGAAACATTTTTGCAAGGGGATGCTCCACTCCTGTGTCATGATTCAGACAGGAGACCATCCTGCCTTGTCATTCTGATGGAGCATTCTGTCCTCATGAACTGATCAATTGTTCTGTCAGAACAATACTCTGTTTGTAACCATGTGTCACGTTCTGTTAATAAAATGCTCTGCGGAGGAGGTCCAGTTGGAGACAGTGTGTTTGAGTCTGGAGTTCAACTGTTTCTCCTTTCTGCAGAAATTGTATCCATAATTGTGTATTTCAGTTCTTCTTTTGCAAAAACCTACATTTTATGAACACAACACACGGTTCAATAGAACTGCTGATGGTGTGAGGAATGATTATTAACCTTGCTTGCAAGCTGAATTACAGCAGTACCAAGCAAAACTGTGGCAGCGAATGTTATGGTATAAAGCAGGTCAAATAGCTTTGATGAAAGTATGAAACACAGAGCCAAGAACTGTACCAAAATAACGCAGTGCAGAGTGACATACACGTACTATCTGCTGCTATCCTTGTCCATTCTATTCTATTTTATTTATTACAGCAAAAAGAGGCAAAGACAAATAAAATAGTGTTCATTAAATTGATTTAAAACTGGCTGAACAGAAACACATTTCCTTCCATTACTATAATCTTAAGCATCCTTGCTGCTTTTCTATTAGTCATGACTGTGAGCTTTTTATATACTATATGGTGAAAATACTACTTAGATTTTTGTTATATTTCAGTTTTGCGTAACTATTCTGTCACTAATGCACACAAACAAATTATTATATATGTATCTCAATAAGTTTATGTATCAAACATTTACTTGATTGTTTGAAAATGATACCCTATTATCTGGATCTTTATCTGTTGTTATAAAAATGAAATCTTCACACCAGAAACAAATTATAAACATTTTAAAATTCTGATTTTATATAACGGAACCATTTCCATTCCAGCTTTATGTCAGCTTTAATTTAGCCTTCACAAATAAATCATAAAATAGTACTTTTAGATAAAAATAAATATTAGATACAGAGGTGAAGTGCTTACCTTCCCTTGCATTTAAAGTCCAGAGTGAAAAAGTGAAAGTAAACTTGGACAGGGTGTGGACACCTGTTTACTGACTGAACTGATCATATGAGTTAATATGTCTTCAACCACTAAGGTAGTTAAGCTGCCCTATATGAGAATTATTGCAGTTTACACAGACTTTATGGGGAAGGAAGGAAGGAAGGAAGGAAGGAAGGAAGGAAGGAAGGAAGGAAGGAAGGAAGGAAGGAAGGAAGGAAGGAAGGAAGGAAGGAAGGAAGGAAGGAAGGAAGGAAGGAAGGAAGGAAGGAAGGAACATTTAGTTATCCTACAGCTTTACTCCAAATTGTTGGGATCTGGAGGTCTGTCCACTTTTCTCCACCAGAGGGCGTTCTAGGTCTCCTGGAGCTGGAGCTGACTGCACCACCTGCGGCTCGTTTGCTCATCAGGAGACCAGTACTTTAGGAGGCGGAGAGCTACACTTTGACGCCAGAGTGTTTGCCAGTTATGGTTAGCAAGCCTGAGCAAACCTGCCTGTCTTAATCTCTGACTCCCAGAAAACCTGAACCTAATCTGTTTTGTCCTCTCTGCTTCCCAGGTTGAACCTGCCTGAAACCTGAAACTTCGAAGAGTTTCTCTGTTGGAGATCTGTGTGTCTGATCTCTGAAGAACCCTGGAGAATCAAATCTGTCAAGGACCTGCCTGCCCGTTCTCTGAAGAATCTGAAAGAGAAACTCAAACCTGTAGTCTGCAAACTCTCAAACCAAGCTCTGCCTCCGCCAAGCCCTCAGCCTGCCGACAGCCTCTGGACCCTCCTGGTTCCCCCTCTCTGCCGCTCTGCTCAAACTCCAGATCAGGTACAGACCTGCACTCTCTAACTCTGCAAATTACCTGGACTTCAGCTAACCACTCTGTCCCCCTCTGCAGTGAACCCAGTCGTGACCAGTCCCGGATCTGATAATCCCTGTTCTTATTTCAACTGTGTTGTTTCAATAAACCTTTGAACTTTTTCTCCTGTTTCCGAGTGTTTCTGCATGTGGGTTAGGAACCTAAAACCAAACATGACACAAATGGTATCCAATTAATGCCTTTTATCAAAATTCTACACAAACACCCATTATGACATAATAAGAACATTTTTTTTGAAATTGTAAATGTGTTATCCTGATAAACCATGAACCATCAGTTCAGTTTAAGGTCAAGAGATCTCTGTGTCCGATTTCTATCCAAGATGTCTCTGAACATTGGTGCATTCATCTTTGCCACTATCGTGATCACCAGTTTTTGTCACTGAGAAATATTTCCATAGAATGATGCTACCACTGCCATGCTTTACTGTAGGGATGGAAATGGCCTGGTGATGAGCGGTGCCTATATCTCCTGGCATTCATACCAGAGTTCAATTTTAATCTAATTAAACCTTAGAATGTTGTTTTCTCATTGTCTTAGGGGAGTGGTGGCCTAGTGTTTAGAGCATTGCGCTTGGGTCCCGTAGGTTCTGAGTTCAGCTCCCACAGACTGCCGCTCTGGGTCCCTGAGCAAGACCCTTAACCTCACACTGCTCCCCGGACGCTGCACAGTGGCAGCCCACTGCTCCCCAAGGGGATGGGTTAAATGCAGAGGTGAATTTTTCCAGTGTGAGATCAATATAGTTCTATTATTATTATCTTAGAGTTCTTCTGGTGTCTTTTGAAAAAACTCCAGACTGGTTTCCACATGCCTTTTATAAAAGAGTGGCTTTCCTTAGGCCACTTTAAAGGCCTTGATTGGTGAATTGCCCCACAACTTGTTTTCTTTCTCATAGCTTCATCTCTCTCTACAATTGGAAGTTGGGTAAATGGGTTCTTATGTTACTTTGTATTTAGGGTGTATTTGTAAGATTTATTTGTAAGTAAATGATTTAAGTGTCATTTCTTTTCTCTTTTTTTCCGGTCAATTTCTATGAATAAAGGGACTGGTATAGGACCATTATGAACTGGGATGAGACTATGGTCTTTTACCGGAGTGGAGGAGGCAGCAGGGAGCAAAAGAAAAAGTGTAGTTTTAGACATTGGGCATATTTTGCCTGTGTGTAAAATACAGTCAAACTGTAGTAGCTGTTCACTAATTCTTTATGTTGAATGTTTGGTTTGACAAGCACTAAAATATCCACAAAAAACATTCAATGGACAAAGAGAAATAATTCATCATCAATGGAGATGCTGGACCTTTCAAATGTAAGGGTTACCATCACAAATTATTTAATCACTTTTTAAGGGGTTTTAACATACCTGTTGCTTTATGTGGAATAACACGTCCCTCATTTTCATGATCAAGCATTTACACTTTTAGATTTAAGAAAAATATTTTTCACCTGTAAAGACCTACTGAATTTTGATGCAAGCATGGAAATGTAGAAGAGACTGGGGAAGGTTTCTGCAAGCAAGATACATTCTGACGACTAGACAATCGTTGAGAAAAAACAAACAAAGTTTATTTATGAAATAAAGTGGATTTATGACGTTGTAACCGTCCCTGAGAGGTGTAGCCACCATCCCAGGGATGGAGTCAGCTGCCGTAGTTGAGATTGTTTTTATAAATATTGTGTAAAATGCATGTTATCATACTGGCAATTAGCAGACAAATACAAGTTTAATATATAAATGAAGAGTTGGTTTAGGCTTAGTAGTTTTGGACTGAGAGAAAAGAAAAAAAAAATTAGTCACTGTCCCCAGTCCCCCCTACTGTATGTTCACTGGAATCAAAGTACCGGTATTATAATGGTTGATATTGGATTACAGATCTATGAAGTATAGATGGGTTTAATAGGTTGGATGAATCATTGGGTCCACCTGCTGGAGAAAAATGAGAAATGCCCAAATATCTCTGAGATCTTATTCAAGCTGTGGGGAGAGCAGATGGTTTGGTTCTTGAATGTTCGAACCAGCCGTTTGCAGTGGATAAGTCAAAGGAAAAAAATAATGATTTTGTGAACATAAAAAAATAGCCTCTAAATCATCCTCCCCTGCCTGCCTGTGAAAAGACAAAACAAAACAACAGAAAAAGACCAAATGAAAAAAAACCTACATTATTCTAAAAAAATGTATAAAATATACAGCTGCATTTCAAGGCTTCCATATAATCCAGCAGTCACAGCCAAAGAATATATACCCTGCCAACTGGCGAGAGGCGGGGTCCAGCCTGGACAGGTCGCCAGTACATCGCAGGGCAACACAGAGACAAACAGGACAAACAACCATTCACGCACACCTAAGGAGAATTTAGAGAAGCCAATTAACCTAACAGTCATGTTTTTGGACTGTGGTAGGAAGCCGGAGTACCCTGAGAGAACCCACGCATGCTCAGGGAGAACATGCAAACTCCATGCAGAAAGACCCCGAACCCAGAACCTTCTTGCTGCCCCCCAGTTTAAATATTTGATTTCTTATTTAAACAATGGGCTTCTTTACATGTTTCCCAGAATTTAAAATTTTAGGTCAACTTTATCTATACAGTACTTGACATGTCATGCAGAAAACAACATAATTTGGTTTCCATTAAAACAAAAGCATGAAATAAACACCTACTTTATAAACATACTTATCAAAAACAGGCGAGTTTTACATTGACCTATAAGTCTATATTTAAAATTCAATAATAAGCATTAAAAGGATTTCTAGTCTACTAAAGAAGGAGCCTCCATCAAATGTATGGGGTGTGTTTATTACCTCAGCTTCCACTGATTGGGGTGAAGTAACAACGCAACTACATGGACATGAGCAATTAAATTTATTGTTTTTACACAAGTAACACGACTCAAAGACTGATTCTGCTGTCCACAGGTAATCAGCGGATTTCAGAGATTTTTTTCTAGTCTCACTCAGATTACAGGCAGCTGTGGATGATATTAATTGAAGTATACATGTTGCAGATTTTGTAGAGGTGAGTGAAAAGGCTGTCTCAATAAACCAGCACACTTATGCAAATGTAAATTGCATTCATTGCTGCTAATTACACTTTTCTGTGCTTTACAAAATCAGTCAAAATGCTTTGTTTTACTTGTTTCACACTTCCTTTATTAATTATTAGTGTTGTGTACAGCTGGTCAATTTGTTAAGAGACGTTCTTATTGAATGTTAACCCTTTTATAATACAAGAATAGGCAAAATCCACCAGAAATATTCATGCAGATGTGCTACAAGGCACCTAAATGTAGATTTTGTTTATATAGAACACAAATAATTATTTCCACTAAAATCTAAATAAAATAATTCATTTCTAAATTTATTGCTTCCATTAGCTATATATCTAAATGTTCTGATTCAGTAACATAATTCACACTTTGATCAGCAACAGATTATCTATTACAATTGTTGCTCTATTATATGGTCATCTTTCCCTAAAGAAATATCAACAGAAAAATATATCATACAATGTTTCAAAAGACAGGAATTAAAAGCAAAACAAAATATTTTGATAATGATTTCAACGAGTGAAAAAGAAAAAAATATATACATATATTATTTTTTTTTTACTCCTGGTTTCCTTTTTTTCTGACACTTTTCTCTCCCAAATGCTTACTTAGATTATTTTACTCTTAACTTTTTATCTCTTTGCCAAAACTAAAGAAAAGTTGGATTACTTTATACTTGTTACTCCAAATTAGAATATTTATTTTTACTTTTATAAAGGATTGCCGAATTATTTTTTCAATTAAACCCAAAAGACAGAAGAAGCGTCATTAATTCAGGACTTTATCACAGACCATAATCTGGAAGTAAAAAAAAAAAAAAAAACATGGTTACATGAATTCCTACCTGAGTTTTCCCCAACGTTTTTTTCTTTTGGGGTCTTTGTATTTTTGCATTTTTGGATTTTTCCTCAGTTGCTCCATTAAATCTACAAAATTCACCACTGCGACTTTAATATTCATGTTGACAGTTAGCAAAATACCTTTGTGTTAAATTTTGGAAATGAAGTCTGATCAGCATGTTAAACAGCGAACGCATAAACATATTTTAGACCTGATCATCACTAAGGGTCTAAACCAGGGGTGAAAATCAGCAGGGTCTGAATAAAGAAAATCCTCAACCAGTAAAGGTCCGGAGACATTTTTAATCATAATCTGTTAGTTTAAACACAATTTAACACCGAAATAAAGTTAGGTGTTAATGCATCCATGTTATACATTGACTTTTAAAAATGATATATAGATATATATATATAAAAAAATAAAACACTTTCCCATTTCAAAATCTAAGGTGTTTTTTTTTTTTTTTTTTAAAGTAGGGAACAACAATTATTTAGTTTGGTATATAGACAATTTCCTGTTTCACATATTCACATATTCACCGACTTGCCACAGGTTTGCCTGCTGTGTCTAAAAGTAGCAGCAGCAGCAACCCAGACTGACAGCTCATTGGCTCATTTGGATCACGTGCAGCCTGGAGCCGGACGCTCCGGAGGGCTTTACCGTATTAACAGGAGAAGCGGCACAAGTGAAATTATAAACTTCAATTGGACAACTCGTAATTATTTAGAAACGTTGGGTCCGGATTAGCCAATCCTTGACCTCTGGTTTAAATATTCATAAAGTGTCTAACTGTTGCTCAATTTGAGCACTTTTCTGCTTTATTTGAAAGCATAATTTCCAGTTACTCAGTTAGCCAAATAAAATGCATCTTCAGTGATGGAGCTACTAAAACCTTACAGTTACTCCTCTACCTCTGCTGTTCCCTCTAATTCTGTAGATGAGCTTTTATTCTAAAATTTTCAATCACTTCAATTCCATTCCTCCAATCAAAATGTCTTTTCTAGGGAGAAAAAGTCTCAGTGGAAATTTGCTGCCACAGGCAGGAGTGAGAAAATGGTCAAAGTCTGGACTCCAGTTTCACTATAACATCTATAAAAACAGACTGTGGTTCTCCTGTTACTGTGATGTTCAAACAAATAACCTTACCTTGCCCTAAGAAGAGTTGATCATTTATAAACAGTCGTGCTATAATGTTCAAAGATTCATCAGTCCACCCCTATAAAATATATTAATATATGAAAGTAATACTTATTAGTGTTAAATGATTATAAACAAATGTATAATATAATTGATGTTGTATCTCTATTCTCTATATCTGAGTTTAACTCCATTTGAATCTGTAATTAGAGTTAATTAAGTTTTTTTTATTTGTCTTATTTCAACATAGATAAAGGTGAAAGTGCATAAACTATCATATATCTGTTAAAACTGGGGATATTTTGCTGGAGGTTCTGTTTGATTATTCGTTTATGAAATCTGATTCTTATATTTAACAGTGAACAAATGTAGACTGATTTGTTGTGTATGCATCGTATCAGTCTGCTAAAGCGCTGGTACAGCTTGATTTTAAAGGCGGGATTAACAGGGTCAGTCTCATCATGTTAGAACCAATCAGATAATTAGGAATGTGACACAAAGACTCCAAACGACGCTCTCTGTTTTTCTTATTTTGTAGTCTGTGAAACATATCAAGCCACTAATGAAACTCTCCAGTGAACAGTTTTACCTGATAACTAAAATTTATCAGGTTAAACTGCATATGGGTAATTCTGACGACGAGAGTCACGGATCGTACAGTCCTGCCTCCTGTTGTGAATTATTGGATCCATTTTACAGATAATGATGTACATCGGTAAAGCTTGATACCCACTGAGGATAACGGATACATCTGGGCCTGCATCCACACTGTCATGGATAAATTTAGGCTCTTTTTCAGCTGGACGAGGCATTGGGTTTCCTGGGTAATCAGAGGCTGATTTTCCTGTCACCACTTCAGCCTCCACAAAGTACAGGTACTCTTCATTTCCCTTCTTCCACATCTCCAGGGCTTTCTTCACATTTCCAGCAAAATAGATCCCCACATTCTTTGGATCTGTTATTAGAGGAGATGACATCATTATTTAGCTGTATTAATATGGCTTTGATATCATGCAGTTCCTTAAAACAATTTATACAGAAAATGTTGGAATGATGCTGTTTAAAGGCATACTATGAAACATTTTTCAGTTAATGTGTTCCATAACATTTTGAATAATTAAATGAGTCATTTCAGGTCGAACAAAGGTTTTCTCGGCCGCCCTGGTGGTTTGTAGGGGAAATACCGTACTTGCAATTGCAGAAGCCCTCGGCCCGCACCCACAGGCTCAGAAGTCTCGCGAGAGTCGGTCTTGCTTTATGGCGAGAACTGCTACACGCCCCCAGTGAAAGGCATGCTCGTTGCTAGCGCAGTGGCGATATTTGTGCAGTTATCATGGCGGAACCAGCGAGAAAAGACCGAAAGCCCATGTCGGAGCAGGCAAGAAAGAGTCTACCGCAGTAGACATGGTGATTTGTTGCGTGCACCTGTCTTCTAAGCTCAAAACAACCGCGCCTGGCTTGACAGAGAAACCAGGAGAACAGCTGAGCATATTTACGACAGTGCACTTTTACTTTCGCCCTCTGGAGGGAGCCTCGCTGGAAAATCAACACCGGTTGCATAGTATACCTTTAAGTTGACCAAATCCTGGTTTCTTCACTAAACTTGACTTATAGGCAGGAAGTTGCTCATCATTTACCTCTGAATACCTTGTCTCACATTGAACAACTTATTTTGTGTATACTGGACCTAAGTATAAGATTTTGACACTAACTAAACAATCCACTGACTTTGAGTGAAAAGGAACACATGCAATATATGACAGGGAAACAGAAGTAGCCTAAGTTTGACCCAAAAAACAATCTCTGAGGGGCATCTTAACTAACCTGACTCCGCCAGATGGATTTGCTCCGTATATCCATCTGGAAACCTTCCGTTGAAGTAATTTTGGGAAGGGGCGAAAATACTGGTTAGCTGATTGGCCTATGTTGGTGATAGACGGGCCAAATAAACCAATCAGATCAACGAAGCATATGACGTACTAACAGAGCGACGACGAAGAGGAGCCAATTGATAGATTAAACTCTTGCCGAAACCAGTCGGGAGAAGAGCAAAAACATCTTTTCCTCTGAGAAAAGCCTCCAGAGCAGTGTTTTGCTCTTCTTTCAGTGAAGAAATACTCTGTAATTCCGATAAAACTTGCTCGATAGCCACGCTAACGCTAGTTTCATCGGCTGAAGCCGCCATGTTCTTTAGACTGAACTGTCACGCTTCTCGTTGCGTCACACCCCAACCCGCCTCAAAGCCAACGCTGATTGGACGTTCGTTTGGTGAACGGCTGCAAATTTTCTTTAACGGAGAGTCTCCGGACTGATCTGCGAGTGAAACCTTGAAAGCTCGCGAGATCAGGACGGTCTCACGAGGCTAGTACTCTTCATTCCTACCAGCGAAATAACTTTTGGCTAATTGCTTCTCTTTAAGAGTTGGAAGTTGGTAAGTAAAGTCATCATTAAATATACCACAGTCTGGATGAATACTCGGTTCTAATTGGCTGTAGGGCGTCTGTTAAAAAGAGTTATAGGACATCTATGAAAAAAGTTCTGGTCAAATACCATGATTGTTTCTGCTAGCTCAAATATTAGCAGGAAACTGCAACACAGATGAAGCTGGTTACCTTGGCAAAAGTAATATATAGAAATATATATTCAAAACTCGTCAAAGAATTTGAAAGTTTGTTATAAAAAAAAAAGCAAACCCCTCATAGTTTTGGTGATTTACCTTCAGGCGGTGAACACTCAGCCTGGAACCCAATCCTACTGATCATCTCACAGAACTGTGCTGGGATGCACTGAAATATGGTTCTAGAAGATGAACTGCCAAGCTGCTTTTTCTTCAGGTTGAACATCAACTTCAGAGGATTGTTCTCCAGTTTTTCCACCTAAAAAAATGCAGTTTTAGAACATTATAGATCCGATGTAAATCACAACCATGAGGTAAATTTGATTATCAAATTAAAAATTGGTCTATTAGGTTTAGTCTAATGTTTATGAATCATTGTGTTGACCTCCAAAATCCAACTGGGAGGTCAGCTAAATGTTAAGGAAGCAGGCTGACTGACATCTTCAGGTGTTTGAACATATTTACCTTCATTACTCTGAGCCCGTAAATGCCGAACGCAGCAGATCGATCCAAGAATTCTTTACTTGACTTTTCAATTGTTTCCCTTTTACAGGATAGCTCTGTTTGAGACAACATCTGCAGGTCACCTTCTTCCTCTGAGATGAACTCCTTCTGGATTTTACAGAGCATGGCCTCCACCTCCAGAGCAGCAAAAACAGTCTCTTCCTTTGTCTTTGAGGTTATTTCTATAGATGCATGACCTTGAATCAAGTACTTTTTCATTAACAACCCTTTTGATGACCCTAGCCTGAGATGGTCTTCCATCCTGAAGTGTGAGATAAAGTTGTTGTAGATCGTAATGGTGTGAGATTGCATTGAGAGAAGACGATTGAGCCACTTCTCAGCCTCGTGTGTTGACTCATCAGACGGACCAAGCAGGATGAGGTGTGGAGTTGAAGCTCTCCTAATGTAGGAATCAGCTTTACGCCCAGATGCTGTTAAATGAAACGTTACACAACTCTTTTACTCCTAATGATATTTAAAATAAAACCTTTAAATATATTTGTAAGATGTAAAAATATGTATCCCTTTTCATGTGGAGCAAGAATTTGCTACAGGTTCTGTATTCACCTTCTGGCGTCGGATGGGGTTGGGACCCCGAAGATTGACCTGGAGAGTGTTTCAGGCTGCACTTCACTCCTAGCCCTAATCCCTCTGTGGACAGGTCTCAGTTTTAATCAGACAGTAAATGTTTACGCTCAATAACTGAGTTCAGTTTTTCCACCATATATTGGCTTTATAAACACATGAAGGCAGGAGCATTTTTAATTAAAGTCATTTTGGACATGAAAATGGTGTCTGATTAACAGAAATATTTATCCTTACTATGTGGAGAGCTCAAATGTTGTGATCCTTTCCGGATGTTTACCTTTTCTTCTTTAAAGGCCTGGTTAGAGAGGACAAATAGCAAGTTTATTACTACAAGAAAAAAATCTATCAGTAGAAAAGAAGCCATCCGTCCGTCCGTCCGTCCATCCATCCATCATCAGTCAATCCTTGAGACCCTGTTTTTTTTTAACAGTATAAAAAAAGCTGTATCACTGGAGAAATAATTCAATCCAACTCGATTCAGTTCACTTTATAGCGCCGATTCACGACACATACAGACAATACAGTCAGAAATGGCATCAATCCCACTTTAGATGGTGCAGCTCTTCTTTCTAGGAATCTGAACAAACGGATTAGTCCTCCAAAACCTGACAACCAAGGGTGCAGAATCAAAGTTTAACACACCTCTCTGTTCTCTACTGTTACCCACTCATTACTCCTTCCAGACAGTGTCTTCCCCATGACCAAAATCTAATTAATTATAAAATAATCCTAAAATAGTAAATCATGAAAATCTAATTAAGATTAAAATTACTCCAATTGAGAAAAATGTGAAAAAAATATGTGGTTTATTCAACATAAGATGAATTTTTAAACAGTTTGTTAGTAACCTTCATAATTACTTAACCCCCAAAAGAAAGTTTCACTTTTGCAGATTATAGTCCGGAAAGGCAATACGACATTTAAAGAATCTCTTTGCCTGTTTATCTCCTCTGCAGTGGAGACCAGACCAGATTTTCCCCCAAAAGATAGCCAATTATCATTGTAGTCCGCTGGTATATCACTAAACCACCAGAAATAAAAACTGTGTGAAGCCAAAAGGTGCCCGGTAGAAAAGTGCAGCATTAAAAATATGTAGTAATGTATGTAATATAAAGGTGCTTGTTGACAATTAGAGTAATTTAGAGATATCACAGAAAAGAGAACTAAGCCCAAACAGAGAGAGCCTGAGCAGCACCACAGCATATATATCCCATCCCTGTACATATCCCATGCACCCTTTTCTTCCTTTGGCACATACTTCTTCTTGACTATTTGAGCCAATGTAACAAAAAATGTCTCCAATGTGAGATCAATAAAGTCAATCAATCAATCAAATTAGGTTATTCTTGTTTAATTACCACTGAAATAAACCATCTATTCTTTAAAAGACATTTTTAATTGATCCTTACTTTTTCATGATTCCGTTGAGGCCTGAATATCTGATGGCATGCTGTCTCCATGGCCTGCACTGTGGGTTCATCATGGTTCACTAGGAAGATCTCTTGAGCAACACGTCTGCGAGGGGACAGGCACTCATAGTACTGTTTAACGGTAGACACTATGATGTGGGCACATTCTGGCAGTGGGTAGTTGAACAATCCAGAGCTTATGGCAGGAATGGCAACATTCCCCAGACCGTGTTTTTCAACTTTGTCAAAAATGCTCAAGATAGTTTTCTTCAAAAATGGCCTCGCTTTTGACACATCGTTCTTTGTAGGTTTGTATGGCAGCTCTGGACCCACAGCATGAATGATCTTTTTGCATGGTAGTAGCCCTGCGTCAAAAACAACTGCCTCCCCTGTTTCTAATTTTACATACTTTTTAATATAATCATCACTTTCCTTTTGGATTTGAGGACCACCAGCAGTGGACAGAGCTCGAGCAAGGCCTCCATAGTGCTGTAACTTTTCATTAGCTGCATTCACAACAGCAACGGTAGGGAAGGTGGTGAGATCAGCCTTCCATACAGACACCTTTACACCCGAAGGCATAATGATTTCAAGCCTCTTCTCTGCAGAAATGGTTGATGGTCCTCTCTGGTATGGAGTGCTGCTCTGATTCTCCAGCCGCACACCCCAAACAGCAGCAACACATCTGAATTTAGTGTCCAGGATGTTGCCCAGATTGGCTCCATGTTGTCTCATTATTGTAAATATCTCTTCATGAAGAGGAATCTCTAGTTTACTGGCCATCTTTTCTTAATGAACCTATGGAAAGAACGTACAGCACTCTATTAACATCAGAAGGACACAGTTCAATGGGAATCTTAAACTTGTGAAGGATGTCTGTCGCATATGATACCCCACTTTTTTTTAAGTGTTCTTTTTCAGGGATATGCAATATGACTTCAATATATATGTCAAAATACTTTTTTGTACTAATGACACTAGTGATGATTAAAAGTATGTAAAAAAAATACTTTATATATATTTTTGATGGAGAGAAATTGTGGAAACATCAAATCTAACAATAACAGCAACATTTGGGGTGTGCAAAAAATATTAGCTAGAGTTCATTATATCACAATTTTTTTTTTCCATATAAAAATCTATCACGTTAGAAGCAATGGTTTTCAAACCTCTTCTTTAAGACAATGTCTTACAAGTCAGGCATGTGTCTCAGATTTCACGCATTTGATATAAATGTATAGTATATTTTAACAGGCTTTGCTAAACTGCAATTATCTGAATCTGGAGAATTAAAGCAGAGAAATATCTAAAACATTCGGGGCATGTTAAAGCTAGAGTGTGTAATTTTCAGCGACATCTAACGTCCAGACTGCAGACCGCAGCAACATGAACATCTCCCCCCCACCGCTTCTCCCCCCCAACAGTACGGCGAGCGTTACGGGACAAAATGTCTTCCACGACGTCCGCATCACCTACCTTCTCAAGTGATGAGGTTTGTTTACATAGATAATTTTACAGATAGTATTTCATTAGTCTGTGTGTTCAGTACTGTCTCAGTTCATCTCTCTCAACTTGCTGTAGTTACTTTCGAGCGTAATGGGCGATCTCGCAATCGCTAGTTTGTTGGCTCTGCGCTGCCGTAGCGCAAAGATGTCTGCCTCCATGGCTGCGAGACCCGCTCCTATGTAATTATAAATAACGAATTCTAAGGCAACGCAAATATTAAGGTTAAGAGGCTGAGCTCGTAGATGATGATAAATAACATACTTATGTATAATATATTAAATTTCTGACTGTATATCCCTTTAATTATTATACACTGTAGCTTTAATTTTTGTATATCCATCTGGAAAATTTAATTTAAAAAAATGCATGTTTAAGATGTCTATCTGAGGCAGGACAACTGGTTCAACTAATGCAACACCTATTGTGTGTAAGCAAAGAGAAATCTCCAACATGCAGGGCAGTGGTACTTGAGGAGCGGGATTGAGAGCTACTGCTCTAAAGTAACCATGTTACTCTTCTTTTAATAATGTGTTTCTTTAATACAGAATGCTGAAATACAGTGCAGTATTGGTTGTTATTTTCGCATACAAATTAATAATAGCAATTTGTTCTTAAGAAGTTGATGTAACAAATATTGACTTCATGGTTGTCAAGTTTCATTTTAATTTACTTAATCAGAAACACCAGAACCTATTTGAAGTCACATTTGCATACAAATTATGAATGACTAAACCAATTTCAGTCCAGCTTTAGGTACATTTTAATATATCATTCATGCATTAACCATAAAAGACTAAACACAGAGGCGTAGCACTTACCTTCACCAGCATGGAAAGTCCAGCAGAATGAAAAAGTGAAAGTAAACTCTGACAGGGCGTGGACCACTCTAAGCTGACTGAACTTTGTTTGAGTTAATATTTCTCCAACCAGCAAGTTAAACTGCCCTACATTATAATAACTGGGCTTTACATGTGTCTGCTACTAATTTTTTTCCTGCAACTATCAAAAAGTCATTAGAACAACTTTAACTTGCAATGATGCCTAGCTTAAATCAGTGCTGTGTTAGTCTACAAGAGATCCTTGACCCACAACTTTAAGGGTTGTATCATTTTTTTGCCTTACAATAGCTTTTAGCTTAGTTAGCTCTGGTGTTAAAAAAGAGCTCAGCCTAATTTTATCATGATCATGGTGCTGATGACTGGCTGGATTACTCATTTAATTCACCTGCCTAACTCTGCACAGTTTCTCGTTGCCGTTCATCTGATCCACCTGCTTAAGTAAGCAGCCCTCTAACCTGACATCTTTGAGGTGAGAGTTCTCTAGCCTACTAGAGTGTTTCTCATTGCCCAATCCTGACCCATTCTGTCTTTGGACCTCTGAGCCTGCCTGTCCCTATTCTGATCTGTTTGCCTGATCTTTTCTCTGACTCCTGTTGGATTTCTGCCTGTGCATCGTACTTGGAACTGATTTCTGACACCATCCTGGATTTCCCTTCGGAACCTCTTTGGATCTCTGATCTCCTGGTTCTATATCCTGAGCATGTCCTGGACAAAGGCTTTGGCTTCACCCTTTGGCAAGAATAAACATCGTCCACTGGGCACAGACTGAACTCTAAGACCAGGTTAGTGACTCACACGTTTATAATCTTCCTCTGCCAGATTGACGTGGTCACTAACCTTTGTTTTCTTCCTGCAGAGGTTCCTGCCTTAGATGCCCTAGCTGTTTCCTGCAGATTCATCACTTAAATGCTTTTTTGAAATATCTGTCTGTCTGCCTTGAATACGGGGTCCTCTGTTCTGAGCTTTGACAATTTTTGGGTGTCCTGTTTTGCCAATATGGCTCAGGGAATAAATATCCCAGAGCTAGCTGATGTTCCACTTGATACCTGTATATTAAACTTCACAGAAATTTTTTTAGGGAGGAGAATCATATACAGTGGGGAAAATAAGTATTTGGTCAATAACAAAAGTTCATCTCAATACTTTGTTATATACCCTTTGTTGGCAATGACAGAGATCAAACGTTTTCTGTAAGTCTTCACAAGGTTTTCACACACTGTTGCTGGTATTTTGACCCATTCCTCCATGCAGATCTCCTCTAGAGCAGTGATGTTCTGGGGCTGTCGCTGGGCAACACGGACTTTCAACTCCCTCCAAAGATTTTCTATGGGCTTGAGATCTGGAGACTGGCTAGGCCACTCCAGGACCTTGAAATGCTTCTTACGAAGCCACTCCTTCGTTACCCGGGCGGTGTGTTTGGGATCATTGTCAGGCTGAAAGACCCAGCCACGTTTCATCTTCAATGCCCTTGCTGATGGAAGGAGGTTTTCACTCAAAATTTGACGATACATGGCCCCATTCATTCTTTCCTTCACACGGATCAGTCGTCCTGGTCCCTTAGCAGAAAAACAGACCCAAAGCATGATGTTTCCACCCCCATGCTTCACTGTAGGTATGGTGTTCTTTGGATGCAACTCAGCATTCTCTCTCCTCCAAACACGACGAGTAGAGTTTTTACCAAAAAGTTCTATTTTGGTTTCATCTGACCATATGATATTCTCCCAGTCATCGTCTGGATCATCCAAATGCTCTCTAGCAAACTTGAGACGGGCCTTGACATGTACTGGCTTAAGCAGGGGGACACGTCTGGCACTGCAGGATTTGAGTCCCTGGCGGCGTAGTGTGTTACTGATGGTAGCCTTTGTTACTTTGGTCCCAGCTCTCTGCAGGTCATTCACTAGGTCCCCCCGTGTGGTTCTGGGATTTTTACTCACCGTTCTTGTGATCATTTTGACCCCACGGGGTGAGATCTTGCGTGGAGCCCAAGATCGAGGAAGATTATCAGTGGTCTTGTATGTTTTCCATTTTCTAATAAATGATCCCACAGTTGATTTCTTCACACCAAGCTGTTTACCTATTGCAGATTCAGACTTCCCAGCCTGGTGCAGGTCTATAATTTTGTTTCGGGTGTCCTTTGTCAGCTCTCTAGTTTTGGCCATGGTGGAGTTTAGAGTGTGACTGTTTGAGGTTGTGGACAGGTGTCTTTTATACTGATAACGGGTTCAAACAGGTGCCATTAATGAAGGTAACGAGTGGAGGACAGAGGAGCCTCTTACAGAAGAAGTTACAGGTCTGTGAGAGCCAGAAATCTTGCTTGTTTGTTATTGACCAAATACTTATTTTCCACCATATTTTACAAATAAATTCTTTAAAAATCAGACAATGTGATTTTCTGGATTTTTTTTTCTCATTTTGTCTCTCATAGTTGAGGTATATCTATGATGAAAATTACCGGCCTCTCTCATCTTTTTAAGTGGGAAAACTTGCACCAATTGTGGCTGACTAAATACTTTTTTGCCCCACTGTATAATGGATGCAGAGATTGAAAGGGAGGGGCGAAAGAAAGAGGGGATAAGAACTAAGGGGAGAGAGAAAAAGCTAGAGACAGGAAAGAGTAATTTGTCCAACAAATATCATTGAGTGGTATTTTAATGAATTTACAGTATAATGCAGATGAATATACTAGCTTGGTGATTACAAATATTTTCAAAAAATATTTCTGTGCTTTTATTGTTTTTTTTTGTCCCTTTGTAAGATATTGGTTTACAGCAGCCCCTTGACCATTTGAACAACACAGTCATTCATGAAAGTCTGATTTTACAAAAGTGCATTACATTATTACAGAGCAAATTATTACAATAACAAACAACAAAGTTTCTCGTTTTGTATTTAAAACGTATTTATTTTCTTATTATTGTTTCAGCGCAGAAAAAATTAGTTTTCATGTAATGCACAATAAATTTTATTTGCCTTATAGAGCCATCTTCCAGTAATCACATCATGTTAAACACTTTTAAACACTCCTTAAAATATGTTCTTTTTAAGCTTGCTACTTGGGTTTTTCATACTTAATGTTTTGTTTACCTTCATCTCTCTCACAAAGCAACAAAATTTGATTCCCATCAAAGCATAAGACACTTTATAAACACATTTATCTAAAACAGAAGACTTATCAGTTTTAAAACTCAACCAGAGGGATGGAAAAAACACTTTTAATCTACTACGACATGAAGCCTTTCCTAAATCTATGGGGGTGTTTTCCAGCTTATGCTTCCCCTGATTAGTACTAATATTATAAGAATAATTCTGCTTTTTAAAAGTAACCATGGGAGAGATCAGAGAGACGCAGCTATAAATTGAAATTTCTTAGTGCCTGTCAGTTTATAGGCAGCTGTGTTTTGTATTTTTTTGTGGTGAACATGTTTTAGATTTTAAGAAGTAGCGAATAATTCAAGAATGATTCAAGAGTGTATGATAAATGCAAACTATATTTAGCTTCATTAAATCTCAAGCTGATATTTTGGTGAGGTATACAGAAATTGGTTAAACTTTTATTAAATTTAGACACTTTGATACAATAATAGTTAAAGATCCCCATGAAATATACAAGCAGATGTGCTAAAAAGCACCTAAATGAAGATTTTTTTAATCAAAGGAAAATGAAGAATGATCGCTAAGAGAATGTAAAGTAAAATAAACTGATTCATTTGTAGATTTAATGACTCAACAAAAAAGATATACATTTTTAATACAGTAAAATATAAAGGGGTGATTTACATTTTCCCCAAAACAATTTTCAAACAAAGGATTCATAAAAAGGATAATAAGACAAAAACTAAATCCATATTTTTGAAAGATTTCCACAAAGATTTTAAAGACTGAAAAACTTTCACACTACTGATTTATTTACAAAAAAATCTAAATATCTTTAAGGATCTATCCAAAGTATTTTTTAGTCTTAAAGTAATAAACTAACACATATTTTTGTTGCTTATAAGATTATTAAGCTAATTTTAAATCTGGATTTTTAGAAGGTCTTGAATTTCTTACTTGAGCTAAATAAGTGTGTATTTCAATCGTTTCAATGAGGCTGAAAGTAAAGCTGATAACTGAGGCATCTTTTGTATCATTGATAACCTTGGGTTATTTTCCTGGTGCTTCTGTTTGATCATTTTTTAAATTAAATGAATTTCTTATATTGAACTATGAGTAACATAACTCATAGACTCTCCCTAAACATGTAAACCACTTCCTTTTCCTTCCTTCTTACAGATGATGATGTACTTGGGTAAAGCTTGATAACCACTGAAGATAACGGAGATATCAGGGCCTCCATCCACGCTGTCATAGACAATGCTGGGATCTCTGTCCACGGCAGGAGCTATTATGAGATCTGGTTTACCAGAAACTGACTTTCCCCTCAGAACCTCAGCCTCCACAAAGTACAGGTACTCTTCCTTTCTATTCCTCCACAGCTCCAGGGCCTTCCCAACGGTTCTTGCAAAGTAAATGCCCTCTCCGAAACTTGGATCTGTAATTAGAAGAAATAACATCAATACTTTATGGCTCTGTATCATGCAGTCCTGTAATGAAATTTATACACAACAATCACTAAATATGTTTTTTTTGTTTGTTTCTCTTTAGGATCAATAAACCTTTTTTTTTTCACTGAAAAAAAACTTTGTCATTTCACCAAATCTGTGGGGTTCCTTCAATACACCTGACTTACAAATTATTTAAAAGGTAGGAAACTGCCCAATTCTTGACCCTGTCTTACACTTAGCATAGTAGCAAGAAGAAAGCTTATCTTTTTGTCAGCAAAATAGCCACCATCTAAGAATGATGAGAGCGAGAGCAACCAGCACGGTTTTTGGGAGATGGAGCAGGAGCAATTTAGAATATGCTGCCAAAACGTTGTCTGAACACATGAGGGGGTGTGACTGGGAAGTTGTCATTTCTAGTATTTTTCAAAATGTCATCTTTATAAAAACAGAAATAAAAAAGTATACATGTCACAGTGAGGGGGAGGGCATTTGATTTGTGCTTTTTTTGGGTCTTCAAATGTCACTTTACATAGTTGGCAAGAATGATAATTTTTGCCATCCAGCTCAACATACACTTAATGAGTATATTTTTATTTTCAGTTATATTTCTGCAAACCTGTCAGGATCACTGCTCTGTTAGCTGACCTAATGCTCATTTCACTCACCTGCCTAACTCCGCCACGTTATTAATTATAATGTTATCCACCTGCTCCTGCCGTTTTATATACGGTTCAGCCGAGCTATCGGGCCCAGATGATTGTTTGAGATCATTGCTGATTTCAATAGTTCATGTTCTTGTTCTCTGAGGCTAGTGGTAAGAGAGTTTTTGTCTTTTTTTCCTGGGGTTTTCTATTCATGTCCTGGCTCTTATCCACTGAGTGTGCCCTATTCCTGTTTTGGCTCAGTGGAGGAAGCCGGTTTAAAGTTCTGTAGTTTTCCGGATATCATTTCTTGTTGTGTCTCTCAACTACTGAGCCTACCAGAGTCCATCTGAATATTTCTGCTTGAATTCATTGTTGGACTCTTGGAACCCTGGATCTGCCTGTTCCTGTTCTGATCAGACCCCTGACCGGGCTATGGACTGTTGGATCTCTGAGCCTTCCTGTCCAGAAGCACCTGGTGTATTACTAAAGGAATTTCAATAGGCAAAACTAAATGATAAAGGCCAACCTTGGTAAATGGCCTGTACTCATATAGTGCATTCAGTCATTCATCCATGCACTCACACACTGATATTGGGAAGCTTCATTATATCCACAGCTTCCCTGGGGCTCACTGACAGAAGCTGCTGTACACTGGTGCCACCGGGCCCTCTGACCACCATCAGTAGGCAAGGCAGGTGAAGTGTATTGCCCAAGGACACAAAGACACTGAAAGCTGGGACTTGAACCATCAACCCTTCCATTTCAGGGCAAACTCCTACATCTGATGCCACTGTCACCCCAGTGGCTTAAGGTGACCACTTTAAGGGTCACCTAAGGCCAACAGGTTCTGAGACTGATAGAAAGCACACTTAAACATATACATTTCTATTAATATTTAGGATTATAGCACTATATATTTTTCAACTTTTTTAAGGATAAAAACTTGAACATTCATATATTTTAGATTCATTGCACACTAACTGAAATATTTCAGGTCTTTTATTGTCTTAATACGGAGGATTTTGGCATACAGCTCATGAAAACTCAAAATTCCTATCTCCAAAATTAGCCCATTTCATCCGACCAATAAAAGAAAAGTGTTCTTAATACAAATAAGTCAACCTTCAAATAATTCTGTACAGTTATGCACTCAATACTCGGTCGGGAATCCTTTTGCAGAAATGACTGCTTCAATGTGGCAATGCATGGAGGCAATCAGCCTATGGCACTGCTGAGGTGTTATGGAGGCCCAGGATGCTTGGATAGCGGCCCTTAGCTCATCCAGAGATTTGGGTCTTGCGTCTCTCAACTTTCTCTTCACAATATCCCACAGATTCTCTATGGGGTTCAGTCAGGAGACTTGGCAGGCCAATTGAGCACAGTGATACCATGGTAGGTAGCTGCATTGACCCTGCCCTTGATAAAACACAGTGGACCAACACCAACACCAACACCTGACATGGAACCCCAGACCATCACTGACTGTGAGTAATTAACACTGGACTTCTGGCATAGTGAATAAACTCATAGTTTTGGTGATTTACCTTCAGGCGGTGAACACTCAGCCTGGAACCCAATCCTACTGATCATCTCACAGAACTGTGCTGGGATGCACTGAAACATGGTTCTAGAAGATGAACTGCCAAGCTGCTTTTTCTTCATTTCAAACATCAACTTCAGAGGATTATTCTCTACTTTTTCCACCTGAGGAGACATTTTAAAATATATATATAATTTAGTTGTAGAATTTCAAATCATCCATGACTTACATCTTTAGGTGTTTAATAATAGTATACCTTCATTACTCTCAGCCCGTGTCTGAAAAAGGCCTCATATTGACTTCTCAATTCTTTACTTGACTTCTCAATTGTTTCCCTTTTATAGGATTTCTCTGTTTGGGTCCACATCTGCAGTTCACCTTCTTCCTCTGAGATGAACTCCTTCTGAATTTTACAGAGCATGGCCTCCACCTCCAGAGCAGCAAGAACAGTGTCTTCCTTTGTCTCTCCAGTTATTTCTATACATGCATGACCTTTTGTCAAATACTCTTCAATTAATCCCTTTTCTGCAAAAGCAGACAGCTGCACATGGTCTCCCTCACCAAAGTGCAAGATGAAGTTGTTGTAAATGGTATAAGAATGACTGGTGAGAAGGTTATCGAGCCACTTCTCAGCCTCTTTTGTTGATTCATGAGATGGACCATGCAAGCGGATGTTTGGGGTTAGAGCTCTCTTTGTGTGGGAATCAGCTTCATGGCCAGATGCTGTTAAATAAAATGTTACACAAACCTTTAGTGTATAAAATGATTAAAATAAAAATTTGCTGCACTTGCTTCATATAAATTGTATGACATTTTTATAATAGGATTTTATCATGTGATTTGTTTCGTTAACTTAAATAATATTTAAAAAATTTAAGTACATGTAAAAATATGTATCCCTTTTCATGTGGAGCAAGAACTTACTGGCGGTGCTGTATTCACCTTCTCCCCTGGGATGTCCTTGAGACCCCCAAGACTGACCTGGAGAGTGTTGCTGGTGAGAACGAAGGCTGTATTTCCCTTCTCCTGATTGCTCTGTGGACCAGTTTCAGTTTTAATCAGACAGTAAATGCTTAAGCTCAATAACTAAGTTAAGTTATTCCACAACATGTTTTCTGTGACCCACTGACTATAATCACATGAAGACAGGGGCACTTTAAATTACTTAGGAGATTAAATAAGCAAATATGAACTTGATATGGGCTGATTAACAGGAACATTCGATCTTTACCAAATGGAGAGCTGGAAGAGGCTGATCCCTGTAGGAAAAAGCCCAGTTTTTCCTCAAAGACCTGGGGACACAGAACAGATCAAATGTTCAGCACAATAGACTATACACATAAGTAGATACACAACATATTTTCCATGTCAAGTGCTAAAATATGAACATTAATATTTTAAACAAACACTTTCAAAACACAATGTAGGAAAGTACCTGGAACGTTTCATGGTCAGAGGGAAATATGACCAAATTAACCTCCATCTTTTTTTTAACTTTAAAGGCAAAGTCGAAGACTGCATGAAACATTATTGAGGCAGATTCTTCTTTACTAAAATGAAGAGCTCCAGTGCCAATGGCAGGGAAGCTGATTGAGGTGTAATGCCGTGTAATACCCATCCATAAGCAATCCAATACAGAATTTAAAAGGATCTGTAACAAATGAAAGGGTAGAAAGAGATGTACATAAATTGGGATATATATAAAAATGTATTTTTAATACATTTGGTATTTTATTTTATCCCCATCCGTGAAAAACAGAAATGTACCACATCTGCTCCTTGTTGCTCTCTTTCCACGCAAAAAGTATGAAACACCTCTTTGCAGTGCAGTTTGTATGGCTGTGTACTGATCATATAGCCCTTCTTTTCAGCTCTTGATATTTCTTTTTGGATTTCATAACCTGCTTTTTTCAATATTGCATTGGAAATTTTACCCATATGCAGGTTTCTGTCTGGTGATGCAGTGTTAACAATGACATCTGTCTGAAAAAGAAAAAAAAATTATATGGTTACTGGTTTAAATTCAGTTCAACATAGTTTGATGCTCCGTCTTAAACAGAGTCAACAGGCACAGAGGAAGTGGGTTCAAGCAGTTGTACACCTGCTCAGCTGTTATTTTTCAACAGGAATTTTTGAGCACTATTTTAACTCTTTCTGCACCTCTGAACAAAGAAAAGAGTGCACCATAGTTCCAGTCTCCAAAAAACATTCCCTGCAGAGGAATTGAGTGATCACAGTCCACTGAGATCAATGCTTTATTAATGAGTTAGGATGGTATATGAGTGATCATGTTAAACAAACTGTTTCACTTTGAGCTTGCCAATTTGGAAAACAAGGAGGTGGAGAATGGAAGCTTCTTTATCCTTTAACCAAAAAAACTGACCTAATTTTCTGTGATTCTTTCACTTCTTTTAACCTTGTAAATATTAATAAACATGTACATTTCTTTGACCACTAGGTAAACATTGGTGACACTCTGGGGTAACAGCTTTATTTGTTGTTTATCAAGTGAACCAGAACTGGTGTCTTATAATTAAATAAAATCAAGTAAGCTAATTTTATTTTTATTAATTAAAAATTTTTGCCCACATCTTACTGTTTTTCACAAAAATATTGACCGAAACAGCACACACATTAAACACATCATCTAATGATATTTCTCCATTTGGGAACCAATCTGGCACAGATGCTCTAAAGTTTTATCAGGAGGGTATTCAAAAGGTGGTTAGAATCTTTTGTTTAGCTTTCTGTGAAGTTCAACATTTGAAAGACCAAAAATGTTTGCTAAAGATGTAAAAAAAAAAAAAAAGCCATATCATTATTATCTTAGTCACTCCACATCCAGGATCAGACCCTTGGATACAAGGAATGTGGTAGACATATGGCCTTTTGTAATACATTAAACTAAAACGACCTTCAAGAAAACACCTACTCTTCATTCTTAGGGGACTTACAATTTCTTTGGCTCAGTAAGCACTTTTAAACTTATGCCTCCCATTCCTTTGTTAATTCTGTCCTTGTCAGGATTCCTGTCAGTGTGTTTTATGTTTCTGTGTTCGTCTCCCTTCCTTCAGAAGGAGGTGCCTGGTTCTCGTCTGCCTCCTCACACACCTGCAGAGGGTTACCTCGTTAACGGAGCGCTCTTAAGCTACTGACTGCCAGTTTTGAGTAATTTAGCCAAGGTGAATTTTGCTGAGTCAAACTGAGTTTTTGTCCACCTGAGCCTTAACCTTGTTATTTTATCTTTGCCTCTCGGCAGGAAGTCATCCTGCAAACTGGATTTTTCGGACCTTCTCTCCCTGGAAGGATCATCTGAGCTTTAAACTGAGCTGAGGATCCAAACTTGAGGTTTGGATCTACTTCACTCCAAGAGATCGTTTGAGCTTCACACTGAGCAAGGGATTCATTTCCACAACGACCAGTTTAATGACCGCAGGAAATCTAAGTGGCAGTCATTTCTCCGTTCACCTACAAACAACCGCATTCTGGGTAAACCTTGTCCGCCCTCCATCGAAAGAGACAAACACTGGAACACCCCAACACCGACCGGAGTCAAAGAGCCAACCACTTTTCTGGAAACGTGAGTCAGCAATCTATTTCTCCTCTTCAAGTTCGAGAATCAAATTTCCCACCGAGCCTGAACTAACCGCAGTGTCTTCCCCTCACCTTTCAGTTCCCGTTGAGCAGTGTTCAGAGCAACACTGGATCTTCACAAGCTCTTAAATAAACCTGTTAAACTTTTTCCCTGGTCTGTCTGTATTGGTTTACTGCTTTTGGATCATAGTTAAAATAATGACAGTCCTAATATTCAACATTTCTTTATCACAACTTTCTCTTCTACACTAATATCTTCAAGTTTCTCAATGATAATTTTTCCCATCTTTTTCATTATTTCATCAGGCAGACTGTAGAAAGTAATGTTAGCCAAGAATTATCAACAGTAAATTTTCCCTTTTTTGTTACCATAATAAAAAAGCACAAAACAATTAGTTTTCTTTTTTTAAGGAAACTCAAAACGAATCATACATGATGTTTTCTAGTAGTTCCTATGCATACAGAGTAAACACTTATATGCTAAATAAAAAAATTTATTATTATTACAGTAATTTTTAAAAACATTTTAGATTGAGCCCTGCGATGGACTGGCAACCTGTCCAGCGTGTATCTTTCACCCAAAGACTGCTGGAGAGATAGGCACCAGCCCCACTATGGACCTGAGGGACGAAGCAGGAGGTGATAGTTTGATACATTTTAGACTGATCCTTACCTTTTGTTCCTCAATGTTACCCTTCTTCAATGTCAGAATGACATTTCCAATCTGGACTGAAGGTGGTGGGTTTCGAGGAGCAGCGCTCCTGGTATTTTTTGCTACAGCCTGGCTATAGGATGGATACTGTTGAAGACTAAATATCTGATGGCATGCTTTTTCAATTGCCTGCACTGTGGGATCATCATTATTCACAAGGAAGATGTCTTGAGGAGCATGTCTACCAGTGGGCAGGTATTGATAGTACTGTTTAACAGTAGACACTATGGTTTGGGCACATTCTGGCAGTGGGTAGTTGAATATTCCAGAGCTTATGGCAGGAATGGCAACATTCGCCAGATGTTTTTCTTCAACTTTGTCAAGAATGCTTTGAATAGTTTTCTTCAATAATTGTTCTGCATGTAACACCTCATTCTTTGTAGGTTTGAATGACAGGTCTGGACCCACAGCATGAATGATCTTTTTGCAAGGTAGTAGCCCTGCATCAAAAACAACTGCCTCCCCTGTTTTTAATTTCCCATGTTTTTTGACATAATCCTCACATTCCTTTTGTATTTGAAAACCCCCAGCAGAGGACAGAGCTAGAGCAAGGCCTCCAATGTGCTTTAACTCTTTATTAGCTGCATTCACAACAGCATCAGCGTGGAAGTTGGTGAGATCAGCCTTCCATACAGACACCTTTATACCAGAAGGCATCGTGATTTCAAGTCTCTTCTGTGGAGGAATGGTTGGAGGGCCTCTCTGGTATGGAGTGTTTCTCTCATTCTCCAGCTGCACACCCTCAAGGGTGGCAACACATCCAAATTTAGTTTCAATGATGACACACAGAGTGGCTCCACATTGTTTAACTATGGCAAGAGACTCTCCATAAAGATGAATATCCAGTTGACTTGCCATAGTTTCTTAATCAACCTGTGGAAAGATCATAAAGCACTCTATTAACATCTCAAGGACACATTTCATCATAAATCCAAAATATGGATGCCTATCCCTAATGCTGCTACCCTATTTTACAACAGTAGGCTGACAGGAAAAGGGGTATGAAATTAGGGGAGAGACATGCGGCTTGAGGATTAAGCCTCCATACATGGGTCATGCACGCCAAACACCAGAATGCAACTTTTGCAGTCAACATTGCTTTAAAATATTTTAACCCATTAATGCTCGCATTAAACAAACTATGGAAAAAATTGTTCAAACACGGGAGTGTGTGCAAAATTGTTCCGTAAGAGTATCTCATTATTACAAGGATGTTTTTGTGGATATGGACATTGGAATTAATATATTAGGGTTCATGTTTTTCCATGTGGTATTTGTTCTGGCATGTGCTTTTCATTTTGTATACAAACACCTGCACCTATGGTCACCAGTCTGTCAGAATCCATAAGTTTGCAAAGGACACCAT
The DNA here is from genome assembly GCF_016077235.1 of Cyprinodon tularosa. Taxonomy (NCBI): domain Eukaryota; kingdom Metazoa; phylum Chordata; class Actinopteri; order Cyprinodontiformes; family Cyprinodontidae; genus Cyprinodon; species Cyprinodon tularosa. The sequence continues at coordinate 1,870,973 of NW_024038669.1, forward strand.
CCTAATTAAGGCTGTGGTAATGAGTCTGGTAACATATGGTAGATGCATTGACTGGTTAACTGGAGCAGCCAGAAGAGTCTAGAGCGCAATGCTCTAAGGTAGTAGCTATAGTTGTTTACTCTTTAGTTCCAAATGTGGACTCATTTATCTTCCCAAGCACTTTCATCCCTCAAGTGGGAGCTGAAGATCACCTCCCTCATTCAGAAGGCACAGTAGAAGATGTACTTCCTGCTGCAGTAGAAGAAGTTAAAGCTGCTTAAGACAATGATGGTGGGTTTTTACTGCACCATCATTGAGTCCACCCTCTCCTTCTTAATTACCATCTGGTACACTGATGCAACTACCACAGACAAGGGCAGGTGGCATTGTATGAGGTGTATCACATGCCCAAACAAATACCAGATAAGATTACAGCTGACCCCTCCCACCTTGGAGATAAACTGCTCAAGACTCCCCTCTTTTGCAGAAGGCTGTGGTCAATCGGGACCAAAATGTGAAGTCACAAACACAGCTTGTATAAGTGTTATTTTCAAGACCCAGCTCTCATACAGAAACTTTTCCCATTGAAGGAAACAAAAAAGCATGTGTTAATACTAGGGCCAGGACTTTGCATTTAATAGGATTAATTAATTAATAAGCCCTAACCCTTTTCTTATATACATCCCATTTCACCATTCTGCTCCATTCTCTCTCTATTCTCCTATTCTGCAGAATCTGTTAGTTCAATCTCTAACGTTATGTTCTCTCTGCTTCTTCTCATAGTAGCTTTGCCTCGTCTGTTCCTGTTTGGCTGTGACTCCATCCTGGAGAGAAATATCAGCTGTAATGCTTCCATCAACACCCTTGTTTATAGATGTTGGAGTCCTGGTTCGCTGACTGTGACTGGCTGGTTGTGCTCTCTTCATCCTCTGACATGGGAGCTGGCTCGCAGCCCGTCTGCCTGGCTGTGTGTTTCCTGGACGGGGCCGCGTTTTACAGCTGCTTTTTGTGTCTCTGCTTCTGTCTCCTTGAACCCCAGTCGGCCTCAGCAGATGGTCGCTCACACTGAGCCTGGTTCTGCTGGAGGTTTCTTCCTGATAAAAGGGAGTTTTTCCTCTCCACTGTCGCTACAAGCATGCTTAGTGTGAGGGATTGCATTCCAGTCAATGAGTCGATACAATCAACTGGTTTTCCTTAGATAGAAAACTTTGAATCAATCTGACTGGATGATCTGGTGAACTGGAAAGTGACCTGAGATGACATGATGTGAATTGGAGCTATAGAAATAAACTGAATTGAATTCAATACATTCTAAAACCCAAGAGGGAACCTTTGTGCTCATTGTTTCTAGTATACCTAAATCTGACACACAAGCGCATTAGAGCTTTTGGTCCACTCGGGGTATTCAAGCTTAATAACCATGGCTCAAACCAAATACAAGTTCTATAGTGAGGTGTACTTACCAAAACCTCACATCGGTATTGTAGCTACGGCGGAGTGCCTCCATGGTCACTAGGGATGGGGATCGTTAATATTTATTGATATCGATACCTTTATCGATACTCCTTATCGATTCGAGTCTTTATCGATACCACTATTGATACTTTTCTGTTATTTGGTGGAAAGACGATGCAACAATATTTTTTTAACAGAACTGGTATTGCTTTTATTGCTTAACAAGTGAGATAACAAAAACGTTTCTAGCCTTCAATAAACATGGCTAATGTAATAGGCCACTTCGAAATGACATAAAACTAACTAGAATACATTTTCACAATTGTTGGTTAATGTATTGTCTACTGTCACTTTTCATCATGTTTTTAGTGATTAGGAAAATATTTAGCAAATAAATAATTGTATTTTAAATTAAATGTAATTTTTAATAAATGTTGGCATCAGTAGTTTAATTATATATTCTAAAATAATTAGAGCAATATACGTTTATATACGTATATATGTATTACTCATGTTTCTCGCCAAAAACTAAATTTTCCGTTTTCTTTACGTTACACTTGAACGCATCATGATAACCTAATTGTCGTTTTACTGAGCCAATCTGAACACATCATCACGCAGCACGTCTGAAACTTTATTTACTTTTCAAGCTAACTAGCTTGTATGCTGCCGATTACAACACGGATTTCACAATTACTATTTTTAACTGACTGGACAAGCTACAAAGTCTGTGTGCGCGCTTACCAGTGGTACTGAGTGGATGATGAAGACGGCCCGACTGTGGTGCGGCAGCAGCAGGAGGAGGAGTCTTTTCCGTTCAGCCATCCTCGAGTCGCGAGCAAAGTTAACTGCCAGACTTCACTTGTTTTACTTTTAATATCTGTTTGCTTACAATTTCATTCCAAAACATTGGTGGACATGCTGCAGTGATTGGATTGATTAGATTTAAATGCTGTGACGCGATTTGAGGGACACACAATTATGTTACAGGACCTCCGGTAGAAAAAAAAAAAACGACCAGACTCGATAGTGGTATCGATAAGCCCAAATGTTATTGATTTTCGGGTTTTGAAAAAAGTGGAACCGGGTCCTTGATAGAACCGGGTTTCCATCCCCATCCCTAATGGTCACCATATTGCATTCACATAGTTTTAATTGTGGTAGTAAGGGGTAGCTAGCCTAGGCTAGTGCAAGCTTAGCACTGCTTTGCTTCTCTCTCTGTCTATCCTGACGCTTTTTGGACTTCTAAATATCCCACTTCTCTTTCCTGCCCTCTGTCTCAGATGTTCAGTCATTTCTCTGATTCCTTTAGTGATAACTGTATCAGTGGTGGAAGTAAAGCTGTTTAGTGTCGGATTGATGACGTATTTCTGCCCTAGGGTGCAAAAATCTTTGGCCATAGACTCTCTTTATAAGTTGTACATGCCCAGTAGCTCCTCTGCAATACAGAAGAATAGGACAGCTCTGGGCGCAGGTGAGATGTGCCCAGAGGTGACAGGAACTGTTGTCACAGTTGTAGTGCAGGTGACTGACAGGTCGAGTTGCTATTCTTACAATGAAAAGCTGGAGATTAAATTATTTGGACCTGATCTGCCGAACATCAAAATACATCAGCAGTCCAAAGACAGAGGGAGACGGTACAGTCTTTTTCCAGGATCTGGTTTAGCTACAAGGCTTGGCTAACTGCTTGGTGTGAGGCTAATGCTTTATTCTGCTGCCTTGACTGTCTGCCTCACTTTTCAACAGTCAGAATCTGACCCAGCATGGATAAAGACAGGCAGGACTGATATAAAGCACTTTTTAGAAAAGACAAAGAAGAATGAACAATCTGGGATTCACATTGAAACTGATATAATATAGTGTACTTTTCCTAGATGTTTGTTGATTTTCACAGTTGCTCTTCAATAAATACATTCTCAGAAAATAGTTTATGTATATAAATACATATAAATTTGGTATTTGATTTACATCTAATTTGAGTTTATAGCCCTCCATGGAGAAAACTCCACCAGTAGTTAATATGTTTAAAATTGTTCTTCACACTGACAGTAATGACACCTGTAGGTCAGTAAAATTAGTGTTGCTTCCGGGTGCAAGTTAGCTTCCATGATCCGACCGGTGATGACATGTTAAGCCGCATGAGAATTTAGAGAAGCCACTTAACCTAACAGTCTTGTTTTTGGACTGTGGGAGGAAGCCGGAGTACCTGGAGAGAACCCACGCATGCTCAGGGAGAACATAAAACATGAAAACTCCATGCCAGGAATCGAACCCTGAACCTTCTTGCCCCTAATTCAGATATTAAAAATAAAATAGTTCTGACTAGTCAAAATTAACTTTGATTATACTTTGGAAGTGTGACACTTTAAACGTGTAATCAGATGACGCCGTTTGAGATATCTCAAAAGGTATTTTGTTTCTCTTAAATTAAATTGAAGATATATTGAACCATTAGTTTCACTTGTCATAATATAAATTCTGATATCTTAAAATATTCAGGATAGTCAAAATTTTATTTTTCCTTGTCAAAAGTTTTTTTAATATCTTAGAAGTAATTACAGATAGCAAGAAGAAATGCTGATTTTACGTTGTAGTAGTAGTTTATTTATTCGGTCAGTTTAAATATTATAAACACTTAGAATGCACAAACTTTTTGAAAGTTCTTGTACATGACACAATAAGAGAGCATGTTCTTTTAAAAATAGCAAGTGCTAAACGATGCCTGACCGAAAGGGTTTTGGCTGAAGTCGAGACATATAATGCCTAACCCTGCTTACAAATGTAACACTATCCCCAAAGATGGCACATCAGTTGCTCTATCAACAACAGTAACATATATGCACAAAAAGTAAACGTACAAAGTCAAAATTATGCTATGCATCACAGTTATTTTATGATAACCTTCAATTATATATAATTTCCAAAACATTTGACTTATAGATTTTTAAAAAAAATGCATGAATAGCTTTGGATCACTTAAGCTGATTAGGTAAATTGTTCCACAGATCAACTCCTTTAAATGATAAACACCTCCTCTTCGTATTAATATTCACCTAGGGTTTTTGTAGCAGATTAGGCCCTCTGAGGTTGCATCTTGTTTTTCTGGTTTGAAACATCTCTTGCAAACAGCAAGGAAGCATTAGGTTGTGCACGTTGTACATCATGACTGCCGTGTTTAGATCAACCAGATCATGCAATTTTAAGATATTCAATCAAATACGTTGATTTGTTGGAACATGGTATTCTGCATGTCTGATCACTCTGATTGCTCTCTTTTGTAGCAAGAATATTGGTTGTAGAGTTGTAGAGTTTTATACATATTACCCCCATATTTCCACGCAATAACTAAGGTATGGAAAGAAGAGGGAATTGTACAGTTAGCACACAGCATTTTGATTCACATAGGTTTTAATTTGACGTAATATTAGGGGTGGAACGGTTCACAAAATCCACGGTTCGGTTCGATTCACGGTTTCGTGGTCCCGGTTTTCGGTTCGGTTTGATTCGGTATATGTTGATTGTTACACCGAAATTCCATAAAAATGTAGGAAAGCGGGGGTTGCTGACGGAGTATGAGGGATTTCAGGGTTAGCATGACATGTTTTGTCATGTTGCTGTTAGCATAAACAAAACGTGTTGCACTTTTATCCACAACTTTCTTTCCGCCGTCATCGTAGGTCACTCTAAATGCAGTGACCTGAAGTGGTCCCATACAGCAGACCTATAAAGTGCTGCTGGCGCGTCTTCCAACTCCTGTTCTTTCCCACTCGCCATACCCACACAATTCTCCACAACAACTGATTTTTTTCTGCTACACCCAGCTACGCTGCTTCGCTTCTTCTTCTTCTTGTTTTCTACTGGTGGTTGGCTTTGGTCGCAGTACCGCCACCTTCTGCTCTGGAGTGTAAACGCTTCGCCTATGAGAAAAAGGAGCAGCGCATGAACCGAACGCAACACACGCGAACCGAACCGAGACAGTCGAACTGAACGGTTCGGACGGTTTTCATAAATCGTCCCATCCCTACGTAATATAGCAATAAGTTTAGCAATTTGTCTCTAGAATATGCACCTTCCAATTAAGCTTATAACCAATAAGCTGAATTGGAAATTGAAATACACGTTTTGATTCAACATGTTTTTTTTAACGTTCCTGTTTCCAAATACAATATATTTAGTTGTGTTCAGATTTATGGAAAGGTTATTTATATCAAACCATTTATTTTTTTAGTTTCTTAGTTCAGTTCACACTGTACTCAACAGCTACTTGAAGTCTTGTCCCGAAAAGTACAGACTGGCATCATCAGAAAATAGAATGCATCATAAATTGCTAAGGACTTCACTAACTGCATTTATGTAGATAATAAATAGTTTAGCTCCCAAAAAATTGAAGTTGATCTATTGGATATAAAACCATAATGATGTTCATTTAACAGTTTATGCTGGTCTACAAAGCTATAAAGTGTTTTAACAAACACATTTTAGTATTCTAGTATTTTTTTAAAATTGCAAGAGTATTGAGATTAGTCTGTAGTTGGTGAACTATTAATTATCTCCCCTTTCAAAATAGGGTATTACTTAAGTGGTTAACATTTTACAGATACCAGTCAGAAAAGACTGTTTCAAAATATACATGAAGGGAATGACAATATGTTCAATGAAATCTTTCACAAGGACCATATTTATGTCAGAACCATCCGTTGATTATTTATACTTAAAGGAATATACAGTTTCAATTATTTCCTTCTCATAAACACAGTGGTTCCACAATTTCGATTTCCATTACCCCAACACCAATAAAAAAGCGATTAAAAGCATTTGAAATGTCCTTTTTTTCATTGATAGAGTTATTCACTGTGCAATTAACTCTGTATTCATTATTTTTCCTGCCATTCCGAAAAAAATGCCATTAAATACCTTCAACGTACCTTAGACATCACTCTTGTTCTGCTCCACCAAATTATGATACTATGCTTTTTTTTAAATCGTATTATTTGTGTTAACTTATTTTCATACATTTTATACTTTTCTTCAGTTTGTTTAGTCCTTTGCTTTAATGTAATTAAAGTTGTTTTCTTTTACAGGATTTAGCCATGCCCTTGGTAATCCATTGCTTATCCTAGCTATTTTTATTTTTCATTTCCGGCATGGACAGTAATGATTATATAGTTGGATTTGAGTTAGTAGGAAGGCATTGTATGCCATATCTGGGTCAGGAGTTGCATAAACTCCTTCATAAGTTTGGGCCTATAGGTCAGCCTTGAATAAGGTGTTCGTTATCTTACAAATTTAAAATAACATTTTTTTTTTTTGTAATTGTTTGAAAACATTAAATATGGGAAGATGGTCCGTGATGTCATTGATAAGTAATCCAGTGCAAATTTGTCTTGCTAATTGATTAGTATATTGTTATACATATATATATATATATATATATATATATATATATATATATATATATATATATATATATATATATATATATCACACACACACACACACACATATATGTGTGTGTGTGTATAAGTATATATAAATACAGAAAGAAATGTCAATACCTTTATGAGAGATGCTATGGAAAAATAGATCTTTATAAAAAAGAATATTAATGACTATTTCAATATTTGTTTTACCTGTTCTGAAGGTGTTTTGTGTCTTCAATTATGCTTATTACACAGTTTCCCCACTATTCTGAGAACCACTTACTGTCTTCCTTGCTTAAAAAAAATTCAAATTTTTACTTAACACTTTGACACACTCCTTTTTCATTCACGCTAAGCTCGATTTTGATAATTATTATTTTTTTTTAATTCAGTCTTTTGTGCAGGTCTTTCTACTCGGTTACATTCACAACCACAATATGGCAGCCTATTCAGTTAAAATCTATTATATTCTATGTCCAGCAGAGGGAGACAAAGATGCCTGAAATACCAACGTTTGACACCGAATAGTTATTTACTTGATTTAAAAACAAGCTTTACAGCATGTATTCCCTAACATCACTGTACTCTAAAGTAACCATACCCTACTAATTTTATGTTGATAGCGAACGTGTTTTATTAAATTAGATTGGTTAACATTGTTTTGATTTTTTTTTTTTTTTATATGACAGTATTTAATGTCTATGTTTTCATTAAAACAAACACAAGAAACAACTAACTATAATATTTATAGCAAAGATTTATGATATAGTTTCAAATGTTTCCCGATCTTCGTCTCTGGTTATCAAAAGCGAATCTTTACCTGACGTCGCATTCACTTACGGTTTGTAAATACCTAAACTGATTTAAGCCCAGCTTTTGATATATTTCAACATCACATAAAATACATAAACTGTGGAAGTTTTTTCCTTTTATTTTCAGACTAAACGCAGAGGCGAAGCGCTTACCTTTCCAGACGCATCGAGTGAAAACTGAAAGTAAAGTGGGACAGGGTGTGGACCAGTGGAAACCGGCTGTTTTGCTAGTTCGAGTTAATAAGTCTTCAAACTTGCTCTTGTAAACATGTCTTTCAATAGGTTCTGCTTTGTTCTGCTCCAATCCCGCGAAGTTTAGCAGCTTCGTGTCCGCCTCTCTCCATTTCATCAGAAACAAAAGTGAAAGTGTTTGTTCAGTCACACCAGAGCGGCTGGAAGCTGCACAATGGCGGAGAGTTATTCCTACCCTGTTCTGGTTGAGTTTGAGGAAACTAACGCAACTAGACTAAAAAATAAATTAATCAAGTATTTTCAGAGTAAGAAGTCTAATGGAGGAGACTGTGAGGTGGAGTATGAGTCTGGGAGCAGGACTGCGCTGCTGCGCTTCCGCAGGGAGGAAGGTAAGACCCGGAATATTAGTTTTATAACCAATCTTTAATAAAACCTTCTGGATTCAATCTGGTTTCTCTCCCAGACCAGAAAAATGTCCTGGAAAAAAAGGCGCACCAGATCAGTTTGGATCAGGGAGTTTTAAAGCTGTCAGTTCGCCTTCCTTCAGAGGACAAAAAGAAGCAGGTGAGTTCAAAAAGTTCAAACTTTCTTCATTTATCACACTTTTAAGAATTAAACATAAGTATTGCAACTATTAGGGCTTTTAGAATATCAATTACAGAGATAATCTAATCTCAGTTTCTGTTATGTCATCAAAAGCCTGGCAGCAGAAGACACGCCTACAGCTGCTGTGTATATTTATTTAGGACTATGTTTTTAAATCAGTAAACTTGTTATATGTTTGCATTGATATAAGACATTGATAGTCTGCTGAATCCATGTTTAATGATGTTTACCTGATCTGCCACAGAACAATAAACGCTTTATTGGCTTCTTGGTTAAACTCTAATGTCTAAACCTCTGATAAAGTAGACCTGATCCTGTGGGGGGTTTTATTGCTTACTGGAAATCATATGACTGATCAGAAATACAAGATGGTTCTGCCTGCTTGTATTCCTGCTTTTGTCCTTTCATTTTGTGTCTATGAGGATGCACAACAGATTAAAGTACTGTGTTTATTACCTCATAAAATCTTACCTTGACTAAAGTCTTTTCCCAACCAGTGGAAATGTTTTGGAGCTGAATAAAAAAAAAAAAAATCTATCAGTGTTGTCCAGAAAAATATATCAAAAATATTTGTTTTGTTATTTTTTTTTTATCAGGGACATCACGCTGATAAAGGCGGCAAAAAGTGTAAGTACCCATGAAAAATATACTAATTAATATGAAATGAATGTATTATACATTTCATTTCATGTTCATTTCATTTATTTTGAAACATGATATGATTTAACAATGTTTACATTGAAGGCTTCAAAAACATGCATCATGTTTCAAAAAGAAGTAGGATGAAGCATAAGCTTATTAGGCCCTACCCCTCAGTTACATATGTCATACTGTAGTGATAAAGGACAATTATTTACAGTAAGACAATCAGTATACCAACTTTATATATTACTCTTTTTTTCTATTTTTCAAAAATACTTTTCTTATATTCTTTTTTTAATTGCTGGATGCTTTTACATTGTTTAATGTTCTCAGGCAAGCTGTTCCAGAGCTTCACTCCACTAATTGATAAACTAAAGCTTCTTTTTGTTGTTCGAACATACTTAGTTTTGAATTTAAATTTTCCTCTTAGATTATATTTTCCATCTCTATCAGAAAACAATTGTTGTATGTGTACAGGAAGTTATGGAGGATAAAAAGTGCCAAAATTAAATAAATAAATACAGCATTAAATAAATAATTAAATGTGTCAATAATTAATTAAATGTGGAATTAAATCAATAAATGTGTCATTCATTAATTAAAACCACGTCACTAATATAAAGTGCCACAATTAAATAAATAAATATAGCGATAAACAATTAATTAAATGTGTAATTCAATAAATAAATAAGGAATCAAATATATAAATCTGTCATTAATTTAATAAAATTTTACCATCATTTTATTAAAAATATATATAGAATTATTTCAGTGTGCATTTAATTATTTCATGGTCCTGTGTCGCAGTGCATTGAAACCATTAAAAGAATCTGTCAAACTCACCCATCAAGGTTAGGGGGCGGTTATCTAACACCTGATTGGTCACCCTGCACATTAAGGCGAAGCAAATCGATTACAGAGACCGTGATCCACAGGTTGTGAACATACTCTGATACAGTAGGTGGCGACTCGATCCGCGTTAACCCCGCCCCCTAACTTTGATTTCACCAGGTTGGATTCGGTCGCTCCAGCTGGCTCCCTGCCCCGTCCGCTTGGATTCCCAGACCAGCTCCAGAGCTGACGGCTTGGTACGAGTGCCCGGTCCGGTCCTAGCAATGCTATCAACAGCTTAGCGACAGAATAATACTTACAGTATGCGGTTGTGACGGCCTTACAGTTGGAACAGCCCCTCATTTCAGTAAAAGAAGTCTAGCAAATCCTGCTTTGAATTTTCAAAATTTTGAAAGCTTTCTTCGGTAAAATGCTTTCAGCACATGAACAGCTGCGCATCAAACTTTGCAGGGATCTTCTAATACACAAAAATAATCAATGCCTTCGGATCCTTGTTAGGACTGGAAAAAATTTCCCCTTTCTCCATGCAGCCTGGATCACTGCCTTTACGCCCGTGGTTCTGGCTAATTTTTCAATAGAGAGACTGCCTGCTTTGTAATTCTTGTTGAAGTAAACCCAACTGTAGGCTAAACAGCTAGACTCGTGTCTTCCATCTACTTCTATTCATCTTCTTGGGCCAGTGAACCAGTGGGCTGGTCTGTATGTCAATTTCGGGGCGTGACAAAATTAAAGGCCAGAACCAAATAAGGAAACATCCCTGAGTTTACGTCAATTCGGGGCTTCGTTTGGATTCGCCCGTTTTATGGTGGAAGTTTAGAATTGTGAGATTTGCAGGGAAAGGAGGTGTTGATGGGTTTTGAACTTCTCTGTACATCCATTTCACCCACTGAACTATCGTTATTCATCTATGACAATGCAAACTCAGTTTTGCATTCTGTGACCCCTTTAACTCTTGTTTTATTTATTATAATGAATATCAAGCTTTTAATAATCACAACATTACGAAAAACATCTATAGTATAAATCATATTAAATTTTAAATGGGTTTTAGGACATAATTACTTAGGACAGCTAATAGATATTTTGCCCTAAGCTCACTGTAAAAGGGTTAATAATCTACTTTGCATCTAAAGTACTTGTATTATTTGTCAGTGCACAATAGGGTACTCATTTAACTTTTATATCCAATAAACAGCGGACAAGGCAGAGACCAATAAACAGTTACCTGGAAAAGAAAAAACTATGGATGAAGATCAAATCGAGGCAAAAGGCAAAGATGAAGATTCAGAGGACGAAGAGCCGTGTTCCACCTCGGCTGTCTTAGAGAACGTTCCAGAGACTGTAACACAAGAATTCTTGGAAATGCTAGTGGAGAACATTTTGAGAGATCTAAACTCTCCAACTGCCTCCAAGAACTACATTTTGGAACTCATTCCTGACATCTCATCTGCTGTTGTGACATTCCAGAGTGGGAAAGGTAACTACTTAGTTAATGAGTGCTATTTATAACAGCTTGAAATAAAATTTTTATTAATTAATCTATTCTTTATTCTCAGATAACAGGGAGTTTATAGAAATATGTCCGCAAAATCGGATGTTCACAAAGAAGGGCTTTTCAATTCGACCCCTTGAGACCACGAAGAGGGTTGTTGTTGAAGGGTTTTCAGACTGCAGTGAAGACATTCTGCACCTCTACTTTGAGAGTAAAGGTGGAGATGTCGAAGATGTCAAACTGAACGAAGCTGAACAGTCTGCTGTTATCACATTCAAGGAAAATCAAGGTAGTTCAATTGTTGTACATACTAATTATTTTGGTTAATTCTCATGTTAAACTGTGAATTTTAAGTTTAATTATTTTCCCCACAGCTGCAAAGAAAGTCATGAATGTGAAGCACACCATAAAAAAGCAGGGGGTCAAAGTCTATCCATATTACAAATCTTTGGGTGTTGCACTGTATGGGAAAGATAAGCCATCACCAAAACTCCCTGCTTCCATATCTCAACCCACTGACACTGCTATCCTGGGATACCTTGCTGAAAACAAAACTGCTCTGGAGACCGTTCGTCGTGACTTGGAAAAACACTTCTGCATCATTACCCTGGAGAAGTCTGCTGTCCGCCTCAGTGCCCTGCCTTTATTACTTAAGCAAAAAGAAGCAAAAGTCATCATCAAAGAGTGGGCAAACACTGTTAGATCAGCCTTCATTCAGTCTGTCTCTAAATTCAAATCCATCAAGTTTCCCCTAGAATCTGAGGTATGGGAAGAGTCTGTGCAGAAGATTAAAGAGAAACTCCAGAAAGAAGACGTGGTTGTAGTTCCTGATAAAACCAGTGGTAATCTTTACATGGTCGGTCTTGTAAATGAAGTTAACACACTTGAGAAACCTGTTTCAGAAGTTCTTAGCAGGATTGGAGAAAAGGTTAGACGGGAGAAATTAAGCAAGACTCAAGAAATAAATTTGCCCCCATCAATCTTTCTCCTCATTTCTCAAGATGGTATTCAGGATAAACTCCTGCAAATGTACCCAGAACTCAAATTGTCATATGACCAAAAGAAGAAAGCTTTGAAAGTAACTGGCTTTGTGGAAGAGATTATTAATGCAAACCAACTAATAAACAATGCAATGTTTGCATTAAAACGACAGAATTTAGAATTGGATCAATTTTTGCTTGACATGCTGAAGGAAGAACAACAAGAGGAGGCCACAGATGTACTTCTCACAGCCTATGGTCTAAAAGCAGCCTTAGAGATCAGTCCGCAAAGAGTGCAGCTTCTTGCTGTTTCTGACAAGGATCTAATGAGTGCTCAAGACCACCTAAGCCAAATCCTGAAGTCTGAGTACATCGAGGTTGAAGACAATGACGTCTTGAAAAAGCCAGAGTGGCAGCAGCTTGTCCATCAGCTAGAAAAAGCCAACAGTGTGTCAGGAATGAGAACTCAGATTAAAGTTCATCATCAGCAAGTGGTAGTGTCTGGTCCGATGGACAATGTGGACAAAGTTAGCAGTGAAATAGATGACTTTTTAACACAAAATGCCCACGTTGAAGAATTTGTTGCTGTTGAGGCAAATGTTGTCATTGAGTACCTTAAAGGTCAGGCACCCTGGTTAAAACAGCTAGAGGGTGGGGTGGATGTGTCTTTTGGAAAGGAGGAGATCATCTTAAGTGGCTGTAGAAATGCTGTACAGAGTTGCATAAGCATAGTCAAGGATTCACTCTCCTCTGTGTACTTTGACAGCTTAAAAGTCACAAAACCAGGAGTTAAAAAATGTTTTCAGAAAAAAGAATCACTTTTTGCTACCTTAGTTAAAAACGATACTGGCTGCCTGGTGCAAATGGTTGATGACTCTAATGGTTCATCAACCAAAAGCCATAGTCAAATGATTTTGCAAGATTTTGTACAAGAACAGAAACCTGTTTACAAAATCCAGACAGGTGACGGTGTGGAAATAGTGGTCTCCAAGGCAGACATATGTAGTTACTCTGTCGATGCTGTTATCAGTCCTTCACCTGATGACTTGAAACACAATGGAGGTCTTGGTTTGGCAATCTCAAAAGCAGCAGGCCCTCAGCTGCAGGCTGAATGTGACAAAATAATCAACTCAAAAGGAAAACTCAGACCTGGAGACTGTGTTGTGACTAATGCTGGGGGACGACTTCCTTGCAAAAAAGTTATCCATGCCGTAGGACCAAGCTTTGACCTTAATAAGCCAAAGAGGTCCGAGGCCCAGTTGAGAAGAACCGTTAAAGAAATCCTGGAACTTGCTGAGAAGTGCAGCTGTGATTCTGTGGCTCTTCCTGCCATCAGCAGAAATCTCGGCTTCCCCCTAAATCTGTGCTTAAGCACCATTGTTACAGCAGTGAAGCAGTACTGTGATGAAAGTTATGATGACCTCACCTTGAAGGCGATTCATCTGGTGGATAATGATGATAGTGTTGTCCTTGGCATAGAGGCCGCAGTGAAACAAGAGTTTGGAACTCATGGAGTTAGTGTATCACCACAGAACCCTCGCCCCAAGCTTGGTCCAAAGCCTTCCCTAGTTAAGCTAGCTCTACCTGACCCCAGCTTGTGCCGAGCACAGACTAAAGAGGGCTTGAACATTGTTCTTAAAAAGGGAAATATTGAGGCTTCCAAGGTAAACATGCATGTTTTATATATTTGATTAAAGATAAAAATGATTTTAATAGTTTAAAACTAAAATCTTTCATTTTTTCATTACATCATACCACATTTTTAGACGGAGGTAATTGTGAACACAGTGGCTGAGGATCTTGTATTAAACAAAGGGGCAGTTTCAAACGCCATCTTCAGTGCCGCAGGACCCAAGCTTCAGCAGCTGGTGCATAACCAGAAAACTGGTGGAGCACCAGGTGAGATCATCATTACTGACAGCTGCAAGCTAAAAAGCAAACAAGTTTTCCATGCGATCGCTCCAAGCTGGGACAATGGCCAAGGAACATCTGAAAAGGTATATTATTTCCATTGGGTGTAATTTTCTATCTCAAATGTCTCTCTGCATCTAATAAGAAAACTCTGACAAACTCTGACTCTTTCAGTCCTGATCTTATACTGTTTAATTTTCTTTTTTTGGAAAAGTGAAATCTGATATACAATTTGTCTTTCAGATTCTAACTGGAATCTTTAAAGATTGCTTGGACCTGGCAGAGAAAACACGATTGACATCCATATCTTTCCCGGCTGTTGGCACTGGAAACTTGGGTTTTCCAAAAGATCTTGTTGCCTCCTTGATGCTGGATAAAATCTTAGAGTTTAGCAGCCAGAGACAATCAAAGCACCTTAAGAAAATTGCAGTTGTTCTTTACCCTGGAGACGCCGAGACTATTAAGGTGATTAAGCAATAAATATGTATGCAGTTTTGAAGTGTTTACTAATAATAATTGACCTTTATTAATCTCATACTGGAGAAATTAACCCATACCCTTGGGGAGCATTGGGCTGCCACTGTGTGGTGCTCAGGGAGCAGTGTTGGGTTATGGGTCTTGCTCAGGGCTCCAGAGTGGCAGTCTGTGGGAGTTGAACTCATTACCTCCTAGCAGTGTTGTAGTACTCGAGATTGGTCTTGGTCTCGAGACCGGTCTTGAGACCATTTTTTGATGGTCTCGGTCTCGTATCGGACTTGACCGCATTTGGTCTTGGTCTTGTCTCGGGCACTGAGGACTCGGCATTTTATTTCAAGACTGGTCAAGACCACAACTGTGGAAATAACGCTAATCATCAGAATATTATCAGTTTCTTTAAGATCCTTCTTTTTATTGGATGCTTGGTCACAAGTGGTTGTCTGAGAACAGGATAAGATGTTGTCCAAATCATCGGTTATAAAATTCGGCTATTTAAATCACAAAGAATATATTTGTAAAGCAACGTTGAGAAAAAAGCATACAGCGCAATGTAAGTTCTGCAGTGCTTCACTATCAGAGACGGTAGGGACTACGTCCAACTTTTATCAACATGTTGTGACAGTGCACGTATTTCAGTGGGGTTTGTATTTGTGCAGATGTCAGTAGTAGCTCAGGGAGGTAGTGACGGAGATCAATCAATTTTTTTCAACAAATGATCTCTCTCATAACATATTTTCACAACTTGTTGACAGATATAGATTTATTTAAGAAAAGTTATATAATATAGCTTTAATCTGTATATGAGAGAGAAACAAGAGAAATGATTGGCATTTTTTCAGTTTTACACATTTGCACATTGTTTTGAAATAGCACATTTAAAAACAACATAAATGTATGTAGTGTTCATGAAAGGCAGAGAAAATACTATTTTGATCAATTGTTTGAAATTCTATGATTACTACACAGAAGTACAAAATAAAGATGTTTATGTTTATTCCAGATAAATTTTAGTGATTTTGATCATGTTTCACATTTTATTGTCACATACTGGCGCTGGTCTTGGTCTTGACTCGGTCTCGACTTCCCTCGGTCTTGGTCTTGACTTGGTCTCGGACCCTAAAAGTCTTGGTCTGGTCTCGGTCTCGATACACTCTGGTCTTGGTCTTGTCTTGGTCTCGGGTTAGGTGGTTTGACCACAACACTGGCTCCTAGAGCCAAGTACAATGCTCTAGCCACTAGGCCACCATTCCCCTGTTTAGCCAACATTTATAATTTACTGAATAGCATGATTCTTTTCTTAAGTTCACCATAAAAGCACAAATCACCAAAAGGCATATAAAAATATATGTTTAATTATAAGGTAAATTACTGTGGGTATTGTAAATTTACAATGGATTGTTGAGCACTTCTCTGAAGTAGAATTTAGTCAGTTTTCACATAATATCTAGTAATTTAGTTGCTGATTGTGGTACAAAATGCATGGATGTAAGTGGTTTATTATAATAAGGTATATATTAATGTATTCTACAGGTATTCACCGATGTCTTTAAGAAGAAGTTCCCTACTGCCACAGCTTCTGCATCCTCAGCCCAGGCAAACACCTCACAAAGTACAGGTGGGCAATGTTTCTGGTAAACTGTAATTTAACCAATGTATAGAAAGAAGCGCCTGTAATATTTGCTTGTTTTTTGTTTTTTACTCTTTCATTTCATGGTTAAATTGTAATTTCTCTCTGGTCTATGTCTGCCTCCAGGAAAATTCTCTAAAGTGGTCTCCAGTTCAGGAATGCATGAGACTAAACTGGGAAATGTGACGGTTCAGGTAGCGACCGGAGATATAACCAAGGAGACCACCGATGTCATTGTCAACTCTTCAAATGATAACTTCACTCTAAAGACAGGTACATTAGTTTGTAATTTATACAAAATTTAAACATTCTGATTCCAATTAACACACGCTTGAAGGCTCTTAACAACATTGAACATTGTTTAGCGTGTTTTGAATTTTGTAACATATGTATAACATCACGTATAATATTGAGCCTAGTTAAACTTAGTAATTTAAAATCATATAATGAACATGAACTTTGGTTAACATATTTAAAAAAAAAAAAGTAAATTTTCACTTCATTCACCCTCTCAGGAGTATCCAAAGCAATTCTGGATGCAGCTGGTGTTGCTGTTGTAGAGGAATGCCAGTACCTTGGTAACTACAGAAAATCTTGCTGGTTCATAACCTGCATGTTTAGTTTATGGTTTATTTAATTATGTGATTGGGACTGTAACACTCCATCAGGTTCCCAGCCCCATTCAGGCATAATAATGACTGTACCAGGAAACCTTAAATGCAGCAAGATTCTCCACATGGTCGGGAAGACAAATCCATCAGAAATCCACCAGGCAGTGAAGGAAGCACTCCAACTCTGTGTGAAGAACTCCTACACCTCAGTGTCGTTTCCTGCCATTGGCACAGGTGAGGCTCACCAACACATTCTTGAAAATACCTTAGTTCAGAGGTATGTTACCTGCATGCTAAGATGTCCAGCTTATTGCTATTTTAGTGTTTGAATTCAACTTAATATCTATATTGAAAGGTTTTGAAACACCCGATAAAGTGACCACCATTACACTGGATTCATTAATAATAATTCGCTTAGATCAAAAGAAATGACAGTGTAGATTTGGACAGAATAAAAACATAAAATAAAATATTTTCTTTCTTGAACCCAATGACAAGTGTTAAATGTAGACTTTGTTGGTAGAATCTTGATTTTTTTTTGGGGGGGGGGGGAGTTTGCAGATTTAAACCCATTTGTGTTGTCTCTTTTTAGGCCAAGGCAAGGTAGGAGCGAAAACAGTCGCAGACTCCATGTTGGACGCAGTCATCGATGTGATGAGCCAAAACACCTCTAGCTCCCTGACTTTAATCCGGATTATAATTTTCCAGCAAAATATGCTTAAAGATTTCTGTAGCAGCATGCAAGAAAGGGAAAACTCTGGCTCAAAGGACCAAGGATTCTGGACAAACGTTGGCCAAAAGATAATATGTAAGGAATACTGTTTGCTATTGTGCCATCATAACAATAATCCGCTTTTTCATTCACATTTTTACTTAGATTATTTTCATTTTTACAGCATTTTTTACATCTGGAGGTCCTGAACAAAACCAGCAAGACGAGATGTTTGATTTTGAGACCATCGAAGTGGAGCCTACTTTTTTTCACATCTGTGGTGACTCACAGGCCAGCGTAGATGCAGCCAAGAAGAAGATAAATGATCTTATATCTGACCAACAGGACATCATGGAGATAACCGACAATGCAATTTTAAACTTATCTTTTGCAGACTGTCAGCACATC
The DNA here is from genome assembly GCF_016077235.1 of Cyprinodon tularosa. Lineage (NCBI taxonomy): Eukaryota > Metazoa > Chordata > Actinopteri > Cyprinodontiformes > Cyprinodontidae > Cyprinodon > Cyprinodon tularosa. The sequence goes on from NW_024038669.1 coordinate 1,889,149, forward strand.
ATTGACATTCAAAAGAACATGGGTGTGAGCATCAAACATCATATTAATAATGGCCAACCCTCAATAGTCATTGAGGGTCTCAGTAGGGATGTGCTCCGAGCCAACAAAGACATAGATATGTTGCTGAGGAAGGTGAGAGGTGAGCAGGAGCTGAAGAAGAAATATGAGTTGGCCGCTACAGTGGCAGAATGGCAGTATCAGCGTCAGGGGCTTCAGTATCAGAGTTTTGATCAGGTTACCAACTATGAGCTTGAGCATGCCTTGGAGAAGGGAATAACCAGTTTAAAAGTTACCATCCAGGGCTCAAACTATACTGTTCAGATGCCTAAAGGACCAGCTACTGACAGCCAGGGAGTCGTCCTGCAGATCAGAAGAATCGACAAACTAAAAGGTACGTCTGCCAGAAATAGGATTGTATTTCACAATCTGCCTTAAATCTTGATCATGATGCTTAGTAGTTTTTCATGTTTATTCAGTTTATTAAAAAAAAAAAATTGTTAAAAGAAACAACATTGTTGTTCTCTTTTGTAGCTGATGATGATGTTCCTGAGTTTTGGGATCCCATGCCGGCTGGCCAAACGTGTCACTCCGTCCCCATCCAGGCAACGTCTCAAGAGTACGCCGAAGTCCTTAATCTCTTTCAAGCCACGTGTAAACGACCCGTCACTAAGGTAACACAACCAATAAACTTGCCCTGTTATCACACGGAATTTAGAGATGTTTTTCTTTAGTTAATATAAAATTAATAATTTTTAAAGACATTATACACAAAGAAAGGCACAATTTCAAAGACCTCGGACAATGTGCTAAAATGCAGGTATCTGTTACTAGATTGAAAGGATCCAGAACCCTGCAATGTGGAAAAGTCTTCAGATAAAAAAGCTTGAGATGGAGGTGAAAAATAATCATCAGAACAACGAAAAACGTCTCTTCCATGGCACATGTGAGACCACTGTCCCAATCATTAATGCTCAAGGCTTCAACAGAAGCTACGCGGGAAAAAACGGTGAGAATCTAAAGATTTCTATGAGTTTTCAAAAGGTGACTGAAGGTCATTCATCCACCAAATCAGTAACTTTTCTACAAGACTTCTGAGGTCAGATATAATTCTAATAGGTGACTGAAACACTAGTGCTCAGAGCTGTATATAAGGGCTGCAGATACTAATAAAATAACTGCTTAAATAGATACATTTTGAATCAGTATTCAAGTAATTTGAAATTACATTTTTCCTGTGACTGGCTAAAACCAACCTTCATTGGCAGGCGCCACTTTCTTCATCCAGGTAGCTAGTACAGTAACTAGCTAGTATTGTTCTGCGAACGTCCCTTCTTAACCCTAACAGCAATGATGGGGCAGTCCCAGATTTATAATATATAGAACTAAACCTGAGTGCTACACATTATGGATCTTCCCAGGTTAAGTAATAATTTCTTAGCTTTAGTATTCAGAAACTTTGGATACAATGCAATATTAAAGTATATTGATTACGTACTATTACTTATAACTATTGAATACCACACACGAGATTGTTTAAGTTTATATTTTTTTCCTTTTAAAGCAGATGAGATCAGATTACTTTGGTAAAAACTATATTTTATAGCTTACTTACTTTGTACTTTCCCTATACTACTTATTAGTACACATAATCATCTGATTATTAATCAACTAGCAACCAGAGATGGCAAAAGTACTCACTTTCCGTACTTGAGTAAAAGTACAGATACTTGTGTTAATAAATACTCTGGTAAAAGTGGAAGTACTGATTAAACTTCTTTACTCAAGTAAAAGTAACAAAGTACAGGCTTGTAAATTTACTTAAAGTATAAAAGTAAAAGTAGAAACCACTTTTTTCATGCCGTTGCCTACATTTTAATTGGATGTCTGCCAATAGAACTAGATCTCCATTGTGTTCATTTTCAATCATCTTGTCGTCCATGCTACTATGCTAACGCCACCGCCACCAAGCTGCAATGATTTGCTGCGAATGAATACCGCCGAATCTGTTGATTCATCTTGTAGTGGTGCGTCAAATTCAATGTAGATTCCATCCAATTAGATTGAATTTGGTATTGAGGACGTGAAAAATAATAACGGTAGCTCCATTGAAATGATTCAAAACTAAAGTAACGAGCCAATTTTTTAAAATGTAAGGAGTAGAAAGTACAGATATTTGTGTAAAAATGTAAGGAGTAGAAGTAAAAAGTCGCCATAAAAATAAGTAGTAAAGTAAAGTAAAAATATCAGAAAAATCTACTTGAGTACAGTAACGAAGTATTTGTACTTCGTTACTTCCCATCTCTGCTAGCAACTATAAGATACCTACAATTAGAAACTATCTTCAATGCAATATCTCAAATGTGATAGTCTTGCTACATCCAAACATTTTTTCATAAATGTTGACAGCTTTTTTTAACCTACTATATCACCCTGTTCTTAAGAGCTACTGGCCTCATTTCCTATCAGAGAAAAAGTTCTTGGTTGAAAGAAATTCATTTACAATCTGTTCCTGTCATTAAGATATTTGGGGGGTTTCTATATTCTTATTTTTGCCTTTAATGTCCAGGGGCCTCTTATATAAAGCCGGTCTGTGTACAAAACGTGGGGCAATGTTTAACCCAAACCTGTTTGTTAAAATGAACCTTTCTAAATCTTTTTCTACTGGCAACATGTAGTATAAAAGCTGCACACTCTCTTTTGCATGAGGACACATATCATTTATTTTGGAATGTTCTTAAATAACTTTTTTCTTTAGACAATTAGTTTTAATTTTGCTCTAATTTTAATGGCATAGAAGAAAGGGTCACAAAAAGGGTGGCACCTTTAATGAAAAATGTTACAAAATGTCAGCTGACTGAAGACTTTATATAAGCACAACTTGCGTTGTGCTTTTATATGAAGTATGATTTATCATTGCATTGGAATTTATAGTTTTCTTTAAAAATTGACCTATATTGTTGACTCAATCTGTAACTAATTGATCTGTTATTTAATTTTCAGCTACCTGTTATGGCAGAGGTTCCTACTTTGCTGTTAATGCCAGTTACTCTAGCAGTGACACCTACTCCAAGCCCAATCAGAATGGAGAGAAGTTCATGTACCTCTGCAAAGTGCTGACAGGAGACTTCACCCTGGGTCAGCAGAACATGATCGCTCCACCATCCAAGGGAGGCTCTGGTGTTTTATTGTATGACAGTGTTGTGGACAACATGACCACCCCCAACATGTTTATAGTGTTTCATGACACCCAGGCCTATCCAGAGTACCTGATTACTTTCAAGTAACATACCAGGAAAATGTTTAATCGAAATAGAACAGTTCTGATTGCAAAGCCAAATATGATTTTTTTCTCTCAAAATTTTGTATTCACTTGTCTTGAGTTCACTTGGTTAGTAAATATTTTTATATTTTGTATTTTGTTCAAACCTATTTAGTGCTTTAAAGTGATGCCTTTATGTGTCTCAAATACCAAAAAAAAAAATGCTTCTGCAAGCTGAAACTAGTAAAATATAACTCTGAGTCCTCTTCTTGATACAAACATGGGTTCTTATAGGGATCTGCTCTGTTATAGAGAATCATTTCATCATAGAGGTTCAGCATTTAACTTTTTTGCAATAAAAATCATTTCTATATTAAAAACCTAAAACTTAATGGGTGTTCCTATAAAAACAACAAAACGAGAATTGAACAAGTACATATTTCCACTGTAAGCTTTTATTGCACTTATATGCACAAGAAAGTAATAAAACATTTTATAAAAACTGTTTGATCTTATTATTCTAGCATTCAGGTAGTTGTTCATCCTTACTGGCCTAGGAAAATCATTAACTTTTTGGTAAAATAAGCCTTTTCGAAACCCCAAAATATTAACCAACAGGAATTATGTAAAAAAAAAAAAAAAAAAATTAGTGTTTCATACAGACATCAAAATTGACTGCATGATATTTGAACTGTAAATTGTGTTGAGATGACATGTTGTGAATTGGGGCTATATAAATAAACTGAATTAAATTGTGTGTGTGTGGATGTGTGTGTGTGATAGCATATCCAAAAGAATTATTATGATTATAATAAAATATATATGATTCCATACTAGAGCTATAGTACTGCACTTAAGAAGCGTTGATCTGTTGATGCTTAGTTCTGATAAGCGGATAATCCTTGAAATGTGGTGTCATGTCAATTTTAGTCCCAAGGGTCTTAGATGCTATTTTAATTACTTATTCACTTCCAACAACAAGGTTTTCATAAACCCCAATAACTTTATTCCAGCAACGGAGATTAACAAAGTCTCCGCCATGGCGGTCAAAAACTTGTTTTCCCTCCCAGATACAACACTTGCTCACTACCTGTTGCCCCTGAGTCATATACTTAAGCTAAAAGCCCAACTAGTGAACAAACACTACAATTTATGGCTCCCATAAGTGATTTTGGCACTTGAGCAGGCGTAAAGATGACCATCTTTAGAAGCTCTAAGGTAACATTTACTAACACGTTTTAACATTAGCTTTTAGTGGCTACACTAGCTGACTACATCATGCACAGGTGTGAAAGTAAGCCGGTACGGTCTAGCATTGTGAGACAATAGTCAGTGGGCTACTAAGTAATTAAAATAGAGGAGAATTACCTGTTTTATTATGATGTGTTTTTTTGCTCCCACCATCAGTGCTCAATTGTCAATGTGAGAATGTAGGAAGATTGGTGTGTACTCTAATCTTATACATCTTAGGTCAATACACGCTATAAACTACTTTTCCTGCTGTGTTCGTGTTGAACTGAATTTTTCTTGTGCAGTGCAAACTATTGAAAGTAAGTGGCTGCACTCATCACTTCATAAGCTGTATATGAACAAAACACATCACAAGACAAGAATGAAATGTGCTTTTGTCAAATCTTTGCAAGGAATGGGTGTTGCAGTTGCAGAAGGGTAGCCTAACACAAACATTATTTGATATCGGGATGCCTATGCTATCAGAGTTTATATTTTATCATGTGATAGTATAGTTTTGGTGGTTTTTATGGTCTTGATTCTGGCTTCTTTTGTGGCTTCTTTTATCTAAGAGCGTTTTGGACTTTATTACTTGACAAAGTCCACTTGTTTCACCTTTTGTGAGCTTTGAGTGGATAGCTTAAACTTTTGTAGGCGACATGTAGCTGCGAAATTTTCACTTTGACCTTGGGGCCTCCAACCCATACTCTGAACAGATGTTTCTGTACACTATTCCAACCACTTGCTTATGGTGCTCCAATGTAAGGTTTCAACCTGCAGTTATGAGCTGGATTGTCTCAGGGGCCTCTTTGCACAGTCTGCACCTGGGGTCTTGTCTGGTGTGGTAGATCTAGGCCTCTATTGCTCTGGTGCTCAGGGCCTGCTCCTGTGCAGCCATGATGAGTGCCTCTGTGCTGTCCTTCATTCCGGCTTTGTCTAGCCATTGGTAGGATTTCCTGATATCTGCCATTTCGGTTATGTTTCAGTTATGTTACATCCTGTGTAGGGGCTTATCCTCCCATGACGAAACCTCCAGCACCTCATCTTCTGTTCCCCATTTTCTTAGACATTCACTGAGCATTCATTTGTTGGAGCCTTGTCCTTGATGTACTTATGGATCTTGGATGTTTCATTCTGGATAGTGGCTCTCACACTCACTAGTCCTCGGCCTCCTTACTTATGGCAAGCGTTCAGTCTCAGGGTGCTGGATTTTGGGTGGTACCCTCCATGGTTAGGAGCTTTTGTGTCTTAACATCTGTAGCCTGTATCTCATCCTTTGGCTAGCTTATCATTCCTGCAGGCTGTCTGATTACTGGTAGAGCGTAGCTTTTTATTGCCCGAGATTTATTCTTGCCATTGAGTTGGCTTCTTAGGACCTGTCTTACTCGTTGGAGGTATTTGGCCGTAGCCGCTTTCCTTGTCATCTCTTTGAGGTTGCCATTTGCCTGTGGGATTCTGATGTACTTCTCACTGTCCTCAATGTCTGCTATTGTTCCTTCTGGGAGTGAGACCTCCTCTGTTTGGATTACCTTCCCTCTCTTAGCCACCATCCGACCGCACTTCTCAAGTATGAATTACATCCTGATGTCTGTGCTATAGATCCTGGGGGGTGTTTGGCAACATTGATATTTTTACAGGTTCCCTTCTGAGCTGTGCTCATGTATTGATCCATTTTCCCGCTTATCTTAGCCACAAGACTGCTACAAACTGCTCCACCATGTAGCCCCGGGAAAAAGGTTTATTTATTTATTTGTTTGCTTGGCACAATGGATGTTTCTGAATATACATACAAAATTAATGTAAACATGATAGATTATAGCCAAAGGCTAATTTCTACAGAGGGTACATAGTTATAAAGCAATAAAACTGACAAACCCATATAATACAAAAAAAAGGTCACTTTTTATCTGTTCTAGTCAGACAAAAGATTTCACTATTAACTAAGCCTCTTACAGGTGATGATGTATTTGGGTAAAGCTTGGTAACCGCTGAAGATAACAGAGACATCAGGCCCTCCATCTACACCATCATAGGTGACGTTAGGATCTTTTCCAACTGGAGGAGGCATAAAGATTCCTGGTTTACCACGAACTGACCTCCCTTTCAGCACCTCAGCCTCCACAAAGTACAGGTACTCTTCCCCTGTCTGCTTCCACAGCTTCATGGCCACATTTACACTGCGTGTAAAATAGATGCCATCTCCATACTCTGGATCTGTAATGAGATGCATTGGCAAGGTATTTGAATAGCTTTAATATGTTTGCTTCTTTAACTTTTGTATAGCATCAATTAAATAACCAACAGTCTAACAATGGAAACCAGAGTAGTTTTTAACATATACACAAATGAATACAGAGTAGAAACTCCTCAAACAGACATGGAGCATTTTGTATGAAGATCTCAACATCCTGCTCTGTGCGGTGTGGTGTGTTTAGAGTGATGTGGTCAGTTTGAAGAATGTAGGAACACCTTCTTTTACAAACCAGGGAAATCCAACATTATGTATTGTCTCTGCACAATATCCTACCATGTGTGGTGTCCTCCCAAAGACAAGCAAGCAATATCCCATAACACATCCATGTAGGTGTGATAAGGTCAAACATGAGGGGGAGCCTTGTGTGATAACTCTGGCTACGTTCACACTGCAGGCCTTGATGCTCAATTCCGATTTTTCTTGCGAGATCCAATTTTTTTACGTTGCCGTTCATATTTCCAAATATGTGCGACTTGTATGTGATCTCCTGTGTGAACTGCCGTCATACAACGCAAGTGTCCCGCATGCGCAGTAGAGGATGCAATGACGTCACAGGACAGCGTGCTCTGTGTTTACGGAAGTAAACATGGATGGTAGCGCCGGCGCGCATCTAGTGATCTTTTTCCAACCATAAAAACAATCTTTTCAATATGGTTAAACATAAATACTTCTCTCCGCATCATCATCTGCCATAATTGTGACCTATGTCAGGTATTAATGACGTTCAGGTCGGATGAATGCGACCTGGCTGTTCACACACAGGTTGCATTTGAAAAAATCAGATTCATATCGGATTCAGGACCACATACCCAATTGGCCTGGGTCTAAAAAAAAATCGGATCTGTGTTGTTCAGACTGCCATGAAAAAAATCAGATCCAGGTCACATATGGGCCAAAAAGTCAGATTTGGGTCACCTCAGGCTGCATTAATAGACATGGCTGAAAAACCGAAGAAACAAGGTAACTACAGGTTTGTTTTAAAAACGGGCAGTTTCTTGTTTTTCTACTAAAGCATTTCTAGAAAATTAGATAGTTCTATGAGTGATAATTTATTCTATCTGATCAAACACTTGGTACATGTAGAACCATGATTGGATAATTTTATTTAGTGTCCAGAGATGTTGAATTTCCGACCAACCAATATTTAGATAGAATCCCTGAAAATTTGGGCTGTAAAGATAGCTATTGACAGTCGTGCTTTCAGCATTATTATTTCAGGATTGATGATCTTATTATGTCTGTTGTGTTTTACTGCTTTTTGAAACCCAGAAAATGAAATAGGAAAGGCTTCAAAGTTTACAAATGAATTTAAAAACACTAGAAAAATAACATAAAAAATCAAAATACAAGACATTTTCACAGAAATAAAAAAGAAGTCATAGATAAATGACCTGTTAACACAAGAAATCCAAAGAAATGTATCTACACCTAACAAAGATGTCATAATCATGACTCTGAAAGCTGGCCTAATTGCTCATTTCACTCACCTGCCTAACCGCATGGTTGCCAATTACCACTCATCTCATCCACCTGCCCCTGTCCCTTGTTCTGCCTCTTAACTTCTGAGCTTGCCTGTTCCTATCTGAACATTCTGCCTGAACTCTCTGTCGGACTCTTGAAACCCTGGATCGGCCTGTTCCTGTTCTGATCAGAACCCCTGACCTGGCTCGGACTCCGGCCTGTTTACTGGGGCTGCCGCACCTGGTTCACTCTGTGCGGCGTATGCCACATCTTGTTTGGCAGACCATCGGCTGGATTCTACCTCGCTCTAAGGAGATGGACAGAACTGTTAAACCATGTAAGTGACGAACATGGATAATCATCTTCCTTCAGATTATACCATATTTGAGTTTGGCATCAAAAGTTGAAGTGATAAAAATGATTTTTTTGCCATGGCCACTATACCTATTCTCACTCACATTATTCTGCAAAATGGAAAGGTATTGAGGAAAAGATGATAGAAGATCCTCCAATAAAAGCTGTTATAGGGGATGGAAAACTAAGAGCCTAATTCAAACTATCAATCCATGGCTGGGTTTATCTATTAAAATTTGGAATAAAATTATAAGTAAATATAATCTCACAGATCACTTTAGATATTTAAATAATTGGAAAATGGACCCAAGATGCACTGGAAGATTCTAAATAAACATTTTTCAAACTAAGCGTTTTCAAGAGCTAAAGGAGACATTCTACCTTATGATTCACGATTTTAATAGATGCCTGCAATTACAGCATTATTTGGGACAAAAAATTAGAGAAGGGAATCCAGAATCAACATGGCCAAGCATCATGAAAGTTATAACAGAAGCTCTTAATTCAAGGATCCAAATTGTATAAAATTCTGGAGGACATTGAAGCAAATAACACTGAATGTGCTAGAGAAGGACTGGGCAAGAATTCTTGAATATCAATGGAAAACAAAATATTAACTGTTAAATAGGAAGTTATGCCCCCTTGAAGGCAGTTGCGACTCTGGACTTCCCTTCCAGTTCTTTTCCTAGGAGCAAGTTATTTACTGCTCTTAACTCAAACTGGGTAAAACCATGTAAAAAGGACTATAAAAACAGGAGTAAAAAAGTAACAGACTTTATTCCAGTTCAGGTCGTTACAGGACAGAGAAAAATGCTTGGAGCTTGCACAGCTGTGGGCTCGAAAATCACGTCCGCGAGCGTCCGGCAAAGATTGAGCCCCGAAAAAGGTCATCACCTGCTTCTTATACCTCATGTGTCTATGTGTTGCATCAGGTGGATGCTTAGCTGTCCGTTTCAGAAACTAACACGCCATCGATGCCTTGACCTATATGCAGCTTGCCTCTATGCCTCAGGGTTACAGATAGCTCTCCTCTATCAGTCCGGCTCCAAGATGTGCCCATATCCTGTGTATCTTTAAAAGACAAGAAGGCTGTCCTGATTTAGATGACCCACTTTCACAAAGTGACATCCACAATGTGAAGGAAGGCCATCTACTCTCTCTATCTGGCTAACAAAGTAACAATGCACATGATGTATAAAAGAATAAACCTCAAACAAACTCATTTGGGCAGAGTGTGGCTGGAAAACACAATAAGGTATTTTGCAACTCCAGCACAGAGAAAATCTGGTGATACACAATGCTGGCGATCCTATGGTGCCAGAAAAGCTGATAACTTTCATATATCCTCTGGTTGCCCATTAATAAAGCAACTTTGTATTGTAAAAAAAGAGTAGTTGAAGAGGTGATAACATTAAAAAATTCCCATTTGTTTTGAATTGTATGTATCTTGGGAATGGGACAAACTAAATGTAAAAAGAGGGAATGATGACAAAATGCTGAGAATACTGCTACTGGCTGCTAAAAAAGCAATATCCAGAAGAACTCTTACAGAAAATAACTGCATTAATAAGACTGGAGATTGACGAATGTAATAATCTGGAAGATTTGAAGACAATATTTAAAACAGCACAATCCAGGCTCGGTTTGAAGCATGTGAACTGCTGGAAGGTAAAGGTTATTCTGTGGAGGTATTAAGAAGGATAATTGGTGAAATAAGCAAAAAATATATTATTTCAATGCATAAAACACCCTGGTTAGATGCTAAATGTTCAATTATTATTGTATTTTCATTTTTAATGATTCATTATTTTAAATATTTTGTTATGTCTCGGTTTGCAGTTTACCAAGAATGTTGGTCACCATATGTGTCTTAAAGGAGAACTTGGACTAACGTGAAAGTTTGTATCTGTCACTTGTAAGATTTATACTGTGTATAAAACAATAAAATTCACAAAATAAAATGGAAAACAAAAATAAAATGCATTAGACATCCTCCTTCCTGCTGGAAGGTAACTTATCCAATTTCGTTAGCTTTTTTTTAGCCAGTTAGAAATGAAAAGAGGAAAATCACAGAACACATAAAATGTCCAGGAGAGTCAGGACGAGACTGAAGGAGGATTAGATTGTGGCTCCGGTAACGACGAAAAAACTGTCACTGTGAACTGACATCAGTCAGCTGCACACACACCTGTCAGCAGGTGTGCTTCATGCTGATATTTCTTTCATTTTTCTTCATTTTGTAGGCTACTGACAGACTAGATCCTGATTGTGTTGGAGATAATTCCATCATATTAAATGTCCAACTTTACCATTTTTTTAAGTTAGTATATCAATAAAAATGTGTAAAAACTACAGCAATTAATATTTACAATGATATACTACAATTAACTGATTCCAAACTCATGCATGTCAGTTCATTATGTTATATGATGACCAGAGAGGGTCTAGCTTTACCTTATATGGTAATGTTGTACTGTGGGGAGAAAGGCTGGATACTACAGCTTGTGACTTTGGCAGAACGACCTCTTTGCTAGTTGTTGTATTTTTAGATAAATTGGAAAACATTTAGTAGGGCTGTGCCATTCTGCTGTCCCAGCGCTAATAGGCAAGAAGAAAACAGGACTAAAAAAGAAGTTAAAAGACCATCTCTCTTATTTTATCACTCTTTTAGTTAAAGATGATTGGAATAAATTCTGTAAATTCTTAAAGATGTTTTGTTCTTTGTGTAAAATACCCAAGAAACTGGTTTCTAAATAGCAAAAAACAAGTTTTTGAAATGTTATTTTACCAAACAAAATTTCATGGATTCCCTTTGGTTAATTGTCAATGCATTTTCCCATTGTACTAAATTAGTAAGAGCTAATATAACCTCGTTCCAAACTCTTCAAGATAAGCTTTGCTTTCTCTTTGCAGATTTAATTGTTTAACCATAATTTGACCTTGAACCTCAATCTTTTTTCCACCCAGTCAGATGGTGGCCTGTTCCCAGGAAAACACATGACAGTCTGAAAGATTTTAAATTAAATCTTAAATAACATAAATGCACAAAAGTACCTTCTGGTGGTGCACACTCAGCCTGGAATCCAATTCGGCTGATCATCCCACAGAACTGGGCAGAGATGCGTTGAAACATAGTTTTAGGTCTGTAGCAGTCAATCTGCTTCTTCTTCAGGTCGAACATCTCCTTTAGAGCACAATTCTCCACTTTTTCAACCTGAAAATGAAATACTTCTATGAATATTGATGCTTGCATTTAAAAATGTGACTAATCAAATAAAAATAAAAATCGTTAGATATTGTATATGCTGTACCTTAACTACCGATACACCTAGTGGTTTGAAATGCTGTAATCTGTTGTAAAACTGTTGGCTTGTTGGATTAACTGTCCTCCTCTCCATAGAAATGTTGATGCCTGACAACATCTTCAGCTGATGCTCTTCCTCTGATATAAACTCTTTTTGGGTTCTGCAGAGCATTGCTTCCACTTGCAATGCGGCAATGGCAACATCTCTCCCTGATTTCCCCATTACTGTTATACATGCATGACCCTGAGAGAAAGACTCCTCAATGGACAATCCTTTTTCAGGGACAGCTAATTTGGACAGCTGCAGATGGTCTTGTTCGCTGAAGTGTGAGATGAAGTTGTTTTGAATCCTGATGACGCCACGACATTGAAATAGGTCACTTAGCCACTTTTTAGCTTCGATTTTCGATTCATCAGAAGAACCATGAAGGGAGATTTTTGGTGTTGGAGGTCTGCTGGTTTGGGAGTCACCTTTAGGCCCTGATGCTGGTAAACAAGTTTTAAACACAAAATTATCACTTCAAGGATAGTGTTCAGTTACTAGAAGTAGGAATTTTTCCTAAAACTACAACTTCTTCTGCAAATCTTTTAATTTCCTAAATGTTCTCATGACTTTACATTTTAGTCCATCATAGACAACAGTGGTTTCTTGCTGAAACCAGTCTGTAATTAACAAGAAAGTTCCCCATTTACCCGGACGCCAGACCAACCTTCTCAACGATTGAACAAAGAAATCTACACAGCAGTAAATAGATGTAGGAAATAAAAAAACACCTACATTTCCTTAAACCAATATGCTGATAAAGATTCTCAGTCATCCAGGTCATAGTCATTCCGTAAAATTTCAAAACAATCCACTGGACTTGATTTCCAAGGTTTGAAGACGTTTCGCCACCTCTCCAGGAAGCTTTCACAGAGGTAGGCAGCAGCTTGACAAAGCCATGATGGCAATTAATTTACATTATTATGGTATTGGTATCGGCCGATACTGCACAGCCAGGTATCGGTATCGGGGCAAAAAAATGGCATCGGCGCACAACTAATATAGACAAGGCCTTGTGTTGCTTGGAAACATGCAAATTGAAACCGAGGAGTGGGTCGTTTGGTTCCATTGTTAGCCTGTAATACTTGAAACCTGTCTATGATTGTTAAGGGTCAGTCGTTAAGGAGGTATTGTTCACTGGCTGGAGCGGGTAGGTGCTATAGCCGGTGAACAATACCTCCTTAACGAACAATGGAAACCAAGTGGAAACCAAGTCCAGTGGATTTTTTTGAACTTTTATGGAATGACTTAAATACCTTACCATAAAAAACATTTAAAACAAACAACAAAAATCCTGAAACCCCTTCACTTTGGTTACTTTTTGCATTTTTTTTTTTTACAATGGCCATCAAAGGCAGCAACCGACTGCAGCTAGGTTAATACAGTGACTGCGAAGTCTTTGAGCACCCCCCAGGACACTGGCTGCATTATGCATAGCTTAGGCTGTCATTGGACATTAGTTTGGACATACATAGAAAGTTCTGCGTATGCCAGCGTTTTAAGAGGTTCTGGGACGTACGCTGGCTAAAACGCCAAGGAGTAACAGTACAACAATGTATAAACCTTTAAATCCAAAATTAGTCTGAGAGAATGTTATTTCAAAGATGGTACTTTGGGTAAAGTAAGTATAAAACACAGCTGTTACAGCTGATATGAAGTCCCTACTGACACATGTAGAAAAACCATCAAGTTCCTAACATTGAAAGATATGAATACACAGATGTTTTACGAGGAAATATTAATTACCTGTTGCCAACATGAAGCTTGAAATTTTTTCATGGAGAACATTTATCTTTGCTTCAAATGCCTGTAAAAAAAGTTCCAATAATTTGCTTTTTAAATACTTGCAGTCATACAGTAGATATCCAACTGATGTTGTATGGTTAGTGCAGCTAACCTTTTTAAGCAAAAGACCATATTTCAACTGATATATATATTTTTTAATCAAACACTTCAGAAATGTTCAGACACGTTTCACACAACAGGATAAAAAACTCATTGTTTCTGTCATTTAAAGTGCTTTACAAAAATACCTCATATGTGTCATTGTCAGATGGATGAATGACAAAGAAAACGTCCAACTTTCTTTGATTCTGTTCTGCAAATTGAGCCACAGCTTTTGACATGATGGAGGCTGATTCCTGTTTACGAAATCCAAGGTTTCCAGTGCCAATGGCAGGAAAGGAGATTGAGTTGTGACAACTTTTTTGTGCATTCAATAAACACTCCCATGTTGCGTCAAAAAGTATCTGTTGTACGGGATTAGACAGACTAGAAGTCAAGCGGCAAATCAGCCTCATTTAGAGTAAAATACGAAAGAATGACAGACTATTACCTGTTCTGCTGTTTCAAACGTTTCTTTACAGCTGCCCTTTACAGTGCAAATCGTGTGAAATACCTCTTTGCAGTTCAGCTGATAACCTTTTGTGCAGATGACATTACCTGTCCTTTTCGCTGTAAACATTTCCTTTTGTATCTTAGAGCCAGCTTTTTTCAATATAGCACTGGAAATTTGACCAGTGCTCAGATTTCTATCCTCTGCTGCAGTGTTTACAATCACATCTGTCTAAAGAAACAACAACAAAAAAGGATTTAATTTAATTTTGCTGAAGATAAACTTTAATGCACTTCTTCCTACAATTTTAATTATAATGAGGTTTTCGATCTACCAGTACATGAAACAGATATTTATCCCCCCTTTAAAGCCGGGCATACACTGTGCAATATTTTCAATCATTGCACGCAGCTACAGCTAAAACTGTAAGACAAAACCACAGAGTTTAAAAGTTCACAGCTCACGATGCATGTTCTCACTCTGCGACCTTACGACGGCTGATTGAATTTCTCCTGACCTTACGATTCCTAAACGGGAGGTGGCTGTGAGAGGCTGATCGCCCCTCGTTACCCCCTATACACTACATGACGCACGATGAGGCTGAAAGTCGGTCTGGTTGAAAAATTCTCGCACGACTGAAAAATCAGCCGGAAAATGGAAATAAATCATACAGTGTATGCCTGGCTTAATTAGCCTCGTGAGACCATCCTGATCTCGCAAGCTTTCAAGGTTTGACTCGCAGATCAGTCTGGAGACTCTCCGTTAAAGAAAATTTGGAGCCATTCACCAAACGAACATCCAATCAGCGTTGGCTTTGAGGCGGGTTGAGGTGTGACGCAACGAGAAGCGCGACAGTTCAGTCTAAAGAACATGGCGGCTTCAGCCGATGAAACTAGCGTTAGCGTGGCTATCGAGCAAGTTTTATCGGAATTACAGAGTATTTCTTCACTGAAAGAAGAGCAAAACACTGCTCTGGAGGCTTTTCTCAGAGGAAAAGATGTTTTTGCTCTTCTCCCGACTGGTTTCAACAAGAGTTTGATCTATCAATTGGCTCCTCTTCGTCGTCGCTCTGTTAGTACGTAATATGCTTCATTGATTAGTTTATTTGGCCCGTCTATCACCAACATAGACCAATCAGCTAACCAGTATTTTTGCCCCTTCCTAAAATTACTTCAACGGAAGGTTTCCAGCTGGATATACGGAGCAAATCCATCTGGCGGAGTCAGGTTATGGCTTAATGTGAAAGAAAATAAATATGTTGAGTCAGTTCTTACCGTTTGATCTTCAATGAAACCCTTCTTCAGTGTCAGAATGACATTTCCAATCTGGACTGAAGATGGTGGGGTTCTGGCAGCACTTCTGGTATTTTTTGCTGCAGTCTGGCTATAAGACGGATGCTGGTGAGGGTTGAATATCTGATGGCATGCTTTCTCCATTGCTTGCACTGTGGGATCATCGTGGTTCACAAAGAAGATCTCTTGAAGAAACCGTCGATGAGAGGGCAGGTTGTCATAATGGTATTTTACAGTAGACACTATAGTGTGGGCACATTCTGGCAGAGGGTAGTTGAATATTCCAGAGCTTATGGCAGGAATGGCAACATTCACAAGCTTTTTTTCTTCAACTCTGTGAAGAATTCTCCGGATGGTTTTCTTCAACAAATGTTTTGCTGCTTCTAGCTCATGAGGGGAAGGACTCATTCCCAGTCTTGGACCAACAGCATGGATGATCTTCTTGTATGGCAGAGACCCTGCATGCAAAGCAACTGCATCCCCTGTTTTTACTTTACCATGCTTTTTAACATACTCATCACTTTCTTTTTGGATTTGAGGGCCACCAGCGCTGGATAGAGCTTGAGCAAGGCCTCCATAATGCCGTAGATCTTCATTAGCTGCATTCACAACAGCCTCAGCTTGGAAGTTGATAAGATCAGCTTTCCAGACAGACACCTTTACACCTGAAGGCATCCTAAATTCAAATCTCTTCTCTGGAGAAATGATTGGTGGTCGTCTCTGGTATGAAGTGCTGCTCCTATTCTCCAGCTCCACACCCTCGATGGTGGCAACACATTCAAATTTACTGTGAAGGACTTCACACAGAACATCTGCGCATTGTTTCACAATGGTAACTGAGGCTTCATGAAGGGCAATGTCTAGTTTATCTGCCATGATTTCCTACCAGTCCTGTGGAAAAGCATAGTATAAAACATCACAAAGATTCAACTTCATATGATTCCTAAAGGACTGTTTGCAGAAAGAACATGATATCCCTCATACTCATCATCCTCTACTTATCGGAGAACGCATCACCAGGTTAGCAGTCTCAGAAAAGACTCCCAGGCTTCTCTGTCCCCAAACACCTCCTCCAGCTCTGCTGGGGGAAGCCTTTGGTGACTCAAGGCCAGCCAAGAGATTAAGTCTCTCCAGCATGTCCGGGTTGTCCCTTGAGGATCCTCCCACTAGGATGTGCCAAGCTGGAACTATGGCTTGAAAGAGCTGATACAAATCTCAGCTGCTTTGCACTGGCTGCAAACTGCCACAGTTCATTGTGCAGGTCTTGGCAAGAAGGAGCCAGCAGGACCACGTCCTCTGCAAAAGAGGGGATGAATTCTTCTGTTCCACAAAC
Organism: Cyprinodon tularosa; assembly: GCF_016077235.1. NCBI lineage: Eukaryota > Metazoa > Chordata > Actinopteri > Cyprinodontiformes > Cyprinodontidae > Cyprinodon > Cyprinodon tularosa. The sequence goes on from NW_024038669.1 coordinate 1,906,014, forward strand.
CAGACTCTACTTGTGAAAAGGACCAGTGACGAAATGCAGCCCTGCAGGAGTCGCACATGCTCTGACTTACAGTAATGCAGGCAGTGAGGACTAAAGGTCTGGTTATACTCCCGCAGCAGTGTTTCGCAGTGAGCTTGTTGCAGGTATGATGCAGACATTTTGTATTTATGCTCGGCATTGAAGCATGGTCTGCGCTATGTTTATTCCACGCCACAATGCAAAAGGGGAAAATCACGAACTAGCTGTGGGTCTAGATACGGCCAAGGTGGTGAGGAAATGGGGGCAAGTTTGTCCGACAATGGAGGCAGATGAGGGCAAAAAAAAAGCAGGGATCCAGGTGGAAAAAGGGTCCAAGCATTCTCGCGCACCTTGGTCTTCTAGCTGGTCCAAATTCACGAGTTGTTTTTCACAATTACGGTCATACAAACAAAACAAGCTGGTAAGGTACAAAACAGGATACACATACAGGTGCTGGTCATAAAATTAGAATATCATGAAAAAGTAGATTGATTTCAGTAATTCCATTTAAAAAGTGAAACTTGTATATTATATTCAGACATTACATACAAACTCATATATTTCAGATGTTTATTTTGTTTAATTTTGATGATTACAAATGACAACAAATGAAAATCTCAAATTCATCATATCAGAAAATTAGAATATTACTGAAGACCAATAAAAACAAAGGATTTATAGAAATGTTGGCCAACTGAAAAGTATGAACATGAAAAGTATGAGCATGTACAGCACTCAGTATTTAGTTGGGCCTCCTTTGGCCTGTATTACTGCAGCAATGCGGCGTGGCATGGAGTCGATCAGTCTGTGGCACTGCTCAGGTGTTATGATAGCCCAGGTTGCTCTAATAGTGGCTTTTAGCTCTTCTGAATTGTTGGGTCTGGTGTATTGCATCTTCTTCTTCACAATACCCCATAGATTTTCTATGGGGTTAAGGTCAGGAGAGTTTGCTGGCCAATTAAGAACAGGGATACCATGGTCCTTCAACCAGGTACTGGTAGCTTTGGCACTGTGTGCAGGTGCCAAGTCCTGTTGGAAAATGAAATCTGCATCTCCAAAAAGTTGGTCAGCTGCAGGAAGCATGAAGTGCTCTAAAACTTCCTGGTATGTGGCTGCGTTGACCCTGGACCTCAGAAAACACAATGGACCAACACCAGCAGATGACATGGCACCCCAAACCATCACTGACTGTGGAAACTTTACACTGGACTTCAAGCAACGTGGATGAAGTGCCTCTCTTCTTTTCCTCCAGACTCTGGGACCTTGATTTCCAAAGGAAATGCAAAATTTACTTTCATCAGAGAACATGACTTTGGACCACTCACCAGCAGTCCAGTCCTGTTTCTCTTTAGACGCTTCTGACGCTGTCTGTGGTTCAAGAGTGGCTTGACACAAGGAATGCGACAGCAGAAACCCATGTCTTTCATACGTCTGTGTGTGGTGGTTCTTGAAGCACTCACTCCAGCTGCAGTCCACTCTTTGTGAATCTCCCCCACATTTTTGAAGGGGTTTTGTTTCACAATCCTCTCCAGGGTGCGGTTATCTCTCTTGCTTGTACACTTTTTTCGACCACATCTTTTCCTTCCCTTCGCCTCTCTATTAATGTGCTTGGACACTGAGCTCTGTGAACAGCCAGCCTCTTTAGCGATGACCTTTTGTGTCTTGCCCTCCTTGTGCAAGGTGTCGATGGTCGTCTTTTGGACAACTGTCAAGTCAGCAGTCTTCCCCATGATTGTGTAGCCTATAGAACTAGACTGAAAGACCATTTAAAGGCTTTTGCAGGTGGTTTGAGTTAATTAGCTGATTAGAGTGTGGCACCAGGGGCCATCAATTTTGAACCTTTTCACAATATTCTAATTTTCTGATATGATGAATTTGAGATTTTCATTTGTTGTCATTTGTAATCATCAAAATTAAACAAAATAAACATCTGAAATATATGAGTTTGTATGTAATGTATGAATATAATATACAAGTTTCACTTTTTAAATGGAATTACTGAAATCAATCTACTTTTTCATGATATTCTAATTTTATGACCAGCACCTGTAGTGTAGAGCGTATGTAAATTTGACCAATCAGAGTCCTCCTGTCTGCGGCACTGTTGGCAGTCACCTTCAATTTGGGAGAGGTGAACCAGAGTGTCTGCGGAGGGGGCAGAGATGTCTCTGCGTTCACGGCGACACCTATGGTAGTTTCAAAGTATAAACCAGCCTTAAACTTCTGTTCTGCTTGAGATTGGATGGCCCCTAATGAAGCATGATGGACTCTGTACCTCTGGATTCCTCTCTATAGGGCACCACAATTGACATGGTCGAGTGCCCTTCCAGGTCCATAAAACACACCCTCAAGCATCCTGCTAAAGTGTTGGAGGATCTTACTTTCAGTAATCCTTAATTTGATCTAAAATAGGCTAAATAGAAACAAGTTCCCTACGATCACCATATTCTACTATAATCCATGCTGCTTTTCTGTTGATGTGCATTTCATTTACATACATTCAATAAAATTACAGAAAAAAACATTCACTTTATGTTTTATAATTTTCTCTTTGTCAAGAATCCAGTTTGTGTGGTCTGTTGTTTGTGTTTGTCTCTCCCTCCACCACAAGGTGGCACCCTGTCCTCGTTGGTCCTCCCTGCACACCTGCGTCTCCTTGGATCATTATCGGGAGGAGTACTTAAGCAGTGTACTGTCACTACCTCGAGGCCTGAGTGTTTGCCAGTTTTGGGTACTCTAGCCAAGCTGAGTTTTGCTGAGTTCTAACTGAGTCTTTGTTTCACTGAGCCTAACCTTGTTTTCTTCTTTGCCTTTTTGGCAGGCAGTCATCCTGCAAGCTGGATTTTTGTCCTTCTTCCCCTGAAAGGATTGTTTGAGTCTCACAGTGAGCAGGGGATTAACCTCCACAAGTTCTCCTGGATTTCCGAGTGACAGTCCTCTCATACTCCTCTGGGTCCAACGTCTACCTGTCAGCTCTCCAACGAGTCCCCTCTTCACTAGGTCAACCCACACAAACTGGATTCGAAGAGAGAGAAGAACCCTCCCAAACGTGAGTCCCTCACTAGAATTATCCTTACGGCATCCAAGATTCCCACGGTACCAGAACTCACCTCTGTGTACTTCTCTCCTCCCTTCCAGTTCCAGTTCACCAGCCCTCTGAGTACCAGATCCAACCCCTCAACCCTTACCTCAATAAACCTGTTTAAACATTTGCCTTGCTGTCTGAGTGGTTCTCTGCATTTTGGGTCAGATCGCAAAATAAATCATGACACTCTTGCCATTTTCCTCATCATCGTCTCCGTTTTTAGAAGTGATTTTTAAACACCAGCAAACACTTTTAGTCATGTTCACAGATTACTTATTAACAATTTAAGTTTATTTTACATATATTCTGCATAAATCATCAAATAATACTCTCAGTTAAAAAAGTCTATATAGAGAATCACAGAGCTTACCTTTCTTGGTGCACAACGTTGAGAGTGGAAAAACTGAAAGTTAAATCTCTGAGTGAGCGCGTGGACCAGTACAAACCAGCTGAACTGCTATTTCAAGTTACATGTCGGCTGAAAATCTTTCTTCCTGCTGCACCTTATTCTGCAGCTGTCCCACAAAGCTTGCAGAAGACTTTCATAATTATGAAATCAGTCTTTCTCTGTCTATCACAAACAAACGGTTTAAGGGAAACAAACTCATCAAGGCTTAAAAGTAAGATAGTGAAGAATTAGTGGGAATCTAACGTCTGAGGTTGTTAGGTGGACTATGAGTCCTGCAGCACTAATTCACAGCTGCTCTTCTGCACAGAGGATTATATTGGAGAGCAGCAAAAATAAAAAAAAACTTTGAATCCCTCGAAAAGGGAAAATTAATATTTATATGCCTTTGGTTTGAACTATAAGTCCAAGCATCACCCTTTACCCTCAGAATCTAGGTCACAAGATCACTGAGTCAGTTCAAAGACATCTGTAATGAAGAGGTCTTCATTATTAGGGCAATTTTTATGTAAATAACTCGTAGCACTTTAAAGGTACCTTTGTGCTTTATTAAAAAAGCTGTTTAGTTAGCACTATGACACTTTATTTATCATTATGCACTTTAAGCATGGATTTGCACATAAAGAACCATTTGCACACAAGGATTTTAAACTATTTGATATTTATTGAGCATTGTAATAATTAGTATGTAACTTTTTGTTCCAGGCTCTACACAGCTGCTCCCCAATAAGAACTGTGGTGGCTGTCAGTGAAAAAAAGAATTTAGAGCAAGCAAGTTTTACTGTTAGTATGAGATGAGCCAAGACTTTCAGGAATGTGTGTCGAGTAGTGGAGGGCGTGTTTCTGCGAAGCGGGTATTGAGGCTTGCTTCATTTAGGGGAGGGGCCAAAATCGCTGATGTCCAAAGCCTCGCTACCCCGCCATACCACGTGACCACTTCGGGGAATGGTTCAGCTCGCCAACGAACTTCAACAGGCATTGAAACAGCCTCAATATTCAGTCAAGATGTGGGACTTTGTCGTAGAGCTGTGGTTATTTTGATAGAGTTAGTTTGATACCGTTTGGACAGATTCTAAGAATAGATTGGTTGTAAAAACAACCAATCTAGTTTATTAAAACAAATTTAGTTGGAGTAAACATTATAATCAGGGGTTGACGTTAAGGATTTTTACCTCTTGCCCTTCGAGCAAGTGACTTTCACATTTCATTTGCCCAGAAACAATTTTTACTTGCCCAGTATAATGTTTGAAAAATATGGTTCCTAATATTCATTTTTGTATATATATCAATGAAACATGTTTGTTTTTTTAAATGTTTTTTGTAATTCAGTATTTTTTAAGTTTAACTAAAACTTAAAAACTAAACTAAACTTTGCTTTAAACTGTTTTTGTGTTTGGAAAAATATAAATTGTAATGTTAAAAATCTAAACAAAACTTGACAGGTTAAAAACGTAAGATAAATCACAAGACAAAAGTCAATGTCACTAATGAATAACTTTTATTTTAGAGTCACGGTATGTTTATACAAGATAATACTATTAATATAATGTGACTTTTCTAGAGAATCATTATACATAGTTATTTTATACAGGGTTTCCACAGTCTTAGATAATTTCAGAATTCCCTGACTTTTAACTGACTCAGGATTAGTTTTCCCTGACAAAATAAATGCAGCCGTTTGTCATTTTGGTAACTACATCAAAATTACCGCTAGGTGGACAAAAATCACGCCATCTGGCAGAAAATCACCTGGCTTTTTTAAATATCGCGCCTTTTTCAAATCATGCGGTAATTTGTACAAAACAACAAAAATGGTGCCGGCAATGCTTCTGGGTCGTTTTCATCGAATGTCGTGATTTTAAAGTAATTTCGAGTGATTAAAAAAAATTGTACTCTCCCAACATTAAAAACTACTTGCCCCGGGAGATCGGGCGATGGTTAACATCGAGCCCTGATAATAATCAGAATCTGAGCAGGCCACTGAATTAAGTTTTAATATTAGTATTTACTAGTGTTGGTTTCTGAGGAGCAGTTACTATTGCAAGTGGCATCAGCTGTAAGACTTTGCTTTCCAATCTAATGGTAGTTGGTTCAAGAACTGGTTTAGGCTTTTAAAAGTTGCAATACTGCTTAATGAGTATTTTGACCAATGTGACCAATTTGTATTGGCTTGCCCTTTTACCAATATAGATTGGGTAAAAACGCTGCCAAATTAGATTGGTTGGTTTAATCAAAATATAGGTTTGACCCATAACGTCCAACCTGATTAAAACCAAAGCTTTCATTGTGCTCATCATTGCCCTAGTTGCACAATGACTTTAACTTAATCTGCTTGAGCTTACTTCACAAAATTTACAGAAAAACAGTTAACCTTAAAATATTTTTCTCTTCTTAGACATTTACGCTAAAAAAAAAAACTTCTGGTGGTGCATTCCAGGAAAAACAAAAAACAAGAAAAACAATTGCAAACATATCTTATTATATTGCTAACTGTAGTTATGCACTCCACCAGTAGGTGGTGACATGTTCAAGCAATTTGCCTAAACAGTTCAATGCCTCATGAGAATTCATCTCAACATAACTAGTTAATGTTTTGGAAACTTCAGCAAATGTTAGCGTAAATCTGTTGAAAGTGAGTGCAGGAGAAGTTTTGCAGTACCAAGGAAGTAACTTACCTGTCTTTTCTGTGTTTTCTCCAGGGTGTTTGGACAAATCCTAGGTTGTGGGAGAGGCATTGGAAAATATAGGGGGATTTGTGTACATAGTTTGTGGGATTTCTATGGTGTTTGGATGTATGTTTAAAACAGAAAATGTTAATAAAAAATGTAAAGGGGAAATGTGTGTTTAAATTGAAATAAGGTATTGTTCAATTTCATGTGAATGAATTTCAGCCCTTCATCAGCCATGCTTATTTAAGGCTGAGATTGTCTCTTTGATGAGAGGCTTGACCCTGTCGAGCTAATTGGTATTTCCCATGAATAAACCAGGTGATACTTCCCCTTGACTTGGCCTGATAGGTAGCACAATGGTCGTAAAACTCATAAATGGCTGCGCCTATCATATGACCAAAAGGGAATGGTGGGACTAATACTTCAGACACACAAAAAACTCCTAAAATGGCCGCCCCTACATCAAGTGACCACAATGAGGCATCACAAGGGCTCAAAATGCTATCAAGCCACCTTTAGCACACAAACTTCAGGAAAAAAAGAGAGAAAGAAAGAAACAACAAAAGAAAATAACCCAATCTCATCTCACACACACACTTCATGAAACCAGTGTTCTGTTTCAAACTCTTTTTAGATGAACCTTTAAAAATCAAGACTCTCACTAAAACCCAAACTAACCCAACTAACTACACTTGCCCAAGCTAAGCATCTTATTTGAGCATCAGATGGGAATAGATAGAATGAGGTTTTACTGTTTGTTGACTGTTAGGTTTAATGATACTAACCCCGTATTGTGCTAGAAATAAAGCAACACAAACACAGTTACTCTCTGAATATCTTTGGTCAACTCTGTCAGGACATCTCTATCCTCTTATTTAATTGTTTGACATTAAAGAAGCATCAGGAGGGGTCAGAAGTTGTCAGGAAGGGTCAGAATTTTACACATGATAAAGCAAGACAGTTCCTTCATCATTTAATGGGTATCTTTACTGGGTGAGTAGAATTTGTAGTGAGAAGGTATCTGGTTTATCTCAATGTCCATTCCCTGGATGTTTCCCCGCTGGTGGGGTGAATCTGCTTCTGCAAAAGTGCACCACTAGCTCCTTGGTTTTCCCTGCATTAATCAGAAGGTTGTTCTGCTGGCACCAGACCACAAAGTTTGGGTCTGCAGTGGATCCAATGAAGTTTTAATGGTGTATTGAAGGAGCTCGTTGAACTATTTTTGCTAAAGTTATTGCAAACATTCACATTCTGTGTTTTTGATGTTACAACTGCCATCCTATCATGGTAAATATGTTTTTCTGTCACCTTCTTTTGTGTTTTTTCTCTCGTTTGACTCTGCGTTCCTTTCTCCCAGTCCAAACTCACTTTTTTATATACACTGCCACTCGAGTGTGTGTGTGTGTGTGTCAGCCATCTTGTGAGAGGCGGTTTGGTCTATGATCTAAAAGTATTGGTGGCACGGTGTTTGGCATCTTATGATTCCTGGCATGTGGTTAGCAGTAAAGCTAACCACATGTCGTTCAGCCTGTTTTCTCCCTCAGTTTTAACCAGGTTTGGAAATAAGTATGAATGGTTTGACAGAGATAAATGATTACTAATTCTGAGTTAGACAATGTTCTCACTTTGGTGCCTCCTTGGTTTCACGTCATGAGTAAATTCTGAGCATCAGCTGTCTGGATGAGAATGTAGATAAACCTGTTAAACAGCTAGTTCCAGTTATATCCTTCTTCCTGCTGTGCCTATTTGTGTAACATTCCCCACAGCTGCTTTCTCTTTGCCATTAGAAACCAAAGTGAAGGTGTTCACTTTGGTTCACTCTGTTTGGTCAGACTGACCAAACAGAGAGTGGGAGGCCAGTATAATGGCGGAGGGTTATTCCTACCCGGTTCTAGTGGAGTTTGAGAAAACCAACTCATCGAGACTGAAAAATAAATTAATAAAGTATTTTCAGAGTAAGAAGTCTAATGGAGGAGACTGCGAGGTGGAGTGTGAGCCTGGCAGCACAACTGCACTGCTGCGGTTCCGCAGGAAGGAAGGTAAGTCCCAGAGTATCATTTTCATGACAGATCTCCAGTAAAACCTTCTGGATTCAGCCTGTTTTCTCCCTCAGACCAGAAAAATGTCCTGACCAAACAGGAGCACCAGATCAATTTGGACGAGGGAGTGTTAAAAATGACAGTTCGCCTTCCTTCAGGGCAGCGGGTGAGTGCGAAAGTTAATTACGGTACCTGTTTAGCAGAGTGGGCAGCTTTATATTTGAGTCTTGCAATATCTAGTACCATTGGGATAATTATTCCAGTAATAATTAAAAGGCTGATGACGCACCAGCAGATGCTGTAAACATGTTTGACATTTGCCTGATTGGAGACATTAATGATCAAATCCATCATGTATATTTATGTTGACCTGATCTGCCAAGGACCGATAAAACACCTTGTTTTATGTTTATGGTTAAACACTAAAGAAGGAGACCTTGCCCTGCAGTGTTTTTAAAATTTACTGGAAGTCAAATGACTGATCAGAATTCCAGTATGAATTCCTGCATGATGTCACTTCTGCTTTTGTCCTTTCACTTTGTGTGCTTGAGAGCATATTATAAATAATGTTTCTCTATTATTTCAAATATTACCTTTACTGGATCATTTGCTAACTAGTTGAAATGAATTTTGCTGGATATAAAAGTTATAAAATATTTTATAAAGCAGAAATATTAAAATATGTGTTACTTTTGTCTTAAACAGGATCTATCTGATAAAAGCAGAAAAAAAGGTAAGTACCTATTAAAGCGACATCTACTATTTGATATGCAATGTATTTATTTTAAATAATTGAATTTAATTTTTCAAATCTTTATAGTATCAATACTAAAACATTTTTCTTACAATCTTATTATAGGGGGTGTCATGATTTAATTAAGGTCTGACCCAAAAATACAGAAGTCCAAACAGAGAGACACAGATGAGAAGTTTGAGGGTTTTATTGAAGATGTTAAGCTCGGTGCAGAGTTTCCCTGAACTCTGCTCAGCCGTAACTGGAAGGCAAGGGGAAGACAGACTGTTAGTTCAGGCTCAGTGGGAAATTTGATTTGTTGATCTTGAAGGAGAGGATCTGATTGTTGACTCACGATTCCAGAGAAGTGAAGGATCCTTGACTCCTATCTGTGTGTGGGTTTTCCAGTGGATGTCTGATTCGGGGGAGGGCGGAACAGGGTTTACCCAGAACTCGGACAGTGTAGGGGAACGGAGACGCTGATTGCCACTCAGATTTCCTGCTGTACTTGAACGGGTCGTGGTGAAGATGATTCCCTTGCTCAGAGAGTATATTCAATGTCCTCAAAGGAGACTGGATCCAAACTTCCTGTTTGGATCCCTGGCTCAGTTTAAGACTCAGTTGATCCCTCCTGGGAGAGGAGGTCCGAAAAGGTCCAGTTTGCAGGATGACTTCCTGCCGAGAGGCAAAGGACAAAAAACAAAGTTAAAACTCAGGGAGAAAAGAACTCAGTTTTACTCAGAGAAAACTCAGCTTGGCTAGAGTACAAAAAACTGGCAAACACTCTGGCGTCAAGGTAGTGGCAATTAGCAGCTTAAAATCACTCCATTAACGAGGTAACCGTCAGCAGGTGTGTGGGGAGGCGGACCGGAACCAGGCGCCTCCTGTTGGTGGAAGGGAGAACAACACAAAAACAAACACACAGACAGGAGTCCTGACAAGGGGTTTGCAAATAATATCAATATCATCAATATTCATGGCCTTAAATATTTTGACAAAAGTGAAATATCACTTTTTTTTAAAGATTTTACCTGCTTGCAATTAACTTGGAAAAGATCTTGGAAAATAGGTTCCTACTCATTCAACTTTCATATCTCACAGTCAGTTATACAGGTACCAACAAATGGTCAACAGCTAAGGAACACAATCCCATGGATGAAGGACACAGGGAGGCAAAAGGCAACGATGGAGATTCAGCCGATGAGGAGCTGTGTTCCACCTCGACGGTTTTAGGGAATGTTTCAGAGTCTGTAACACAAGAATTCTTGGAAATGCTTGTTGAGAACATTTTGAGAGATATAAGCCCTGCGAATGCTGCCAAGAACTACATTTTGGAACTCATTCCTGACATCTCATCTGCTGTTGTGACATTCGAGAAAGGAACAGGTAACAAATATATTCACAACACCTTGAAATATGTTTTTGTTTTTATGATTATTACCTTTCATCCACAGTTAACAGTGAGTTTATAGAAAGATGCCCTAAAAATAGGATGTTTACAAGGAAGGGCTTTTCAATCCGACCCCTTGAGACGACAAACAGGGTTGTTGCTGGAGGGTTTTCAGACTGCAGTGAAGACATCCTGCACCTCTACTTTGAGAGTAAAGGTGGAGATGTCGAAGATGTTAAACTTAATGAAGCTGAAAAGTCTGCTGTAATCACATTTAAGGACTGTAAAGGTAATTTAGCTTCCCTACATTTTAATTGTTGCAAGTGTGACAGATAGTAATGTGAAAACATGTAGTGTGACATTTTACTTCATCCCACAGCTATTAGGAAAATAATGAGTATGAAGCACAACATAAAAAAGCAAGAAGTCAAAGTCTATCCATTTTACAAATCTTTGGGCGTAGCACTATATGGAAAAGATAAGACATCACCCAAACTTCCTGCTGTAATCTCCAAACCTGCAAACAAACCTGTCCTGGGCTACGTAACTGATAAGAAAGCAGCCCTGGAGAGCGTTCGTCATGATTTGGAAAAACATTTCTTCAACATTACCCAGAAGCAGTCTGCTGTCTCACCATCATTACTGAAGCAAAAAGGTACAAAAGCCAAATTACTAAGCTGCAAAAATTCTCTCCATTTTTGAAACAGGTATAAATCATCATTAGACAGTACAGCTTCTCAATATTTCCCTGTAAGCTCATCATAATACAGTTCATAATCGTGGACCAACTTTGCCTCAAAAGGGACTCATATTATTTGGTTCTTGGAAATAAAGTTGTTACTCATTCAGTTTTCATATCTCACAAATAGTCAATCAAGCATTGACCAAAAATTGGACAATACCTGAGGGTCCCGTGGGTAAAGGTCAGAGGGAGGCAATTGGCAAAGATGGAGATTCAGCCGATGAAGAGCAGTGGTCCACCTCGGCTGTTATAGAGAACATTCCAGAGTCTATAACACAAGAATTCTTGGAAATGATTGTGGAGAACATTTTGAGAGATCCAAGCTCTCCAACTGCCTCCCAGGACTACATTTTGGAACTCATTCCTGACATCTCATCTGCTGTTGTGACATTCCAGGGTGGAAAAGGTAACCACTAGGTTTAGGTGTGTAAAACTATTAATGTAACATCTTGAAATACATTTTTATTTTTTTATTCGCAGTTAACAGAGAGTTTATAGACAGATGCCCTAAAAATCGGATGTTCACAAGGAAGGGCTTTTCAATCCGACCCCTTGAGACGACAAGGAGGGTTGTTGTTGAAGGAGTTTTAAACTTCAGTGAAGACATGTTGCACCTCTACTTTGAGAGTAAAGGTGGAGATATTGAAGATGTTAAACTTAACGAAACTGAACAGTCTGCTGTAATCACATTTAAGGACCACCAAGGTAATTTAGCTGCTCTACACCATAATAATTGCAGTTAATGCTGAACGTATCATTTATGATTTAGAAACATGACTGATCTGTGGAGTTTACTTCTATATATTTCCCTACAGATGTCAAGAAAGTAATGAGTATGAAGCACAGCATAAAAAAGCAGGAAGTCAAAGTCTATCCATATTACAAATCTTTGGGCGTTGCACTGTATGGGAAAGATAAGCCATCACCAAAACTCCCTGCTTCCATATCTGAACCCATTGACAATGCTATGCTAAGATACCTTGCTGAAAACAAAGCTGCTCTGGAGACCATTCGTTGTGACTTGGAAAAACACTTCTGCATCATTACCCTGGAGAAGTCTGCTGTCCGCCTCAGTGCCCTGCCTTTATTACTTAAGCAAAAAGAAGCCAAAGTCATCATCAAAGAGTGGGCAAATTCTGTGAGATCAGCCTTCAGTCAGTCTGTCTCTAAATTCAAATCCATCAATTTTCCCCTGGAATCTGAGGTATGGGAAGAGTCTGTGCAGAAGATTAAAGAGAAACTCCAGAAAGAAGACGTGGTTGTAGTTCCTGATAAAACCAGTGGTAATCTTTACATGGTCGGTCTTGTAAATGAAGTTAACACACTTGAGAAACCTGTTTCAGAAGTTCTTAGCAGGATTGGAGAAAAGGTTAGACGGGAGAAATTAAGCAAGACTCAAGAAATAAATTTGCCCCCATCAATCTTTTTCCTCATTTCTCAAGATGGTATTCAGGATAAACTCCTGAAAATGTACCCAGAACTCAAATTGTCATATGACCAAAAGAAGAAAGCTTTGAAAGTAACTGGCTTGGTGGAAGAGATTACCACTGCAAGCCAAGAAATAAACAATGCAATGTTTGCATTAAAACGACAGAATTTAGAATTGGATAAATTTTTGCTTGACATGCTGAAGGAAGAACAACAAGAGGAGGCCACAGATGTACTTCTCACAGCCTATGGTCTAAAAGCAGCCTTAGAAATCAGTCCACAAAGAGTACAGCTTGTTGTTGTTTCTGACAAGGATCTAATGAGTGCTCAAGACCACCTAAGCCAAATCCTGAAGTCTGAGTACATCAAGGTTGAAGACAATGACGTCTTGAAAAAGCCAGAGTGGCAGCAGCTTGTCCATCAGCTAGAAAAAGCCAACAGTGTGTCAGGAATGAGAACTCAGATTAAAGTTCATCATCAGCAAGTGGTAGTGTCTGGTCAGATGGACAATGTGGACAAAGTTAGCAGTGAAATAGATGACTTTTTAACACAAAATGCCCACGTTGAAGAATTTGTTGCTGTTAAGGCAAATGTTGTCATTGAGTACCTTAAAGGTCAGGCACCCTGGTTAAAACAGCTAGAAGGTGGGGTGGATGTGTCTTTTGGAAAGGAGGAGATCATCCTAAGTGGCTGTAGAAATGCTGTACACAGTTGCATAAGCATAGTCAAGGATTCGCTCTCCTCTGTGTACTTTGACAGTTTAAAAGTCACAAAACCAGGAGTTAAAAAGTTATTTCTGGATAAGGAATCCATTTATGTTAACTTAATCAAGACTGAGACTGGCTGCCTGGTCCAGCTTATTGGTGACTCTAATAAAGATTACAAAGATGTTGCCACTGTACAAGTACAAAAACCCATTTTCAAAATTCAGACAAGCAATGGGAGGGAAATAGTGGTTTCCAAGGCAGACATATGTAGTTACTCAGTCGATGCTGTTGTCAATCCTTCTACTGATGACTTGAAACACAATGGAGGTCTTGCTTTGGCAATCTCAAAAGCAGCAGGCCCTCAGCTGCAAGCTGAATGTGACACAATAATCAACTTAAAGGGTAAACTCAGGCCTGGAGACTGTGTTGTGACTAATGCTGGGGGAAGCCTTCGTTGCAAAAAAGTGATCCATGCCGTAGGACCAAGCTTTGATCCTAATAAGCCAAAGAAGGCTGAGGCCCAGTTGAGAAGAGCCGTCAAAGAAAGCCTGGATCTTGCTGAAAAGAGAAGCTGTTTTTCTGTGGCTCTTCCCGCCATCAGTAGAAATCTCGGCTTCTCCCTAAGTCTGTGCTTAAGCACCATTGTTACAACAGTTAAGGAGTACTGTGATGAAAGGCATGATGACCTCACCTTGAAGGCGATCCATCTGGTGGATAATGATGACAGCGTCGCTATTGGTATGGTGGCCTTTGTGAAGCAAGAGTTTGGAAATCAAGGAGCTGGTGTTGCACCACCAAAACCTCTGCCTAAAGTTAGTCCAAAGCCTCCTCTTATTAAGCTAGCTCTACCTGACCACAGCTTGTGCAGAGCACAGACCAAAGAGGGCTTGAAAGTTGTTCTTAAAAAGGGAAATATTGAGGATGCAAAGGTAAATATAAATTTCTGTATCTATTTAAAAGAAAATTTTTGAAACTGAAATCAAATCTTTAGCATATTAATTGTTATACCACATTTTCAGACTGATGTAATTTTAGACCCATTACCTGGTGATCTTTTATTGAACAAATGGGCGATTTCAAATGCCATCAGCAATGCAGCTGGACCCAAGCTTCAGCAACTGGTACATAGCCAGAAAACTAGTGGAGCCGCAGGTGATGTTATTGTTACAGACAGCTGCAATCTAAAGAGCAAACAAGTTTTCCATGCGATTGCTCCAAACTGGGACGACGGCAAAGGGGCCTCTGAAAAGGTGCAGTATCATTATCATTGTGTGTAAAATGAGCAAAATCTTTAATCTGATCAAATTTCAGCGATATATGTGTATCGCTTCAGCTCTGATTGCATTTTTTTTGCAAAATGACACATTTTTGAAGAAACTTCTAGATATCTGATTTACATGTTGTCTTTCAGATTCTAAGTGGGATCTTTAAGGATTGCTTGGACCTGGCAGAGAAAACCGGTTTGACATCCATATCTTTCCCGACAGTTGGCACTGGAAAGTTAGGTTTTCCAAAAGATCTTGTTGCCTCCTTGATGCTGGATAAAACCTTAGAATTCAGCAGTCAGAGACAATCCAAGAACCTTAAGAAAGTTGTGGTGATTCTGTATCCTGGAAATACTGAGATTATTAAGGTAATGAAAAAATAAAAATCAATGTAATATTTTGGATTCTAAGCACACATCTAGAATGAAGTATAATCTGTTTTTTAAAGCTTAGCATCAATGCTTAAAATAAAAAGAGGCAGGTTAAGAACATTGTTTTGCTTCGTATTCTAGCCATTTGCTCTTGCATCTGTTTATCAGAGATAACCATACAAATTCTTATGGAGGCTTGTGAATTTACAAGGAATACTGCAGAATTTCTCTGAAATATCCTAGTATATTGGCTCACTTTTAAATGTTTAAGATGATTCTTTCTTTCTTTGCTATTTTCTTATTTAGTTGAAGCAATCAGAGGATATCTAAAGTTTTGCTTGCAGAAACTTGCAGCCTTGACTTCATGCGCATAGACCCATTCTGACTTGACTTCCGGACCTTATGATAAATGTTAACGTAGCAGTTCAATTCAGTTTATTTCTATTGCGCCAATTCACAATACATGTTATCTCAAGGCACTTTACAGAGACAATTCAACCAGAACATAGTCAAATTGATTCAAAGTTTTCTTTCTAAGGAAAACCACATGATTTCATCGACTCATTGAATCTTCAGCAATCCCACAAACCAAGCATGCTTGTAGCGACAATAGAGAGAAAAAGAGCAGAACCAGGCTCAGTGTGAGCCGAGGACGACTGGGGTTAAAGGAGACAGAAGCAGACATAGAAAAAGAAGCAGAGATACAAATGACAACTGTCAATCAGCTCCGCAGGCGGCCCAATCAAGGAATCACACAGCCAGGCAGATCAGCTCCCATGTCAGAGGATGTAGAGAGCACATACAGTTAGTCACAGTCAGAGAAACAGGACTACAATGGAAAACAGGTGAAGCTCCAACATCTATAACAAAGGTGTTGATGGCAGCAGCACAGCTGATATTTCTCTCCAGGATGGAGTCACAACCAAACAGGAACAGACCAGATGAAGCTACTATGAGAAAAAGCAGAGAGAGCAGAACATTAGGGACTGAACTAACAGATTCTGCAAAATGGAATAATAGAGATAGAGATAGATAGATGGGTAGCATGATGAAAAAGGGTCTGTATGTCTTCTAGCAGTCTAATTCTATAAAACCTAAAGTGGAGATGACTTTCCCACATAGCAGGCCCAGTGGCCTAATGGATAAGGCATCAGCCTCCGGAGCTGGGGATTGTGGGTTCAAGTCCCACCTGGGTCGAATGGCAATGTATGCTGTTTTATAGGAGTGGTCGCATATGAAGGTTATGGTTAAGGTTTTGAGTTTGAAACCCTTGCAGATTACCTCTATGGCCCTTAACTACGGTGGCCCTGAAGTGCAAACTGCAACTACAAATCTAAAAGCGCAACTACATTAAGGAAAACACAATTACATTAACCTACCGGAAAAGGTAGGTACCAGTGGGAAACATGAGACATGCTGCGCCTTTTGCAAACATGGATATTGTCGGCGCCCCAAACATAGCTGCCGTACGAGGTGATACTGGATATGCTCAAGACCAATCGCAAAATTTCAGATAGTTTAGTACACTGAAGACACACTTAAAAGAAGCTGGACTGTTCAGACGACGCAACTTCCGGTTCAACAGTCAAACAGCGCCGTCGTCCAATCAGCGATGTCTCATGTTTCCCACTCGTACCTACCTTTTCCAGTAGGTTAATGTAATTGTGTTTTCCTTAATATAGTTGCGCTTTGCTTTATGTAGTTTTGTTTTTCTTAATGTAGTTGCACTTTGCTTTATGTAGTTGCGATTTCCTTAATGTAGTTGCGCTTTTAGATTTGTAGTTGCAGTTTGCACTTCAGAGCCACCGTACTTAACCCCCGATAGCTGCACAGTGGCAGCCTCCCAAAAAAGAGATGTGTTGAATGCTGTGAGATCAATAAAGTTTAATTTAATCTTTAATTAGACCCTATATATTAAGAACAAGATTGTACAGCATTTTGCTATGCATGAGAGCCAAATACATTTGCTCATGTTGTATATAGCATCCATTTAAAATGCTGCAGCAACTTTATTTATTACAGAATTTTAAGAATTTAAAAACCCTATTTTGTCTGTTGGAATTGATTTATGAAGATGAAAGATGCCTTTACTATAAGGACAATGTTTTACACTTGTTCCACAGGTATTTACTGATGAATTTAAGAAGAAGTTCCCAAGTGCCACAGCTCCTTCCGCAGCTAAAGGTTCACTTCCAGCAAACTCTTCACAAAGTAAAGGTGGGCAGATTTTTCCAGTCAACTGAATTTCACAACCACACTTTTATATATATATATTTTTTTCATAGCTGTATCATTTCAGAGTTTAATTGCAATTTCTGTCTGGCCTATGTCTACCTGCAGGCAAATTCTGTAAAGTGGTCTCCAGTTCAGGAATGCATGAGACTAAACTGGGGAAGGTGACGGTGCAGGTAGTGACTGGAGATATAACTAAGGAGACCACTGACATCATCGTCAACTCTTCAAATGATAACTTCACTCTGAAGTCAGGTAAATCTGGCTATATGTAATATGTAATATCATGCAAAGTTACACTGATCAAACTGCACTAATGCATGCTTTAATTCTCTTAACAACACTGATGCATTAATACAATATATATTAATGTAACATCTTGTCTGTTTACACTTTTACAGATTTTCAGTTTGAAATAAACAAACCTTCTCATTATAATGTTTTAACTTTCACTTTATCTTCTTTCCCAGGAGTATCCAAAGCGATTCTGGATGCAGCTGGTCCTGCTATTGTAGATGAATGTACAAAACTTGGTAATTACAGAAACTCTTGCTGGTTTGCATGCTGAGTTTATAGTTGATTTAGTTCTACAGCTTGGATGTGCTTATGATTGTAACACCCTACCAGCTTCCCAGCCCCATTCAGGCATGATAATGACTGCACCTGGTAGTCTAAAGAGCAGCAAGATTCTCCACATGGTCGGAAAGACAAATCCATCAGAAATCCACCAGGCAGTGAAGGAAGCACTCCAGCTGTGTGTGAAGAACTCCCACACCTCTGTGTCGTTTCCTGCCATTGGCACAGGTAAGG
This sequence comes from Cyprinodon tularosa, assembly GCF_016077235.1. Lineage (NCBI taxonomy): Eukaryota > Metazoa > Chordata > Actinopteri > Cyprinodontiformes > Cyprinodontidae > Cyprinodon > Cyprinodon tularosa. The sequence goes on from NW_024038669.1 coordinate 1,923,909, forward strand.
CACACCAACTATGGAAGAAAAACAGTCTCATTGGAATCTGCCTTTTTTTTAACACCGAATTTTAAACACTGAATTTTTTTAACACCGATTTTTAAACACTGATTGTTTTTTTTAGACATTCCTTACACTTAATTTTCAATTTTCTGGATTTTGCAGCTGAATTTTTTTGCAGCAGAATTTTTTTTCTGGAGAATTTTGACCAGATAAAAATTGAGTGTAAGGAATTCATTGTCTAAAAAAAATTCAGTGTTTAAAATTCGGTGTTAAAAAAAAAAGGCAGATTCCAATGAGACTGTTTTTCTTCCATAACCAACAGATTCTAGAAAATATGTTTGTTCAAAGGTTACCAGCTTATTTCTATTTGAGTGCTTAAACTCCTAATAATCTAAATTCCTGAAAAGGTATGCAGTCTTGAAGCCGTGAATAAAAAGACTAATCCACTCTGTATTTGATTATTTTTATCCAAATGGATCCAAAGAAACCTGTAAAGTGTTTTTTCTCTTTGCATACAAAAGCTCATCCTAAATCTTTAACTTCGTATGTCGAAAGTACTTTTTTAGATTTTGCATAATTGAACCCTCAACGATTTTTATCAACCCTTTTCAGGCCAAGGCAACGTAGCAGCGAAAGCGGTGGCAGACTCCATGTTGGACGCAGTCATTGATGTGATGAGCCAAAACACCTCCAGCTCCCTGACTTTAATCCGGATTGTTATTTTTCAGCAAAACATGCTAAAAGATTTCTGCAGCAGCATGCAAGAAAGGGAAGTGCCTGATCCAAAGGATAAAGCAGGATTCCTCCAAAATGTTGGCCAAAAGATTAAAGGCTAGTATGGAGAGGAAACAGTTTTTTTCACTATCATTACAATGATCAAGTTTTGATCTTAAATTCTTATTTAAGTATTTTTATTTTTACAGCAATATTTATACCTGAAAGTCCTGAAAAAAAACAAGACCAAAAGGTTTTTGATTTTGAGACCATCGAAGTGGAGCCTACTTTATTCCACATCTGTGGTGACTCACAGAACAGCATAGATGCAGCGAAGAAGAAGATAAATGATCTGATATCCGACCAACAAGGCAGCATGGAGATAACCGACAATGACATCTTAAACTTATCTTTGGCAGACTGTCAGCGCATCGTTGACATTCAAAAGAGCATGGGTGTGAGCATCAAGCATCATATAAATAATGGCCAAGCCTCAATAGTTATTGAAGGTCTCAATAAAGATGTGCTTCAGGCCAGTAAGGAGGCAGATATGATGCTGAGGAAGGTGAGAGGTGAGCAGGAGCTGAAGAAGAAATATGATTTGGCCGCTACAGTGGCAGAATGGCAGTATCAGCGTCAGGGGCTTCAGTATCAGAGTGTTGATCAGGTGACCAACTATGAGCTTGAGCATGCCTTGGAGAAGGGAATAACCAGTGTAAAAGTTACCATCCAGGGCTCAAACTATACTGTTCAGATGCCTAAAGGACCAGCTACTGACAGCCAGGGAATCACCCTGCAGATCAGGAGAATCGACAAACTAAAAGGTACGTCAGCCATAAATAGGATTGTATTTAACATTCTTTATTAAATCCTGATCATATTTTTATTTTATTTTAAATTAATTTAACTAAAAGTGTTCTGTTATCAAAAAGCTAATGAAACATTGTTGTTCTTTTTCGTAGCTGATGATGTTCCTGAGTTTTGGGAGCCAATGCCGGCTGGCCAAACGTGTCACTCTGTCCCCATCCAGGCAACGTCTCCAGAGTACGCCGAAGTCCTTAATCTCTTCCAAGCCACGTGTAAACGAGCCGTCACTAAGGTAACACGACCAATAAAGATGCTCTGCTCTCACATGAACTTTAGAGATGTTTTTCCTGAGTTGATAAAAAAACAATTATTTGTATTAGACGATAGACGAGTAGAAAAAGAAAGCCAGTCTTTCAAAGACCTTTGGCAATGTGCTAAAATGCATATCTCTGTTATTAGATTGAAAGGATCCAGAACCCTGCGATGTGGAAAAGTCTTCAGATCAGAAAACATGATATGGAGGTGAGAAATAATCATCAGAACAATGAGAAACGTCTCTTCCACGGCACATGTGAGACCACTGTCCCCATCATCAATGCTCAAGGCTTCAACAGAAGCTACGCGGGAAAAAACGGTGAGAATCTAAGGATTTCCTTGACCTTTCAAAAGGTGACTGGAGGTTATCCATGCACCAAATCAGTAACTTTTCTACAAAACTTCTAAGTTCAGATGTAATTTTAACAGTGTAATTGTAACACCGGTGCTCAGAGATGTAATTGCCGCTGCAGGTATAGCAAGGCCTGTTTAAAGTTATCTATATGGGCAGAAACTTGTGCCATGAAAGCAAAGGTTTAAAGCCCCTTGGCTAAAATTATTAGCATTAGTTTCCTTAACTGAAAGTCAGATGTGATTTTTTTTGACTTTTTAGTAAAGTATTCTCTTGCCCATTGGCCAAAAAACCCGGGAACAATTGACTTTTCGTGGCAGTGGGAACAGTCTCACCTCAGCTCTTATTGGCGTGCCGCGGGAACAACAGTACCGCTAAGTTACGTGATACCATTGAGTGCAATATAAATTATTATAGAAAAGAAATTAAAAAACAAGGGGAGTGTTGGCCTAGTGGGTTAGAGCATAGTGCTTGTGCTCTGATGAGGTTGCAAGTACAATAGTAGCCGTTCAAAATCTCCCGACTTTCCTTAATGGGTCCTTTGCTGGTCCCACAATTCATTTCTAAACATCAATCTTTGTACTAAAATATTCTTTCTGTCATAATTTGTGGACATTAAGATCTAAAGACTCAACTCCTGGTCAGACCCTGTAAGTCAGTGAAAGGGTGGAGTCAGAGTGAAAAAATTCGCCCCCAGGAGAAGGCCAGTGGGTGGAAGTTGGTGGGGATCTTGGAGGGACTAGCAGGCGAGTCGATTCAGGTGGCGTTTGACTGGGAAGGCCCATTTTGAATGGCTGCTACTTTATCCGGTTTGAATCCCACTGCCTCCACTTTGGGTTCCTGAACAAGACCCTTAACCCCTGATTGCTCTCTGGGCGCCGCACAATGGCAGTCCACCGCTCCCCAAAGGGATTGGATATTTGCAGAAGTAAATTTCTCCAATGTGAAATCAATAAAGTTCAATTATTATTAATACAGACATCAACACACCGTGCCCCTCCCATCTGATCTAACATGCCGAAACAACAGTGTTAACATTCATTAAACATGGCGCAGAAATAAAGCACACTTACTATGCCCCCGCTTCCTTACATGTTGCTCTCCATTGTTTACTTCCCTGATATCTGTCGCACTGGTGACATCATCGACCCTAACCCAGCATGACGGTGTCACCAGTCATGGAGCTGCAGGGGGACAGAGGCCATGCAGCTTGCCAGCAGTTTTTTGTCAATGGGAAGGGAGCCAAATGCCGATTGTTAGCCAGTCAACCCGTGTTTGAAAAAAAACCAAGGGTAACCTGTTAAATTCTGTAGGAAAGACAAAACAGTTAGCCACGCACTTTATCAGATTTTACAGCTTTAAAACAATGCAAGTTAAAAATGCTTGATATAAAGCATCATTAGTGTATATTAACTATCTAGACCTTTATTAGCCTCGTGAGACCATCCTGATCTCGCGAGCTTTCAAGATTTCACTCGCTAATCAGTCTGGAGACTCTCTGTTGAAGAAAATTTGGAGCCGTTTACCAAACGAATGTCCAATCAGCGTTGGCTTTGAGGCGGGTTGAGGTGTGACGCATCGAGAAGCGCGACAGTTCAGTCTAAAGAACATGGCGGCTTCAGCCGATGAAACTAGCGTTAGCGTGGCTATCGAGCAAGTTTTATCGGAATTACAGAGTATTTCTTCACTGAAAGAAGAGCAAAACACTGCTCTGGAGGCTTTTCTCAGAGGAAAAGATGTTTTTGCTCTTCTCCCGACTGGTTTCAGCAAGAGTAGCCTGGGTTGTGGTTGTGTTTTCGTCGTCGCTCTGTTAGTACGTCATATGCTTCGTTGATCTGATTGGTTTATTTGGCCCGTCTATCACCAACATAGGCCAATCAGCTAACCAGTATTTTCGCCCCTTCCCAAAATTACTTCAACGGAAGGTTTCCAGATGGAAATGCGGAGCAAATCCATCTGGCAGAGTCAGGTTAGACCTTTATCGGAGACCATTGCAAATTTTAGAGTTCCGTAAAAATTCAAAAAATATCCACTGGACTTGGTTTTCAAATCTTGAAAACCAAGTCTAGTGGATATTTTTTGAATTTTACGGAATGACTATGACCTGGATGACTGAGAACCGTCATCAGCAAATTTTAGAGTTGTTTTCAAAAGAAAACTATCAAAGTAAACCTACAGTAATCTAATTAGGAGTTTTTGGAAATTATTTTCAAGCAACTATAAAACTACTGGAGTCCACCATCTTCAGAAGCACCAAAGATGAACCTGTATCACATGTTTATCACATTTCAAATGTATTCTTCCAGCAAAAAGAGCTGAGGCAGATTGATGCTTTTTATATTTTTCAGAAAGGGATATTCAGTGAAAAATATATGCATGTTCTTCTTTTCCTTTATCAGCCACTTTTATTTTTGGCTTTTATTTCCATATCATGTAGAAAGAAGGGCCACAAAAAAAGCTTAGCTCATTTAAAGCAAATCTATAAAAAAAACGGGGCTTAAGAGTTTTGATTTTGAAGAATTATTTCAATAAAGAAAAAAATATACTTATGACAACGTCTGTAACTAATTTACAGATTTCTTCTCTGATTGACTGTTATTCCATTTTCAGCTACCTGTTATGGCAAAGGCTCCTACTTTGCTGTTAATGCCAGTTACTCTAGCAATGACACCTACTCCAAGCCCAATCAGAACGGAGAGAAGTTCATGTACCTCTGCAGAGTGCTGACAGGAGACTACACCCTGGCTCAGCAGGACATGATCACTCCACCACCTAAAGGGGGCTCGGATGTTTACTTGTATGACAGCGTGGTGGACAACCTGACCAAACCCAACATGTTTGTAGTGTTTCATGACTCTCATGCATATCCAGAGTACCTGATTACTTTCAAGTAGCACACAAGAAAAATGTTTAATTTAAATGCCACGGTGATGAATGAATTACTTTGCTTCAGACAATCCGAAAAAAATGCTAACTTTATTCATAATTAATGTCACACATATTTTATATGTATAATTAAGTTCTTATGTCTGAAAAGGGATATAAGGAAGTGAAACTTATTTAATCATACTCCTTCACCCTCCTATAGTGCTTAACAACAACAATGTTCCCAATTTCCATTAAAAATTAGTCTTAACTGTAATTAAAAAGTTGCTTTTTGTACATATAAACATACGGATAGAAATCCACACATGGTTACACGCAACTTCATTCATAAAACATCTGATAATGAAGCCAAATCTAATTTTCTTTTCAGATTTCAGTCTTATTTCCATTGCCTTGAGTTCACTGACTTGCTAGTTTGTTTTCAGGCCTATTTACAGTTTTAAAATGACGCTTTAATGTCAGTAACCAGTGATAAGCAGCTGTGAATCCTTTGAACATTAATGCATTACTTCTCATAGGGAGCTACTTTGCATTTAATGCTGCACTTTATAACATTAAATTAAATCTCTATGTAAAATCTGAAAGTAAAAACTAACATCTTTTCCTTGTTAAAAACAAGAATTGAACGACATATGATTTCACTGTAAGCTCTTCTACATTTGAAAGTAATAAAAACGATTTTCTCTTATTATATCGGTGTTAAGGGAATCATTTTGTTATCCTAACTGACAACAAAATAAGAAAGTGTTTAATCTCATATGGTGAAAGGACAAAGGCCATCTGTCATCTTTATATATTGTTTAAACAATATATATAGCTGAAAGCTCTATGATCAGCTCTATTGGTTTTTGCTTCCTGCTTCCTGTTTGGACCTGTTCACTTCCTGTTTGGATTAACTGAGTGTGCAGCTGTTCAGAGGATCTCCATCTGAAGTTAAGTTATTTTCTCTGTGATATCTCTGTATCTAAGTAACTCTAACTGACTACTTTAAAACATAGCACCTTCTGCTGCACTTTTCTACTGAGCACTTGTCAGTTTCACACGGTTTTATTTCTGATAGCAAGGAGTAGCTAGCCTAGGCTAGCGCTAGCTTAGCATTGCTATGGCTTCTCTCTCTCCCTCCCTTGACTCTTTTCCAACTCTTCCTTCTTCCTCTCCTCTCTCCTGCTCTCTGTGTCAGATGTTCAGTTATTCCTCTGCCTCCTTTAGTGATAATGGGATGTGTAATAAGTGTAGTATTTTTGTAGCTTTGGAGGCGAGGGTGTCAGAGTTAGAATCCAGGCTTCAGGCTGTTGAAGTAGGCCCCCCACGTAGCTGTCCTCCAAAAGTGCCTGAGCAGCCAGGCGATTGGGTAACTGTACGCAGAAAGCGTAGTCGTGGATCTCTGCCCACTGGTCACCACCAACCCGTTCACGTTTCTAACCGGTTTTCCCCACTCAGTGACACACCCACTGAGAAGCCCACTCTGGTGATTGGCAGCTCCATAGTCAGAAACGTGGCATTAGAGACACCAGGGACCATAGTCAAATGTTTGCCGGGGGCCAGAACGGGCGACATCAAATCCTACCTGAAACTACTGGCTAAGGATAAGGTTAAATACAGTAAGATTGTTATTCACGCTGGTGGTAATGACACCCGGTTACGCCGATCGGAGGTCACTAAAATTAGTGTTGCTTCGGTGTGTAAGTTTGCCAAAAAAATGTCGGACTCCGTAATTTTCTCTGGTCCCCTCCCTGATCTGACCAGTGATGACATGTTTAGCCGCATGTCGTCATTCAACCGCTGGTTGTCTAGGTGGTGCCCTGAAAACAACGTGGGCTACATTAATAATTGGCAATCCTTTTGGGGAAAGCCTGGTCTGATTCGGAGAGACGGCATCCATCCCACTTTGGATGGTGCAGCTCTTCTTTCTAGGAATCTGGCCACATTTATTAGTCCTCCAAAACCCTGACCACCCAGGGTGCAGACCAGGAAGCAGAGTTGTAGTTTAACACACATCTCTGCAGCTTCTCTACTGTTACCCACTCTTTACTCCATCCAGACAGTGTCTTGCCCACGACCAAAATCTAATAAATTAGCAAAGATTCCCAAAGGAGTAAATCATGATAATCTAATTAAAATCAAAATAACTCAAATTGGGGAAAAAGTTAAAACAATTAAATGCGGTCTGTTTAACATAAGATCGCTTTCCTCTAAAAGTCTACTAGTTAATGACTTGATTTGTGATAATCACATTGACTTGTTTTGCCTTACAGAAACCTGGCTGCAGCAAGAGGATTATGTGAGCATAAATGAGGCAACTCCTTCAAGCTATTTAAATTTTCACATCCCCAGAAGTTCTGGGCGAGGAGGAGGAGTAGCAACAATCTTCCAGTCTGACTTACTGATTACTCCCAAAACAGTTAATACCTACAACTCTTTTGAACATTTAACCCTTAATTTCCCTGATCCAAATTTCAAGGCAAGAAAACCTCTTCTTTTTGTAACTTTGTATCGTCCACCAGGTCCTTACTCTGAATTTTTAGATGAGTTTTCAGAGTTCCTTTCTGATTTGGTATTAAATACTGACAGGGTCATCATAGTGGGAGATTTTAACATCCATGCTGACATTGAAGGCGATAGCTTAAGAGCAGCCTTTAATGCTATCTTAGACACTATTGGCTTTGTTCAAAATGTGAATAGTCCCACGCATTCTCATCTTCATACTTTGGATCTTGTGCTGACATACGGCATAGAATGTGAAGAAATAACAGTATTTCCTCACAACCCTGTCCTCTCTGACCACTTTCTAATAACCTTCAGGATTACTTTAACAGAGTTCTCCTCCCCCAAAAGAAGGTTCAATTTTAGTAGATCTTTATCAGATAGTGCAGTTATAAATTTTAAAGAATCTGCTTCACTTTCTCTCTCCTCTGTGTCACTGAGCAGTGCTGCAGAGTGCAAAAGTTTAGCTTATTCCCCTTCACAGGTTGATGATTTTGTTGATGGGGTTGCTAGTTCTCTGCGTATTGCCTTAGACAACGCAGCTCCTTTGAAAATGAAAACCGTTAAAAATAGAAAGCTTGCTCCTTGGTTTAATGCAGAGCTGCGTACTTTGAAGCAAAATGCTAGGAAACTGGAGAGAAAATATCGCTCCACAGGCCTGCGAGAGTCCTTCCTAGTCTGGAAAAATGGTTTACTGCTGTATAAGAGGACCCTTTGTAAAGCAAGAGCAGCATACTTCTCCTCATTAATAGAGGAGAATAAGAATAATCCTAGATTTCTTTTTAATACAGTTGCCAAACTCACCCAGAGCCATAGCTCTGTTGAACCGTCCATTCCACCTGCTCTTAGCAGCAATGACTTTATGGGATTCTTTATAAATAAGATTGATCTTATTAAAAATAAGATCATAAGCACTCCTCTATCCGCGATTGTACCTGAGGTAGTCATGGAATCTGAACTGGGTTTAGACTGCTTTGATCCAGTTGAACTCTCTGAATTAGCAAAATTATTGTCTTCATCTAAGCCTTCAACTTGTATGTTAGATCCAGTTCCAACCAGGTTATTTAAGGAGGTATTCCCTTTGATCTCCTCCTCCATTTTAGATGTGATTAATCTATCTCTGTTACAGGGATATGTACCTAAAGCTTTTAAGGTTGCTGTAATTAAACCTCTGCTTAAGAAACCGTCTCTTGACCCAGATGACTTGGTCAATTATAGACCTATATCCAATCTTCCTTTCTTATCCAAAATTCTTGAGAAAGTAGTTGCCAAACAAGTTTGCGATCACTTCCACCATAATGAACTTTTTGAAGAGTTTCAGTCTGGCTTTAGAGCTCATCATAGCACTGAAACAGCTCTGGTGAAAGTCACTAATGATATTCTCATGGCCTCAGATAATGGACTTGTATCTGTGCTCGTCCTGTTGGATCTTAGTGCTGCATTTGATACAGTTGACCATAATATTCTTTTAGAAAGACTTGAATATTTTGTTGGAATTAAAGGAACAGCACTAGACTGGTTTAAATCTTATCTATCTGATCGAATTCAGTTTGTTCATGTTAATGATAGATCTTCAACACGCTCAAAGGTTACCTGTGGAGTACCACAGGGATCAGTGCTAGGACCAATTCTCTTTACTTTATACATGCTCCCAATTGGTAGAATTATTAGACAGCATGGGATTAATTTCCACTGTTATGCTGATGATACCCAGCTATATCTGTCTATAAATCCAGATGAAGCTAACCCATTACATAGATTACAGGCATGTCTTGAAGACATAAAAACCTGGATGACTCTTAACTTTCTGCTTCTGAATGCAGACAAAACAGAAGTTATAGTCTTTGGACCAGAGTCTCTGAAAAAGAAACTGATTAGCCAGTCACTTCATTTGGATGGGATTAAACTGATTTCAGATAATAAAGTAAAAAATCTTGGTGTTGTTTTTGATCAGGACCTGTCATTTAAATCCCACATCAAAGAGGTTTCTAGAATTTCCTTCTTTCATCTGAGGAACATTGCAAAAATTAGAAATATCCTGTCCAGGGGTGATGCTGAGAAACTAGTCCATGCATTTGTTACTTCAAGGCTGGACTATTGTAATTCTTTACTATCAGGAAGTCCACAAACTGTAGTTAAAAGCCTTCAGCTGATCCAAAATGCTGCAGCCAGAGTTCTAATGAAAATTAAAAAGAGAGATCATATCTCGCCTGTCCTGGCTTCTCTTCATTGGCTTCCTGTTAAATCAAGAATAGAATTTAAAATCCTCCTTCTCACATATAAAGCCTTAAATGGCCAAGCTCCATCTTATATCAGAGATCTGATTGTTCCTTATGTTCCTAACAGAGCACTTCGCTCTCAATCTGCAGGTTTACTAGTGGTTCCTAGAATTTCTAAAAGTAGAATGGGAGGCAGATCTTTTAGTTATCAGGCTCCTCTCCTGTGGAACCAACTACCAGTTTTAGTCCGTGAGGCAGACACCCTGTCTACTTTTAAGGCTAGGCTTAAAACTTTCCTTTTTGATAAAGCTTATAGTTAGAGTGGCTCAGGTTATCCTGAGCTATCTCTATAGTTATGCTGCTATAGGCTTAGACTTTTGGAGGACATAGGGACCCCCATTTCATCATTCTGCTTCATTCTCTCTCTGTTCTCCTATTCTGCAGAATCTGTTAGTTCAATCTCTAACCTTCTGCTCTCTCTGCTTTTCCTCAGAGTAGCTTTGCCTCGTCTGTTCCTGTTTGGCTGTGACGTCATCCTGGAAAGAAACATCAGCTGTGCTGCTTCTATCAACACCCTTGTTTATAGATGTTGGAGATCGGCCTGTTTTCCAGTGTGGTCCTGTTTCTCTGACCGTGACTGAGTGGATGTGCTTTCTTCGTCCTCTGGCATGGGAGCTGCCTTGGAGCTCGTCTGCCTGGCTGTGTGTTTCCTGGACGGGGCCGCCTTTTACAGCTGCTTTTTGTATCTCTGCTTCTGTCTCCTTGAACCCCAGTCGGCCTCGGCAGATGGCCGCTCACACTGAGCCTGGTTCTGCTGGAGGTTTCTTCCTGTTAAAAGGGAGTTTTTCCTCTCCACTGTCGCTACAAGCATGCTTAGTGTGGGGGATTGTATTTGAGTCAATGAGTCAATGCAATCAACTGGTTTTCCTTAGATAGAAAACTTTGTATCAATTTGATCTGGTTGAACTGTAAAGTGCCTTGAGATGACATGTGTTGTGAATTTGGCGCTATATAAATAAACTGAATTGAATTGAATTGAATTGAAATAAATACATTTTACTTGGTCTAGTTTGGACTGCTGTGCTTACTGTGCATTATTTTGTGTTTAGTAATTTTTTGTACTGCGCCAAAAAGATGTACTGATTTAAACGCCTCAAACAGCTGCAGGGAGTTATTTAATAACCGGTTCCTCATCAAGCTGTTGCAGCATAAGAATATTTATCACTTTCTCAGACTTTTCATTTAGATCCTTCTGTTGGTTCTTGTTATGATATTGTTGCCAGCATTTTTCTTTCTTGTGCTCAGGGTTTTTCTAAATCTAATGGGCTTTATTGATCAAAATAATTAGTGTTGATTTGTAATGGATGGAGCTAGATTTATGGAAGCCCTAGAAGAAAAACTAGAAGAGGCGAGATTGAGTTGGAGGTTTTGGGCTGGGCCAAGACCCAAAGCTTAAAGGAGAAGTCTGGTCAGCAAAGAATAATCAATGAATCATTATTTATATCTAAAACTAATATGTTTTCTGTGATTTAATTAATTTAGCGTCAATCAGTAAAAAAATAATAATAATTTTCGTTGCAATCACTGGGAGCGGCTGACATCTTCCAGCTGTGACGTCACGGTGCGGTAAGCCTAGCGGCATTCTTCCTGCTTCACAAGCAAAATCAATGGGAACTACTAGACACATCTGCAATCAACAACAATTATTGAAGATTTCCAGAGGACTTCACCATTTAAATTCACCAGAGCTATAGTGAAACTGACAATGCCCACGTGCATGGCAGCTGGATGTTGAAATACATCGGGTAAAAGTGAAAAAAAAATGTTATTTCACCTTTCTTGATCCTCCACGGACGGGTTCGTTGTTGGATCGCTAACTTGAAGAGGGAGGATTTGCCATCGAACTTCTGGCCAGAGAAAAAAACAGGTAATATGTAGCCAACTTAATGTTGTTTTTCAAGATGACTTGGATAATAGCGCGTTGTGACAAACACCAGATACAGCACTGGGACTTGATCAACAGCCGATACCGCACCGTGACGTCACAAACCAGTAGGTGGCAGTAGTGTTCTTTGACAAACATGGATGCCTCCAGTAAAGCACATTCAAATGAAAATTACTATGAATTATCACTTATTGAACAGTATGTAATAATTTTATATTTAAAGTACTTTCAGAAGTTTGAATTTTTAATTTGACCGGACATTTCCTTTAAACCTTGAACTAAAAATCAGTAGTTAAGATAGAAGCATATGGAGTTATAATGTCTTAGTCAAAAGCCAGACCTAAACACGACTGAGAATCTGCAGCAAAATTGGAAAAAAATCAGACAGACACTCTCAGCTCAAACACAGTCTGTTGGCTAATTTGAGTTAGAAACTTTCAGCACTTGCCAGAATTTTCAGGTCGTAGATGTTCAAGGCTGATGGCAACGTTCCCAAGTAGCCTTGCAGATGTGAATCAAGCACAAAGTGTCTCCTAAACATTAGAGAATCAAAGTGGCTGAATAAAAACCCACACTATATACATCAGCTTAACCCTCTGGACCATGAAATAATTGACAGAAAATCCCAGTCTTTTTAAATTAGTCTATGAACTTTCTGACAAATGGTATAAAAGACAAACTTTTCTATGTGTTTAAATTATTTATTTGCATCAAGTTTGATACATTTGCATTTCTGTAAAATCTTTTACTTGCTTTCACTACATGTGTCTGATTGTGTAAGTTAGGGTTTTCAAGAAAAAAATATCACACTGATGATGCAGAAGTCTCAGAAATGTATCAAATAGGATACACGTAGCTTTAAAGGGTTAAAGCCTTTGAACAGCAGACTCCATGAGGTCAAGTCAAGTGTACAAAGCAAACAGTGCCTCCTAGAGTCACAATATGCAAAGGTTAAGATGAAACAAAGAAAATCAGCTCATTTTTGATTCTCTAACTAATCCTTTTTTTTTTATCAATAAAAATTCAATTTTCCTACCATAAGATATCGAAACTCCCTGCAATAATATGTAGCAATATTTAATTGGTTCCTTTTGAAAAACTGTTGTTTTGTGAAAGATGAAAACTGACTAAATCTGAAAAGGCTGTTTTTCAATCTGAGAAACTGGACCTGCTGCTGGATCACAGACTAAAGGAAGAACTAAATGAAAAAGGGCGCAGTAAACTTTTAAGGTTCCGAGGAGAACAGAGTAAAGGACAAACATACCAGAAGGTGGCACTGGCACATGACATTTTCAGAATTTGGACAGGATATATTTCCACTCCACCATATCATGGAAGAGATGCAAAATCATCAAAAATACGTTAAAAATTAAATGAGAACTCAATATGTTTATAAGACTGTTTGTTGAATTATTTGTTAAATGACAGAGGAATCATTTACCAGTAGTTTTGGAATGAATGTCATTGTTGGCCTTTGATCTAAAAATGTTTATTTCTATTGTAACAGGCAACTATATTGTTTTTGGCTGGACTATGCAAATGCTAATGACTGGAAAATATTTAATTCTGAAATGTTACTTTTTAAAAATATAGTTCAAAAACCTTTGTGTTTAATTTCTGGGGTAATTGATAGATAGATTGATAGATAGATCATCCGTTTGTCATGATCTGGCCTGTTTGCTCTCCCTTAATTAGTAATTCCTTTCACCTGTCGTTTTCCCTCCCTGCCTCAATTATAATTTATTCCTCTCACCTGTTTCCTCTGGTTTATATTCAGTTCAGCCTGAGCATTCAGGTCCAGATCATTACTTGTCTTTTTGTTAGTCTGTCCGTTCAGTTTTTGCCATGGTTCATGTCCTGGATCCTAGCTGCCAGTGGAAAGAGGGTTTTTGTGTTTGTCTCGTCTCCTGATCGTCCACTGTTCCTCCCCCACGGAGTCCTCTGGGTTTTTGGCTGTATATGTGGGGAGGTTCAGTTTTTATCCAGTAAGCCTGGCTCCAGGGAGGAGACCAGTTTAAAGTCCTGCATCAAGTTCCGGTTCCACATCCTGTCTCGGCTACCCTCTTCCACTGAGCCTGCTCATCTGCACCTGATCCTGTCTCCTGCTGTGCGTGCCACCTGGTCATGCTTCTGGTCCCAGTCAGACTCTGAACCCTCCTGGGAGCCTGTGGATGCCTGGAAGTCTGGATCCTGCCACCTGTTTCTGTTCCTGCCTGATCTGGATCCTGTTCCTGCCTGTTCCTGTCTGTTCTGGATCCCTGACCAGGATCAGCTTCCAGCATGTCCTCTGGAACTGCAGCACTTGGGGACATTCTTGGACTGGACTGTCTCTCATTGAATACTGGGTCCATCTGTCCTCGGTTCATGACACCGTTAGCTACTTGTTATGTTACAGTTTTCAGTATCTGAATATCTCCATAATGGCTTTGGTTGCTTATTATTAACACGTGATTTCAATCAGTTAGATTATAGTCTGTATTACACCCAATGTATGTTTTTTAGTGGCATAGTTTAGTAGAATGTTTCTTAATGTGAATCTCCAGTTGTTGTCTTGTTCTGTTCTCACCTTTGATTTAGCTGTTAAAAACAAAGGGACAGAAACAGAACAAGAGACTATACTAAAAATCATATGACTAATTATATTCAGGTGGAGATAAAATCACACTGAAACCCAACTACATACAAAAGAAGCAATTATAAAGAGCAGTTCCTTAGAAGACAATTCAAAGTACTTTACATGAATATAGTCCAGCCACTAATTCAATTATTAAAATACATTAAATAATAAAGTGTCCAATTAATAATAAACCTAAAAATGTACATATTAAATATAAAAGTGCTAAGCTTACGCAGCCCAAACATTGTTGTCTATTACAGATAGGCTATGAATTATGAAACATTTACCGAATTGATAGCAAATACAAATTCCATAAACAGAATGCAAAATATGCTCAAAACTCCAGACATTAGTATTTTTTTTACTGCACCCTAGATTTTACTTTTACATCAGTAATATTATTGTAAAGTTTTGGTACTCTTATTTAATAGAAACTGTCTACTGTGCATTATGGGTAACCTCACTGAAAGATAAACAAGCTTATGTTTATGTTAGACTTTTTGTTGGTTCACAAGCATTGTTTGCTACATATTTTTATTTTTTGTTTGATGATGTGTTTGCATTTTATGTATTATTCCAGTTTTTAAAAAACAGGAATTTGTACATACCTTTCTGTCTAATTAGATAAATCTTTAATATCAAATCAGATGTTATGATCAAGCAGTTAGTAACCACCTTGAAAAGCCTTTTTACCAAAAATAAACAACTTTTCTACTCCTGCTTTCAACATTTCTTGTAGCGCTACTTTTTTTTTCATGTTCTTGAGTTAATTTTGTAAACTTTATACGGGTTAAACTTTATATTAAACAGCATATTTCATTTTAAGTGGGACTCATTCATAAAGAGCGTGCTACAGAAAACTGTAAAAGTGCGGAAAGCCTGAGTTCCTTTAAATCAAGACTAAAAACACATTTGTTTAGGATTGCCTTTGACTGTTCTAGTTAAATAGTTCAACTAAAACATATTTTCTTTAATCCAACTATTCTTTTTTTGTTTCTGCATTTTTTATTTTATTTTCTTTATTTTTTTTGCTACTTGCTTTGATTCTGTTTTATCTTCCTGTATTTCAATCATGTTAAGCACTTTGCATTGTCTTTGTACTGAATTGTGCTATACAAATAAATTTGCCTTGCCTTGCCTTGCCTTACACTAGTTATATCTCTTTGTCACCACCTGCAGGACACCTGTTGTTATTGCATAACCTCTTTTTAATAAATATTTTATTTGGTCTCAAATCATCTCATTTTCAGACCAGATTCACATTAATATTTTTTTTCTGAAACAAAAAAAATATGTTTTAATACAATAAATAAATTTGATTAAACAAAGTTATTTAAACCTTTTTTCTTTTTTTAATGGAATCCGGTTCTTCCAGCCCTGGCAGAAGGTGTGTCTGGCCGAAGGTGTGTCTACCTGCTTTTCGTCAGTTAAAAACACGGAAGTTTTCAGGCTGAGGGTGGATCTCCTGTGGCAACACTTCACGCTGTCATCCAGAATAAGACCCAGCGCGTAAATCTGTTCAGGATTCCAGCCTGAGCGCTTCCTCTGGAGCAGAGAGCCGCTCAGCGGGACGTGGCTGAAATGGCATCCGCCGCACAGACGCATCCAGGCGCGCAGGAGAGCCGCTTTATCCCGGGCAGCACTGAGCGTCTGAGCCCATCCGCGGTGAACCGCTTTCTGATGGAGTTCCTGATCTACTTCGGCCGGGCTGTGGTGGTCTTCTACCCGGTCTACCTGACCGGGTACCTGGGCTTCAGCATCAGCTGGGTCCTGCTCTGCATGTTCATGTTCACCTGGTGGCAGAAGAACCGGCAGTGGAAGGACGTCCAGATCGGAGGCGCTTTGGATTTGGTGGACAACGAGAAGCATATTATCAACACCGAGCTGAAGGGTTCCTTACAGATGGCTTCTTGGGTATGTCTGTGTTTATGTTGGGGGGGCTTTGCTTTGGTGTGGGTCAGCAGCAGATGGATGAAACTTTCCTGGCTGGGAGCAACATTCCAGACTTCCAGAATGTCAGGAATGATGTTTCTTCCACACTTTTGCTCTAAGTTGGCAGCCATGTTTGGCGCAAAGTTTTATAAAACATCCCAAACATCAAGCTTTGGTCTCCATGAATGTGTCATTGTTCCAAATTTGCATGACCATCCAGAGTGGGCCGGACCCTCCCACCTTTTGTTGCCCAGGTTTGCAGCAGCAGACCTGTAGCTCTGCACATTTAACTGCACCACACCCAGAAACGCAGTGACTCATGTAACTTGAGAAGAGAAAAACTTGCTGTAATGTGAGAGGAATGTGTGTTATCATTGTTGGCTGTTATTGGTGGGTTGCAATATTCTGATTGTAGCAGAATAAAATCATCAACAGGATGATGACCTGCAGAATTCAGGTTTAATTTGGGGGGACTTTAGTCAGAGGGGTAGATCCCATTCCAGCTGTGCTTCAGAACATGATCCCAAACCTCTTTTCTAGTTTGCAGTGTTCATGTTGCAAAGAGACTTATAAACCCTTAAACCTGAAATCACTTCTTCTTCAATATGAAAGAATCTGAAGTATCTGGAGTGGAGAGTCATGAGTTTAATTTAAATCTGGGACATTTATCTTAACAGAGATTTTCCTTTTTATCTGCTCCTATCCGTACATTTATTTGGTTTAATCCAGCATTGCTTCCTACGGAAGAGGATTAGGGCCAGTGGAAAAAAAAAAAAAGTTAACTGATTTTTTAATTTTATATCAGTTTAATATGGGGAAAAAGTCAGAATTCTGACTTTTTTCTTAGAATTCTGACTTTTTTCTTAGAATTCTGACTTTTTTCTTAGAATTCTGACTTTAATCTCAGAATTCTGACTTTTTCTCAGAATTCCGACTTTAATCTCAGAATTCTGACTTTTTCTCAGAATTCCGACTTTAATCTCAGAAATCTGACTTTTTTATTGTCAGAATTTAGTCAGAATTCTGAGATTAAAGTCAGAATTCTGACTTTTTTCCCATGTTAAATTGAAATAAAATTTAGAAATAAAAATTAGTGGCCCTAATCCTCTTCCGTAGCTTCCTCATCATGCATGCAGTGTTTTTAATTTTGACAGTTTTACTTGCAGGTTATGATTTTTAATATAACTTTCTAACTCTTTGTTTCTTCCAAAGGTGCATTTCACAGATGTTGAGAAGGCTAATTGGGTGAACAAGGTACAGTCTCAATCAAATTGTTTTTCTTCAATCATGTGCGGTTCTAGACAGGGGCCTTAAGGGGCCAGTGTCCTTTTAGAACTTGTCATTGGCCCCTGTACAGAAAACATCATGCTAAATCAATTCATATTGATGGGATGCACTGCCAGATAAACCTGTAACTGTTTTGTTACCAATTGTAACTGATTCATCTTTGCCTTTACAGTTTACTTTAACATTATTTTTAGAAATTAGTTGTGCCAATTTAGCTTCAGCCATATTAAGAAAGGGTTTATTTAGTCAAATATTGTGATATTTCATCAGATGATATTTAATTTATTAGAGGATATATATATATTTTAAACTTCCAGTCAATAGATGGCAACACAGTGCCCAAGTGCCCATTATTTAGCTGCTCTGCACCACCGCAGCAGAGCAACAAGAGATCTTATGAGGTTTTTAAGAGATGCATTATTATAAATAATTGGAATAAAATGTCTTTGGTAATGTATCTAGACATATATCGGCATAAATCTTATGTGATACGTATCGTCAGGGGCGGATTTACCATTAGGCAATACTAGGCAGATGCTTAGAGCCCCAAGTTCCTGGGGGCCCTGTAAAACTGTTTACATGTATAGTTAATATAACTATTCCTTATTTGTGCACATTATTTATGTTTTTGATAAAAATCCTTTTGTCAAAATCTCATCAGAACGCTTATAATATTAAGTGTGTCTCAACAACTGTGCTGAACATGTACTGTGTCTGTCATGTTCAGAAAGGTCCAAACAGACAGCAGCAAACCATTTGAAAACAAAAAGTGCGAAGAGCTGTGTTGCCAACTTAGCGCTTTTCAGACCCCTCTTGCACTTTTATTTCAAAAAGCACCTAGTGCCAAATCTAGCGACTTTTTTCTGCTACTGGAGTCTTGGGAGACAACATCTAAAAGCAGCGAATTCTGCTCTCCAGAGCAAGTAGATTGGTAACCCCACCTCCTGCTCTCCTCTATCTTGTCTGCTGTCATGATTCATGCAGCTATTATTTCATCCAAATGAAAAATGGAGAACAGATAAGCAGATCACGGCTTGTCTACAGTGAAAAGAAGGACTGGATTATTTACTTTAGCCTTTTTGGAAACACAGGAAGTCAGCTAAGTGAGCTTAGTGCTTGGAAAGAATCTTTCATTCCTTTAGAGACAGCATGAAAAGTCAGCTGAGTGCAAAACATAGAGAGGAAAACAACAGGAGACAAAACCTAGAACAAATAATGGATGTCTATTCTATTAAAATTTCTGTATCTGTATAATGGTCTGGTTTATGTGTTGTCTTCTTAATTCTTAATTCAGGGGCCCCATGCCTGTCTTTGCCTAGGGCCCCAAATTTCCTTAATCTGCCCCTGCGTATCGTATCGGCAAAATCGCAGCCCTATTGGTTTTTATTATTTTGTTTCAAACATACAGTGGGGCAAAAAAGTATTTAGTCAGCCACCAATAGTGCAAGTTCTCCCACTCAAAAAGATGAGATAGGCCGGTAATTTTCATCATAGATATACCTCAACTATGAGAGACAAAATGAGAAAAAAAAATCCAGAAAATCCCATTGTCTGATTTTTAAAGAATTTATTTGCAAAATATGGTGGAAAATAAGTATTTGGTC
Organism: Cyprinodon tularosa; assembly: GCF_016077235.1. Classification (NCBI taxonomy): domain Eukaryota; kingdom Metazoa; phylum Chordata; class Actinopteri; order Cyprinodontiformes; family Cyprinodontidae; genus Cyprinodon; species Cyprinodon tularosa. The sequence goes on from NW_024038669.1 coordinate 1,943,065, forward strand.
AATAACAAAAGTTCATCTCAATACTTTGTTATATACCCTTTGTTGGCAATGACAGAGATCAAACGTTTTCTGTAAGTCTTCACAAGGTTTTCACACACTGTTGCTGGTATTTTGGCCCATTCCTCCATGCAGATCTCCTCTAGAGCAGTGATGTTCTGGGGCTGTCGCTGGGCAACACGGACTTTCAACTCCCTCCAAAGATTTTCTATGGGGTTGAGATCTGGAGACTGGCTAGGCCACTCCAGGACCTTGAAATGCTTCTTATGAAGCCACTCCTTCGTTACCCGGGCGGTGTGTTTGGGATCATTGTCAGGCTGAAAGACCCAGCCACGTTTCATCTTCAATGCCCTTGCATTGAATTGCACTCAAAATTTGACGATAAATGGCCCCATTCATTCTTTCCTTCACACGGATCAGTCGTCCTGGTCCCTTAGCAGAAAAACAGCCCCAAAGCATGATGTTTCCACCCCCATGCTTCACTGTAGGTATGGTGTTCTTTGGATGCAACTCTGCATTCTCTCTCCTCCAAACATGACGAGTAGAGTTTTTACCAAAAAGTTCTATTTTGGTTTCATCTGACCATATGATATTCTCCCAGTCATCATCCAAATGCTCTCTAGCAAACTTGAGACGGGCCTTGACATGTACTGGCTTAAGCAGGGGGACACGTCTGGCACTGCAGGATTTGAGTCCCTGGCGGCGTAGTGTTACTGATGGTAGCCTTTGTTACTTTGGTCCCAGCTCTCCGCAGGTCATTCACTAGGTCCCCCCGTGTGGTTGTGGGATTTTTACTCACCGTTCTTGTGATCATTTTGACCCCACGGGGTGAGATCTTGCGTGGAGCCCCAGATCGAGGAAGATTATCAGTGGTCTTGTATGTTTTCCATTTCCTAATAATTGATCCCACAGTTGATTTCTTCACACCAAGCTGTTTACCTATTGCAGATTCAGACTTCCCAGCCTGGTGCAGGTCTATAATTTTGTTTCGGGTGTCCTTTGACAGCTCTCTAGTTTTGGCCATGGTGGAGTTTAGAGTGTGACTGTTTGAGGTTGTTTGAGGTGACTGTTTGAGGTGCCATTAATGAAGGTAACGAGTGGAGGACAGAGGAGCCTCTTACAGAAGAAGTTACAGGTCTGTGAGAGCCAGAAGTCTTGCTTGTTTGTAACTGACCAAATACTTATTTTCCACCATATTTTGCAAATAAATTCTTTAAAAATCAGACAATGTGATTTTCTGGATTTTTTTCCCGATTTTGTCTCTCATAGTTGAGGTATATCTATGATGAAAATTACCGGCCTCTCTCATCTTTTTGAGTGGGAGAACTTGCACTATTGGTGGCTGACTAAATACTTTTTTGCCCCACTGTATATAAGATTTCAAATTCAGCTACATGAACTGTAAAAAGCCAGTCAAATTTAGTTTATAATCTATAAGTTTATAAAAGTTTTTTGAATTTAGGGAAGCCTAGAGATAGACGGATACGTTCGTAAGCCAATACTTTCATTCAATATTATTGTTACTGATACATATGTGCATTTGCTGATTCATTAGCACATTCAGCAGCCATATCTTGAGTCCATGCATTGGCGTTTCCTGCATTATTATTTTTTGTTTGATAGTTAATCAGCTTTTCTCTGTTAAAAATTAGAAACAATATTTATATTTTTATATAACTTATATAATATTTACTATCATTGTGACATTTTATCATGGCCTTAAGAATCAAATAAAATTTAGCAGCACAAATCAGGGATTGGTTAGAATTAGGGCTGCAACTAACGATTATTTTAAAAATCGATTCATCGGCTGATTATTTTTTCGATTAATCGATGAATCGGACAAAAAATATTTTTTTATATTACCTCTTTATTCCAAAATAAACATTTTAGACAGAACAAACAAGCACACAAGTACAGGTTGCTCATTAACTGTACTGGTGCTATATGAAAAATGAATGTTTGTGTTAAAACTATGCAAACTTACATGAGAAATTTAGCTGTACATCCACAAAATATAGGGTACTTTGTTTCATAAAGTGCCAAAAAAAGCTTTTTTTTTTTAAAAGCCCCTAAGGGGTTCAAACAATAGGTCCCCCCATTTCAACAAATGAGTTTTTTTAGACTAGAAGAGTTCTGCCTTTTAAGACAGGAAAGTATAGCAGTTAAAGTTGCTACTTGAGAAAATACTGAACCATAGAGATAAAAATAGCCCTGTGATTCAAATTATAAATTGTATTTGGAATAAAAATGAGAGAACTAGGGGTGCTAAAAAACACATCCTCCAAAGACAGATGTTTACATGGGAATGTGGCAGATAATTAATTGACATATTACTGATCTTGCTGGATTTTATTCTGCTTTACTTCCATAAATTGCAGGATCTTCTTTACTTTATCTTTGCCAGAAGATTTAAACTTTAAAAGCCTTGCCCTCATAATTTCCAAGTTAATTTATTTATAAAGAAAATATAAACGCTGCTTAAGCTAATTCAAATGAAATTAAAAGTAAAATAAGTAGCCAACCTTATCACTGTCTGTAACCTACTAACACGGTAAGGAAAGCATCAGATGAGCTACCTGAGAAACTAACGTTACGTTTCCCCACTTTAAAATGAAACAAACATGGTCGCTCATCCTGCTGATCAGCTCTCTTCACTGCCATCGACGGCTCCAACGTGTTTTCTTTTCAGGTGCTGTATCATAACAGTAGTGCTTTCGTGCCATGTTCATTTGTTTTTACAAAAGTTGCATGTTACAACTTTTTTCGCTTTACAAAGCGCAGGCTGTTTTAATTATTGTGATCAATTTGCGCCGTCAATCCCGGCGCATGTGCGCTTGATTTGCAGTCTGGACGCTGAGGGTAAACATCCTGCGGCTCTGACTGCAGCGCTGATAGGGACTCCTGCGGGAGAACGGGGTTGGGATGGGGGTGTCGCTTTTTTGAGAAAATAGTCGCTGGAGGGGTCTGAAAAGTCGCTAAATATAGCGACAAAGTCGCCGAGTTGGCAACACTGCACCTGCGGCGCTGCCGTATTTTTTTTTCTTCCCCCGTTTCAGTCAAGTGGATGTGATGACGACGGAAGCGGATGACGCATTAATCGCGCGACACAACTAATCGATGATGAAATTCGTTGCCAACGCTTTTAAAAGTCGATTTTTATCGATTCGTTGTTGCAGCCCTCGTTAGAATAATTAATATAAGCATTGGCTTTAAAACACCTCATCAATCGATCTCTACTTTTAAGGATAATATTTTCCTATTAAAGACACCAATACTTTGAGAGAACTTTACAAAGATCAGTTTTAAACAGCTCTGCAGCAGAGATGATCAGACCACAGCTCCAGCCTGGTGGGCTTGCAGTTATAAATAATGTAAAAAAAAAACAAGCAAACAAGGTAGCACTCATTTTAGACCGATCTCTTTGTTTAATCGGGGAAAAAGATGTTAACCTGTTTTACTATACTGTTACAGAAATTGAATGAACTCACAATGTTTCTCTAACCATGTGTTTGGTTCTTAAGTTGAGCTCATTTTAGAAGAACCTGTTTGATCAGGATGCTGATTCATTGTCTTTTTGGGTTTGGCTGCATGTTCAGGTGTTGGAGCAAGCTTGGCCCTTCGTTGGGATGTACATAGAGAAACTTCTGAAAGACAATATCCAGCAGACGGTCAGGATGTGCAACTCTGCGCTCAAAATGTTCACTTTTACCAAGATTCACCTTGGACACAAAGTGAGTCGGTTTGTTCAATGTTTCGCTGTTTATTTACTTCTTCATCTGATTTTCTGTTTTAAATAAAAAAAAAAAAAGCATAAAGTGAAGGTATAAAGCCAGTGCACCCTCTCTGGTTTTAGGGTCCCTAACAAGATATTTATTCACAGAACCTTTTTTTTTTTTTCCCCATCGTTGCTTCATTTCATTAAGTTTTCCCCGCAAGGTTCCTCCTCTGGAGATGTTTTTTTTTTGTTGTGTTGAGATTTCTGCTGCTGCTTAATTAGCCCATATCATCAACCTCCCACCACTGTGCCTGACAGTTGATACGGGATGTTTCTGTTGATGGGTGATTTTTGGCGTTCTCTAAAAATGATGCTGATCATTACGGCCTAAGAGTCTCATCTCTCCATTGAATCTTCTAGAACTCTTTATGCATCCACATCGTGTTCACCAAAGCCTCATTTCTTTCAGCATTGCCTTGGTTGACCATTAGGTGGATTTGGGACATCCATTCCTGGAAAAATTGGCCGCTGTCCTAAAGTTCAAACTTTTATTACTGAATTCTTTACATCCCAACATTGTTTTGTCTGGTGCAGCAATCTGATTGCCTTGTAGAGGTGGTTATACTCTTTGTAGAGTTTTATGTTTTCCAGCCTTTTATTGTCATTACGCTGTCACAAGTACAGAGCAACGAAATGAACTCTGCATTTAACCCATCCGATTGGGGAGCAGTAGGCTGCCATTAGCGGCGCCTTTTGCTCAGGACCCAGGTTGGCAATCTGTGGGAGTGGGGTTCAAACTCAGAACCTCAGGATTCCAAGCGCAATAACCACTAGGCTGCCACTCCCCCCACTTCTAAAATGTGGGTGCGTACAGGTCTTAGTGTAATTGCAGGGGAGGCGTTATGGAAATGAATGGATTAAATTACATATTTCGAAGAAATTAACCTGTGAAATGTCATGTTGAACATATATGGGGCCTCCAAATTCCAGCCACATTCTGCCATAATAAGTCTACTGTCCAACATTATAATGGCTTTATAATAGAGGAAGATTTAGGGAGATGGAGGTTTGCCATGAAAAGAAATGATGGTTTGCTGTAGCAAGAAGAGAAAGGTGTGAAAATGAGAGGGAATGAAGTGGAGCCATGTTGCTACAGGAAACAGAAAGAAGGCAGGTGTGTGGAGTACTTAAAGTCGTAGGGAAGTCATATTTAAAAGTCAAATCATTCTGGATTAAACATGTATACAAATGTACTCTTTATCAGACCATATTGTCCTAAAAGTTAGAAAATTTCTATTTAAAAATAATACTGTCTTAAAATCTGTGTTTTTTTTCTTCATTATCTTATGCAGGCCAGTTAGTTATACGTCAGGTTGCACATCTAAATTCGGACAATCATATATCAATGTGTCGCAGCTAATATACGCAACGGTTGAAATAAGAAATAAGAATAATTTCCCTTCCGATAGAGTTCCGTCACAGTGTTCACGGGGATGGACGTCTGTGTCTTCGGCAGGCGTAGAGCTAACAGAACTGGCAGCGAAAATGCAACAGTTGGAACAGCCATTTCCCTAAGACTTTAGGGGCTTTGCATACTCCCGCATCAGTGTGTGACAGTTAGCCTGTCACAGGTATGACGCAGATATTTTTGATTTATGCACAATTATGAAGTGTTCTATTCCACGTCACAACGCAAGAGGGACAATCAGGACCTAGTGTCCATGTGTCTGTTTGACGAGCTAGTTAGCCGTAGCCATGGCGCTGTGTGTTTTGGCTTCGGGGGCAAACCAACAGATTAACACATATCTGCGTTGACGACCTGGTTTCTGAGCACAAACCAGGCTATAGGGTCAACAGGGCAGAAAAGAGCTAAAGAAGCAAAAGAAAAAAACTTTCTTGTGAGCATAAAAGCGGAATTATGTTAAGATTTCCTCACGTCGTAAACCCTAAAACTTGGAGGGTGTACTTTGCCTTTATAAGACATTACCCAAGTTGCTTGGATGTCTTGGAGTGAGCTTCTACCAGTTTTCTGTCTTACCCCCTTCCCTCCTACCTGCTCCTTCTTAATGTATTTCAGGCTCCAAAGATCACTGGGATTAGATCGTACACCCATGAAGTGGACCAGAGGGAGGTGATCCTGGATATGAACATAAAGTCAGTTGAACACACTAAGACATGCTTTGCTCTGTTCTCAATGAGGACTGACCGGCGGCCGTTTCCTCCACAGTTATGACAGTGACGTGGACATCGATGCAGATGTGAATAAAGCCATCACTGTGGGCGTTAAAGGGTTACAGGTGGGGCGCTGGTGATGAATCCCCTCTCTGCTGTTTCTGTAGACAACTGCTGTAAACTCTGCTCATATCTTCTAGTTCCAAGGAATGCTCAGAGTCATTCTAGAGCCCCTGGTTGGCCAGGCGCCGCTGGTGGGAGGAGTCACTCTCTTTTTCATTCGCTGCCCTGTAAGTCCACACTAACATCTATCTGACTCATAAGGTAGCAGGTGTGGTTGGATCTATGAATGAGCTCATGTTGTGTCTCTCCTCAGACTCTGCAGATCAACTGGACCGGCATGACCAATCTGTTGGACAGTCCAGGCTTTAGGTCCGACTGTAGTCTCCTAACACCCTCCCTGCCCCAACCTGTTGAGGTTTAATCTTCCTCTTTAACCTGATCTTTCCTCTTTGCAGCTCTCTGTCTGAAGATACCATTATGGACATCATTGCGTCCATCATAGTCTTGCCAAACCGCATGTGTTTTCCCCTGATTGACCAAGTCAAAGTTGATCAGATGAGGTTTCCTCTGCCTCGGGTAGGTCTGATGTAGAAGAGCCACTCACACTTTGAACAAAGCGATTCCCAAATAACCTGCCAGCTGCTGTCCTCTTCAGGGCGTGGTCCGGGTCCATGTGTTGGAGGCCAGAGACCTGATGGCCAAGGACACCTACATGATGGGCTTAGTGAAAGGCAAGTCGGACCCTTACGCCACGGTCAGAGTGGGAAACCGACATTTCAAAACCAAGACCATCAAAGAAAATCTGCACCCGAGATGGAATGAAGTTTATGAGGTAATGAAAGCCTTTACTCACTTCTGCAGATTTCTGTCATTTTTAAGACATTTCTCATTGCTTTATATATCTAACACAGGGATGCTCAAGTCCAGTCCTCAAGAACTAACATCCTGTAACTTTTAGATGCATCTCTTCTCTAAGACACCTGAATCGAATGGCTCAATCCCCTCATTTATCCCAGCAGTGGCATGGCAAGTGGCCACTCATTTGAGTCAGGTGTGTTAAAAATGGGGTGCATCAAAAAGTTGCAGGATAGTAGCTCTTGAGGACTGGACTTTAGCACCCCTGATCTTAAATAAACCTGATCATCTTTAGGCGTGTTTTTAAACTATTTTCAGTGGGAGGTACCAGGTACCATTATTTTTTCTATTAGAGAATGGGCTGATCTAATTATACAATCATCAGAAAACATTAGTACAAAGATGTACTCTTCTGATTTTTGATGTACTGTCAGAGAAAAGTATGTCAAGCTTGGCTATTCTTTGTAAAGCCAAAAGCCCAGCAGGTGTATTTTTTTTATCGCTCCTCTTAGATGATCATCATGCTGTTTTTGTCTAAGGAGCAGTGGTGGAAAGTAACAGAGTACATTTACTTGATTACTGTACTGAAGTTAATTTTTTTCGAGTATCTTTTCTTTACTTGAGTATTTTTTTGCAGGGGGGTACTTATAACTTTCAGTCCATTACATCTCCTAGTCAAATATTGTACTTTCTACTCCACTCCATTTCCAGGAAGCTGCCAATTATTTGTTCCGTCAATTTAGCTTTGTAATCCGCTGTTGTTGTTTTTCTTTCTTCAAATGCAATTTCAATATGCAAGATAGCAGCTATTAGGTCTGAAAATTATACATTTTACTTGGTCACGTTGTTGTCATGTGACCAAGTTGTTTAGTAGGAGGAGTTCTTAGATCAGAGTTGCGGTTCCTTTGTGGTAATAGATTCACCTGTAAACCTCTATTCCATAGTAAAAGTGTGAGAAGAATCATTACGGTACTTTGTTTTACATAACTAATAATAATCAAAATTTAGCTTTCCTTCAGCATTTCAAGTTCTTCAAAGGGGGTGTAGAATCTGTAGCAGGTGTTTCTATGCATCAGTACATCAGGTCGTTTCAGAAAGTTACAAGGTTCTTTAAAATTAATCTGAATATTATACATAAAGGTACGGATATTAGAACATTTCAATTGTATTTTTGAATATTTAAGCATTTTGCAAGTGAGTACTTTAACCTGAGTAGATGTTTGACTGATTAACTTTTAATTGTAGTTAAGATTTGACTATGAGTATCAATACTTCAAGTACTAATGTTGAGTACTTCGTCCACCACTGCTCAGGAGGAGAGAGTAGGTCATGTTGTGTTGCAGTGATTGTGATGCAGATCAGGATGATATGTGTTTGACTGAAGCAGGGAGGTGATGTCAGCTATGTGGTCCATTTTTTATGATCTCTGAATGGTTGGGAAATATGTATTGGCAATATCGGTTATCAGCCATAATGGGAACATCAGGTATCAATCCTTAATTATAACCCTAACTTAATATAGCTGAAATTCTCCAGTAAGTTTTTTGGTGCCTTTTTAAAATGTGGATCTTCTGGCTGTCTAGTTTAAGGAGCAAATTTTTCAATTTAAGTAATTTAAGTGCTAGATAGGAAATTTGGGGCCCTAGGCAAAGACAGGCATGGGGCCCCTGAATTAAGAAGAGTACACATAAACCAGACCCATTATACAGATACAGAAATTTTAATAGAATAGACATCCATTATTTGTTCTAGGTTTTGTCTCTTGTTGTTTTCCTCTCTATGTTTTGTACTCAGCTGACTTTTCATGCTGTCTCAAAAGGATGAAAGATTTTTTCCAAGCACTAAGCTCACTTAGCTGATTGGTCCTTCCTGTGTTTCCAAAAAGGCAAAAGTAAATAACCCAGTCCTTCTTTTCTCTGTAGACAAGCCATGATCTGCTTATCTGTTCTCCATTTTTCATTTGGATGAAATAATAGCTGCATGAATCATGACAGCAGACAAGATAGAGGAGAGCAGGAGGCGGGTTACCAATCTACTTGCTCTGGAGAGCAGAGTTCGCTGCTTTTAGATGTTGTTCCCAAAGTCTCCAGTTGCAGAAAAAAATCGGTTTGGCACAAGGCGCTTTTTTGGAAATTAAAGTACTAGAGGGGTCTGTAAAGTCGCTAAATATAGCAAGAAAGTCCCTAAGTTGGCAACACTGCTCTTCGCACCGTTTGTTTTCAAATGGTTTGCTGCTGTCTGTTTGGACCTTTTGAACATTTGCAGCAAATGGACTGATCCAATGTGGTTGACACTGAAGGGGGGGGGGGGGGGGTATATTTATAATATTAAATATAATTTAATATTATAAGTGTTCTGATGGCATTTTAGCGAAAGGATTTATGATTTATTAGAGTTTTATGGGGCACCCAGGAACTTGGGGCCCTAGGCGAATGCCTATTTTTGCCTAATGATAAATCTGCCCCAGTTAGATGGTCACCCAAACTCAAATTTGTGCATTTCTAGATTGCAGTAATATCTTTTTGAATTGACCTGATATCCGGCAGAAATCATAATCCTTTTAATCATTGTCTAATCTCAAACAATAAAGACTGAAAAATATTTTCTTTGTGCAGTTTGTCGTTCATGAGGCGCCCGGACAGGAGCTGGAGGTGGAGCTGTACGATGAAGACAGAGATAAAGACGATTTTCTAGGAAGGTTAGCACCAATCTAACAACAACAGAACAAATAAAAAGAAAAGTTTTTGTAAAGTTGGAGATTTACGGCCATTTGTGTCCCACACCTGCACAGGAATGTGGTTTTTATATACCGAAAACATGAGCTTAAGCAAAAACAGATTTAAAAAATAAGTGTATTTGCCGTTAATTTGCCCAGGTAAACTAGATAATATGCCTAAAGAATGAGCATTTTGTCTCTTAGAATAAGATACTTAGCTGTAATAAACTTGTAATAAGTTACGGCGTTGTTTCTTATTTCAAACATGAAACATTTTATTCCATTGGCAAATTGCCTTACCTGCTCAAATCCAATCAAACACACTTATTTGCTTCACCTATATTGCATTTTTTTTTCGATAATCATGTGTTTCATGTCTTTGGAAATAAATAAATTACATATAAATGTATATAGATATATAAATATACAGACATTTTTATTGAAACAAGTTCCATCTTTATCACATTATTTTTCTTTCCCTAAGTTATAACATGGATTTGGGAGAAATAAAGAGGGAGAAAGAAATGGACCAGGTAAGCTTTCAATGAACATTTCTGAATGAAATCAGTAATGATCAAAACACATTCTTGGTGCCGTTTAACTATTAGTCTTTTTCTCTTGTAGTGGTTTACCTTGGAAGGCGCTACTAGTGGAGAGATTCATCTGAAGCTGCAGTGGCTCGCCCTGAGCTCTGAGCCTTGCAGGGATCTTAGACCTTCCGTAAAAATCCTAACCTTCCACCTGTAATTTGGCTTCCAGCAGCTTCGGGTCTTGTGAATAATATCCTGTTTTTCTTTCAGACCAACAGCGGCCTGTCCTGTGCTATGCTTGCGATATACCTGGACAGCGGCAGCAACCTTCCAGTAAGAGGCCTCGGACGATTTCTGTTCATTTTGTCGCCGGTTGATGACAATTAGAAGAGTTTATTTTTTTATGTGTCTGCAGAAGGACCACAGTGAGTTAGCATCCAATCAGAAACATGGGAAACATGGCAGAGAGGCAAGGGTAAGAAATCTGTTTTATTTTGTCTTTCTGTGTGTTTTTATTTTTCCCTTCAACTTTGACAGCACCCGTTCCCATACATTATATATTTTACTTATTCTGTAAATTAAGGAAAACAACAGGACTGGTTTGAAACTTCCCCAGCAAACATTTGCAGCAAAAGCATTTTTTAATATATATGTTTTTTTTTTCCCGTTTAACACTCTGCTTGTTTGCTCTCAGGTATCTGGTGCAGTCTGAGTCTAGAGATAAAATCTTAATCTTTTTTGAAGACAACTCTGTCTTCCTTTCATAGCAATACTTTCTGTGATATTTCTGTATATGTTGCCATGGTTACCCATGTTGTTGGTCTCCCTACTTGTTTGGTTGGTTTGCTTTGTAGCTCCTTTTGCAAACACCCAATAAAATATAGAGAGGACTAGTCATGCTTGTAAGAGGAGGGCCGCACCTCCGGATTACTTGAAGTACTTCTGAAGGAGGAAGGAAAATACTAATGGCCGGGTTAACGCTAGAAATGGGATTCAGTCTCGTGGTTCTGATCTGCAGACCAAAGAACTTGGTCAGATCGGATAGTTTCCATGTCAATGTTCCGAGTTCCTGCCGTCAAGCACGTCTGGTTTTTCCTGTTTGTCCGGCATTTAATCAGGACTTTTTGTTTCCAGCTGATCTAAAGAGTTCAGCTGATCAGTTTCAGTCTGTTTCAAGCTGTCTCCTGATTCAGTGATTTACTGGATTGAGGTTACTTCTTCAATAACTCAGTGCAATATATATGTATTTATATTTACTTTTATACCCTGCTCTTAGTTATAGAAATCATATTTATTGTGCAGGAATAAGGTCTTAGTTCTAAGGTCTTAGTTACACTGGTAGCCAAGTAATCGACATTTCGTTGTCAAGATTCACCTTGTGTTTTTGTGTGCAATGACAATAAAGGAAATCTAAGTCTATATAGAAACTGTAAACTGCATGCTGACTTTATATTATATTTTGAATTTTGACATAAGTGTGTAGGATGCTATAAAAAGTGCTTAATCAAGTGATATTCCTTAAACAGAGACTATAAATCAACAACAGTAATCATGAGAACAGCTGATCCATTTATTACTAAGCAGTGCGTTACATACTTTTTTAACTGTTTCTATCTGCATGTTAATGTCTGAGATTTTAAATAAAGGTTGCTATATGCAAATATTATTATTATTATTGTTACTGATATTGGACTAATTTTTTAAATAAATATTTCAATTTGTGAGATCCCTAAATGTACTGTATATCTCATAAGAATGATTTAAAAAATGAATTTTAAGACAATTTAAAATAATTGTATGTATATAATACACAAGGTTATGACTCAGAGTAGAAAAAATATTTAGTAAAAACAACAATTAAATACTGAGTAGCTGCTGTACTTGAATAAATATTTAAACAATACTGTAAAATAAATCAAAAATAATTGATAAGCAAATGCTGGTGTTTCATAGAATAAGATAAAAAAATAAATATATAACAAGCAATAGGTACCCAATAATAATTTGAGTAGAAGGAAACTGTCTTTAATCTGTTTCCCATTATAAAGCTCATTAATTAAATGTTAGAATAGGGTAATTTACTTCCAGTAACATGATAAAATATATTATTAAGTGTATTTTTACTTGACCTCTAAATGAAGCCTGAGTCAAAAAATGAAATATTACTTTAACATTATTAACTATAGGCGTGTCATCGCTGTTTAAAACAAACTTGTTCTTCTTTAAAGTGACAATGAGTAGAATAGAAAGAAATTTTACTCTTTAGAGAGATAATACTTCATCATATTTATACTCAAAGTAAAATAAAAATTACAATACAGTAAAACTGCTAATAAACAGTTTTTAAATATGAACTAAAGGAGACATTTACTGAGTAAATATAACCAGTTACTACTCACCTATCTGATCATTATTGAGCTGATCTGCCAACAGAAACTGCAGAGCGCCCTCTGCTGGACATCACCTGGCAAGGAACTCTAAAAGTCTTAACACAGAAAAGCAGATTTCCTCCTGGATGTGATTTTGCTGGAATGTTGAACCTACAGCAGTATAATGGGGGATGATTCACAGAGTAATTATGTGTGTCACATGTTCCGTGTTGTGAGGCGTGTCTGTTTTGCACACGGGAATCTAGTTCAGATCCAGAGATAAACATAAAAGCTTTCCAACATGGTTCATCACCTCAGACCCCAGTTTTAACAGTTAACTCACAGGCATATTTGTTACAGAAAGGACACACAGGTAGATCATTTTCAGGCAAGAAACAATCTTGAAATAAGTAAAAAATTTCTTAAATTAAGTGTATTTATCCTTAATTTGAGTGGTTAAATGAGATATTTTCTCAATAGAATTAGTATTTTTACTCTTAACATAAGATATGTAGATAAGATATGTAGATAAATGGCAAAATGTCTCTTTTACCTCCTCAAGACAAGAAAATATGCACTTATTTTAAGAAAAAAAAATGACTTATCTAAATTTTGATTCTTTTCCAGTGTAAAAGACAGAAAATTAACCCCATCATGCAAACACACATGCTTCATCTATGCTCTTTTTTTTCAGCTTACAAAGAAAAATGTGGGTCCCAGCTCCTATGTGGAATTTACCCTTGATAAAGATGTTCAGAAAAGCAAGGTAATAATCCCCCCGCCCCCACTGTCTTTAAATCATCTGTATCACCACATGGTAACTATTTTCCTCCCTGTCATCTCTTTTATTTACAGGTTGCCTTTATGAGTAAAGACCCGGTGTGGGAGCAGGGCTTCACTTTCTTCGTACACAACATAGAAACTCAGCAGCTGGTAGTTCAGGTCAGGATACACACACACACACACACACACACACACACACACACACACACACACATTAACCTGTCAGACATTTTATTAGAACCCTTGTTATGATGTGAACTCTGTCTGAGGTCCAACTGAAACCAGAGCATGTCGTTCATTTGACGTTTCAACAAAAAACTAGAAAAGCTGTGATAGAGTGTAGTGTTGCTTCCAGTCTGCATTAAAAAATGACAGTCTTACATGTTTCTTTATGTTTTCTAGCAAAACTTTTATGTTTCAGATTTTAAAACGCATTTGAATGGTACAGTGATGCCCTAGCAATTAAAATAACCTGAAAAAGTCACCCATGTGATACATGAAATTGTCCTCAAAACCTACTCGTTTCTTGTGATTTCCCTATTAAAAAAAATATAAAAAAATGTATTAAAATCTCCTTTTTACTTCCCTAAAAGTACTTTTGATAAATGACGGACTGCCTTTCACAATATGAAGGAAACTTTGGTCACCCTTCTTTGCAGGAGCAAAAAAAAACTGAAGATCTGTCCTTTAAAAATGATCAGTTTAACGTCATGCTACAGCGCCTTACTCAGATTTTAGTCGTAATTTTCCCCTGGCTGCTCAATCAGTGGATTTACTCATATTCTGTGAATAATTTTACCACTTTTTAGTCGTAACATAAATATTCATCTTATAGAGATAAACTGATGGTTAGACATTTGGCTGGAGAGCAGAATTCATGCTTATATCACTTATAGTCTTGTTCATGAAGGAGCAAAGCAGCTCCAGACCATCATACTGCCACCACCATGTTAAACCATCAGACAGATGTTTGTCTCAGAAATAATCATAGTTTTATGGCTCATAATAGAAATCATACTTTTTAAGTATTCAAGCATTTTTATCTTGCATGTCTGAGGATTATTTTGCAGTAAGTGTTTTTTTTTTGTGTGCATAAAAAACATGAGGCAGTAACCTCCTGGATGAATGGTGGATTTTCTTTTAGAATGATTTATGAAGAGCAGCTGCTGCAGAGATTCATTAACTCTGTTTCATGTCTCCATTTGTTCATAATGGTTCCCAAGTCTCTAAAATGCCAAAAAGCACAGAACAAACTTTCTGTTTGAGAAGCCTGGTACCTTTAGACGTCATTTAACTTCAGTCTTGATATTGTTAGGTTTATGCTTTATACATCATTTGCATTGTTACTTTGGTAGCCGGATTAGAGAGAGTAGAAGGCCTTCCTTCACATGGTGGATGTCACTGTGTGTACGGAGGTCATCTAATCAGGACAGCCTTCGTGTCTTTAAAAGTACATAGGATATGGGCACATCTTGGAGCCGGACTGATAGAGGAGAGCTATCTGTAATCCTTGGGCATGGATGGCGTATCAGTTTCTGATACGGACAACTAAGCATCCACCTGGTGCAACACATAGACTCATGAGGTATAAGAAGCAGGAGAGGACCTTGTTCGGGGCTCAATCTTTGCCGGACGCTCGCAGACGTGATTTTTGAGCCCACAGCTGTGCAAGCTCCAAGCATTTTCTCTGTCCTGTAACGACCTGATCTGGAATAGACTCTGTTATTTTTTACTCTTGTTTTATAGTCCTTTTTTTATGGTTTTACCCAGTTTGAGTTAAGAGTAGTAAATAACTTGCTCCCAGAAAAAGGACTGTGAGGAAGCCCTGAGGTGCAACAGCTTTTTAGGTGACATAACTTCCTCATTAAACAATATCAAACAGCTTCTGTTTAAGAGACCTCATTTTTTTTAATCAGGCGTGGGCGTTTTCCACTTAGATATAGTTGCGGACTTTTACAAATTTTTGAAAATTTACAAGCACAACCCTGTAACCGCTCCCACGAAGGAGCACCTATTAAACGCGTGTGAGCGTGCACGATCGCATTTCTCCTCGTGCACGCTCTTTTTAAAAGTTGCTGTTTGCATCGCTCAATCAAGCTTACTTTCCAAAAGAAGATTTGCAATTCTTCCACTATGTCAGATTTACCACTGGTAAGTGAAAATGGGGATGAGCACGTAGGACGGCCTTAAACATATCACCCCAATGATTGACAATTAGGAGAAACACACCCGAAAAAAGAATAATCCTCCACTATTACTTTTAAAATTACCTGCTGATCACATTACATTACAGAGGGCCTACTTGGTTTGGATAGCTTTTGTGGCATCATAAGTAACACCCTTCTTCTCTTAGCAGAAATTCCGGTTTGACAGGTAAATTGAAAAGCAAGAGGAATTCTTACTCTTCTCAGTCTTACATTAGTAGATTAAAACTTTTGGAGCAATTTCTAAGCTACTGCAGATTCCAAAACCATCAATTCAGCTTAATGTTTGCCAACGTCCTGAAAAACGAGCCAAACTTCCACTTTCAGTGGAAAGAAAGCTGGTTCTTCAGAAACCTCCAAGGTTAAAACCGACTATAAACTGGTACATTTCCACAGTAAAACCAGTTTTACTTTAAGTGGAAAAAAACATGGAAAAAAAGGTTGAAGTTCAGTGGAGGGAAAGATTGAGCTGTTTTGGCGCCTGGCAAGAAATATGTTTGGAGGCTTTAGTTAAATCTGATAAGCTAATCTGTTTAGCATGGCGGTGGCAGCATTATGGTCTGCTTTATTGTCTGTTAAACTGGTTCATTGCAGAAAATCCTTGGCAATTAGGTAATAGCTACTATCCAGCCTGAATGATGAAAGAAGCTTGTTGATGGACGCATAAAGCTTGTAGACAAGCTAAAATCTGACTGGTTTTCACCCTGGAAAATTAACAAATTGATTCAATTAATTAAAATCCTCAAATGAATCAGACATTCTTGGCTCCGGTAAGGTGGTAGAAGCAGACTTTATCTAAACCATTTGTTAGGTTAATTCAATGATGATTATAAAATTAATGTGTGTGCATATGAAACATTGAGGGAAGGAGATGCTTCCCTCTGTCTTGGGATTCAGTCAGTGAAGCATTCTGTCTTATGACCTGATCAATTGTCCTGTCAGAAGAATACTCTGTTTTGTAACCATGTGTTATGTTCTGTTTATAAAAGGGCACTGCAGGAGAGGGTTCCGAGAGAGAGTTGGAAAGTTGGGTTTTGCTCTTTCCCCTCCTGCAGGAGCTGTTGAGAATCTCTTTCCTGTGTGGACTCAGTTCCTCTCTTACGAACCTACATTTTTGAACCTAACACCATTTTAGCCGTAACTCCATCTTTGCTTGTTTCAGGTCAAAGAGCATGAGAAGAAGACCGTTCTCGGGGTTTTCAACTTGCCTCTCAATCGCCTCTCTGAAAACTCCCAGATGTCTCTAGACCAACGCTTCCCGCTTGAGCGCTCAGGAGCCAACAGCCAGATCAAACTGAAGGCCACTCTCAGGGTGGGCGGCCCTACCGCTTTTATGCTGCACTTCATGTCCCTAAATGTATAAAGATCTTTTACATCATCGGATCTGCTTAAACATCAGTATCCTTTTGCAGATTCTTACAGAGGAGCGACCTCCAACCAAGATCCCCGAAAGTTCTCCCGTGAACGTCAACCAGCAGATGTCAGCAGGCGGAAATGCCTCGGTGTCCGCTGCCCATCCTGGGGACCCCGCCAAATCTCAGCCGGCGGATCAGCTCAACAGAACAAATGAGGCTTCTTCAGCTCAGCGGCGCCGGAGCTCCTTCCTGGTTTCTGAAGCCAGTAAGTCCCCGAACGCCAGCATGCGTCGCTACGACTCCCACAGCCTGCTGTCGGATAACTCCATCGCCTCGTCGCGGTTCGACCTCTCAGACGGAGCCTCCTATCCTGAGTGAGTTGAAGTACTAAGATCTTTAACATTTGCTCTTTTCTGAGGAATGCTAAAAGCTGTAAACCCTTCCTCTATTTTTTTTAAACTATTTTAGGGCTATAAGGAACCATCAAGGTACATTTGGAGAAATCCACCTGACTGTACGCTATGCTAACATGAGGAACAAGCTTATAGTCCTGGTTCACGCCTGCAGGTTTGTTGCAACATGCCTTATTTTCAAATTCATCATAATTACAGAAATGCAAAAATCCAATGTTTTCCTGCAGGGACCTGTTTCTCTGCAGCGACCATGGCACAGACTCCTACGTTCGCATGTATCTACTGCCAGACCACTCATGGAGACACCGCAAAAAGACACACGTCAGGAAAAGGACGGTCAATCCCGTCTTTGAAGAAAAGTAAGACAGCTGGATGAATCCTGTAAAGCATGTTTTAATGCGCCCAAAGGGTGAAAATCATTTACAGATCCTCTTTGTTTCTTACAAAAAAGTGAAAAAACAATCCACTGGACTTTGTTTCAGAGTTTGAAGATGTTTCGCTTCCCATCCAGGAAGCATTTTCAATTCCAAATTTCAGGAATAGCGTTGAGTTTGAAGCTTTATACAGTAGAACAACAAACCCTTGTCTTGGCTTAGAAACATGCAAATTGAAACGGATCCATCTCTTTGGAATGGGGGTCGTTTGGTTTCTTTTGTTAGCCTGCATTGTCCCATACCTGTCTATCAGAGCATGTGAGCGGAGCGAGCGGTGGAGCGGGGAGAAAGAAATATGGTGGGGCGCAGAGCGGTTTTCAATTCAAAGGCCGGAGCGAGGATTTCGCTCCGTTCCAGTTTGCTCATAACGTCAATTAAAAATGTTGGGTTATAAAATTAGTAAAATAACATTTATTTGATTAAAGTGAGATTTTTTTCAACAAGTTTGACCGCATGACTGCAGTAGCCAGCAGCAAAAGCACTGAATGTGACGAGGAGGAGGATATATATCTTTTCTTTAGAAGAACACAGGATAGTACGGACTAGGGGTGTAAATCAAACCCATCATGGCGATTCGATACAGTATCGATTTCCTGACCCAACGATTCGATTATTTTCGATACTCAAGAATACACCACGATGCGATTCGATTCTATTAACTGGTTAGAAACAACAGCAAATAACAGAAATAGAAATGTTTTACTCCACCTATTCCTATTAAAACCTCATTCACTGAAAAATAATACTGCCCCTCCGTTATAGATTCTGAAAGGCCTTGCATCAAAAAATACTGCACAAAATCAGTGCAATGAGTGCAATGCAATACCTCGGCTCCAGTCGCCCCCGCCCCCTCCACAGATGCTCCGCTGCTCCTCTCCCAAATTGTAGCTGACCGCAGACAGGAGGCCGGCTTGTTTTGTTTTTATGACCGAAATTGCGGAAAACAACTCGTGAAGTTTGACCCGCTAGAAGATCGAGGTGCGCGAGAACGCTGGGATCCTTTTTCCACCTGGATCTCCGCTCTTTTTGGCCCTCATGTCCCTCCGTCGTCGGACTAAACTCGCCCCCACTTCCTCGCCGCCTCGGCCGTATCTAGACCCACAGTGTGTAGCGCAGACCACGCTTCAATATTGAGCATAATTTAAAAATGTCTGCATCAAGCTCACTGCAACACACTGCTGTAAGAGTATAACCAGGAAGCGAGGTAGGAGGGCAAAATAGGTTTAGCGCCACCGCAGCACGGGAGGGAGAATTACGTCCAGGAGCAAATGGATAAAAATAGACCGGAGGAAGAGAAAAACATGAATCGATTTTCTTGCGGACGTGTCGATGCATCGGATCGTCGGCTTTTGGATCGATGCATCGATACAAAACGATTATTATTTACACCCCTAGTACGGACTCTGGGAGAACTGGAGCAAGCAGCATAAATATGATTCAATTGGAACAGAAGCGTACTGATGACATCACCAAACGCTCAGCTCGTCTGGAGCTGCTTTTCACCTCCTATTATTAATAATCTCTAGATAATTATTCTTACTTTTTTCATTTGTTGGTGGAATAATAATGAACATAGTCAGATAAACACAAAGCAAATGAACATTTTGCCAAATAAAATGAAAAACTCGCCATCAGAGCCAGCGGTACTTCACACAAGGCTATGCCTTCGGAGCTCCTCTCAACTTTGGAATTTTTTTTTTAAATTACACAGTAAATCGGTAAATGGGCTGAAGCTTAAAAGCATAATGTTCCCCCCTCAAATTATCCTTAAATGTACTTTTATTGAACAACAGCAACAGAAAAGAGAACTATTAACTTAATACTCTAAGCTCTGTGAGCGCTGACCTGGAAGCTGCTGATACCACACTGCATGCTGGGACGGCTGTCACTCTGAAGAGCGGATAAGTCTCCTCTGATGCATGCTGGGTAAAGAGGGAGGGGCGAGAACAACATCTGGGGACTTTGTCTGTTCTCTGTCTTCTTGTTCTTGTGAATTGGAATAGAACTAGGGCTGAGGATGATGACGTTTCACGAGTAAACGAGAACGCACAAGCACACATATTGAGAAACGGCCTATGTCTCTAAGGGGGTCGTTAAGGGAATTGTTGGCCTGGTTGAATAGGCGAGGTCTTTTTTACCGCTGTAAAGGGGTCGGGTTGAAACATCTTCAAACTTGGAAACTTGTTTTTTAACTTTTTTTTGGAATTACCATGATCTGGAGGACTCAGAATCGTCACCAGCACTTTGTTTTATGTTTCTTCTTCTCTTCTTCTTCTGCAGGTTTGAGTTTGATGTGTCACTTGAAGAAGCAAAGACCAGGAAGCTGGATATTTCTGTAAAAAATAACAAGATGTTCCATACGAGGCAGAGAAAGGACATAGGCATGGTAGGTAGAGACGTTCTTAAGGTGTGGAAACACCCTTTTAAAATGATTTAAATGATAAATCTCACATATCTTTATCTTAAATTCTAATTCAATTTTCCCAAATTGTTTTTGTTACCAGGTGATGTTGGATATCTCACAGATGGATCTAATAAAAGGAGTCTCCGATTGGTAAGAGGTCTAGATTTCACACCACTAGTTACTCACACAGGTCTCTCTAAAATGACCTGAAACTGAAAAGGTTTAACAGCAACCCAGATGGTTTTTCCCCTAAAAAGCAGAAATCCCACCATTTAAATAAATATTTAGTTTAATAAATGAAAATGGCATAGCCTAAAAATAGTTCCATGATTTAAAAAAGGTGGGTAGATTATCTAAAAAATTACTAAATTAAGGGGTTGTTATGACTCAATGTGGCGTTGAGTAAAATTAGGTCCTCCTACTTCTTTAACCCCTTGAAGCCTGAGTTGATATACATGTACATAAAAAAAATACATTTTGTGCGTGTTTTTTCATTCAAAGAGATGCCAAATTAAAATGGTAAATGTTACTAAATAAATAGAAATGAAGGTAAATTATATTTTGTAACAGCAGTTATAACTGTACCCAATAACATACACTGTGACTAGCACTGGGGGGGATGCAAAAACGCTATGGTGGCTGTTTGCCTACAATGCAAAAAGGCTCTGAAAATGAGTAAAAATGTCCTAAAATAAATGTATTTACCCTTAATATGAGTAGGAAAATAAAATTTTCTGCCAATGAAATGAGCATTTTTACCCTTAAAGTAAGATAATTAGATATTATGGCAAAAATCGTCAGTTTTAATTTGCATTTTTACAAAACAACAACAAGGTTGTGTTTGGCTACTGTATAAAACCTGGAACTCGACGCTATTTCTGACATTTTTAATTGAAAAAGCTTCCTGGATGGGAAGCGAAATGTCTTCAACGTTGAAAACAGAGCCCAGTGGAATGTTTTTTTTTTTTTTTTTTTTTAACAGTGTCCTGTCTGGCAATGTGGCAGTAAGAATAATTGTCTTGATGCCAAAAAGAGCCCAACAGATTTTACTTTCACAAGTGTAACGGTATGACAACTGCCATACTGCTCCACTTGTTTCATGCATATAAATTGCTTTATTATAATTATGCAGGGAGTTTTACAGTTTATATGGAAACTGCAATGTAGATAGTGCAGAAAAACAGAAGAAGAAAAAGAGAAAAGATGAAAGAAAGAAGAATGTTGTTAATTTACTTTTTTTTTTTATATATCTATGACCTGGATGACTGAGAATCTTCACCAGCATGACAGAAAACCCCTCTGCTCCATTCAAAGCCTGCTACTTTAAAGTCTTCCAGTGAAACTGTAGTGATTCATTTGGAAAACTTTTAACTTTACTGCCCTCTTGTGTGCAGAATGAAGAAGAATTAAGTTTGTCCTTTGGGAGACAGAATAATCATAATCTCAAATGTGTTTTACTTCCCTTCTCTTTAAGGTATGAACTTACCCTACCTGGACTAATGAAATCCAACAAATAGGAGAAGTTGTAAAGGACCAGCAGGCAGCTGCAGGAAAGTGAACAGATGTTCCTCTAGAAGATCTATGAGGATCTGAGGTGGCTTCCCTCTGAGAAGCCTAACAGGAATATCTTCCCAGTTGGACGATATCCAGACCGGGGAACCCTCTATGCGGAGACATTGAGATGATCTTGTCTCTGAATGTTGCACTTAAAAGCAATTGTGTTGATATTTTGTTATATGAACAATGTGTTGTGTATAAAAACAAGTTGTGTTTTTGTGTTTCTATAGGAAATGTGAAGCATTGCTGTCATTTAAAAAGTTTTGTGACCACAGCATAAAAAAAAACAAAAACGTTTTCTTGGGGTCTACCTGAGCTGCCTGGATTTTTAGATGAAAAATATGTATAAAAAAATAAAATGCTCCAAAAAAATGCTCCAAAAACCCTCCCATGTTTGCAGTGTAGAAAATGGATCCATGCAGCTGGGTGGCCTTTGCTGAAGCTCTGAGCTCACCGGATAGAGCCGACCACATGAAGGGCTGTGCGGAGAGGTGAAGGGAAACTGCTTTTAATGTTTAAGGGTGTGGAAAGTAGATGTGTTTTATTTCTTTGCTGCAAATTATATTTTAAGTTGAATCCTTCCATTCACCAGACACTTTTGAACAGTTTTTTTTTTACTTTCAAACTTATTCTCATGGCTCAGGGGATTATAACTAATATCAAAGAATACAATAAATCCTTTTGGGGAGTAAATGTATGCACTAAATTATATTAAAAGGTCTTATTTCTATTTTTTGTTGTCCATAAGCTGCAAATATGAGCTGTTTCCAAGTGTGTGAGGTATTGTTACATTTTATTGAGATATTTATTGAAAATAAACATCTTCAAACAAACTTAAGGTGGATTTTGTGACTTGTATTTTTACCATGAAATCTTGATGTTAAAGAAGAAAGGATCTGCTGTTATTAAGGAAATGTCGATGGGACTCTGGTTTGCCAAGATGCATCTGAATCAGGCCCAATACTGCAGCAATGTCTGCCTTTGATCATAATCAACATCACCAGGTTTGGTTTAAAATAGAGATATTTGCATAAACGCCTCATATCAGCTGATTAGGAAGGTGGAGGACGGATAATCTGGGCTTGTTATGCAGCTATCAGGCCTCAGTGCAATGTGTTCAAGCAATCTATCTAATGGGTGCAGCTAAGCCCAAACTGGGTCACCAAAACAACCTTAAACACAGAAGCAACTCTAAAATGCAAGTGACTATGTTTTATTTTTCTCTTGATGTTCTCCATGAAATAGATAAACAGATTTTATTTAGCTAAATTTGGAGGTCAGTTTTAACAAAAAGAGTGAAGTTGAATAAGCTAAAGTCTAGCTTTGGTTAGTTTAAACGTAGCTATTTTTTTAATAACGATTTGTATGGGAGAGGATTATGGCACTGAAAAAAATTTTTAAAAACTGATTTTTAAATTTTATTTCAGTATAATATGAGGAAAAAGTCAGAATTCTAGCTTTTTTTTCTCAGAATTCTGAATTTTTTCCTCATAATTCTGACTGAATTATGACTTTTTTTTTATTCTGACATTTTTTTTCCTGAGATTTAAGTAAGAATTCTGAGATTAAAGTCAGAATTCTGACTTTTTTTCTAAAAATTCTGAAATTTTTCCTAATAATTCTGACTGAATTCTGAGATTAAAGGCAAGATTCTGACTTTAATCTCAGAATTCTTACTTAAATCTCAGAATTCTGACTTTTTTCTCAAAATTCAGTCATAGTTCTGAGATTAAAATCAGAATTCTGACTTTAATCTTAGAATTCTGACTTTTTCCTCAGAATTCTGACAGCTAAAAAACATGTTAGCATCAAGCCATAGCCATGTCTGTTTTCAATACTAAACTAGCTCTCTAGTTTTAATCACATTCTGCTCTTCCAGTAATGAAATATCATCACCGGGGGGATCCCTCGGGCATGTAAAAAGTCGCATAATATCATCATTTTCCACCAATATGTTACACATCTTAGTCAGTGAAGCTGAGTGATCCCACATCCCTTCCTTCATGGTGCCCATCTACATTAAGATCCAAAATTCTTAGATTTAAGTCAGAATTTTGACTTTTTTCTCATATTTAAATTTAAAAATCAGTAATTTGTTTTTTTGTTGTTTTTTTGTCAGTGGCCCTAATTCTCTTCAGTAGATTTTGCCATTATGAATTGATATTATTTATTTCATGGTATATTTATTTGGTGTGTTTGGTTGTTCTCTGTGAAGAGAGGAGCACAGAAAAAGGGAAATCAATCCGCGTTCATCAGTCTCTGGGCTCCTGCCGCACCGCTCAGGCGTTAGCACGTTGCCTAGCAACCGACCCAGCAACGCGGAATAAAAGTTTTGCTGTTGGTCGCAGAAAGTTTTTAACCGGAATAAGTTTTAAAATGAAGAAAACGGATAACACAGACAAATTACCTCCTATAAAACGAAGCCAAGAGCAGGTAGGCGGCCGAATATGGGCCAAATATTTAGGAAAATTATTTTTTGTTTTAGTTATTGTCCGAAAACCAGGAAATTCTGACGCTTAACAAGCCGAACAGCTCATTAACGTTTTTATCTCGTTATGTCTGCACTGATATTTAAATACTCAAATGCTGTCCAACTGAGCAAAAATTGGTTAAAAAGACAACGGACAACTTGATTTACGTCAAAACGATTTCTAAGTTTGGTTTGAGGGGGGAAGACAGAGAATACATATTTTAAATACACACACACACACACACACACACACACACACACACACACACACACACACACACACACACACACACACACACACACACACACACACATACTAATATTTAAGAAAATTTGCATTTTGTTTTGTCATTGTCCAAAAATCAGGAAATACTGATGCTTAACAAGCCTAACAGCTCATTAACGTTTCTATCTCGTTATGTCTGCACTGATATTTAAATACTTATATGCTGTCCAACTGAGCATAAATTGATTAAGAAGACAACGAACGACTTGATTTACGTCCAAACGATTTCTAAAGTTGGTTTGAGGGGGGAAGACAGAGAATACATATTTTAAATACATACACACACACACACATATATATATATATATATATATATATATATATATATATATATATATATATATATATATATATATATATATATATATATATATATATATATATATATATATATATATATTTATCTATGTATATATACATATATCTATGTTTGTATATATATATATATATATATATATATATATATATATATATATATATATATATATATACATATATATTTATCTATGTATGTATTTATATGTATCTATGTATGTCTATATACTATACTGTATGTATCTATGTATGTATATATATATATATATATATATATATATATATATATATATATATATATATATATATATATACCTCATTTAATAGGAAGCTGATAGTAGGTAGGTGGCGAATATGAAGCTAATATTTAGGAAAATTTGCATTTTTTTTTTGTTATTGTCCGAAAACCAGGAAATTCTGATGCTTAACAGCTCACTAACGCTTCTATCTCGATATGTTTGTAATGATATTTAAATACTTATATGCTGTCAATGTTTCCGCTTTTAATTATTCTTCTGGAAAAAATTCTTAGCTTATCGAATTGAGCGATTATTAATACATAAATATACTAATGAGGCCAGTATCATGTGTTGCTCAGGGCCGCGGGAAGCTGCCATGGCTGGAGAATAAACCTTCATTTTCTCTATTTCAGAGCAAAGATCAAAGTACAGCAGCAGCTGATGAAAGTGAGTTCCATCCTATTATTATTATTTAAAGTTTTTGCAGTAAAATGCTATTATATATGAGCCCATCACTGTTGTTCTGCTTGTTATTTGTTAGGTGGTCCTGACAGCAAACCCAGAGGAAGTTCTGACAGAACTCAGAATCAGTTTCCCAGCAGACCTCATGCGCCAAAGCACAGGAGATCCGAGACTAACTGCTCATTTGAGATGCAAAGGAAAAAAGATCTTTATCCAAGTGTTGCTAAAGACATGAGGTGAGTTGTAATGTTTTTACTTCCCACTAGGAGGCTTTTTCTGGCTCTTATGATGGGATATCTGCTTATTTTGACAACATCATTAGTATTTCTAGCAAGCTCAATAAATGTCACATATGTTAGTAGCATGTCACTGCATAACAAAACTCTGACTCTTATAGTTGTTTTGCGTGTTATCTGTTTGATTTCAGGCAGCGGGTGGTTCAGGGCTGCAGCTCTGCACACAGTGGCCTCTTCATCATTACAGAGGAGAGCAAACAGGAAATGGTAAAATATTACACACACTCTGATATGAGACTGATGTTTTAGGAAAGATCTGCTATTTAAATCAACAGAGGGAAATTTGTGCCTCAGCAGGGGTGCAGGCTCTTATCATTTTTATAACATAAAAAAATAAAAAAAACATTCATATTGTGCATTTCACTGCATATTTCTTTGGTTCTGGCATACACAGAGGGGGTTGATTCTTCTTTGTAAAAAGAGGAACCAGAAAACAAAAATGAGCTACATTCACTTTTGTCATAAAGTGAAATAAATCTGCGCTCATCAGTCTCTTGGCTCCTGCTTTTACCACGTTGCCTAGCAACCGACAAGGTTTTGCTTATGGTTTTTAACCGGAAGGAGTTTTAAAAGGAAGGAAACTGATTTCACAGACAATTTACCTCATTTAATAGGAAGCCGATAGTAGGTAGGTGGCGAATATGAAGCTAATATTTAAGAAAATTAGCAATTTTTTTAGTTATTGTCTGAAAATCAGGAAATTCAGATGCTTAACAAGCCTAACAGCTCATTAACGTTTCTATCTCGTTATGTCTGCACTGATATTTAAATACTCAAATGCTGTCCAACTGAGCATAAATTGGTTAAAAAGACGACTTGATTTTGACATTTCTATCTCGTTATGTTTGTAATGATATTTAAATACTTATATGCTGTCAATGTTTCCGCTTTTAATTATTCTTCTGGAACAACTTCTTAAATTATCGAACTGAGCGATTATTAATAAATAAATATTCTAATGAGGCCAGTATCATGTGTTGCTCAGGGCCGCGGGAAGCTGCCATGGCTGGAGAATAAACCTTCATTTTCTCTATTTGAGAGCAAAGATCAAAGTACAGCAGCAGCTGATGAAAGTAAGTTCAATCCTATTATTGTTTTTGGAAGTTTTGCAGTAAAACACTATTAAGTATGAGCCCATCACTGTTGTTCTGCTTGTTATTTGTTAGGTGGTCCTGACATTAAACCCAGAACTCAGAATCAGTTTCCCAGGAGACCTCATGCGCTAAAGCACAGGAGATTCAAGACTAACTGCTCATTTAAAATGCAAAGGAAAAAAGATCTTCATCAAAGTGTGATGAAAATCATGAGGTGAGCTGTCATGTTTTTATTTCCTCCTAGGAGGCTTTTTCTGGCTCTTATAATGAGATATCTGCTTATTTATGTCACATGTGTTAATTTGACTGGACTTCTATAGTGCTTATTTAAGTCAGGAGACATGAACAAAGCAGTTTATACTATATTCAGTCATTCACCCATTCAATGACACACTGATAGTGGCGAGCTACATTTTAGCCACAGCTGTTCTGGGGCTTGCTGACAGAAGCGAGGCTGCCGTACGCTGGCGCCACCGGGGCCCTCTGACCATCATTAATTAGCTTTTTATTGCATAACCAAACTTAAAATGATGTTTTGCGTTTGATTTCAGGCAGCGGGAAGTTCATGGCGACAGTGTTCCACACAGTGGCCCCTTCACCATTACAGAGGAGAGCAAACAGGAAATGGTAAAATATGACACACACTGATATGAGAGGGATGTTTTAGGGAAGATCTGCTATTTAAACCAACAGAGGGAAATTGGTGCCTTAGCAGAGGTGCAGGCTTTTAATTTTTAAAATCATTTTTTTTTAAGTATAATTTTTATAACATAAAAAAGTAAAAAGTTTAAACCAATTTTATTTTTCAGTTGTTTAATTGCTCAACAACGATGACATTTTTCCTGATCCTCTGTTTAGGATTTTACTAAACAACACTAATGAGATATTACCCTTGTAGGCTCTGCTGAAAACTTCAAATCATATGTACTAACATACCCACTAAAAAAAAACAAAAAAAACAAATTAGATGTTTTTTTTTTCTTAGAAAAGTTTAGTGCATAAATATGACAGAGTATTAGGGCCAGGTTACAGAACTTTTTTCTTTCTATTT
This sequence comes from Cyprinodon tularosa, assembly GCF_016077235.1. Lineage (NCBI taxonomy): Eukaryota > Metazoa > Chordata > Actinopteri > Cyprinodontiformes > Cyprinodontidae > Cyprinodon > Cyprinodon tularosa. The sequence goes on from NW_024038669.1 coordinate 1,970,848, forward strand.
CGAGAATAAAGTCATAACATTAGGAGAATAAAGATGTAAAATTACGAGAATAAAGTTGTCAAATTACAAGAATAAAGTCGTAAAATTATGAGAAAAAAGTCGTCAAATTTTAAGGATATATTTTTGAAATTAGGAGAGTAAAGTCGTAATATTACGAGAAAAAAGTCACAACGAGAATAGTCATAAAATTAATGAAGTCGTAATAGAGATATAAAGAGAATAAAGTCCTAAAATTACGGGGAAAAAAAGTTGTATTTTATGACAACTACAAGAAGCACTTTCTTCCCTAAAATTAAGAATATCAAGCATTATTTCTCGTAACTTTATGACTTTATTCTCGAAATAGAAGAAAAAAAATCTCGAGCCTGTCCTTAATACTCCATCGTACATAATGATGCAGTTTTTGATGGAAAACAACAAAATTTATAGAAGTGAAAGTGATGCTCACCAAAAATAACCACTGTAAAAAGTTTAATACATTATATAAGCTGCTTGTAGAATAGTATAGATTAAAACATGGGCGTAGGTTTGCATAGGGACCATAGGGACATGCCCCTACCAATAATTCTATTTGAATAACATGTTTATAGTTTACAATACAGTGTGGTTGCAGCAGCCGATTCTTTTCTCACAACTTGTATATTGAAGTTAATATTTAAAATGCTTAGTATCAGTTCCTCTTATAGTCCCCAGGCCCATGTAAATGAACTGTTTTTCTTCCTTACAATAATTCTATTTGCAGTCCCTTAAATATGTTATTTTGCTTTGTTTTACAATTCAGAGAATATTCGCATATCAGATAAAAATAACAAGCGTTTACGTCTGCTCTGTTTACCTCTGCACAATTCTATTTCTTCAAAAGAAAACATCGGATAAATACACATACAACAGACATATTTAGACTATATTTAGTTAAGAAGGCACGTATTTACCTTCACTGGTAAGTTAAAATGTAACCCTTTTCAAAGTGTTAAGTTGTCCCAATTTTACATTATTCTGAGCCACTGACGCTTCAAACATTGATAAAAAGCATCTTGTGTGTAGTGCTTATAAAATTTGTATAAATTTTGTTAAAAAATCCTGTTTTCTCTCTAAATGAAATGTGCCCTGATGCTCACGTCAAGCATAAAAAAACAGGAGCATGCATAATGCGTAGGACCAATGACATCAGATCAATTCAACTTAAGACCAATAGTGTCTCTACAAAGGTTGAGATCAAACCTACGCCATTGGAATAGAATACAATAGAAAATCCCTTTACTGTCCCACAATGGGGAAATTCTGGTGTTTAGAGCAGGTAAAAGATTATAGAAAAGATCAAACAAAAGTGGACCTTTAAACGTGTAAGAATAAAATAATAAAAGAATAGTCTTTCTTTCTCCAAATATAATTTGTATGGTTCTGTATTACCCTATTAGTTGCTAAATGTCTCTACTACTGAGAATATTTTTTTGTCTTATTAGATGTTCAAGCACTACATCCAGACAGGGATTGACATAATGAACGCAGCTCCTCTAACAGACTCCTTTTTGGAGGGACTTCATAATCAGCTCCCTCCCAAGCTGAGAATCCAGGCAAAGCTGAACCTGCTGGACAATGAAATCAGGGAGAAATACCTGAAGAACATCAGAACTGCAATCTGTATAAAGTTCCCTTTTTTCTTCATATTACTTCTGAATTTTACAAACGTTAGCTGATCCTCTGAGATCCATACTTTGTGGAATAAACTGAATAAAAGATCGGATACATTTTTGTATGTATCCTTGATTTTATTCTAAAGAATTATTATTTTTGATACTGATATCTGTTAACATTTTAATGTCTGCTCTCTTTGGCTGCAGTAACACAAGCACTCAGGGATCCTACTGAAAATGAGACGAGCAGCAAGAAGGAAAAACCATCTCACAGACTCGAGTAAGTCAACGAGGTTTATGTTACCTTTGGAAGATGCTGGTGAATATTCTCAGTCAGCCAGGTCAGAGTAATTCAAAAAAAGTTAAAAACAATCCACTGGACTTTGTTTCCAAGTTTGAAGATGTTTCGCTTCCATTTCAGGAAGCTTTTTCAATTCAAAATGTCAGAAATAGCGTTGAGTTCAAGGCTTTATAGAGTGTACCAACAAAGCCTAACCGGACAAACGGCCCTGAGGAATGGTGGTCATTGGGCTTCTATGTACATTAACTGATCAAAGAACAAATGCTCACATTTGCATAAATAATGATATAAAAAAACATATTCAAAAAAGACTTTTAGAAGAAGTTCAGACACACTTGTAGGGACAAAACCGTTTAGTGAGATACAACATTAATTTACCATTCATTACGATTTGACAAAAAGTATTGACATTGACAAAAAAAAATAATACAAATTTACATTGAAATGAATAAAAATACAAAATAATAACTTTACTTTCTATTTGGAGTCACATTACAACTAAGTTTCCTCTATAGATCGTAAAACTCATTATCAAAAAGCAATCCTTTAAAATATACTATATAAATATATAAAGTGTAAAATATAATGTTATAATATGTTAATATAAAACTCTGTGTTTATCATATTAATATTTAATTGCAAAATATATAACTTTGTTTAGTCCTCGCAAGCCCAGCTGGTCTAAAACGTGACAGAAAACGGATGGATGGATGGATGGTGGATGGATGGATGGATGGATGGATGGATGGTGGATGGATGGATGGATGGATGGTGGATGGATGGATGGATGGATGGATGGATGGATGGATGGATGGATGGATGATGGATGGATGGATGGATGGATGGATGGATGGATGGATGGATGGTGAATGGATGGATGGATGGATGGATGGATGGATGGATGGATGGATACATTTATATATATTTAATCCAGATTAAGTTCAGTTAAATAGTTTTTAATCTGAGTTAATAAGTGTAATCTTACTGAAAGGTCATTTTGAAATATGTTTTTTTCTTTAATGGGTTTTGACAGATTATTGTCCTTTTAATCTGAACTTGTCTTACATGTGATTAAAATGAGATCTAAGGTGCCTCCTATTCATTCTGACAGCAGCTGTCTTAACTGTGGTCTGACTCAAGATGGCCGCCTTCTAGGCACCTCAGCCTCACTGCCAAATGAGGCATCTTCGTATATACTGTCTATGTTACTGACTGCACTCTGGGGAGGCGTGCTGATGACTTGAATCTCATCTTTTGGTGGAACAGAGTCGGTAATGATGATAGCATGGCTAATGTTAGCATCCTTCCAAGATTAAGCTGGACCAAAATCACGCTTTGTGATGAATGTATTTGAACAAAGAGCCCACATGAAAAAAAACCCTCCAGATTCTAAAGCAGGTTTTAACTGAAGCCCAAATGTACAAATGTTTCATTGAATGTTAGATTACTGGGGGATGACTCCTTTAAAGATGTTTTTTTTTACTTTGACTATGTAGAAATGTATCCATTCCTAACATCTGAACTGCTTCCTATTACATTTGAAGTAGTACAAGGCAAGGCAAGGCAAGGCAAGGCAAGGCAAATTTATTTGTATAGCACAATTCAGTACAAAGACAATGCAAAGTGCTTAACTTGATTAAAATACAGGAAGATAAAACAGTATCAAAGCAAGTAGGAAAAAAAAAATAAAAAAAAAAATGCAGAAACAAAAAAGAATATTAAAAACAGTTGGACTAAAGAAAATATGTTTTAGTTGAACTGTTTAACTAGAACAGTCGAAGGCAATCCTAAACAAATGTGTTTTTAGTCTTGATTTAAAGGAACTCTTTCCGCACTTTTACAGTTTTCTGGAAGTTTGTTACAGATAAGTGGAGCATAGGAACTAAATGCTGCTTCTCCATGTTTAGTTCTGGTTCTAGGTATGCAGAGCAGGCTGGAGCCAGAAGACCTGAGTGGTCTGGAGGGTTGATACACTGATAGCAAGTCTGTGATGTATTTAGGTGCTAAGCCATTCAGAGATTTATAGACTAACAGAAGTATTTTAAAGTCTATTCTCTGAGATACAGGGAGCCAGTGTAAGGACTTTAGAACTGGGGTGATGTGCTCTATTTTCTTAGTCTTAGTGAGGACACGGGCAGCAGCGTTCTGGATCAGCTGCAGCTATATGATCCACTTTTTAGGCAGACCTGTGAAAACACCGTTGCAGTAATCAATTCGACTAAAAATAAACGCATGGATTAGTTTTTCTAGATCATGCTGAGACATTAGTCCTTTAATCCTGGAAATGTTCTTCAGGTGATAGAAAGCTGACCTTGTAATTGTCTTTAAATGCTTTTGGAGGTTCAAGAGAACATTAAAAGGCTGCTACTCTTCTTTCAGACTAGAAGTCCTGCCCAAGCCGTGGAACGGATCATTTGTCCAGGCCAGAAAGAGGATGAGTCAAAATCTTCACTGCATCAGCTGGTTTCTGCAGCAAATTATGCTTCTGTGGCATGAATCTTACAAGTATGTTACAACAGAAATGTATAAAAGGATTTATGAAATTATCTGCAACACAAAAAAAACAACTTCTTCTGTAAATTAACTCAATGGCGCAAGATGAAGAGATATTCTTGACTCTGGTCCCATCAATGCAATCAACTGGTTTTCCTTAGATAGAAAACTTTGTATCAATTTGTCTGTATTATCTTGTTAAACTGTAAAGTGCCTTGAGATGACATGTGTTGTGAATTTGGCGCTATATAAATAAACTGAATTGAATTGAATTAGCCCTAAGGATGCCACATCCTCTGCTGATCATGGCACAAGACTCCATTTAACCAAACTTTAATGAAAACCTCCTTTCAGAGACGTTCGTCTGATTGATGTGGCGATTTTCCACGGCAGAGAGAAGTGCTTTGAGCTTTCTGAGTTTCAGCAGATTATCACCGAACAGATGGCGCTCCATAAAAACGTCCTCCTCGATACGTAAGCATCCAATGTTTGACAAAACGTATAATAACTGGGAGAAAACAAAAAAATAAACATCATATCATATTTATAGAATACAGCCTATTTAAAGTGTTCATCTCTTGTATAGAAAATCGTTGCTGCTTACTCTGAAATTATTCAACGTAAAATCAGTTATGTCTCTTTTTTATGGTTTCTTTCATGAATGGTTGTTTATTCTGCATTTCTCCCCAGATCCTACTTTGCTTTAACAGGTCAGCATGTCTCATGCATATTTTAATCAATTTATCTGTTTTCTGTTTTAGTTGGTTTCTTGATGTGAAGTACATTTTCGATGAGGGTGGCTTGCCCTGCCAGCTGCCTTCACTCATAAAGACGGGTCAACTGGAGTCTTTCTTCAACTGTGCAGCAACTCTGATGACTCTGCAGCTGCAGAAACTTACTCTCAGCTCACTGAGCGACTACACAAGTCTCATTTCTAAGGATATGGTAGGAGGGCGGGTTTAATGTGAAACAATGGACCAAACTGGAGTGATGGATGTTGTTTTCATTTTGGTTTTATTTGATTGGATCTTCCTTTCTATCGATCAGCACTCAGACAGATCCAGAAAGACGTCAGGCTTTGTTGTACATCTGATCTTAGAGGACTCTGACATCAAGTTTGAGCCAGACTTCAGGGAGTATGAGGAGGCCCTTATTGCTGGGTTTGAGCTCATGCTGAGGACCACCAGTGATATGCCACGGATAGAAACCAAACTCTTTGTGGATTGGGTAAGAATAAAACATTTAGCTGGTTCATCTACACTGTTGGAATCCAATTCTGACGTTTTGAAACCCCCTTAATCCCGGTGGGCCCAGAACCTGCAGGTGTTTATCTATTCTAGGGCTGCAACTAACGATTATTTTAAAAATAGATGATTTTTTTCGATGAATCGATGAATCGGACAAAAAATATTTTTTATATTAACCTCTTTATTCCAAAATAAACATTTTAGACAGAACAAACAAGCACACAAGTACAGGTTGCTCATTATTTGTACTGGTGCAATATGAAAAATAAATGTTTGTGTTAAAACTACGCAAACTTACACGAGAAATGTAGCTGTACATCCACAAAATATTGGGTACTTTGTTTCATAAAGCGCAAAAAAAGACATTTTTGTTTTTAAAAGCCCATAAGGGGTTCAAACAATAGGTCCCCCCATTTCAACAAATGAGTTGTTTTTTTTTTACTAGAAGAGTTCTGCCTTTTAAGACAGGAAAGTATAGCAGTTAAAGTTGCTACTTGAGAAAATACTTCAACATAGAGATAAAAATAGAGTGATTCAAATTATAAATAGTATTTGGAATAAAAATGAGAGAACTAGGGGTGCTAAAAAACACATCCTCCAAAGACAGATATTTACATGGGAATGTAGCATATAATTAATTGACATATTACTGATCTTGCTGGATGTTATTCTGCTTTACTTCCATAAATTGCAGGATCTTCTTTACTTTATCTTTGCCAGAAGATTTAAACTTTAAAAGCCTTGCCCTCATAATTTGCAAGTTAATTTATTTATAAAGAAAAGATAAACGCTGCTTAAGCTAATTCAAATGAAATTAAAAGTAAAATAACTAGCCAACTGTATCACTGTCTTTAACCTACTAACAAGGTAAGGAAAGCATCAGACGAGCTACCTGAGAAACTAACGTTACGTTTCCCCACTTTAAAACGAAACAAACATGGTCGCTCACCCTGCTGATCAGCTCTCTTCACTGCCATCGAAGGCTCCATCGTGTTTTCTTTTCAGGTGCTGCATCATAACAGTGGTGCTTCCGTGCCATGTTCATTTGTTTTTACAAAAGTTGCATGTTACGACTTTTTTCGCTTCACAAAACGCAGGCTGTCTGGCGTTTGCGGTATCGGTCATTAGAAGAGTTGACGTTACTGCCTTTTGAAAACAGCCTTTGCTCACCTGCGGCGCTGGCTCGCTCTGCCGTATTTTTTTTTTCTTCCCACGTTTCAATCAAGTGGCAGTGATGACGACGGCGGCGGATGACGCATTAATCGCGCGACACAACTAATCGATGATGAAATTCGTTGCCAACGCTTTTAAAAGTCGATTTTTATCGATTTTATCGATTCGTTGTTGCAGCCCTAATCTATTTTTACTGTAGATATGGCCAAAACACAGTCACATGGTGTTTCATCTACATGCCTTTCAAATGGGGCTTTAAAATTTCTGAAACATGTTTCAAAATTATTTTTTCACAAGTACTTTTCCACCTTAAATGTGTGACTCTGCGGGAGTAATGCAACAGGAGGTATTCACTTTAAGCCACACCCCCTAATGGCCGGCATCTTTGGAAACTAGAGGCTCAGGCCTTTCCAACGAGGCGTTGGCTGTAATTGTGCGAAGATTCCAGGTGATATAACCGGCATGTGTTTCATAAGCTTGCACTGTTATTTTAATTTTCTATTTAGTTTGGGTATTATTGTGTGTTCAGTGATAACTTCCAATGAACATACGGCTAAATCTTAGAAGCAAAAGCTTTGCCTTATGCAGAATCTCTTCAATAATCTAAATCAGCATATTTGGCCAGTTTCCCTTTTATATGCTGATGAAGGTTCTCAGTCATCCAGGTCATAGAATGACTATGAATTTCCCTTTTATAAGTGGAAAAATGCATTTTTGCATAATTTGGCCTCTTTTGACATTGTGAAAATCAAATTTCCTGCCTAGCATATTCCCCACTAAAACCCTTATTCATTCTAAATTTGATTGAGTTATAGTCAAGATGTGAATCTATAACGTCTGAGGGTTTCAAATGGGCTTTCTTGGAGGAATCGAGGATTTTTTTTCTTCTTTTTTTCTTTGTTTAATCACCTATAAATCAGACATAGTGACACTTAAAATAGTGGTTTCACCTGAAAAATATTTCTCAATGCTTTTCTGTTATAAAAAACGCACGGTTGTATTTCCAATTTATAGTTTGGGAGATGTATTTGCTTTAATCATATGTAATTTCAGCCGGAATTTGCTCCTAAGACCCTCTGGGCTTAAGGGGTTAATTTCAGAATCTGCTGTTAGCTGTAAATAAAACATCACAGTTTAATTTTGTTTTGTTTTTTATTTTAATGATCCTCTCTGAATGAACTACTCTAAAACAAACCATTTTGATAAAATTAGGAGTTCTTGGGGACATTGTTTGAGTCAAGCCTGAGTTCTTCCCTATTTTTTCTTCCTCTCAGGAAGAATTTTTATTTGGCAAAGCTTTGAAGCCCATCATCCTTCCAGAGATCATACAAGCCCAGCAGGAGGAGGTACGCAGGGCTTTCTGGGCTGAGACAATACGACCCAAAGAGTACATCCACCAGTATGACCAGTATGCCATGCTGGTGACCGGGAAGGCAGAGGAGAAGGTGCAGCATTTCCTCAGTCAACAGAAACCCTTCCATGAGATCATGGAAGAGGCAATCTACTATCAGAAGCTTGCTAATGAGATTAAGTTCACATCATCCCCGGTAAGAACAGGAGCACTTTCACTCTGTAGGTTACAGCTGTATCTGTTTTCAGATATGTGTAGGACTTATCCACTATGTTCAACAAATGTACAAAACATACACTTGGGGTATGAGGGGGTGTCAAGGTGGTGTAAACTTAGATCAGAGGTCATGGAGTAGCGGAACAGGGTCCGTATACGGACCCACCTGCTGGCTAATCCGGATCCAACCTGATTTAAAACATTTTGAAATTACCGCATGTTTTCCAATGACAGTATCAAGCCCAATTCCCTAACCACTAGGCCACACTCCCCTACTAAAGGATGGTCAGATAGATTTACATAAAGACCTTTAAACTTTCATGATGATCTTAGATAAACTGAGGCTCAGATTTTTGGCCAGAGCTATGAACTATTAGCCTCGTGAGACCATCCTGATCTCGCAAGCTTTCAAGGTTTCACTCGCAGATCAGTCTGGAGACTCTCCGTTAAAGAAAATTTGGAGCCGTTCACCAAACGAACGTCCAATCAGCGTTGGCTTTGAGGCGGGTTGAGGTGTGACGCAACGAGAAGCGCGACAGTTCAGTCTAAAGAACATGGCGGCTTCAGCCGATGAAACTAGCGTTAGCGTGGCTATCGAGCAAGTTTTATCGGAATTACAGAGTATATCTTCACTGAAAGAAGAGAAAAACACTGCTCTGGAGGCTTTTCTCAGAGGAAAAGATGTGTTTGCTCTTCTCCCGACTGGTTTCAGCAAGAGTAGCCTGGCTTGTGGTTGTGTTTTCGTTGTCGCTCTGTTAGTGCATTATATGCTTCGTTGGTCTGATTGGTTTATTTGGCCCATCTATCACCAACATAGGCCAATCAGCTAACTAGTATTTTCGCCCCTTCCCAAAATTACTTCAACGGAAGGTTTCCAGATGAATATGCGAAGCAAATCCATCTGGCGGAGTCAGGTCAATGAACTATAGCTGTTGTATAACAGCACCATTTTATCATGTACTTTATTTATAGTCTGATTTTAATAAGTTGTTCACTATTCTTTGGTGTCATTTTTTCTGCCGATACCTGACTGTGCAGTATTGGCCGATACATATACCATACCGATACCATCTGTTTGAAATTGATGTGTGTGTATATATGAATAACTGCATTCTACTTGGATGTAAAATAATTGCCATCATGGCTTTATCAAGCTGCTGCCTACCTTTGTGAAGCAGGAAAAAGACTAATACAAAGTGAATCCAGTAGAACTTTTTATTGCCTACCTGGAATGGGTAATGATAGTTCAATAAACTTCTGGCTCTCAAAATGGTAATTTAGAACATTTTCTATTAAAGTACCATAAAAATGTAGAAAGTGTAAAAGCTGCGCAATTTCATTTTTTCTATGTTCTTTAAACCCTTGGAATAGAACGATTTAGTCTGATCGATGTGTGCTGATGTTCTGGACCTTAGGTAGTTCGGCTCAGCATGTTTGAGGTGCACTCCCACCGACTCCTCGGCTCTCTGGTCGAACGTGCTCAGGAGCTGAATCAGAAACTGACGACAAAGATGTTACAGGACCATCAGGGGATCAACAGAAGGTTCGTTGGTTTTGACTGTTAATATGAAAGTTGATTTTAGTAGACTTTAAACTAAGTTAAACATCCAGTTTGTAAAAGAAAGAAAACAAAACAGGAAATGGAGAATTAGAAGCAGTGATATTTCTGCTTCCAGCGCCGAGGTCCTTCCCACATTTCACTAGAATAAAGATCCTTTCTCATTCAAACAGGCTCTGCACTGATTTTGAGAAGATTTCAGAGAAGGCTCTGAGTCCCCCAGCTGATACTCTGACAATGACGGAGCTAAAGGTGATTTCTTCATATCGTTTGGTTCAGTTCATAAACAGCTGTTTCTCTATCTAAACGACAAACAGATATCCAATTGATAACAGTGTCCAGTGGGTAAATACGCCTCTGCCTTTTAAAAAAAGAGAAACAAAATCGTGGTAAAAAGTAAAAAGTCCAGGTAGTGAGTAGTAGAAACAATCACTCAGTAAAAAAAGGTACTTTAAAGACCTAAAATCATCAAACTAGAGCTGAAAGGAACGTTTATATCTTTGGTGTCTGGTTTTAGGGAGCATGTATCTCCATTAGGGTGATGAGTTTTTGAATTTTTTTCTAAAAAATAATTTCCTGTAGCACGAATGAATGAACTTTTGCCTATTAATGACTATAAATTATGTTTATTCCATTGAAATATTATAAGGGGTCACACACAACCCGCTTTTAAAAAAAAATCACTATTACTGTCAACGGGACTAAATATGTTAGGCCTAAGGAAGTATTCACAAACACTACCAAATGCACAAACAATACCTTAAACACTTTTTATTTGTTCTTTTGGGCAGCTGTGATATGATTGTTTGAAATGATAATGAGTTTGAAATGAGAACAGTTTTGACGTGCATTAAAATTTTGAGAATTTTGTTCCGCGCTGAAAATTTTGATGAACAATCTGCAGTTCTGAATAAATGGTCTCAAGAGCTTGATAACTCACTGGAAAAAAATGAATCTCTAATCACCATTGCATGAGGAAACCAGTGCGATCAAACTTATGAGTCCTGCCAAAACAAGGACAACCTCCCACTGAGATTCATCCTGTCCAATGAAATTAGCATTGCCGATTGACTTCCTTGTGTGTTTTCTAACCCTATTTAATGTTATACATGTGACTCTTAAAGGTGCAGTAGGAGATCTTTTCTGACACCTTTTTTACCATGTGGTAAAGATTCAAGATATCCACACAGCCGCTTAGCAAGCAGTGAAATAAAAGGTCTGGCAGTGAAACTAAAATAAATGGTCCCCGCTACAGTGAGAAATCAATGAATAACCCCAACCATTCACAAAAGACTGCCCGTTGTACACGACTGCTTCCATGACACGTCAAACATGGTCGTCTGCCTGTCCTGCTTACCCTGACACATGAACGAATTGACCCCACCAATGGTCGTGTAGCACGCCATGACTGGAAGCTAGCTGCTGTTATGCTTCGTTCACACCTATGGTGACCAGATTTGGGTTTCTGAAAAGATGAGACTTTTTTGGGGGGGTTGCTGGGACCGCTGACCGGACCGCACCGGGCATTGGGACCGAACCTTGAGCTCTGGGGCTGCTCCGGGAGCCCCGGCGGCCGGGGACGGAGTGACCGAACCCGACCCGGTGACGGTATGCTTCGCCCCCGCCTGGGTTCGGTCGCTCTGTCCCCAACCCTGACCAGCCCCGGAACTCACGGCTCAGTTTTGCTGCACTGTAGTCAAGCAAAACCCCGGAAAATCTTTTTATACTCTCAAGTTGTATAGTCTCTTCGTTTTGTAATTTTGTTTTCTTTCTGCTTATGTGAGCTGCTATATTCAATATCTACATAAAGGAATTGTGATTCTGATGCTTAATAATGATTTAATGTTCTCCTGGTTCCTGTGCATCTCTGTGCAGAGCTCCATTAAGAAGATTTGGGCCACAGAGATACCTCTTCTGGGTCAGCGGCTGGCTGACTCCAAAAGACTGCTGTGTTCTCTGTCAGACATTGCGACTCTTTCGCCGGAGCACAAGCAGCTCCACAACCAAACCGTACACTGGTTCCAGCATATGCCGTCAATATTAGAGCAACACCAGCAGATCGTTGAAGAGAAGACGGAGTGTTTCCAGGTTGCTCTCAAGGTCGGTGGTTCGCCTGTGACTCCTTACTGTTTGCAGCTGAGGAACAATCTGAGGTTAAGGTGATTTACTAAGCTGTTGTTTGCTGGGAAATAAAAACATGCCTTTGTAATTGAAACATTGCAGGCAGAACGGGTGGAATTCACAAAGAAACTGGAAAGCTACAGCTTGGAGATTGAGACGTTTCTTGGTTACGATTACCTGTTGGATCTCAACGAGTATTTGACGCATGCAAGGGACCTTAATGCAAGGCTGGAATTGGACAGAGAGAAGGTAAAGTCTGAGCTCACTGTGTGAAACCATGCAGGTCTTACAGTAATAGCCATTCAAAATGTCCCTACTTTCCTTGATGGGTCCTTGGCTGGTTCTTGGCTGGTCCTTGGCTGGTTCTTGGCTGGTCCTTGGCTGGTCCTTGGCTGGCGCTGATGAAGGTTCTCAGTCATCCAGGTCATAGTCATTCCGTAAAAATTCAAAAAATATCCACTGGACTTGGTTTTCAAGATTTGAAGACGTTTCGCCACCTCTCCAGGAAGCTTTCTCAATTCAAATGTCTGGATTCCTTTTTTAAACAATTCCTTTTTTAAACAATCTTTAAACAATCCATCTTTGTTCTAAAATATTCTTTCTGTCATGATTTGTGGACATTAAGATCTAAAGAGATGCATCATCTCCTGGTCAGACCCTGTAATTCAGTGAAAGAGGGGAGTCAGAGTAAAAAAATAAGCTTGACCAGGAGAAGGAGGGGTCACTCCAGTGGCTGGAAGTTGGCTGCCATTCGGATGGGAAGGGACATTTCGAATGCATTTACACAGTGTTTTTATTACAGCACTTCTACCACCAGAGGGCAGCATTGGATCTAAAATAACTTTTTTATCATTGGAGATATCTTAGATTTTTTTTTTTTTATCTGTTTGTTATTGTTCTTTTCTGAGTTTACTGCTTTGCCTTTTTCATTTGTCCTGCCTGCAAAAGATTAACCAGTTTAATCTGGAGGAGGAGGCCTTCGGCTGGCCTGTGTCCCAGTATCCCCAGTGGACACAGACCCAGGAGAGGCTGACACCATTTCTACGCCTCTATGAGACAGCCTCTGACTTCTTGAGAAGCCATGAACAGTGGCTCCATGGGCCCCTCTCTGCTGTCAACCCAGATAAGGTACAGAAAGTGGAAAGAAGATTGCATCTTCATTATGATCAAAGCTGAACATCTAATATTGTCAGTTCTATTTATGTCGGTGCTGATCTTTTTTCTATATTATTTATGTATTTCTATATTTTTATATATTAATTTTATCCAATTCAGTTTATTTCTATAGCGCAATTCACAGCACATGTCATCTCAAGGCACTTTCCAGTTCACCAGATCATCCAGTCAGATTCATTCAAAGTTTTCCATCTAAGGAAAACTAGTTGATTCATTTCGACTCATTGACTCGAATGCAAACCCTCACATTAAGCATGGTTGTAGCGACAGTGGAGAGGAAAAACCAATATTATTTATATGATTTATATATTTTACTATCAGTTTTGAACAAATATGGTTTATTTCCAGTGTTTTTCCGGGTGGATCATCTAAATAAGTGGTCCTCCTAATACGGGGGAGTGGCGGCGTAGTGGTTAAGGCATAGAGCTTGGAATCCAGAGGTTCTGAGTTGTAGCCCCACACCCACAGACTGCCTCTGGATGCCTGAGCAAAGACCCTTACCACCCACACTGCTCCTTGGGCGCAGCAAAATGGGAGCCCACTGCTACCCAGGGGGATGGGTTAAATGCAGAGAGTTAATTTCGTTGCATTGTACTTGTGACAATGTAATGACAATGAAAAGCTGGAAGGAAAAAAAGATTATTAATTCTAATTGTTAATCATTCTGGTGAAATGTTTACGTACGGGTGAAAGTGGTGTTGGATGTAGGAGTTTGCCCTGAAATCGAAGGGTTGACGGTTCAAGCCCCGACTCCGACTTTCAGCGTCGTTGTGTCCTTGGGCAAGACACTTCCCCTGCATTGTCTACTGATGATGGTCAGAGGGCCTGGTGGCCCCAGTGTACGGCAGCCCCGCTTCTGTCAGTGAGCCCCAGGGCAGCTGTGGCTACAATGTAGCTTGCCACCATCAGTGTGTGAGTGAATTGGTGAATGAATGTAATGTAAAGCACTTTGGTGCTATATAAGTACATGCCATTTACATGCCCATCCCCATTTTCCGAGTCTTGCGAGTCTGACATAGTAGAAAAATTGCAAATCTCCTTTTGGAAAGTAAACTTGTAGGAGCGATGCAAACAGAAACTTTTAAACAGAGCGTGCACGAGGAGAAAGGGACTCATGCAAGATCTTGCACGTGTTTAATAGCCGTTCCCTCTCTGGAAAGGGTACAAGGTTGTGCATGTACATTTTCTTTTTAAAGTGGAGAGGGCGGTCTCTTTTTATGAATTTGCAACAACCCTATGTTACTGCTTTAAACATTTAGTTGTCTTTCACAAATTTAGTCATTTAGATTATGGCTGTCAGCAGAGTTATTAATCATCATCCAAATAAGTGTGTGTGTGTTCGTTCGGATGCTACTAAAAGAAGATAAACCGTTGCATAAAATAAACGCAAAAGACCACGTGTTAAGAATACAATGGTATCTTTATTAGCTACAATTACACAGTATTATTATTTCTAATAGCAGCACAGGTACTAAACATTACTATAAAAAAGCAAAAACAAACAAATGAAAGGGGAAAGGGGTTTAAGAGTCGGTTCAAAGTCTGAGGAATGTTCAGGTTTCAGGGCTTTATGCACGGAAAGTGTTCTTTAAAACAGTAGCAGATAAATATGAATAAACCCTGATGCAGAGATGTTTACTGCATTCAAAACAGTGAAGTTTTATTTGGTTTTTATATTGAAAAATGAATAATGACTCAGGAATGGATTAAACTGTGATTAGGCTGAAAGAGAAATGGGTTAGCTTAGCTGGTCCCAGGGGGTCTGGTCCGGACGGGTCCAGCTGAAACAAAGGAACGATAGCTGGGAGCTAACAATGCTAGCCATTCAGTATGTTCAGTAAGAACTAGCATTCAGTTAAACTCATTAAAACCATCAGCAGTTAAACCAGAAAGCTTATTTCAAATCAAACACAACTATCTTGGCTCTGCTTCTTTAAGTCACTTTATGATCCAGTTTGCATTGATTTGTTCTCATAAACATCTGCAGAAATATTAACTCTGCAAAATGCTCACATATAAAGTGATGTCAGGAGGTTAAATTGGTGGCTGGACTGCAGCCTGAGTCCTGCTGTGGTAATGAAACAATCTAAAAGTAAGTAATGATGTTGTAGAATAGATCTATTTGTCCTGAATTTCATCAGGTGGATTAGATGAGCTGCCAATTGAACCAAGATCATAATAATTTTATATTATGCACTTGATACAAGATGGTGGAGTTTTTTCTTTTCTTATTTCAATTGTAAATCATATTATCACTTTGGCAAATTGTACTTCGCTGCTCAAGTTAAGGGAAAATACACTTATTTCAAGAAAAAATTACTTACTTTGATTTAAACTTTTGCTGGGAGGAAGTTAAGTCAAAAAATGCACAGATTAAACCAGAGAAAGAGTCCATCACAACAATTAATACCTGGCATCAACATTGATTTATTTGAGCTGTTTGGGGTCTGAAAATGGCATTTTTGTTGTTTTTGCAACCCTTTTTACTGGTAAATACTACAAACAAGATGTTTTTTTTTTATTTGGAATGTGGTGAAAATCTAGACAACAAGTATAAAAGTTATTAGAAGAAAAGTGACACAATGCACCATGATGGGCGGATAGACGGACGGACGGATTGCCATGGCTCAAACAGAAACATTCCTCCCTCCCACCATGCGCCACTGTCTTTGTTAAAGCTTTGATTAGGAAACTGCTCACCTAAGCAACCATTTCTTGTTCCTCCCAGCAGCAGCAGCACCATAGCAAGCATTAAATACAGCAGAGCAGCCAGCACTGGCTCATCAGTGTACTAAAAACCTGCTGAAACCTGAGGAAACCAGTCAGAGAATGAATTAGAATAGAAAAGAAACCAGTGGATCATCCCACAGCTCTGTTTGCTCCGGTTCTTTTAAAAAAATATGTTCTCTGTCAAGTTAGCTGGATTTATTCATATATTTTCTTTATTCATTTCTAGTTCCCCCAATTGCATGCAAATATATTGGTCATGCTTTTTTTTTTTCCAAATGTGACCATAAAATAAACCAAGCTACTTTCAGGCAAAAATCTCAATCAAAAAATTAAATATCTGACATGGTTCAACTTTTGCATTTTTCAAATGTTTCTCTAATGTTTTTCCATATAATATTTAAGATATAAATACACTGCAAAAAATGAAATCTCAATAAGTCATTTTTGTTCTTAACATAAGTGCATTTTTTCTTGAATTGAGGAGGTAAGTGAGACGTGACGCTAACTCAACCACAGAAAATGAAAGTAATAAACTCACCAATGAGTTAGTGTTAGCTTGCATGACCGGCTCCGTCATGCTGGTTTTCCTTCCGTATGAGTGCCACCAGCGTCACGTCACGTGACTAAGAAAACATAACGGGATTGGCTGGGTGTTGGACGCCACAATCCATCGCTAATGTCTGTGACCTGAAGTAACCCTTCCCTTTTTACACTGAATTTAGACGCCGAATTTAAGACAGTGAAATAGAGCCAGTTGAATCTCAGGAGGCTGAAAATATTGAGTTTGAATTTTGAAAGATTGAAATTTTTTATATGCAGATTTTTTTAACACTGAAAAATTTAACAGAAAAATAAGTATTGAAAATGTAATCACTTTGAAATAGTAATGTGAATTTTTAGCTTGAAGAGAAAATAAATGAAATTTCAACTGTGTAGAAATAATGACAATGATTTTTTTTTTTAGGTCAAAAATGTGTTCTGAATATATTTTAACACTGAAACAGTAAGTACAGACATACATTTAAATTTCAGTGGCATTTTTAATTCAAATCCCAGCGACATAGATTTACTTCCATACTCTTTGCCAATGGAATAAGACAATTTACACTTAAAAGAAAGAAAAAGTAACTGCATTGTCTTATTTCAAGTGAATATTATCTAATTTTCTTATTTGAAGAGTAAACATACTCACTACATTGGCAGATCATCTGATTTACCTACTCAAACTAATGCTAAATATACTTAATTTAAGAAGTTTTTACTTCGTTCTAGATCGTTTTTACAGTGTAGCAAATATTCCTTGTCATACTCGCATAAAAATCTCTCAACAATACTACAATTTATTATTATTATGAATCTGAACTTAAAGTCTTGTGTCTAAAGGATCATTTTACTTTAAATCCCATATCTTGTGCCATCCATTTACAGTTACAGTAACGTGGTACCAGGTTAAAATACAATCCTTTTCATGCTTTAGATATAAATCATTTTAATAGGAATAAGGAAAATATAGTTCTGCATCTGCAGGTGGAAGCTGACATTGAAAACCACTGGCGGACTTTATACAAGCTGGAGAAAAGCTTCAGTGAGGCGCCCAATGCCCTGAGGATAGCCACCGCTGTGAAGGCTAAAGTGGAGGGCTTTAAGGAGCTCGTTCCCATGGTGCAGGTAAAGATCAGGAGTCTAATAAAACCCTATCCTGATGTTCTTGTTCACTAATAGTTTAAAATCACTGTTGTTGGGAATATCTGGGGTTTGTAGGTGTTGTGCAACCCAGGCCTGCGCACGCGCCACTGGGACGCCATGTCCGAGCTGGTTGGGTTTCCTCTGCACCCCATCAATGAGAAGACATGCGTGGCTCAGTACCTGGACAGGGGGCTGGAGACACATCTGAGCAGCTTTAACAGCATCAGCGAGTTGGCCAGCAAGGAGCACTCTCTGGAGAAAGCCCTGGAGAAGATGTACAGCGAGTGGCGTGACATGAAGTTCAGCCTGATGGCGCATCGAGAAACAGGGACCTTCATCCTGTCCTCTGTGGAGGAGGTCCAGCTGCTAATGGATGATCAAACTGTGAAAACACAAACCATGAAGGGCTCGCCTTTCAACAAGCCTTTTGAGGAGAAGATACGGTGAGAAACAAAAAGGGTTTTCAAAGGTTTTGGTTACCGTTCTATGATCTGCCAGTACGGCTTCTGAGCAGGATGAATCTGGTGCAGAGCTTTGGGTTTCATGTTACTGCTGCTTTCTGTTTGTTTTTTCAGAGAGTGGGAGGCCAAGCTGCTGCTCCTGCAGGAGATCCTGGACGAGTGGTTAAAGATGCAGACCAACTGGCTCTGCCTGGAGCCCATCTTTAGCTCCCCAGACATCATGGGGCAGATGCCAGAGGAGGGACTCAGCTTCAAAACCGTGGATAAAACATGGAGGGAGTTAATGAGGCAGGTTTCCCAGGTAAGAGGCAAATCTTTGACAGCATCAGCTGTAAGGTCTCTTTCCTTGTTTCAACAGTTACAACGTGTGTGTGTGTGTGTTAGAACGTGTGTATTTTTCCAATAAAAAGGTAAGATGTTACCTCAATGACCTTGTCACTGAGGTTAAGGTAAACGGTGGATGGATACACTGCAGAAAAAAAATCTAAAAATGAGTAAAATGTGTTAAATTAAATGTATTTACCCTTAATGAGAGCTGGTAAATAAGACGATGCCAATGGAATGAGCAGTTTTACAGTTAAAGGTATACTATGCAACCGGTGTTGATTTTCCAGCGAGGCTCCCCCCAGAGGGCGAAAGTAAAAGCGGACTGTCGTAAATATGCTCAGCTGTTCTCCTGGTTTCTCCGTCAAGCCAGGCGCGGTTGTTTTAAGCTTAGCAGACAGGCGAACGCAACAAATGACTAACACAGTGAAAGTATGAACATGCACACAGAGAGAGAGAGAAACCATTCCAATGTTACTTATAATCGCATCAGCAGAAACGCGAGGTCCGCGTCAGCCTTGCAGCCTTCTTTTTCTTTTAGCTCTCACCATTCGGAAAAAGCTTGCCCGATGTTCACCCATGTACGACTCCTCTCTCTGTCCAGAACCCTTTTCCTCTTTCTTGCCTGCTCCGACATGGGCTTTCGCTGTTTTCACGCTGGTTCCGCCATGATAACTGCACAAATATCGCCACTGTGCTAGCAACTGAGGGTGTGTAGCAGTTCTTGCCGTAAAGCAAGACCGACTCTCGCGATGCACGAGACTTCTAAGCCTGTGGGTGCGGGCCGAGGGCTCCTGCAATTACAAATAAGGTATTTCCCCTACAGACCACCAGGGCGGCCGAGAAAACCTTTGTTCGACCTGAAATGACTCATTTAATCATCCAAAACGTTATGGAACACATTAATTAACTGAAAAATGTTGCATAGTATGCCTTTAAAATAAGTATAAAATACTTATAAGAGACTGCAGTTTTTTTTTTCTTGTTTTAAATTTAAATGCCCTTATTCCATTGGCAAAGTGTATCACTTGCCTGCTTAATTCAAGAAAAAATTATGTTATTTAAAAAAAAAATTGACTAACTTAGATTTAATTTCTTGACAGTGTAGATTGATGTCAGTGCTGCATTCTACTAACAGACGAGTGCAGATGTTGCTACATCCAAAGACAAGATAATATCAATGATCAAATAGGTGGTAATAGGGTTTGATGGGAAGAACAGTGAACCAATGAACATTCAGGGGAAAAAGGGAGGAATTAAAGAAAAGCGTGACCCTGTGGTAAAGGAAAAAACAAAAGAGTCAGAAATGTTGTAGAGATAACCTCAAAGTGTTTCCAGAGGGTAATTGGTACCGTCAGTAGACCGGAAATGAGACACATCAGTTTAAAGGCTCCGTCCTCCAGAGAGCTCAGGACGACTGCTCTGATAGAAATGATAGAATCTGTCTGAACAGGGCAGAGGTGTTTCAGGAGCACATAGAAAATGAGGTCATAGAGGGCCGGAGAGCCGGAGAGCCTACGCTGAGCCGTGCGTAGATGCTGTCAGTTCTGCTGTGAACTGGGTCCACTGGTGTTTCAGCTTGGAGACACAAACACTGCAGCACAGCTCTCTACACTCCTCACTGCCTTCTAGCTTGGTAGAGTAATCACGTATAGTACCTATGAAGCAAATTGCTCCCAAGAGTATTACTAAACTGAAAGTAAAAATTACAGTAAAGTTGTCCTAAAAGTTGTCATTTTTTTTATTTTTGTGTTAATTTGATATAACTAATAACTACTCACCTCTGGGTACTCGGGCCGTTTGTTTCAGTTTGTTTTATTTAGAAATACATTTTTTGTTATTAATTATGTAAACCAGTATTCTGATCAACAATCTAAAACTCTCAGATGTTGTTTTTTGTGTTTATTTAAAGTTTTGGAGGCTTGAAATCATTTAAAGAAGGTCAGCTATTGTTAACCTGACTCCGCCAGATGGATTTGCTCCGCATATCCATCTGGAAACCTTCGGTTGAAGTGATTTTGGTAAGGGGCGAAAATACTGGTTAGCTGATTGGCCTATGTTTGTGATAGACGGGCCAAATAAACCAATCAGATCAACGAAGCATATGACGTACTAACAGCCAGGCTACTCTTGGCGAAACCAGTCGGGAGAAGAGCAAAAACATCTTTTCCTCTGAGAAAAGCCTCCAGAGCAGTGTTTTGCTCTTCTTTCAGTGAAGAAATACTCTGTAATTCCGATAAAACTTGCTCGATAGCCACGCTAACGCTAGTTTCATCGTCTGCAGCCGCCATGTTCTTTAGACTGAACTGTTGCGCTTCTCGTTGCGTCACACCTCAACCCGCCTCAAAGCCAACGCTGATTGGACGTTCGTATGGTGAACGGCTCCAAATTTTCTTTAACGGAGAGTCTCCAGACTGATTAGCGAGTGAAACCTTGAAAGCTTGCGAGATCAGGATGGTCTCACGAGGCTAAGTTATTGTTAGGGCTGTTAAGTTTCCCTAACTTTAACCTATAAAAAATGGAAACAAAGACAGCGTAAGATTTTTCCTGAAATGCTTTGCAAAGAGGAGTCCAGAGTTAAACCATCAATCTCTGCATCTCCGCTTGGCTCAACACTTGCCGGGCTTTTTATTGAGCAGTCAACACATTACAACAGCAGGCGTTAGTTTCGATTACGCAGTCTCTTAGACATAGCAGGAACTTTTAAGACAGGGAACTTGCCTGGTTTCAGTATACACTCTACACAAGGTGTCGGGGTTATGACTTTTCACTTTTCTGCTTCTCAAATGAAAAACAGGAAAGCATTCTTGCAAAACATTTGACTGTCTTATGACCTTCATACACTATTTCCAACGATGAGAGTAACACATAGAAAAACAAATGATTGAGAGCAATATAAAATGAATAAAATGATAAAAACAACATATTTTCCATCTCCATCTCCATGTCTGTCTGAGTTCAGCCATGAAGAACATCCAAACATCAATTTCTTTTTCAACTGTTATTATCTCTTCCGCCTCTAGAAGGTGCTCAAGATTCACTGACTTTTGTCTCCATCAGAGCTTTCAGTTATTCTTCATTTTAGAAAAAAGTCATTTTTATTTAATTATCGTCGGTTTCTTTTATTGTTTGACTCCTGATCTCCTGGGTGCACGTTTATAAACAGGTTTTAAAAGCTTTATTTCGATCAATCTGCTTCATTTATCTCTGCTTTACACAATCTTTCTGTCTCTTTCTGATTCCTTTTACATCTCAGGGTGTAGAAAATAAATATTTTAAATTTTTACTAAGTCCTGCATAGCAACAGTATCAGAGCAGTTTAACTTATTTAAATGCTCTGACTGCTAAGCTCTCATAAGGATGTGTCCGGTATAAATCTACGGCTTCCATAGCTGTTCAAATGTTTTTACCTTAGCATTTTACTCTACTCCATCAGCTGCACATTTTCTGCCTTCCACTAAAGCCATCTGTTCGGTGCATAAAAACTACATTATCACACATAATAATACCATGTTATCCATTCAGTGTGCTCCTGAATAGCTCCCGCCGGCTCAGTGAATATAAAATTAGACCTATTATTGCATTGTCCTCTCAGAGAATGGCCCAAAATCATAAGCCTGATGAGATTTATGAAAAGACAGAATCATACTTTATCAATCAAACACACTTTGCTGGAATAATCGTCTGGCTTCTGAAACTCAATCAAACCAGACTTTTTGTCTGTGCGTCATCTGCTGTGTGTTTTCGACTGAGCTGGACGGCTTCATTTAGCCTCTAAAACATCCGTCTCTTGAAGTAATTTGTGTCTGATTTAAAACAAAAACCTTATTTTCAGTGGTTTCATTCTGTCTTCTTTTTAAAGCCAGACGTATTGTTATATTTTGAGTCCCTCTTTTACTCACTTAAGAGAGAGACAGTCTTCAATCAAGTAAAAGTAAGAATTAATTACAGTGTAATTTAGCTCAATCTGCTGCAGAGGAACTTCAACTCATTTAAATGTGTTTTCATTAAAAGGAAACAGCGCTGACAGAGAGACTGGGAGATAGATTTCAGTTTCTGCATCTGTTTCCTACATTTTGCTTCTTTCTTTAATATATATCATTCATTCCAGCAGCCAATATCAGGCTTTTATCTATTAATAGAATACCCAACTTATTTAATCAGGTCACTTATTTTCTGCACAATCTTTAAAATTAGATTCCCTTTTAAATAAATTATTTAATCCCCATGGTGTAATAGTTATAGATGTGATTCTAGTGCAGGGAATTAGAGTTTAGCACCCAAGTTAAATCTTTAAACCATTTGGTGAAACATTCAGCACGAAGTAGGGAGAAACCGCAGTTTCTTTGAGCTGAGCTCTAAAGGACATAGTGTGAAGCATATTTTAATGTGTATGTTTTATAGACAGTTGTAGGTGGTTGTTTTATTTTTCAGAATAAGACTTATAAATTTGAGCTATAAGGCTTATAAGAAGGACAGACCTCTCTAAAGCTGGGCTCTTATTTCCTGAGAGGAAAGAATAAAAGCTTCTCTTCAATAAGGAGGGAATGTTGATCGGCTGCTCAGCTTATCAACAGTGTTCAAGACAGGTTTAACAATGCTAAGCATGCGCTAAAATTGGGAAGGGAACAGACAGATGGAGAATAATCTTTCTTAATAATGCCTACACTATATTGCCAAAAGTATTTGCTCACCTGCCTTGACTCACATATGAGCTTAAGTGACATCCCGTTCCTAATCCATGGGGTTCAATATGACATCGGTCCACCCTTTGCAGCTAGAACAGCTTCAACTCTTCTGGGAAGGCTGTCCACAAGGTTTAGGAGTGTGTTTATGGGAATTTTTGACCATTCTTCCAGAAGCGCATTTGTGAGGTTGCACACTGATGTTGGACGAGAAGGCCTGGCTCTCAGTCTCCGCTCTAATTCATCCCAAAGGTGTTCTATCGGGTTGAGGTCAGGACTCTGTGCAGGCCAGTCAAGTTCATCCACACCAGACTCTGTCATCCATGTCTTTATGGACCTTGCTTTGTGCACTGGTGCACAGTCATGTTGGAAGAGGAAGGGGCCAGCTCCAAACTGTTCCCACAAAGTTGGGAGCATGGAATTGTCCAAAATGTCTTGGTATGCTGAAGCATTCAGAGTTCCTTTCACTGGAACTAAGGGGCCAAGCCCAGCTCCTGAAAAACAACCCCACACCATAATCCCCCCTCCACCAAACTTTACACTTGGCACAATGCAGTCAGACAAGTACCGTTCTCCTGGCAACCGCCAAACCCAGACCCGTCCATCAGATTGCCAGATGGAGAAGCGCGATTCGTCACTCCAGAGAACGCGTCTCCACTGCTCTAGAGTCCAGTGGCGGCGTGCTTTACACCACCGCATCCGACGCTTTGCATTGCACTTGGTGATGTATGGCTTGGATGCAGCTGCTCGACCATGGAAACCCATTCCATGAAGCTCTCTGCGCACTGTTCTTGAGCTAATCTGAAGGCCACATTAAGTTTGGAGGTCTGTAGTGATTGACTCTGCAGAAAGTTGGCGACCTCTTCGCACTATGCGCGTCAGCATCCGCTGACCCCGCTCCGTCAGTTTACGTGGCCTACCACTTCGTGGCTGAGTTGCTGTCGTTCCCAAACACTTCCATTTTCTTATAATACAGCTGACAGTTGACTGTGGAATATTTAGGAGCGAGGAAATTTCACGACTGGATTTGTTGCACAGGTGGCATCCTATCACAGTTCCACGCTGGAATTCACTGAGCTCCTGAGAGCGACCCATTCTTTCACAAATGTTTGTAAAAACAGTCTGCATGCCTAGGTGCTTGAATTTATACACCTGTGGCCATGGAAGTGATTGGAACACCTGATTCCAATAATTTGGATGGGTGAGCAAATACTTTTGGCAATATAGTGTACAAGGCTGATCCCTGACATAAAGGTACTGATTGTGGAAGCATATTTTTCCTTGGCCTATTTGTAAGATAAAATATTTTGAGTGTGCCTTTCCTCTATGGAGGATAAAAAGTGCCAAAATTAAATAAATAAATACAGCATTAAATAAATAATTAAATGTGTCAATAATTAATTAAAT
The DNA here is from genome assembly GCF_016077235.1 of Cyprinodon tularosa. NCBI lineage: Eukaryota > Metazoa > Chordata > Actinopteri > Cyprinodontiformes > Cyprinodontidae > Cyprinodon > Cyprinodon tularosa. The sequence continues at coordinate 1,995,411 of NW_024038669.1, forward strand.
GTGGAATTAAATAAACAAATGTGTCATTCATTAATTAAAACCACGTCACTAATATAAAGTGCCACAATTAAATAAATAAATACAGCGATAAACACTGCATGAAAAGTGGGATTTTCGTCAATATGCGGCACTGTAGATCGTCGTGGAACTTCAGGTTAGCGGCAGTTTACGACAATTTGCAGGCTTCGCCGAAAACTCCCGTAAATTGTCAGAAATTGACGTGGACTTTCTAAGGCAGTGTTCCCCCCATGCCTCCCCCCCATGGAATTCTAGGGGAGGCTTTAACATGTAAATGAACATGCTGTGAGCTATACAAATGCAAATCAGGGTTGCAGGGGGGGTTTTACTCCAAGTGATATTTTTCTAAAAGGTAAGAAAATCTCTGATACAAAGAGATCAGGCTCAGTATAGCCTCTTACATTTTAGCTTGAATTGATTTATTTAATTAAAGTATAGAGACCAAAACAGATCTTTAGCTGACAGAGCAATACATTTAGAGCAGTAATTATAAAAAAAAAAAAATTGCATTTAAGATAAAAAATAAAATGTTGTCTGTCAATATGCTCAATTCACAATTACTTAAGTGGAAAAGTTTCAAGAAATGAGTCTGAGATGATTCACTTTATAACATGGCGCATTATCCTGTTGGAAGTAGCCATCAGAAGATTGGTACACTGTGGTCATAAGGTCCGGCCAGGTCAAGGTCCGCAATTGCAATCGCACCAAACAGGAAAAAGAACATCGACAAATTCCGGTTCGTCAAATTAAAATATAGCAGCAACAGATCGGTGACCAGAAATTATAGCACAATTCTTATATATTAAAAAAAAAAAACTAACACTGTTTATTTAAATGATTGGATCCAAACTATTGGTTATTCACCAACGAGGAAGCAGATTTCTCACCTCCATCAAAATATTTATTTTATACCGAGGGACTTAAACTTTAATCAAATCCATTCAAAAGAAACTTCTTATTACAGGAATGAAAAGAGATGTTTGGGAGAAGAGAACAAGTTCATTTAAAAAAAGCAGTTTTGAATTATCCTTATCCACGTTACAAAAATATATATATATATATTTGGGCAGAAACTGAACATATGCTGGATGATGGTGGGATTTTTTTAATATGTCATATTAAATTAAGCGCTCACAGGGTTCATACAGGAATGAGTGACTCTAATTTAATGCTATTTGAAATGATTTTAATGCCATCAACAAGAACCATGTACACAAGTTATTAGTGTACATGAAATATGAAGGAGCTGCAAGCAGAGTTCCATGACTCCTGTATGTATGTAAACACACACACACACATATATACGTATATATATATCCTCTAGCTTTTTCTCCGCCTGGAGCGATATAATATATCTGACGAAATTGTTTTTATAAGAATTTTTTATTAAAGAATTATAAATACTTCGATAAACATATTTAAATAATTTTTGTGCCAATTAAGGCCTTGATTTAAAAAAAAATTAATGATTTTTTAATTATTTTTATTGATCCGCGGAAACCCTGGTTCATCTCGCGCATGCTCTTTACGATTTCCAAGAAACTCAGAGCGTAGCTAATTGTCATTTTTACATGGGTTCCATCTCATATAGGAGTAATAGGAAATGAATTGGCAGACAGATATGCAAAACAAGCTTCAAAAAACAGTTGCATTGAGATACTGATTCCATTTAGTAAAGAGGAGATAAAATCTATTATAAAACAAAAGGTTAAGGAAAGATGGCAGAAGCAGTGGGAGGAGGAAAAAACTGGTAGATGGCTTTATAGCATTCAAAGGAAAGTTGGGGTAATGAGGGGATCAGGAAGAAGTAGAAAAGAAGATAATATCATATCCAGGTTACGTTTTGGTCATACAGGTTTAAACAGTACATTATTTATAATGGGAAGACATCCATCAGGAAATTGTGAATTTTGTTTTCAAGAAGAGACAGTAGAACATGTTTTGTTGTTTTGTCCAAAGTACTCTGAGGAGAGAAGGAAATTAGAATATCGACTTCTAAAGAATAAGTTACAATTAAAAATATCAGATATGTTGGGATATTGCTCGATTCTGAATATTTACGTCATTTATTAAGATTTCTTAAGAAAACTAAACTGATAGAAAGGATTTAGTTTTTTTTTTTTTTTTTTTTTAGTTGCGTCCTGATCCACACTCCTTACCAGTAGGTGGCGGTAATGCACACCAATAAGTTGCTTGTCAACCGCCATTAAACAAGAAGAAAGAAAGAAATAAACAGAGCGTAGCGGTCTGGTGCCACATCGGAGGATGTATGCTTTGCTTTGTGCAGGCGGTCTGGAGCGTCTGGATTTCGGGGTAAAACTCCTCTTGGACGCGATGGCGACTCTGCATCGAACAAGACGAACTCAAAGAAGAGATGCTAGCGGTAAATATATGTTCGATTACTGCCTGCTAGGCTAAAAGCAGCCTAGCCTAAGCTACGGCTAATAGCAGCCTAGCCTAAAGCTACTGCTAATAGTAGCCTTGCAAGAACAAGCTTTATTAAAGTGTATTTTTTGTGATTCACAGGAAGCAGTACGCCGTCTTCACAACTCGGAGACTAATTGCAGGCGCTATGAACCGGAGCAAGGGTAAGATTTAAAGAATATGCTTTCATTCTGCGGTAAAAGGAAATGGATACGGATGGATACCGATCATAGCTGTACATTTTGTTTTCACAGACTACTGTCGCCTCACAATGAGGCGGTGACCTCCTATTTGCTCGGAGCCATATCAGCAAGTCCAGATTTGCACGATGTTGATAAAGACGACATTGTGTGTAAGTGACTTGTTTAAATGTTTTCTCCTTCCTTGTTACTGTGACTTGCGTTTGATTTTTTATTCATATCACTCTCATTTAATTGTTTTCCAGCTGCCTGTAAGATGTATTTTCAGACGGTACGCAGGAGCTTCAGATATACGCAGCCAGCCAACACGCTGCGTGCGGAGGCTATCTGCTCGGAGTCGGGCCAGAAGAAAGAGGGTAAGACTTTATTTGGTGACTATTTTTCAGGTGCATTGATAGATGTGTTGTGTCCATACGCAGTGCGCTGATTCATTGTTTTTTTTTTCAGCTGGTGAAAGCGAGGCAGAGTGTGCTAGCAGATGAGGAAGTGGAACTCTGGAAGTCCGCCTTCGTCGGCGGTGTCTCTGGATGGATTGTACGGTCGCCGCCATTTCGTAGGCTGGATCTCACTGAACTCTGTGTTAAGCTGCAGTCCCGGTTAGAAGCGATGCCGAAGTACAGGGCCGCACACAGTAGGCGTCTGCAAATCGGACCTGCCTCGGAGGGAATGCTGCCAGTTACCTCCAACCCCGAGGAAGCAAACGGACCGTTCACGGACTTTTAATTTTTAGAAACGCATGTGTTTGGATACGCGTTGTATATAGTTGTGTGTGTTTTAATATACCTCTTTCTTTGCATAAACAGCTTCCTGGCAAATGTTCATTTCCTGTATAAATTTATTCATGTCCTTGATGGTAGCATAATAATTGTGTAGTAGTGTAGGATAACATAAATACACACCATATGAATGAATAAATATATGAATGAATATATATATATATATATATATATATGAATAAATATATATATGTAAATTTATATGTAAATATATATATATGCCAACCAATCACGAGCGACTTTACTTGTTTAAAAAGAAGTGGTTCCGTCCAATACTCAGTAAGAAAATTAAAGCCTGGCGTGGCCACGTGTGGTTTTGCTGCCAATCACGAGCAATTTCACTTGTTTGAGAATAGTGTTTTCAGCCAATACTGAGTAGGTTATTCAAGCCAGACCTGGCCAGCCGCGCGGGTTTGCTGCATTCATATTCTAATTAGGGCCATTAGTACAGCTGATCGCTCTCCACATACGTCAGAGTCCGTTTCCGACAATTTGTGGCACGACAAACGCGGACAAGCACGGGTTGCAAATTGTCGGAAACTGACGAAAATCAGGCAGATCTGCGGGAGTTTACGGGGACGAAAATCTCACTTTTCATGCAGTGAAACAATGAATTAAATGTGTAATTCATTAAATAAATAAGGAATTAATTATATAAATGTGTCATTAATTTAATAAAATATGTCTTCATTTTATAAAAAAAATATACATAATTATTTCAGTGTGCATTTAATTATTTCATGGTCCTGTGTCGCAGTGCATCGAAACCATTAAAATAATCTGTCAAACTCACCCATCAAAGTTAGGGGGCGGGGTTAACACGAATCGAGTCTCTGGCTTTGTTCGAAAACCTAGGACGGGTCCTCCAAGGACGCGGTCTACCTAGACTGGATCCTTCGAAGTCCTTGAAAATAAGAAGACCGGAAGAGTTTAGGCTGTGAATTCGACCAGGTCTACCCTTCGGCGGGTTTTACCGCCGTATGCTCTGTTGCTTAGCAACCGTAAACGTTGACACACAACGCAGGAAAAGAATGAATACAGAAGTTTTCAAAACTGTTTATTTATTTCTTTTTTATTGTGAAGTGAACAAAGACTACACTGACAAGAATCCAGCGTGGAATAAATGTTCCAACAGCCGGGAGCAGGAACAAATAAAATCAGATATAATGATAGAAACCTTAGTCAGTTAAATAACCTGCTGCTGTCATTCTGCACATCTCTGATGTTGCTGCTATTTTCAAATATCCATTACTGTACAAATGTCCATAGCTGCATATTGGTTATTAATTCCCCAGTTTTATATTGTTAAAACGCTTTAAAGTATTTTATTGTTTATGTTTTAACTCTTCCCTATTATGTTATTCTTATACATTTTTCTAAGGTCAACATTTGTGTGACCATTTTCAATAATCTTTCTGCTGCTGTAAATTTGCCCATTGTGGGACAATAAAGGGATTTTCTATTCTATAAAAGGGTTAGAAAGATATAAGTAAATCTAAACAATGTATTTATAAAAATATATCTGCAAAATCTCTAATATTCAACAACAAAAAATACGTAGTTAAGCATATTGTGCGAAACAGCAATAAAAAGATAAAAATCCTATCAGATTTATATTCCCCACCCTGCAGATATATTAGAATCTGTCCTTAAATTCCAGCCAAACCCATTTACACAGTAACAGATTAAAACCTTTAGATAAACCAAACATTACCGCCACATATCTGACTCTATAACCATTAAAACAACTATTTTTCATTAATCTCAGACGGAACTATTAAATGACTTGTATTATATTAAACTGAACTTCCAATTTTCACCACTGTTCGGCGCCAAGTAACCTTTACTCTGATCACAGCTTGCTTGGTCTCGCAATGAATCCTGGGATATCCAAGAATACCGAGGATACATCAGACCCGTCCTTCAAATCGGGCAAAAAGAAGGACGCATTTTAAGGCCGCATAATGAGGACTCTTGGAATCCGACCAGACCTCGGCGCCGCGCTATGACGTAATCGGCCTTCGAATCCGGTCTTCTAAGGATGCGTCCTAGGTTTTCGAACAGAGCCTCTGTAATCGATTTGCTTCGCCTTAATGTAAAGGGTGACCAATCAGGTGTTAGATAACCGGCCCCTAACTTTGATGGGTGAGTTTGACAGATTCTTATATATATTTTTTTTTTTAATAAAATGAAGACGTATTTTATTAAATTAATGACACATTTATATATTTACTTCCTTATTTATGTAATGAATTACACATTTAATTAATTGTTTATCGCTGTATTTATTTATTTAATTGTGGCACTTTATATTAGTGACGTAGTTTTAATTAATGAATGACACATTTATTTATTTAATTCACATTTAATTATTTATTTAATGCTGTATTTATTTATTTAATTTTGGCACTTTTTATCCTCTCTACTTCCCTGGGGGAAGTGTGTGTATTTTAGTAAAGTGGAAATGTTTGTATTTAAACCTTATTTCTTGCAAGATATGCACCTCCACCTCAGCTTCCTAACTGCACATGGTCATTTTGCAAGTCTGTTATCAAAATAGTTTATATCACTTTACGACCCAGGTGGGACTTGAACCCACAATCCCCAGCTCCGGAGGCTGATGCCTTATCCATTAGGCCACTGGGCCTGTAGTCATGATGATCTACCATAGAAAACTGATCATACAATGAGTTTGCACATCTAATAATTTCTTGTTTATTCATAATTCTGCTTGATCATTGTTCTATCTGTTGTAGGACAGGCATGTTTTAGCTGTGATGGTGATTGACAAGGTGCTGGAGAAGCTAAAAAGGTCCAACCAAATCCTGGAACGTATACACAAAGGGCTTAATAACTACCTGGAGAAGAAACGTCTCTATTTCCCTCGATTTTTCTTCCTCTCCAATGAAGAACTTCTGGAGATCCTCTCAGAGACCAAAGACCCCACAAGGTAATCTGCTGTAGGATGCATGCATCTAATGTCACCAGTTTTAGTGTGAATATGGATGAATCATGCGTGAGGCTGTAGAGGCTGTTGAGATTTTAAGTTATGACGGTGAAAGACCAAATTCCAGAAATGGTCCTTGAACAGTCTATTTATATTAATTTTATATTAGTTAATCTATTTTTATTTATTTATTTATTTTTGAACACGGCTTTATGTGTTCGCTTTTAAGCCTACTTCCAGATGTCAAACGGGCGATGAATGAGGGCTTATCATTGCACCAAGCAGATGCTGTTAACTAAAGGGCAGATAGGTCCAGATTTGTTTGAACAATATTCTGCCCCTAATAAATAACATCATAATCTAAAAAGAAGTTTTCTGTATTTAGTTTATTTATTTCTTATGTATTTTTTCTGGGGAAGAGCTGAAGTGTGACAAAAAAAGTAAAAACAGGATTGAGAGGTGAGAGGAGGAAATGGAAATAGATTTTCGCAGCCCTGTAAAGAAGCTGCTCTTTCTCCACAATGGTCCCCCATAAGTTCTCTACAGTAATCCATGCTTATCTTATTTCACAGGGGCATTCCATTTAGTAGATTGTGATTCCAAACAAAAGTTGTTTTAACCTTTCATACTCTCCCTGCCATTTCAATTTTCTCTCCGCAGTCCTTCAATCGCTCTGGGACTGCCTGGAATTTTTCATTATATTTATGCAGATACATTGATAAACACGGCCAGCAGCCCTGCCATGTGCTATTCTTCACCACTATTGGTGCTTATGTCACGCACAGATGGTGGTTAATAATACAAAGACAGTACTGGCTGTAGGTTTCAATGAAACCCATTGGTTCAGTCATTTAAAAAGAAGAGAAACCTGTCGTATTCGATTTGTATTGTCCTCATATACAGTAAAAAGCTAACAGAATTCATTGAAGGTCTGCAAAATAGTCTGTTTGCACATTATTTCACTACCAAGACACTCTTCTCTAACCTCTTACACCCTAAGGGGGTATAAATAAATTTCTGCCTGACAAAAACACACAAAAGTAAATAACTTATAGCCTCAAAGCTATTAGATTTAAGAAGAAACTTTTGGTATGTCTGTAAAGGTAAGATGTCATAGAATGGTTTTCTGGTGTCAGCACCATTGTAGCTTTGACCCTGCCTGAAATATTAGGGACAAAATACAAAATATTTTGCATTTTTTGAACCTCGCCAAAATTTTCTTTGAAATAAACATAGCAAAACACTACCAAAATATTATTTATAGCACAAAAAAGTAGTACAGACTTTCAAATCTAAATGTTGTGTAAAAATATACAAAATGTGGACTCAATCAGATGAATCATATTTATTTTAGAATGGTATTAGTGAGAAATTTCTTAGGCGGAGAGGCCATTTTGGCACATTTATCCATAAATGTCACCAACCTGTGCCAAATATGTTTTTTACATCAATACTGGGGGTTTGGTAAAATTACGAGGTCATGTAGCAGCTGGACCCGCCGGTGGGTCTGTAGGGTTCAAGGGGCTAACACGTTTTCACAGCTCTTTTTGCAGCACTCTCTGGAAGTTTTCTATTTGTTGTGATGTCTTCTTTTCTTAATGTGCTGTGAAATGCCGGAACAGTTTGCTTCCAGGTATAAGAAAATTATGTTTAGTTTTGGGGAATCTGTTATTTTTGGCATAACTGCGTACATTTTTAGTTAACTGCAGGGCAATGGTTTTTGGTACTGATGCCTCCCAGTTAGTGCCAATAGCCACTTTGCAAAAATAGACAGAGAGAGTTCTTGCAGCATTATATTTTGGGAAAGTGTTTTTACTCATACATTATATGCAGTGCCTGCAAAAAATGGCAATGTTCTGAGATATGAACGACTTTGGTTCTTATTCTATTCAGTTCAGTTTATTTATATAGCGCCATTTCACAACACATGTCACCTCAAAGCACTTTACAGTTCACCAGATTATGAAGTATGAAATGTCCTAACCTAGCCTAGTGAGACCATCCTGATCTCGCAAGCTTTTAAGGTTTCACTCGCTAATCAGTCTGGAGACTCTCCGTTAAAGAAAATTTGGAGCCGTTCACCAAACGAATTTCCAATCATTGTTGGCTTTGAGGCGGGTTGAGGTGTGACGCAACGAGAAGCGCGACAGTTCAGTCTAAAGAACATGGCGGCTTCAGCCGATGAAACTAGCGTTAGCGTGGCTATCGAGCAAGTTTTATCGGAATTACAGAGTATTTCTTCACTGAAAGAAGAGAAAAACACTGCTCTGGAGGCTTTTCTCAGAGGAAAAGATGTTTTTGCTCTTCTCCCGACTGGTTTCGGCAAGAGTAGCCTGGCTTGTGGTTGTGTTTTCGTCGTCGCTCTGTTAGTACGTCATATGCTTCGTTGATCTGATTGGTTTATTTGGCCCGTCTATCACCAACATAGGCCAATCAGCTAACCAGTATTTTCACCCCTTCCCAAAATTACTTCAACGGAAGGTTTCCAGATGGATATGCGGAGCAAATCCATCTGGCGGAGTCAGGTTAGTCCTAACCAGCACTTCTTTTTCTTGCAACCCTGGAAGAGAGACTCACTGTTCTTCTGGCTTGTACACTATATTATGAAAAGTGTTCGCTCACTTGCCTTGACTCAAAAGAGCATTAGTAACTCAAAGTTGGAAGCCTGGAATTGTCCAAAATGTCTTTGTAAATCTGAAGCATTTAGTGTTCCTTTCATTGGAATTAAGGGGCTAGGCCTCCTGAAGAACAACCCCTCACCATAACCCCCCCTCCACCAAACATTACACTTGGTACAATGGAGTCAGAGAAATACTGTTCTCCTGGCAAACCCAGACTTGTCCATCAGATTTCTAGATGGAGAGGAACGATTTGTCTCTCTAAAGAATGCTCCTTTAATGCTCCAGTCCAGTGGTGGTTTACTTTACACCACTACCACACTGCCCTTGGTGATGTAGTTTGGAGGTGCATAGTGATTGACTCTGCAGAAGGTTGGTGACCTCTTCCAGATGTGTGCACGGTACCGGCACCCCCTTTGGCCCAGTTGTTAAAGCACGCATGCTAAATTGCCCCCTTGAGATTCAAAACGGGGGCAAAGTGCCCCCCAACTAGCCTGGGTGCCATTCCGACCTTAATCCCGCCCTCAACGTTTGAGGTCGGGAAGTTCGGTCTGGCATTGCTCTGTAGTAGCGCGAGTATGCTCGCACAATATCTGGCGGGCCAATCAAATTGTCAGGGCGGGCTTTATACGATGATGGACAGATGATCAACAGTAACGTAATCAACCACGTCACCAAAGCGCGCTTGGGTGACAACAACAATGGCTGCCGCTGGAGAGTTTAGGTGTGTAGATTCTGCTATTAGGTCTGTTCTAGAAGATATCGACAGCAAATTAATTTTAAAAGAGGAACAGAGAAACGCGATCAAGGCTCATCTTCTTATTCTAGGCGTGCAACTGCACGCTTTGATTTTTGTTGACAACAACTATTCGTCGTTTAACATACATCACGCACTCCGTTGCTCTTATTGGTTGTAGATCTATCCAATTGAGTGCAGAGGCATTTATTTTCCTGGTTCATTCGAAACACGCCCCATAATCACAGCTCTATGGAGCAGTATCAGACTCATATTCTGACTAGAATTAAGTAGGACTACGTCAGGCTACCCCCCGACAGTGATGAGGACACAGTATACTGTATGTTCCTTTTTTTCCTTCACCCTTCAGCATCCTCCGACCCCGCTCCGTCAGTTTACATGGTCTACCTCTTTGTGGCTGGGATGCTGCCTTTCCCAAACATTTTCTATTTTCTTATGACATAGCTGACAGTTGACTCTGGAATATTTAGGAGCGAGAAAATTTTAGGACTGGATTTGTTGGACAGGTGGCATCCTATCAGAGTTCAACACTGGGATTTACTGAGCTTCTGTGAATGACTCATTCTTTTACAAATGTTTGTAATAGCCTGCACGTTTAGGGGCTTGATTTTATACACCTATGACCATGGAAGTGATTGGAACACTTGTTTACAATAATTAGGATCGGTGAGGAAATACTTTTGGCAATATAGTGTAAATACTGAAAAAACTGTCCATCTAACAAAGTCTTCCAATCTTAGAGCTAGTTTAAAATTCTCTTGAATCTGTGAGACTGACATAGTAATAAAGAGTAGATTCTGTCTGATTATTAAGCTTGTTTTGAGAAATTTCTACTCAAAAACAAAAGTAATATTCTTCCAGTGCAGTAAGATAATTACACTTGGTTGGGCTTTTTGTTTTAAGACTATATACCATGATTTTAAGAAGTATTAAAATCATTAGATATATTCAAAAAACAAAAGTCTTACCATCTAGGGTTTGTGTGTTTGTTGATCTCAAAACAAGATCAAAAAGACTTTTTTAGATACATATGAGATTGAAAAACTTTTTTTAAAATACCAGATGGGGGTTAAACTGCAAAAAATAAACAAGAAAATAAAAAACTCTTGAAATAAACTTATTTGCAAACGATTTGAGTAGATATTTAAAAGCACGTCAACTGAATAAAGCTTTGATCTTAGAATAAGAAAAAGTTTTCATTATCTTATGTAAATTGCAGGCGACAAAGTTGTCTTATTTGCGATGAGAAAAGTACTAATTCCCTTGTCAGATAGTTTTACCTGCTCAAGAATGTTTACGGTACTTTAGTTTTATGCTGTTTTTTTATGGAAGCAAATCGTTACCATTTTTCAAATGAAAAAGCATTTTCAGAAAGTCTTTTTCATTTTAAGAATGTGGCTGCATTGTTTGACTCATAAATTAAATTAATAATCAATAATCCTGTTTGCATTTAAATTTTCTTCTTCAACACTGCTCATCCTTTTACTTAATTAAAAAGAAAAAGACATTTGAGATTTATTTTTCAAAATGCACCCCAGCAAATACATACCAAAATTCAATTTGAAATGTAAAATTTGAAAATGAAAAAGCATTTCCAGAAATACTTTTTCATTTTAAGAACGTGGCTGCATTGTTTGACCCATAAATGAAATTAGTAATCAATCCTCCTATTTGCATTTTCATTTTCTTCTTTAACACTGCATATTTTATGCCATAATTAAAGAGAAAACACAGTGGACATTGCTTTTTCGTTTCTGGAAATGCTTTTTCATTTTCAAATTTTACATTTCAAATTGAATCTCACTTTCACAATATAAAACATGCATGTTTTAAATTGGCTTTTAACTCTAAAGGAAATTGACCTCCATTCTGAGGGTGTGTTGTTTCACTGGAAAAAATCTATATCTAGATAAGTAATTTTTTTCTTAAAATAAGTGAATTTGTTCTTGGATTGAGGAGTTAAAATAGACACTTTGCCAATGGAACAAGACAATTTACATTTAAAATAAGAAAACACAATTGCATTGTCTTATTTCAAGCCTGTTATCTAATTATCTTATCTTAGAGTTAAAATACTCATTCCATTGGCAGACTATCTCATTTTCCTACTCAAATTAAGGGTAAATACACTTAATTTAAGAACTTTTTACTTATTTCCAGTGTTGCATGGCTGTGTGTATCTGAACTGATTACCTGTTCTGGTTGTACTCCTCCTCCGACCGATTGACTGCTGGATTTAGATTTATCCTTTTCGTTTCTCCCGACCAGAGTGCAGCCTCATCTGAAGAAGTGCTTCGAAGGCATTGCAAGTGTGGTGTTCACTGACACACTGGGTATCAGCCATATGAAGAGCAGTGAAGGTGAAACAGTGCAGCTCCTGAACATCATCTCCACCTCCAAAACCAGGGGTCAGGTGGAGAAATGGCTTCTTGAACTGGAGAATAGCATGGCTGTGTCCTTAAAAAAGGTGCTGTGTGAAACTTGTTTTCTACTGCCATCAATGGTCTTACATTATTCTTAGAGTATTATGTAGAACACTTTTTTTAAAATCTTTTGTGGACTTTACTGATTAATTAGAGCCTTAAAGTTAAAATCTTCACCATGAGGCCTTAAAAAGGCTAAGTCAGAAAATAAATCTGCTGCAATGCTCCATTGCAGGTAATCAAAGATGCAATCAAGGCCTACCCAGATGAGGAGAGGAGGAACTGGGTCCGCGCCTGGCCGGGCCAGACTGTGCTGTGTGTCTCACAGGTCTACTGGACCAAGGATATCCATGAGGCTCTTGGTTCAGGACCAAAGGTGTTCTGTTCTTTTTCTGTTCTTTAACTGTCAAGACTTGCAGTTTATCAGCCTAACCTGTTTACACCATCGTCAAGCAGATCTACAGCTATAAATGTATTATATTATATAGCGATTATTTAATCTCAAGGCACTACATGACAATTAAGCTGAATTATATTTCTGAAATACAAATAATCAAACACAGTGTTGCCAGTTGAGAAATATAGGATTATCTTACTAGAGACATGAGATTATCATATTTTGGGGGAAATTATTGTACACTTGTCTTAGCCAAAATATTAGGTCTATTGATGCGTTATGGTCACTCTCATAGGCACTCACGGCTTCGTTGTGTCAGGATTGAGTGGATTCACCAGAAGCCCCACAGTTGCTTTAGGGTTATGTCTCCATAAACAATCCATAATGTCTCTGGAAAGTCTTCTCCTCTCTGGAAAACTCTTTCTCCTCACCCACCTCGGGCAGTCTCCCACCTTTTCCCTCTCCCCCGAGCTCAGGTCCTCTACCAGAGGCGTATTAGCTTGAGGGTTCTGCACATTATCTTTGCTTTTCCTACTGCACTTTTCTGGACCAAGGTGTCTGTATTTCCAGGTATCTGTTGTAGACCACTCCTCAAGTTTGGGGGTCACAGCCCCGAGGGCCCCAATGACCACCGGTACCACTGATGCCTTGACCTTCCATGTTTTCTCCAGTTCTTCTCTGAGCCCCTGGTATTTCTCTAGTTTCTCATATTCCTTTTTCCTGATGTTGCAGTCACTTAGTATTGCTGTGTCAACCACAATGGCTTTCCTTTGCCTTTTGTCCACCACCAAAATGTCCAGTTGGTTTTCCATTACCCTTTGTTTCAGTACCTTGAAGTCCTGCAGGATCTTGGCTTGGTCATTCTCTACCATCTTAGGAGGTGTTTCCCACTTTGATCTTTGGGGTTTCCAGCCTATACTCTACATAAATGTTCCTGTATACTATTCCAACCACTTGGTTATGGTGCTCTAAGTAAGCTTTCACTGCCAGCATCTTATGCCCTGCATTTATGTGCTGGATTGTCTCAGAGGCCTCTTTGCACAGTCTGCACCATATATATATATATATATATATATATATATATATATATATAAATATATATATATATATATATATATATATATATATATATATATATATATATATATATATATATATATAGACCATTCTCAAGTTATTTGCCCAGGCTGTTGATATTATTTGGCTAATGATCCTAGTATTGGTAACAGTAGTTGCCATGGTCACCAGCTGAAGTCTGTTTTTATCCTAGTCTGGATCTTTGTCATGCAGGATAAATGAGATGTTGAGCACAGACTAAAGTCATGTTTTTTTTACTCTAGAAGTTTAGATAAAGATGGAAGAGATTTCTTAAATTAAACTTTGTCTCCTGAGATGAAATGACTTCTGTTCAATATTTTTATGCTGTTCTCTGTATTAGGCCCTGGATGCCTACCTGGCACAGAACAACAGACAGATAGATGACATTGTGGCTCTGGTTCGTGGAAAGCTGTCCAAACAAAACCGGGGGACTCTTGGAGCTCTTGTGGTGCTGGACGTCCATGCCCGTGACGTTTTGGCCACATTGGTGCAAAAAGGCATCAGTGACGAAAATGACTTTGAGTGGCTGAGCCAGCTGCGCTACTACTGGGAGGTATGATACAGGGAAGTCAGCTACTGAGGTTTTTGGATCAGTGTGTTTTTTATTTCAGGGTTTATGCTCTGTGCAGGATGATAATTTGCACACAAAGATGATCAATGCTGGTTTACCTTATGGCTATGAATACCTGGGCAACACTCCAAGGCTGGTTATTACTCCCCTCACTGACCGCTGTTACCGGTAAAACCACTTCTTGAAAAATGTTTGACTGTTCTTTGCTGTGTTTAGCAAGATAACTTACTGTCCATTAAAAGCATTTCATGCCAGAGTATTGGAATAAACACCAGCATCACTTTTAATCATTTCAGTTCACTACTCTTGTATGCCTCTTTTTTTCAGTACTTTGTTTGGTGCCCTTCATCTCCATTTGGGAGGGGCCCCTGAGGGCCCAGCAGGCACAGGAAAAACGGAGACCACCAAAGACTTGGCCAAAGCAGTGGCCAAGCAGTGTGTGGTTTTTAACTGCTCAGATGGGCTGGACTACATAGCATTGGGCAAATTCTTTAAAGTGAGTACATTCTGTTCTTATATGGAATTTAATAAAGCCTCAGTGTCACAAGGAGAAGGGTTAAAACAGGAGCAAAATGTAGACAGGAATTCAGAACTGCTGAATGAATAATAAAGAATAAAAAGCAATCTTATTTGAAGAGCATCAAAAGGAGAACAGGGGACGGTGAAATGCTAATGCCATAAAGTTCACAGAACTCATGAATGGACTATGAATCTATTCTATCAATGTTTGAAGTAAATTGGGAGTGGTGGCCTAGGGATTAGAGCATAAAGCTTGGAATCCTGAAGTTATGAGTTCGAGCCCCACTCCCACTGACCCTTAACGCCACACTGCTCCCTGGGCGCCACATAATGGCAGCCAACTGTTCCCCAAGGGGGATGGGTTAAATGCAGAGAGTTCATTTCATTGCTCTGTACTTGTGACAGTGTATTGACAATTAACAAAGCTGGAAAAAGGTGGCAAGTTAAAAGAAACCACAAAACCTTAAACCGTATTGCAATCTTGACACTGAAGAACATTTAAAACCAAAAATCTGACATGTTTTACTTCTGACAGAGTGTTAAGGGGATGTGCACATGTTGCTGAATTTCTCGTTGGATATTAACTGAACAGACAGCTTTAACTAATAGCATCCTGCCAATGTAATTGTTACATGTTACTGTTAATTAAAGACGCTTATTATTTATTGAACAGTATGTAATAATTTCATATTTAAAGTACTTTCAGAGGTTTGTATTCTGAATGTGACCACACTTTCCTTTAAGAACTATATATAAACATGACTCACACTCCTTTTGTGCTGCACTGTTTAATTCTAAAGTTTTCCGATAAAATATCTCATCTGTTGATTCGTCCTACCTTAAAGCGCTGCTCAGAGGTGCTGGTCTCAGCCCCCATAAGTTAAATAAATAATGAAAAAAGATGGCTTTAGAGAAATGCAGACATTTTCTTTTTATGCTGGACTAAATCTTAATAAAGTGTGTGTGTGTTAACTCAGGGCCTTTTGTCCTGTGGAGCTTGGGCCTGCTTTGACGAGTTTAACCGCATCGACCTGGAGGTGCTGTCCGTGGTCGCCCAGCAGATTCTCACCATTCAGAGAGGTTTGTTCTCAACCTTTTGCTTTGCTTTCCTTATCAAGCTGAGGGAAACTGGCAGTGGACCAAAACAACAAGTTTTGGCAAAGCTTCACTCATAAAAAAGTGGGTTTTAATCTCTAAAGAAGGGCAACTGTAGGCAAAAGCATTTTGTGTAGTCTGGCCAAGAAAACTTCCTACAAAGCTTTGTTTCCAGCCGCCCAGCAGAGAGCTGAATGTGCTTTGGGTTATTAATGATTTCCTCGCAACATCTAAAAGGTGCATTAAATATGCCTCAGCCAAAGCTTAAAACTGCTGCTGCTTTTTAGAAATTCATGAATGTTTTTTCCAGTTAGAATTAGAATTCCTTAGGGGTTTGCTCTTTGTAAAAGTCTTAAATTATTACTTTTTTTCATTTTGGATTAAATCTAGATTTTAAAGAGCCAAACTCGTAACCTCCTAAAGTGAGTTAAAGAACATTTTTATACATATTTTGTAAGAATGGAAACATTCAACAAAGATTTTTGTAAGATTTTTTAAATAATTAAACATACTCATTACTTTATTGATTTCAGTAGCTCAGTGTAACAATTAAGGCTCATTATATAAATTAGTAACATGTGGGAAATGCAACATCTAAATTTAAAATATATAATTTAAAATATTATCAATTTTAATGAACATTTTTTTTTTTTGAATTTCAACTAATAGGTCTTAGTGTAAATCATCTGCCATTATAGTGATTATGACTGTAACACAGAATCTTAATTATTGTTCGGTGAAGGTTCGGTGTCACTGGGTTAAATGCAGTCCAGGGATAAAAATCTTGTCTCTTTATATTCATTGTTTTTAGTTTGCTGATGTCCTGAAATGTTTCAAATCATTAAATAAAGATAAAATATTTTTCAAATGATGATTGGAGCTTTTGCTGCATTTATCCAAGATAGCACAAATTGATAAAGATGGGAACAGGCCTTCACCTAAGAGCACATCCGCTCAAGAAATAATAGAAAACAAATTTGTTATTTTTTAATTCTCTCCAAGAGAGATTCACAGAGCCTCAATATGAAAATCGGGGTTCAGTTTTAGGCCAAACTGTGTTGATTAAAAACTGGATATACAGCTTTTAATGCTTTTTAAATATTACGACATGCATTTTATAACAAACCAAACTGAGCTTTATGGAACTTTAGAAGTGTCAAAAAAGTTGAAAAAAACAATCCACTGGACTTTGTTTCCTAGTTTGAAGATGTTTCGCTTCCCATCCAGGAAGCTTTTTTAATTAGAAATGTCAGAAGTAGCATTGAGTTTGAGGCATGTTCACATTTATATAATTTCAACCCAGCCTGCCAGTAAACATCAGATATGTATCTCAGAGTCCTAATCCAAGGATGCAGTGAAACTGCTTAAAATTTTAGCTTTCAAAAACCTTCAATGCAGCAATTGTGTTGCAGCCCCAACCCCTTTACAGGCAAACAGAAGACCTCGCCTGTTCAGCCAGGCCAACAATTCCCTTTAACATTCCCCCCTTTCAGAGACATAGACAGGTATCGGGCATTGCAGGCTAACAAAAGAAGCCAAATGACCCCCATTCCAGTGGTGGACCCGTTCTTACGTTTCAATTTGCATGTTTTCTAAACAAAAACAAGGCTTTGATGGGCTACTGTATAAAACCTCAAACTCAACACTATTTCTGACAGTTTGAAATGAAAAAGCTTCCTGGATGGGAAGCGAAACATCTTCAAATTTGGAAACAAAGTCCAGTGGATTGTTTTTTAACTTTTTGGAATGACTATGACCTGGATGACTGAGAATCTTCACCAGTAAATTTTGCTATGCCAATAAACTTGCCTTGCCTTGTCAGTATAGGCTAACTTCACACACGTTTGTCCAGGGATTGCTGGTCATACTAAAAAGCTGATCTTTGAGGGGACAGAACTGGAACTGGACCCCTCATGTGCTGTATTCATCACCATGAATCCTGGCTATGCTGGACGCTCAGAGCTGCCAGACAACCTCAAGGTACATCTCAGCTCCTGTCCAGATTTCAATTTGTTGAAAGGTGCTGTTAAGTTAAAGTATTTTGTTGTATTTCAGCATTAAAGTTTATTACATCAACTTATATTCTGAAGTTGTTGGATTGTGCTTCTGTGCTCCTATAACCCAACCCATATTTTCATACCAGGCTCTGTTCAGGACGGTGGCTATGATGGTGCCGGATTACGCCATGATTGCAGAGATCGTGCTTTACTCCTGTGGCTTTGTGACACCGCGGCCTCTATCAGTGAAAATCGTGGCAACATATCGCCTGTGTTCGGAGCAGCTGTCCTCACAGAGTCACTATGACTACGGCATGAGAGCCGTCAAATCTGTGCTGACCGCTGCAGGAAACCTGAAGGTTTGTTCAACAGTTCTAATCAAACTGATTTCTTATCACTCGGTCTTTTATCATTTTATTTCTCCCCGGATAAAAATCTGTGGCTGTTAGCAAATTATTCCCCAACAATTAGGCCTACCCTGTTTTAGCTTTATTATTTTTAAAAATTAATGCTTAAAAAGCAGAGGAAATACAAGCTCTTTATTTTTAATGCAGCTCTTAGACCCATCTCACTGTAGTTACAGCTTTTCTCAGATCATTTCAGGAATTTCTTCAAATTTTTCAGCTAATCTGAATTTTTCAGTGCAAATGAACTAATAACAAAATTTGATGCTTTTTATCCTCCAAGATGTTTCGGTTTCCTAGCAACTGAAAAATATCTCCTCTTTTCTGGGACTTGGAATTAGTCAGGTGTGATCCAAGAATAAACTTCTTTCATTCTGAGTGATGCTGCTGTTTATATGAGACACGTAATGCATCTCCTCCATGTAAGATTATCCTGATTATCTCATGTTAAATGCCTCCTTGTGCATCTCCTTTGACTCCCCCCACATCAAACCCCTTGTTTGTTGTACATATCTCCTTAATACTGTGGCCAAGCGGTGCAGAAGCTTTGATTTCACAGCAAATTTAAAAGTTCCTGCAAACTCCTAAGTTAGACGAGAAAACACAAAGTTGAGACCAAGAAACACATTTTTCATGAAGCTGTTGCTGAACTGGAAAGCTCCTTCAGTGACAGACTGCTGCACCTTAAATGCACCAGGGAGCGTTATCACAGATCCTTCCTCCCTGCAGCTGTAAGACATTATAACCACCACTGTTCACAACAACCTCAATAAGTTGTTGCAAATAATGTTGAATTTTGCGCAGTTTCTGTCTCAGTCAGTTACATAACATGCTGCGTTCATTTTTGCACATCTCTGGCGTTGCTGCTATTTTCAGATATACATTACCGTAAAAATGTCTACAGCCGTATAATAATGATTTATTCCTCAAATGCAGAGTATTTATTTTTGTAAAAACACTGTACAGTAAAGTATTTTTTTTAATGTTTTTTACTCTGTCACTTATTCTATTATTTTTATTTACTTTTAAGTTCCACCTTTGCCATAATTTTTTTCTGCTGTAACACCATGTGGGGCAGTAAAGGGGTTTTCTATTCCATCTAAACTCACTAAACAGATACAAAGGGAAAACAGTAGTGCTGCAGACCACAAGGGGGAGACGATCATCACCTCCTATATAACCAAAACACCGGCTGTATCAGAACGTCCGCCCTAACCTCTCAATCACTATATATAGCAGGGACTTTATAGTGAACTCAATTAACTGACCATTCAGACAGATGATCACTACTTTTGATCGCGTGACTCTGGCTCCATGCACGATGTCAGCGCCATTTTGTTCCTTCTTGACACCAAAACAAATGCTATGGTGCTTTACTCTTGCAAAGCATTCTGGGATACATCTGCTCATCTAGTGCACATGGATACACACTACTTTTCAACGTGCATTGTGGGAAATTTTGAGTCCACTTCTTTTTCATATTGCCCTGTATAACCCTATATAAATACTCTATATAAGGGTTAGGGTGGATGTTCAGAGACAGGTATAGATATTACTATGAATCAATATCTATGAACCAGACTCTTAATAAGGACGTATATGGGAGGTCTTCCATACAACATGTGGAGGTAATACAGGTATGCTAAGTCTGAACACTAATGTTCTAACACTACATGCTGTTATGTTTCTGCATAGCTGTGTGCATAAGAAGAATAAATAAATATATAGGGGTTAATCTCCAAAGGTTTAAAAAAAGCAGGAACAATGGGTTGTTATGTAGGCATCAAGGAAGAGAGCATTCCAATTTTGGCATTTTTGACACCCAAGAAGTGTTTTTTGTAAATGCACCATTTGGCTGTGTCACTTTAATTATGCAGCGCCAGTTTGCAGCTTTCCTTACCTTTCAATAGTTTTTGCTACTTGCAGAATTTTGACTTTGCATGTATTTTGCTCCATATCACTTATATCACATGTCTCTTCCAGATTACATGTGGACTCCAGTTAGATGCACCAGTTCTGTGTCAAACGCCCGGTTCATCTGACATGTTTTCTTGTTGCATATCTCTTAATGTAACAATGTCTACTTTGTGATACATGTCTATTCTTTGTTACAGACCTCTCTCTATTATGTCACACGCCTTTCTCATATAATACCTCTTTGCTTCCTCCCTCTTGTTTTTCTCCTTTCTCCTCCTGGTGGCCTCTTCCTCTGGATGTTTCTTCCCTGCAGTCGGCTTTTCCAGACGAGAACGAGGACACACTGTTGCTAAGATCCATCATCGATGTCAATCTGCCAAAGTTCCTGGCCCATGATCTGAAGCTTTTTGAGGTGTGTTGAGCTCACGTTCTCTTGATTAATGGAGCACTTCACTGTAGCTGATGTCAGTCCATGTTAATTCCTCCTGTTTCATCTTTAGTCTCTATGCACAAGGCCTATCTGTCATGATTTGGATCAAAACAGTTCCCTTTGCTTATTCATTATTTGTTTGCATACACCCCCAACCCTTTCATCTCAAGGTGAATGTGCAGTGCGTATACAGCACCCTTTTCTGGCGTTTCTCCCCATTAAATATGTTTAAATTGATTTTTTTTTTGTAGCAGTCAAAATAAGGGTTGTGTTAGATTATAGTTGTTTAGGCTGATTAGAGATTTGTAGGAACTTTTTCATGGTATTCCAAGGCCTCTTCTTCCACTATGATGTAGTAATACTACCAGATTATCTTAATCACAATTCTAAATCTAAGAGAAGATAGATTAGGTCATTGAAAAGGCAGATGATCTTAACAGCTGCTTCTGGCCTAAACCAGGCTTTATAGAGTCAAAATAATACTTGGAACCAAATTAAACTTTAGCAAAGAGGACTGAATTACAGTCCAGTTTCTACTCTAGCTGTGCCTATAGGAGGGAATTTTTGATTTTGGCCCACTCTTCCACACAGACCTTCTCTAGATCAGTCAGGTTTCTGGGCTGTTGCTGAGAAACATGGAGTTTGATCTCCTTCCAAAGATCTGGAGACTCGCTATGCCACGCCAGAACCTGGATATACTTCTTCCAGAGCCACTCCTTGGCTATCCTGGCTGTGTGCTTCAGGTCTTGTTGGAAGACCCAGCCTCGATCCATCTTCAATGCTCTAAACGAGAGAAGGAGGATTTTCCCCAAAATCTCACAATGCATGGCCTCGGTCATCCTACCATACAGTGCAGTTGCCCTGTCCCATGTACAGAAAAACAACCCTTAAGCATGATGCCACCAACCCCATGCATCACAATAGGGATGGTGTTCTTGAGATGGTACTCATCATTCTTTATCCGAACTTGGTTACTGGAATTATCACCAAAATGTTCTATTTTTGTTTCATCTGACCACATGACTCCTCTGGATCATCCAAATGGGCATTGGCAAATTTAAGACAGGCCTTGGCATGTGCTGGTTTAAGCAGGGGAAACTTCTGTGCCATACATGATTTCAAACCATGTGTTTTAGTGTATTACCAACAGTAACCTTGGAAACGGAGGTCTCAGCTCTTTTCAGGTCATTGACCAGCTCCTCCTGTGTAGTTCTGGGCTGATTTCTCATTGAGACCCCTTAAGGTGAGAGCTTCCATGGAGCCCCAGTCTGATGGAGATTGACAGTCATGTAATAGCTTCTTCCATTTTCAAATGATTGCTCCAACAGTGGACAGTTTTTCAACAAGATGCTTGGCAATTTCCCCATAGCATTTCCAGCCTTTTGGAGGTGTACAATTTTGTCTCTAGTGTCTTTGGACAGCTCTTTGTTCTTGGTCATGTCAGTAGTTGGATTCTTTTTTTTTTTTTAAGGCACTAGTGGCTCATTTTTTTTTTTTTATGGGCAGTAGGCTGACAGGAAAGGGGGTATGAGAGAGGGGGAGAGACATGCGGGGACCACAGGCCGGATTCGAACATGGGTTCGCCCACGTCGAGGACTAACGCTTCCATACATGGGTTGTGTGTGCTAACCACTGCGTCACCAAAGCATGCTCCAGTATTTGGATTCTTACCGATTGTGTGGGATGGATTGTGGTCTTTATGCAGCTAACAACCTCAAACAAGTGAATCTAATTTAGGATAAAAAATGGAGTGGAGGTGGACATTTTGAAGTAGGACTAGCAGGTCTTTGACGGTCAGAATTCTAGCTGATAAACAGGTGGTCTGGGTGAAATCGGTTCATGTGGGGTCTGCTGTGCTTGTCTGATGTTTGGAGATAACCCACTGTATGACTTAAGCCGGGCATGCACTGTGAGATATTTTCAATGGTAGCACGCATTTATAACTCAAACTGTACCACAAAACCACACGGTTTAAAAGTTCACAGGTCATGATGCATGTTCTCAACCGTACGACCTGACGCTCTGATGCGATCTACCTGCTCACACTGCATGTCTAAAAACCACCCGTCAGACTCACCGCTGAGAGATGGTGCTGGTCAAATTCATCAATCTGGAAGAAGAAGAAGGAACTCCTTTGTTTGTACACGCGCACTGTTCGAGGTTCTGGTAAATTGGCTCGTATTTCTAATTCAACAGCAGGATTTGTCCACGATCACCTCACGATGTTCGACTGAAATTCAAACATGTTTGATTTTCTCCTGACCTTATGGTTCCTGATCAGGAAGTGGTCATGAGAGGCTGATCGCCCCTCGTTACCCCCGTATACACGCGACACAGGACACACCATGAGGCTGAAAGTTGGTCCAATCGAAAAAATTCTCGCACGACTGGAAAATCGGCCTGAAAAGTGCAAGAACTCATGCAGTGTATGCCCAGCTTTAAACTCTTCTATCCCTGATTTTTTTAATCATTACATGTGGGACATTTAAAGTTTTAAAAGAGATGAAACAGCGAAAGCTCTAAAACCTGCAGGACAGCAGCCCTCGGGGGCTGATTTTAGACATGCCTGGAGGAGAGCTCTGTAATAAAATAGCTTCTCATCGATGTTTTAAGCAAGTTATCATCCAATATGATTGTGTCACCACAAAAAAAGAAATAAGAACAAGTACATTTGCCTTGAAGTAAGTTTATTTTTCCTTGATTTGTGGAGATAAGACAATTTAAAAATTAAATATTATCTGTGTTTGTATTAAGAAAAAAGAATCGTATTTTAAGGGCAAAGTACTCATTCCTGTGGCAGATCATCTTAAATTGCTCAAATTAAGGACAAATATATATATATTAAAATTTTACTTGTTCTTAGATCAGTTTTTGCAATGTGTTTGTCTAACAGCAGAGTGAGATTTAAAGAATCATTTAATGAATTATTCGATACATACAGTGCAATATATAACAAATTAAATACGTTTAATATGCTGGTTTATGATCTATTTACAATGTCTGTTAAAATATATTTAATTTAGGTCAACCTGCTGTTTTTTTTCCTCTTGGCACCATCTATCCTTTAAAACGATCAATCCAAGTGTTTTCTTTATTCCCTGCCTAAATAAAAATGTTCTGTCATAAATATCTCTTTTATCCCAGGGTATTACCTCTGATCTCTTCCCGGGTGTTAAAGTCCCAGAACGGGACTATCACATTCTCATGGAAGCCATTAAGGAAACCTGCCAGCTCATGAACCTTCAACTGAACAAGTTCTTCACTGAGAAAATCCTGCAGATCTACGAGATGATGATCGTAAGGCATGGCTTCATGATAGTTGGTGAACCATTTGGAGGGAAAACCAGTGCCTACCGTGTGTTGGCTGCAGCTCTTTGTGACATCTTTGAAAAGGTATGATGCTGTTTGAGTAGCGGGTGGAGAAAAAAGGGTGTCATTGGAATGTTTATAACTTTCTCTAAAGCTCTAAAAGATAAAATGTTGTTCATAAATGAGTTACAATAAATTTCCAGTCAAGAAGCTCCTGAATCTTTCAAACATCAAATTGTTGATTCCTAAAACTTCAGAACAAAGTCATTCCAAAAGAGTAAAAAAAAAAATCCGCTGGACTTTGTTTCCAAGTTTGATTCCAAGGCTTAGAAAACCCACACAACCATGCAGGGAACAAAAACATCTCGCCTGGTCAGCCAGACCAACAATTGCCCCTAACGACCTCCCTTTCAGAGGCATGGACCAGTATCGGGTAGTGCAGGCTAACAAAGAACCCAAACGATTCCCCATTCCTAAGGGGTGGACCCGTTCTTCTGGTTCAATTTGCATGTTTTCCAAGCCAAAACAAGTTTTTGGGCTATATAAAGCCTGGAACTCAACACTAACTCTGACATTTTGAATTGAAAAGCCTCCTGGATGGGAAGTGTTAGGTTAAAAAATGTAGGTTGGTAAAAGAGGGACTGAGTCCACACAGAAAGGAATTTTCAACAGCTTCTGCAGAAGGAGAAAGAGCTACACCCAACTCACTAACCCTCTCTAATGGACCTCCTCTGGGGAGCCTTTTTATTAACAGATCATAACACATGGGGTGGGTTACAAAACAGAATATTCTTCTGACAGGACAATTGATCAGGTCATAAGACAGAATGCTCCACTGATTGAATCACAAGACAGAGTGAAGCATCTCCTTTCTTCATATGCACACACATTAATTTTATAATCATCATTGAATAAACCTAACAGGAAGCTAAATGTTTTTATTTATTTTTTTTTTTTTTTACCTTTTTGGAATGAATATGACCTGGATGACTGGGAATCTTCACCAGAACTCAGAATAAAGTGTTACAAATAATACCTGAAGCCTGAATTTCAAATTTTTTTTTTCTCAAATGAAAACATTTGCTAAGCACAAAAGGAAGCAGATCCGGCCCATTGGACTTACATGGTTAGGTGGAGGAGACAGATAAAGGGCTGCTGAGAAACGCTACATTATTCATTACCCCTGTTGTCATGTCCAGTTCCACCTCTTCCATCTCATTACTATCTTTGTGTTCCAGACTGTGTCCTAGTCTTAGTTTCAGTTTATGCTGCTTTCCACAGCAGCATAGTGTTTTCACAGCAGAAGTTAACCAAGTAACTTGCAGATTAACAGGACTTTTATAGGAATCTGTTGTTCCTCCTTTTTCTGTCTTTTTGTTTTCAGGTTATGATGCTCTATCTATGTAAAAACATCTTTCGTTACTTTAGGGTCTGATGGATGAGAACAAGGTCCAGATTACAGTAATAAACCCCAAATCTATAACCATGGGAGAGCTGTACGGCCGCTTTGACCCTATCACTCATGAGTGGTCCGATGGCATCCTGGCTATCAGCTACAGAAACTTCGCCTTGTCCAAGGTAAAACCGGCTCATCCTTGCAATGCTGTGGGCAATGCTGGACCCTCTTATTTAAGTAACCTACTTAAACATCTCTTATGTACATAAAGCCAGGGAAACATCCCCCCAAAAATGCTTTAAAACAATATATTGTATGAATTATAATTCATTGCTGTTTCTATTTGAACTGAATGTTCTTCTAAGACAAAGACATTCTAGATAACTGGTAAATGGCCTGTACTAATTTAGCGCTTTTTCAAGTCAGGAGACTTAACCAAAGAACTTTACACTACATTCAGTCATTCACCTGTTCACGCACACACTCACGGTGGCAAGCTACATTGTAGCCACAGCTGCCCTGGGACTCACTGACAGAAGCGAGGCTGCCATAAACTGGCGCCACCGGGCCCTCTGACCACCATCAGTAGACAATGCAAGTGAAGTGGATTGCCCAAAGACACAACGACACTGAAAGCTGGGGCTTGAACCAACAATCCTTCAATTTCAGGGCAAACTCCTACACCCGACACCGCTGTCGCCCCAAATAAAGGCTGAGTTAACAAAAATATTCCTCTAAATAAACAAAAGGAGACAAATTCAGAAAGACAGTTTAAATGCAGGATTCTTTCTATGCTCACTTGTCGCAAAGTTTAAAGCAGCAAGTGTTGTGCCAGGCAGCAATCTCCCATAAAGAGATCCAAACCTATAACTTTGGTTTGCTGCTTCTCTATGCTAAAGATGGCTGATTTACTCAACACAAAGTCTTTGTAGAGTGGCACTCCACCCAGATTTGTTTTAGTATCATTTTTACATTTTCTGTGATGCCTGAAGGCCGCCAAGCTCTGATTGCAAATGTTTGCTGGCGGTAAATGATCAGCCAACGATTCTGTCAGGCAGAGTACAGCAGCTAGGGAGAATCAGTCGATGCATCACACAGTATGATTCCTTTATAATGAGCAATTCAGAACTGAATCACACCGAGCCTGAGCAGCTGCTGCTGAATTTTTACCATTTCCACCAAAGCCACCACAGCCCCACAAGGAGAATGGGCTGATCTCCAACTCCACATCAGAGCAGGATAGATTATTGTTTGAAACAGTTGACATTTTAATTAAAAAGAATCTGGGTGAAAGAACGTCTGCTATGACGGCTGAACAATAGAAACGTTTGGTTGTCTTGTTAAAATTTGATCTCTAACAACTCTTTCATTTGCCAGATCTGCAGGGTAGGCAGGCGCTTTGCAGATTGTGGTGGAGATGATGGAAAATCATTTCCTTGCTCTCTTCATGAATTGTTCTCGAATGAACTTGTCACTTAAAAAGAATTTTCTGATATTCGGTTGTCATTTTTGCAACTTGTTCTTTGTTTCAGGCAGGATGACGAGCGACGGCTCTTAACGTTGGAACAAAAACATAAAAGAAAAAATCTTTCTAAAAAATTTAATTTTCCCCTACTAAGAGAAATCTGTGTTTGCTTTCACTGACTGCAGCATCTTTTTCCTAAATTGTTTAACGTCTGTTTATCTGGAGTCAGAAGCAGCAGTGAGTTATATTCCTTATATGCAGACTTTTTGTTAGATTATCGTATCACAACATACTGTAATCACGTCTCTCTCCAGCCCCAGATGGCCCAGTGCTGCCAAGCCCATTTGTTTAAATTATAACCCATTAATTTAAGGTGCCGTTCTTGTCTGGCAGAGAATCAACCACTCCTGTCAGCTCCTATTATCTATCATTAGGTGTGCGTTTCCATCCGTCAGCAAACAGCCATCGCCTTGTTTAGAATTCACAGGAGGTAAAATGTGTGTTTGAAAGTCTGCACGGCCATTCCTGTTTGAGAAAGAGCGGGGAAGGTTTGATGGTAATGAAAGACTGGAGCCCCACCTTGTTGGATATGCATCATTCTCCAGAGCTGTAGAAGTCAAATTACACTGATAAGCTCTTTAAAAGTTGACACTTAAGCTCAAAAACTCAGTCTTTATCAGAAATAACATTGGGGTAAAAATACATAGTCCATAAAACATTTAACCTTTAATCATTGAGGCTATCATGCGGCTCCTCATTGGCTGACCCTTACTATCCGATTAGTCATAGGTCCCAATGAATATTTACTTAAGAAGTTTCTTCTCAACCAGACTTTTTATAGACATCAAAAACTTCTTCCATCATGTTGGTTGGATGTTTGACCACTCCTCTTGGCTTAATTGGAAGATCCCATTCAAATTGGTTGATTTTAATGCAACAGTACCTTCAGTTGGAGGGCGGTCCCACAGCATGATGCTACCATCTCCCTGTCTGACAGTTGTTTCTGAGCTTTGAAAGCTTCCCATTGATAAACGGACACCACATTTCACGAGAAAGAAGAAAACACAGTCGTTTAGAACTTTATCAAAGCCTTTCAAGAGCGACAGTCATTTCTTTCCTGGAGTTTTTCCACAATTTGTTGATAGTGGTGATATTTATGGGCAAAATCACCAAAGGTCTCCAAATACTTACATCTGCGAACCCTCACACGGATCCCTAGTTACTCCGTGTAGAAATTCTGTCAGAGAATTTCTTCGGAAGGGCATAAAAGCACAAAATGAGGTAATTTGGCCTTGAAAATTTGTCAAGCATAAACCAAACCTAACTCCTTGCAGATTCTAGACCAGTATGAAGGAGTCACCGTAAGTGCGTTACCTTCTTTCTTCAGCCTGCTTTATGGTTAATGCATCCGCGAGCCCCTTAATCTGGAATCTGCATGGCCAGAATTACCTCAAAACAGGAAGCCTGGGTTCTTATCCTAGCTGGGGTGAATGAGCTGCTAGTGTGAGTCCTTAGTGAGTCCCTAGTGCAAGACCCTTCATGCTAATGCCTGCTTTGGGTGATGGTGGTATTTTGGGGCATTGTGTTGGGATTCTGAGGTTTTGAGTTCCAGCCCTACTCCCACGGACTGCCACTCTGGGTCCCTGAGTAAGACCCTTAACCCCACATGGCTCCCCAGGTGCCACACAATGGCACCCCACTGCTCCCCAAGGGAATTGGTTATATGCAGAGAGTTAATTTCGGTCCTCTGTACTTGTGACCATGTAATGATGATAAATACGCTGGGGGGAAAAAATAACATACAGAGACATGTTATGATTTAGCCCATAAATGTTACCACTATCAACAGACTGATAAAAAGTATCGGAAAGAAACTATAGTCAGTCTTGGATTCTAGGAAGAGACTTTGAAAACCTTGGACACAGCTGCATTTTCTGCTTCTACGTGTAATGTTGTGTTGCAAGCTTGCAATCTGCGCTGTATATGCTCCCCTGGAGACATTGTGTTTGTCAAGAAAAACATAAGTGCATCAAGCATAACCAAGCCTTTAGTTGCAAAATTCTGGTATGGGGTGTTGAACTGGTTTCACTATGGATGTTACACTGGTATTCCAGCAGTTTCCATTTTATGGCAAGCATGTGCCTATTTTGTTCCTTTATGTTTCTGATTATCATAATTCCCTTCAGTCTTACTGAAGCAGTAACAACACACCCAAGCAAACTAGTAAGTTCAGCCAGTCAACTAAAACTCTCCTGCTAGGTCCCACATGAAGAGCCTCCAGCTGACCTCCATGTCCACCCTATGGGCTCCGAAATCAAACACATGCTCTTCATATCCTTCTGAGATCTTACCCTAGTTTCTTGAACTATCCCATTATTCTGGGCGCAACTACCTGCTGTCGCAAATTATAAAAAAAAATAAGCTGCCATAAGCTCAATCATAGTCACTGACCAGAAGTGGAACGCCTTGTCCAGTAAAATAACTTTATAGAACCCCCAGAGCAGGTATTAAAATGTTTTGGAAATGCCTTTGTTTGTATAAGTTTGACCCTTTGTGGTCTAAATAAAGCTCAGGAAGCATTCCTCTTGTTGACTCCAATAAATCACAGTGCTTATGGTGTTACAAGCTGAAGTTGAAGTCTCCTCTCTTTGCCATTAGAGCCCTGACAGGAAATGGCTGGTCTTCGATGGTCCAGTCGATGCAGTGTGGATCGAGAACATGAACACAGTGCTGGATGACAACAAGAAGTTGTGTCTGATGAGTGGGGAAATTATTCAGATGTCGCCTCAAATGAACCTCATCTTTGAGCCGATGGACCTGGAGGTGGCATCTCCAGCCACGGTGAGAATTACATTTACCGGGGATGCAGGTTTTATCTGTGTTCACTCGAAGCACATTATGCCTTGTAGTCATGCAAACTGCCGTTTTTTAAAGTTAATTTAAATAATATTTCTGTTAAGTTACAAATCGCTGTTGAAAACCTCCAGCAATTGCATAAGCTAAACAAATGTATGGTTATTTTGTAGCTTTATTAAGGCCGTTCAGGTATTTGGTTTCTCTGTAGACCTCAGTAGTTTACTGTAGGGTATATGAACTACTTTTGGTAATCTACATTTTTTTAAAAAGGATCCTTTCCCATAATGGCCATTTGTGATACTTAAAAACTCATAATTACTTCACAAATTATATATCCTTTGTTATATGTTTCACCAATGGAGGTCACCATTCTTTTCACCTGCATACCCATGCTTGCTGGGTAGATGACACGGTTAGACCTGGAAAGGCTGAATGACACGGTTAGGTCTTGAAACTACTGAATGAACACAGTAGGGCTAGCATTAACAGAGTTGTTTTCTACTGCATTACATTTGACTAGTGTAAATTTAGACAACGCCACACGGCGTCGCAGCCTCTTCTGATTGGCTTGTGATCTATGGTTTACTATATTAGCTAGAGCTAACACCATTAGGAGAAGCTAATGTAAAATAAAAATCAAATAGTGAGATAATAAATAACTGTTTAAGGTGACAGGAAAGCATCTATAAGTTGTCGTAATACATCATTCTAATATCCTGGAGTCTATTGTTACAACCTACCTTTAGATCCCTTAAAGCACTTTTCCTTTCACTCCTGTCTTTGAATTTCTTTGACACCTTGGTGTTGTATCTTCAATCATTCTTGTGTTAAGCAGGAGTACCTGGAATACCTTAAGCAAGTGGAGAACATGCCTGGTGTAGGTACCAGATCGGCTCGGGTACCCCCTCTTATGATGTCAACATATGGCAACTCCACTCGGGCAAACTGTATTGCACCCGTTTCTTGAGGATCACATCTCTTTTGTAGTCTTAACAAAATATTACCTATATTTACTATTATTTTACATTTCATTGGCGGTCTAACGTAGCCAACAGTATAAAGCGATCATTGTCAATCTTGAAGAAAGTAATGCCTTCTAAGACAGACTGAGCTCTGCCATTTAACAAGGTGACTGTTGGGTTCAAAAATGTAGGTTTGTAAAAGAAGAACTGAAATACACAGTAAGGGATTTTCAAACACAGCTTCCTGCAGGAAGGGGAGACAGAGCTGCACCCAACACTCTCTCTCCCTCGGACCTCCTCTGCAGAGCGCTTTATTAACAGAACATAACACATGGTTACAAGCAGAGTATTGTTCTGACAGGACAGTTGATCAGGTCATAAGCCAGGATGCTCCACGACTGAATCACAAGACAAAGTGAAGCATCTACTTGCTCAAATGTTTCATAAGCACACACAGACATTAATTTTAATATCATCGTTGAATAAACCTAACAGTGACAAAAAATGTCTCAGCTTATTTTCATTCTTTTGATTATGATCTGAGGACAGAGGAGGACAATTGGAACATCATAAAAATTACTTTTGTAGAGATTTTAGACAAATAAAACAGTTATTCTACTTGTAGAAAACATTGTTTTTGACACAAATTTAAAAGTAGTGAAGCTTAATGTGGCTAACTGACCAAGCTAATAGAGACTAACCTGTTAGCTACTGAACACAGCTAGCCACAGTGTTTAACAGCTCTCCCCCTTTATATCATGATCTTGTAGTTACTTTTTTGTTGTTGTTATCGATCAGGTAAAACTTAATCGGTCATGAGACACGCTAAAGCTACAGATGCTCCCGACTCCCGACTGATGCTGCGTGATGTTATTATAGTTGTCTGGGTAACCACAATGTTTTACATCATGTGGCAACATTCACCTAATCATGTAGCGTAGCGTCCCTGGCATGAAACAGGACCCAAGCAGATCTGGTACTTACACTGGCCTGCTAATCTAACCCGGATCCTAAAAGGCAACAGTGCTACACACTGTTCCACCATACAGCCCATCTTTCTAATATATCTGAATAAATGTTTTGATCTCCATGCTAAATGTAAAAAACATTGGTTGGAAACTGGAACTCTTTGTTGCATAGCTGGGTTATCATCCCTTAGCAGCAGCTGCACAAACACCAGCTTCTTCAGCCAACTCTAACCTTCTTCCACGGTTTGGTCCTCCTCATACCCGCCACCTCTGATTTCTACATTCTCATCAATTTACTAACCTGACTCCGCCAGATGGATTTGCTCCGCATATCCATCTGGAAACCTTCAGTTGAACTAATTTTGGGAAGGGGCGAAAATACTGGTTAGCTGATTGGCCTATGTTGGTGATAGACGGGCTAAATAAACCAATCAGATCAACGAAGCATATGACGTACTAACAGAGCGACGACGAAAACACAACCACAAGCCAGGCTACTCTTGCTGAAACCAGTCGGGAGAAGAGCAAAAACATCTTTTCCTCTGAGAAAAGCCTCCAGAGCAGTGTTTTGCTCTTCTTTCAGTGAAGAAATACTCTGTAATTCCGATAAAACTTGCTCGATAGCCACGCTAACGCTAGTTTCATCGGCTGAAGCCGGCATGTTCTTTAGACTGAACTGTCGCGCTTCTCGTTGCGTCACACCTCAACCCGCCTCAAAGCCAACGCTGATTGGACGTTCGTTTGGTGAACGGCTCCAAATTTTCTTAACGGAGAGTCTCCAGACTGATTTGCGAGTGAAACCTTGAAAGCTTGCGAGATCAGGATGGTCTCACAAGGCTACAATTTTACTTGGTTGAAATTAAAAAGGTTTAACGTGACTCATTGCAGTTTTGGCTGGGTGGAGCTAGTGCTACCAAAGCTAGCATGCACCATTTACTCAGAATGCATTGTAGCGTAAACAACATGGTGACGTCCATGTGTGCTTACAGTATTTTTACTGTATTGTATTTACATTGCAAATAAATATTTCTCAAATAAAGTCTATTTTTACAACATAGCTTTGGATCCCCTAAAGCTCTGAGTTCTGTTTACCTCTTGTTTTCCTTAGTTGTTGTTTTGTATCTTCAGTCTTTCTTGTGTTAAGTTGTTCTGTTTTGTGGCTAGTTTTCTGCTTTCCGTGTTTCTGCTTTTCTCTTGTCAGCAAATTCTTCTCAGTATCTCCTTTAACTTCAGCTCATTGCCTGCCCTCCTCTTGTCGTCTCTCATACCTATAAGATGTTGTCTTTTTTGGTGAATCACCTGATTCCTGTACTCTGCTGTCTGTCTGTGTATCGGCTCTCCTTTAACTCTGCAAATTATTACAAGCAAAGGCCTGATAAACTGCTTCCAGCTGTCAAAGCCTCAGAGCACAGGGGTGAAGCAGTTCTGCATTCCTCTGAAAAGCAGGCATTTCCAATACAGGTTACATAACTGTTCAGACTGTTTCTTTGAGGTGAGGCATCAGCTCAGGCTTTTGGTTGTGATACACAGATTCCTTCAAAGGATGCATCTGTGTTTTTATCAGTCATACCTGGTTGTGGCCCTTTTAAGTCTGGAATCTGTTCATTTTATTTATGACTGCAGAGGTGGGAGAATGTTTTTAATCTATAAACTCTCTGCAGTCGGTGCACAGCAGCTTTTCTCGCCTATTGATCTGTTTTTTCCTTGCTTTTCTTCTTTTACTTTATCTTAAATATTCATGTGCTTCTGCTCGTTTGTTCTGGGGCCATATTTGCATCCTCTCTTCTTCTTCATCTCTTCACCCATCTCTGTTTATTTCTGGTTATGTATGCAGCTGTGAGGTCTGGATTATTGTAATACTAAATTATTGATTATTACACTGAATGCGAGCTGCACTGTGCTGCACATCAGTAACTATAATCCAGGTTTACATAAAGACATTTTTCCTTTCTCTAATTCTCCATTTCAGTTCTGTTTTCTTTAACAAATGAATGTTTAGGAGGTATGAAGTAGTGTTGCAGAGGTGTTGTTCTTCCTAAAGTCTGTTACTGGCAGGTGTCTCGCTGCGGTATGATCTACTTGGAGCCCCACATGCTTGGCTGGAGACCCCTCATGCTTTCTTGGCTCAACACTCTGCCAGCTGCAGTCAATGATTCGCACAAAACCCTCATCACCGCCCTGTTTGACCGCACACTGCCTGCCTGCCTGCAACTCATACGAAAAGCAACCAAGGTGCTGCAGTTACAAACCCCGTGATGATTTTAGTCAAATATCTAAACTTTCTGATGGATGCCCAGGCAGGAGGAGTGTAGGAGGTTTTTAATAGTGTCGTCTCTCCTTGTCCTGCTGCAGGAGCTGTCCCCGACCTCCGACACCAATCTGGTGAAGTCCCTGATGAATCTGATGGACTGCATGATGGATGAGTTTCATGACCAAGCAACAATTAACAGCATGAGTGAAAACTATATTTGCTCCTGGTTGGAGGTTTGTATCCACAGAACCGCACTTAATAGTAATAAGACTGTGTGTCCAGTTTTCTTGAAAGAAATGCAGCCTGCCATCCTGAAACTTATCTTGTTTATGCAAAATATAGAACAAGATAAGAGAATGAAGAATATTTCTAAAACGTTCATCCTTAATTTGATGCATTCCCTTTCATTGAAGTAACTTTTTATCGTTTTTTATTACTACAAAACATGAACTTAAGAGAACAAACTAATAATGCTTGTTCTACAAGACTAAATACTCAATATTACAAAAACAAAGTAGTAATATCATGAAAGTGTAAAATATTGAAGAATATAGTAATAAAATTATGAACATAAAGTTATTACAGTACAAGAATAAAGTTGTTATAACATGAAAATAAAGTCATAAAATTACTTAGTAAACACATAGTAGTTAGTAAAATGTTTAAATAGTTTGTATTCGTACTGCTTTTCTTCTCTGATGCGGTACGGGTCGCATTCACAGCAGTCATAGTGAAAACACTCCTTTTTCCCGTCGAGATCCGATACCTCGGACTTATTCTCATCCTGGTTGCTTCACACTCAGCTGAGAACTGCCTCAGTCATGCTATAGGTCTTTGGCAGGTGGGAGCCAGCAGAACCATGATTTCCACAAAAAAGCAGGAATGAGATCCACTGGTCCGCAAACTAGACCCCCTCCAGACCTTGGCTACGCCTAGAAATCCTGACCATAAAGGTTATTGGAGGTACAGACAGAAGCAAAGCTGCTGAACTAAGATGCATCATAGCAACAAGCAATCACTCACTGAAACATCAAAACTGTTGATATGGTAGGGTGACCAGACGTCCTCTTTTTCCCGGACATGTCCTACTTTTCATAAAAAGATTTCTCGGGGGGAATTTCAAAATCGTCCGGGATTTTTTCTTCGACTACAGTGCAGCAGGTAGTCGAAACACACCGCGCATTTGAACTGAGGCATAAGCTCCGGGGCTGGTCCAGGAACCCCGGCGGACGGGCGCAGGGAGCCAGCGGGAGAAACCAAACCTGACCCGGTGATGGTCCAGTTAGCGGCCCAGCAGTCGACACTTCATACCCCCCCTCCCTTGGGCCAGTGAACCAGTGGACTAGTCTGTATGCTTCAGGGTGTTACAAAAGTACAGGCCAGAACCAAATAAGGACACATCCATGAGTTTACATCAACTCTGGGCTTCATTTGGATTTGCCCGTTTTATGATGGAAGTTGAGAATTGTGAGATTAGCAGAGAAAGGAGGCGTCGATGGGGTTTGAACTTCTCTGTACGTCCGTTTCACCCACTGAACTATGGTTATTCATCTATGACAATGAAACACAGTTTTGTATTCTATGACCCCTTTAAAGTACTTTCAAAATTTTGAATTCTGAATATGACCGGACTTCTCCTTTAATTTAGAAATAAGAAAAAACACCCTTGTCACAGGAAGATACTAAAAAACAACAGAAAAGGGGAATTGTAGTATTTAGATTTCAACAATAAAACATGACACTAAATTATTTATAGTTTGACTCTTAGCTGCAGTTAGTTTGGACTCAATATTAGAAAAATCCAACATATAGTTTTTATTTTATGACCTAAAAAGCATTCATGCTATTCTATATTCCTACCTAAATAACATCCAAATACTCGTCTTCATCATTGTTTTTTTTTTCTCTCTTGCAAAGGTTCTGGTGTTACAGTGCTATTATCTCCCTGTGAAACACTGCACTGATGAATGCCTTTCAACCTTCTCTGCGATGTTTCTCAGCCATTCATTATCAAAGCGCTGAATTAATCAGCTTTTTAGCCACAGGATGCACTGTAGCGCCGCTAAACCTAATTCACAATCTACAGAATCCCTGCTGATTTTTTGTTGTTTTAATTTTTCTTTTTGGGATTGCATCAAACATATCCCTTTGTTGGGATTTTTGTTTCATGTCTTATGCAATAATCTGCTCACCAACAAAGATGTTTTATTAGTGAAGATTTGGCTCCCACTACTTATGAGAAGCATTTATTTTTATTTTTTTTACAGTGGAATGTTTGACAGCATAACCTTTATTAGCAGAACTGTAGCTATCTTTCTGCTTATTAGGGAGAGGTATGCCGCCCTTTAGAGGTTGAGTCAATTTGCAGATCCTAAAACGATCTTTGTGACATGCCAACCAAACATAGAAACACAGCTTTATTTTCAGGCATCGATACATCTCTGCATTATATAACCACTCATCTCCAATTTTAATGCATGGTTTAGCTTCTTTTCATTTCATTTTATACTTAAACTACTTTTTTTTTTTTACCATTTTGTATACACAGAGTGTAAAATTTTTATTTTGTACAGCTTTAAGATCTCTCTGTCGCTGTGCTTACTTATCTATGCCTGCCTGCCTCTTGCTCTGGTTCTCCTCTTAGAAAGACAAGTGTAGTCTGTAATTTCCCCAATAGGTACACTTCAACTCCGAGGAAAAAAGAAGAAAATAGAAACTGTGAAATTACAACATATTTGTATTCTGGAAAATATTCATCTTGTCTCACACAAACAGGAAGATGTGTGACCAAAATCCTTTTTTCCAAAATAATTCACAAGTAAATTCTTTA
Organism: Cyprinodon tularosa; assembly: GCF_016077235.1. Taxonomy (NCBI): domain Eukaryota; kingdom Metazoa; phylum Chordata; class Actinopteri; order Cyprinodontiformes; family Cyprinodontidae; genus Cyprinodon; species Cyprinodon tularosa. The sequence goes on from NW_024038669.1 coordinate 2,032,039, forward strand.
AAAACTCTACAAACCTGATCTTTCTAAGTTGGAGAACTTGTACAATTGCCTAGAGTTCCCTGAGAAAACACTGTGGACGGAAAATTTAGATTTCTCTTTGTTCATATATTAATTTATGCTATTTACTCACTATAAAAGTTTTCAGTCAGTCTGTGTCCCCTGCATGGCCACACTATTCTCCTTTGTGAAGGTGTTTGTAGCCAGATTCTTTCCCAAGGATTATACACAACATGTTGCTGTTTAACCAAAGCGTCTGTAATTTGTTTTGACTCTGACTGCTTTGCATTATTGTAAGTAAAGGAAACAGACTCTGCCCAGGCAGAACAGGGCTGAATACCAACCAGTAAGGGCTATCCCGTATTTGCAAAGATATGAAAATACTGTAAAGCGCAGAATGAGTGAAATCCATCAATCAAAACGTTTATTTAACTGGGGTGAATAGTTGAACACTTTTTTCCCACTACAACGCACATACACATTATTATATTCCACCATTTTCTCAGTTCTTATTGAAATGTGCAAATGTACGTAAACATCTGTCGCAGACAAATACAGACGAATATACTCAAATTATTTCTACAATAATAATATCTGGGAGCTGCGTTACTGTAGTTATTCATCGTTTTAACCATAATAAGTTATTAGAACCTCAGTAAAGCTAACATAACAATTATTCCAGCTTTGTTTGCTGGTGTTCTGTTAGATGAGCATACCCGGTCAGACCAGCATACCCATGGTCAATACCCGTTTTGTACGAAAAATACACCTTAAACTACTTCAACGGGTGTGTATCCCATTAGTCATTTACAAAAAAACAATTTAATTACTTAGTTTTTGGTAGTTGTTTTTTAAGCGTATGGCAATCTGACCTTATTTTTCTTTTTTTGTACCTAATTAAAGGGATACACGCATGTTGAGGTAGTTTGAAGTCTATTTTTAGTACAAAACTAAAGGGATAAACACAAATCTGACATATTGTGCATGTGCATTGACTGTAAGTATGCTCGACCGACCATGTATGCTGATCTGACAGAACACCGGCTCTAATGTGATTTATCCACTGAAAGCGTTGGTGGTCTATGGTGATTAAAATGCTTTTTATAGGAGTGAATCCTTTTTGAATTAACCTCCCACGCAGGTGAATTAGTAAGAACGAGTTTGAAATGGGAAGTACTCCCTCACCCTGTCTGCGCTGCTGCCGTTTGCATCAGATTATAACAGGAAGGGATTTAGATGTGTTTTAAGATTTAAAATAATATCTCTGACCCCTAAATGATTATTGAAATTATAAGATATGTGTCTGACAATGGTGCTTTTCTTCTCCAAAGGGTATCTTTGTGTTCTGCCTGGTGTGGTCAGTGGGGGGCAGCTGTGACGATTTGGGCCGAGTGAAGTTCGACTCTGTGCTGAAAGAGATGCTGAGGGGCCCTTTGAGCAAAGAGACGATGACCCGACATGGCATTTTGAGCAGTGCTGATGCTCCGGCCAAACCGCTGAGAGTTCGTCTCCCCGCCAAGGGTACACTCTACCAGTATCGCTTCATTAAGGAGGTATGACTGCTTATAATACTTAGGAACTCCACAGATTCCTTATTAACGGTTTCCCACATTATTAGAGATAAAGATTAAACAGGTTTTTAAGCTGCCTGATATTAAATTGAACAAAGTTTTACAGTTTTATTTAGATTATTTTCATACTTTTTCAAAAGTTTGAATTTGTATTTACTACAATTGCCTTTCCAGCTGTTTGAATTGAAACATTCTGGATATGATGTCTCACATTGGATTGATTTTCATATTAATTCCTAAAGATTGATTGATATACCCTAAATTTCAGAGTCCGCTACAAGTTGACTGACATCAGGGCCCCTCCCCCATGGATCCGTCAAGCGCATTTCAGCACAATCACACCAAAATTTGCCCATTAGGCAGAATTTTAATCAGTGTAATTGCAATGGAAATACTGTTTTTAAACATATGTTAGGATAATTATCATTGATGATGTGTGAGTTTATTACACTTTAAAGTCATAGGGAAGCAGCTGTTCCAAATGTTGTATTTTCTAATTCTCCCGAGTGGTGCCCGACTTTACACGAGTGAATAAAGTGAATGTGATTGGTCATTCATCAAGGGGGCGGGATTGTTGTGGCCAAAGGTTCGCAAGCACGTTTGGTTGTGGCCAGTGTCTCAGAAGCATCTTGCTAACCAGTTAGCAACTTATTGCTAGTAGGTTCCCAATGTGACCTACTTAGGACTAAGTAGCACTAAATTGGTGACTTAGAAACAACGCTGTCAAGGAATGCTTTGGACAGCGGAAACATGCAAGAGGAGGACAGTTTAGTGTCGTGGATGAGTCTCCTCCGTCATCCATTTTTATTTAGAGGAGGAAAGTGGGGACAAGGTTGTTGTACTGTAGAAGAGGACGCCAGGGCAGCAGAAGCTTGGTTTGGTGTAGAAGGCTTACGCTTTAACGCTGCCAGTTCTGTTAGCTCTACGCCTGCCGAAGACACAGACGTCCATCCCCGTGAACACTGGGACGGAACTCAATGGGAAAGGAAATTATTCTTATTTCAACCATTGCGTATATTAGCTGCGACATATGAATCAAGATGCTATGACCGAAAAAATTTGATTGACAGATGACCGTTGATATATAATTGGCCGAATTTAGGTGTACAAGCTGACATATAACTAACGAGCCTGTATAGATAACAGAAAAAACCCCCACAGATTTTAAGACAGTATTTTTTTTTTATAGAAATTTTCTAACTTTTTGGACAATATGGTCTGATAAAGAGTACATTTATTAACATGTTTAAGCCAGAAACCTTATAATCTATTCAGTTAAAGCAACCATATAAAACCATGTCCATGCAACCATTAAAAAACATGTCCTGTTTGTAGCTATCTCCATGTTCAGGATAGATCTGACTCGATCCTGTAGAGCAAAGCTGTCCTTTAACCTAAGCATCTGATGACTGGTTCTTCAGGGCCCAGGCAGATGGGAGCTTTGGACTGACCAGCTACAGACTGCACCCCCCATACGCAGAGACATGCAGTTCAACGAGATCATCGTGCCCACCGAGAACACCGTACGCTACATGGCGCTGATGGAGCTCCTCGTTACTCACCAGAGGCCGACTATTTTCATCGGCCCCACTGGCACCGGGAAGAGTGTCTACATCACTGTGAGTCATGCAAACATTGGTGTTTTATCTGTGAGCAGCTTGAAAAGCGTGTGAGGATTTATGTGAAACCAAACATGAACATGCATGAAATGACTTTGTGGTACAGGGTTAATCTACACAGCAAATAGTAAAACGTAAAAATGTTTTACATTTTGGTCATTCAACCTTAATTTGACGAGGTAAATACAATGATTTGCCAATGGAGTTAGTATTTTTATCCTTACAATAAGATAATTCGACAATATGCACTTGAATTAAGACAAAGCAGTTGTTTTGTCTTATTTCAAATGTAAATTGTCTTGTTCCATGGGCACTTATCTCCTCAGTTCAAGAAAAAATGCACTTATTTTAAGAATATATGACTTATTTAGGGTTCATTTTTAACAGTGTACAGCAGCAGGTTTCTGTCAGACTTTGTCTCTAACATTGTTTTGAATAAACGTTGGCCCACTCCTCTGTAGACATTCCTACATGGCTCTCTGAAGATCCCAGGTGAGCATTTCATCAGGTTGAGATCTGGTCTTTCACTGGACCTCTGCCACAGCTTGAGCCGTCTCTTTTTCTGCTATTCTGTTGTCGACTTTCCAACAGATTTTCTATCAATCTGCTACAGTTGTTGGACAGATGGTCTGACATTTAACCAAAGAATATTTTAGTTAACGATAAGTTCCTGGTCCGTTCACATTCACTCAGCCCCTATCAGCAAGCTCATAAAAGCAAAAGTCCGGTCAGCAAGGAATAATCAATGGATCATCATCTATACCTAAAATTAATACATTTGAGGTGATTTAATTAACTTAGCGTTAATCAGTAAAAAAAAGAAAATAATAATTTTCGTTGCGAGTCCAGGAGCGGCCATTTTTGCCCAAATATAGTAACACCTCACTCCTGATATCTTCCAGCAGTGACGTCACGGTGCAGTAAGCCTAGCGCCATTTTTTTTTTTCATTTTTTAAAACCTTTTTTTACAGATTTAATATTTTCAAATTTTTTTTCAAATTTATATTTTTCAGATTAGGTTTTATGAATTGCATTCTTTTAAACTATAATGTACAGATCAAATTCTCTCAGAAAATGATTTACAAAATATGGAACATATTAGGACAAAAATCTAATTATTAAAAAAAAAAAAAAACATCAAACTTACTCAAACTTTTTTTTATTAAATTTTCAGAATTTTATTTCTGGATTGCAGTTTTTCACATTTTTGTTTACTTTTTTAAATATACATTAATGTAGAAAAGGTTATCTTGCAGCAATAATGGAAGAAAAAATTCACTCCACAGTCTTATTGCTTTTAGAAAGAAGAGATGCTCCAGCCTTTGTAATGCCGACTCTGTCTGTTGAGCTGAGCCAAGGTGAAGGTTTTAATTTAACAGTTCCTACCTTCACCTACGGTAATAAAATCTGTTTAATGACCAGAAGAACAAGATCCAGTGACTGTCTAAGTGATAAAACGAGGAACTTGTTCATCTGGGAGACGCTCAGAGTAGAGCTGCGTCTTCTCCACATGGAGAGGAGTCAGCAGAGGTGGCTGGAACATCTGTTTCTGATGGCAAACCACCAGGAGGAGGCCCAGGGGACGACTGGCTGGCCCTGGCAGCGCCTCGGGCTTCTTCCAGAGGAGTTGGAGGAGACGTGTGAGGAGAGGGAGTTCCTAGGTTCTCTGCTAAGACCGGTGCCTCCATGACCCGGTCCAGGATAAGCAGAAGGAACAACAGGACCATTTAACATCCTGATCTCGCGAGCTTTCAAGGTTTCACTCGCAGATCAGTCTGGAGACTCTCCGTTAAAGAAAATTTGGAGCCGTTCACCAAACGAACGTCCAATCAGCGTTGGCTTTGAGGCGGGTTGAGGTGTGACGCAACGAGAAGCGCGACAGTTCAGTCTAAAGAACATGGCGGCTTCAGCCGATGAAACTAACGTTAGCGGGGCTATCGAGCAAGTTTTATCGGAATTACAGAGTATTTCTTCACTGAAAGAAGAGCAAAACACTGCTCTGGAGGCTTTTCTCAGAGGAAAAGATGTTTTTGCTCTTCTCCCGACTGGTTTCGGCAAGAGTAGCCTGGCTGTTAGCACTTCATATGCTTCGTTGATCTGATTGGTTTATTTGGCCCGTCTATCACCAACATAGGCCAATCAGCTAACCAGTATTTTCGCCCCTTCCCAAAATTACTTCAACGGAAGGTTTCCAGATGGATATGTGGAGCAAATCCATCTGGCGGAGTCGGGTTACCATTTAACCCCTCCAAACAAATTACTCTCTAGTCTATTGTTATGAGTTAAGAATTGATTTCTCTGAATGAGATGCAACTTTTGTTTTTTGTTTTTTTTATTTACACTCTGATTTTGGGCTAAATTTTCTAACAATTTCTGGGAGGATTAGAAGTTGTATAAATGTTTTTCACCATAGAATAACTCTTCTCTCCGTAAAATGGGGGCTTTAAGATGGTTTATATTCCTCCCTAGATCAAAGGGAAGCTACAGTAACCATATTTCTGATAAGAAAACTATTTATTTGTACCATCCTGGAATAAATCAGTCTTCTTCTCTCATATAATTGGGAAGCAGCAACGTTAAGAGTTGCTGGGTGTGACTTGAAAGAATACAGAACTTTGCATTTAGGGCTAATCCTCCTCCTTTAGTTTGCTCAAACTTTGGACTCTGGGGTAAATGGAGATCATCTCACCGGGGAGCTGAGCTTGGCTCTCTACTTCCTGTCTGTCGGGAGTCCCATGCAGCAGGCAGCAGACCGTGGCAGAAGCACAAATCTGGCCCAAGTGATAAAAGAGGACAGTGCATGTGATTATAAAAGGCATGATGTCCTTACTGCTACCTTCAGTCAGCTCCTTCCCTTTCTCTGCCCTAATTCAGAGTTTGACAGGGAGGAGCTGAACTCTCTCTAAAGTTTTATACAATAGCATCTAAGTAGATGCAGTTTGTTCTCCACCCTGTGATCCTTTTATTCTTTAATTATGTTGCTCTTATCAGCTGACTGTACAGGAATGGATGGTGAATTTTCTTTCAAGTGATAGTACCAAAGTGAGGTTCTGCTATTTGACCTCACAATCACTTTGATGCAATCCGTGGGATATATGGAGTAGAAATAGATGGATATATCACAGGTGTCAAGTAACGAAGTACAAATACTTTGTTACTGTACTTAAATACACCTTTTAGGTATCTATACTTTACTCCATTACTTATTTTTCTGCCACTTCTGACTTCTACTCATCACATTTTCACACAAGTATCTGTACTTTCTATTCCTTACATTTTTAAAACAAACATTACTCATTACTCTTGGCTTCGGTTTAATGTTTATAAATATTTATTTCCCGTCATGTGCTCCATCCAATGCAGATCATTGGCTCCATCCACTTCTAGTGAAAACTAGTGTAATTGGATGAGTCATATAACGCAAACACTCATTGGTTAGCTAAAGGAAATCATCAGAAGCAAGCAGGTGTTCTTCAAACTGCTAACATGAATTGTCTATGCCATGCTATAATGTCGGATTCAGAAAAAGATGTTGAAATGTCTGAAAGGTCGGACACAGGCGAGAGCGTATCGGAAGATGGAGACCAACAAGACCTCCCTCATCCTTGGCCCTATCTCAAAGAATCTTTTAAAATTGTCGAATAATTGAGCTTTCAATTCATATAGTGGCATCTGGCTGTTTTTTTTAAAGGTTACTTTTTCACTTTTACTTGAGTAAAGAGGTCAAGTTGATACTTTAACTTTTACAAGGGTGTTTTTAAACTGCAGTATCTATACTTCTACTTAAGTAACAAATGTGTGAACTTTTGACACCACTGGTGTCAAAATTCAAATGTTTGCTCCAGTTAAGTAAACGGAGATAGATGGATTTCACTCAGTCGCCACATTGTTTTTATCTTTGCAAAGAGAGAACAGTTCATCATACGGCCCTTATTGCACGGTAATCAGCCCTGTTCTGCCTGAGCGGCGTTCGTTCCCCTTTACTTACAATAATGGAAAGTTGTCAGAGTCATAACAAATTACAGACACTTAAACAGTAACATGTTATGAATAAAACTTGAGAAAGAATCTGGTTTGTTATGGAAATAAGGTAGGTCTTGTCCACAAACACCCTCACACAGGGGAATTGTGTGGCCTTGCAGGTGAAACGGACTGAGTGAAATCAATAAATTAATATATGAAAGAAGAGAAACTCAATTTTCCCACCACAGTTCCTTTCTTCTCTCAGTATCAGCCACTTTGTGCTTACGTTTGCAGATTCATTAGTGCATTCAGCAGCCATGCCTTGAGATCACGTGAAGTACATTTATTGGTCATCGTTTACTCTCTTCATAAGTTGTTAGTGTTTTGCTTGATTTGTTAATTAATGTTTCGTTATGTTTTAAAAAGACGTGTAAAATTTGTCACCATGTTGTCATTTTGATTATGTAAATGGAGGAAGAGAAAGCAAAAACTCTGAAAAATCTACCTGTCAAGGTTTGGTTGTAGTTTGGAGCAGAGATGGCAAAAGTACTCACTTGCCGTACTTGAGTAAAAGTACAGATACTTGTGTTAAAAAATACTCTGGTAAAAGTGGAAGTACTGATTCAAACTTCTTTACTCAAGTAAAAGTAACAAAGTACAGGCTTGTAAATTTACTTAAAGTATAAAAGTAAAAGTAGAAACCACTTTTTTCATGCCGTTGCCTACATTTTAAATGGATGTCTGCCAATAGGACTAGATCTCCGTTGTGTTCATTTTCAATCATCTCGTCGTCCATACTACTATGCTAACGCCACCGGCATCAAGCTGCAATGATTTGCCGCAAATGAATACCGCCGAATCTGTCGATTCATCTTGTAGTGGTGCATCAAATGCAACGTAGATTCCCATCCAATTAGATTGAATTTGGTATTGATGACGTGAAAAATAATAACGGTAACTCCATTGAAATGATTCAAAACTAAAGTAACGAGCCAATTTTTTAAAATGTAAGGAGTAGAAAGCACAGATATTTTTGTAAAAATGTAAGGAATAGAAGTAAAAAGTCGACATAAAAATAAGTAGTAAAGTAAAGTAAAAATATCAGAAAAATCTACTTGAGTACAGTAACGAAGTATTTGTACTTCGTTACTTCCCATCTCTGGTTTGGAGGACCCAAATGCAGAGGCAGAGAGGCTGAGGAGATTTCTTGGAGTTTAATGGGGCAAAAACAGTAAACAAAGGCAGGGATCCAAAAATCCAACTAATAATGAAAAGCAAACCAGAACTATGGAGACATCTGGGGAAACCAAACACGAGGAGCCAGGGAGAGACGAGGTAGGTGGACAACAGCATGGGAAGACAGCAAAGACAAGGAACCAACAAGGAGTGAGAGCAGAGGGAGAGAATATATAGCTGACTGAGACAAAGGCAGGGCTAACGAGCTGACAAGGAGCAGGTGTGAGAGACAACGAGGAAGCCAAGGGGAAAGGAACACACACGAGGGCAACAAAGGACAACAGAAAACATGAGAACTAACATAAATCTAGAAATAACAACAAAACAGGAATTAAACCAATAAAACTAGGAAACATGGAGCAAAGTAAAGCACAACAGAAACAAGACCATGACACGACCCCACAAAATATCAGCAGCACATTTTGGGGATTATCTTATAGATTGATATCAACATAAGGTTTAAAAAAAAACTGTATTGTTCAGTCTTCAATATGGAGAACCTAAATACATCAACTGGAATTTTCTATGAAATTAATAGATGAAACATTTAATTATTTATCCATCCATCCATCCATCCATCCATCCATCCATCCATCCATCCATCCATCCATCCATCCATCCATCCATCCATCATGTGTATTTTCAGAGGGTTGCCAGATGGTTTTATTAATGTTTTTAGGGTCAGAGGCTGAAATGTTTTAGAACCCTTGATTTAAACTAATTTAAACATTCTGTGTTAATGTCCTATTGGTGTACTTTGGCTGTATTAATATTTAATGTTATAAAACATAGAGATGTAGTTGCTTTTTATGTACTTTCTCCCATTTAAAACCCTGTGATGATCTTTGTTTGTGTTTCATATCTGCATTTAAAGGACTTCCTGTTGAATAAGCTGCAGAAAGATGAGTACAGCCCTTTATTTATTAGCTTCTCAGCTCAGACCACAGCAGCCCAGACTCAAAACCTCATCATATCCAAGTTAGATAAGCGACGCAAGGGAGTGTTCGGACCACCACCGGGAAAGAAAATGGTACGACCTCCTATTAGACCCTGTTGTCTCTCTGTTTTCGTTCTCCTCTGGGGGAGCCTGTTAGAGCTCTTTATTTAATCTACTGTGTTGGATTCTGCTCAGGTGGTGTTTGTAGATGATGTCAACATGCCAGCCAGGGGGGATTACGGTGCTCAGCCCCCTGTGGAGCTCCTGCGTCAGTGGCTGGACTGCCAGAACTGGTATGATCTCAAAGACTGCTCCCCGATCAGCCTGATGGACACCCAGATCATATGTGCCATGGGGCCTCCAGGTGAGCTGTAGCTTTGTAGGGAGTGGCTCTTCTTTGATGATCTTTAGTCTTTTATAAAGATAACTCAGTTTCAGAGGAAGGAGCTTTTGGGGGAGGATGAGAGAGAGACAGACCGCCGCGGGCTTCCTTCCTGCCTCTCTGTTCTTACAGATACACTTCCTCTTCATCAAATGGGTTTTAAGAGAAATGCAGTCGTTATCTGCTGGCAGCCACAGTGAACGGGTTGGATTTTGCTCTCAGGCGGCCCCTCTGCCTCACTGTTTGCTCCCAGGCAGTGAGCTGATTGGGGTTCTGATTATCTGAGCTCTGCATGATTGTGGGCAACCCTCCAACTAATTCAGGGACTAAGTAGTAATAGACATGGAGTTTCATCATATTTCTGCTTGCTCTCTGTAAACCTGTAAATATCCAGCTGAAACCGCCGCTGGTCCTCACAGTCCTGATCCAGTTTGGAAACAAACAGCTCCAGTTTAAATGGTTTACACAGGAAATTACTCCCCAAAATTCATCTACACAATGCATAGAAGATTATAGAAAATTAGCACATTAAATATATTAAAAGGGCAAAATAAAATTGACATGAATCTGGTAATTCTTCAAAATAGAATTCAACTCAAATGTTTTTTTACTTTTTGCAACATATCTATTTATTTATTCTGCACTGCTCTGAACCTTCCACATCAATGCCTATTTTCACCATGTCACTCCCACACTGTTTAAATTTTGAGCACCGCTGCACTTTATTGTTCTTTTCACTGATAAGCTGCTGCTGCTGCTAAAAATAAAAATACACCGTCGAAAAGCTGTATAAACAAAAACATTTCATTTTGTATAGACTCTGTGTACACATAATAACATTTAATAATAATAATAATAATACATTTTATTTGTATTGCACTTTACATTTAAAAAAAATCTCAAAGTGCTACAAAATTCATAGTTAAAACAAAACCGTATAATAAAAACGGTATACATAGTTAAAATGAGACATTACAGTAAAATAACATACGTAGTAAAAACAAAACAGTAAAATAACCGTAAAACCACACAGATAAAATACTAACTAATGTTCATAGGCTTTTTTAAATAAAAATGTCTTGAGGCCTTTCTTGAAGGCCTCCACACTCTGTGGGACCCTAAGGGACTCTGGGAGGCCATTCCAGAGTTGTGGGGCAACTGCCTGGAAGGCCCTATCTCCCATTGTGCAGAGCTTGACTCTTGGCTGGTGCAGTCGGTGGGTCATTTGTCTATGTCATTTCTACACAGAAATCTTCATCTATTGATAAAACATATATTAAAATACAGTTAAGTTCATCATATGTCAGTTAAGATAAAAAAACAAAAACAAACAAACATCGATTTCTTTCAGGTGGGGGAAGGAATCCTGTCACCCCTCGTTTCCTGCGCCATTTCAACCTGATCAGCATCAATGAATTTGATGAGCAGACCATGCATACGATCTTCTCCAGGATCACTAGGTGGCATTTTACCACACGGTAACTGAGATTTTGATCTTCCATCTTGTTTCAGGCAACAGTGTCAAAAATCAAATCAAATTCGTGCAAAGCTGGACAGTTCCAGATGATGCAGACTAGGTTTGAATCTGTTTTTCCCACAAATAGAAAGGACTCTGGGATTTCAGTGAAGTTAATGCTTCTTTAGTAGATGTTGGTGAAGATTCTCTGTCATCCAGGTCAAGGTCATTCCAAAGAAAGTTAAAAACAATCGACTGGACTTTATTTTCAAGTTTGAAGACGTTTCACCTCTAAGTACTTAGTACCTGTCTAAGTACTTAGCACTTACAAGGGTATGGGGCATTACTGGCTAAGAAAAGAAGCCTAACAACCCCTATTTCAATGGTGTGGACCCGTTCATCTGTTCCAATTTGCATGTTTTCAGAACAAAAAACAGCCTTTGTTTGGCTACTGTATAAAACCTCGAACTCAACGCTATTCCTGACATTTTGAATAGAAAAAGCTTCCTGGATGAGAAGTGAAATGTCTTCAAACATGGAAACTAAGTCCAGTGGATTGTTTTTAACTTTTTTTGTTAGTCTTTAGTAGACCTTTATCGGGACAGACCTTTTTCCAGGTCCTCCAAGGCTCTATTGACAGATAAATGCTCTTATTCTAACCATTCAGTTGTAATGCTAATTGCATGAAACCTCCTGCAGAATCGATTTTGGTTCTCCTGGAGGTTTCTTCCTGTAAAAGGGAGTTTTCCTCTCCACTGTCGTTAGAAAGCATGCTTGGTGTGAGGGAAGCAATCAACTGGTTTCCCTTATATGGAAAACTTTGAACCAATCTGACGATATGATCTGGTTTAATTGTCTCCGTAAAGTGTCTTGAGATGGCTTGGTGTTATAAAAATAAACTAATAGAATTTAATTGCATTAAATAATTTTGAAAACTAAATTTCATTCTTCTTCTATTTTACTTAGTTCAATACTTTGTGTTAGTGTATAACATGAAACCTCTGTTGTCAAGTTTAAAAGTATTTTAGGAACAACTTTCTTTGGATCCTTAGTCTTCTTAATCTGTTACAGGTGTGATTTAGCTGTTTCTTATTCTCTATATTTCATCATGTCCTTAAGATACTGAAAAAAAAAATATGTTTTGAAATAATGATTTTCCGACATTAGTTTAAGTTTATTAAAAAAAACATAAATTTTAGTGTTGTGCCGACACAATTTTTTTGGCCCCGATACCTGGCTGTGCAGTATTGGCCGATACCGATACCATCTGTGAGAAATTGATGTGTGTATATATGAAGAACTGCATACCACTTGGATGTAAAATAATTGCCATCATGGCTTTGTCAAGCTGCTACCTACCTTTGTGAAGAAGGAAAAAGACTAATACAAAGTGAATCCAGTAGAACTTCTTATTGCCTACCTGGAATGGGTGACAATAGTTGAATAGACTTTTGACTCTCAAAATGGTATCATTGCCCTATTTGTTGGTACTTGCCGATACCCATACCCCCATTTTAGTGCAGTATCTGGGCCCTGTACGAAACTGTATCGGTATCGGTGCAACACTAATTAATATGTTTCAATCTTGCCTGCCTGTCAGATTAGGCTCTAAAGAGCAACATGTTCTGTCACTAGGTTTTCCTTCCCAAAGCCATTTGCATCCTTGATCCCTGAGATAGTCGGCAGTACTCTGTCCATGTACCAGGAGGTGACCAACAACCTGCTACCAACGCCCAAAAAATCCCATTATTTGTTTAATCTGCGTGATGTTTCCCGAGTCATCCAGGGTATCTGCCTGTCAAGGCCAGAAACAGCAGAGAAGCCTTCTGTCATCAGAAGACTTTGGGTCCATGAGGTAACACTAAACCCACTAGGGGGTAGGGGATCATTAGCAACCATAAAATATGCCTCCATGTCTGTTCCATCTGTCTGACTCTTCTTTGGGACCGATGTTCCTCAGGTTCTCAGGGTGTACTGTGATCGGTTGGTTGACGATGCTGATCGCTCCTGGCTTGTCAGCCATCTGCAGACTGTGTTTCAGAATCACATGAAGGAAGACTTTCACCAGCTCTTCCAGCACCTGGATCAGGACCAGGATGGAGTGGTGACCGAAGACGACCTGCGCAGCCTCATGTTTTGTGATTTCCATGACCCCAAGGGTGAAGACCAGAACTACCGTGAGGTCCACGACCTGGAGCAGCTGCGTCAGGTGGTGGAGTCACACCTGGAAGAATACAACACCATCTTCAAAGCACCCATGAAATTGGTGCTGTTCCGCTTCGCTATCGAGCATATCTGCCGCATTTCTCGCATCATCAAGCAGCCGTGCGGGCACGCCCTGCTGGTGGGAATGGGTGGCAGCGGGCGGCAGTCGCTCACCCGGCTGTCGGCCTACATGGCAGAGGCAGAGCTGTTTCAGGTGGAAATCACAAAAACCTATGGGATCAATGAATGGCACGATGACCTTAAGAAGATTCTCAGGAAGTCTACCGAGGGCGAAGCTCATGGCGTGCTCCTCTTCACCGACTCTCAGATCAAGATGGAGTCCTTCCTGGAGGATATTGGCAACCTGCTCAACACTGGAGAGGTGAGCTTAAAAAGTAAAAAAGAAAAACAAAAAAAGGGATTGATCAGTTTTGAGATGTTGGATTTACTGTCAAATAGACAAAAGTTTAACTGGGAGGCAGACCCATCTAGGGTTACGCAGAGAACAGAAGCAGCACGTGTGATCACTGTTTGGTTCCCAGGTCCCCAACCTGTTTGCTGTGGATGAGAAGCAGGAAATCTGTGAAAGGATGCGTGTGCTGGACCGCCAACGCGATCGAGCCAAGCAGACAGATGGCAGCCCATTGTCCCTGTTCAACATGTTCTTAGAGCGCTGCCGCACACAGCTGCACGTAGTGCTGGCCATGAGCCCAATCGGAGACGCCTTCAGGGACCGCTTAAGACGATTTCCCGCCCTCATTAACTGCTGCACCATTAACTGGTTTCAGGTGGGTGAATTAACAGTGATCTGCTGCAGCAGATAAATATTCTCATTTGGAGTCCTGGGCTTTGGAACACTGAAAGCAGACACTTTGAACCTTGGATAGGCAGTTTCTGTTTGGTTCGGTGAATGTTTGGGACTCTTTGAATCTCTGGTAAGGTCTGGTCAGACCTTTTGTCCTTCAAGTGCTCCTAAAAGTGACACATTAAAATGGTATGCTTTGACACCCCATAGATGTGTAAAAGCAATTAGGTAATTTGAATTGCACAATTATAATTTTAATTTTGTTTGATTGTGGGTCATTAGTCATCAAGGAAAGAGAGTGTATATATTTTATTATTAAAAAACATCTTAATAAGAATTGTATGTAATATTAAAATTATATTTTATTGAAAAGTAAGAGTATTTTTAAAATGTCAGAATAGAATTTAGACTTTTTCTTTTAAAAAGCCCTTAATAACCAAACTTCCTCTTATATCAGAGATGATCTGATTGTTCCTTATGTTCCTAACAGAGCACTTCGCACTTCATCTGCAGGTTTACTTGTGGTTCCTAGAATTTCTGTTGAATGAGAGGCAGATCTTTAGTTTATCAGGCTCCTCTCCTGTGGAACAGACTACCAGTTTTAGTCCATGAGGCAGACACCCTGTCAACTTTTAAGACTAGGTTTAAACTTAGTAAGAGTGGCTCAAGTTATTCTGAGCTATCGCTATACTTATACTGCTATAAGCTTATGCTGCTGGAGGACGTAGGGACCACTTTTCATCTTTCTTCATTATTCTTTCTAATCTCCAATTTTGCAGTATTTTCAGTTCAACCCCTACTTTTTATGTTCTCTTTGCTTTCCTTTTCATAGTAGCATCATCTAGCCTAGTTCTGTTTAGCTGTAAGACAATCATGGAGGGAGGCATCAGTGGGGCTGCTCCTGTTTTTCAGAGCTCAGTCCTGTTTCTCTTCTAGACACTATGGGCTCCGCTTAGACGTCAGCCCTGACTTGCTTGAATGTTTCTTTACTTGACAGGGACACCTATGGAGGTAGTTTACTGTTACATTTTCTGCTTTAGAGAGTATTTATCAGCTTGTTTTCCTTAGATAGAAACCTTTTAACCAATCAGAATCTATGACTTAATTGAATTGAATTACATGTGTTGTGTATATGTGCTTTATAACAAAATAAATAATTGAATTGAAAAAATTCTGCCTCTAATAGTCTTGGCCTGAGGATGCCCTGCATGCCGTGGCTGATCGCTTCCTGGAGGACATTGAGATGGCTGATCGGACCCGAGAAGGCTGCATCCACATGTGCAAAATATTTCATACATCTGCTATTGATGTGTCGGCTCGCTTTTTAGATGAACTACAGCGCTACAACTATGTCACTCCAACTTCTTACCTGGAGTTTATTTCTAACTTCAAAGCACTGCTGGGGACAAAAAGAGAGTAAGCTCATCACATTTGTAATTTTAGTGTGAGAGGTGATTTTAGGTTTTTAGGGTGTACCTTACAGTCATGTGTCATTCCTTGTCTTCTTTCGCTGTCCAGAGAAGTGTTGAAACTAAAACATTGCTATGCAGTTGGTCTTGAAAAGCTGCAGTCAGCTGCAGACCAAGTGGCGACCATGCAGGTCGAACTGGAAGCCCTGCAGCCAGACCTACTGGTGGCCAGCAAACAGGTAGACGAGATGATGGAGTTGATCAAACTTGAGTCCAAGGAGGTAGCTGAGACAGAGAAGGTGGTGAAGGAAGACGAGGCTGTGTCCAACCAACAAGCCATGGCTGCCAAGGTCATAAAGGATGAGTGCAACGCCGAGCTGGCTAAAGTACAGCCTCAACTGGATAAAGCCCGGGAATCATTGAATACTCTAACTCCTCAGGTACAGGATGACTCCTCTTGAACTATACCTCTTTATTACATTTTAACCGTAACCCTGGATCTATTTCTCTGGGATTTTATGTGATAGACCAATGCATAGCAGTGCAACATTTTCAAGCCTACTTGTTTTTAAACATTTTTATAATCAAGAAAGTGGGATTCACATTTGTATTTAGGGTTCCTGGGGTTTTACTTTACACATGTTCTAATAAGTAATACCATCTAGCACATCTATTGGTATTCTATTGTAGCATTAACTGTCTCACCTAAGGCGAACCACTTTTTACCTTTAAGCATGATGTTCCCATATTTAGCTTCATCCATCTGTTCATCAACTCTGAACATCTTCTGTGTAGTTTTGTTATCATCAGACAGTCATCTACCAAATGTTTTAACGACATAGCTTAAAGGAATAGTACACCCAAAACATGATTAGCCTTCATTTTCTACTCACCCCCATGCTGAACAACACTCTGGAGTACTTTTTTGATATCTCAAATGCATCTGGAGATCTGGGAGGCTTCTTGCTGTCTGCTGACATTCAAATAATGGAGGTCTATGGTGCCCGAGGCAGAAAGGTCCATAAAAGTCCACAAAAAACGTGTCAATATTCCTCCACACTGCTCGTCCAATGTATTCCAAGTGTCCTGAGTGGGTAGCATCCAGAATTTACTCGAAACGAAGTCATTTAGAATGTTTTTAGACAGTAGTGTATAGGATTTCCTAAAAGCGCGTTCACGAGTCTACGGAAACCGCGGCAGACCAAACCAGATGAAAGTGCGCATTCAGCGTCTGCTCTGCCGATAATGCAAGCATAGAAGAAGAAATGTGCTGTTTACCTGTGCAAAGAAAGAAACAACGAAAGAAAAATGTCTGAGGACTTCATTGTTGAGGAAGAGCATGAGTTCTTTTCAAGCTGAATGCGCACTTTCGTCTGGTTTGGTCTGCCACGGTTTCCGTAGACTCGTGAACGCGCAGGCAAAAATGCTGGATTTACATTGCCATGAAAATAAGACAGTACTTTGTTTACCAATCAGGGGGCTACTAGAGGTAACAATTTTTTGGAGGTGTTTGTTTTACAAATATGCACAGCTTTTCTAGGGGCCTATCATGAATACACATAAAAAAAACAAAGAAAATATTCATGAAATCTTACAAAAAGAGAAACGTTCAAAAGACAAACCTTGCTGGAACAGTGCAGTGATTAGTGTGGTTTAATCTGCAGGATATGACGCTGTTGAAGTCCATGAAAAATCCTCCCCCAGCTGTCAAGCTGGTTATGGAGGCGATTTGCATTCTTAAAGGTGTCAAGCCAGATCGAGTGCCGGATTCCTCAGGTTCTGGTAGAATGGTGGAGGACTACTGGGGTCCGGCCAAAAAGCTTTTGGGAGATATAAGGTTTCTACAGAGCCTCCATGAATACAATAAGGACAACATTCCAGCAAACCTAATGGCCATCATCAACCAGAAGTACATCGATAACAAAGACTTTAAGCCAGAAAAGATCAGAGTTGCTTCTGCTGCAGCGGAGGGAATCTGTAGCTGGATCATCGCCATTTCCCATTATGACGTGTAAGTGTTTTTCTTTACCTTGGTTGATCTTTGGAAAATAAAACCATGCACCAAAAATATGTTCTTTATAACTTAAAGGTCATAGTTACGGCTTTTCATCAAAAGATATATTTAAAAAAAATATCACATCCACAGAACAGGAGTGGTGCAGAACAAAAGTATACATTTTATTAAAAAATAATAAAAAAACAATTGCTTTTAAAATTTCAACTGGTCCAAAATACATAAATATTCACTTCAGGTTACAATGACAACACCAGTGCCACGAGATTGTGCATCAATGAGTATGGTCATGTCAGATAGCACTTAGGCATTGCCAGATCCTTGTAGATCCATAATAGGCCTGAGGAATGTCTTCTTTTTGGTGTCCAATTTCTTAAATTCAAGACAAAAAACAAACCAAAAATAATCCAAACAAGGGTGACTATCATGTAACTTTTTGGGCATTGCTGCCAACTTAATGGACGACAGTGGCGTCAGATGTAAGAGTTTACCCTGAAATTGAAAGGTTTACAGTTAAACCCCCGGCTCTGGCTTTCAGTGTTGTATTGTCCTTGGGCAAGACACGTCACTTGCATTGTCTACCGATGGTGGTCAGAGGGCCCGGAGGCGAAATTTGCTCCTTTGTAATTATTAATAGGAATTTCTAAGGCAACGCAACACAAACTTTCAGTTCTTAGATGATAACAAATAAGATAATTATGCATTATATATTTCATTTCTGTAAGAAAATCCCCTTAAATTATTATACAATGGAGCTTTAAGGAAGGAAAGGGGCTCAGAAGCCAAGCCCAGTGTCACCACCTAATCCGTACTTGTAACACGATAATTTGCGCATACACAACAAGAATACATTCTGGTCACCATCTATTGCTCTTCATGAAGCATGCCAATGCAACTAATGCTCAAAACTACAATATATGGCTGGGGTGTTAGTGACACTAAGACTCAAAACAGTAAACAATATTTTCAAACTCAACATGTTGATTGTTTTATAGATTTTGCTAAAGCCATAGAGTCACAACATATAATTTTGTATAGCCTTTCAAATGGAAATGGATCCACCCATACCATCATCTGTGACATTTTTTTACATAATGTGTATAATTTCTGCTATATATTATGAGTAATGCCCTTTCAACATTTGGACTGTGAGCTTACGAGTAGCCTGAACAAAATAAATAAAAAATAAAACCAAAGAAGTGTCCTACCATGACTATGAAGCTGATCCCAGTGGGAAATTTGTCCCTAACTATATAGGGACAATGATAGCCATGCCAGTCAGGGACTGACTGCAGTTCTACTGTAAGGTGCCTCGGTCAAGGTCAATGACCGACGTACCTGACATGTAGCAACCATACCATGCATACTGCTTTAGGTCAGGCATCCCCAAACTCGGTTCTCAAGGCCCCCTGTCCTGCAGGTTTTAGAGGTTTCCTTGCTCCAGCACAGCTGATTTTAATTGAAAGCTGACTAACAGGCTTTCGGTGTTCTGCAATCATTATAACTAGCTGGCATTCCCAAACTGAGTTTGCTTTAGGTTAATAAACTTTATTAATTAGACTATGTATGCTAAAAAAAAGTGAATAAAAATCCACCATCCTCCTTCGTTTTTTTAAACAACTAGACTACTGGTTATTGCACTGAGAGTGAAGAATATTGCACATGAGTGATAATAGGTAATATATTGGTGTTATATGTCCGCTGCTGTGATGTTGTGATGCAGTTTTTACCTCTACTATATGAATAGTAAAAATACCTAAAGGATTTAGACAGTAGAAAATTTGAGAACTGTTTTAGTAACATGTTTAAACTGTAATGTTGCTGTTTATATCCAACTTAAATGGAATTCTGTAAATTCTCTCTTTTAAATGTACAAACAGTGCAATCAAGAAAGTGGCTCCAAAAAGGGCAAAGCTTAAAGTGGCTGAAGAAGAGCTGCGGGTTGCCATGGACGCCCTCTACATTAAGCAGGCTGCCCTCAAAGAAGTCCAAGAAAAGCTTGCAAAGCTCCAAGATACTTTAGAGAAAAATAAAATAAAAAAAGCTGATCTGGAGCAGCAGGTTTGTGATCTCTCAGATTTTCAGCCAACTGATGGTGAGAAAGTTCTTTGAGAGTGTGATAATTAGTAACAAAATCACATTCGACTGTTCCTGTTGTGTTAAATACTAAAACAGGAAAACAAGTATTCATCTGAAGTTATTTCTATGAGCTACAAAACTTTTACTTTGCGTTTATTTCCTGGCTTAAAGGTGGATCTGTGCAGTAAAAAACTAGAGAGAGCTGAGCAGCTGATTGGAGGCTTGAGTGGAGAGAAGATCCGCTGGAGTGAGATGGCCCTCAGTCTGGAACAGCTCTTTGACAACCTGACTGGGGACATCCTCATATCAGCGGGCATCATGACTTACCTGGGAACCTTCACCTCCAAATACAGACAGGTAGAGGCAGCTTAGGTGTCCCTCTGATCGAGATCAACTCTAAAGATAAACACTTAAAATGTACGTCTAGGTACTTTTTACTATTAGAGTTGAATGTTGTCTCCAGGATCAGGTGGAGAAATGGATCGATCTGTGCAGAAGCATAGAGATACCGTGTTCTTCCAACATGTCTCTCGTGAACTCGCTGGGTGACCCAGTAAAGATCCGGGAATGGACCGCCGCTGGCCTCCCTTCAGACAGCCTCTCTATAGACAACGCTATAATCATATCGTAAGTCCAGGAGATTCATTTTTTTCTTCAGTAAAACAACTAATTACAAGTGGATTGAAATCCTTTTCACCCCTTAAAGTTTTTTTCAAATTTTGTCAGATTCCACCAACAAATTTCAGTGTATTTAATTAGCATTTTATGTCCTAGTGTAAAGGATCCCAAATATTTTAGTAACTCTCTAAAATACATTTATTTAATTATCTCTATGTTTATTGATGAAATTCAAAAGACATACATAAAAAGACACATATAGAACATTTATTTTTGAATTAATCTTTTTTTTAAAAGGTTAACATAGTTATTTAAGCTATAATTTATGTATTTATTTTTATTTATTTCATTTTTTTTTATTTTAAAATTTGTTTTTTTTATTTTAGCTATAATTTAAAAGAAAAATCAAATAATTTTAGGTGCCATTCAATCATTATTACGGAAGAGGATTAGGGCCGCTGGAAAAAAAAAAAAGTTAACTGATTTTTAATTTTTATTTCAGTTTAACATGGGGAAAAAGTCAGAATTCTGACTTTTTTCTCAGAATTCTGACTTTTTTATTGTCAGAATTCTGAGATTAAAGTCAGAATTTTGAGAAAAAAGTCAGAATTCTGACTTTTTTCTTAGAATTCTGACTTTAATCTTAGAATCCTGATATTTTTCTCAGAATTCTGAATTTAATCTCAGAATTCAAACTTTTTTTATTGTCAGAATTCAGTCAGAACTCTGAGATTAAAGTCAGAATTCTGAGATTAAAGTCAGAATTCTGAGAAAAAAGTCAGAATTCTGAGAAAAAAGTCAGAATTCTGTTAAACTGAAATACATTTTAAAAATCAGTTCTTTTTTTTCCAGTGGCCCTAATCCTCTTCCATACATTATTGATAATTGTTTAATGGTAATTTAAATTATTTGATTATTTGTTAAATAAATAAATGATACATTTATTTTTCAGTGGGACATTTAGTGCTATTTTATTTTTGCACTTTTTAATATCTATCCATTCATCCACTTTTTACTATATCTAATAATTAATTTTTTCCCATTTTGGAACTGAACACATCAGAGGTCACTCAACTAAATTAATGCAGAATTAAGATATAGAAGCAGATTTTACATTAAAATATACAGGGTTTTACATGTAAAACTTTAATCGTAAATATTTCTAAACCTTGTTCTACATGTTCGTTTCTCTCACTTGTAACTAGACACTATTTGACTTGATCTGTCATTAAATTCTAGCACAACACTTTGGTTGATTTGCAGAAATGCCAGGCGATGGCCCCTGATGATTGACCCGCAAGGCCAGGCCAACAAGTGGGTGAAAAACATGGAGAAAGCCAACAGCCTGCATATCATCAAACTGAGTGACTCAGACTTTGTGCGAAGTCTGGAAAACTGCATCCAATTTGGAACTCCAGGTAAAAGATGTTTCATCTGGGATCACTCTGCTTTATCAGTCTGATGTTTAGCCATGTTGTTGCAGTTCCAGTTAAAGCCTCATGGTGCCACTCTTTACCACAGAGATCAATCAGGGATCACTACTCTGTTTTGTTCTGTATTCTGCATGGGAGGACTAAAATAACCACTTTAGTGGGAGAGGCATTCGCATGAGCTTTGATGGAGGCCTCCTGCACCCAGACAATGTTAAAAACTGCAGAGAATCACATAAAAACTGCAGAGGAATCAGTTGGATTTGGTACGTTTGCATGTCCTGAACAGTAATGGAACCAAATTGAAATGTGTGGGCAGATTGTGTTGTTTTTTTTTTTTAAAGTTTACTTGCACTGAAGCGCTGAAGTAGAAAAGCTTTCAATTCACAGACCCCCTTAGTAGATGTGGCCTAATGACCCACCAGCTGGTTTCACAATAAATTTCAACAGTTTCAGCTCTGCAGCCCAGCAAAGCGAGCTACTAGGAGAGAAAAAAAAAATCCATCTGATTAGATTGGAGGGTGCATGAGAGGCAACATATTTAAAGTTAGAAACACAGAGAGTTATAGAACCATTAAAAAGACATCTAAATAATGACCTGACTCAGCCAGACACCAACTCTTTGCTCACCAGCAGACTGTGAGAGCATCTCACAGAGTTACTTGTCCTTGCAGAGTGTAAAATTGTCCCTGGAGGCTACAGTCTCTTCCCTGATGGCCTGTTTTCTTATTTCACACTTCTACCCTTTTTTTTGCTGTTTGTGTTGCAGTCTCTAACGATGCACTTTTGTCCTTTCTGTTAGCGCGACTGAACTGTAGTTTCTCTTATGCACTCATTAACTTTCTCATGCAGCACAAAGTGCAACTTATCACTGATTTGCGTTTGCTCTGATGGATTCAGAAAAGACTTAAAGCATCTCGTCGGGGAAAAGGTTATCAGCTCCTGTTGCCTCTGGGAGCAAAGTCGCCTCCCTACTGAACAACATCAATTATAGAAGGGCCACTGTTGTGAACATGAGAACAGCATTATCATACTTAATGTGAAATCACATTACCAGTGATAGTAGGGGAGTCAGCCATTTGTAACTTGTAATGTTTTATGTGTCAGTGATTCTCCTCTACATGCACAAGAGAGTTTCTGTTCAGGCGCCAGAAGGTTAGCGCTGGTTTCCGCAGTCTAAAGGAACAGAAAGGTTTTAATTCTTCCTGAAAGATAGAATAAGATACTTTTAGAGCTGTTTCAACCATTGAATCTATGGCTGCCTTAAAACTACCTGAAAATTCCCTTAGAAATATCACTACTTTTTTCAAAGTCCAGACTCAGTGAAATCTATCCAGAAATTGAAGACAAATGTGATAAGTGTCGGGATTCTCCGTGTCATCTTAGTCATATGTTTGTTTTTTTTTACCCTGTCCTGGCTGCTTTTTGGTCTGGTTACTTCACAGTTATGTCTGCTATTCTCAAAGTTAATCAGCAGCCTTGTCCACTGACTGCCATATTCAGAATTTCTGATTCCTCATTGGTATTAAATTCAGTGCAAAAAGATAAATATAGCCTTTACATCCTTAATTGCAAGACATTCATTATTATTACACTGGAAGTCTGCTAGATGTCCCTCCATCACCCAGTGGCTTAAGGACATGGTGTTTTTCCTCAAACTTGAGAAAATTAAATATACAATGAGAGGATGTACAGACAATTTTTTCCAAAGATGGCAGAGTTTTCTTCTTCTTTCTTCTGGGAAGATTTTGAAATGCCGTTTTCGCGTTTCCATCTTTAAGCTCTAACCGCATTTTTTTTTTTACACGCATGCGTCATAGCGTTGCCTCTAAACACGCATGCGCGACACAGTATCACAACAACAATGGCGCCGTACTGTGTTGAATGGCTGCTGCTAATGCTACTCACCCTGCTGTCGGGCTTACAACAGAATCTTCTTCTTCTGGAATATCTCCAGGAAGAACAGAGCAATATCAACCACATAGTTCAGCACCTGAATTTGACTGAACCACGAAAATGGACCCGCAGGGCAACCATGTATAAATATTAGTGCGCATGCCCAATATTTCGTCGCCTATTTTTGCTTTGGCACCACAGCGCCACTTACAGGCCTGGCATACATTTTGCAGCGTTTTCATGCATTCGTGTGGACGCTCACATTTATTTTACGTCTCCGTCTTTACGACAAACGTTCTGGAAAATATTAGCGTTTCGTGTTCGTTTTGACTCCGTGTGGACGGGGCCTTAGAAGTTATACCTGCATAAATATGTTTATCCAAAAAAAAAAAGTGAATTGTATTCCTTATTGTGATTGTCTTACCATTTGCTTCAATAAAAAAAAAAAAAAAAAAAAAAAAAAGAAATATCATTACTTCTTATGCAATAAATGTAACTTCTCTGCATTTTAAATTTGATTGGAATACCTTAGTAGCTGCTGAAATCAGCTTAATGTTATGGTTCATCTTAAAAATTGGAAATTTCTCCAATATGAGATCAATAAAGTTCAATTATTATTATTATTTTAAAGTCAGTCGCAAAATTGCACGTTAACGGTTCTGTTGTCATTGCGGCCATAAAGGAGGCATTGATTTAATAACAGATGATGAAAGGGAAGTCTGTGTCCATGTGAACATATCTGGAGATAACCCACAACCTGCCCACTGAGTTAGGGTTCCTAGTTTGGATTCTTTAAATTATGCCCTTTGTCTAATAAAACTATTTAATACATCAGTCTCACTGCCTGTAGTGATTGAAAAATATCAAACTTTTTCAAAATATTCTTGATTCGCTTTTTTAGATTGAACTGAATTTCAAAAGCTGTGGCAGCAACATAAATCCTGGACTCATACTGTTTAAAAATTATTTTGGTAACCAGTAAAATAATGAGATGATGGGAAAGCAGGCTGTTGTTACCTGCCGTCTGACTGCACAGGCTGGAACAATTTGAAATTGTGCAACGGCACCATTTTGGGGGTGGCAGCCCCTGACAACTGTGAACATAAAGGAATCTTTGTCTTTCAGTGCTGCTGGAGAACGTCGGTGAAGAACTGGACCCCATCCTGGAGCCTCTCCTGCTCAAAAAGACCTTCAAACAGGGCGGGACTCTGTGCATCCGACTGGGAGATAAAACTATAGAGTATGCAGCTGATTTCCGCTTCTATATCACCACAAAGTTACGCAACCCTCACTATTTACCTGAGATCTCAGTGAAGGTAGGACTCCTCAAATATTGACACACATAGGAAACATTTGTACAGCTGGTTTGATGTTGATGCGCTGCTGCAAAACGTCCCTCCACACTTCACCTCAAAATGCCCAACGATGTTTTCTAAAAGGAAAATGGAAAGATGTTTTTCTCCAAAAACATTTTTGAGAAGAACTTTGTTCTTTTTTAACAAATTTTAGCTTTCTTCAAAGTCTATTTCTTCATCCAGTTCACAGTTGTTCCAAACGAAGAAAATTAAAAACAATCCACTGGACTTTGTTTCCAAGTTTGAAGACGTTTCGCTTCCCATCCAGGAAGCTTTTTCAATTCAAAATGTCAGGAATAGCGTTGAGTTCAAGGTTTTTTTTTCCAGTAGCCCAACAAGGCCTTGTTTTTGTTTTGCAAACATTCAAATTCTATTTCTCCAAATTGTATTTTTTCAAAAACGTTTTCCTGATTTTATATAATCATTTTGTTTCTGCTTTTCAGGTTAAATTTTACGAATTGTATTCTTTTGAAATAGCATTTTACAGATCAAATCCCCTTCATTTCTGGGGGCTTGCTTTCCTCTGGAGGGAGGAACAAAGATGCATTTCAATTGGTCTGCATCGACATTAGCCAACAATCATTGGATAAGAGCAAGCATTTATATTGGGCATGAAGAGAAGAGCATCCATCCATCAATCCATTTTCCATCACACTTATCCCAAGCGGTCGCGAGGGGTGCTGGTGCCTATCTCCATGCAGGATACACCCTGGACAGGTGGCCAGTCCATCACAGGGCAACACAGAGACAAATAACCATTCACACTCACAGCTAAGGAGAATTTAGAGAATCTAATTAAGTTAACAGTCATGTTTTTGGACTTTGAGAGGAAGCTAGAGTACCCAGAGAGAACCCACACACACACACGGGGAGAACATGCAAACTGAAGGCAGAAAGACCCTGGGCCGGGAATCAAACACACAGCCTTCTTGCTGCAAGGCAGCAGTGCTACAGACTGCGCCACTGAGCAGAGCATGTGATGTGTAAAATGCAATTTGAAAATAATCTCACGTCTAAAAGCAGAAATGTAAAACAATTAAGATATATAACTTGTTAAATTATTTAAAAATAAAATTAAACAAATTAATTTTTAAAATATAAAATCTGTACTACAAAATTTTTGAAAATGTAATTATGAAAAAAATAAAAATAAAGTTTATCTCAAAACTTGTTCTTGGCTTTCAGCAACATGAGACAAATTTCCCTCCGCCTACACGCGCCATAAAAGAACACTGCGGCATTTCCTGATGCCAGCGGCACATGGGTGCTGTTAGCAGCATGTGTGAGCGCTGCAGTAATGAGCCCTTTGCAGCACTTCATGCTTTGCATTAGTCCTGCAGGAACTATGGATTGATGTTCCACCACAAAAACCTTTTATCTAACACAAAGTAAGGAGTGAAAAATAGACGCTGAGAGGTTCCATTGCAGACCACTGCATTCCATAATATGTTTCCTCCCGCTGTAAGGAAAACAATAATGCAGTCTGAAGCTCTGCTCAATGTTTTTTTATAAATCATAAGCCTCATGTTAGCAAGTGGTTTTGGTGAAAAATTCAGAATGTCTCTTTTCTCTTGACTTTGTCTATTATTTGATTCCACTGACTGAAAAGACAGCCCATTTTTAGCCAAGTCAAACAGTTAATCATCATCCCCCCTCCCCCCTGTAATCTACAAAATTATTCTAGGAAAAGAAGCATTAGGGAAATTACATTATAGAGACGAAAGAGGTTGAAAAGCATTACGGAAGATCACATATCAAGCATCTATTTGCAGGAGCTTGCCTCTTTATGGCCGGCTGTTAGATATTCAGCTCATTTTTCATAACTGTCTCAGTCCCTTTCTTTTCCATTTTTGTCTAAATCTTTTTTTGGCCCACAGTGCATTAGAGTTTCAGGGGTGCTATTACTCCCATTAAACCCTATTGGAAAGCAATAGCTGCAAACACATGAGGCCTGAGCCTCCGGAGAAGCTTCTATTAGGATCAGGGGTGCAGGAACGCAAGGGAAGGTGGTGCATGTGTTAAAAGGATGAACGGGAGATTTATAGAAGATCCTTGTTGTTACCACCAGCAGAGTGGGTCTCACTGCATCGATAGAAATGGAATTAAATCCCAAAGAAGCACACTTGTTATTTAGGTTAGAGAGGAGTTATAAGCTTTTAACCTCCAGGTAAGTGCTGAGAAACACTGCTTCAACTCGAGCTGCAACACATTTAAAGGCTTAAAAAAAAAAGTGCATCATGGGTCTTCTTTGTTAGAACTGCTTTGATCATCACAGCTGATTTAGTTTGAAGAAAAACAACAAAATTTGGTCATTAGGGAGGAAAAAAGGTCACATCATGGAAGGTTAAGTCCTTTACAAAAAGATGAAGAAATGTGGAACTTCCTTTTGTTGTGCATGTCTAGTTTATACCAAAGTATATTTTTCTAAATGGACCAGTAGTTTTAGAGAACCAGAGGTGGGTGGGATACTCACAAAATTTGCACTTCCTCATAAAGACGATATTTTTATTTTATGAACAACAAAGTATTTGAGGAAAGGCTTTTCAAATACTGAATAGCTCATTATAGCATCTGATTTACCATTTAAAATTATATAGTAAACCAGACCAACATGCTTAATGATCATTATGTGCAAATTCTGTTATTTAAACAATGTAATTGCTAGTAAAAATTCAGACAGCGGAATTTCTGTATCATTAATTCAATTTTTTACATGAAACTAACAATTAAAATACAAGCATTGATCGCTTTGTATCTAACTCTATTAAATAATATAGAAAAAAAGAGCAGTTTCTTTTTAAATTTAACATTTCCCTACAATATTTTAACATCGATTTGAGCTTGGAGGGAACAATAGTTTAGTAAACGTAAACAACTCAGGTTGACAAAAACTTAGTTTGACTCAGCAAAACTCAGCTTGGCTAGAGTACCTAAAACTGGCAAACACTCTGGCGTCGAGGTAGTGGCAGTCAGCAGCTTAAAGCTACAGTGTGTAATTTTTAGCGACATCTAACATCCAGACTGCAGACCGCAGCAACATGAACATCTCCCCCCCCACCGCTTCTCCCCCCCAACAGTACGGCGAGCGTTACGGGACAAAATGTCTTCCACGACGTCCGCATCACCTACCTTCTCAAGTGACGAGGTTTGTTTACATAGATAATTTTAATACTGCCATCCATTGTTCAGTACCGTCTCAGTTCATCTCTCTCAACTTGCCGTAGTTACTTTCGAGCGTTATGGGCGATCTCGCAATCGCTAGTTTGTTGGCTCTGCGCTGCCGTAGCGCAAAGATGTCTGCCTCCATGGCTGCAAGACCCGCTCCTATGTAATTATAAATAACGAATTCTAAGGCAACGCAAATATTAAGGTTAAGAGGCTGAGCTCGTAGATGATGATAAATAACATAGTTATGTATAATATATTACATTTCTGACTGTATATCCCTGTAATTATTACACACTGTAGCTTTAAGAGCACTCCGTTAACGAGGAAACCCCTTGCAGGTGTGTGAGGAGGCGAATCAGAACCAGACGCCGCATGGTGGAGGAAGGAAGACAAACACACAAAAACACAGACCACACAGACTGGAGTCCTAACACTAATAAAAAGATAGCCAAATAAATGTTATGTTATCACGTCAATTTTAAACATGAGAAATATGATGATTCATACTTTATGCAATATAAATACAAGTTGTATAAAAGTACTAATTGATTTGCCCGATGTGAGAACCATTTGTAAAACTAAATAGTACAAACTTGCTCCACAGGTTCAGAATGGTGCTGCGGCTGCCCTGCAAAAAAAATAAAATAAATGAAATAAAATTAGTTTGGATTTCTGAATCAGAAATCATAAGTCCTGTCTACACCAATCAGAGCAAACCTCTCTGATCATAGCAAAAACCCAACTTCACATGGAGTATCAAGCTGCATGGTGAACAGGTTAGTTTAGCTCTAATGATGACAGGATTGTCACAGAAGTTTCATCCTTCTACTATGGATTGAAATAATTTCCCCCATACATATTATTTCTTTTGTTAGGTTATTTCTTTTTAAACCTGTTTGTTTATAGAATAGTCTGCTTAGTGAGGTTTCATGATATTGCTCATAAGCAGACCTGCTAAAAGAGCCCAAAAGGGGAAAAATATGACATAAACGCTCTTCATATATATATATATATATATATATATATATATATATATATATATATATATATATATATATATATATATATATATATATATATATATATATATATATATATATATATATATATATATATATATATATATATATCATAAAACCTCACTAAGCAGACTTTATTCTATGAAAACACTTGTTTCTCACTTTTTGATTGTTTCAATATTTTATAAACAAATTATACAATGATTCAAAACAATCAATCTTCCTAATCCATTTTCTTTTGGGGTTTTTTTTACATAAAACTTATGAAAACATTTCTGACAGTAGATCATTTATACGTTTGACCATTTTATACATGACCTCAAAATCTTACGGTTTCTTATGCTGGTGAAGATTCTCAGAAATCCAGGTCATGTGATCATATGATCATTTGGTACAAAAGCTTACTTTATATCTGATGAAGCAACCAAAACTTCCAAAAAAGTTTAAAAAAAAAACAATCCACTGGACTTTGCTTCCAAGTTTGGAGACAGGGGAAAAGAAGAAGGGAAGCGAAACGTCTTCAGACTTGGAAACAAAGTGGATTATTTTTTAACTTTTTTGGGAGTTATGGTTGCTTCAACAGTACCAAAAAGGAGCACTAATTTTAATATAATACTTTTACTTTAGCTCTCATGTAAAAGTAAAACATATAGAGAAAAAAAAAATCTTTTTTTTACAGTACATTTTTGTCAAAAATGTACTCAAGTTACCTCAAGTTACCAAGTAACTAGTTAGTACCCATATTTGTACGGAGCAAACATAGACAGGAAACTATTCAAATCAACACTAAAACATGGGAGGAGGCACGTTCATCCCTTCAATCCCCACTTTAAATAATATACTTTCTATTATCTGATGGTTCCTCAACTTATCAATGTTGTTTTCTCATAATAAAGATGAGAGAGAGAAAATATGAGCAACTGTGTTGGATTTAACCTGCAGTCAGGTTAGAACCTGCTTATTATGGCTTCTTGGTAGTGTGTAAAACTCTCTGTCTTCTGAATGTGATGCAGGTGACACTGCTGAACTTCATGATTACCCCTGAGGGCATCCAGGACCAGCTGCTGGGAATCGTGGTGGCTCAGGAAAGGCCAGATCTGGAGGAGGAGAAACAAGCCCTCATCCTCCAGGGAGCAGAAAACAAAAGGTTCAGTTTCCCTCCATGTCCGACCGACTTCACATACCAACCACACAGTTCCCCTGAAAGCACCAAGCCAAATTAAATCCTGATTCTTTATTCAGACAGCTGAAGGAGATAGAGGATAAGATCCTGGAGGTGCTCTCCTCCTCAGAGGGCAACATTCTAGAGGACGAAAAAGCCATTAATGTCCTGTCCAGCTCCAAGCTTTTATCCAATGAAATCACAGAAAAACAGGCCGTGGCTGAGAAGACCGAGCTGAAGATTGATAAGACCCGCATGGACTACAAACCCATCGCCGTTCACTCTTCCATCCTGTTCTTCTCTATTGCTGACCTGGCTAACATCGAGCCCATGTACCAGTACTCCCTGACCTGGTTTATTAACCTCTTCATCAGCTCCATCGACGGCTCAGAGAAGACCCAAGACGTTGGACAGAGGTAAGCAGGTCGGACTGTGGTTTCCTGTTAAAAACGCTGCTTTGGTTTCAGCACATGAAGATGACCCGTAGGCTCTGCCTGGTTTGGTTCCTGAAGATGATTAAAACTGTTCCTTCCACAGACTGCAGATCCTCAGAGACCATTTTACCTACGCGCTGTACGTCAACGTGTGCCGCTCTCTGTTTGAGAAGGACAAGCTGCTTTTTTCCTTCTGCCTCAGTGTCAATCAGCTCATGCACAACAAGCTGGTGAGTGCATACTTCCATGTGCATACATGTGTGACACCAGCACATGTCTCAGATGTCATGTTTTTCGCTGTACGATTAGGTTACCTGATGAACAAGTTAAAGTAATTTTATGGACCATAATCTCATTTAAAGTAACAAGATCCCCAACATTTCCAACCTTTAAATCCCATAACCCTGGATTATTCCCTCTGTGTTAAAACCTCCTTTATATTGCTGTTTCAGGTGGAGGAGGTGGAGTGGCGCTTCCTTCTTACAGGCGGCGTAGGCCTGGACAACCCTCACACCAATCCCTGCAGCTGGCTTCCTCAAAAGTCTTGGGATGAAATCTGTCGTCTAGATGAGATTGAAAGCTTCAGAAACCTCCGTCAGGATTTTAATGAACACCTCAGTGATTGGAAAGAGGTTTATGAGAACCCGGTGAGTTCCAGCAAGCCATCACACTGGAAAAAATCTAAATCTAGATAAGTCATTTTTCCTTAAAATAAGTGCATTTTTTCTTGAATTGAGGGGGTAACTCAGACACTTTGCCAATGGAACAAGACACTTTACATTTAACATAAGAATTATTTCAAGTCTATGCTATCTAATTACCTTATTTTAAAAGTTGAAAATCCTCATTCCATTCCAATCATCTTATTTACCGAATCAAATTAAGGGTAAATACATAAATAGACATTTTGACTTATTTCTACGTTGTTTTTGCAGTATATTTGCTGTAAACATAGTCTGTATTGATTCAGGACATGGTGGAGATGACCTCAGACAGGGTGCATGCAGCAAATGTGTTGAAATCAACAATATGCAGAAGAAATGTTGAAAAAAAAAAAAATTCCCAGGTTTACACATGGATATATCCAATTACTACAAAATATACTCCCAAAAGAAAAGACTGACTTGTTAATTAGTAATAAATCTAATAACATGATTCTATGAAAAGGGACCATCTTTTAATGAGGTCCAATTCATTACAAATCAATTAAATTCAGTTTATTTCTATTGCGCCAATTTTAAACACAAGTCATCTCAAGGCACTTTACAGTTCATCAGATCATCCAATCAGATTGATTCAAAGTTTTCTATCTAAGGAAAACCAGTTCATTGCATCGACTCTTTATTGACTCGAAAGCAATCCCTCACATTAAGCATGCTTGGAGCGACAGTGGAGAGCAAAAACTCCCTTTTAACAGGAAGAAGCCTCCAGCAGAACCAGGCTCAGTGTGAGCGGCCATCTGCTGAGGCCGACTGGGGTTCAAGGAGACAGAAGCAGAGATACAAAAGGAAACTGTAAAAGGCGGCCCCGCCCAGGAAACACACAGCCAGGCAGACGAGCTCCGAGCCAGCTCCCATGTCAGAGGATGAAGAGAGCACATCCAGCCAGTCACAGTCAGAGAAACAGGGCTACACTGAAAAACAGGATGGTGTCACAGCCAAACAGGAACAGACCAGATGAAGCTACTATGAGAAGCAAAGAGAGCAGAGCGTTAGACATTGAACTAATAGATTCTGCAGAGTGGGAGAATAGAGATAGAATGAAGCAGAATGATGAAAAAATATAATATTCTAATTGTTGGAGTGTGGTGTTTATTGATCAATGTCTCACTATTGTTCAGACTGTAGTGCTCCTGTCTCTTGTGCTAAAGCTGCCTTTGCTTTCAGTTAGCCTGAGTTACAGATCTTGTTTTTTTTCCACCGGACCCCATCACAGTTGCTGTAACTTATCTTCATTTCCTAATTCTTTTAAAAAATCTCCCTCATTGTTTGGTCGTCTTTTTCTCTCCTCTTTGCTGTCCTCCACTGCTGTCTTTTCCCTGGTTCATCTTTCAGGTTTTCTTCCACCTGCCTGCAGTTTCCTCCCCCTACAAACCTTTCACAGTTTCAGACATATTTGTTTCTTACAGCGTTATTTACTAAATTTAATTGCGTATGCTGTGTTAAAATACAAATTATAAATTTCTGATTTCAATGAATAAAAGGAGACAGGGGTGTGAAATATGGAGGATAAAAAGTGCCAAAATTAAATAAATACAGCATTAAATAAATAATTAAATGTGTCAATAATTAATTAAATGTGGAATTAAATAAATAAATGTGTCAATAATTAATTAAAACCATGTCACTAATATAAAGTGCCACAATTAAATAAATAAATACAGCGATAAACAATTAATTAAATGTGTAATTCAATAAGGAATTAAATATATAAATGTGTCATTAACTTAATAAAATACGTCTTAATTTTATTTAAAAAATATATATAATTATTTCAGTGTGCATTTAATTATTTCATGGTCCTGTGTCGCAGTGCATCGAACCCATTAAAAGAATCTGTCAAACTCACCCATCAAAGTTAGGGGGCGGTTATCTAACACCTGATTGGTCACTCTGCACATTAAGGCGAAGCAAATCGATTACAGAGACTCGATTCGCGTTAACCCCACCCCCTAACTTTGATGGGTCAGTTTGACAGATTCTTTTAATGGTTTCGATGCACTGCGACACAGTACCATGAAATAATTATATATTTTTTTTAATAAAATGAAGACATATTTTATTAAATTAATGACACATTTATATATTTAATTTCTTATTTATTTAATGAATTACACATTTAATTAATTGTTTATCGCTGTATTTATTTATTTAATTGTGGCACATTATATTAGTGACGTGGTTTTAATTAATGAATGACACATTTGTTTATTTAATTCCACATTTAATTAATTATTGACTCATTTAATTATTTATTTAATGCTGTATTTATTTATTTAATTTTGGCACTTTTTATCCTCCATAGTGAGACAGTGGAATGGGAATGATCTACCGGTTTTATTCAGAGGACACAATGCTCGTAGACAAGCCTCTGAATGACAAAGCACCTAAAATTGACGGGTTTTTTTCATTAAATGCCCCCCCCCCCCTCGCATATGCCAGTCACATCTATGCTGTTTGGACAAAGGAACATCTGGTGAATCACTGTGTGGTGCTTACATTTCAGCTGCTGCACACACCCCTTTACACACACCCAGTCTGATCTACAGTATAATCAACACAACCATCCACAACACTTCTGTCTAATTAGGTCTACTTTGTTCCAGTTGTAAAATTCACATCAATTCAATCTGGAATATGAGAGCAGCTGTTCAACGTGCGCACACATTTACCACCACCCACCCACACACACACAGATGTTTTAACAGAAATTTTACAAGGTTGAATTAAAGGTAAACGTGTTAATGATCCTCCTGTGTCTAAGAAACGTCGGTGCATCTTCATGTGTGAAAAAGTGATATCCGTCTTACGTTCCGTTCTCCCCAGCCAGTCCATACGACATGAACGATATTTAGAGGCATAAAAACACCAAAGCTGAATGTTTTGTTTGGTGAATGTTTGCAGAACCCCCATCAGACTCCGTTCCCGGGTATGTGGCAGGAGAAGCTGAGCCGCTTTCAGAAGATGATGGTGATCCGTTGTCTCAGACCCGACAAGGTCGGTCACTCTTGTGAATAACACAATCAAATTCAGTTTGTTTATATGGCAACAAGTCGCAACAGATCTCATATCAAGACACTTTATAGAGATAGTTCAACCAGATCATTCAGGCAGATTGGTTCAATGTTTCTATCAGGGAGATGAGTTTAGGCCAAATGTTTGAGGTTCTGATGATCTTCCCCCAGATTGTCCCCATGGTGCAGGAGTTTGTATCAGACAATTTGGGCCAACCCTTCGTCGAACCTCCGCCCTTTAACCTGAGCACGGCCTTCACTGACAGCCAATGCTGCTCTCCCCTCATCTTCCTCCTATCTCCCGGCTCAGACCCAATGGCGGCTCTGCTTAAATTCGGAGATGAGAAGGTATGGACCAGTCTTAAGTCAGTTGTTTGTATGCAGGATGGAACCACATCTTCTGCAGCGGAGCTATAAAATGCATTACTGTTTGATCTCTCAGGGCTTCTCTGGTAACAAGCTGACGTCCCTGTCTCTGGGCCAAGGACAGGGGCCCATCGCCATGAAAATGATTCAGACAGGCATTAATGATGGCACCTGGGTGGTTCTGCAGAACTGCCACTTAGCTACTTCATGGATGTCAACACTAGAGAGCGTTTGTGAGGTAAAAAAACACATATCCCCTCATTCTATTAAACCTGCTCTTTGTGCATTCTTTGATTCATGTTGTGTGACTCTGCTCAGGGACTGGGACCAGACACCACCCACCCAGACTTCAGACTGTGGCTGACTAGCTACCCCTCCTCCACCTTTCCTGTGACCGTTCTCCAGAACGGAGTTAAGATGACCAACGAGGCTCCGAAGGGCCTCCGCTCCAACATCGCCCGCTCCTTTTTGATGGACCCTATCTCCGATCCAGAGTTCTTCAACAGCTCCAACAAGCCGGTCGGTTTGTGGGCACGGTTTCTTCCACCCTCAGCGTGGTGTTTCTCTTAGAAGAAGCCTCATGTTCGTGTTTGTCCCACGTTCAGGCTGTGTTCAAGAAACTGCTGTACGGCTTGTGTTTCTTCCACGCCCTGACCCAGGAAAGAAGGAAGTTTGGACCTTTAGGATGGAACATCCCTTATGAGTTCAATGAGACGGACCTGAGGATCTCTGTGCAGCAGCTGCACATGTTCCTGGAACAGTATCAGGTAGCTACAGTTATGCTACATTCAGACCGCACACAGCAGAGGCAGCAAAAATGCTTCA
This sequence comes from Cyprinodon tularosa, assembly GCF_016077235.1. NCBI lineage: Eukaryota > Metazoa > Chordata > Actinopteri > Cyprinodontiformes > Cyprinodontidae > Cyprinodon > Cyprinodon tularosa. The sequence goes on from NW_024038669.1 coordinate 2,067,718, forward strand.
TTTTTGATGGTTGCACAAGTTTAGTTGTGCCGCGCGGCTGAAGCATCTTTGCTGCTCCAGCTGCTCAGGCTAAAAGTGGGTCCGATGCGTGTTGGACGGAGCTACCCTATCCTCTCTTTGCCTATAACAATGGCAGCTAGTTTTAATATGTGTTTAAGTGAGATGGGTTGACCTGAATACTTCATCTGTTCCAGTCACTTCGCTAAGATTACCATCCTGCCTTCAAATGTTATTTCGCTGTCGGAGCCGCTCAGACCCCAGTGATCTGTCACTAGGAACTAGGGGTGTAAATCACATCCATCATTGCGATTCGATTCAGTATCGATTTCCTGACCCAACGATTCGATTATTATCGATACTAAAGAATACACTACGATACGATTCGATTAATCGGTTAATTTTTTATTTTTTTTAAGAAACAACAGCAAATAACAGAAGTAGAAAAGTTGCATCAAAAAATACTGCAGAAAATGAGGTCAATGAGTGCAATTCAATATCTCGGCTCCAGACGTCCCGCCCCCTCCACAGACGCTCCGCTGCTCCTCTCCCAGATTGTAGCTCACCGCAAACAGTGCCGCAGACAGGAGGCCGGCTTGTTTTGTTTTTATGACCGAAATTGCGGAAAACAACTCGTGAAGTTTGACCCGCTAGAAGAGCGAGGTGCGTGAGAACGCTGGGACCCTTTTTCCACCTGGATCTCCGCTCTTTTTGGCCCTCATGTCCCTCCGTCGTCGGACTAAACTCGCCCCCACTTCCTCTCCGCCTCGGCAGTATCTAGACCCACAGCGTGTAGCGCAGACCACGCTTCAATATTGAGCATAAATCAAAAATGTCTGCGTCAAGCTCACTGCAACACACTGCTGTAAGAGTATAACCAGGAAGCGAGGTAGGAGGGCAAAATATGTTTAGTGCCACCGCAGCACGGGAGGGAGATTTACGTCCAGGAGCAAATGGATAAAAATAGACCGGAGAAAAAAAAAAACATGAATCTATTCTCTTGCGGACGAGTCGATGCTTCCGATCGTCAGCTGTTGGATCGATGCATCGATACAAAACGATTATTATTTACACCCCATTCAACAGCAGCCTATGGCCTGGTTGCCTCTTCACGGTTTGCTGCTACTGTTCGCGGCGGCTGGAAGGCATAATCCAAGCTACAGGCACCATAATAATAAAATCGACCATATTTGCCGGCAGGTTTCGACATTTTAAGTTAATTTAGGCATTAATAAAATGTTTCAGAGGAGTGATCATAGCGCTCTGCATCAGCAGTGCTGTGTCTGTCTCCCTGCCAGCTCCCAGATCAGCTTCTCTGATTGGTTGATGTAGGATGTCAAGCAGCAAAAGTTCAATTTTTCCAACTCAAACAGCTGCTTTTGAAACGCATTGCGAGCCTCAGATGCTAGGAAGCCAGTGAGGCGCCGCTTCAGCTGCTCAGACGCGCTGCAGGACCTTTGCTGCGCCAAGATGCGCGTCAGCCATTGACTTTGCATGTAAACTAGCTGCTTCTGCTGCCTCTGCTGCATGCGGTGTGAAAGTATTAGAGATATAAGAGGGGTGTTAATATATAGAAGGTGCTGCTTGACTCAAGTATTCTCTTTCATTTGACATTTTTCAAGCCCCTCTTGACATTTTCCTACAAACACTCAAGCACTTGCACTTCTGCAGCTGTTTTAAAAAATGAAGTGTTAATGAGCTCTTTTTTGTTGCTGGTGACATTTCCATGCTGTAAGTGAAAGCTCCTCACTGACACCTCCCCTAGAAAATGCCACATTGGTTACTGCCTCGCCGTTCGCTGGGATGTCACGGCTCTCTGAACCAGACATTCTGTCCTTTGGATCTGCTTCTGAACAGAGTATTTGCAAAATGAGATTTGAAGTGATGGAGTGATGTTTGCATGCGTTGAAGTCAGCCATGCTGCTTGTTTTCCTGCTGTGGTTAGTGAGTAAATGATGTCCTGTCATCTTCAGGAAGTCCCGTTTGATGCCCTGCGCTACATGACTGGAGAGTGTAACTACGGAGGACGGGTGACTGATGACTGGGACAGACGAACTCTGCGCACTATCCTCTCCATCTTCTACAATTCGCACATAATAGAGGACCCTGACTATAAGTTTGATGCCAGCGGGCTTTACGGAGCACCACCAGAGGGCGATGTAAGTCAGAACAATCAGCTGATATCAGAATAAGTCCCTGAACAACTCACTCCAATCTCCCAAGGGTCACTGCTCATCGTTTAAGGAGGTAGCGGGTGTCAATGCCATGCAGTACCTCCCTGTTGTCAAAGGAGGGGGCCACTGAGTTCTAACTTACTTTTTTGGAATGATTATTGAAATAATCGTCAACTAATTTAATGAACGATGAATCGTTAACTGGAGTATAGAGACTCTAAAACATGCCTTTACCTGACAGAGCAACTCACCTAGAGCAGTAATTATACCAAGATTGTAAAAAAAAAAAATTTAAACATTTTGCATTTAAGATAAAAAACATTTTTGTATGTGTAACGCTTGTTAAAGGCTAATGATAAGGAACTGACTATATAGATGTAGAAAGGTGTTACCAGAAGAGGGTTCGTTGAGGAGCCCGAGGTGTGAATAATCACAGAGACAAAAATAAGGTTTAACTAGTTTTGTATTAAAGTGGCCAAAGACAAAAAACAAAAAAGCAAACACACAAACATTAATAACAAAACAGTATTTGATTAATTGTCCCCAAGGTTCAGTTAGGTTAGATTGTTTAGTGTTCATAAGCGCAAAGTCCATACGCTATGGTAATCCAGGGTTGAATATAGAATAGTTTTTATCCTTATAGGAAAGAGAGTCTGTATCCTACTGCACGGGTAGAGGTCTTAGCTCGCCATCTTCAGTTGAATTAGAAAAAAAGAAAAAGTTGTTGTGAACCAGGTTGTAGTGAGGGTGATGTCCTTTTTCTGGCATAAAAAAAACCTGACCTAGAATGGTCAAAAAAACAACAAATGAGCAGTTGTTCTTAACCAATGAGATCTGCATGTATAAAATATGTGTGCATTAAATTTTGGAACACATTTACACATGCAGATAGTTTTCCATATTTACACATTTTACCAATATATATACAAACATATATATATATATATATATATATATATATATATATATATATATATATATATATATATATATATATATATATATAGCTATAACAAATAACTATATAAATAAATAAATAAATCGTTTAACAGATTATCACAAAAGTTTTAGATACTCAAAAACACATTGTAATCAAGTGCACTTTTTCCCATAAATCATGAATATTCAATGTATCAAAAAAAAAAACTTTTCCAATTAAATTACTTGAGCAGAGAAAAATACTCAAGCAGATCTTAAGTTCTTAAGTTGCGCAACAAATTCCACAAGTACGTAGCTACATTCAATTATTTACTTAATTTTCAATGAGGTAAGAGGAAGGAAAAAAAAAACTAAACCTCATTGCTTTTCTAATGATCCAGTCAAAAGCTGGGAAAAAAAAGTGCAAAATGAAGCAAAAGTGCAAACAAAAGGGGCGCTTCTGCTAAACTAAAATGTAAAGCACAATTCGGCTTGAATGTAAATTAAAAATAATTTATATTAAACAAGTAGAAGCGATATTTTACACACTACAAACGTAGTTCAAAATTCATAATAACGCTGGGACTCAGCGCGGCAAGGAATTAAGTGGAGGCAGCGGTACAAACAAAAGACGCAAATCGCGGAATATAAACTTAAATCTAGCCGCTGCAAACAAAATAAATGACCCGAATCGGAGTTAACAACTCACCGTTGAAGGGATGACAAGTTGATCTCCGTCTGTGTAGTGGTATTATTGCAAGACAACATGAGCGGTTTGGCCCAAGTTGTGAGAGAGAAGCGAGTCTGTAAAAAGTTACGCTTGGTGAGTAATTACACGATGTTAGTAAACATTAGGAGATTGGTTTTGTAGCGTTAAAACACTCACCCGAAAGACAGGTTATAATATTAGATCTTTAGGAAGATCCAGTAACTTTTTTTGAGACGAGACGCCAACAGAGCATGCAACAGCCACAGGTGGGGAATGGAGGAGGGAGTGGCACTCTGACTCCGCAGGTAAATAGAGTTGGGGTGATGTCGCACAGGGCGTGGCCCGTCAAATTAAAAGGACTTAGGAGCTGAGGGCTACATATGTCAAAATTTTCAGAATCCAGAACTCCTCAAGTGGAAGAATTTTAGTTTCGCCTGGTTTAATGGTTGCAAAAAGTCTTCTTTAAGGACCCTTTATCTAACCAGTTATTTATCAAGTAATCAAAAAATATTTGATAGATCAATCGATATGCAGAATAACCGTTAGTTGCAGCCCTACTATTAACTTCACCTTCACATCATATGTTACTTTGACTCTGACCAGAAGCAGATTTAGGAAATCTAGGGCCCTAAGCAAAGACAGGCATTGGGCCCTCTGAATTGAGAACACAACACATAAAACAAACCCCTTATACAGATAGAGAAATGTTAATAGAAAAGACATTCTACGTTTTGTCCCTCTCTTCTTGTCCCTTTTCTTCTTGTTTTCCTCTCTATGTTTTGTACTCAGATGACTTTTCATGCTGTCTCTAAAGGAATGAAAGATTTTTTTCCAAGCACTAAGCTCACTTAGCTGATTGCTCCTTCCTGTGTTTCCAAAAAGGCGAAGGCAAAAGTAAATAACCCAGTCCTTCTTTTCACTGTAGACAAGCCATGATCAGCTTCTCTGTTCTCCATTTTTCATTTGGATGAAATAATAGCTGCATGAATCATGACAGCAGACAAGATAGAGGAGAGCAGGAGGCGGGGTTACCAATCTACTTGCTCTGGAGAGCAGAGTTCGCTGCTTTTATATGTTGTTTCCAAAGTCTCCACTAGCAGGAAAAATTCGCTGGATTTGGCACTAGGTGCTTTTCTGTAATCAAAGCACTAGAGGGGTCTGAAAAGTCGCTAAATATAGCAACAAAAGCACTAAGTTGGCAACACTGCTCTTCACATCATTTGTTTTCAAATGGTTTGCTGCTGTCTGTTTGGACCTTTCTGAACATAATGGACTGATCCAATATGGTGGACACTGAAGGGGTTTGATCACCACATTGATCACATGTGGTGATCAAAAGCAACCAGAGAGCCTCAGTATCCGATAGTGTTGACAACACTGGGAGTGTGTTTCATCCTTTATACGGGAACCGGCCTCCAAAAGTCTTCAAAGTTCTGGTAAAACACCAGCTTTTTTTTGTGTGTTGAGGCAATAGTGCATTCTTTTATAAAATGTGCCGATCTCCAGTGCATTCAACTGAAAAACAACTACATCTGAATGAGTGAATATAAAGATGAGCAAACAGCCCCGCTGCATAAATGTGAACACCATTAACTGATACTAGTTTAAGGTGACGTTCACACAGCAAACAATTTGACATAAATCTCAGTTTTACCCATATCTGGCTTTTATCTGCCTTTTTTTTACAGCAGTCTGAAAGGAACTATTTCAATCTTTCCTTCCTGTTAAAATCAAATCACTATGAAGACCCCTAGGGGACATGAGGAATTTTTTTTTTCTTTTGTGTTCCCTCGCAAAATTTTGCGTTACCTCACAAAACCTTTTGTGTGAGAACGCAAAACCTTACTTCGGTTTTCACAGATTCACAGATTCGGACTTCCGAGATCAATAATAGGGATGTAACGATATTGACATTATCACGCTATCGCGTTGGTAAACGTGTCTCGATATCGTCGTGGTTGGGTTACAATAATAAAAGGACAGGTGTCCGTTAAAAAGCAAGAGGATTAAACACAGTCCCGCAGAACAAATCATTGTTAACTACATAGACCATGATCCTTTGCGCTGCGTCGTCATACCAACCGTTCCTAAGCCAATAGGATTGCACGCGGATTGCACGCTGTCCTCACAAGCTCAAAGCGAGCTAGCATGGCCGACCGCGATAGTTTTAAGAATGAAAACAACAACCCCAAAGTTGAGATTGTGCCAGCCCCTGCAGCTTTTAGGTCAGATGTCTGGAAACATTTTGGTTTTGCTGTGTCAAAAAACGCAAAAGGAGAGAAGGTGGTGGACAGACAATGGACTATATGCAAGCACTGCCACAGTAAACTGCGATACAACACGGGAAACAAAAGCAATATGCAAAGTCATCTGACGACTCATAATCCAGAAAAGTTTGCAGATTCTCTCACAAAGAATGTCCTGTCCGGTCAAAAAACTCTGAAGGAGGCTTTTTTTTTCTTGAAATGTAGCTCTTTTGATCTTTCTGATGAAAAATGTGAACATAAGCTAAATGATAGGTCAGTGTTTTAAAAAAAAGGCTTTTTGACTATTTTATTTAAGTTATGTTCCTAAATACCAGTTTAAAAAGGCTGCTTTTACTTGCCTTGCACATTTAAACCTGACTTAACTTGATATTTGTTTGCACTTAAAGGGATTTCCCTATTGTTTACAATTGTTCTGGTTGCTTCTTAACTTGAACATTATTCACAGAATCAACAGAATATTGATGTTCCTGACTACAACTTGCACTTTAAAAGCACTATGTGATCAGCGTTTTATGTTGTAATGATCCATAAACACAACAATAAATTACCTGTTGACTGAAAAGCAGAAAAAATGTCTTTTTCTTTGCTACTATGATCACAAACACTATCGTGAGCTATTTAACAGTACCGTGAGCTTTTCCACAATATCGAAATTGTATCGTACCGTGAGATTTTGATATCGTTACATCCCTAATCAATAACTCTCGTTGTTGAAACACAAATGGCGCCTCTTTCATGTCCTGATAGCACAGACTACGTATTACAAGAATCAAAAAGCGTCATTTTCGAGAAAAACGAGCCGTTCTCCGAGCTGGATGTATTACATTGATCTCTATGCACAGGCAGCGGCCAGGCGAGTGGTTAGGGACCGTCTGCAAATGGTAAAACAACAGAAAAACGTTGCAAATAAAAATCGATAACTCCACTGCCATAAAGTGCAGAGACTCCAAAATCACCACACACACCAAGGGGCTCCTGGTGATCGCATTACAACAGCTGGTTCGGAAAAATACACCTTTTTTTTAGTATTTTTTTTGTTATTATTAAGCATTAATATCATCCTATTTTAATCAATAGCTCTGTGATTATACAGTGCAGACACTCAAAAATCATCAGACCGAGAGACTCCTGATGATCATACTACAACCGCTGTTTTTGAAAAAGACACCTTTACTTATTTTTTTTAGAATTCTTTTGTTATTATTAAGCATTAATATCATCCTATTTTGATCTATAACTCTAAGACTACAGTGCAGATACTCCAAAATCGCCACAAAAACCAAAGGACTTCTGGTGATCATACTACAACAGCTGTTTATGAAAAAGAGAACTTTGCTTATTTTTTAGATTTTTTTATTGTTATTAAGCATTAATATCATCCTATTTCAATCAATAGCAGACACTCAAAAATCGCCACACACACCAAGGGGCTCTTGGTGATCGCACTACAACAGCTGGTTTGGAAAAATACACCTTTACTTATGCTTAAACAGAGGAGTGTAGAGCCACAGTAGACATGTTAGATAATCAGCTAATGACCATCAGGTAAACTAAGCTCTGCCTGAGCTTTAAAAAACTCAATAAAAGTCTGGAGTTTTTCAAACAGCCGTAGTCCCTGACCCAGAGTTCGCCCAAACTGTTGATGAGCCACCTTTAAAAAGTCATCAGCAGATAAAATGTGTGTAATAAGGCACAGCAGGCAGCCTCTGTCACTGAGGGCTGATGGATCTGTTAACACAGCGCAGTCTACGGCGAGCACCATTTTATTTGGCATTTTGTTCTGCGGCGCTTCACCCCCCTCCAATCCCATCTTTTATTCATGAAGTCACATTTACATATTCATTAAAACAAATGTCAGCAATCTTAGGAGCGCAGTTGTTTTTCAGAGAGGGTTATTACTGCAGATGTTTTCTGATGTTGCATTAAAATGTCTCCTCTTAGTTAACCCCCTGCCCCGCCTCCCGTCTCTGTTGCAGTACAACAGCTACTTAGAGTTTACAAAGTCACTTCCTCTCAACCCGTCACCGGAGATCTTTGGCATGAACGCCAACGTAGACATCGCCAAGGACCAGGCCGAGACGCAGCATCTGTTTGACAGCATCCTGCTCACACAGGTAACGACACACCCAAAGCTGAACCATCAGGGCTTGATGAACGTTTCATCACCCACCAAGTATGCAAAGCAGCATTATTAAATCTAAGGTTTGTGAGTTCAACACCTGAGCATGAGCTGGAAATCTAATGCAGTTTATATAAAATGTATCATCACATCCTTTTGATAGATGGAAAAAAGCATCTGGCAGTGGAGTTTTGTACAGGACATGGCCAGTTTAGCTTTTAGTCTTAGTTTATGAGTTTTTTTACTTCTTGAACATGTTTTTAACATGTTTGAAATTAAAGCTTTAGTATTCCAGAGGCAGACTTTACCAATTTCAAACAAGAAGTATGAATGTTTACATTTGATCACTGCTGCACTTTAAGAAAATGGAAATGTCATGAGAGCTGTACGTTTTGTATAAACTCTGTGGGTACAAAATGACAATAAATGTTGTCTAACTCTGAGTCACTACTATGGTGGAAACTTGAATTCAGTTTTTAGTTTGTTGCAGTTTCCATTGGTATGAAAGCCTTAAAGGAATAGTGCACCCAAAACATGATTAGCCTTCATTTTCTACTCACCCCCATGCTGAACAACACTCTGGAGTACTTTTTTGATATCTCAAATGCATCTGGAGATCTGGGAGGCTTCTTGCTGTGTGCTGACATTCAAATAATGGAGGTCTATGGCGCCCGAGGCAGAAAGGTCCACAAAAGTCCACAAAAAACGTGTCAATATTCCTCCATACTGCTCGTCCAATGTATTCCAAGTGTCCTGAGTGGGTAGCGTCCAGAATTTACTCGAAACGAAGTCATTTAGAATGTTTTTAGAGCATAAACAGTAGTGTATAGGATTTCCTGAAAGCACGTTCACGACGCTACGGAAACCGCGGCAGACCAAACCAGATGAAAGTGCGCATTCAGCGTCTGCTCTGCCGATAATGCAAGCGTAGAAGAAGAAATGTGCTGTTTACCTGTTCAAAGAAAGAAACAACGAAAGAAAAATGTCTGAGGACTTCAGTGTTGAGGAAGAGCATGAGTTCTTTGCCGAGCTGAATGCGCACTTTCATCTGGTTTGGTCTGCCGCGGTTTCCGTAGACTCGTGAACGCGCTTTTAGGAAATCCTATACACTACTGTTTATGCTCTAAGAACATTCTAAATGACTTCGTTTCGAGTAAATTATGGACGCTACCCACTCAGGACACTTGGAATACATTGGACGAGCAGTATGGAGGAATATTGACACGTTTTTTGTGGACTTTTATGGACCTTTCTGCCTCGGGCACCATAGACCTCCATTATTTGAATGTCAGCAGACAGCAAGAAGCCTCCCAGATCTCCAGATGCATTTGAGATATCAAAAAAGTACTCCAGAGTGTTGTTCAGCATGGGGGTGAGTAGAAAATGAAGGCTAATCATGTTTTGGGTGTACTATTCCTTTAACTTGAGTCGAAACATTCTTCCATTCATTTTTTCCACCATTTTTTGTTGTTTATATTAGGGGTGTGGGAAATAATCGTTTTGGTGCCCATTATAATATCGATCTTTCACTTCTTAGTATCGATTTAAAAAAGAAAAAAAATGGTTACATGAAACATTGATGGGAAAATGGGCTACCTCTGCACCCCCACTCTGGCAGAAAGCGCTGTGGAGCCCTTTAACTGTGCGTGCAGCACCAAATCTGTATTTGAGGCAGTCACAGTGGAAGAAAACCCCAAACAACATGGATAATAATACCTAATCAATATTTTCTGATGAAAATACACAGCACTTGCTGTTTTATCTCATCATTTGATTTTGACAGCTGGGGAAAATATGACAATATATAGTGATACTGCAATATCGTGATAATATCGTATCGTGACCCAAGTATCGCGACATGTATCGAATCGCAACACTCATGCCAATACTCACCTCTAGTTTATATAGGAGCTGGCACTCCTTTATTGATCTCTATCCTAATGTATCTTAATGGTGATGCTAGGCTGGTTTCACAATGATGCTGATGTTCCAGCAGTTTCTAATTCATCAGAGTCTCCATCTAAACTATAGCCTGGAACAGCAGACTGAAATACATGGAACATAAATCCGTCTGGTAAACAGAGGTTGACACCGGCCAATAACAGCGAGAGTGGCAGGTTTGACGCGTCCCTCTCAGCGCCTTTCTGCTTCCCTGCTTGCATAAACCAGATCATCAGCACTCCTTTTCCCTCCAAAAAAGACATTTCAATCCAGCGCTGCGTGGTCCGAGCCCGTGACATCATCAATGACCCCTCACACCCCCACCATGGACTGTTCTCCCTGCTTCCCTCTGGGAAGAGGCTTCGTAGCATCTGAAGCAGGGCCAGCAGTTTCTGCAACAGCTTCTTCCCCATTGCCATTAGACTGCTGAATGTTGAATAAAATGAAGGTAAAAAAATAATAAGAAGAAAAAGCGCTAAATGTTGGGAAACTGTAAATCATATCTCAGTCTTATGTTTACATTTGATCATCATGTTTACTTTTTATCCCTTTAAGAAATGGAAATGATAGCCGTACTGAACGAAATTTCGTTTTGTATACACCCTGTGTGTACAAAAATAACAATTAAGTCTAAGTCTAAACACCAAGATGGCAACTGCAATCCTTTTCTGATGTCCTAAGTGAGATTCATCTAGTGTTAAATCATTTCTGTGTTATTTCTTTTAAAAAGGACGTAGTTTTATTTTTTAATTATTATTTTTTTATTATTATTATTATTATTATTATTATTATTTTTCTTTTATAAAATAAAAAAAATAAATAAAGAAAAAGAAAGTAGTTGCTATTTACGGCTTGACAAAATGTAAAAAAACAGAGCATGTCACATTGAGTTTTTGCATCACATCTGTAGTTATCTGATTGGTTCTAACCTGATCAGGCCGACCTTTTAGTCCCGCCTTTGAAATCGAGCTCTAACAGTTCTTTACCAGACAGAAATGGCATATACACTCACCGGCCACTTTATTAGGTACACCTGTCCAACTGCTCGTTAACACTTAATTTCTAAGCAGCCAATCACATGGCGGCAACTCAGTGCATTTAGGCATGTAGACATGGTCAAGACAATCTCCTGCAGTTCAAAGCGAGCATCAGTATGGGGAAGAAAGGTGATTTGAGAGACTTTGAACGTGGCATGATTGTTGGTGCCAGAAGGGCTGGTCTGAGTATTTCAGAAACTGCTGATCAACTGGGATTTTCACGCACAACCATCTCTAGGGTTTACAGAGAATGGTCCGAAAAAGAAAAAAACATCCAGTGAGCGGCAGTTCTGTGGGCGGAAATGCCTTGTTGATGCCAGAGGTCAGAGGAGAATGGCCAGACTGGTTCGAGCTGATAGAAGGGCAACAGTGACTCAAATAACCACCCGTTACAACCAAGGTGGGCAGAAGAGCATCTCTGAACGCACAGTACGTCGAACTTTGAGGCAGATGGGCTACAGCAGCAGAAGACCACACCGGGTGCCACTCCTTTCAGCTAAGAACAGGAAACTGAGGCTACAATTTGCACAAGCTCATCGAAATTGGACGATAGAAGATTGGAAAAACGTTGCCCGGTCTGATGAGTCTCGATTTCTGCTGCGACATTTGGATGGTAGGGTCAGAATTTGGCGTCTACAACATGAAAGCATGGATCCATCCTGCCTTGTATCAACGGTTCAGGCTGGTGGTGGTGGTGTCATGGTGTGGGGAATATTTTCTTGGCACTCTTTGGGCCCCTTGGTACCAATTGAGCATCGTTACAACGCCACAGCCTACCTGAGTATTGTTGCTGACCATGTCCATCCCTTTATGACCACAATGTACCCAACTTCTGATGGCTACTTTCAGCAGGATAATGCGCCATGTCATAAAGCTGGAATCATCTCAGACTGGTTTCTTGAACATGACAATGAGTTCACTGTACTGAAATGGCCTCCACAGTCACCAGATCTCAATCCAATAGAGCATCTTTGGGATGTGGTGGAACGGGAGATTCGCATCATGGATGTGCAGCCGACAAATCTGCGGCAACTGTGTGATGCCATCATGTCAATATGGACCAAACTCCCTGAGGAATGCTTCCAGCACCTTGTTGAATCTATGCCACCAAGAATTGAGGCAGTTCTGAAGGCAAAAGGGGGTCCAACCCGTTACTAGCATGGGGTACCTAATAAAGTGGCCAGTGAGTGTATACATCATATCAGTCTGGCTGGCCATGCTATCTAAACTGTGCAAAGTTCAGCTACTCGTTCCTCACCTTCGATGGAATCAACAGTAAGAATCGTTCTGTTGAAAGAAAAGGAACTCCAGAGTGCTGTGCTGAATCAGGGCAGATCAACGCTTATTGTCCTCAGGAGACAGAAAAGCAGATGTATACCTTATAAAGGTGAATAGATTTGCATGTGTCACTCGATAACCCAAGAAATAATGATGTAGGATCGGAATTTTCAGTTTTACCTTCTTATATTCTTTCTCTGTGAAATAAAGGAGAGGAGACTGTTTTTACATGTTATGATGACTTTTCTGCAACGCCAACAGTAAAACAACCGTAAAGCTCCGCCATTGCTCCTTTTTATTCTCATATTTTTTCCAAAAGCAACAGAACTTCCTGCCGACCCTACGGAAGCCTAAACAGTTGGCAAAGTGTGTCTAAATCAAATCTGACTCATATCCAACAAATGAAAACAGAAATATGTTCTAAACTCAGAAAATCTAATTTCACATATATTTTCTATAAATGAGGCTTAGAAACGTGTTTTTGTTAAGCTCTGTGAGGCTGGCTATACCTAAACAGCCTGTAAGGCAAAGGATGGAGGGAGGCTGGAAGGCCTCTAAGCTCCAGATAGGAATGTCAGGATGTCCCTTTGCTAAATTAATAATCAATAGACGCATCCTGCTTCCTTTTCCTACCTCCTTCCTCACTGCCAACACTACTCGGACAGCGCTTATCATGGTGACCACTGACGCACCTCTGCTTTAGCTTAAGAGACCTTATTGATTTGCCCTATTCAGATGGACTCAGACAGACCCAGAGTCCTTCTGGGAAGGCCATCCAAACCTCTGATGTCAAACTAAATTTAAATTTATGGACTTTGACTAAAGCTGCTCACTTTATCAAATTACAGTCCTCATCACATCATAAATGTGTGCAACATTTTGAAGGACAGAAAATTTAGTAGGGACATGCTTGCCAATTCTCAACATCAGTAATAAATTGTGCTTATTAGACGGATTAACATAACATTCAATGCCAGCTCTTGCTCTATAATTTTATTGGCGGGGATTCTAGAGCCATTGAATGTTGGACACATTGTGATAGAGCGGGAAGAAATGAGTCCACAGCAGATTAATCATCATCCTTATCACGTTATTCAACGCTATTATCTTACATACGTGTTTTACTTAAATAACGGAGCCCTAAATATGAAGTTAGAACGATTCCAGAGGCTTAAATTATAAGCAAAAAATATAAATTTGACTAAAGTGCTATAAAATTAGAAAAGTTTCACCATATTATGTAATAATATAATACATTCTGACTTCAAAATGTAATAAAACATGACTACAACCTTTCTTTTAATGATTACCTTAAAATGTATTATAATCCAAGTTGCATCATATGATAACATTTTTTTACATTTTGCACTGTTATTAAAAAAATGTGTCAGTCCTCTTTCAAAAAAAAAAAAAAAAACATTCAAACACAGAGGAGAATTTAGAAAACAAATTAACCTAACGGTCATGTTTCTGGACTGTGGGAGGAAGCAGGAGTACCCGGAGAGAACCCACACATGCTCAGGGAGAACATGCAAACTCCATGCAGAAAGACCCAAAGCCGAAACCTTCTTGCTGCAAGGCAGCAGTGCTACCCACTGCCACTGAGCAGCCAGTTTTTGAGCTAATCCCAATTAATATATATATATATTATAAATATGGTGTTTTGGATTCTAAACATTCAAACTGTTGTAATTTTGTTAAACTGCTATGCTTTGGTAATTTAGTTTCTCATTTAGTTTAATTTCCTAAGTAAGAACATCAGTGAACAGTTTTTTTCAATGCATGGAGCAGTAGAAACAACTGATTTCCACTTTATTTTAATCAACTGGGCACAAACTGTTTTTGGCCTAATCCAGCAATCAGTGCTGGGAGAGACTTTGTGATGTTAGCAGAGCTTTACATTTTTTTGTTCTCAGGGCAGCATTAAAACTTGGCTCTATGATGTGCATTAACTCGCAAAAACTTTCCCATCTACCATTTCTATTACCAGCATGTCTTTATTTACCAAGCTCTAATTTGTTTGCTTAATGTCCTCTTCTTTCCTATCAACACATGCTTGCTTTCTAAGCACAGCAAGGAAGTGGATGCTGCTCCGTCATGCAGCGCAGCTAAATAAACGCTATTTAGGTGATAACACAAGGAGTTAATCCACTGTTAATATTCATGAGATAACAGTAAGGTCATTCTACATTATTGTTACAATTAATCAGTGTAAACCTTTTTTTTTTTTTTTTTTACAGTGTCCTGTCTGGCAATGTGGCAATAAGAATAATTGTCTTGATGCCAAAAAGAGCCCAACAGATTTTACTTTCACAAGTGGAGCAATATGGCAATTGCCATATTGCTCCACTTGTTTCATGCATATAAATTGCTTTATTATAATTAAGCAGGGAGTTTTACAGTTTATACGGACACTGCAATGTAAATAGAGCAGAAAAACAGAAGAAGAAAAGGAAAAAAGAAAAAAAAGAGAAAAGATAAAAGAAAGAAGAGAAAGGAGACAATGACAAAACATTTTCAGTCTGCTTCATCACCTGTAACGAGATGAAAAAAGAACAGCACAACCGAAAGACATGGTACGAGACATACAATAAAGCAACACCTTGAAACTATCGCTAAAGTAATATTATTAAGTCTGACATGTACTCTGTGTTACCTGAAGATATGAATGTGGGGTTTCTGTATGGAAGTGAATCTTTTTTTCTACTTTTATTTTCAGTATACAGTCACAAGTGCAGAGCAACAAAACAAACTCTGCATTAAACCCATCCCCTTGGGGAGCAGTGGGCTTTTCATCACTTGCATACCCTTTATAGATCAAAGTATTTCACTGAGTGCCCTATAAATGGTTAAGGGTCTTGCTCAGGGACCCAAAGTGGCAGTCTGTGGGTCTTTAACTCACAACCCCTGAGACCCAAGCTCAATGCTCTAACCACTAGGCCATCAATCCCCGAAACTTAAAGTTTCTGCTACAATTTATGTCCAGTGAGACTGTTTAAGAAGGAGCAGCACCCT
Organism: Cyprinodon tularosa; assembly: GCF_016077235.1. Taxonomy (NCBI): domain Eukaryota; kingdom Metazoa; phylum Chordata; class Actinopteri; order Cyprinodontiformes; family Cyprinodontidae; genus Cyprinodon; species Cyprinodon tularosa. The sequence goes on from NW_024038669.1 coordinate 2,083,173, forward strand.
CCAGTGGACGATGGCAGCATTGCAACACTAACCCAAAGTTATTAATTAATTAGAGGGAAAAACTATCTTTTAATAAAATGATGAATGATAAAGATTCATCCTAACAATCCATAAATTTCACATTAATATTTCAGCTTTAAATAAAGAGTTTTGTTCTAGAACTAAAATATTTTCCTCCCCCAGGATGTAGCCTTCCCCTGAGATCTCGTTGGACCTGTGTGATCCCACATCATGATACCACAGCTCTGAACAGTAACTCTGGCTTGGCTTGTCCTACATCTTACCTTTCATTGCTGCTGCAAATCACATTTAAAGGATTTCACATTAACACCTGCTTGAAGATGAAAGAGGCGCTGCTGCTCCTCCTGCACAGTTCTATCCCATTTATTTCTACATTCACATATTTCCAGTCCAAAGCTGCTAGTGTTTGTTTCTCAGCTCTGCACATACTGTCAACAGTTTATTTCCAAAGCTACAGACATTTGGTGCAACAGATAAATAGACAATTATCTCCGCACGCTTGGTGACTTCTACATTTAAAGTTAAATTTAGAGCTCCACAGACTCTGGGATTTATCCCTGTTAATTCCATTCAACAAGATTAATATCGACGTCAGTCATGTGTGGACTTCATTAGCATCTAATACGCTCTCATCAGTCTCAATGATCGATAAACAGGGACACACTTAAACTGGAATGAGACAGCTATTTATCATTCTCCTACTGTAACCTGGCACCATTAGCCAATGATTATCCATTACCGCTGGCTGAACATGGTGTAGGTGAATGGTGCAAGTCAGAGTGAGAGGAAAGCGGAAGAATCAGAGATAGGAGTGAATAATTATCAGCATGAATGAGCCTCAGAATCGTTGATGAGAGTGTGTCAAATTGGCGTGTGGGAAGAAATTGGACGAAAAATGTTGTGAAGCTCTTCAGCTTCTGGTGTATGATTAGATTCTAACATTTTATTCCTGCCGGAGCTGCAGCTCCAGCTGCAAATAAAGAAAAATAAAGTTAGAATTACTGTCACCCTGTTCCTTTTTAGCTAAGTTTAAATCACTCATCAACACGATGAAAGAACTTTGACCTTTTTTAACATCAGATACTCTGAAAAGGAATTCACGATTTGACACGGGAGAGGCATCAAATGATGGTTTTCTCCAAAAAGCCACGAGCTGTCACTTTAATGAGAAGCCACCATCTTCTGATAAGGCGCTCTGTGTCTCTGATCAGTCCCGCTCTGCAGGCAGAGACGCCAAATCCTCCGACGACATGGTGTTTGAAGTGGCGGCCGATATCCTGAGCAAGCTGCCTGCAGACTTTGACTTGGAAGCTGTGCTGAGGCGCTTTCCCACCAGCTACCAGCAGAGCATGAACACAGTGCTGGTGCAGGAGATGGGCCGCTTCAACAACCTGCTCTGCACCATCCGGGAGTCCTGCATCAACATTCAGAAGGCCATAAAGGTAAACAGAACGTTTCTGCAGAGGGAAGCTGTGTTATACATTTTTTCAATGAGGGTTTTGATTGTTAAACTTTGTGCTTCTGCACTGATCAGGAATCTCTACTTCTAAGCAATTAATATAAGACTAAATATTCCCTGATTCTATTAAAGGCCTCTTATATAAACAAGTGGGTCCAAATCATTAAGACTTATGGATTTTAAATTTCTGAAGCACAGAACCAATATTTTCTCATTATTTCCTCCCACCTGCTGACAAATTACAGAAAAACTGCTGGAAACAAACTCAAAAATCCAATACTGTAAATTAATTTACTAGTCAATGATTCATTTCCTGTGGATTAAATAACATTAGGGTTGGGGGGGGTGTATTCATGATAATTCATGATAAAATTCATTCATTTTCCTGGGATCATAGAGGGGCTGTTGCTGGAAGATTCAGTGTGTAAACTGACTCATGAGACAACCAAGAAATGGTGATGAAACAGTTATCAGCAGGTACTTCAACCATACTGTTATTACGGTAATAAATCGAATACAGTGAAGTTTAAGGAACTTAGAATTTTGCTGCAGTTTTATTCATAATACAGATGTTTTAATGTATAAAGATCTGTTGTCCACTAGTCTGAACATGTTGGCATGACGTTAGAGATTGAACTAAATACTGCAGAATGGAGATAGAATGAAGCAGAGTGATGAAAAGGAGTCCCTATGTCCTCCAGCAGTCTAAGGCCGTTTCTCAATTCGTTCTTAGGGAGAACGCAGGAAGATCGGACTTGACGAGAACGCGAGCACGCAAGCACGTATGTGTATTGGAGCAGAAGCCTACTCGTGACGTCATCACAGGCAACGTTGTTTAGCATTTCTTTAACAGTCAAAACTATTTATTCCCTACACAAAACATTTTGAAAACAATATTTTTAATTTCTAAAGCTTAAAAAACAGTAAAAAAAATTACCGAACCGCAAAAAACCGCCATCAGAACGAGCGGTAGTTCACACGTAACTAGACCGAGAGAAGTGCACTACAGACGGGGTAAATTTAGCCCTGGCTGGTCTGCTGGTCACTCTGGTCCGCTCAACGTCTGACTTTTTTTTAAAATTTCGCACTAACTCTGTAAACAGGCCACACAGGGAGGCTTCAATGTATAATGTTATCGCCTCAAACGATTTCAAAACGTACTTTTGAAGAACAACAGCAGCAGAAAAGGGAATGTTTAACTTAACACTGTGAGCGCTGTCTCCAATCAAGCTGCGGCCGCGGGGCATTCTGGGGAAGCGGTCAGTCTGAAGAACGCACAAGTCTGCTCTGATGCATGCTCGATAAAGAGGGCGGGGTGAGAACAACATCCGGGGATTTGATGCATGCTCGATAAAGAGGGCGGGGCGAGAACAACATCCGGGGATTTGATGCGTTCTCGATCTGGCGTTCTTGAGAATTGGAACGGTACTCGGGCTGAGACTGATGACGTGTCACGAGTACACGAGAACGCTCAAGAACGCATATTGAGAAACGCCCTAAGCCTATAGCAGCATAACTATAGTAGCCTCGTGAGACCATCCTGATCTCGCAAGCTTTCAAGGTTTCACTCGCAGATCAGTCTGGCTACTTTCCGTTAAAGAAAATTTGGAGCCGTTCATCAAACGAATGTCCAATCAGCGTTGGCTTTGAGGCGGGTTGAGGTGTGACGCAACGAGAAGCGCGACAGTTCACTCTAAAGAACATGGCGGCTTCAGCCGATGAAACTAGCGTTAGCGTGGCTATCGAGCAAGTTTTGTCAGAATTACAGAGTATTTCTTCCCTGAAAGAAGAGCAAAACACTGCTCTGGAGGCTTTTCTCAGAGGAAAAGATGTTTTTGCTCTTCTCCCGACTGGTTTGGGCAAGAGTTTGATCTATCAATTGGCTCCTCTTCGTCATCGCTCTGTTAGTACGTCATATGCTTCGTTGATCTGATTGGTTTATTTGGCCCGTCTATCACCAACATAGGCCAATCAGCTAACCAGTATTTTCGCCCCTTCCCAAAATTACTTCTACGGAAGGTTTCCAGATGGATATGCGGAGCAAATCCATCTGGCGGAGTCAGGTTATAAGTATAGAGCCAGTTCAGGATAACTATAAGCTTTTTCAAAAAGGAAAGTTTTAAGCCTAGCCTTAAACTGGTAGTTTTTTCCACAGGAGAGGAGCCTTATAACTAAAATATCTGCCTCCCATTCTACTTTTAAAAACCACTAGTACCGGTAAATCTGCAGGTTAAGATATGAGTTCTGCAACAGCTTCATGCATGGGGTGGGAAACATTATCCTACAGATAGAGTCTCCACCCCTCTGCTACCAAAGTCAGCCTTGCAGTAAATATGATCAGTGGAATGATAATTATATTAGTCAAAGTATAATTTTTGGCTCTGCTTAAAAAAAGGACCAATGTTAAAAACAGATACGATTATTATAAAAAGCCTATTAATATTTGTTGAACAGAAAGCAAAGTCAGCCTGCTGCTCACCATGACCGTCTCTCTGCAAACAACAAGCAAAATCTGAAAGGTGAACAGTCCTCATCAGGTTTTGCTTGTTTTTTTTATGCTGTTATTATGCACCCATTTTGTTTAGACTGCATCACTTATTATTGTGTGAATATTTCAACATCTGTGATTATAATCAGCATATTATTCAAAAATCTCTCAGAACTGACAGCTGCACATATGCTTAGCTAATTTAACGTGATTCCAATCATATTAATCAGGCCTTTTGTTTGTCTTTTTTCTGACGATCCAAGTGTTTGAAAGCCAAGCTACGAAATCAAGATTTCAAGCTTCCACAACAAACGATGCATAAAACACTATTTGATTTGTGCGTTTTATGAATTAAAAAGAGCCAGCAGAATGTCATTTTTTCTGTAATCATAATGTTTACTTATGTCTTGTTAATTACACTGCATTTAAACATGAAAAGTGCTTTAGTGTGTTAATGAAGGGGAAATATGAAAAATCTCCAACAGATTACAGTTAAGAGTCACAATCAGAGTCAGGAAGTCAGATTCACTGAGCTGCCAACAAAATCTCACCTGATAAAAACCAACTTCATCTTCCTCAAATTGAACCTATAAAACAGACATCGAGGTCGTTAACGACTTAATTTAATTGGTTTCTTTTTTCTTCAACATATCAACCTTTTAAAAGCATTCAAGTTTATAAAATGACTCTTTTTGATCCATCAGTAGCTAAACACTAAAATATTTATTGTGCTTTGTGAAAACGAAGGACAAAGTAAAGCTTTCAGTTTTCAATTGAATGAATAGAAGAACTGAGCACTTGTTGATTCCTGGGAAGAGCCAAGAAGTCTGGAGTTTGTGACTCGGTAACCTTCAGGCCAGAGTCAAAGTTCATCCTGTTTTTGGTCTTTAGCTCAACCAGAGCTGAAAGCCAAAGACTCATAAGACCAGGTTATCGGCTCATCACATGCAGCACCAGAGCCAAGAGAGGCTAACCTCAGCAACTTAACAATACATAACAGAATTTGGTTAAATCACATGAAATTAACTTTTTTTTATCAAAAAGTTTTATTTACTGCTCTTAATTCAAAGTTTTTTTTTGGTTTGTTTTTTACATAAAATACCCTACCTGCTGTTTCAGATGTTTAAAAAATGTTTTCATTTACTTGATCTCCTTTATTTTCTGCAATAAAGTTTTTTCAAACTTAAAAAAGGAGAAAAAAAACTAAACCTAATTTAATACCTTAAGTTTGTTTCTCCACTATGGGATAATATTGAATCTAACACTGAAGGATGTGAGATCCTAAGGTAAGCGGATTTAATATAACTTCACTACGTGCCTTTTTCTATTATGTTGATTGTTTCTGTATGCAAACCCCTCTGCCCCCCCCCCCCCACCTGCAGAACGGTATTGTTGCAATAAAAACAATGTGCATCAATTAAAAATATTTTTCTTGTAAACACAAAAAATGAGGATTGGAAGTAAACTCCTGTGTCTACATGCAGGGCCTGGTGGTGATGTCAGCAGAGCTGGAGGAAGTAGTCAGCAGCATCCTAAATGGTCGTGTCCCCAGCATGTGGATGAAGAAGTCGTACCCCAGCCTGAAGCCGCTGGGAAGCTACGTCAACGACTTCCTCCAGAGACTCAAGTTCTTACAGGTGTCTGAACACTCGGTGAACACATCCAGGCTGTTAACATTAAGGCTGATCTTTTGGATGTTTTCAGCTTAAACAGACGACCTGAGGACGGCTGCAGGAAAAGTCCGGTCATATTCAGAAGTCAAACTTCTGAAAGTAATTTAAATATTCAATTATTACATACTGTTCAATAAGTGTTTTTAATTAAGAGTAATTATCATTTGAATGTGCTTTACTGGAGGCATCCATGTTTGTCAAAGAACACTACTGCCACCTACTGGTTTGTGACGTCACGGTGCGGTATCGGCTGTTGATCAAGTCCCAGTGCTGTATCTGGTGTTTGTCACAACGCGCTATTATCCAAGTCATCTTGAAAACATTCTTCTTCCAAATGTTGGCTACATATTACGGGTTTTTTCTCTGGCCAGAAGTTCGATGGCAAATCCTCCCTCTTCAAGTTGGCGATCCAACGACGAACGCGTCCGTGGAGGATCAGGAATCGGAAAGGTTGAATTACAAGTTATTTTTTCACTTTTACCCGATGTATTCCAACATCCAGCTGCCATGCACGTGGGCATTGTCAGTTTCACTATAGCTCTGGTGAATTTCAATGGTGAAGTCCTCTGGAAATGTTCAATAATTGTTGCTGATTGCAGATGTGTCTAGTAGTTCCCATTGATTTAGCTTGTAAAGTGGGGAGAATAGCGCTAGGCTTAAGGCTGGTTTAAGGTGAGCGCAGAGAGTGCCGCAGACAGGAGGCCTCTGATTGGTCAAATCAAAATCCGCTCTACACTATACGCATTTCCTGTTTGGTACCTTACAGGCTTGTTTTGTTTGTATGACCGCCATTGTGGAAAACGACTCTTGAAGATGGACCGTCTAGAACAGCGAGGTGCCCAAGAATGCTGGGACCCTTTTTCCACCTGGATCCCCGCTCTTTCTCTCCCTCCACTGTCGCACAAACTGTCCCCTTGCGTTTTTCCACTTTCTCACCGCCTCGGCCGTATCTAGACCCACAGCTATTTCCTGATTGTCCCTCTTGCGTTGTGGCATGGAATAACATAGCGCAGACCACGCTTCACTGTTGGGTAGAAATCAAAAATATCTGCATCATACCTGCGACAAGCTAACTATGAAACACTGCTGCGGGAGGATAACCAGCCCTTAACCGCACCGTGACGTCACTGCCAGAAGATGTCAGGAGTGAGGTGTTACTTATATTTGGACAAAAATGGCCGCTCCCAGACTCAGTGATAGTGATGAAAATTATTGTTTTTGTTTTTACTGATTAACATTAAATTTATTAAACCACAGTAAACGTATTAGTTTTAGGTATAAATAATGATCCATTGATTATTCCGCGCTGACCGGACTTTTCCTTTGATAATAAATGAAGAACAGCGGTGCTGTGGGAGGAGCCAGTGGATAACTCTGGAAACAATCTTTGATATTTACAGCAGATATTCCTCTAAGAAGAGGTTTCATCACACAAACCGAGCTTCAGGGTTCACCACATGAGCCCTTCTAAAACAGCTTTGTTTCCTGGGGCTGGGGAATGCACTGCACCGCCCACAGCCATCCTAAAACTGGGCACAATAACAGGGAGCCACATGACTGGGAGTGAACTGGTTCACCAGGCAGCTGGGTTTATTCCCACAGCAGGAGCCTCCTTGTTTCCATCAGAGCTGGTTACAGTGAAAGGAATCCAGTCTTTGAGCAGAATGTCTGCGTGATTCCTGACCGCCTGAACTGTAGAGTCACATGTTCCTAACCTCAGACAGAACATGAAGAAGGATCAGAGCTGCAGGTTTCCTCTGCCTCGACTGTGAGCTATAAAGCTGGTTTACAAACCAGTTTGTGTCCCTGAGCTCTGGAGCAAGGCGGCATTAATAGTCCTAAACTTGGACTTTGACAAACTTTATTGTGATTTTGTACACAGAGTGTATACAAAACTAAATTTCGTTCAGTACAGCTCTCATGACAATTCCATTTCGTAAAGTTCAGCAGTGATAAAATGTAAAGATGGTGATCAAATGTAAACTTAAAGGAATAGTACACCCAAAACATGATTAGCCTTCATTTTCTACTCACCCCCATGCTGAACAACACTCTGGAGTACTTTTTTGATATCTCAAATGCATCTGGAGATCTGGGAGGCTTCTTGCTGTCTGCTGACATTCAAATAATGGAGGTCTGTGGTGCCCGAGGCAGAAAGGTCCATAAAAGTCCACAAAAAACGTGTCAATATTCCTCCATACTGCTCGTCCAATGTATTCCAAGTGTCCTGAGTGGGTAGCATCCAGAATTTACTCGAAACGAAGTCATTTAGAATGTTTTTAGAGCATAAACAGTAGTGTATAGGATTTCCTAAAAGCGCGTTCACGAGTCTACGGAAACCGCGGCAGACCAAACCAGATGAAAGTGCGCATTCAGCGTCTGCTCTGCCGATAATGCAAGCGTAGAAGAAGAAATGTGCTGTTTACCTGTGCAAAGAAAGAAACAACGAAATGTCTGAGGACTTCAGTGTTGAGGAAGAGCATGAGTTCTTTGCCGAGCTGAATGCGCTGGTTTGGTCTGCCGGCTTCCGTAGCGTCGTGATCGCGCATGTGGGCGCTTTCAGGAAATCCTATACACTACTGTTTATGCTCTAAAAACATTCTAAATGACTTTGTTTCGAGTAAATTCTGGACGCTACCCACTCAGGACACTTGGAATACATTGGACGAGCAGTATGGAGGAATATTGACACGTTTTTTGTGGACTTTTATGGACCTTTCTGCCTCGGGCGCCATAGACCTCCATTATTTGAATGTCAGCAGACAGCAAGAAGCCTCCCAGATCTCCAGATGCATTTGAGATATTAAAAAAGTACTCCAGAGTGTTGTTCAGCATGGGGGTGAGTAGAAAATGAAGGCTAATCATGTTTTGGGTGTACTATTCCTTTAAACTGGTTCCTTAAAGAGTTTCTGATCAGGGAGATTAAAAACAGTCAGATTAGGTTTGGATCGAGGTTTAAGGCCCTAAAACTAGTTTGATCAGTACTTTCTGTTTCTGTCCATCACTCAGCCCTATTCTGTTTTTTTTAAGATGATCATTTTATCATGTTGTCTTGTTCAGGACTGGTACGATGAAGGAACACCCGCTGTCTTCTGGATATCTGGGTTTTTCTTCACCCAGGCATTTCTCACAGGCAGCCTGCAGAACTATGCCAGAAAACACAGCATTCCCATCGACCTGCTGGGCTTTGACTTCCAGGTCCTGGACGACGGTCAATATCTTCACCCCCCAGAGGACGGTAGGCCGCTGCAGCAGAAACAGACCGGAGGCTTAGCTTTAGTTAATTCAATTTCAATTCAATTCAGTTTATTTATATAGCGCCAAATTCACAACACATGTCATCTCAAGGCACTTTACAGTTCAACCAGATCATACAGTCAAATTGATACAAAGTTTTCTATCTAAGGAAAACCAGTTGATTGCATTGACTCATTGACTCAAATACAATCCCCCACACTAAGCATGCTTGTAGCGACAGTGGAGAGGAAAAACTCCCTTTTAACAGGAAGAAACCTCCAGCAGAACCAGGCTCAGTGTGAGCGGCCATCTGCCGAGGCCGACTGGGGTTCAAGGAGACAGAAGCAGAGATACAGAAAGCAGCTGTAAAAGGCGGCCCCGTCCAGGAAACACACAGCCAGGCAGACGAGCTCCAAGGCAGCTCCCATTCCAGAGGACGAAGAGAGCACATCCACTCAGTCACGGTCAGAGAAACAGGACCACACTGGAAAACAGGCCGATCTCCAACATCTACAGGTGCTGGTCATAAAATTAGAATATCATGAAAAAGTAGATTGATTTCAGTAATTCCATTTAAAAAGTGAAACTTGTATATTATATTCATACATTACATACAAACTCATATATTTCAGATGTTTATTTTGTTTAATTTTGATGATTACAAATGACAACAAATGAAAATCTCAAATTCATCATATCAGAAAATTAGAATATTGTGAAAAGGTTCAAAATTGATGGCCCCTGGTGCCACACTCTAATCAGCTAATTAACTCAAACCACCTGCAAAAGCCTTTAAATGGTCTTTCAGTCTAGTTCTATAGGCTACACAATCATGGGGAAGACTGCTGACTTGACAGTTGTCCAAAAGACGACCATCGACACCTTGCACAAGGAGGGCAAGACACAAAAGGTCATCGCTAAAGAGGCTGGCTGTTCACAGAGCTCAGTGTCCAAGCACATTAATAGAGAGGCGAAGGGAAGGAAAAGATGTGGTCGAAAAAAGTGTACAAGCAAGAGAGATAACCGCACCCTGGAGAGGATTGTGAAACAAAACCCATTCAAAAATGTGGGGGAGATTCACAAAGAGTGGACTGCAGCTGGAGTGAGTGCTTCAAGAACCACCACACACAGACGTATGAAAGACATGGGTTTCTGCTGTCGCATTCCTTGTGTCAAGCCACTCTTGAACCACAGACAGCGTCAGAAGCGTCTTGCCTGGGCTAAAGAGAAACAGGACTGGACTGCTGGTGAGTGGTCCAAAGTCATGTTCTCTGATGAAAATAAATTTTGCATTTCCTTTGGAAATCAAGGTCCCAGAGTCTGGAGGAAAAGAAGAGAGGCACTTCATCCACGTTGCTTGAAGTCCAGTGTAAAGTTTCCACAGTCAGTGATGGTTTGGGGTGCCATGTCATCTGCTGGTGTTGGTCCATTGTGTTTTCTGAGGTCCAGGGTCAACGCAGCCACATACCAGGAAGTTTTAGAGCACTTCATGCTTCCTGCAGCTGACCAACTTTTTGGAGATGCAGATTTCATTTTCCAACAGGACTTGGCACCTGCACACAGTGCCAAAGCTACCAGTACCTGGTTGAAGGACCATGGTATCCCTGTTCTTAATTGGCCAGCAAACCCTCCTGACCTTAACCCCATAGAAAATCTATGGGGTATTGTGAAGAAGAAGATGCAATACACCAGACCCAACAATTCAGAAGAGCTAAAAGCCACTATTAGAGCAACCTGGGCTATCATAACACCTGAGCAGTGCCACAGACTGATCGACTCCATGCCACGCCGCATTGCTGCAGTAATACAGGCCAAAGGAGGCCCAACTAAATACTGAGTGCTGTACATGCTCATACTTTTCATGTTCATACTTTTCAGTTGGCCAACATTTCTATAAATCCTTTGTTTTTATTGGTCTTCAGTAATATTCTAATTTTCTGATATGATGAATTTGAGATTTTCATTTGTTGTCATTTGTAATCATCAAAATTAAACAAAATAAACATCTGAAATATATGAGTTTGTATGTAATGTATGAATATAATATACAAGTTTCACTTTTTAAATGGAATTACTGAAATCAATCTACTTTTTCATGATATTCTAATTTTATGACCAGCACCTGTATAAACAAGGGTGTTGATAGAAGCAGCACAGCTGATGTTTCTCTCCAGGATGGCGTCACAGCCAAACAGGAACAGACGAGGCAAAGCTACTCTGAGGAAAAGCAGAGAGAGCAGAAGGTTAGAGATTGAACTAACAGATTCTGCAGAATAGGAGAACAGAGAGAGAATGAAGCAGAATGATGAAATGGGGGTCCCTATGTCCTCCAAAAGTCTAAGCCTATAGCAGCATAACTATAGAGATAGCTCAGGATAACCTGAGCCACCCTAACTATAAGCTTTATCTAAAAGGAAAGTTTTAAGCCTAGTCTTAAAAGTAGACAGAGTGTCTGCCTCACGGACTAAAACTGGTAGTTGGTTCCACAGGAGAGGAGCCTGATAACTAAAAGATCTGCCTCCCATTCTACTTTTAGAAATTCTAGGAACCATTAGTAAACCTGCAGATTGAGAGCGAAGTGCTCTGTTAGGAACATAAGGAACAATCAGATCTCTGATATAAGATGGAGCTTGGCCATTTAAGGCTTTATATGTGAGAAGGAGGATTTTAAATTCTATTCTTGATTTAACAGGAAGCCAATGAAGAGAAGCCAGAATAGGCGAGATATGATCTCTCTTTTTAATTTTCATTAAAACTCTGGCTGCAGCATTTTGGATCAGCTGAAGGCTTTTAACTACAGTTTGTGGACTTCCTGATAGTAAAGAATTACAATAGTCCAGCCTTGAAGTAACAAATGCATGGACTAGTTTCTCAGCATCACCCCTGGACAGGATATTTCTAATTTTTGTAATGTTCCTCAGATGAAAGAAGGAAATTCTAGAAACCTCTTTGATGTGGGATTTAAATGACAGGTCCTGATCAAAAATAACACCAAGATTTTTTACTTTATTATCTGAAATCAGTTTAATCCCATCCAAATGAAGTGACTGGCTAATCAGTTTCTTTTTCAGAGACTCTGGTCCAAAGACTATAACTTCTGTTTTGTCTGCATTCAGGAGCAGAAAGTTAAGAGTCATCCAGGTTTTTATGTCTTCAAGACATGCCTGTAATCTATGTAATGGGTTAGCTTCATCTGGATTTATAGACAGATATAGCTGGGTATCATCAGCGTAACAGTGGAAATTAATCCCATGCTGTCTAATAATTCTACCAATTGGGAGCATGTATAAAGTAAAGAGAATTGGTCCTAGCACTGATCCCTGTGGTACTCCACAGGTAACCTTTGAGCGTGTTGAAGATCTATCATTAACATGAACAAACTGAATTCGATCAGATAGATAAGATTTAAACCAGTCTAGTGCTGTTCCTTTAATTCCAACAAAATATTCAAGTCTTTCTAAAAGAATATTATGGTCAACTGTATCAAATGCAGCACTAAGATCCAACAGGACGAGCACAGATACAAGTCCATTATCTGAGGCCATGAGAATATCATTAGTGACTTTCACCAGAGCTGTTTCAGTGCTATGATGAGCTCTAAAGCCAGACTGAAACTCTTCAAAAAGTTCATTATGGTGGAAGTGATCGCAAACTTGTTTGGCAACTACTTTCTCAAGAATTTTGGATAAGAAAGGAAGATTGGATATAGGTCTATAATTGACCAAGTCATCTGGGTCAAGAGACGGTTTCTTAAGCAGAGGTTTAATTACAGCAACCTTAAAAGCTTTAGGTACATATCCCTGTAACAGAGATAGATTAATCACATCTAAAATGGAGGAGGAGATCAAAGGGAATACCTCCTTAAATAACCTGGTTGGAACTGGATCTAACATACAAGTTGAAGGCTTAGATGAAGACAATAATTTTGCTAATTCAGAGAGTTCAACTGGATCAAAGCAGTCTAAACCCGGTTCAGATTCCATGACTACCTCAGGTACAATCGCGGATAGAGGAGTGCTTATGATCTTATTTTTAATAAGATCAATCTTATTTATAAAGAATCCCATAAAATCATTGCTGCTAAGAGCAGGTGGAATGGACGGTTCAACAGAGCTATGGCTCTGGGTGAGTTTGGCAACTGTATTAAAAAGAAATCTAGGATTATTCTTATTCTCCTCTATTAATGAGGAGAAGTATGCTGCTCTTGCTTTACAAAGAGTCCTCTTATACAGCATTAAACCATTTTTCCAGACTAGGAAGGACTCTCGCAGGCCTGTGGAGCGATATTTTCTCTCCAGTTTCCTAGCATTTTGCTTCAAAGTACGCAGCTCTGCATTAAACCAAGGAGCAAGCTTTCTATTTTTAAGGGTTTTCATTTTCAAAGGAGCTGCGTTGTCTAAGGCAATACGCAGAGAACTAGCAACCCCATCAACAAAATCATCAACCTGTGAAGGGGAATAAGCTAAGCTTTTGCACTCTGCAGCACTGCTCAGTGACACAGAGGAGAGAGAAAGTGAAGCAGATTCTTTAAAATTTATAACTGCACTATCTGATAAAGATCTACTAAAATTGAACCTTCTTTTGGGGGAGGAGAACTCTGTTAAAGTAATCCTGAAGGTTATTGGAAAGTGGTCAGAGAGGACAGGGTTGTGAGGAAATACTGTTATTTCTTCACATTCTATGCCGTATGTCAGCACAAGATCCAAAGTATGAAGATGAGAATGCGTGGGACTATTCACATTTTGAACAAAGCCAATAGTGTCTAAGATAGCAATAAAGGCTGCTCTTAAGCTATCGCCTTCAATGTCAGCATGGATGTTAAAATCTCCCACTATGATGACCCTGTCAGTATTTAATACCAAATCAGAAAGGAACTCTGAAAACTCATCTAAAAATTCAGAGTAAGGACCTGGTGGACGATACAAAGTTACAAAAAGAAGAGGTTTTCTTGCCTTGAAATTTGGATCAGGGAAATTAAGGGTTAAATGTTCAAAAGAGTTGTAGGTATTAATTGTTTTGGGAGTAATCAGTAAGTCAGACTGGAAGATTGTTGCTACTCCTCCTCCTCGCCCAGAACTTCTGGGGATGTGAAAATTTAAATAGCTTGAAGGAGTTGCCTCATTTATGCTCACATAATCCTCTTGCTGCAGCCAGGTTTCTGTAAGGCAAAACAAGTCAATGTGATTATCACAAATCAAGTCATTAACTAGTAGACTTTTAGAGGAAAGCGATCTTATGTTAAACAGACCGCATTTAATTGTTTTAACTTTTTCCCCAATTGGAGTTATTTTGATTTTAATTAGATTGTCATGATTTACTCCTTTGGGAATCTTTGCTAATTTATTCGATTTTGGTCGTGGGCAAGACACTGTCTGGATGGAGTAAAGAGTGGGTAACAGTAGAGAAGCTGCAGAGATGTGTGTTAAACTAAAACTCTGCTTCCTGGTCTGCACCCTGGGTGGTCAGGGTTTTGGAGGACTAATAAATGTGGCCAGATTCCTAGAAAGAAGAGCTGCACCATCCAAAGTGGGATGGATGCCGTCTCTCCGAATCAGACCAGGCTTTCCCCAAAAGGATTGCCAATTATTAATGTAGCCCACGTTGTTTTCAGGGCACCACCTAGACAACCAGCGGTTGAATGACGACATGCGGCTAAACATGTCATCACTGGTCAGATCAGGGAGGGGACCAGAGAAAATTACGGTGTCCGACATTTTTTTGGCAAACTTACACACCGAAGCAACACTAATTTTAGTGACCTCCGATCGGCGTAACCGGGTGTCATTACCACCAGCGTGAATAACAATCTTACTGTATTTAACCTTATCCTTAGCCAGTAGTTTCAGGTAGGATTTGATGTCGCCCGTTCTGGCCCCCGGCAAACATTTGACTATGGTCCCTGGTGTCTCTAATGCCACGTTTCTGACTATGGAGCTGCCAATCACCAGAGTTGGCTTCTCAGTGGGTGTGTCACTGAGTGGGGAAAACCGGTTAGAAACGTGAATGGGTTGGTGGTGACCAGTGGGCAGAGATCCACGACTATGCTTTCTGCGTACAGTTACCCAATCGCCTGGCTGCTCAGGCACTTTTGGAGGACAGCTACGTGGGGGGCCTACTTTAACTCCTGGATGTTCAACAGCCTGAAGCCTGGATTCTAACTCTGACACCCTCGCCTCCAAAGCTACAAAAATACTACACTTATTACACATCCCATTATCACTAAAGGGGGCAGAGGAATAACTGAACATCTGACACAGAGAGCAGGAGAGAGGAGAGGAAGAAGGAAGAGTTGGAAAAGAGTCAAGGGAGGGAGAGAGAGAAGCCATAGCAATGCTAAGCTAGCGCTAGCCTAGGCTAGCTACTCCTTGCTATCAGAAATAAAACCGTGTGAAACTGACAAGTGCTCAGTAGAAAAGTGCAGCAGAAGGTGCTATGTTTTAAAGTAGTCAGTTAGAGTTACTTAGATACAGAGATATCACAGAGAAAATAACTTAACTTCAGATGGAGATCCTCTGAACAGCTGCACACTCAGTTAATCCAAACAGGAAGTGAACAGTTAAAAGAAGGAATCTTCCATCTCCTGTCAGAATCAAACTAAAGAAAAATGGAAGACTAAGAATAGAAAACAAATCTACATCAGGCTGAACTGTTAGAGTGGCAGAGATAAGTAGGAAGTTAAAAGAAAAACCTTTTTGCATTCAGCTCTGCATCGGCTTCACTGTGTCTGCAGCTCAGCTGTGAGAAAGTCTCATCCTCAATCAGCCCCCAGCTGGGCCCACATCATGCTAACGCTGCTAACGCTGCTGAGCTGCAGCTCCCACAGTGAATCTGTGATGCTGAAGCCCGGCAGACAGTCAGTGGGTTTACTGCCAGTCTGATAAAGATCGCTCCGAACCAATGATGTCTCTTTTGTTAGGTGTTTACATCAGAGGCCTGTTCCTAGATGGCGCTCGCTGGGACAGAGACGGCAACTGTCTGGCAGAGTCCTTTCCCAAAGTGCTGCACGATGCCATGCCGGTGGTAAGGAGCTCTCACACACAGACGAGGTGGATGATCCATACGCTGATTGCTTTAGAAAAAGAAACTGAATCTGCTGAAATCAGTCATGATCTCAGGTCTGAAATCTAAAATCTCTAAATAGAGTTTTATTCAAATGTGGAGCAGATTTTCACATAAGTTTCAGTGATTACCCAGGATCAAATTTCCAGGTCAAGAAGAATTTAGAAGAACTTCAAGTACTTCTAGTCTGGCTTTATGAAAATATCACCACATATTAACAAACCTGCTTCAGTTGAAAACATTTTACACACTGGGAAAACGATCCAGAAATAAGTAAAAATGGCTTAAATTAAGTTTATTTATCCTTAATTTGAGTAGGTAAATGAGATTGTTTGCCAACGAAATTATTATTTTTACTCTTATGATAAGATAATTAGATAATATGCACTTGAACTAAAACAATGCAATTGTGTTTTCTTATTTTAAGTGTAAATTGTCTTGTTCCATTGGCAAGATGTTTCTTTTACTTTCTTAATCCAAGAACAAATGCACTTATTTGAAGAAAAAATGACTTATCTAGATTTTGATTTTTTTCCAGTGCAGGAACCATGAGCTGTAGCTGTCAGCGTTGCTTCACTTCCGTTGGAGTTCTGAACAAACTCTAAAAAACTGAAACTGAAAGCACCTCCTTTTTTTTTTTGTTTGTTTAAAAAAAACCCCACAAGATTAGACAGATGGTTAAAATCCTCAATTTTGCATCTTTGCTTTCAAAGTATTTCAGAGTGGCTGTCAAACTACTTGTATAATTTTCACACAGCGGTTCATTACCTTGTGGCAATAAGCCGTTGTTCTGTCAGACCAACATACCCATATGCTACGTTCACACCGGACGCAGCAGGCGCCGCAGAAGCAGCGAGTTTACATGCAAAGTCAATGGTTGACGCGCGTCAAGGCGCAGCAAAAGGTCCCGCGGCGCGTTTTGAGCAGTAGGCGCAGCGCGTCTGAGCAGCTGAAGCAGCGCGTCGGGCGCGTTTAAGCATCTGACGCTCGTGACGCGCCGCAAATGCGCTGCTGCTCGAGATGGAAAAATTAAACTTTTGCTGCTCGACGCGCCGCATCAACCAATCAGAGAAGCTGATCTGGGAGCTGGCAGAGAGACAGACACATCGCTGATGATACAGAGCGCTCTGATCACTCCTCTGAAACAGTTTATTGACGCATAAATTAACTTAAATGCTGAAACCTGCCGGCAGAATATGTTCGCTTTTATTATCCTGCTTCCTGCAGTTTAGATTATTTAGATGAAAAACACCTACCGGCTGCCGCGGTGAACCGCGAAGAGGCGACCGGGCCAGAGGCTGCTGTTGAATGGGATTCCTACTGACAGCGCACCGCCGGTGTGTGGGGGTCTGAGCGGCTCCCACAGAAATAATATTGGAAGGCAGGATGGTAATCTGGATGAACTGACTGCACTGATTAAGTTTTCAGGTGGATTTTCTTGCTTATAAACATATTAAAACTACTTTATTCCCACTGATCACAGCAAATATAGCTGCAAGGCAAAGAAAGGATAGAGTAGCTCCGCCCAACGCGCGTCAGACACACTTTTCCACCGCGCAGCCAGAGCAGCAAAGCTGCTTCAGCCGCGCGTCAGAACTAACTGGTACAAGCAGCAAAAAGGAAGCAGCAGACGCGATTTTGCTGCTTTTGCTGCGTCCGGTGTGAACGCAGCAATAGTCAATACCCCTAAATTGTTTTTTGTACATGTCTAAAGGGATACACGCCCGTCGAGGTAGTTTAAAGTGTATTTTTGTACAAAACTAAAGGGATAAATAGGGATAAACAAAAGGGATGCACATGCGTACTGACTATGTATGCTCCTCTTACCTCCACTAATGTTCAAAATGAATATCAGGGGCTGTGGAACGACACATCCCAACTGATATCAAGTTTGAGGTCTTTTATTAAGTCTGACACTTTCTGTAGACATTATTACACTGCAAAAAATCTAAATCCAGATAAGTCTTTTTTTTCTTAAAATAATTGCATTTATTCCTGAATTGAGGAGGTAAAAGAGACATTCTGCCAATGGAAGAAGACAATTTACACTCAAAATAAGAAAACACTATTGCATTGTCTTATTTCAGGTACATATTATCTAATTATCTTATTATAAGAGTGAAATTACTCATTCCATTGGCAAACTATCTCATTTACCAACTCAAATTAAGGGTGAATACACTTAATTAAGGACATTTCTAGATTGTTTTTTGCAGTGTAGCTTCCAGCAGTTGATCACTTTCTTTGAGCGAGTTCATCTAAATCTAAACTGGTTATTTCTCCACTCACCATCCATGACATAATGCTTCTACCACCAACATACTTGTTGTTATTGTATCCAAACAGCGAAGTCTCTAATACTTCCTCCTGAAAGTTTCTGATGATCTGGGAATCTGCAGCAGTTCAGGCGTCTCTCCATCCTTAGACTTTCTAAATCCACCGTTGTCCTTCTTACATGCTTATTGGCCCTTTAAATGTTTCATTTTGTTCTGAGTGAACAGATAAGCGGCACAACCTAAGAGATTTACACCAATATGGGGTCAGTTTGAGCCTGTTGAGGTTGGAGAAAACCCCACATTTGGTGTCACTGCAGGTTTTCTATTTGTTTTTACTTCTCTGTTTTGTTGCAAGTCTGACAGAAACACAGAGAAAACACTGGAAAGTTTTTTTTTTTTGTGTTTTAAAGTTTTCTTTTAACATTATTTCCTTGGGTTGTAGATGTGGGGTTTGACCCACTGGTGTGGTTTTTAATGTGTAGCAGTAATACTGTATTGAATTTGCTGCTTGAAGCAGAAAATGTGAAGAAAACCAGTTTAAGGCTCCTTCGCTGGATGTCGTATCCTGGACAGTGGAGCATAAAGCCACAGGGATGCAGTTTATTATTCTGCTCCTGGATGTTTCTCCGTATGTCGGAATGTGGACCGCCACCACCCAGACCGGATCTTCAGTGCTCTCAGCTCCTGGTTCTCTGGAGTCCCTGGAGATGAGGCTCAGTTTTCCTGCAGGAAACCCGTCCTCCTCTGCTGCTCGGTCTGATGTGGATCTCAGGAGCAGGAGGACAAAGATGGAAGCAGAGCTTCTTTCTTGTCTCCTTTCTCTGAACATGAATAATGCACCAAGGCTGGCTCGTTAAATATTCATGCATTTCAGGGCAGCTTATTAACAGAATCAGTTTTAACAAGAACAGAACTTCATTAAAATGTGTTTATTATTTGTGCGGGTGAAAAGACACACAACAAAATGTGGCTTTGAAATGTAAATGTGCAGCTAGACACCCCCCTCTCTCTCTCTCTCTCTCTCCCTGCAACCATTACAGTGCTAAGGCTGTAGCTCAACCAACTGCTTTTGTTTTATTTAGTTTTTAGTTCCTTATTGGCCCAGTTTATCCCTTTTGCATAAAGCAGAAGTTCATAATAACTCCAGGGGATTCATGCTTTTACTAGTTCATTTTGTTTGTGTTTGAATAACAGAGATTGGGGTTAGTCTCTGCTGCTCCATCTGCCCTGCAGGTCCCATCCTCTGCTTCCAGAACATCTCACAGCTCTTCCACCTGTGTCCTGTAGATGTGGCTGAAGCCCATGAAGCGGCAGGATGTTCCTGAGAGGATGTGCTACCTGGCTCCCGTCTACAAGACAAGCGAGCGGCGAGGAACTCTGTCCACCACCGGACACTCCACCAACTACGTGGTCGCCATGACGTTGAACTCCGACGTCCCCCCCGAGCACTGGATCAGAAGAGGAGTCGCTCTGCTCTGTCAGCTCAGCTCGTAGCTGCAGCTTTGTTTCAGCACCAAGGTGTGAATAAAACGTTTAACACATGCAAAGAAATCTGATTATTATCAGTTTAATAGAATCAGATGATACGCACTGCAAAAAATGTAAAACTAATTAAGTCATTTTTTCTGAGAATAAGTGATTTTTCTTGAATTGAGCAGATAAGTGAGATACTTGGCAATGGAATTAGACAATTTACATTTAAAATAAGAAAAAAAACAGCTGCAGCTGCTTAATTTAAGTGCATAGTATCTTAAAGTAGCTGGTAATTCAGATTTAAATATCAAATCATTCTAGCTTAAAAATATAAATGTACTCTTTATCAGATCATATTGTCCCAAAAGTTAGAAAATTTCTGTTTAAAAAAAAATCTTGTCTTAAAATCTGTGTTTTTTTTTCTGTTATCTTATGCAGGCCAGTTAATGCTATGTCAGCTTGAACACCTAAATTCAGCCAATCATATATCAACAGTCATCTGTCAATCAAATGCTTTCGGTCATAGCTTCTTGATTCATATCTTGCAGCTAATAGACGCAACGGTTGAAATAGGAATTAAATCCCATTGAGTTCCTTCCCAGTGTTCTCGGGGATGGACGTCTGTGTCTTCAGCAGGCGTAGAGCTAACAGAACTGGCAGCGTTGCGAGGCAAGGGCTCAAACATGTACGGCTGGAAGCCTTCTACACCAAACCAAGCTTCTGCCACCCTGGCCTCTTCCGCAAAATCTTCGTCCCCGCTTTCCTCCTCTAGATAAAAATGGATGGAGGAGACTCATCCACGACCTCCGACACTAAACTCTCCTCCTCTTGCATGTTTCCGCTGTCCATAGCGTTCTTTGACAGTGTCTTTTCTAAGTGCTACTTGGTCTCAATGGAATTTCCCATTTGGAACTTAGTAGCACTTAGATGCTAACTGGTTAGCAAGATGCTTGCAACAAACCGGACACAACCAAACTTGCTTGGAAACCTTCCACCACAACAATCCCGCCCCCTTGATAATCGACCAGTCGCTTTCACTTTATTCACTCGCGTAAATTCGGACACCACTCGGGAGAATTTGGAAATGCAACGTTTGGAACAACCGCTTCCCTACGACTTTAAGGGTAACAATGCCCATTCCAATTGCAGATCATCTTATTTACCTACTCAAATGAAGGGTAAATACTCTTATTTTAAAATGTTTTACTGACCTTCAGAATGTTTTTGCAGTGTAGTAGAGAGCTCCTCTCAGTGGAACTCTGGCCCATTAGATCCGGGATGTTTTTTCAATCAAGATGTTAATCTAGAGTTGTACATTCTGACTCATTTATCACAGTAGAACCAAATAATGTAAGAATCACTGAAAAATCCTCCACTTTAGGCAAAGACTGACCCTAAAACAAGAAGAGGTGAATTTCCCCTGTGAGGAATATTGGGCTAAGACCAGCTGCAATAATGGACTGATAAAGCCAACAAAACCAGAATATCCACTGAAAATCCAGACGAGACCAAACTATGGAATCCTGTCCAGGATTGATGACCAAGGAGAAGAACAAACTCTCATGAGCCTCTCAGCAATTCCCCAGAGGCAAAGATATGGTGCCAAATAATAATAATTGAACTTTATTGATTGGAGAAATGTACCTCTGCATTTAACCCATCCCCTTGGGGAACAGTGGGCTGCCATCATGCGGCGCCTGGGGAGCAGTCAGGGGTTAAGGTTCTTTGCTCAGAGACCCAGAGTGGCAGTCTGTGGGAGAGGGGTTCGAACTCAGAACCTCAGGATTCCAAGCTCTATGGCCGCCACTCCTAGTGGCTCCTCCTGAATCCGAGGTTCAGCAGTTCATCCAGCAGGACCCTCTCTCCAACACATGGACGTGTTTCCTAGAGAAGCTGAAAAGGTTGATCCCTTCGCAATTTGATCTGACCCGTGATAGAGAAACCTAGCCTCGTGAGACCATCCTGATCTCGCGAGCTTTCAAGGTTTCACTCGCAGATCAGTCTGGAGACTCTCCGTTAAAGAAAATTTGGAGCCGTTCACCAAACGAACGTCCAATCAGCGTTGGCTTTGAGGCGGGTTGAGGTGTGACGCAACGAGAAGCGCGACAGTTCAGTCTAAAGAACATGGCGGCTTCAACCGATGAAACTAGCGTTAGCGTGGCTATCGAGCAAGTTTTATCGGAATTACAGAGTATTTCTTCACTGAAAGAAGAGCAAAACACTGCTCTGGAGGCTTTTCTCAGAGGAAAAGATGTTTTTGTTCTTCTCCCGACTGGTTTCCGCAAGAGTTTGATCTATCAATTGGCTCCTCTTCGTCGTCGCTCTGTTAGTACGTCATATGCTTCGTTGATCTGATTGGTTTATTTGGCCCGTCTATCACCAACATAGGCCAATCAGCTAACCAGTATTTTCGCCCCTTCCCAAAATTATTTCAACGGAAGGTTTCCAGCTGGATATGCGGAGCAAATCCATCTGGCGGAGTCAGGTTATCTCTACGGCACCTCTACAGTCACCATGGTTAAAAAACAAACCTCCAACCAGGGTTTCAGCATCTTCAAATGACTTTATTCTTCTTCAGCATCGATGGGCACCAACAGGCTAACAACAATAATGTCGCATTTTACAAGCATTTTACAAAACAAATATACACATTAACAATGATGGAGGCGTTGGGCCTTTCTTTCCTCTTTCTCTTGGCGAATCCAGCAGTGAGGAAGCGTCCTGCTTGGAGCAGAGGGGCTAATTCTGTCCATTTCAACAAACTAAATGAAAGCTGAAGCTTAAACCAGGTAAAAACATTCAGGTTCTGTTGGTTCCAGCTCTTCACCGACACATTTCCTTCCTCCATTTGAAGCCAGGATCTGGTCGTTTAGGTATTTTAATTGAGATAAAAATGTTTCCATATGTATTTAACGCTGATGTATAATGATTATCAAATGTTTCTCACACACTGATTTGATAAAGGAAACCCTGATGATTCTAAATTCAACACTGCAAAGACCCGCTTCTATAAACCCACATCCTGAAACCTAAACCCTGGAGTCTGTCTTCATTAGCAGGGTCCCACATTTGGACCCATTCTGACTAAAAATGTTCTTCTTATCCCAGATCTTCTGTCTTTAACCATCTTCTGCTGACCCCATTCAAAGTACTGGACTCATTTCCATTAATTGAAGGGATGTTTTTAATGTGTTAAGAGGCCTGCTTGGATCCACTAAAAATAAAACTCAGTGTTAAAGCATTAAGGTCTCTGTTGAAACCAACTTAGAATTAGAAAAAATGTATTATTGATTCAAATTAAGCATATCATGATGTTTTGTTGGTTCTGAAAGTTCAAATTTAATTTCCTTTTCACACAAATATCCTTCCAGAATTTCATAAATAGAACATTTAGTTTGTTTTATTATCTCAGAATAAGAAATAAAGCAAATCTTTGTAATCTCTCTGCAAAATAAGCAGATTATAACCTGGCAGGAAAATCTTTGCAGGAAGATTTTGGTTCCACATTTTAACTGACAGCAGTTTTAATTCCAGAGGCGGATCTAAACGTAGATTTTCAGGGTGTGAATATTTATACGACCAGGTTATTGCAGCTTCATGTTACTTTTTCTTTCAGTTAAACTGTGCAGATTAAATGTCAAATCCGGGGGGGAACGTTTCATTCTTTTAATTCTTAAAGAGCCGGGATTTTATCCTGGACGTTTTGGAGCCATTATTTTATTTGGTTCCGGTCTCTGATTGGACGGCAATAACCAATTAAACAAAGTAATGATTCCTGTTTAACCTACTGGTACAGTTTCTGCTGTGTGGAACATCTGAAACTGTTCTGATTATGTTCAAAAACCCGAGAACCATGATCAACTGCCGAGTCCGACCAGATGATGATGTCACACAGTGACAGGATAAATACACGGTGGTGTGCACTCTAGCAGGCCGCTAAGCTTATGGGCCAATGGAATGTGATGAAGACAGAGGGGCGGAGCCTATGAGGCTCCACCTGATGAAGCAGCTGGATTTAAAGGAAGAGCGACAATAATGATGTAAAAAAAAAAAAAATGGAATGATTCAAATGTTGCAGACAGGCGGTCAGTTTACGACAAAATTATTTTGGCTTCTTCAGCACAGATCATCTGCATAGATTGGAGCTGCAGCTGCGGACAGCAGGTCTGCCTCACGACACGTCGGTCTGATTTCACAGCATTAACATTTTTCTCATTATAAAAAACAATGAATTTTAAACATAAAACATGTTTGAGTTTGGCTTCAGATCGACAGATCTACTCAGAAACATGGCAGGCAGTCAGGTTACGCAGCTGCTCAGGATGCTGAACATGCTGAAGTTAAAGGCTTTGGCAGCTGCTCTTATAAACGTCTACGACTTCAGGTTCCCTACAAACGTCAAACAGCCGAGTTCTGCACCGATCGGCGGAGGAACGCCTCTGTTCTCACACCGCAGCTTCAGGTCGGCTCCTGCAGGCGGTGGGCGGAGCGCAGCGGGACGACATCAGCACACAAGAACAAGCCACGGAGACGGGACGCCGCATGAATGAGGCGAAGGCATGAAGGGCAAGAATGCTACAGGTGGGAGCGTCTATCCTGGGGAAAAGGGGCGGCAGCTTTGTGCTTCACAGGAAGAGAACGAGGAGCCGAGGAAGAGGAGGAGCAAGGCGTAAAGATGAGGAGAAGAGCGGACAGCTGTAGTTTGGAACAGAGACCAATGGAGCACGTGCAGGACAGCAGACAGGACACTTTAAGAAAAAAAAAAACACCAATACATCCAGCCGTCCACTTCCTCCGTCCTCCGCTAAAAGCCAAAATCAAACACAATGCGGTCCTCAAAGATGGCGATCAGCAGCATGATGCTGAAGCCGGTCAGCATGCCCACATTCTGCAGGATGAAGTGTCCCACTTGGCAGCGCTTGTGCTCCTCGCTGTCCCCGTGAAGCATCTCTGGCAGCTGTGCGGGACACAAGGAAACCAGTCAGAACCGGAGAGCGGAGGAAGAGAAGGTCAGAGCGGGACGGTCCCAGCCTACCATATCCACCAGAGCCACGTAGAGGAACATCCCGGCGGTGATGGCGAAGATCCAGCTGGTCACGTTGTGCGTGTACGTGCCCACCGCCGTGCCGATCAGCATGCCCACATAAGCCATGAGTGCCGACAGCACGTTGTAGATGATGGCCTGTTTTACACTCATGCCGGCCTTCAGCAGAACCGCAAAGTCGCCTGGAAGCAGAAACACAAGAGTTATAAATACCGCCGGAGCTGAAGAAGCATCTATCTGCACCGAGGGGGAGCAGCGCTTCTCTGCTACCAAACATCTGTTTGAAGACAGATGTTTGAGAGCAGCACATAATAAGAAATCCTGTCCTAAATCTGTACAGGAGGCCCTGAAATGACTACAGATATTTATAGCTCCACCTACAGAAACACTATTTATCTACTCCCTGCACCCCTCAGGTGGAGGTGAAGAAACAGGAGACTTTAAGGGCAAACTTGATCATATTTTAGAGCCAGGAGGTTCAGGTCAGTCACAGATATATCACAGCTGGACTTTTTATTTCCTTTTTACACACATTTTTGATCAAAACAGGAATGAGAACCCAAACTCTACAAAATATCCAATGAAATACTTTAGACTGCTGAGTGGCTGCTTCTTAGCAACATGGAAAAAAGGACAGAGTGGACGCTCTTTCTTTCTCCAAAGATCCTGTTAGCAGGAAATGTTGGAAGGATTTTTTTAATCCTTTAAATCAAGACTAAAAACACATTTGTTTAGTTAAACAGTTTAACTAAAACATATTTCTTTAGTCCAACTGTTTTTAATATTCTTATTTGTTTCTGAATTGTTTATTTTATTTTATTTATTTTTTCCTACCCGCTTTGATTCTGTTTTATCTTCCTGTATTTTAATCATGTAAACATTTTGCATTGTCTTTGTACTGAATTGTGCTATACAAATAAATTTGCCTTGCCTTGCCTTGTCTTGCCTTAATCGTCCTTAAAAAAAATTATAATGATAATTTATCATATTTCTGGCTCAGAGTGATAAAATATAGACAGAAGTAAGGAAAAACCTGAACCCAGAGGATGAGGAAACGATAAATTAGCTAAAGCAGGAAGTCAACAGCCAGACCACCGAGGTGGCCATACATATCGTTTATCAGCAGAGAAACAATTAAATAAATTCACAATTTGGGGAAAAGCATCACATTTATTATTTTTTTAGGTGAGTTACAGTCTGACTGATCTCACCAGGCCGAGCTCTAACTGCTGCTCACACCCAAATCACATGAAGCATCGTTTAGGCCCATTGAAGTCAGACACAAGCTAACAATAGTGTTCAAAGTGATGGAAGCAGCCATTCAAAATGGCTCTTCACAGTCAAACATCCAGCCAAATAGCAGCCTACTTCCCTGTAGCTTCCAGCCAAATCCCCTCCAACCTCCAGCCATTGGCCTTCTCCTGGGCATGCACATTTCTTTACTCCACCCTTTCACTGAATTACAGGGTCTGACCAGGAGATGGCGCTTTTCTTTAACCTGACGGATTTGCTCCGTATATCCATCTGGAAACCTTCCGTTGAAGTAATTTTGGGAAGGGGCGAAAATACTGGTTAGCTGATTGGCCTGTGTTGGTGATAGACGGGCCAAATAAACCAATCAGATCAACGAAGCATATGACGTACTAACAGAGCGACGACGAAGAGGAGCCAATTGATAGATCAAAATCTTGCTGAAACCAGTCGGGAGAAGAGCAAAAACATCTTTTCCTCTGAGAAAAGCCTCCAGAGCAGTGTTTTGCTCTTCTTTCAGTGAAGAAATACTCTGTAATTCTGATAAAACTTGCTCGATAGCCACGCTAACGCTAGTTTCATCGGCTGAAGCCGCCATGTTCTTTAGACTGAACTGTCACGCTTCTCGTTGCGTCACACCTCAACCCGCCTCAAAGCCAACGCTGATTGGACGTTCGTTTGGTGAACGGCTCCAAATTTTCTTTAACGGAGAGTCTCCAGACTGATCTGCGAGTGAAACCTTGAAAGCTCGTGAGATCAGGATGGTCTCATGAGGCTAGCTTTTCTTTAGATCTTAATGTCCACAAATCATGACACAAATAATATTTTAGTACAAAGACTGATGTTTAAAAAGTTATTGTAGGCAACCAGCCAAGGAAAGTGGGGAAATCTTTAATGGCTACTACTGTATGACTGATGAGCGTCTAGTCTCTATG
Source organism: Cyprinodon tularosa (assembly GCF_016077235.1). Classification (NCBI taxonomy): domain Eukaryota; kingdom Metazoa; phylum Chordata; class Actinopteri; order Cyprinodontiformes; family Cyprinodontidae; genus Cyprinodon; species Cyprinodon tularosa. The sequence goes on from NW_024038669.1 coordinate 2,110,089, forward strand.
GACGAGGGCAGATGCACCGCAGAAAGTAGCTTTGCTTTATTTCTTGTAATAAGTGGGGAAAAGGTAACTAAAAGAGGTCAATAAAACATCATCTGTGCAGTAATTTATTATCCTAATTTTAAATATTCGGCAGTTGTTCACATGCAGGCAGATATAGTGCCACGAATCCCATTTTATTTCCAATTTAGTCCATCCATCCATTTTCTGTCATGCCTATTCCAAGCGAGGGATGCTGGGTGCCAGACCCTTGACTGTTTGGAGGAAGCTGGAGTACCCAGAGAGAACACACACACTCCATGCAGAAAGGAATCAAACCCAGAACCTTCTTGCTGCAAGGCAGCAGTGCTACCCACTGCGCTACTGAGCAGTTCAGAAAGAAACTATTTTAGTGGAACGATCAAAGCTCTAACTTTTCTTTGTAAATGAAAAATCCCTTCTATGTTTGTACGTGAACCTAGTGGAGTGTAACGGCTTCTTATGGTTTTATGCTGACAGCTCAACAGGAGGAGGGATCACAGCACGTCTCCCAGCCAACGCCTTGATCTGCTTCTTTGATTGGCTCTCAAGCTGAAAGTTCATATTTTCAGCTTCTGTCGCTCTGGATGTGCGGCGCCTGACGCTGGAGGACTCTGCAGCAGTCAATCCGTGGCGCTGGATTTTCAAACACTTCCACTATAGACTCTACATGTAATCTGGACGCTGCTGACGGTCCAAACATGTCTGAATGCAGCTGAATATCACAGCGGTGGGTTACAGGTGGTTCCATCCACACAGCTACAGCTCTCTGACGTTCCTCCAACTTTTTCTGCCTGGATCAATCACTACCTGATGCACTCAGACATGAGTTTAAACGTAATACTTGAGCTACAGATGACATCAGAAAGTTCTACTTAAAGCACAGCAGAAATCCAGATTTCTTTCTTTCTTAGCAGCTGTGTGCCACGGCATATTTTAAGGATTACTTTAATGCTTTCACGTAGATTTGGATCCGTCCTTCTGTCAGCTGCTCTCCAAGAACTGCGGCTCTGTCTGCTCTCTGATATTCTGTATGATTAGAAATGCACGCCTCAGCCTTCCACCCTCTTCAATCATCGGCGGGCCAAAAGCGAATGGGCCCAGTCTCAGAGGAAACGCCCTGGATTTGGAGAAGGAGAGCTGAATGCTGAGAAGGGGAGGGTGGCCTACATTTACTGCGCGGCGTAACAAGCGGCCTCTTTTTCCTCGCTAATTACCACAATGAATACATTACCGCTTCGCTCTCATCCATCAATCAGTGGCGGGAGGAAGAGGACCAGTCTGCAGACTCCTCTCTTCAACTTTCAGCCGCGCTTCCTGCCTCAGACACGCCTGCTGCCGCCTCATCTACCGCAATTAACACACCCATCACTGCCAATTAGTCTCTCTCTGGGGGGCTGAAGAACCCTCATCATTATAATCATCTTTTCCCATCCAGATGCGGGTCGGGGGACAGATTCTGCGCTGCAGACGAGCCGAGGGGGGCACTCAAACCGCTCCGTCTGATGAGCACGACGGCGAAATCAAAGGGAAATTAGACGGAGACAAAGAGGGAGCGTCTTCTGCTGCAGGATGGGCTGAAGCTCAGAGCTGCAGCCATACATCTGGAAACTGAAGTTAAACTGAGTGAAAGTGCTTCTTCACTGCAGACAGAGGAAATTCAGAGGCACCACTGATCTGCTGAATAGAAAATGTTTTAGGAAAACATGTTTCTTCTGCTTTCAGCTCAAATTTTCTCTCTGCTCAGTTAAAAATTAAAAGATGATGATGATCAACGACAGGAGGAGAAACTAGACAATCCCAGACTTTGGCCGTTTCTCAATATGCCCTAGTACTGCTCCGGTTCACGAGAACAGCAGACCGAGAACGCACAAAGTCACAGGATGTTGTTCTCACTCCTTCCTCTTTACCCAGCATGCATCAGAGCAGACTTATCCGCTCTCCAAGACTGACAGCTGTCCCAGCATGCACTGCGGCAGCAGCAGCTTCCAGGTTAGCGCTCACAGAGCTCAGAGTATTAAGTTAAAAGTTCTCTTTTCTGTTGCTGCTGTTCAATAAAAGTACTTTTTAAGATCATTTGAGATGAGAACATTATATGTCTAAGCTTCACCTTATGGCCCGTTTACTGATTTAGTGCTTACTAGGGGTGGAACGGTTCACAATCTCTACGGTTCGGTAGAATTCAATTCTGCTCTGGAGTGTAATCGCATGAACCGAACGAAACACACGCGAACCGAACCGAGACAGTCGAACCGAACGGTTCGGGCGGTTTTCATAAACCGTTCCATCCCTAGTGCTTAATAAAAAAAAAAATTCCGAAGTTGAGAGGACGGTGGCAGCTTAAAGCAAGTTAAATTCAAGACTTTTTAAGACTTTTTAATGCCACTTGAAATAAACATTTAAGACCAAATTCACAAGAAAAACCCGCTTGAGACAACTTAACCCAAAGGTTTATTTTAACATAAACCACTGCACTAATGTTTCAAATTTTGAAAAGCTTCCCATACAGGAAGAAAGCTAAAAACACACAAATGACAGATATATTTTAACAATTATTTAACTGAATTCACAAGCTTTGTTTTAGCAGGGAACAAAACAAATCAGTTTTAAAGCCACAACATAACCAGTGCCAAGTCTTTTTAGCAGCTATTTTTCTTTGTATCGTTTTCTATGTTGGATTTGGTGATAAATGGAGGCGTTGCAGAGACAAGGGTGGAACTAAACTGAGAAATACCGGCTGTTTCTCGGTTTTGACGCTTTGTGTTTCGTGCTTCGCATGTGCGACTCCACTGCCTTAATTCCCATCGTTCCGAGCTTGAATGACTTCTTGCACAAAATCCACTGAGCCTCATGTACTTTCCCTGGTTTTAGTCATGGAGAAAACTCTTGGCTGGAGACAATTTTGGTTACATTTATACTTGCTCATATTTTCCAGACAAAAAGTTAATGGTGCATCTCCCAAATGTCCCGGCCACAACAACGCTTTTATTGGTTCCACTATCGGGATGAAACCAATAATGGAGAGCTGTTATTTTTTTTTATATATATATTTAAAAAAAAGAAGAATTTTAATGGTTTATTTAGATTAAAAAAATAAATCATAATAAAAATAATCCTATTTATGATGTTTTAAAAATTAAGACCTACGAAAGACTGATTTAAGACATTTTAATACCAATTAAGGCCTTAGTTTTATTTTGAAGAATTCAATGCCTTTTAAGACTTTTTAAGGACCCTGAGACAGACAGAGAGACGGACTGAATTAAAACTGATCATCCTGAATCCAACAGTTCCTCTGGGAGGAGCTGCTGGATGCAGATGAGTGCTCTGACAGCTGCACCACAACGCTCCATCCATCATCCTCCCCGACTGATACAGTGACTGACAGACACCAGCCGACCATTTTTTTTTTGTTGGGGGGGGGGGGGGGGGGGGGGGGGATGCTTTTTTTCTGTAATGAGAACATCAGATTTGCATATAGAACTAGGATACGGGAACGGACGGGCAGGTGGAGAGAACTGCTGATGACATGATGTCCGTTATCAGAGTACTTACCGAGTTCATGAGGAAGTTCGTGGCAGAAAACAGCCACGGATGTACTGATGCCTCCTGTGATGTTGGCGCTGAACGCGGCACCTAAGGAGATTCACACAGAGACACGGATTCAGCTCTGAGAGACTCAGATAAAAGGAAAAAAAACTGTTTAAGTCAATCTTCATATTAATAATAACAAAACCAACAGACATGTTCAGAAGGAAATCACTAAAAACCAAGAAATTTAAGTATCTGTCTTTTTTCCAGCGTATTTTGTTATCGTCATTACACTGTCACACGTACAGAGCAACAAAATGAACTCTCTGCATTTAATCCATTCCCTTGGGGAGCAGTGGGGGGTTAAGGGTCTTTGCACACCTACTCAGAGTGTCTGTTAGAGTGAGTCTTGAACTCAGAACCTTCCATTTCTAGTTTTTGTTTCAGTTAAAAGCTTTAAAACCATTAGCAGGTCTAAAGATGGCCGACAGAGGCAGAGCAGCAGTAACTAGGGGGGTTTATTCTGTGGGAACCATTTGGATCCAATCACAATGATGTGGATCTTCTGAAATCTAAACTAAGCGTGATCCATCTGCTCCTGATACAGAAATAAATAACATGTGAACAGATGTTTGAGATAAAATTGGATTTCATTATCGTTTCTTAACTGAAGGGATAAGTGAAGTGGATGGTTCTCCTTTGCACAGCTCTATTCTCACATAAATGTGCAATTAAGGAGGTAAAACAGGTAAAATTCAGCATATTGGCCTGATTTAAGTGTAATTTTAAGAACTTTCAGTGTAACCAGCAGTAGTGCTGGAATTCACAGGAGAGAGCCCTGAGTACGGAGCCCAGATATCAGTCAAAGGGCTTATATGCTCATAAAAAAAGGAGTCTGGAGTCTGATACAACTGTTTTCTGTATCATGTATTTTATATATGTTTATATATATTAAGGTTTTTTATGTAACATGTCATTTTGTACTCTTGTTTTTCCATTACCTTTAATTTCTTATTTGCAAAAAAACCTTTTTAAAGAATAAAAACAGTGGTTGATTAGAAAAAAAAAACTTCTATTTTGCTGGTGAAGATTCTCAGTCATTCCAAAAAAGATAAAAAACAATCCACTGGACTTTGTTTCCAAGTCTGAAGACGACAAGAAACTATCTTAATTCAACATGTCAGGAATAGCGTCAAGTTTGACGCTTTATACAGTAAAGGAGTTCTGGTTGCGATGAACCCCAACCCCTTTACGGGGGAATGGAAGATCTCTTCTATTCAGCCATCTTTAACGACCCTCTTTCAGAGACATAGACAGGTATGGGGCATTGAAGGCTAACAAATCCATATATATCCATTGCTAATGTCTGTGACCTGAAGTAGACCATAGAGTAGGATCATTTTTAGAGACTTGGGGGAGAATAATCTGCAGTGAGCAAAGAACTGATCTACTTAGACTCAATGATGGGGAATGACTGACACTACCCCCCCCCCCCCCCCCCCCCCCCCCCCCTCTTACTAATGCATGGCTGGCTCTTGAGTTCTTGGGGCCAGAGTTTGCAGGGGAGGAACCAAGACCAGTAAAGCGGTTTGATGAGGTGGAAGTACAGCCGTCTGATTGCAGCTCCTCACCTATAGCGAGGCCGTCGCTGAAGTTGTGCATGCCGTCTCCCATGATGACCATCCAGGCGATGCTGGCGATCCCAGCATCCTTCATCTCCTGGTCCGAGTGGCAGTTCCCTCCGTGGGAGTGTCCGTGACCGTGGGAGTGTCTGTGCTTCCTGGTTTTCTGGGCGGGGTCCCTGGTGGGAGACTGGGGCTCCTTTGTAGGAGCCAGCGGGGTCTTTGTGGTGGGGGAGTCGGGGGTCTGGAGCTCTGTCAGCTGGGTGTCGTTGTGAGTGTTGTCGCAGGAGATAGTTGAGTTCTCCGGGTCTGATCAGAGAAGAAGAGTTTAGGGGGACGACCGTGGAGCAGATGGAAGGACCTGAACCACTAAAGAACCTGCTCACCGTCATTCAGAGGCTTCAGGGTCAACCACTCTGCGTCTGAACGGCGGTTTAGCGTGTGATCCGACAGCTTCCTGCCGATCTTCCTCTCCTCGTTGTTCTTCTGCAGTTCCTGTGAGGAGCGATGATCCACAGACATTCATCAGATCTTCATGAACAGAAACACCAAACCAAGCGTTTCCTGCCAGACTGATCCGTCTGTAGCGCCTTCGACTCACCCTCTGGTCTTTGAAGTGTTTGAACATGCCGATGCAATGCTCGATGATGAAGAGGAGGTAGATGCCAGCCAGTGCAGTGAGACCCTTCCACACGCCATCAAAGGCGGTGACCATATCAGTGGTATCGCTGTCTCCATGCTGGCTGTGGTCGTGTTGTCCCTGAGCCTGCAGAGGACGACATTAAAGACTTTAAAGTGTCTGCTCCATGATTTTTCATCAAATAAAAAAATGCCCGCGAGTAAAATAAACATACTCCCATGTATGTTAAACTACTTCTGCGCATGGTTTATCTACCACCGTACAACAAAATCACACATGCACCAGAAACTGCTGCTCCGAGAGGAGAAAATCGCTCTCCGCGGAAACCCTGGATCATTTCCGCATGTTTTGCTGCTTTGAATTTAATCATCTCGCGCATGCTCTCTACGATCTCCAAGGGACTCAGAGCGGAGCGAAGGGAGCCACAGCGGAGGCTGTAGGCTTTGCTTTGTGCAGGCGGTCTGGAGCGCAGCGGGGTGGAGCGCTGACGGAGTATGTGGGATTTCGGGGTTAGCATGACATGTTGGTCGTGTTGCTGTTAGCTTAAACAAAACGTGTTGCACAATGCTTGCACACTGTAGCACTTTTATCCACCACTTTCTTTCCGCCGTCATCGTAGGTCACTCTAAATGCAAAGTGGTCCCATACAGCAGACCTATAAAGTGCTGCTGGCGCGTCTTCCAACTCCTGTTCTTTCCCACTCGCCATACCCACACAATTCTCCACAACAACTGATTATTTTCTGCTACACCCGGCTACGCTGCTTCGCTTCTTCTTCTTGTTTACTACTGGTGGTTGGCTTTGGTCGCAGTACCGCCACCTTCTGCTCTGGAGTGTACACGCTTCGCCTATGAGAAAAAGGAGCAGCACATGAACCGAACGCAACACACACGAACCGAGACAGTCGAACCGAATGGTTCGGACGATTTTCATAAACCATTCCATCCCTAATGTATATATATGATATATATATATACATATACATATATATATATATATACATATGTATATATATATATATACATATACATATATATACATATATATATATATACATATACATATATATATACATATACATAAGTGTATATATATATATATATATATATATATATATATATATATATATATATATATATACACTGGTTTCCCAAACCCATATAAAAAACTGCAAAATCCTTCGTCAACTTTATCTTCCACAGGCTGCAGCCATGTCCCGAATTCCTTGTTTTACAGCCGATTTTGTCGAAATTAGCATTTTTTCTCTGCCTCGAGCTTCTTTTCCGAACACACGGCTTTACCATCAACCGGAACCAGTTATATCCGATATATCTGAGGAATTGTTTTAATAAATGGATTTTGTTTTTAAATAAAGCATTTTAAATGCCACAATAATCACATTTAATTAATTTTAATACCAATTAAGGCCTTAATTTGAAAAAAAAATCTATTTTAATGACTTTTAATGATTTTTAGTGACCCGCGGAAACCCTGTGTTTTGACAGGTTGGGCAGAGACAAACTTCCTCTATAAGCCTCCTCCTGATTGGACCTGACACCACTTTCCTGATCACGTCTTCAAGGCCCAATGAGGAGGAGGCTTAGAGAAGACATTTCTCTCTGCCCAACCTGTCAGAGCACCTTTTCCTTCACGTAAGGAGAAAATACAGGTGCTGGTCATAAAATTAGAATATCATGAAAAAGTAGATTGATTTCAGTAATTCCATTTAAAAAGTGAAACTTGTATATTATATTCATACATTACATACAAACTCATATATTTCAGATGTTTATTTTGTTTAATTTTGATGATTACAAATGACAACAAATGAAAATCTCAAATTCATCATATCAGAAAATTAGAATATTGTGAAAAGGTTCAAAATTGATGGCCCCTGGTGCCACACTCTAATCAGCTAATTAACTCAAACCACCTGCAAAAGCCTTTAAATGGTCTTTCAGTCTAGTTCTATAGGCTACACAATCATGGGGAAGACTGCTGACTTGACAGTTGTCCAAAAGACGACCATCGACACCTTGCACAAGGAGGGCAAGACACAAAAGGTCATCGCTAAAGAGGCTGGCTGTTCACAGAGCTCAGTGTCCAAGCACATTAATAGAGAGGCGAAGGGAAGGAAAAGATGTGGTCGAAAAAAGTGTACAAGCAAGAGAGATAACCGCACCCTGGAGAGGATTGTGAAACAAAACCCATTCAAAAATGTGGGGGAGATTCACAAAGAGTGGACTGCAGCTGGAGTGAGTGCTTCAAGAACCACCACACACAGACGTATGAAAGACATGAGTTTCTGCTGTCGCATTCCTTGTGTCAAGCCACTCTTGAACCACAGACAGCGTCAGAAGCGTCTTGCCTGGGCTAAAGAGAAACAGGACTGGACTGCTGGTGAGTGGTCCAAAGTCATGTTCTCTGATGAAAGTAAATTTTGCATTTCCTTTGGAAATCAAGGTCCCAGAGTCTGGAGGAAAAGAAGAGAGGCACTTCATCCACGTTGCTTGAAGTCCAGTGTAAAGTTTCCACAGTCAGTGATGGTTTGGGGTGCCATGTCATCTGCTGGTGTTGGTCCATTGTGTTTTCTGAGGTCCAGGGTCAACGCAGCCACATACCAGGAAGTTTTAGAGCACTTCATGCTTCCTGCAGCTGACCAACTTTTTGGAGATGCAGATTTCATTTTCCAACAGGACTTGGCACCTGCACACAGTGCCAAAGCTACCAGTACCTGGTTGAAGGACCATGGTATCCCTGTTCTTAATTGGCCAGCAAACTCTCCTGACCTTAACCCCATAGAAAATCTATGGGGTATTGTGAAGAAGAAGATGCAATACACCAGACCCAACAATTCAGAAGAGCTAAAAGCCACTATTAGAGCAACCTGGGCTATCATAACACCTGAGCAGTGCCACAGACTGATCGACTCCATGCCACGCCGCATTGCTGCAGTAATACAGGCCAAAGGAGGCCCAACTAAATACTGAGTGCTGTACATGCTCATACTTTTCATGTTCATACTTTTCAGTTGGCCAACATTTCTATAAATCCTTTGTTTTTATTGGTCTTCAGTAATATTCTAATTTTCTGATATGATGAATTTGAGATTTTCATTTGTTGTCATTTGTAATCATCAAAATTAAACAAAATAAACATCTGAAATATATGAGTTTGTATGTAATGTATGAATATAATATACAAGTTTCACTTTTTAAATGGAATTACTGAAATCAATCTACTTTTTCATGATATTCTAATTTTATGACCAGCACCTGTAAGTCTGATGACAGAGACGCTTGAGTGTGACCGCTGGTTAGAAAATTGTACCGCGGTACCAACTGCGCCTGAAGAGCGATTTTCTCCTCTCGGAGAGGCAGTTTCTCGCACATGTGTGATTTTGTTGTGCGTGGGTACATGAGTGAGACACTTGTTAATAACTTTTAGTCCATCTTTTAACTAATTTTTGGATTGGATTCTGATTGGGGGTGAATGGGACTCACGTGAGGCAGCAGGTGAAGTAGAGCGTCTCCGCTGAGCGTGCCCACGGCCAGCGCCACCAGGAAGGTGAGCAGGAACTTGAAGCAGGACTGTTTGAGGATGGGAACCAGAATCACCCCGAGAAGAGAGAGCAGGCTGATGATGGTGATGGAGACGAAGCCCCAGAGCCAGACCCAGACTGTACAGAAAAGGGAGAGGCAACGAAAGTGATGAAGGCGAAGAGAAAATCTAGACTAGAACATAAGGATGCAGGAAGGATCAAACATGGATGCTGAGTTGGAACATATAATATCCAGGGAGGAGTTCTGATTTCATACATAATAACTGTGGTGACCCAGGAGCTCAGGTCAGAGAATAGAGAAAGGGTGGACACAGACCAGGGGTTCCCTTTCTTTATTCTGCCCTGCAGGGTCACACCTGGTTTGGGATTGAACCTCCAGCTGCATGTTTCTCATCCCTCAGCAGCCTGCTGAGGGAATCCAATTATTTTTTTCCCATGTAAGAAGACCTTTCTTCCATGTGTCCTTGTGATGACATGTGACGCCTAAAGGAAAAAACGCAATCTGACATTTCTGCAGCGTTAACCTCATTTTTCATTCAAGGCTGCAGTCATGAGACGTGAAACAGAAACGAAGAAGTGGAAAAGGTGCGCGATCATTTAAAGTGTCAGCCTGCCTGTCGGCCGCCTCCACGCACAGCGAGTTGGCGGAGAAAAGTTTGTGATTCTCCCGTCAGAGATGACCGAAGGTTTAATGTAGGATGAAATTCAATGTCAGAGCAGGGCGGGGCTGGTTGCTGCGGAGACGCTCACTGTCAGCTGAGGAGCTACAGAACCAGCAAGAAGCTCTGGGACACTACCCGCCCTGATCAACTTGAGTTTTTATGTTCTCTTTGCATTCTGATGCTTTCTGTGTGGCAGACGGTTGCAAACATGCTGCAAATACCGAAATGTTCAGTAAATATTAAAGGCACTGCAAAGAGAAAAGTAAGTTAAAGGGATAGTTCGGGATTTTTGACATGAATCTGTATGGCATCCCCATCACCAGTGTCATGCAATCACACTGACTTACCCCTGGCAGCATCCTGTGAGCAGAGTTGTCGTCCAGCTTTGGTCAAGCCGAAAGTAGTCCGGCAGGTTTGCTAGACCCAGCGAAATAAAACGTTTCTCTTCCCAAAACATTATGTGTTCAAAAGAGTGCTATTTTTGCATCCCAAAAACATTGTAGTGGAAAAAGTCACACGTCGTTATCACTTGGTCCTATTTTCTCTCTGTTCGTATCAGTGCGCGCCGTCATTCTGACAGCGAGCTCAACTTTTCCAGCTCATTTCAGTGCTAACTTAGCAGCTGTGTTTACAAGCAACGCCACCGAGCTAGCTTTAGAGCTAACTTGAAACAAGTGCACCATGATTTGTCGGCCACCCTGGATATCGCAGCTCCAGCTGTGGCTCCTGCGGCTCCGGCTTCAGCTTCCATCACTTCTCTGTCCACCCTCTCTCTTTCTGCCCGATCTAACTCCATTTGTCGAAGTTCATCGTCAGTGTACTCGGGTTCATAAAGATATCCCTTTGGCTCTAAGTGGAAGTCGATGTTTTCCTCGTCGCTCTCGTAGTCAGACATCTTCCCCAGTAGTAAACAATCGCGAATCAAACAGGTAGGCCCTAGCTGTCAGGTCATGGTGTCGCGCGGAACCAATAATGGTGAGCCATTATTTTTCTTTTTTATGAAAAAAAATAAAAATTTTGTCAATTTTTACGTTATTTAGATTACAAAAATAAATCGTAATAAAAATAATCCTATTTAGGATGTTTTAAAAATTAAGACCTAAGAAAGACTGATTTAAGACATTTTAATACCAATTAAGGCCTTAGTTTTATTTTGAAGAATTTAATGCCTTTTAAGACTTTTTAAGGAGCCCTGGTATTCCCAGGAAAGATCACAAAGCTGATCACAAAGTTAAGAGTGAGGGAAAAAGTGTGATTGCAGAACTTCTGGATAAATTAGAGGAGAGATAGATTTAAAGGACTAGTACACCCAAAACATGATTAGCCTCACCCCCATGCTGAACAACACTCTGGAGTACTTTTTTGATATCTCAAATGCATCTGGAGATCTGGGAGGCTTCTTGCTGTCTGCTGACATTCAAATAATGGAGGTCTATGGCGCCCGAGGCAGAAAGGTCCATAAAAGTCCACAAAAAACGTGTCAATATTCCTCCATACTGCTCGTCCAATGTATTCCAAGTGTCCTGAGTGGGTAGCGTCCATAATTTACTCGAAACGAAGTCATTTAGAATGTTTTTAGAGCATAAACAGTGGAGATGTTGCAGCAGGCATCCCTCATGACTGAGGGCCCTGGTCTGTGTGGTAATGATTGGGTTTTTCAACAGGACAATGCTGCAGCTCACATTGCCCGCCTGACAAAGGAGTTTTTCCAAGAGAATAACATCTCTCTTTTGGACCATCCTGCATGTTCCCCGGATCTAAACCCAATTGAGAACATTTGGAGATGGATGGCAAGGGAAGTTTACATAAATGGACATCAGTTCCAGACAGTGGATGCCCTTCATAAAGCCATCTTCAACACTTGGAGCAAACGTTCCCACTAGCCTCCTGGAAACACTTTTTTTTTTTTTTGAGCTATGGTCTTAAACTTTTGATCAGCTGAAACAAATCATGTTTGAGTGTAAATGTAGTTTTTAATTAATTCCCCGCTCAAAAGTTTTTGTCTCTTTCTTCTTTTAACATTGTGAAGCTCTACTTAGAACCTTGTTTAGATCCAATAGTGCAAAATGATTCTTGCAATTTTTTGACTGGTCTTAAGATTTTGATCAGGAGTGTATTTAGGGCAGGGGTCACCAGCCTTTTTAAGGCTGAGGGCTACTTCATGGCTACCGAGTCATAGGAAGGGCTACCAATACTGACCTATGAACTGGAAGGATCAGTGTTCACCTACAGTAAATCTCATCCAGAAAAACTCATTTTTATTCTTATTTTATTCATTTCTAATTTTCTTTTTAATATTGTCATTTTGAAACCACTGATATGATGAAATAGTTAACATGATGAAATAATACATAAATGATTAAAAAGAAGAGCAACAGAATAAAAAACAAAATTAAACTTAACCCACTGAGTGAGTTCTTCTGTTTTCAGAGGACGAAGAGCGCACCCCATGTGGTCCTTGAGGGCCCCTTGGTGCCCGCGGGCACCGCGTTGGTGACGTCTGATTTAGGGTCACATAGTCCTTTTTTTATAGTGGGCTAATATACTTAGAGCCCGTGTTGCCACATGCGACTCTTATAAGACTTACGTTTTTGTGGCTCCAGACAGATTTGTTCTTTTTGGTCCAAAATGGCTCTTTGAGCAGTTTGGGTTGCCGACCCCTGACATAGAGCGTCGCAGGAGACCGCATTTAAATATCGAGGCATAGTTAGGAGGGCCAAACATCACACATAACCTTCGCACTTTTATTTCACTGTTGTCTTCCTGTTTTCATGGTGCCTTACAGAGAAGCTTTTACAGCTCACTGCTTTCCTATTTGTCGCCATCAGAGCGAGCAGCCCTGAGAGGCAACTGTATATCAGCCAGACAGTCCATCACCGGAGTTCCCTCACACTCATGCAGCTCATTACCTTGATGCAGGTGTGGTTCTGAGGTGTGCAGAGGGGCTGCAGCAGAGCGATGGAGGCTGGTGATAAAGGAACAAAAGAGAAGAAATGGAGAGCGACTGGTCTGCGGCGTCTCTCCAATTACACGTCTCCTGTGAGCCATGGCTCAGAGAAATGGCCCACAGTGTCGCTTAGGCCCTCCTAATTGGCTCAGCAAAGAGAGGGGGAGTGAGAGCCAGAGAAGGACCGGTACATTTTCTGAGCTCCCCCGTGAAGGCCAGCAGGAGGTAGATGATAGGCAGCTCTGCAGCGTTTCCTCATGTCTACGCTCCAATCTTGGCGCGCCATTTCTGAGAGTCTAACTCCTCTAGTTTCCCACTAATGAGGAGCCATTGCTGCCCTTTTGACTTGTTTGTGCCGTCTCTCCTGTCATTACCATTTTTATGACTATTGTGAGCGGCAGCGTGGGGCTCCTCCGGAGGGGACCCTGTTTAATAATTGAACATCCTCACAACTGAACTTAAATGTCTGCGGCTTTATTCCGCGCCAGCTGAAAAACAAAACGTTAAAGTTCAAATCGTTGAAGCTGCAATGATTATCTGTCAGCAAAAGCAGATTTTTACCACTATTTCTCATTAAATTAGGCTGAGCAGAACATTTTATGACCCCCCACCTCTCGCTAAGGTGCACAGTGTTAATGACGACTTGAATGGCTTCACAATTTCCAGGAAACTTTACAGTAAAAAGTAAAATAAAACTACTAAGCAGAATCATTATTTAAACAATGGAGTATCATCCTTAACACTGCATGTATAATAATATAAACTGATACACAATTATTAATAAAGAACTTAAATTTCTTCCATTTGCACGGCGATTACAGGTTCGGCTCTTATCTGTGTGAAATGCTTAAGGTTTTATGAGTTTTATTTCGAGAAGTCGTTACTGATTAACTGAGCAACGCTGTGATTTTTGGTTTCAAATGCAAGTAAAACTAAGAAGACTGGAGTCCTTAGAAAGTTAATCAAACTGAGACATTTTTCCTTAAGCCACATTCCTGGCTGGATTTTATTTACCAACTGTTGTAGATATCTTAACATAACAATTCTAAATACCCCATAGTTTTTATAAAGCTGTTGCTGTTAAAGTATGAGCAGTAAACCTCTAACACGTGGAAACCTAAAAGGTTTTATTGTTGCCTGTCACAGCAATGAATGGAGGGCAGCGTATCCCATCGCAACACATATCTACATGCCTAAAATACAGCTAATGTTTGACGTATCAGCGAATGATAGCTTATAACATTACATTATCATAGCTAATATGCCAACAATAACAGAACGTTTTTTTTTAATGTCATACATTTTTATATTAGCTGGTCTGTTAGCATAGCTAATGTTATACTCTCTGTTAAAGAGGGTGTAGGTACCAGACCCGCTCAATGACAACATATGGCAACTCCACTCGGACAAACTGTATGGCACCTGTTTATTAAGGATCAAATCTCTTGGAATCTCAACATATCATTACCTATATTTTCTATTATTTTACATTTCATTTGCGATCTTAAGTAGCTGAAAGTAGAAAACAATCACCGCCAGTCTTTTAAAGGAAAGTACTGCCTTCTAAGACTGAGCTCTGCTATTTAACAAGGTGACAAAAAAGTCTCAGCTTATTTTTATTCTTTTTATTAAGATCTGAGGGCAGAGGAAGAACAATGGAACATCTTAAAAATGATTTTCATAGACATCTTAGACAAAGAAAAGTTATTCTACTTGTAGAGAACAAACAGTTGTTTAGCTTAATATGGCTAACTGACCGAGCTAAAAAAGGCTAACCTGTTAGCTACAGAACAAAGCTAGCCACAGCCCTACCCAGCTCTCTCCCTTTATATCATGGTGTTGCAGTTACTTTGTTCACCATAAACAGTTTCTATTCCGTTTTGTTATTGATCAGGCAGAACTTCAGTCATTAGACACACTAACAGGCTGGTTATACTCCTGCAGCAGTGTGTCGCAGTTAGCTTTTCGCAGGTATGATGCATACATTTTTGAGTTATGCCTGATATTAAAGCGTGGTCTGCGCTTTGTTATTCCATGCCACAACGCAAAAGGGACAATCAGGTACTGGGTCTGGATAAGGTCAAGGTGGTGAAGAAGTGGGATAAATTTTTTGCGATAACGGAGGGACATGAGGGCGAAAAAGAGCGGGGATCCAGGTAAAACAAAAGGTCCCAGCATTCTCGCGCATCTCGCTCTTCTAGCTCAGTCGTTTTTTTTCACAATGGTGGTCATACAAACAAAACAAGCCTGTAAGGGACCAAAAAGGAAATATGCATAGTGTTGAGCGGATGTAGATTTGACCAATCAGAGGCCTCCTGTACCAGCAGAGTGCCTGCAGAAGGGCCGGGGCGTCTCTGTTTTCACCGCGAAACACACGCAGACGACCTGGTTTCGAAGTATAAATCAGCCTTAACGCTACAGTTGCTCCCGACTCGGCACACTGACGCTGCGTGATGTTATTATCGTTGTCTGGGCAACCACAATGTTTTACATCATGTGGCAAAATTCTGCCAATCATGGAATGGAGAGGTGAAGGGTTACCAGGGCTGCTCTATTTTGTGTGGCCGATAGAGCTCTGCTCTCCTCTGAGGAGAGATTGACATGAGCAAAAAACAAAAACAGCAGAAAAGTAAATACAAACATTTCTCCTATGCCTTCGGCTGTCTGTGAGACAGAATCCCCCCCCACCTCTAGCAAAAAAGTGTAACAAAAGCCTCTTCCCCACTGAAAATTTGTGGGTTAACTTGAGTTTTTCAAAAACTGCCCAACTTGCTATCAATCTGCATTCGACTCCCTTCAAATTGGGAAGAAATGCCGGGTCTAAGCCCCGCGCTGGCAGGCTACGTAGCCTCTGTCCCCCCGCCACTGTGTGTCTGGTGACATTATCACGCTGGTTTAGCGTTGGTGATGTCACCAGTGTGACAAAAATTAGGAAAGTAGGGCTGGCCAAAAAATTAAACCTCGATTTTCTTTTACTCATCTTGGACGATTACGTTTTTAAATCAATTTTTGTCGATCAATTGGAGTATTAAAAACTACAGGCATGTATTTTTAAAATAGATTTAATCAAAAATATATTGTGCAAAGTAATAAATATTTAACCAACAACAAACGTATGGTAAAAAAAAAAAAAGGTAAACATAAATAATCTTAGGATAAATCTTGTGCAAGTAACAGAAATGTTCAGCTAACAATAATTGTGCCCATTTTCTATCAGTAAAAAATTTACTTATATATCTATAGTACAAGTAAAAGAAAAAAGAAATATGCAATTAATTGAACAGTCAATAACGTGTAATGATTTTCTGGGAAGTAGATGGTTTGTAAGCAGCAGCTGTTGAGAGGCCAGTTCACGTCGATATAATGCAGTTAAACTCGTGTGCGGCTGAAGAAATCGACTGGACCAAAGGACTGTAGCAGTTGCAAATAACAAAGCAGAGTCCAACTTTTCACAGAGCTCTTTAGTGTTTTGTTCTATATTTTGTTAGTGCAACCTCTGCAAAGTATTCGCAACTTTGAGGGTCATAAATTGGATCACATACTTTTAGCATGAGAAGGAAGCCAGGCTTCTCTACTATGTAAATGGGACCATGTCCATCCCTATATGGGCAGCTACAGTAACGGTCATCTGCTTCCACTGCACACTACAGTTGTCGGTCAGCACCACTTTAGGAAATGAGGCAGGTTTGTGGTCTACGGGAGAGGATTAGGGCCACTGAAAAAAATAAAAGAAGTTAACTGAGATTAAAGTCAGAAGTCAGCCTTTTTTTCTCCGAATGTTGACTTTAATCTCAGAGTTCTGGATCTTAATGTAGATGGGCACCCTGAAGGAAGAAATGTGTGAGCACTCAGCTTCACTGAGGAGGCGCCCCCGATGATGCTATTTCATTAATGGAAGACCAGAGATGATTAAAAAGAGAGATAGGCCGTTTCTCAATATGCGTTCTGGTGTGCTCGTGACACGTCATCAGCATCAGCCCGAGCACTGTTCCAATTGCCGAGAACGCCAGACTGTGAATGCACCAAATCCCTGGATGTTGTTCTCGCCCCGCCCTTTTTATCGAGTATGCATCAGAGCAGACTTATCCGTTCTTGAGATTGACAGCTGTCCCAGCATGCACTGCAGCAGCAGCTTTCAATTGAGCACTTTTCTTTTGTTGTTTAATAAAAGTACGTTTTAAGATCATTTGAGGCAAGAATATTATACTTTAATGCGTCACTATATGGTCCATTTACCAATTTAATGCGTAATTATAAAAGATATTTCCAAAGTTGAGAGCACCGCGGCAACCAGCGGAGCACCAAAGCTAACGGCAGCCAGGGTTAACCGCAGCCCGTCTGCAGCAGCCCTGTCTCGGCATAGCCCTGTGTGAAGGACCGCTGGCTCTGATGCCGATTATTTTTGTTTTATTTGGCAAAATTATCACTTGATTTGTGTTTATTCGACTGTGTTAATTATTATTCCCCCACTAAATGAAAAAAGTAATAATTTATTATTTTCTAGAGGCTTTTAATAACAGGAGGTGAAATGCAGACGAGCTGAGCGTTTGGTGACGTCACAAGTACGCTTCTGTTCCAATTGGCCCAGATTTATTCTGCATGCTCCCGTTCTCAGAAAGTCCAGACTTTACTGTGTTCTTCTCAAGAACATACTTGGTGAGAACAGGAGTCCTTACTCCCGTTCTAGTGAATGGAGAAACTGCCCTAGTCTCTAAAACGGACATGGCTACGGCTTGATGCTAACATGTTTGTTAGCTGTTGGAATTCAGTCAGAATTCTGACTTATTTTCCATATCAAACTGAAATAATATTTACAAATTAGTTAGCTCTAATCCTCCTCTGTAGGTCTTTTCTTGTTGTGGTCATGTTTGTCTTCACCCATGCTACCGACGCTGCACTCCCAAAGCTCCCATTCTGTGGGGTGCCTTTGCCGGAGATGTTGAAACAAGTTAGTTGCACACTACTGTAGTTTGCTCCACATCGGCCTTGTCAAAGCCGACCCACTTCCAAATAATCAACGAAACAATGAGTCCCTTTTCTCAGTACCAACTCTTCAGATTGGGCGGCGGCTATGGCGTGAGTAAACAGTGCAGCATGCTATCGGGTGGAACGAGGGAAGAGGCGGCGGAAGCAAACGCGCAAGTAAATTATGCAGATACTTTCTAGATTTTACGATTTAGCAAAAAACCAAATGGTGAACTTTAAAAACAAGAATTAATCGAAATTAATTTCATTTATCGCCCAACCCAACAGGAAAGTAAACAATGTAGAGTAGCAATTAAGAAAGCCAGCGTGTAGTAAGTGTGCCGTATTGTTTCACTCTTCTCTCTCGAAATCCCTCTCACCAGCACGGCGCCATGTTTATTGAAAGTAAGCAGAGTTGTTTCAGGTTGTGACTGGCGTGGAGTGTTGTGTCGGTACTTTGCGCCCAATGGTGTCACATCAATTAACAGGAATCAGCTCTGGTGTTCCCACAGCATGCTGATCAGAGCAGAGGCCATTTTAATGTGAGTTGCTTGCAGAGGAATTTGACCCATCTTCTCAACATATAGGCTACTATGATCCCCTTAGAGTGATATTCTAACTTTCTGATCAAATTTAAAGACCTTATAAACATGAAGACTATGAAGCCAACCCTCAGGCACTATGTGATCTGACTCAGAGGGACTATAAAGTCATGCCTTTATGCAGAAAGTTGGAGATCTGCTTTTCAGCTTTCTAAAACAAAAAAGGGACATACTTACAGAATGCTTTTAATGTGGTCCAAAATACTTTGCTACAGTTGAAACTAACTAAATGTATGCTTTTTTGGAACAGGCCACTGAATGTTCCTTCAGTGGTTACTCTTGATGGACATGAAATACAGATTGTTTTAACTTATAAGTATCTTGGCATTGTCATTGGTGACAACCTATCATTTAAGCCTCATGTTCACTGTCTAGTGAGAAAGTTGAGACTAAAATTGGGTTTTTACTTTCGAAATAAGCTGTGCTTTTGTTTTAATGTAAAAAAAACGGTTGGTGGCATCCACTTTTTTAACTGTGCTGGACTATGGTGATATATTATATATGCATTCATCTGCTCAATGCCTGCAGAGGATTGACGCAGCCTATCATTTATTACTAATTTTAAAGCTCGCACCCATTACTGTGAGCTGTATTCTTGTGTAGGGTGGTCTGCTTTGGCTACACGGAGGCTTTGTCATTGGTATATATTTATATATAAGGCTATTCTTGGTGCGCTTCCATCTTATGTTCACTTCTTATGAAAAAAAGCACTGGTCATTACTCTCTCCGTTCTGAGGCTGTTGTCTTGTTTTCTGTCCCACGTGTCAGTACTGAGCTGGGTAAAAAGGCCTTTGCTTACTCTAATCCCTTTACATGGAATTTGCTGCAAAATAACTTGAAACTTAGTAAATTGGTTCCTTTGAATACTTTTAAGCTGAGAAAGAGATGTTTTGAGTTGGACTCCCTCACATGTCAATGTTTCAATTGAAATTTTATTATAAGTGCATATTTGGCTTTTATGTGTGTGTCTTTGTACGTATGTAATGATGTGATGTAATTTTGATGCCTATCTTGGCCAGGTCTCGCTTGCAAAAGAGATTTTTAATCTCAATGGGTATTACCTGGTTAAATAAAGGATAAATAAATAAAAAAACATACGTAGCTCTCTTTGACATTACAGACTGGATAAATGTTTGGCTTCTCACCAGAACTGACAGTCTCCAGGGCCTCCTGCTCAACGTCCACCTGATGGTAATGGCGGATACAGACGCGACTGTCTATCTGGTAGAGGAGGGCGGGACACAGGTAGGTGAACTCACTCTGGGAGATGACGGAGTCAGGCTGCAGGCCATAGTAGGTGAGGAGCTGAGTCAGGTTCAAGCACTGTGTGGGCAGGAAACATGTTCAAAAAGAAAGTCAATACCGGGAAAAAACGCAGACTTTAAAACAACAACTCATTGGATTACACAGCTAAACACTCAGAACTTTTTGGGGTGAAGAGAACAAACACAGGCATCCAAAATCCTTTCCACAAAACTGATAATGTGATTATGATTCATGGTGAAGTCCTACCTCCTCATGCTGGTGCGAGTGTCCTGCATGTTCTATGAGCCCCGATGAGGCAGCCAACCCTGGAGCCTCTCTCTTGTCTTTATGAGCGCCACTGTGGTCATGGTCATCAGTTGGAGGCGTTTCAGATGAAGGGAACTTGTTTGACCTGCCCTGACCTCTGACCTTTCCCGGCTTCCTGGTCCTTGCAGGATTTTCCGTCGGCGTCACACTTGGCAGTGCTGGCTCATCTCTATGCTCTTTATGACTGTGATGATCGCTGCTGTGGTTTGTGGGGTTCTGATGGGGATTAGAAGACGGGTGTTTGTGGTCAGACTGGACCTCTGTGTGCTGGTGTTGATGGTCTTCATCATGTGTGTGATTATGGTTGTGGTCATGGGTATCATGATCATCATCACCGTGTTTATGGTCATGATTTGTTGGCCCCCCAGTAGCAGTAGTGGGGCTGCAGCGTGTGGGAACCTGTTCTACGTGTGGGTGATGGTGCTTATGGCCCGAATGATCGTGACTGTGGACTTTACTGGAGGATGTATGTGAGTGAAGCCCATTTTGCACATCCAGCAGGTCGAGGTGGGCCACGTGGTCATGACCGATATCCTCATGATCCATGGCAACCAATTTAACTGATCCTAAACCCAGGCTATGGAGGAGACTCTCAAAACCCTGGAAGTCCAAGCGATCCTTCTGCCCGTAGAGCCTAAACAGCTGTTGGATGTAGTAACGCTGTTCTTCCTCTAGAGGTGGCCCTTCAGGACTGTTTGAGTCTGGGGATACGGTGGTGGAACGAACCGGAGCCTCAGAAATCTGTAGGTCGCTGTGCTGATGTACGTCGCTAGCGTGGTCATGCCCTTCCACGTGGCAATGGTTACAGTGATGAAAGATGAAGGTGATAACGCACAGGAAGCAGAATTTGGTGTGTACATGTACTCGCATTGTGTCCTTTTTATTGGTCCCCTGTAAAAAAAAAACAAAAAAAAAACTGAGTTAAAAAACAATCCACTGGACTTTGTTTCCAAGTTTGAAGACATTTCGCTTCCCATCCAGGAAGATTTTTCAATTGAAAATGTCAGTAAATACAGTAGCCAAACAAAGCCTTGTTTTTGTTTCGAGAAAATGCAAATTGAAACAGGCGAACGGGTGCATAACTTTGGAATGGGGGACACAGAGTGACTTTTATACGACAGTCGGGCAAAACAAGAGAAACCTCTGGTGATCACGGTTCTGATTAAAATTCAGACAAACAGCAAAGGGTTTGAAATAAACTAATTAATTGAAATTAAGCTGAGTGCTGATTTAGACCAGCTAATGTATGCTGATGAAGGTTCTCAGTCATCCAGGTCATAGTCATTCCGTAAAATTCAAAAAATATCCACTGGACTTGGTTTTCAAGATTTGAAGACGTTTCGCCACCTCTCCAGGAATTGAATTCATTTGAATTGAGAAAGCTTCCTGGAGAGGTGGCGAAACGTCTTCAAATCTTGAAAACCAAGTCCAGTGGATATTTTTTGAATTTTACGGAATAACCAGCTAATGTACAGAAACACTAATGAGCTCAGAAGTATAAACATTTACTCACTAAAAAAAAACGGCTTGATGCAATGCTAACAGAGTCACAAATATGCATGGATACGTTCGCACAGTTACAGACACACCAACACTTATGCACCAACTTCCTGTAAAAATGATGTACAGAGGGGGTGTGCTTCAGTGATGCAGTGGTTAGTGCGCATGACACGTGTAGAGAGGCATTATTCCTTGACGCGGCTGACCCAGGTTCAAATCCGGGTCTTGTACCCCCCTTTCCTGTCAGCCTACTTTGCAAGAACGAGCCACTAAACTGCAAAAACAAACTAGACATAAGTAACAATTCCTGATATTAAGTGTATTTACCCTTAATATGAGCAGGTAAATAAGATGATTTGCCAATGGAATGACAACTTTTACCCTTAAAATATGATAATTAGATAATATGCCCTTGAAATAAGGCACTGCAATAGTTTGTTCTTATTTTAAATGTAAATAGTCTTGTTCCATTGGCAAAGTGTCTCACTTACCTCCTCAATTCAAGAAAAAAATGCAATTATTAAAAAAAAAATCCTAATTAGATTTCAATTTTTTGCAGTGTAGTGCCGCAAAAACCTAAAAAAAAAAAAAAAAAGATCCGAAGATCCGACAGCATGTCTTAGCAACATTCCCCATCTTTCGATTATAGCTTTACACCTGTTTAACTATATTTTCTTTAATACAGTAAAATAACGGGTTCCTATTTAGTTACAGCATATAAGTTTAACAATGTGTAAGGAACCATGTTGTTCTTTATTCATTCGGTATTTGATACATCTGGCACAATACCGATGTTATCTTTTTTTTGTTTCAGCACTTTGTAAAACGTGAAAAAATTGAGCTCTTCAAGTTCTTGAAAGTAAGAGAAAAGTAGGAATTTTAAGAAAATGACAGATTATCAATGAATTACTAGTCAGTCAATAGGCTCAATGAACTAATACTTAGTTTATCGATAACCTGCATTTCCAGTGCATTCTAATACTGATTCACTCAAAACCAAACCAGCAATGACTCACTGAGCTCTAGACTCAACCACTGAAACCCTGAGTCATCAAACCAGTTATTCATTTATTCCATTCAGTTTATTTCTATAGCATCAATTCACAACACGTCATCTGAAGGCGCTTTCCAGTTCACCACATCATCCAGTCAAATTGATTCAAAGTTTTCTATCTAAGGAAAACCTGTTGATTGCATTGACTCATTGACTCAAAGGCAATCCCTCACACCAAGCACGCTTGTAGCGACAGTGGAGAGGAAAAAGAGCAAGAAGCCTCCAGCAGAACCAGACTCATTGTGAGCGACCATCTGCCGAGGCCGACTGGGGCTCAAGGAGATAGAAGCAGACAAACAGTAAGAAGCAGAGATACAAAAGGCAACTGTTAACCCGCTCCACGGGGGGGCCCGTCCAGGAAACGCACAGCCAGGTAGACAAGCTCCGAGCCAGCTCTCATGTCAGAGAATGAAGAGAACACCTCCAGTTAGTCACAGTCAAAGAAACAGGACTACACTGGAAAAACAGGTTGATCTCGTTCATCTATACCCAAAGGTGATGATGGCAGCAGCACATTCACGAACACACTGACAAAGTTATGCTCAGATTCACCGAGTTTATTAGTGTAAGAAATCATTCAGATTTAAATAATTTCAGATTTTAAACAAAAATTTGATTAATCAGTTGTTTTGATTTCTAGAATTTTGAATGAATGAACAGTGGGCTTCCATGGACCAGAATGACATCCCTTCATCACTTTTTGTCCATAACTGATACATTAGCTCACTGTGTAATACCCATAGCTGGAACCGTTTAGCTTGTTATTTTAAAATGATCTTCGTCACACTTCTGTTTAAAGTCACTTCCTGGAGAAGATGGGTAAATAAAAGCCAGGTTTTGAAAGTCATGCAAATTATGTTGTCTTATTTTTCTTATCAAAGTTAAGTGAGAAGAAAATGAATTAATAGATTTAATTAATTTAGGTCGGATCTTTTTTTTTTTAAGCCATATTACCCAGCCCTAACTGACATACTGTTGCAGCTTTGCACCGTTACACATGAGCCTTGATACACTGCAGGATTAAGAGTGTCCATATTACATTTCAGGGAAGCAGCAAGAATTAGGAAGACAAGCATGTAAGCAAATGGGACTTTCACACTGCAGTACCTTCATGTTAAAATAACAGGTGTAATGACCGAGGAGAGAAGCGTTCTGCAGCCAAACAAACTTTCCCAGAGAGCTTTCAGAAACAAACAACTTGTTCCTTCCCACTTTAAAAAGCCTGAAGCTTCGATATGATTCCAGTCAAATGATCCTCATGAGGTCTCTGCCGAGGCCCGTGGGTGGCTCCGGCGTGAAGAGAGGGGGTGGAGGGAAATAAAGGGAGGTCAGCTGAAGAAGATGTGAGGCGGCCTCAGACTAGACAAACCCACACACTTTTAGCTGCCAGCTTGTTAGCCAGGTTCATGGTGGAGCGTTCAGAACTTGTGGGAATGCGACTGTTGTGTGTGGAGCTCAGATCCAGTTAAAAAAAGGGAGAGGAAGACATTTTCTCTTAGGCGCCCTTCAGGTCACACCAACTAGAATCATCAATATTTAACAGTATTGATTTCTGTCTCTACACAAACACTGTAAAAATGCAGCAAAACAAGAAGTCTCAGAAAGTCACAGGAACAAATCAGGGATTTTATACGAACAGCATCTGGAGCTCGATCCAACCTGTAGAAACCAGCACCAGGCCATAACTCCACCAGGGAAAGGTAAAGACGACGTGGTTCATTGCCTTCCTGGTGCTGTGGAGCCCTGGAGATGATTGTTTATTTTCATGTTGTTGTTTACTTTGGAGTTACCAAACCTCTGAAGGTTTCTGACTGCCAAGAAGCAGCAGTTGCTACATTTGAACACAAATCTTTGTAATTTCTACTCCTTACTTTCTATAAAACTGGCTTGTTTTCTGTAAATACTGATAACTACATGATGTAACAGCTCCCCCAAAAAAGGGGGAAAAAATCGAGAGCATTAAAAGAATCTATCCAGTTGGAGATTGTTTACAGAAAATCCCCGTTAAGGACATGGCTATCAAGACAATCCCCATACATTCCCCTTTATTAGATGTTAATTATGGTTCAAGTTAGGGGTGTGTCATGACGATATTAGATCATGAAGGATAAGAACGTGTAGACGATCGTGGGATTTTCTCGGTCACATTCTATAAATTGCAGTTCTATGCTGACTGACCAACGCACCAAACAAACTGTGTAGTCAACCTGACCCACCAATCATAATGAGTAACCGGCAGTGACGCACTTTCTAACCATCCTTCTTGGTTATGTGTGTGGCGGTAGCCATGGCTGCTATTTTACTTTTTATATTTTATATCCATATTTTTATCTTAAGTGTATATATTAGTCTATTTTATTGCATGCCTTATACCCACAATGTTTTAGATATTTTTATAATTTTATTTACCTATTCCATATTATATATTTCATGTTGCAGGATTGTGCCATAAAAAATTCCTAGTTTGTGAACTCCTTCACTAACAATGGCAATAAATCTAATTCTGATTCTGAGAGTCAAACGGAGGAGTAGATCACAAAAAAAAAAATAACTAGGGCTGCAACTAACGATTATTTTAGAAATCGATGAATCGGCCGATTATTTTTTCGATTTATCGATGAATCGGACAAAAAAATTTTTTTATATTAACCTCTTTATTCCAAAATAAACATTTTAGGCAGAACAAACAAGCACACAAGTACAGCTTGCTCATTAACTGTACTGGTGCAATATGAAAAATAAATGTTTGTGTTAAAACTACGCAAACTTACATGAGAAATGTAGCTGTACATCCACAAAATATAGGCTACTTTGTTTCATAAAGTGCAGAAAAATACTTTTTTTTTTTTAAAAGCCCCTAAGGGGTTCAAACAATAGGTCCCCCCCATTTCAACAAATGAGGTTTTTTTAGACTAATACAGTTATGCCTTTTAAGACAGGAAAGTATAGCAGTTAAAGTTGCTGCTTGAGAAAATACTGAACCATAGAGATAAAAATAGCCCTGTGATTCAAATTATAAATTGTATTTGGAATAAAAATGAGAGAACTAGGGGTGCTAAACACATCCTCCAAAGACAGATATTTACATGGGAATGTAGCATATAATTAATTGACATATTACTGATCTTGCTGGATTTTATTCTGCTTTACTTCCATAAATTGTAGAATCTTTACTTATTTTTGCCAGAAGATTTAAACTTTAAAAGCCTTGCCCTCATAATTTGCAAGTTAATTTATTTATAAAGTAAATATAAACGCTGCTTAAGCTAATTCAAATGAAATTAAAAGTAAAATAAGTAGCCAACCTTATCACTGTCTGTAACCTACTAACACGGTAAGGAAAGCATCAGATGAGCTACCTGAGAAACTAACGTTACGTTTCCCCACTTTAAAACGAAACAAACATGGTGGTTCCGTGCCATGTTAATTTGTTTTTACAAAAGTTGCATGTTACGACTTTTTTCACTTTACAAAGCGCAGGCTTTCACTGACTGCAGCGCTGAGAGGGACTCCTGCGGGAGCGGGGGGAGGCGCCCCACGGAGTAGGAATGATACATGCTTTCATGTAAGAGTCTCCAAAAGCCGGCAGTGACACCGTAAAAAGTCGCCAGATTTGTCGCTAGTCGCTTTTTTGAAAAATAGTCGCTGGAGGGGTCTGAAAAGTCGCTGAGTTGGCAACACTGCACCTGCGGCGCTGGCTCACTCTGCCGTATTTTTTCTTCTTCTCCCGCTTTAGTCAAGTGGATGTGATGACGGCGGCGGCGGATGACACATTAATCGCGCGACACAACTAATCGATGATGAAATTCGTTGCCAACGCTTTTAAAAGTCGATTTTTATCGATTTTATCGATTCGTTGTTGCAGCCCTAAAAATAACTCTACTTTAATTATATGAAAATGGTTTTGCTTTCCCCCAAATGAAATGTCAGATAGTAATCCAATGATCTTGTTTAATCACTTGAGGTAGTACACTGAGAGCAAAATTCAGCCATTTTCTGTTAGACGGGACCCATGACGCAGCCCATGAATTCGAATTCATGGGCTGCGTCTTCCAAGGACATGGTCTACCTGGACTGGATCCTTTAAAGTCTGTGAAAATAAGAAGACTGGAAGAGTTTTGGCTGTGAATTCAAACAGGTCCAGCCTTCCGTGAATTTCACCGCCTGTACGCTCTGCTGAATAGCAGCCGTGAGAGGTGACACACAAAGCAGGAAAAGAATGAATACCGGACTTTTCAAAACTTTTTTTTTTTTTTGTAAAGTAAAAAAAAAAACTACACTCATTAGAATACAGAGTGGAATAAAGGTGATAACCACCAGGAGCATGAACAAATAAAAGCAAATTTAATAAAATAAAAGGTTCAGACTCTATCTGCAGGATGATGTTTCCCACCCCATGCATGAAGTTGGTGCTGAACTGGACAGCTCCTTCAGTGACAGACTGCTGCACCTTAAATGCACCAGGGAGCATTATCACAGATCCTTCCTCCCAGCAGCTGGAAGACTCTAGAACCACCACTGTTCCCAATAACCTCAATAAGTTGCTACATTCATGCAGATTTTGCACAGTTTCTACCATAGTCAGTTAAATATCATGCTGCTGTCATTTTGCACATCTCTGATGTTGCTATTTTCAAATATCCATAACTGTAAAAATGCCCCTAAGCTGTATATTGGTTATTTATTCTCCAGGTGAACAGTTTTTTTATATTGTTAAAACACTTTACAGTACAGTATTTCATTGTTTATCTTTTAACTATTCACTAGTATGTTATTCTTATACATTTTTTATGGCCCACATTTGTGTGACCATTTTCTTCTAGAATCTTTCTGCTGTAAACACAAGGATTTCCCCATTGGGGGACAATAAAGCGATTTTCTATTCTATTCAACTCTATTCTGTTCTATAAAAGGGGTAGAAAATAAATCTAAACAATGTATGTATAAAAAATATATCTGCAAAATCTCTTAAAATCAACAACAAAAAATACCTAGTTAAGCAAATTGTGCAAAATAGCAATCAAAGAAGGATTTGTAGGTCGCATTTGTAGTTTGCATAACCAGGAGTCTTGTCCGCTACGCTATGACATAATTGGCCTATAAATCTGGCCTTCGCAGGACGCATGACATGATTTCGAATTCAGCCAATGCCAACTTAGGCATTTGATGAAAACACTTAACACGTAACTGAATCAGGTAGTTGTATCTTGCAAAAGATATGGTCCCGTTTAACACAGCTGAAATGAAGGGTTCAAACGCCGCTGCTTGGCCAAGAAATCCTCCGATACTTCCATTCCACTTGTCAGGTGCATGTTTATGTTCTTTACAGAGTTGGAATTTTCTTACGGATGGCAGTTTTTTTTTTTTTTTCAGGATTTTCCAGGTTTTTTTTGGCCGCAAGAAACCGTTCTGGAAGGAACTTCGAAGGTCAAATATATGGAAAGTTTTGTTTCTTTTGGTGAATATTTTTGCCTTAAGCAGGCCCAAATCCAGTAGTAACCTTGAGGTGGGTCTCAATAAAAAAGGTTATTTTGGGGGCATGAATAACAGAAGAAACTAGATTAAAAAAACAAAGCCAGCTGGTGTAATGTGAGTATACAAGAAAGTGGTTTTCAACCATTTAAATGATATTAGTACATTATCCGTTCTGTATTAAATATTTAATTCCCTGGATACAGTGAGTTGACTTTTCAATGGAACCATCCCAGTTCTCCAAAATATGATCTATTAGCAGGACTTTGTTCTTGTTTCTTCTGGAAGAAACTCAACCCTGCTTCTTTGCACATGGTAAACATCATCTCTAATAATAAGCAGGGTGGTGAATGAGGATGTGCTTTAGGGAAGCAGAAAAGAAAAACATGTTGCAATAGAAGGAAAGATTACTTCTATAGAGAAATTCTCGACCAAAACCTCCTCCAGAATCTTCTGGATCTCTAATATAATGATTCATCTTCCAGCACCAAAATGAACCAAAGTAACGACCAAGATATAAGGAGTGACTCAGAGTAGTTTTATTTTCTAGGCAATCCTTAGGAAAACTTAAACCAGAGTCCGGTTTCTGGATCGGGTCATGCAAGTGCAGTGTTGGGCACGTTACTTTGAAAAAGTAATTAGTTATAGTTACTAGTTACTTCTCCCAAAAAGTTACTCCACAATAAAAGTAACTAGTTACTAGTAAAAGTAACTATTGCGTTACTTTTGCGTTTCTCGCCCCCGTAAACCTCACCACCCAGGCCTCACCTTCTCGCCGTGTGTTTCCAAAGCCAGCTGAATAGAGAGGACGACAAAGACAAGAACCTGCAGAGAGTTTAGCATTTATTGCAACTCAACGTAAATGACATCTGGTGAAATTAATAACTGGGGATGTCTAATTCTGAAATCCTGTGTGTTTGGGTTGTTATAGATACTGCAACATCTATCTATCCATCTATCTATCTAGATGTATACTCTGCGTGTGACATAAAATATGGATCTCCATCCCTGCCACAAAGGCCATCAAATAATGTTTAAAATAAAAAATACAGTAGGTTGAAAAGGCAGAGTATCCATCCATCCATCCATCCATCCATCCATCCAGATTTCTCCCTTTCATTTGATCATTCACGCTCTCCATAGTTCTCCTGTGGCACGAGCACAGGGCGACTGTTGCGCGCCTTTAGCGAGCATGCACATTTCCTGTCGCTTGCGCGGTGAATCGTGCCGCCTGCGCTGTGCCGAGATGCAGAGGAAACCGTATGTGATGGGGAAACGCAGCTCGACGTGACACCGGTATTTCCATGTGGAAAACGCTGTTTGCTGCTGGATCCTCCTCACTCTCCATCTCTCTGTGTGTGCTGTACGTTAACACCCGCCAGCAGAAACACCCACCTACCCAACTGACAGACGGAATCTCACTATGCATCAGCCATTCTCATCGTCCCCTCTCTCATGACAAGGCGCGCACCTCTGGATGGCCTAAAAAATATTCTTTAATATCTCTTTAATGTATCTTTAATTAATCTTTAATGTAGCACAAACAATATTTTTTTTGTGCACAAATCTGCACTAACGTTTAACCATTCAGTCTATTTGCAGAGTTTTTTGACGTGGGTGGAGTGTCAGCTTCACGCAGCTGCGCACGAGTCCTATCATGAAAAAAGGTTCATTGCGCGACCTGAGTAACGCGCAGTAACGGGGTGTCTGCAATGGTAACTGCGTTATAGTTACAGTCAAAGTAATTAGTTAGATTACTCGTTACTAAAACAAGATAACGGCGTTAGTAACGCCGTTACTTTCAACGCCGTTAGTCCCATCACTGTGCAAGAGTGAATCCAATCCAGAACCTTCAAACAAACCCTACAACCCTACCATGGCACCGTTTACATTTGGAGCCACTCACAGTTTACCAAAAGCAGGAAGAGAACATGTGACGAAAGAGAAGCACATTTAAGTAAAAAAGAAGAGGAACTACGACGAACAGCTGGTATCCAAGAGACAGAAACAGTGGAGAATTTCTAATGAGATTACATGGAGTAGACAAGTAGTGCCTGGGAGCAAATACTTCATCACAAAAGACCCACAAGAAAGACTTTCTTCTTTCTTCTTGATCAGCACAACACTGAATTAATAAAACTAATTACTGCACTGCTTGATGTTTTTAGCCTGGGCTAATTAAAGGTGAGATTTCAGTATCTTTATTTGAATGACACAAATAAAACATTAAAATTATACATTTCCCTGATAAGCGATTTGTTGATGAGCCCTGAATTGAATCTGACCTTTAGGTAGTCTGAGGCCGCCTGCTTATTTCAATCAATTAATTATCAATTTATAGTGTCTCTGTGGAGACATTACTTTCACTATTATCAGTCTAATAAGGATCTATCAACTCTACAGCCACATCTGAACGCCTCAGCAGCTTTCGCTCTCCTTTAATCAAAACAAACTGTATGCCGTACTCCAAACACTGTTTAAATTTCCTCTTTTCAATTCAACTTTTGTTTTGTTGAGCTTTTTCCACACCAGATCTTGGACTTTTCTTCGTTATTTCCTCACTTCCTTGTTTATCCTCTGCACACATGCGCAGTATCATCATGTGTCCGATCAATCACTTTAAATGTAAATATACACAAACGGCTCTATTTACTAATAAGTCAAGAGAAAACAAATCAGAAAACCAAAAAAGAAAAAAATATATACAATCAGGACGCTGCATTTTTAATAGTAAAACGTATTCAACCAGATGAGCTACTGGCATATAAAATAAAAAAAAGTGTCATACAATATGACAATGTACCTTTGAAGGATCTCGGTTGTCAATGTTCAATCCATTCAGAAAACTTCAACCAGTGAAGAAATGGAGCATAAAAGGAAACCAGTGACAGGTCCAATCAGTTGCAGCAAAATGTTTAACAATAGCAGCGATCAGACAAAGGTTCATTAGAGTCTAAATGGCCGTCCTGTTTGCCGATCACCGGCCTGATGAAATCAGAGCTGATCAGCTGATTAACATCAGCTCATCATGAAGTTCCTCTGCAGGGAACTAAATCAGCAGTTTGAGTTAAAACCGCACGTCTTTCTCACTCAAACACCTCAACCAACCGACAACAAACCCTGGATCCATTTCTGCTAACATTCTACTGATCGTTCTCACATAACGTAACATCCAAACAGTTTAAATAAAAAAAAGCTCTGTTGAAAATACTTAATAAAAATCAAAACAGACTTTGTTATGATTGAAGGAATGTTCAGGTAGATCTAGTGTGACCTACCTGGGGTCCCGGGACAATCAGGAATGAGCTGAATCCACTCAGACCGACAATTAAACGACCTCATAGGCCAAAGCTGCAGAAGAGGAGCTTTTTTCCCTGCTGCACACAGACCTGTGTTTATAGACCAGCCAGCACTGACCTATGAACCCATCCAGGGCCTATTTTTAAGAACACACCCTCCTACAGAAACGCAGCCTGCAGCCACTTCCTGACAAAACTCTTTGTTGAGCATGGTATTAAATGAACAAGAAAAGCCTTATTCAATTCGAGGTCAACCGGCAGTTACAAAGTTAGCTCTACAATATCACTCTGCAACAGTTTATCTCCTTTACTGATGAATCATATCTACTCTCTTTATGCTAACGGAGATGAAACTTCACACAGATGTAATCGCTAGTGATCTGGAAAACGTTTAAGAGCAAGATGAGCAAATAATCCCATCATCAGGTTTAAAAAAAAGAAGTAACCAGGTATCTAAACGAAGAGTTTCACTTTCTAAGCATTCAAACGACCTTCTATGCAGACCGTCTGTCTTATGGAAAGTAAATCAAACTGTCAAGATTGAACTACGAGAAAACAGTTGATTAAAAGCAGTCGCAGGGGACCTTACAGAAGGACCAACAGCACCGCTTATTTTCTATATACTGAGGAAACACCAGCAGGACACAAGATGAGGAGAAACCTCCCAGATTAGCACTCTGCTCCTCCAGAGCTAAAAGCTTTTATGTAAAAGAGAACTGAAGTCTAATTACCACATAATGAGAAGTACGATTTTACACTGTGGTTTTCCAACAGCCAACAGTATGTAATAAGTAATTTTAACCAACTTGTTTCACATTTTTAAATAATTAAGTTTAAATTTTATTTTATTTTAATGTCCTTTCTGTTCATCATGTTGCTACTGTGTCACCTGAATTGTTCTAAACTCATTAAAATTAGTCTTTTCCCCACCAAACATAAGTCTAAAAATCCAATATGGCTGCTTCTCTTTATAAAGGTAATAATTAGACACTGGCTGATATTTTAAGCCAATATTTGAGCCCCTGTTTTGTTTTAGCATTGACCAATATATGCATGGATTCTGCAGCTTATTATTGCACTCAGGAGCCATGCCTTTATGGAGTCAGTTTTGCTCCACTAATGTTGCAAGCAAAAAACATGTTTTCTTAATAAAAAAAAAAATAATAAAAATCAGAAATAAACTAAAAAGATAAGGTACTTTTCTCATACAATATGACTTTTTTTTTTTTTTACAAATTCAATTTGTATTTTTTTCTTATTTTAAATTCATGTTTAAAAAAACCAACATATTTCACAGATTGTACATTTCAATTTTTTGTCAACATTTCTTTTTTCCAGATGGGGCTTGACGAGTTGCATTCTTTACAAATTGAATTTTTCAGGCATCATTCTCTTCACTATAAGTACTAACACTAGCTGTTGACACATTAAAATACGCATGCAAAAGCTTTCTGATTTGCGTTTGTCCCTTTAGTTTTGTACGAAAAATAGACTTTAAACCACCTCGACGGTCTTCTATCATTTAGTCATGTACAGAAAAAACAATTTAAGATCAGATCGTCATATGCTTAAAAAAAACACCAAAAAGTATTTCTTTTTTTGTACATGACTAAAGGGATACACGCATGTTGAGGTATTTTAAAGTGTATTTTTCGTACAAAACTAAAGGCATAAACTAAAGGGTTAAACCGGGTATTGACTATGGGTATGCTGCTCTGACAGAACATCGGTCCCCGGGGAGTGAAGAGAGCGTAATTTGTAAAAGCAACTTGTAAAAAATGAAATTCATTTAACTCCATCTGAAAAAAGTGATTAAAAAAATATAGATTAGATATACAGTACAGACCAAAAGTTTGGACACACCTTCTCATATGAAGAGTTTTCTTTATTTTCAAGACTATGAAAATAGTAGAGGTATTATATAAATATATATATATATATATATATTTGAAAAAATTTGATTTGAAAAAAAGCTGTTAAAAACAAACGCATTTGGCTACTTGTTTAAAGAAGCACTGTTCCAAAAGGAAGAAAGGCTGGGATTTCTTCACAGAAGCAGGAAAACAAACTGGCTTTGACCTCTAAGCTGCTTCATATGATTCTCACAGGGCCAAAGGCATCCCTCCCTCCCTCCCTCCCTCCCTCCCATCCCAGCACCAGACTGCTGTCTGCAGCTGAGCAGTGAAGCCAAACATGCAAAGAAATAAAATCTACTGCAAAACACGCAAAGTAGGGACGAGCCTCAAAAACATAAAAACACATAACTTAGTTCTCTACTATAATAATAATATAAAAAAAAAACCAATGGGCCAACACTTTATCAGATTTCCTTTTTTTTTTTTTTTATTCCCAATATATGTAGTTTATTTATCCAGTCATTCCTACACCTGTTCTGAAGCTGTATGGTTTAGGTGTGTCTCTGTATCAAACACAGCTGAGCTGCCTGCTCAGTGTGGAATAAAACTCTGCATAGTTTTGGAACAGCAAGGCGTCTAAAACGGACAACGGCCCCTGAGGGCACACTCTGGGCTCCACTGCACCGCTTCAATAAAACATCTCCTCAGGGTAAATTTGTCCTTCTTCTTCATTAATTTCATTCTCAAACCGCCCTGCTTTTAGTGGAGTTTGGGGTGTTTTTATATTTTGCATTAAATGCCTTTTTCTCATCAGATTAATAATTTAATTAAATGAAAAAATGTTTATAGCATAACAATAGATTTTATAAATGTCATTCAATTTGGAAATCTTTATTTTATTTGTCATTAAATGCAGGATACATTAACATGAACGTTTTTATTTAATTCTAGTACATCACTGTAGGTCCGCTAACTTATTTTGGCTAGTGAAGTTTGTTGTCCTATTTTCAAATAAAATACAAAATTAAAAAAGAGAACAAATGTATATAGAAAAACTGACTTAAAGTAGAGGAGACAAGAAATGAAAAAGAAAAGTATACTGCATCAGTGTAGAGGCAAGGAAGATATATAAAATAAATAAAAATAAATTATTAAAATTAGATTTTATATATAAAACAAAAAATGCACTTATAGATAAAAAAATGAAAGGAAAGTTAGACAAAAAAATTATGTAATTATGTCTAGCCAGTGCAATCAAAGGCCAAAGCAAAGGTTTTTAATGTGAGGGTTTCAGGTTTTTTGTGAGTTTGTTTCATATTAGTGGAGCCTGAGCGCTAAAAGCTAAAGATGACCCGATCAGATACTGATAACCGAAAGCCAAAAAAATAAAATATTAAAATCTCAGATGTCAGAAAGAAACATGTCATCTGTATCAGCTTCAGTTTAAAGTTCATGTCAGGCATTAGTTAATAATGAATGGGTCAGCTGTTGGTGACCATCGTTCTGTTTGAGTAACAGCCGTTAATCAAGCCTTTTCTATCGTTCTACACCACAAAATAAGTGATATACGCTTGATGATTATATACTGTTCAATAAGTGTTTTTAATTAGGAGTAATTTCCATTTGAATGTGCTTTACTGGAGGCATCCATGTTTGTCAAAGAACACTACTGCCACCTACTGGTTGGTGACGTCACGGTACGGTATCGGCTGTTGATCAAGTCCCAGTGCTGTATATGGTGTTTGTCACAGCGCGCTATTATCCAAGTCATCTTGAAAACATTCTTCTTCCAAATGTTGGCTACATATTACGGGTTTTTTCTCTGGCCAGAAGTTCGATGGTAAATCCTCCCTCTTCAAGTTGGCGATCCAACGACCAACCCGTCGGTGGAGGATCAGGAATGACTTTTACCCGATGTATTCCAGCATCCAACTGCCATGCACGTGGGCATTGTCAGTTTCACTATACCTCTGGTGAATTTCAATGGTGAAGTCCTCTGGAAATCTTCAATAATTGTTGTTGACTGCAGATGTGTCTAGTAGTTCCCATTGATTTAGCTTGTAAAGCGGGGAGAATGGCGCAAGGCTTACCGCACCGTGACGTCACTGCTTGAAGATGTCTGGAGTGAGGTGTTGCTATATTTGGGCAAAAATGGCCGCTCCCAGACCATGTGATTGCAATGATAATTATTATTTTTAACTGATGAACACTATTGGTACGTATTAGTTTTAAGTATAAATAATGACCCCCGATTATTCCTTGCTGACCGGACTTTTCTTTTAAGCTGGTTATTAGATTACTGTGTGTCTGCTGTGATGGATTTAAATTACACGTTAAACATAGACCTCATGCAGGGACTGACTCTGTTATCACTAAATCACTAGACTTTAACTGCAGATGGAGAACGTGTTTGGTTTGAGCTCCACTGAACAGAGCAGCCTGCACAAAACAATCCTTAAAAATGTGTCCTTCAGTAGAGATGGGGGGGGGGGGGTTATTTTCTCTCCAAACCTTATGAACTAATGTGATTGAAGGATGAAAACATTCATTCTGTCATTTCAAACCTTCTGTAGTTTGATTTTAGTAAATAACAAGGGAAACATACCAGGTGTTACATTCTACTCAGAATAAAATAACTTCTGGTGTTTCTAGATGAATTAGAAATCCTAGTTCTGACCATCAAAGGTTTCTGTCATCAACATCACTCAGAGGGTTTGTTCTTAGCAAGGCAGAGTGGGGGTGTCAGAGAGGGCAGATGCAGGCCGCCACATAGAACCAGATGGTCTGTGGAAATCTGCAATCTGCTGACGAAGGACGAGGTTCAGGAGAGCAACAAGCAGGATACGTCTCAGTTGGAGTGACTTAACTTCAATGACCATCAAAACAAGTTTCAAAATTGCAGCTTTCTAAGCAGAGATGACGCTGCTGCATGTGGTCATCTACAGATGATTGAAGGTTGAGTCAGCAGAGTCCAGCTGTTCACATTAAGGACCCTGAGCTAATGTAAGCTGGAAAAAAACACATGAAGTCAACAGTGAAGAGTCATGCTGTTTGGGCGGAACAGCTAACACTCATGTAAGCACCATCACAAAGCCTGATTAAAATGATGCAAAGGTGCTCTTCAGAGATCGATCACAACACAGTTCCAACCTTGGCTGCAAAAACACTAATTTATCATGGTATTGATACTAACAGGCGGGGGATTTACCATTAAGCAATACTAGGACGTTGCTCAGGGCTCCAAGTTCCTGGGGGCCCCATAAAACTCTGTTTACATGTATGGTTAATACAACTATTCCTTATCTGTTCTCATTATGTTTTTGATATAAATGCTTTTGCTAAAATGCCATCAGAATAATATTAAGTGTGTCTCAGCCGCCCCCTTCAGTATCCACCATATTGGATCAGTCCATTTGCTGCACATGTTCACACTGGAAAAAAATGGAAATCTAGATAAGTTATTTTTTTCCTAAAATAAGTGCATTTGCTCTCGGATTGAGAATGTAAGAGAGATATTTTGCCAATGGAAGAAGATAATTTACATTTAAAATAAGAAAACACAATTGCCTTGTCTTATTTTAAGTGCATTTTATCTAAATAAATTCTTTTAAGAGTAAAAATATTCATTCCATTGGCAAATCATTTCATTTACCCACTCAAATTAAGAGTAAATACACTTAATTTAAGAAATGTTTACTTATTTCTAGA
This sequence comes from Cyprinodon tularosa, assembly GCF_016077235.1. NCBI lineage: Eukaryota > Metazoa > Chordata > Actinopteri > Cyprinodontiformes > Cyprinodontidae > Cyprinodon > Cyprinodon tularosa. Next base: position 2,147,096 of record NW_024038669.1, read on the forward strand.
TCATTTTTACAGTAAAGGTCCAAACAGACAGCCGCAAACCATTTGAAAACAAACAGCGCGAAAAGCGGTGTTGCTAACTTAGCGCTTTTGTGACTTTTCAGACCCCTCTAGCACTTTGATTTCAAATAAGTTCCTAGCGCCAAATCTAACTACTTTTTTCTGCTACTGGAGACTTTGGTGACAACATTTAAAAGCAGCGAACTCTGCTCTCCAGAGCAAATAGATTGGTAACCCCGCCTCCTGCTCTCCTCTATCTTGTCTGCTGTCATGAATAATGCAGCTAGTATTTCATCCAAATGTAAAATGGAGAACAGAGAAGCAGATCATGGCTTGTCTACAGTGAAAAGAAGGACTGGGTTATTTACTTTGGCCTTTTTGGAAACACAGGAAGGAGCAATCAGCTAAGTGAGCTTAGTGCTTGGAAAAAATCTTTAGAGACAGCATGAAAAGTCAGCTGAGTACAAAACATAGAGAGGAAAACAAGAAGAAAAGGGACAAGAAGAGAGGGACAAAACCTAGAACAGATAAAATATGTCTATTTCCTAATTTTCTAAATCCGCCCTGGATAATAAAGATTTTTTTATTTTAGATTTCTGGATTATTCCCATTTTTAACTTCTGATTCTACTGAGAAAGAGTGCTCCATATTGAGATTAATAAAAGTGTTTTTTCCTTTAATCATTTGTCATTTCTTTCTCCTCATGGTATTGAATATTTTTCACAGTATCGACATAGAATTAGTATGTAAAATGAATAAAAATAAATTGAACTTTCTTAATTGTTGAGCTCCCGGGGTGCATTCAGGGGTTAAGTTTCTTTGCTCAGTTACCCAGAGTGGCAGTCTGTGGGAGTGGGTTTTTAACTCGCTACCTCAGGATTCAAAGCCCTATTCCCTAACCACTAGGGTATGGATCTATAACCAGACGGGTATGGGATATTCTGCATAAGGTTTTCTATAACTTTATTTCATAGATTGGGGCAGACTGTTATAATTCAGCAACAGCTGCATGTAACTAGCAGTACTAGGAAGATTTTCACAGCAATATTATTGTGACCTGGTCTGTATCCGGACAGCAATCTGGATTTGTGTTGCAGCATAGATCTAAACCACATAGATTAGTACAAATTCCTATTATTTTAAATCTCAGCTTCAGGGTCAAATCTATATCTGTGAGCATGAAGGCCATAAAGTCAGAGGTCAGGACAGCTGATAAACACTTTTCATCCTTTTCTAGATCAGTATTAAATAGATGGGTATTGGATGTTCTGTAGAACGTATTCTATAAGTTTATGTCATAGAATGGGGCGAACTGTTAAAAGTCAAACTTCTTCATGTGATTCGGAGCTTCAACTGGCAAACAAAAAGAAATGCTAAAAACATAAAGGAGGCAGGTACAGCCTTTAAATCCCCCTTAGGATGACACGGGCGGCTTTTTCTTTTTAGCAGAGGCAACAGTCACACCTTCCCTAAACTTCTCTATAACAACTCCCACATCAGGTCCAGGGTTGAGAAAACCTCTTCCTGACTTTAATGTTTTCAGCTGCAGCAGAACATGTTGTTAGATGCTGTAAGAAGTCCCAGGTGTCTGAATGATGCTCTGTGGCCTGGAAACATGTTTGTGACTGCGTGCAGTTTAAGACCACAGGACACCATAACCACAGCGGTTACCTTTAGCAGATTCCCTGCAAACATAAAGTTACAACAGGCGGAAAAAAAAGGTGAAAGGAAAAATGATGCTTACCTCTAATCAGGAATAAGAAGAAGTGAAGCTAAGGCTGAGTAACGGTGAGAGTTGAGGGCAGCGCTGTCATCAGTAACAGGTTAAATGTTTGGAGTCTGAACTGATCTGCAGGGGGAGGCAGGAGGTTCAGGGTGGGCTGACTGATCACCTGACCAACCCCTCATCAGACTCATTCCTTTACATCACTTAGTGTTTTACCAAACCGTGAAACAATGAGTAAAACTTTCAAAACTTTCCTCCCAGAAGACCAACAGGACTCTGAAAAGGTCCTGCTGGTCTTGTTCAGTCTGATTGGTGAGATAAATGGGATTAAAGAACATGAATACTTTAGACTTAGATTTATTTTGTTATTTTGTGTACACAAAATGGAGATATAAGAACAATTAGGAAAGAAAAATAAAATCTGTCTTTACAGCAAGAAAACTATCACAAATAAGATATTGCTGCATCATTTAAAACTACACTAGAAAGCCTATAAACTTTTTATAACCTTCTTCTTTAGTGTTAAAAAACAAAAACCTGCTCTCTGATTGATCTAATCTATCAAAACTAAGATCAAATTGTGTGTGTGTGTGTACCTGTCTAGCCCTCAGAGTGAGGACCATTCTCCAAATTGCACCATCAAGTTGAGGACAAGTTGTTGGACATTTTGCTGGTCCTCATATGCTATTTTGCTAATGTTTAGGTTCAGGGCTAAGGTGTCAATTGGTTAGGGTTAGGGTGAGGTATGCATTGGTAATGGTTAGATTTAGGGTTAGAGCATAGAAAGGGTTGAAATTGAATGAAAATCAATGGAAGTCAATGGCAGTCAACACATGGTCCTCACTACAATGGCAGAACGAGTATGAGTGTATGAGACTAAAACGACTAAAATATTTTTTTGTTTGCCGGTTGAAGCTCTAAATCACATGAAGTTTGACTTTTAACAGTTCGCCCCATTCTATGAAATAAAGTTATAGAATACGTTCTACAGAACATGCAATACCCATCTGTGTAACACTGATCTAGAAAAGGTTGAAAAGTGTTTATCAGCTGTCCCGACCTCTGACTTTATGACCTTCATGCTCACAGATATAGATTTGAAACCTGAAGCTGAGATTTAAAATAATAGGAATTTGTACTAATCTATGTGGTTTAGATCTATGCTGCAACACAAATCCAGATTGCTGTCCGGATACAGACCAGGTCACAATAATGTTGCTGTAAAAATCTTCTTATTTCTGCTAGATGCTTGCATTTGTGGAAAATAAATAAATAATTGAGGCTATTTTTTAAGGAGCCAAGCAGCACTTTTTCTCCTGGTGTTGAGGTGTGAGCACTGGGCGTTTATAAGGTGTGCAACCTTTAAGGAGAAATCCAGTCAAATCCAGAATTCAAACTTCTGAAAGTTCTTTACATATGAAATTATTACATGCTGTCCAATAAATGATAAGTGTTTTAATTAAGAGTAATTTCATTTGAATGTGCTTTACTGGAGACAATCCATGTTTAACATCCATTAAGAGTGGCTGTGATAAATTATATTTATCTTCGGATAAATTTATCGTCTAATTGTCATGTTAAAAAAATACAAAAAATGGTTGATATTGTCAATTTTATTTCTAATATTTATGTTCTTCCATTTTTTTTCATTAAAGCATTGACAAACGCAGAAAATATGGATACATGCAGTGACTATAGGATGTTACAAGTAGGGCTGCAGATAACCATTATTTTGCTAATCGATTAATCTGTCGATTGCTTTTTCGATTCATACATTATTAATCTGAACCAAAGGTTCATTAAAGAAGATTTTTTTACAAAATTAAACCAGTTGAAACTAAAACTTCCACTTGAGGAGATCTGGATAGAGCATATTGACAGAAGAAAACTTTTTTTTTTTATCTTAAATGCAAAATGTTTAGATATTTTTAAGAATTCTAATATAATTACTGTTCTGACTGGGTGGCCCTGTCAGTTAAAGGCATGTTTGAGAGTCTCTATACTCCAGTTGACGATTAATCAATAATCAATTAATTATGGAAGAGGATTAGGGCCACTGAAAAAAAAAAGTTAACTGATTTTTAAATTTTATTTCAGTATAACATGGGAAAAAAGTCAGAATTCTGACTTTTTTCTCAGAATTCTGACTTTAATCTCAGAATTCTGACCATTCTGATGTGGTCGTGAAACATCATCACCCTCAGCCCTAGTACTGTTTCAATTCACAAGAACAACAGACTGAGAAGTGAGTAAAGCAGGGAGAATGGCGCTAGGCTTACCGCACCGTCACCGCCAGATGATGTCAGGAGTGAGGTGTTACTATATTTGGGAAAATATGGCCGCTCCAAGACTCAAGAGATTGCACCAAAAATTATTACCATATTTTCGCGACTATAAGGCGCATATAAACGTCTTTTTTTTGCCCTCAAAAGGTGCGGTGCGCCTATATGTGTTGTTACTGTGGACGTTGTTGAGACCACCATGAAAACGTTAAAGGGGGAAGTGTGGGCGTGGACAGAAACTGCCGCCTATGGTGATTTTTAAGCGAAAGACTTTGCCTAAAGAGATTTTTCCAGCTGGAGTCGTTAAGGCAAATGAAAAGGGCTGGATGGATGAGGAGATGATGAAAGCGTGGCTGAGGGTTTGATTAATACTTTGTAATAAATACTTGAATAAAGCACAAACATACTCAGTTTTGCTCCCGCTCTATTTTTAAATACACAGTAGAGGTATTTAAACATAGTACCGGTATATAAAACCCGCGCCCTATAGTACGGTGCGCCTTATGTGTGTGTTAAATACAGTAATGGCACACATAACTGAGACTGTGCCTTTTAGTACGGTGCGCCTTATGGTCAACAAAATATGGTATGTACATTTTTTTATTGATTAGCGCTAAATTCATTAAATCACCATGAACATATTAGTTTATTATTCCTTAGCTGACCATACTTTTCCTTTAAATGTTGCTAAAACAAAAAAAACGGTGTCAGTATGCTGTATCCAGTGGCATAGTTTAGATTTGCCTGGCTTAAATTCAGTATAAAAAGCTTATTTTACTATTCGATTATCAATCAAAAATAAATAATCAAATAATTTCTCAATAAGCAAAATAACGGTTTGTTGCTTTCCTCTATTCAGCCCACTGTATTATGATTAAAAGTATTTTATCTCGACAGATACCAGTTAAACAGCTCCGCTTCCATTCCTTTTTGAATCAATCGTTTTCTTTTTTATGGGATAAAAAGCGGTTGCTTAAAATAATTTTTTTCCACCTTAATTCTTGAAATATCTAAGTTATTTTATCCAATCTGACCATCAAAAAGGAGGCGATCACAGAAAACCAACAATTATCCCTCAATAGATTAAAACTACAGATACAATGAGATAAAATAATAAGATGAACTTCTATCTGATGAGAAACCTCATCTGTCAAACTGTTTCCACATTTTTAAGTCTGACTGGATCTCATTTGCACAAGACGTTTCATTTTTAATATGGATCTTCTTCCACTGAAACAACACTGATCTATTATTTAAAGCTTGGTGATATTTGGGAACAAAGAACAGACTTTACTCGTGTAAGAAGGGCTGTCAGCAGCATTGACTGGTGCTGGCGTGGTGTCTGAGGCCTGGAACGCGCTAAAAGTCCTGCTTTCAGTTCGAGATACCAAGCCTGGTCATAATTCCTAGCAGGAAGCGAGTGAGAACTGAAGCAAACTTTTGACTCCTTGGTTCCACATCGGTGAAACGCTGCTAAGAGAGCTCATCTCCTGGAAGCTCAGAAGACACTCGGCAGAACAAAGAAAGATGGTGGGAGAGATCTGAGTTATTCATGACCAGGACACTGAGCGCAGCGATACTCAGAGGAATTATTGGGTTTGAATTCAAACATCTTGTAGAAATTCTGTGAGTTCTGGTCGAGACTATTTTAATGACAGCACAGGAGAAATTAAGACTATATAGAAAACATCTATTCTTGTGTGTATCAGAAGTTAATATATATATATATATATATATATATATATATATATATATATATATATATATATATATATATATATATATATATAAAAGGGAAAAAAACTCCAGATGTTCTCTTAGCAGCTGATCTGACTGACAAACACTACAGCAAATACACTCAGTCATAGATTTGGGGCTGCAGACGCTGCTGATGTTGTGAACACATCTCTTTCTGAGACGTAAAGGTGATGCTGGAGGTGATGGAGATGTTTGTTCTGCAGCAGCTCTACTTCAAGCACATCTTTGATTACTTTGTATTAGTCTAACTTTTCCAGTACTGAAGCAGATTTACCAATAGTCGCGTTTCTATCCACATCATGTGAATTTTAAGGGGACTTTTTGAATGTCAAAGTAATGGGAAAAAATAATTCAAATGGGTCAATCTATTGTGTAAGCCAATGGATGGATATATATATATATATTCAGTGTTCCTACAACATAAGGTGAGTTAAATTCAAGACTTTTTAATGCCACTTGAAATAAAAATTTAAGACCAAATTCACAAGAAACACAAGAAAAACCTGCTTGCGACAACTTAAGCCAAAGGTTTATTTTAACATAAACCACTGCACTAATGTTTCATACTTTGAAAAGCTTCCCATACAGGAAGAAAGCTAAAAACACACAAATGACAGATATATTTTAACAATTATTTAACTGAAATCACAAGCTTTGTTTTAGCAGGGAACAAAACAAATCAGTTTTAAAGCCACAACATAACCAGTGCTAAGTCTTTTTTGCAGCCATTTTCCTTTGTATCGTTTTCTTAGTATGTTTGATTTGGTGATAAGTGGAGGCGTTGCAGAGACAAGGGTGGAACTAAACTGAGAATTACCGGCTGTTTCTCGGTAACTCGATTTTGACGCTTTGTGTTTCGCGTTTCGCATGTGCGACTCCACTGCCTTAAAGGAGAATTCCGGTTTTTAACACTTTTAGCCCATTTTCTGTAGTGTCCAGGATGAAATCGAATGATCGACACCAAAATTTTGACAATTGGTCCTGTCTCTGCTTTTTGGCTCATTTAGAATCCACCCCTGGCTGCTTCAGAATAGCTTCCATAGTGCATGTCCGATAATGTCCTTAAAACAACCTTAAACGTTCTTTATTTAAAATATGCTACTCACCGGGTCGTCAGCGCTGTTCAATGACGTTCCAAAAAAAGTTTCATAAAGAATAAACGTTCCTGTAGTGTTTTATTTAGCATTTTGTAAATCCCATTGAGTTCTGTTGGAATAGTCAATATTCCCCTGCCACCGGAAACGGAAATGGGGCCTGTTTACACAGTTGTAGTCTTTTCGCTTCACTCTGTGTACTCCGACGTCGAGGTGCTAACGTCTATGTTAAACACTTTAAAAAACTCTGAAAATGGAATACGAAAGGTGGATTCTTGATTCTCGACGTCGGAGTACACAGAGTGAAGCGAAAAGACTACAACTGTGTAAACAGGCCCCATTTCCGTTTCCGGTGGCAGGGGAATATTGACTATTCCAACAGAACTCAATGGGATTTACAAAATGCTAAATAAAACACTACAGGAACGTTTTTTCTTTACGAAACTTTTTTTGGAACGTCATTGAACAGCGCTGACGACCCGGTGAGTAGCATATTTTAAAAAAAGAACGTTTAAGGTTGTTTTAAGGACATTATCGGACATGCACTATGGAAGCCATTCTGAAGCAGCCAGGGGTGGATTCTAAATGAGCCAAAAAGCAGAGACAGGACCAATTGTCAAAATGTTGGTGTCGATCATTCGATTTCATCCTGGACACTACAGAAAATGGGCTAAAAGTGTTAAAAACCGGAATTCTCCTTTAATTCCCATCGTTCTGAGCTTGAATGACTTCTTGCACAAAATCCACTGTGTCTCATGTATGTTCCCTGGTTTTAGTCATGGAGAAAACTCTTGGCTGGAGACAATTTTGGTTACATTTACACTTGCTCATATTTTCCAGACAAAAAGTTAATGGTGCATCTCCCAAATGTCCCGGCCGCAACAACGCTTTTATTGGTTGCGCTATCAGGACGGAACCAATAATGGCGAGCTGTGGTTTTTTTTTTTTTTTATAAAAAAAAAAAAAACATTGTCAATTTTAACGTTTTATTTAGATTACAAAAATAAATCATAATAAAAATAATCCTATTTATGAGGTTTTAAAAATTGAGACCTACGATAGACTGATTTAAGACATTTTAAGACCAATTAAGGCCTTAATTTTATTTTGAAGAATTCAATGCCTTTTAAGACTTTTTAAAGGAATAGTACACCCAAAACATGATTAGCCTTCATTTTCTACTCACCCCCATGCTGAACAACACCCTGGAGTACTTTTTTGATATCTCAAATGCATCTGGAGATCTGGGAGGCTTCTTGCTGTCTGCTGACATTCAAATAATGGAGGTCTATGGTGTCCGAGACAGAAAGGTCCATAAAAGTCCACAAAAAACGTGTCAATATTCCTCCATACTGCTCGTCCAATGTATTCCAAGTGTCCTGAGTGGGTAGCATCCAGAATTTACTCGAAACGAAGTCATTTAGAATGTTTTTAGAGCATAAACAGTAGTGTATAGGATTTCCTGAAAGCGCGCACATGCGCGTTCACGAGCCTACGAAAACCGCGGCAGACCAAACCAGATGAAAGTGCGCATTCAGCGTCTGCTCTGCCAATAATGCAAGCGTAGAAGAAGAAATGTGCTGTTTACCTGTGCAAAGAAAGAAACAACGAAAGAAAAATGTCTGAGGACTTCAGTGTTGAGGAAGAGCATGAGTTCTTTGCCGAGCTGAATGCGCTGGTTTGGTCTGCCGGCTTCCGTAGGCTCGTGAACGCGCATGAACGCGCTTTCAGGAAATCCTATACACTACTGTTTATGCTCTAAAAACATTCTAAATGACTTTGTTTCGAGTAAATTCTGGATGCTACCCACTCAGGACACTTGCAATACATTGGACAAGCAGTATGGAGGAATATTGACACGTTTTTTGTGGACTTTTATGGACCTTTCTGCCTCGGGCGCCATAGACCTCCATTATTTGAATGTCAGCAGACAGCAAGAAGCCTCCCAGATCTCCAGATGCATTTGAGATATCAAAAAAGTACTCCAGAGTGTTGTTCAGCATGGGGGTGAGTAGAAAATGAAGGCTAATCATGTTTTGGGTGTACTATTCCTTTAAGGACCTGCGGGAACCCTGTATATTTGATATATATAATTTTTTTAATGCATATTTTAAAATTTTTGTACTGGTATCATTTTAATATTCATAATAGTTTGTAGAGGTCATCAAAGGTCAGTGAACATCTGTCAATGCTGAAACTGTGAATTTCATATAAATTATAAGTTGCTAACCTATAAATATGAATGATTAAATTTTAACCTGAAAAAATGACAGCGGCACAAACGACAATTTTTGCTGCACAAACCAGCAGAAACTGAGTCGAGTTAATTGACACCCAGCTGGTCTGATTTGAAGAAGGTGGGGGGGCTGGTTGACCTTTGATGACCTCTAGAGACATTTCTTTATATCTTTAAAATGACAGCGCCAGAAATGGAGATTTTTGCTGCACAAACGGACACCGATTTGGTCTGATTTGAAGAAGGTGGGGGGGCAACTTCACTCAGTTTTGTATGAGCTATGAGAACAGCACATTTTAAGCAGGGCGTGCACGGGGAGAAATTGGTTTGTTCACACTCTTGCGCGCACATTTTTTTTTTTTTTTACTGGAGAGGGCGGGTCTTTTAAAAATCCTCAACAATACCTTTAATCTCCTCAGTGTACACGTCACACATGTGACACATCATCTGCTGAGATGCAGGAAAAAAAGCTTTCCCTCCTTAAATTTAGTCTTTTATGGCTTTTGTTGGTCACATATAAAAGGCTTCAGAGAAAACAGATTTTAATATCCAAAAAATCCAGTTAGGAAACACTCATACCAGAGTTTTTGGAAAACAAAAAAAAATCTACCCATAGGGCAAAGCAATGTGTCCGTGCGCGTCTCGTTTCAAGAAAGTCACGTGACCAATATAGGAGTCGTTTCTAACTGACTGACTTACTAAACTGTGTTTAAAAACGTAACTGTCAACATGATGCATCTGCTAAAAAATGTGTCTCTTTTGCAGTTTATCATTAAAATTAGGGATGCACGATATAATATCGGAATATACGAATATCGGACATCGGCCACCCCACTGATATTTAACCCGATATTTGATCAGCTTCTGAGTTTCTAAAGTCTAATAAAAAAAAAAAATACTACTTCTTCTTCCTCAAAAACTTCTTTTTTACAGACTTAAAAACTTCTAAAGACCAGGGAAAAAATATTGAAACATTAAAATATCACAATATCTTCATATGCTGATATATTGCCATTTAAAAACACCATATCAATCTCTTTTACTAATGAAATATTGCTATATGTCATCGTTATGCTACGAAATCCCCCGAAAATTCACGAAATTTTGCCATATTTTTATATGTTGATATATTGACGCGGTATTGATCTATTTAACTAACAAAATCTCACAAGAATTTCCAAAATATCACGAGAGTTTGTAACAGAACGATGAAATTTCACGAGATTTTGAAAGTAAAATAGATCGATACCACGTTTTTAAAAATCAATTTGATATCAGCATATGAAAATATATTTGAGTTTATTATTTTTCAAAGTGTCAGAAATGGATAAAAAAACTGCTATTTTCAATGACTACTTATTTTTGTCCAGCTTTAACATCGGTATCGGCTAAATGAGTTTTAAAATATCTGCATATCAGATATCGGCCGAAATCCCAATATCGTGCATCCCTAATTAAAATTATCAATAATTTTGGAGCAGCCTAAAAGGAATAGGAACGTTTCAGCCGTTGCTTGTTTTATTTTAATTTTCTCGTCGTTCCATCCTTTTCCTCTCCGTTATCACTCAACTTATCTGAATTAAAGTTCATTTCAAATTGACTATTAGTTTTCTTATTGTTTTTACTGTACTTGTTTTAAAAATATGATTTAAAATCCTAGCCCACAAGCATCCTCATTCACGTTTTCCCCTATATTTTACGTTGTACGTTTACATTATTCATTGGCTGCATCTAAAAATATCAAATAGATTTTCAATTGAAACATAGATATAAAATATTATAACCTACAATAACCAAAATTATATAATTTTACTAGGTCATCAAATCAATTCAGTTTAGTCTGTCAAATGAGCTGCCTGTAGTGTCTTTAAATGTCCAGCAGGTGTCAGTATTTGGAGAGACAGCATCAATGCATTTTGTTACCTTGTCTAAACATTTCAAGATGCCCCATTAACCGATCAATACTTAAAAGGTTGGAAGTAATCGCTTCGATCCCCACAGCCTCCACTCTGGGTCCCTGAGTAAGACCCTTAACCCCTGACAGCTCTCCTCGGGCCACACCATAGCAGCCCACTGCTCCCCAAGGGGATGAGTTAAACGCAGAGGTAAATTTCTCCGATGTGAGATCAGTAAAGTTCAATTGCTATATTATTAAAATAAGTGTGAAAACTATGAGCACAAAAGAAGGTTCATATTAGAGCTACAACTATCATTTATTTTAGTATCTGATTAATCTATTTTTTTCAACTAATCTAAATACCAAGAGGGATACAAATAAATATTTATAGCTAAATAATTATTGGGTGTTTTTTTGCAGGGGCACATTTTTTTTATATTTTCAAAACACTTTACAGTATTTTATTATTTATCTTTTAACTCTTCACTATTATGTTATCCTTATCTATGTTTTTAAGGTCCATATTTGTGTGATCATTTTTCTACAATCTTTTTGCTGCTGTAAACACCAGAATTTCCCCATTGCTAGACAATAAAGGGATTTTCTATTTTATTCTAAGTCTTTAGCCAATTATCGTGTCAGCCCTAATTCATATATAATTGATTAAAGAAGCTATGGGCTCAAAATTAGTGATACAAACAGAACCACTGAGGCTCTAAACAAATTGGGTGAGCCCGTCTCCCTGGCTGTGTGTTTCCTGGATGGGGCCGCCTTTTACAGTTTTCTGTAACTCTGCTTCCGTCTCCTTGAACCCCAGTCGTCCTCAGCAGATGGCCGCCCACACGGAGCCTGGTTCTGCTAGAGGTTTCTTCCTGTTAAAAGGGAGTTCTTCCTCTCCACTGTCGCTACAAGCATGCTTAGTGTGAGAGATTGCATTGGAGTCAATGATTTGATGTAATCAACTGGTTTGCCCTAGATAGAAAACTGAATCAATCTGACTGGATGATCTGGTGAACTGTGTCTTAAGTTGTGTTATTAACTGTGTGGGATAATAACGATCGTTACAGTAGCATATATATATATATACAGTGTTGTGCCTGAACGCGTTCATTGAACGAAAGTTCATGAACTCGTTCATATTTTGGGCGAACGTGAACTGAACGTACTGCATTATTGCCTGATGAACGTTATTGTGAACTCGTTCATTCTGGCGTCTGTGAACGGCACGCTCTCTCAGTTCAACTCCGTTCAATAGGTTGCCAGATTTCTATAAAGCCCTCCAGGCGAAACCCCGGCTAAATCACACCGTAAACAGGCCTTAATATGTAGCGGGAAAAACACCCAATCTGGCAACACCAGCTACCAGCCTCGTAGCCTACAGCCGCGTGCGTCATCAAAACAAAATGCAGCGTGGAAGCCACAGCAGCATGGAGGCGACTTAAAACAGGTTTATGACCAGGTGGTCGGTGAGGATGATGGCAACAAGTTTGCCCGCCGGCTTTCAGTAAAAAAATCCGCACTTCAGTAACCTTAAATTCCTACCTCAGCCTGGTCCCTCAGTTTGTATTAGTAAAATCTTCTTGAGCGGAGGTCTTCAACAGGGGATCCGCGACCCCTAGGGGGTCTACGGAGGTACTGCATGAGGGTCTGCATGGTTAGTTGATATTTTTATATTCCCCCCCTGCATTTATTTTCCCCACTAATTGAAATGTCTTTAAATACTCATTAACATGAAATCAACACACTGTAGTAAACAGATAAATGGAGACAAAAGATGTCTTTCAGTCATCAGTGCTCACATTCAGCGACACACAGGAGCTCTTTCAAGCTGGGCACCGTTTCCTTCACAACAACCAGGAATCAGAATCAGAAAAACTTTAATAATCCCAGGGAGAAAATAATTTCTTTACATTACTCCATCTGTAATAGAGTGACTATAGGACACAATTTCATACAATATATATAGTTAGGGGGTCCCCGCTCCATCTCGCCATCAGTTTGGGGGTCCTTGGTCTGGAAAACATAGAAGACCCCTGTTCTTGAGGGTTTTACTATCCATGTAACTTGTTTGTTAAACCTGCCTGGTATAATTTTCCAGGATTCCAGTATTACATTTAGTATGTATTGAAATGGAATTTCAAATGGAAAAAATTATCAAAATAAAAAAAAAAACATTTGCACCTTAAAGACTACTTTCCTATTTTTCTTTTAATAATTACTCATAAAAAAGACGATTCAAGCAGCACATTTTTCCTGATGTTTTTGAGAATATACTGTAAGGGTGAAAGCTGCAGCTGCTACTAGTGTGAAGTGAATGGACAGCAACAAAGCATTAAAACAATGGGGAAAAGCTGTCCCCTCAATGCTAATGTAAACCCTGGATGGATAAGGATTCAAAACTGGATATGAAGATGAAATCTGACGCACAGTTTCAGTTACAACTGATAAAATAATTGCTGTCTGTGGTTCTACAGTAGGCTATGGTGTAATTGAGCAATATATGAAAAAAAAAAAAAGAACTATGAACTAGTTCGTTTTCTGGAATTGTGAACTATGAACTGAACTAGTTCATTTTAAAATGTGTGAACTGAACTTTGAACTAGTTCACGTAGAAAGAGAACTTTCCCAACACTGTATATATATATATATATATATATATATATATATATATATGGAAGGAGGTGTGAGCATAGCCTCCCCAGTATGACCATTTCCACAGTCAAATGAAAATGAACTGTTCCTCCATAAAAGCCCTGGAAGCAACACATCAATCAATAACCCACGCGACCAATCCATGGACGACACGTGGTGCTGCATACCTGAGCAAATCTCTTCTGCCCCAAACTAACTGACACAGATAACAGCAGATAAACTATAAAACTCCAGACGACGGAGAGTAAGATAAAGAAAGATAGAGGGTAACACCGGTCCTCTTCTTCTACGGCAGCTTCAGTCACTAAGAGCCGGTAAAATCAGCAAACCTCATGGCTCGCCTCGTGCTAACGCTAACCTTCACCAACCACAGCCCAACCGGCTAATGCTAGCTAGCAGAGGACCGTGTGGAAACTAGACGGTGTTTCCGCGGGGAACAGCGGGTAATTTACTGCCCTCGGTTGACTCTAAGTGCCTCTAAATGCGCTCCGTGATCCCAGCTACTAGAGTCCATGTTGGGGGAGTGAATGAAAACAAACGCTTTACCTCACTCGAGTGCCGTGTGCATCTCCTTTCCGCTCGGTACCAAAAAATCCTGCGCAAGGCTTTGGACGTTAGAGAACTACAGCTCAGCTTATTCACCAACCACACTTACGGAGTTTCCTTAGATTCACGGAAGGGGTTGGGCCGTTGGTCTGTGCAATCTTCGTAAAGCCACGGAGAAAGGACACGCGCTGAAGCTCATTCCCGCGTGACCGTCTGAGCCATCACGTGACTGAAATAAGGAAGCGTGAGGCTGCACTCTCTGACCAGCATCTGAGTGCACCTGCTTACAATCTCATTTTCGGCTTTTAGAGCCTGAATTTTAAAATGCAGACGTTTGATTTTATTACTGAATGAGGTGCACCTGTAAAACAGAAAGGGAAAAAATAGAAATAATCAGGTTAAAATAACATTATAAAGAAAAAAAATATAAAAATTTAAAAAAGAAAATAACAAAATACTATCAGAATGAATAAGATTCTCCTTCAATTTTAATTATTATCATTTAAGATTATTTTAATATGTTAGGCACAGATGTATATTACAGAAATTATTTCAACCTAGAAATCAGGGGCGGATTTAGGAAATTTGGGGCCCTAGGCAAAGACAGGCAGGAGGTCCTCTTAACTGAGAAGACAACACATAAAATAGACCCATTATACAGATACAGACATTTTGATAGTATAGACATCCATTATTTGTTCTACGTTTTATCCCTCTCTTCTTGTCCCTATTCTTGTTTTCTTCTCTATGTTTTGTACTCAGCTGAGTTTTCATGCTGTCTCAAAAGGAATGAAAGATTATTTCCAAACACTAGGCTCACTTAGCTGATTGCTCCTTCCTGTGTTTTCAAAAAGGCTGCGGCAAAAGTAAATAACCCAGTCCTTCTTTTCACTCTAGACAAGCCATGATCTGCTTATCTGTTCTTCATTTTTAATTAGAATGAAATAATAGCTGCATGAATCATGACAACAGAATCTACTTGCTCTGGAGAGCAGAGTTCTGTGCTTTTATTTGTTGTTGCCAAAGTCCACTAGCAGAAAAAAGTATCTACATCTGGTACTAGGCTCTTTTCTGAAATAAAAGTACTATAAGGGTCTGAAAGCTGAGAAAAGTGCTCTTCGCACCATTTTTTTTTTCCAAATGGTTTTCTGCTGTCTGTCTGGACCTTTTTGAACATGTGCAGCAAGTGAACTGATCCAACATGGTGGATGCTGAAGGGGGGTGGGGGGCTGAGACACACTAAATATATAATATTAAAATATAAGCATTCTGGTGGCATTTTAACAAATGGATTTCTATCAAAAACATAATTTTTATGCACAAATAAGGGATAGTTGTATTAACCATACATGTAAACAGAATTCTATGGGGCCCCCAGGAACTTGGGGCCCAGGACAACTGCCTAGTATTGCCTAATGGTAAATCCGCCCCTGATTTGATCACTGCTGCACTTTAAGAGAAGGGAAATGTCATGAGAACTTTATGAAACAAATTTCATTTTGTATACACTGACAGTGTTGTGCCTGAACGCGTTCATTGAACGAAAGTTCATGAACTCGTTCATATTTTGGGCGAACGTGAACTGAACGTACTGCATTATTGCCTGATGAACGTTATTGTGAACTCGTTCATTCTGGCGTCTGTGAACGGCACGCTCTCTCAGTTCAACTCCGTTCAATAGGTTGCCAGATTTCTATAAAGCCCTCCAGGCGAAACCCCGGCTAAATCACACCGTAAACAGGCCTTAATATGTAGCGGGAAAAACACCCAATCTGGCAACACCAGCTACCAGCGTCGTAGCCTACAGCCGCGTGCGTCATCAAAACAAAATGCAGCGTGGAAGCCACAGCAGCATGGAGGCGACTTAAAACAGTTTTATGACCAGGTGGTCGGTGAGGATGATGGCAACAAGTTTGCCCGCCGGCTTTCAGTAAAAAAATCCGCACTTCAGTAACCTTAAATTCCTACCTCAGCCTGGTGCCTCAGTTTGTGTTAGTAAAATCTTCTTGAGCGGAGGTCTTCAACAGGGGATCCGCGACCCCTAGGGGGTCTACGGAGGTACTGCATGAGGGTCTGCATGGTTAGTTGATATTTTTATATTCCCCCCCTGCATTTTTTCCCCCACTAATTGAAATGTCTTTAAATACTCATTAACATGAAATCAACACACTGTAGTAAACAGATAAATGGAGACAGAAGATGTCTTTCAGTCATCAATGCACACATTCAGCGACACACAGGAGCTCTTTCAAGCTGGGCACCGTTTCCTTCACAACACCTGTCCCATCAACCAGGAATCAGAATCAGAAAAACTTTAATAATCCCAGGGAGAAATTAATTTCTTTACATTACTCCATCTGTAATAGAGTGACTATAGGACACAATTTCATACAATATATATAAATAGGGGGTCCCCGCTGCATCTCGCCATCAGTTTGGGGGTCCTTGGTCTGGAAAAGAAGACCCCTGTTCTTGAGGGTTTTACTATCCATGTAACTTGTTTGTTAAACCTGCCTGGTATATTTTCCAGGATTCCTTTTTAGTATGTATTGAAATGGAATTTCAAATGGAAAAAATTATATAAAAAAAAAAAAAAACATTTGCACCTTAAAGACTACTTTCCTATTTTTCTTTTAATAATTACTCATAAAAAAGACCATTCAAGCAGCACATTTTTCCTGATGTTTTTGAGAATATACTGTAGGGGTGAAAGCTGCAGCTGCTACTAGTGTGAAGTGAATGGACAGCAACAAAGCGTTAAAGCAACAATGGGGAAATGCTGTCCCCTCAATGCTAATGTAAACCCTGGATGGATAAGGATTCAAAACTGGATATGAAGATGAAATCTGACGCACAGTTTCAGTGTTACAACTGATAAAATAATTGCTGTCTGTGGTTCTACAGTAGGCTATGGTGTAATTGAGCAATATATGAAAAAAAAAAAAAGAACTATGAACTATGAACTAGTGCGTTTTTTGGAATTGTGAACTATGAACTGAACTAGTTCATTTTAAAATGTGTGAACTGAACTTTGAACTAGTTCACGTAGAAAGAGAACTTTCCCAACACTGTACACTGAGTATACAAAATGACAATAAATGTTTAAGTCATTTGCACCCATCATACCTAATAAAATACACCTAATGCGTTCAGTTAAATCAATCTTATTCATGTGTAGTTTTAACACATTTGAATCCATTAATAATTAAATTGTCAATCATACAATCATGTGGTAAAAACAGTGGCTGTTTCTCAGTTCATTATAAAACGAGTACAGACTTGTGTCCTCGCCAAGTATGTTCTTGAGAAGAACCCAGGAAAGTCTACACTTGGTGAGAACGGGAACACGCAGCTAAATATGGGTCATTTGGAACAGAAGCGTACTGATGACATCACCACACGCTCAGCTCGTCTGGAGCTGCATTTCACCTAGTCTCTAGTCTAGATAATAAAAAATTCTTACTTTTTTAATGTATTGCGGGAATAATAATGAACACAGCCAGATAAACACAAATCAAATGAACATGCAGAGAGAGGGCTGCTGCAGACGGGCTGCGATTAGCCCTGGTTGCCGCAACCCTGAGAGGTCTGCTGGTTGCCATGGTCCTCTAAAATTCGGAAGTTGTTTTTAAAATGACGCATTAAATCGGTAAATGAGCCATATAGTGGCGTTTAAAAGTATAATGTTTTCACCTCAAATGGTATTAAAACATAGCCTCGTGAGACCATCCTGATTTCGCGAGTTTTTAAGATTTCGCTCGCTAGTCAGTCTGGAGACTCTCCGTTGAAGAAAATTTGGAGCCGTTAACCAAACGAACGTCCAATCGTCGTTGGCTTTGAGGCGGGTTGATGTGTGACGCAACGAGAAGCGTGAGAGTTCAGTCTAAAGAACACTAACTAGCGTTAGCGTGGCTATCGAGCAAGTTCGATCGGAATTACAGAGTATTTCCGTATTTCCGAGTATTTCACTGAAAGAAGAGCAAAACACTGCTCTGGAGGCTTTTCTCAGAGGAAAAGATGTTTTTGCTCTTCTCACGACTGGTTTCGGCAAGAGTAGCCTGGCTGTTAGTAAGTCATATGCTTCGTTGATCTGATTGGTTTATTTGGCCCGTCTATCACCAACATAGGCCAATCAGCTAACCAGTATTTTCGCCCCTTCCCAAAATTACTTCAACGGAAGGTTTCCAGATGGATACGCGGAGCAAATCCATCTGGCTGAGTCAGGTTAATTAAAACATACTTCTATTAAACAGCAGCAACAGAAAATAACTTTGAATTTAATATTCTGAGCTCTGTGAACGCTCCATTGGAAGCTGCTGCTGCCGCAGTGCATGCTGGGATAGCTGTCAAACTCAAGAACGGACAAGTCTGCTCTGATGCATGCTGGGTAAAGAGGGAGGGGCTAAAGCAACATCCGGGGACTTTGTCTCTTCTTGGTCTGCTGTTCTTGTGAATTGGAACAGAACTAGGCCTGAGGCTGATGAAGTTTCACAAGCACATCAGATTGAACAAGTACACATATTGAGAAACGGCCATAATGTCTCTACACCTAACGGATGGCATTGAGTCACTGACCTTGTAGCAATCCCTCATCCTGAGCTGGCCTGTGGTGACAGTGGCGAGGGTTGACTCTCTTCTAACAAAAGGAAACCAGTAGACCAAACGTCAGCGTAAGCAGTCATTTGCTGTGACAGGATGAAGGTTGAGAAAGCAAAAAATATATATAAATATTTACTTTTAATGGTAAGGAGAGTAAAATCACTTTTGTTATGATGCATTTTAAATGAGCAAAGCTACATCAGAGACTGAGAAAGCTGGAACTAAATCTTTAAGTATGTGTTTCTGTTGGGCTCCATTAGTGGCCAGTGAGTCATTGTTGCCAGTAAAAACAAACAGGTGACTATCAACATTAGAATGAATGACACAGACCCTGATTATATGGGGGATTCCATAAATATAACATAGCACAATGTTATGAGTATGTGCTTATTTTAAACTGCAACACAAAACCACACAGGGTGATTCAACACAACATGTTAGTTAGATCAACGCTGTGTCGCTGTTTGGATTTTAAACACAAAACACTGTTGCTGTTGGGTGTGAGGAAAAAGAGAGAGTCTAAAGATTTCGACGCTCCTTTTGTTTCATATCTCCTGTTATTGACCCCAGTCAGTCTTCCAGGATGTATTATTTCTGTACATATGATCACATCTTGGTTAGTCTTTGATTACTCTGGGAACTTCTCTACAATTCTATCAGCATTTAGCTATAAAACATATATACTGAAATAGATAAAAACCCTTTTGTGTTTTTATTTTTGTCATTTGTTTTTTATTTGTTTCAATTTCAACTAAATTATTGGTATTTTATGTTTTTTTTAAAAGGCAGCCCAGACTGATGGAAGTTAATTGAAACTAGATGAGTTAAAATTAGACTGTTCTGCAGTGTTTTTACATACCCAGGTATTAACTTATTTCAAGATACAATCAAATGTTTACAGGTCAATGTAAAATAGTGCATATCGATGCTCAGTGTGGGCTGCTATTGTCAAAAATTCATCAATGTATCTTTAGAGGGTCGGATCCGTCTCTAAATTAGTCATGTGACCCAAATGGACATTTCACAGCAGTCTGAGCTTTCACTGAACACGAGAGCGCACTCAGCTAAAGGTGCTATGAGCCTTACCTGATCAGACTTATTTTTGGATTTAATTTAGAGGGATGAATATATTCTTTCTTTAAAAGAAACTCCATAACTCAAATGACGTTATTTTGAGCTTCCACATCCGTCCATGCGGACTTCTTGTGGACAGAATTTCCCGACAGTAGCAGCCTTTCAAAATGGCCCTTCCCAGTCAAACGCCAGCCGAATGGCAGCCTACTTCCCTCCAACTCCCAGCGAAATCCCCTCCAACTTCCAGCCACTGGAGTGACACCCTCTTGCTTTTTTTATTTTAAACTCTAACCCCACCCTTTCACTGAATTACGGGGTCTGACCAGGAGATGATGTTTCTTTTTAAATCTTATTGTCCACAAATCATGACAGAAAAAATTATTTAAGTACAAATATTTATGTTTTAAAAGGAATTGTAGGGGACCAGCCAAGGGCCCATCAAAGAAAGCAGGGAAATTTTTAATGGATAATAGTCTAGGAAAATGTGTGACCAGCATGGAAAACATGCCGGTCAAACAGCAGCACCTGCTGGTGAGGGTTTGCAAATGTAAACATGCAGAGAACTTGTGATTTAGCTCATAAGTATCACCACTATCAACAGATTGTGGAAATACTCCAGGAAATAAATTACTGTCACTCTTGAACTGCATGAGGAGGCTTTTATAGAGTTTTCTATTTTCTTCAGTAGTGCCGTTTTGTCAGCTTGCTGTTTGTGCTGAACAAGCCGCCCTCCTGAGCTGCAAGTAGTATAAATGAGAGCATAGAGTTTGGCTGTGTTCGATTTCAGAGGCTCCTTCCTCCAATAACCCGGTCTAATTGAACTGGATCCTTCAAGGTCCGTAAAAATAAGGAAGCCGTAAGAGTTGTGGCTGTGGATTCAAACAGGTCCAGCCTTCTCCAGCTAAGCTCTGTCGCTTAACAATTGTGACAGTTGACATACAAAGCAGGCGAAGAGTGGATACCGATCTTCTCACTACTGTTCTGGGTGCTAATAACATTTTCGATGAACTTCAGCAGCAGTACCGTTGTTGCGATTGTCTGCTTAAATGTCAGCTAAGCCCATTTGCACAGACAGATAAAAACCTTTCAATAAACCAAACATTATGCGCCACATTTCTGACTCAATAACCATTTAAAACAACTATTTTCATTTATTTCAGATGGAACTATTCACATACTTGTATTTTATTAACTGCATTTGCAATATTCACCACTGTTCAATGCCATTTACCTTTTTCTTCTGAGCTGCCGTCTTCCTTGGACTTGCAATGAATCATGAGATACCCTAGGCTATGTAGGATATATCGGACCCATCCTTTAAAATGGGCAAAAATAATTGTGAGCCACATAACGAGGAATCTTCCAATCCGAACAGGCCACGGTGCCACGCTATGACATAATCAGCTGACAATCTGGCCTTCAGAGGACGTAGCCGCTGAATTCAAACTCAGCAGCTTTGTTCCTTCTGCCTATAGACAGACATGCGCACAGAGAGCACATCCCCCAACATCCCATTATTTAACACAACTTCGCCTCTAGACAAACTTTGGCATATAGTTGGAGCAACCAAGTCTTCTAAAAGACAACATGCCGATGGGGAAGAGAGGGAGGGTGAAGAGAACATTTATTGAAGACCGGGAAGACTGTTTCGCAAGTGACTGGCTTATTTATGATAATGATGCTAAGCTAATGCGCTGCCTAGTGTGTGACAAAAAAGCAAAAGAGAAAAGACACAAAAAATTTGCATTCTGGAAAATAATTGTAGTAAATACCACATTTACTGGATTTCCATGTCTCAGATACTCAACCAGGCCTCATAAGGTGTTGGGTGACAATGTAGGAAAATACTGGTTAGCTGATTGGCCTATGTTGGTGATAGACGGGCCAAATAAACCAATCAGATCAACGAAGCATATGACGTACTAACAGAGCAATGACGAAGAGGAGCCAATTGATAGTTCAAACTCTTGCCGAAACCAGTCGGAAGAAGAGCAAAAACATCTTTTCCTCTGAGAAAAGCCTCCAGAGCAGTGTTTTGCTCTTCTTTCAGTGAAGAAATACTCTGTAATTCCGATAAAACTTGCTCGATAGCCACGCTAACGCTAGTTTCATCGGCTGAAGCCGCCATGTTCTTTAGACTGAACTGTTGCGCTTCTCGTTGCATAACACCTCAACCCGCCTCAAAGCCAACGCTGATTGGACGTTCGTTTGGTGAACGGCTCCAAATTTTCTTCAACGGAGAGTCTCCAGACTGATTAGCGTGTGAAATCTTGAAAGCTCGCTAGATCAGGATAGTCTCATGAAGCTAACATATTCTTACTTGTCACTAGTTTTGTTACAATAATCATGTTTTATTTTTACATTTTAAACAATTATTTATTTGTATTTTTTGTCTCATAAAGGGCTGTTTAACCTGTAACCTGCATCAAAGCCATTGAGTGTTTCATACATAACTCATTAAGATGACCGCATCTGAAAATTAATTTCTAAATGGGTTATACGTTATGGGACAGATTGCACACCTTCACTGTTTGTCTGTCAGTGTTTGTGGAGCATTTAGACACCATGAGACCAAACATGGAGCTAATTTCCGTCAGGCCTGGTTCTAGCTGGGCCTCCTTCCCAGCTCCTCCTCTTTGCTCTCCACGCTTCTCCTCTCATGTCTCTCCCGATCAGAGGGAGATTAATTTCTGGTGATTGGCAGCCATTTTCTCACACTTCACTCCAGTCATGTTGCCCTAGGGTCTCTGCCAGTCGTAAAGCAATGCTGAAAGTGCCACTGTGGCTTTTACTGTCATTTATCCGGTACCCTGCCTCAGCAGACGGACGATGAATAGTGCCAATGACCACGATGAATTATGAGCCAAGCTCAGCCCTGGCCGTATATGTATGGCCCAATGCAGGGAGTCATTTCCTACTGCAGTGACTCTTACTGAGATTCCTGAAGTAAAATTTCCTATATTGGAACCAAAGTGGTTATGGTCTGCAGGTGCAGCTGGCGAGTGTATACAAAACAAAATTTCAATGCATACAGCTTTTCAACATTGAATGAGCAGCTAAAAACAGAGAAATGAACATTTATCAAGTGCAGCATTGATCAGAATGTAAACAGTGTAGGAGAAAAGGAAAACCAGTTTAAAGTCATGGTGCAAAAGGCATTGATATGGAAAGGCTCAGTGCAGTGCAAATAAATAAATATGGTGCAAAATGCAGTAGAAGGGATTATGAAAAAAATCAGTAATCGAAATCAGTAGTAGTAATAAAAAAATCCGCAATAGGGATTATGAAAAAAATTGCCATTTTGGTTCTACAAATAGTCTTGATTAGAGTCTCAAAAGTTCAACATGGTAAATGGCATGTACTTATATAGCACCTTTATTCAAGACAGGAGACTTGACCAAAGCGCTTTACACTACATTCATTCACCCATTCACGCACACTGATGGTGGCAAGCTACATTGTAGCCACAGCTGCCCTGGGGCTCACTGACAGAAGCAGGGCTGCCATACACTGGCGCCACCGGGCCCTCTGACCACCATCAGTAGACAATGCAGGTGAAGTGTCTTGCCCAAGGACACTGAAAGTCGGAGTCAGGGCTTGAACCGTCAACCCTTCGATTTCAGGGCAAACTCCTACATCCAACGCCACTGTCGCCCTACAGTCGCCAACTGTCTAATGGCAGCAGGGAAAAAGGCTGTTGCAGAACCTGCTGATCCTACAGGAAATGCTAGGAAGCCTTTTCCCAGAGGGCAGCTGGGAGAA
Organism: Cyprinodon tularosa; assembly: GCF_016077235.1. Taxonomy (NCBI): domain Eukaryota; kingdom Metazoa; phylum Chordata; class Actinopteri; order Cyprinodontiformes; family Cyprinodontidae; genus Cyprinodon; species Cyprinodon tularosa. Next base: position 2,170,719 of record NW_024038669.1, read on the forward strand.
CAGTCCATGGTGGGGGTGTGAGGGGTTGTTGATAATGTTATGGTCTCTGGACACGCAGCGCTGAGATGAAATGTCTTTAATGGAGGGAAGAGGAGCTCCGATGATCCTCCCTGCTGTTCTCACCACTCTTCACTTTCTTCCAGTCTGAGATGCTGCAGCCTCCACACCACACAGTGAGACACCTGGTCAAAATGCTCTCTATGGGGCTTATGTAAATAGGATGGATAGGTGGGGACAGGTGGATTCTACTCATCCTACACAGGATGTACAAGCACTTTTGTGCCCTTTTGACCAGTGAGGTGGTGTTTCCAGTCCAGGTGAGGGTGTCTGTGATGTGCACCCCCAGGAATTTGGTGCTGCTGACCACCTCTACAGCTGAGCTTCCTGAAGTTGACGATGATCTCCTTCGTCTTCCCCACGTTTCGGATCAGGCTGTTATCTCTACACCAGCCCACTAGCTGCTCCACCTCCTTTCTGTAGTCCTGGTCATTGTCATCTCTGATGACGCCCACCACAGTGGTGTCGTCTGCAAATTCCAAATGTGATTGGTGGTGAACCTGGTAAGCAGTCATGTGTCATCAGGGTGAACAGCAGGGGGCTCAAGACGCAGCCCTGAGGGGCGCCTGTGCTTAGCATGATGATATTAAAGGTCTTCTGTCAAACCCGGATTTTCTGAGGTTTATTGCTGAGGGAGTCTAGCAGTCAGCTGCAAAGGGGTGTACTGAAGCCCAGATGTTCCTCTTTTCCTATCAGATTCTGTGGGATCATGGTGCTGAAAGCTGAATTGAAGTCCAGGAACATCATCCGCACGTTGGTGTTTCCCTCCGGATGTGTCAGGCTCAGGTGAAGAGCTGAGGAGATGGCATCCACAGTGGGGCGGTTTGAATGGCTTGAATTATGGAGGGAGTCTGGAGATGACGTGTCAATAAAGCATTGACTAGGATAAAGGAGAAGATGTTAATTTTTTTTTTAATCACTCAGTGGTTATAGTAGGGCTGAGTTTTAATGAGTGGACATGTCGGCAGCATCCTGAGGCTATGAGCCTAGAGATCGGAGACATGATGTTTTTCTTCTAAGGGTGTTTTATACTCTCTACAAGTAATTCAAGTTTCTTTCTGCATATCGTGTGTGCTTTTTTGAGCCACGGATCTGTAAACTTTCACCATGGTTTCATATTAACATTAAAGCTTATAGATTTTGTTTGACTCCCTCACCATTTATGAAACCATATTACAAAACTCTGTCTTCATCCATCCTGAATGAGTCCTTCTGCTGGAAAAAACGGGCCTCTGGGATTTGCAATCTGGAACTCGTGTGTAGTTGTGCATGTTCCTGGCACATAGTTTGCTGATGCACTGCAGTTCTGGCACAACACAGGAGCCTTGTCCTGGAGGGCAGCCAAAGACAGACAGAAGAAAAGGGTGAAAAGCAAGAGAGGGAGAAGTCCAACTTGTAAGAAGTTTAAAATATCAGCTCATTAGCCACCTGTACACCTCTCTAATGAGGGCTCATGGATTTTTCATTCCCTTTAATCGGGTGGAGCTTGGAAAAAAAAAACCCAAATGCACTTGCTCACTCTCCCCTCAGGTCTGTTGTACCTGCAAATGCTGGACACACATACAACGGCAGTAATAAACCAACAAACACCCACCTCAGTACAAAGAATGTGGATTGATGTAACGGGGGGAGATAGTTCAGCAAGACCCAGAAGCAGCAGTCCAGCCCTGTAAAGTTGCTCTTTAAACAGGTCCTGCTGTACTGCAGTTTCTATACAAAATAAAAAGCTTATCAGGAGAAGCTAATAACCCCTCTGTTTTATTATGCCTACTGGTTTTTCACCTCAGATTTTGCCAGATAAATGGTTAATATCTCCAAGTCAGAGCATGAAACATATTTAAAAGGGCAGAGCAGGAATTTCAGACTTTTGCTGCTATTTAGCATACCATAAACAGTTATCAGTTAAGATAATTGAACTCATGTTGGAGAAATTTACTTCTGCATTTAACCCATCCCCTTTGGGAGCAGTGGGCTTCCATTGTGCTTCACCTGGGGGTTAAGGGTCTTGCTCAGAGAGTGACAATCTGTGGGAGTGGGGCTCAAACTCAGAACCTCAGGATTCCAAGCTCTATGCCATAACCACTAGGCCACCACTTCCCCACACAACAGCGAACGGATTGTTTAGAATGAATGAATAAAGTTAGAAACAAGGTTGTGATGCAGGTTAGTGTTTCTGATTGATTTTAGGCCAGCAGTGAAAGCCTTGAAAGCCCTCACAGCCCACCAATAGTATAAATATAGGTGAAAAAATCAGGGTAAGGGTTAAATTACCTGAGTTCTCCTTGATCCTGCTAATGATTTGATTATTTCACTCAGGTGTGTGGGAACAGAAATCTAAAATGTGCAGGGAACCAGAATTCGACGACTGAAATGAAAGACTCCTTGTTTAGAGCATAAGAGGCAGACATTATGCAATTTTATTGTTTCCACTGACTGGCTTACGGTTGGAGGTATGGCTTGAAACCTTTAACCTGACTCCGCCAGATGGATTTACTCTGCATATCCATCTGGAAACCTTCCATAGAAGTAATTTTGGGAAGGGGCGAAAATACTGGTTAGCTGATTGGCCTATGTTGGTGATAGACGGGCCAAATAAACCAATCAGATCAACGAAGCATATGACGTACTAACAGAGCGATGACGAAGAGGAGCCAATTGATAGATCAAACTCTTGCCCAAACCAGTCGGGAGAAGAGCAGTGTTCCAGAGCAGTGTTTTGCTCTTCTTTCAGTGAAGAAATACTCTGTAATTCCGATAAAACTTGCTCGATAGCCACGCTAACGCTAGTTTCATCGGCTGAAGCCGCCATGTTCTTTAGACTGAACTGTCGCGCTTCTTGTTGCGTCACACCTCAACCCGCCTCAAAGCCAACGCTGATTGGACGTTCGTTTGGTGAACGGCTCCAAATTTTCTTCAACGGAGAGTCTCCAGACTGATCTGCGAGTGAAACCTTGAAAGCTCGCGAGATCAGGTTGGTCTCACGAGGCTATGAAACCTTACCTCTAGCCTCCAGAATCTCCAACCAAGATCGCAGAAAAATCAATCTTGGCTAAGACAATTTTATATTTTATATATGGACTACTACATGAGCTTATTTATGCTTGTTTTGTGTGTTTCTAGATGAATTTGTGTGACGGATCAGCTAATTTAGGTTATTTTTAGTAGTGTTTTTAGATGTGTTGGACCTAATTTATGTTAAAGCCTGAAAATCAAGACATTAAATCACTAATACTAAAAAGAAACTAATAAATCAATATAAACAACAAGCATGTTTTTTTTTCTTTTTACTCCCTCTCCCTACATTGTGAAACACCCTTATATAAAATCGTTATCTTCAAAACTAATTTGTAAGATCTTTCCTGGACAGATTCTTGTTGTCATCTTGATCTGATAAGCAACAAAATGAAAATGTATCTCATGGTTCCTGTCAGACAGAACTCTGAGATGTGGGAGCAATGAGATGTCAGTGCTTCAGTTTGCATCAGTGTTTAAACTCTGTCAACAAATTGCAGGTTCAGAACGACAACACAAACACAACAAGCAGGGAAATAAGGACAGAATGATGGTGCACACTTTTAACAGCTTTGGGTCCAGTGGACCCTCACATCGGGGTGTAATATGGTGATGCCCTTCACTCTCAGAAAACAAGTGAATATCATAGAGCTTAAGTAAAAAAAGTACTTCTATGTCTTTTTCTTTTATGGATAAAAAAAACCTGTCCCACACACCTAATACAGAGCACCTGCCTGTTATGGTTCTTGCCTTTTGGGACTTTCACTATCTAAGTAATTCTGTTTTATTGATCTTTGATTTATTTCCCATTTTGTGTTATATTTGAGCCAGTCTTTGTTGCCTCTCTGTTCCCTTGTGCCTGTCTCCTTTTCCCGAGCTCCCTTCTAGCCTCTTCCATCCACACATGCTCCGTAGTATCTGATTACCCCAGTCTATGTTCTGTCTACCATATATACTCTCCCTGTGCAGTTCTTTAGTGCTGGTTCCTTGCTGTTGTTAGTTGCTTCCTCATCTCTGGCTCCACACGTGAGTTTTCCCTTGTGTTTGCTGTTTTTTTGGTTCTCAGTATTTTTGTGTGGATTCACAACTTCTCTGGAAACATGAGTCTGCAACCAAATCCTCTTCCCCAAGTTCACGAGTCAAATTCCCACTGAGCCTGAACTAACCGCTGTGTCTTCCCCTCACTTTACAGTTCCGGTTGAGCAGTGGCAGAGCAACACTTCTCCCTCTGCCAAACTTCTTCAATAAAACCCGTTAAACCTTTTCCTTGGTCTCTCTGTTCGGTTTTCTGAATTTGGGTCTGAACTTTGTAACATCATGACAGGTTTTTTGTTTGGAAAGCTTTGTTGGTTGTTAAAAGTGCTACATAAATAAAGTGTGTTGGATTAAAGCATGCTTGGGTTATGCAACAGCAAGACCCAAAAGCTAAATAAAAATTATATTTTAGAGTAATCAAAGTCCCTGTAAGGAGCCTATGCATCTTCGTGGCTCTGTACATTAGTCAACATGTAGAAATGTGTCAGTTAAGGACACAGGTTTCATCATCTTTAATGTTTATTAAGTTAAAAAGATTTATAAAGGCTTTGCGAACCAATAAAGAACATCATCAGAGGTTTTTCAAGACTTCTTCACAAAGGAAAAGAGCTGAAAGGCTCTATGCATGATCCAGTGTTCAGAATATCAGAGCTTAATTCTTTCAACCCAGTCACACAGGAGTCCTTTTGATTCCTGCCTGACCTGACATTTTCTTAAATCCAACCACAGCTCCTCAGGTCGATAGCAGCTGTAGTGCAATTTTTTCTTATTTCTAAGAAAAAGATAAAATAAATCCAACATGTTCAAAGGCATCCTACAGGAGGTAAATCGTTTCAAAGGTTCTCAGTGTCTCGTATCTGCATGGCAGCACCTTCTAAAGGGAGGTATAATGTGCTTTTAATGACAAGACTACGTTGAAGAGGAGCAATTCACAATATCGTACAAAGTGTTCTACATGTTCTGTTATAAGGTAATATGCTTGGATCCTGCTGGATATTTAAAAGGCACAGATTTAAATGTGTTGCATAAATACACTAGGTGAATTGAAAATGTGAATATCCTGCATATGCTGTAATCATCATGCTGCAGCATATTTTCCCACAGCTTTTATTGTTGTCTCCTCTGAATTCCCGGTGAGCTGAGCTAAAATTTTGTTTTAATGTGTCGTTTACTCACATCTGGTCATATTAGAGGCTGAAAGTGATCAGCATCAGTGCAGCTGAATCTAAATCAGGGCTCTCATAACCCATTCCTAAAGGACGGATGTCCCAGAAATCTTTGATGTTGTTTTTTTTTGGTCTAATTCAATGCATGATATTGCACCAATTCACAACAAATATGTCTCAAGCTCTTTTCAATTAAAAGGTTCATTACATCCTGTAAGAGCCAGTTAATGGGGAGTTCATATAGAATAATAATTTAGATTAAAAATGTATAAATATGCTTAATCTACTTTTAAGAAATTCATGATGAGTATATGTTCTAGAATGTATAACTTAGTTAATACAAAAGGATACTTTTATTGTGAAAAGTAATTTGGCTTCCACTACGTAATGCGTAACATTAATATTTTTCTAGTATTTACGTTTGAGTTCAGATTGCAGTTGGATACGGTGGAAGCAGCACAATTTTTTGACCGATTTGTACCGAGCCTTTTCACTTTTTTCTGTAAGTGTACTTTTTTGAGTTCTTCAAGTAAACATCATAAAAGAAGACTTGGTTTCAGTCGAGTGATTCAAATATTGGCTGTTAGAGAAACTGCAAAGGTGGTACAACGAACTTTTGGGACGCAGAGTGCCACTACATAAAGTCAAAAAATGTTCTAATGGAGCCTCGTTTCTTCTTGACTGGACAACGCGGCTGAGGAGAAGAGAAGCTCGCGCCTCGCTGAGGGTTAAAAGGAGAAAAAGAAGCTCACGCCTCGCTGAGAGAAAAAAAAGGAGAAAAGAAACTCGCGCCTCGCTGAGAGAAAAAAGAGACTGAAACGGGTAACCCTTTGAATGATTCTCCTAGAAAAGGTAACGAAAAGGCTTCTTTATCTTTGAATATTGACAAGAAGAGACGTTATACGGATGAATGAAGGAGCGCTGACGAAAATGAAAGTTAAAGCCCGTCAGTAAAATTCCACTGGATGCAGATAATTGTCCAGACGCAGGTGCATGTCAGTAACGGATTCGGTCAATGTGGAGCTTTTGTGAAAGATAAACAGTTTGTTTGCACTCATTTAGAGAAGAAAGGCAACGTTGAAGTAAGCACCAAACTCTGTGCCTGTTTACTGCACGTTAACTCCGTGATTAAAAGATGGCTGAAGGAAATACTGACACGCGTGGCGAGGATAAATTGGAACAGAAGAGAGAGCGCAAGTTAACTGAGAAGGGCGCTGAGGAAAGATTACAACGGTTCATAGGATTACGAAGACGAGCGTTAGTCATTCTAACCAGCCAAATTAAAGAGATAGAGACATTGAAGTGTGATGCTCAAAATGTGGAAAGTGTTCAGCTTAAGATGGAGAGCGATTTTGCACAGTCTCTAAACGAGTTTAATAGGCTCAATATGGAAGTTTATAATCTGTTGTCTGAGGAGGAAAAATTTCACGACCAAAATAATTGGTACGAACCTAAAATGGATCAGATAACAGGCTTCATGAAAGAAACAAAAATATGGCTGACAGGAGTGCATGATTCCACAGAGGGGGAAAACCTGATAGATGAAGAAGATACTGTTTTGCCTAGTGACAGTGTTTCACAGATAGGGTCCAGTAATGTTGCTAAAGCACACTCTCATGTAAGTAACATTTCCAACACCTCACGTGTATCGTCCACACGTGCACGTCAAGAAGCAGAGCATGCCGCTCTGATGAAACGACAAGAAGCGTTGAGGAAAAAACAGGAGCTTGAATTCCAAGAAATTAGAATTAGAGCAGAAAAGGAAGACTTAGAACTGGAGACGGCATTAGCTGAAAGCCAAGCAAGAATACAAGTGCTTAAAGAGTATGAAACATTGGAAGAAGACAGAGCTAGTCACGTGTCAGTGCAAAAATCAAGAAGTGGAAACATAAAGAAGGAAAGAGTTAGCATGTCACTACCGCAACATGCTACAATGAATGTTCGAGCATCAATACAAGCGCAGCGCACACAAATACCACAACTACCACCGCCAGTTTCAAACCAAACCTCTAGAACACAAACAGGGAATGACATTGTGTCAGTCATGCAGAAGCAGAACGAAATAACGGAATTGTTAGTAAAGCAACAACAGCTTTCGCAGCTACCAATAAAAGACATTTCCGTGTTCAAAGGTGATGCGCTGCAGTTCAAGTCTTTCATGAGAGCATTTGAACATGCCATAGAGCAGAAAACAGACAATGACCAAGATAAACTATACTTTTTGGAACAGTTCACAGAGGGTGAGCCCCAAGAGCTTGTTCGTAGTTGCGCTCACATGACACTGTGCAAGGGCTACAAGGAAGCCAAGCGTCTCCTGCATAAGCATTGTGGAGATGAGCTTAGGATCGCCAGTGCGTACGTGGAGAAAGCTCTTAAATGGCCACAAGTGAAAGCAGAGGATGGGAAAGCATTAAATGCTTACGCAATGTTCCTGATAGGATGTCGTAACTCTATGGAAGATATTGAGTTCTTGGAAGAGATGGATAATCCTACCAATCTGCGCGCATTGATATCCAAACTACCCTACAAAATGAAAGAACGTTGGCGAACAGAAGCTTTCAACCTCAAAGAACAACGTGGTCACAGGGCCAGATTTACTGATTTGGTGAACTTCATAGACCGCCAAGCTAAAATAGCAATCGATCCTCTCTTTGGTGACATATCTGATAGTCGCTCACCCATAGCTGCTAAGATGAACCAAAAAGGAAAGCAGGCCGTGAAAAAGGAGTTTCGTGGAAGCAGTTTTGCAACCAATGTTGTTCCTGAATCCAAGGAGCCTCAAGAAAGAACTGCCAGGGTCAAGCCTGCTAGCAATGGAAAAGCGGTGAACGCCTTTGATAAACCCTGTCTGTACTGTCAGCAGTCACACGCTCTTACTTCATGCAGTAAGATCAAAGGCCAGTCTCATCAAGAACGAGTGGAATTCCTGAAATCAAAGGGTCTATGTTTTGGTTGCTTAATCCCTGGACATCTCAGTAAATCCTGTAAACGAAAAATGGAGTGCAAAGAATGTGGTTTAAAGCACCCTGATATTCTGCACAAAGAAAAAGATAGCAGTTCCGCCTCACCAAGAAAGAATGATGGCGTTACTGGTGAAGAGTTGCTAGCTGCTGAGGTTCCCATCACACAGGAGTCTTGCGCCCTCACAGGGGCCGGAGAAGCTGATTGCGTGCTGTGGATAGTACCGGTGAAAGTCAAGTCGAAAAATAGTGAAAAGTATGTAGAAACATACGCCTTTCTAGACCCGGGAAGCACGGCAACATTCTGTACGGAAGACCTGCAAAAGAAATTGAATGTGCAAGGGAAACCAACCAAAATACGTCTCAGCACCATGGGTCAGGATGCACCAGAAAACCAGAAGCTCATGGATAGTCTGGTTATATCAGAGCTCCAAGTGTGTGGGCTGGAGGACAGTATGTACGTCGAGTTGCCCAAGGTGTTTACTCACAGCAGCATACCTGTTCATGCCGGAAACATACCCAAGCAGTCTGATATCCAACAGTGGCCTTACCTAAGTGAAGTGAACTTACCAGAGTTAAAAGCTGATGTAGGCCTACTTATTGGAGCAAACTGTTCAAAAGCGATGAAGCCCTGGCGCATCATTAACGGCCAGGATGGAGGTCCTTACGCCATCAAGACGACCATAGGTTGGGTTGTGAGTGGACCTGTAAGGAGAAATGAAGTGGAGAATGAAACATCTCACTCATTCGTGAACAGAATCTCGTTGGTGGAGATAGAGAACTTGTTGATCCAACAGTACAACACTGACTTCCCAGAACGTAATTATGAGGACAAGGAAGAGCTGTCTCAAGAAGACAAAGCTTTTATGTGGTCTGTGGAAAAGACAACAGTTTTTAAGAATGGGCATTACTGCGTAGGATTGCCACTCCGTAATGAGAAGCTCCAGATGCCTAACAATCGTAGTGTGGCAGAGCAACGCATTGCGTCTTTGGAAAGGAAGTTCAGGAAGAGTCCTGAGTTCTTTGAAGATTACAAGAACTTCATGGAAGAAATCATTACCAAGGGCTATGCAGTTCGGGTTCCTACAAACCAACTGACCCGAGAGGACAACAGGGTGTTCTATATACCACACCATGGAGTCTATCACCCGAAAAAGAAGAAGCTTCGGGTGGTATTTGACTGCACATCCTCCTACCAGGATCGGTGTCGGAATAGTGAGTTGCTCCAGGGGCCCGATCTGACCAATACGTTGGTTGGTGTCCTCCTTAGATTCCGGGAGGAGCCTGTAGCAATAATGGCAGACATTGAGTCAATGTTCTACCAAGTTAATGTGCCAGAACATGATGCAGACTTACTCCGCTTTCTTTGGTGGCCCAACGGCAGATTAGACGAGCCATTAGAGGAATTCCGAATGGCAGTGCATCTTTTTGGATCCACTTCTTCTCCAAGTGTGGCCTCATATGCACTGAGAAGAACTGCGGAGGATCACAGGGACACTGTATCTCCAGACGCAGTTCAGACAGTCCTGTGCCATTTCTATGTAGACGACTGCCTGAAAAGTGTAGCCACAGAAAACGATGCAGTGAGACTGGTCAAGGAACTTCAAATTTTGTGTAGCAGTGGAGGGTTCACTTTAACGAAATGGATGAGCAACAGCAGAAAAGTGTTAACGTCAATCCCTGCAGAGCACAGAGCCACTGAAGTCAGAGACCTGAATTTACGACACGACACTCTACCAGTGGAAAGAACACTTGGTGTACAGTGGGACACAGAATCGGATGCCTTCCTGTACAAAATAGAGCTGCAAAACAAGCCAGTGACCAGAAGAGGTATCTTGTCAATCGTCAATTCCATCTACGATCCTCTTGGCTTTCTGGCGCCGGTTATTTTGCCAGCTAAACTTTTGATGAAAGATCTCTGTAAGCAACATCTTGACTGGGATGAAAAACTTGATGGAAAGTATGCTGAAGAGTGGAGCAGATGGCTTGAAGATGTCACCTACCTCTCCAACTTCCATGTGAGTAGATGTTTGAAACCCATCAACTTCGGATGCACTACTTCAGCGCAGTTGCATCATTTTTCAGATGCCTCAGAATACGCCTACGGCACTGTGTCTTATCTACTGCTGGAGAATGAACATGGCGAGAAACACTGTGCTTTCCTTATGGGAAAAGCAAGAGTGTCCCCACTGAAGAAAGTCACAATCCCTAGGCTTGAGTTGACCGCAGCAGTTGTCGCAGTGAAGGTCGACAAGATGTTGCACGAAGAATTGCAAATACTACTGCAACAATCTGTCTTCTGGACAGACAGCACTACGGTGCTTAGATATATCGACAGTGACACTGCACGTTTCAAAACGTTTGTCGCTAACAGAGTTTCAATGATCCGAGAAGCAACCAAGCCCTCACAATGGATGTATGTCGGAACAAATCAAGCCAGCAGAGGCCTGAAGGCAAAAAGCTTGGTCGAAGGAGGAATGTGGATAAGTGGACCAGATTTCCTGCTGAATGAAAAGGATTGGCCAGAACAGCCTGTGCGAAAGAAGGAAAGCCTAGAAGATGACCTGGAGGTCAAGAATACAGTCGCTGTTCACATGGTCAAAGTTGAAGAAGGTATGGCACCAATGAACCAGCTACTTACCTATCACTCGGATTGGAACAAACTGAAACGATCAGTGGCTTGGATTGTAACGGTAAAGGATGCTCTGAGGGAGCATAAAGAAGAACGCAAAAAGGCATTAAGAACAATCAGCCAGACTGAACTTGACCCTGAAAAACAAAGAAAAAAGTTAGAACAACATATGAAGAAACTACAAACTAAAAGGACAGTACTCACCTTGGATGATCTGGATGCTGCTGAAACAGAAATAATACAGTTCAGTCAAAGACAACACTTTGAGGAAGAAATCAAGGTCCTGAGAAATGGAAGCCAACTCAGCCGCAACAGTGTGCTGTATAAACTTGACCCGATCCTTCAAGATGACACCTTAAGAGTAGGTGGAAGACTTAACAAGTCCGCTATGCCAGAAAGTGCCAAACACCCAGTGATTCTTTCTAAACATAGCAAAGTTGCCACTTTAATCTTGAGAGACGTACATCAAAGAACAGGCCACTGTGGACGCAATTATGTGTTGGCACAAATAAGAAAGAAATATTGGATTCCACAAGCCAATTCCGCGATCAGGAAGATCATTGGTCAATGCGTGGTGTGCCGTCGGATGACTGGCAAGGTTGGTGAGCAAAAGATGGCAAGCTTACCTGAAGATCGCCTCGTTCCAGACCAACCTCCTTTCACGAACAGTGGCGTTGATTACTTCGGCCCGTTTGAGGTTAAACGGGGCCGGGGTACTGTCAAGAGATACGGGGTAATGTTCACGTGTCTCACTCTCCGAGCTGTGCACAATGAAATTGCTGACAGCCTAGATACGGACTCCTGCATAAACGCCATCCGCCGTTTTGTATGTAGGAGAGGTCAAGTTACCACCATGAGGTAAGACAATGGCACAAATTTTGTGGCGGCTGAACGAGAGCTAAGGGAAGCCATCCAACAATTGGATAATGAAAGGATTGAGAGAGTCCTACAACCAAAGGGGATAAAGTGGATATTCAACAGCCCAGCTGCTTCTCATCAAGGTGGGGTTTGGGAGAGGCAAATTCGCACTGCACGAAGAATCCTCAATTCCCTACTGAAAGATCAGTCAGTCAACGACGACGGTCTACATACAGTAATGTGTGAAGTTGAGAGTATAATCAACGGTAGGCCGCTAACAAGTGTTTCAGACGATACCAATGATGTTGAGCCTTTAACCCCGAACCATTTGCTACTTCTGAAGGCCCAACCAAACCTGCCTCCAGGTGTCTTCAGCAAAGATGACATCTATACCAGAAGAAGGTGGAAGCAAGTCCAATATCTTGCAGACTTATTCTGGGCTCGTTGGACATGCGAGTATCTTCCACTTCTTCAGGAGCGACAGAAATGGCTGAAGCCTAGAAGAAACCTCATGGCAGGCGATGTAGTGCTTTTGGTGGACAGTTCCTCCCCCCGCAACTCCTGGGTCATGGGAAGAGTAGTTGAAACATTGCCAGACTCAAGTGGAACAGTGAGAAGAGTAAAGTTGAAGACCAATACCAGCACACTGGAGCGACCTGTGAACAAGCTATGCCTGCTTCAGGAAGCTATGCCAGAGGACTAATGAAGAAGACAAGTTGATATGTGGACATTCTTTTATTTGAAGATTTGGCTCTTGGTGTTTTAAGTTTATAATTGCTTAGTTTTCCAACCTAACCAATTAGGGGCCGGGTAATGTAAGAGCCAGTTAATGGGGAGTTCATATAGAATAATAATTTAGATTAAAAATGTATAAATATGCTTAATTTACTTTTAAGAAATTCATGATGAGTATATGTTCTAGAATGTATAACTTAGTTAATACAAAAGGATACTTTTATTGTGAAAAGTAATTTGGCTTCCACTACGTAATGCGTAACATTAATATTTTTCTAGTATTTACGTTTGAGTTCAGATTGCAGTTGGATATGGTGGAAGCAGCACAATTTTTTGACCGATTTGTACCGAGCCTTTTCACTTTTTTCTGTAAGTGTACTTTTTTGAGTTCTTCAAGTAAACATCATAAAAGAAGACTTGGTTTCAGTCGAGTGATTCAAATATTGGCTGTTAGACAAACTGCAAAGGTGGTACAACGAACTTTTGGGACGCAGAGTGCCACTACACATCCAATTATACAAATGTGGCACACTTACAATAGGGTGACTGAATTTAGTTGTAATTTTGTGATTATTTGGTGATTTAAGTATTTTTTTCTCCCTGTAGGCTGTGATATAAAATGGAGTGACTTTATGCACAAAGACTGTTCATGTCAATACATAAATATATAGATGTGTTTATCTCAGGAATATAAGTGACCAAGAAGATTTGATAACATAAATGTGATACTGAAGGTGGTTAACCTCTTAGTATCCACCTCATTTTGGGTAATTCTCGCCTATTTTGCACAACAAATGGAAAAGCAAATAACTTAGGAACTGTAAGCCCAAATGACATTATTTAAAAGCTAACAACCTCCAGTTTCTGAATATATAAATAGAATTTTGGGTGAGTAGAACAGAGACCAAGCCGCTTCAGTTCAAACATGACTCACATTTTTTTATTTTTTTATTCTTGGAAATTATAGGTCTTTTTGTGGCCGGTGAGTGTATGTGTCAGGTCTAAGCACCTAAAACATCATATATAAATACAGGGAAAGAAAGGAGGCACAGAGACAATTAATTTAGTTACTCGCGAGGAGAGTAGGAAGAGACCGCGGAGTTTATAAATCTCCACCCCACTCTGCAGTCTTCTGCTTTCTCCTCACCATTTATTGAAGAAAAGGGGATGTCCCTAATTACACCAGCTGAGGTTTAACTAAGGGAAAGGGGAAACAAAAGGATCTTACTTTAAACCTCAGCACATATGTTAAAACAAAGTATGTGGTTGTTTTACAATTGAATTGTTTCAAGAACACATGTTTAGAAGAAACATGTGATAGAGGCTGTTCAGGTCTCTTTTACAACCCAGCATGGGATAGAGGATGTTCAGGCGTCCGTTGCATGACCTTTATCTGGAACAATCTTAAGCAAGAGTTAATAAAAGATGAATCACTCATTATACATCATAATAGTTCATTAGAACACAACCCATGAAACACAAACAAAGTAAGAGTATAAATAAAATATTTCTAACAATATGCCAATAAAAAAGGACCAAAAAATAAAATAATTTGATTGCTGATTGCTCCTTCCTGTGTTTCCAAAAAGGCGAAGGCAAAAGTAAATAACCCAGTCCTTCTTTTCACTGTAGACAGGCCATGATCTGCTAATCTGTTCTCCATTTAATATTTGGATGAAATAACAGCTGCATGAATCATGACAGCAGACAAGATAGAGGAGAGCAGGAGGCGGGGTTACCAATCTACTTGCTCTGGAGAGCAGAGTTCGCTGCTTTTAGATGTTGTTGCAAAAGTCTCCAGTAAGTGAAAAAAGTCTTTAGATTTTTTTTTAAATAAAGTACTAGATGGGTCTTAAAAGTCGCTAAATGTACCGACAAAAGCGCTAAGTATACAAGACTGCTCTTCGCACCGTTTGTTTACAAATGGTTTGCTGTTGTCTGTTTGGACCTCTCTGAACATGTGCAGCAAATGGACTGATCCAATATGGTGGACACTGAAGGGGGGGACCTTAGACACGCTTATTATAAGCATTCCCATTGCATGCCATTTTAGTGGAAGGATTTTTATCGAAAAAATAATTTATATGAACAAATAAGGAATAGTTGTATTAACCATATATGTAAACAGAGGTTTATGGACCTCCCAGGATCTTGGGTCCCTAGGCAACTATTTAGTATTGCCTCATGGTAAACCCCCCGCTTCTGGTTCTTGCACAAAAATTGTTCATATCATGCATCCATATATTTTGTCAGGAGAGGGATAGCAGAGATGCAAGAGAAAGTAGAGGAAACAAACAGAAGAACTACTACAAAACAGGCTGAGCTTAGATATAAGATTTATATTTAAAAATACATGTGCCACCCCCACTTCTGAAATCAAAATGTCTTCCATGGATAAAGGAACAATAAGAGAAAAAAATAATCCCAGCATGCAAATTCTTTTCAAACACTTCGCAAATCATCATGTCCATTTACTATTTATGAAGAAATTCAAGAACTGTAAAAAATCTTTATCTAAGATAAAAAAAAAACTTTTCCTGCCTTTCATATCTCTGTTGCACGCCTATCAGCGAAAAAGAGGACAGATGGTGTTTTACAAACCATGACAGAAAATAAAGCTGGCATTGTGATTTCACACGCTGCAGATATCTGCATCCTTCATTCTGCTAAAGAAAAGTGAAAACCCTTCTCACGCTTTTCTCTCCAATTCCACTGTGTTCAATAGCTGCAGACAGCCTACAGCTCAGCTACAGTGTCACACATATATACAGATTTTTATTACACTACCCAATCATTATCATAATTTTATGAGTTTTCTGTCACATCTGTTCTGGAAAGTGGTCGTCTGATGGCCTCCACGCTGACAACACAAATCTGTTTTTTTTTTTTTTCCCCTCATGCCGTTACCATCCATCAGTTTAATTTGAGAGATCACGAGCGTACTTAGCCACAAGCATCGATGCAATTATTCAACAACAACTCCATGTTTCATTCTTTAGGTGTCACAGAGGCAGCCAGGAGATGCAAGAGGAATGCATCTTTTCTTCCCACCCAAACGCAGCTGCCAAACTCAGGAGTCCTGGAATTAAGAACCGGTTACTATGGGGTCAAAGGAATGTACCAAGATTAAACTGCATGAAACAAATTTCTCAAAAACAAATCCTGAAATGGGTCACGTATGTTTCACCTTCCCTCAAGCCTTATTTTGTTCTTAAATCAAGTATTTTAGCACACTGGGAGAAGTTTTAATGCAAACAGATTTAACTCAGCCAAACAGTATCCGCTTAAGCTCAGTATGCAGTGGGAGCTCTGTGGTGTTTGGATTGTAGGAGAAAAAAAAAGGTATAAAGTTACAAGACATTGTTTAAACAGCTAAAAAACTTCTTTTTTTTTTTGGTCAAATCAAAGCAGACTACCGGGGAAACAAGCTGAACCTATCCGGAAAAACAAAGATAATTTTCTCGTGTCACAAGAAAGCACCTGCTGGCATTTTATTTGCTTCGAATTACATTATTCTTTCAAGAATCATTAGTTTTAGTACATAATTTGTGTCTAAAAAGGGGAAGGATCAATATGCTACTACAGCTTGGGAAAAAAGGAGGATACCCCATTAAAACCTTGTTAACATGACAGCAAAGACAGTGATTTCCTTCTCTTCTTCTGCTAAACGAGCCAAAACCTGGTATTTTCCTTCAATCCACCTACATTTGCCTTTAAATTCATATTTAGTCATCTCTAGGGGCCAGAATTTATTAAATAGAGCTCATCCAGACCTTTTTTATGTCACTTTATTGTCTGCCTAGGTGCATTCAAGTGGATTTAGCATTAGGAGTTAGCCATAGTTCGTTTGCCAATTTCCTGGTCTTTTACACAAAAAGAACGTTACACTAACAGTTTCTGCAGGTGAGGCCTAGTTGTTGAAATTGTCCCTTATGGTGGAACAGAGACAGGCTAATGTTAACACCCCATTAAATAAATCCAGGAGGAGGACCAAAATTGGACTTGTAGGCTTTTCTTGTTTGAACAAAAAAAAAAAAAAAAAAAAAAGCCACTCTCACACAGGTTTTAAAGGAAAAGTCCGATCAGCAAGAAATAACCAATGGTTCATTATTTATATCTAAAACTAATACGTTTTCGGTGATGAATTTGGAGTTAACCAGTAAAAGAACAATAATTTTCATTGCAATAACCAGATCAGGGAGCAGCTATTTTTGTCCAAATATACTAACCCCTCCCTCCTGCCATCTTCCAGCAGTGATGTCACAGTGCGGTAAGCCTAGCGCTATTCTCCCCACTTTACAAGCAAAATCAATGGGAACTACTAGACACATCTGCAATCAACAACAATTACTGAAGATTTCCAGAGGACTTCACCATTGAAATTCACCAGAGCTATAGTGAAACTGACAATGCCCACGTGCATGGCAGCTGGATGCTGGAATACATCAGGTAAAAGTATTATTTCACCTTTCTGATTCCTGATCCTCCAGGGACGGGTTTGTCGTTGGATCTCCAACTTGAAGAGGGAGGATTTGCCATCGAGCTTCTGGCCAGAGAAAAAAACAACCTGTAATATGTAGCCAACTAATGGAAGAAGAATGTTTTCAAGATGACTTGGATAATAGCGCGTTGTAACAAACACCAGATACAGCACTGGGACTTGATCAACAGCCGATAACGCACCGTGACGTCACAAACCAGTAGGTGGCAGTAGTGTTCTTTGACAAACATGGATGCCTCCAGTAAAGCACATTCAAATGGAAATTACTCTGAATTACAAACACTGATCAGTTATTGATCAGTATGTAATAATTTCATATTTAAAGTACTTCCAGAAGTTTGAGTTCTGAATATCCCCGGACTTTCCCTTTAACTGAAGTAAAAAAAAAACTCAGATTTCCGAGTGAAGATTTAATGAACACATCGACGTAATAATGTTTTTGTTACATTCTTGGTACCCACGGCAACAGTAGAAAGGGGAAAATTGGTGCATACTAGGCTGTATGATCTCTAAAACTTCATAACATGCACAAATACTTTGTGCTTAGAAAACTGGCCAGAAAAAGAGTGCTTTGTTGCAGAACCATCAGTAGATTCCAAACAATCAGCAGCACAAATAAGCTTCTGTTCAGTGTTGATATATTTGTCTTTAATGGGTTCTAGTCGGCAGTCAGCACTTGAGCATTAATATCTACTGATTTCAGTCATATGGCCGAGGTCAAGTTGGGTGGAGGTTTGACAGGACTCAAATGCAGACACTGAAGCTGAATGTGGTTAATGAGAAAAAAGCAAAAATCCAAAAACATAAATCCACAACATCCAAAAAAAACTGAAAACAAGGAATACTCACAACAAGTGACTGAGCAGGAGGTGAATATATCTGAGAGGGAAACAAAGACCAGGCTAATCAGCAGAATAGGAGCAGATGTGAACAGAGGAGTCTAGAAGGGAGCTAGGGAAAAGGAGACTGACACAAGACAGCAACAGAGGGAAAACAATATATATCTGTGCTGATGAAGATTCTCAGTCATCCATGTCATAGTCATTCCATAAAAGTAAAAAAAAAACAAAATCCACTGGATTTTATTTCCAAGATTTGAAGACGTTTCGCCACCTCTCCAGGAAGATTTCTCAATTCAAATGTCTGGATTCGCAGTGAGTTTGAGTTTTTTCGAACACGAAACGCTAATATTTTCCAGAACGTTTGTCGTAAAGACGGAGACGTAAAATAAATGTGATCGTCCACACGAATATATGAAAACGCTGCAAAATGTATGCCAGGCCTGTAAGTGGCGCTGTGGTGCCCAAAGCAAAAATAGGCGACGAAATGTTGGGGATGCGCAGTAATATTTGCCCTGCAGGTCCATTTTCGTGGTTCAGTCAAATTCAGGTGCTGAACTATGTCGTCGATATTGCTCTGTTCTTCCTGGAGATATTCCAGAAGAAGAAGATTCTGTTGTAAGCCCGACAGCAGCGTGAGTAGCATTAGCAGCAACCATTCAACACAGTACGGCGCCATTGTTGTTGTGATACTGTGTAGCGCATGCGTGTTTAGAGGCGACGCTATCACGCATGCGTGTAAAAAAAAAAATGCGGTTAGAGCTTAACGATGGAAACGCGAAAACGGCGTTTCAAAATCTTCCCACTTTGAAGGCCTAATAAAAAAAAGATCATTTACAGACCCCCGAAACGCCGGCTTCGTGTGGATGAGAGGCTGGTTTGGTGAAAAATTTGTGCGTTTAGGCCAGGGTTCGGCTTCGTGTGGACGGGGCCATAGACAGGGTTCAGATATTACAGGCTAACAATGGAACCAAACGACCCACTCATGGGTTTCCATTTGCAGGTTTCCAAACAATACAAAGCCTTGTCTATATAAAGACTCAAACTCATAGCACCAAAACCTAACCACAATCCCAGCCACAAATGGCACATAGGATTTCAAATGAGTGGATCAAGCACACCAGCCACTTAGGCAGACGACATGTAGGGGAAACGACATGTTGGTTGGTTTCTGGTTTGTTTGCCTTTTTTTCACGTTTGACTTTTTGGATTCCTGCCTCTGTTGTCTGTAAACTGTTCATTAAATCATCAAGAAACTCACCTCTGCCTCCCTACCTCTGCATTTGGGTCCTCAAACCACAACCAAATCCTGACACTGGGCACAAAATCGAAATGAATTAATTTGAATTTTTTTGTTTTTGTGCTATTTTAAAAAAAACGAAATTTTTTATTTTTTTTTTTAGATAACAGTGTAACTCACTCTTTTTTTGGGGGGGAGGGGAAAATAAACTTGTCAATGAGTTTCGTAGCAACATCAGTGGTAACCTTGACTGCTATGATGATTTCTTTTGGCGCTTACCAGAGTGAGTTACCACCCAAACACAACTTTAGTAGGAGGATGGAGGATTGGAACGGGGGTCAGTTACATGCAGCCAAGATAGCAGAAACAGTCTCTGCAAGGTGCTATACACTCACCGGCCACTTTATTAGGTACCCCATGCTAGTAACCGGTTGGACCCCCTTTTGCCTTCAGAACTGCTTCAATTCTTCGTGGCATAGATTCAACAAGGTGCTGGAAGCATTCCTCAGGGAGTTTGGTCCATATTGACATGATGGCATCACACAGTTGCCACAGATTTGTCAGCTGCACATCCATGATGCGAATCTCCCGTTCCACCACATCCCAAAGATGCTCTATTGGATTGAGATCTGGTGACTGTGGAGGCCATTTGAGTACAGTGAACTCATTGTCATGTTCAAGAAACCAGTCTGAGATGATTCCAGCTTTATGACATGGCGCATTATCCTGCTGAAAGTAGCCATCAGAAGTTGGGTACATCGTGGTCATAAAGGGATGGACATGGTCAGCAACAATACTCAGGTAGGCTGTGGCGTTGCAACGATGCTCAATTGGTACTAAGGGGCCCAAAGAGTGCCATGAAAATATTCCCCACACCATGACACCACCACCACCAGCCTGAACCGTTGATACAAGACAGGATGGATCCATGCTTTCATGTTGTAGACGCCAAATTCTGACCCTACCATCCGAATGTCGCAGCAGAAATCGAGACTCATCAGACCAGGCAACGTTTTTCCAATCTTCTATTGTCCAATTTCGATGAGCTTGTGCAAATTGTAGCCTCAGTTTCCTGTTCTTAGCTGAAAGGAGTGGCACCCGGTGTGGTCTTCTGCTGCTGTAGCCCATCTGCCTCAAAGTTCGACGTACTGTGCGTTCAGAGATGCTCTTCTGCCCACCTTGGTTGTAACGGGTGGTTATTTGAGTCACTGTTGCCCTTCTATCAGCTCGAACCAGTCTGGCCATTCTCCTCTGACCTCTGGCATCAACAAGGCATTTCCGCCCACAGAACTGCGGCTCACTGGATGTTTTTTCTTTTTCTGACCATTCTCTGTAAACCCTAGAGATGGTTGTGCGTGAAAATCCCAGTAGATCAGCAGTTTCTGAAATACTCAGACCAGCCCTTCTGGCACCAACAATCATGCCACGTTCAAAGTCACTCAAATCACCTTTCTTCCCCATACTGATGCTCGGTTTGAACTGCAGGAGATTGTTTTGACCATGTCTACATGCCTAAATGCACTGAGTTGCCGCCATGTGATTGGCTGCTTAGAAATTAAGTGTTAATGAGCAGTTGGACAGGTGTACCTAATAAAGTGGCCGGTGAGTGTATGTCAGCTATATATTCATCTGCCCCGCCCACCAATCAACAGCTTGCTTCCTGCTACACCTGCTGCACAGAGTGGGGAGGGTGGAACACCATCCCATAACACTTAGATACAGGTTTTATGCTAATCTTTCTTCAGGAATCTATTTCAGGTAGAAACCGCGATTAACTCCTCTCACCTGTGAGAAAACTTTATGTAGCTGAAAATAAGTCCTGGAACACAGCTTGTCTTCTACTCATCAGCTCTTTTGTCGACCAAGTCCTGGTTGGTCAGATGTCATGGCTGCCTAAGACCAGAACATCAGACAGGACTTCCAGCTGCCTGGTCATAATGGGGCTGAGCTAAAGACAAAGACAAGCTAAAGTCCAAACCCTTTTGTTCCTGCATGTTTTGCTTGCAAAACACCCAAAAGATACAGACCTCCAGCTCAACAGGACCAGAACTGACAGACACTGCTGATAAAACACATTCCTAACAGCACTGACTGCAGATAATCTTTAACTCTGAGGAATCATTTTTCATATGCTGGATTTCAGTGACAGGCAGAGACACTCTCAGTGATGGCACTCATCCGAAGGGACTTTCTGCTGATTATGCGTATGTTTGAGATTTATAATTAAGTTAACGGTTGATTTATTTTAAAACGTTTAACCATAAAGTTCCTACAAACAGTGAAATTAGCAGGAGAAAATGAAGCAGTTCCCTGCACTGGGCAGCATGCTGGAGTCAGCTTTAAATGGTTAGTTTAGCAGCTGTGGTTTGTTGCATTTATTTTTCAGCACCATAGATTAGTGCAGCGTTTTAAAGGCCATTGTTTTGGGAATAAGGCGAGGGCGCTGGAAAATGGCCCAAAGCAGAACAAACCAGAGAATGTTTGGACTGCAGTTTTCATGGCGGCCTTTAGCAGTAGCACAGTTGGTTTATGCCTCAGGCAGGCAGAAAATATCCCCACAGAAAGAAAAAAAAAAAAACTCTAACAAGGGAGAAGCAAAACTAAAGAAAAGGACACAGAACTTATTTTAAACTCCTCCAGAGTGGAATACTTTCTCCAGTTTTTCTTCAGGCTTGATGACATTTAGATAAGAGGCAAAGGGCTCTCTGTTTGAGTACATTATAAAGTCTGAAACTCAAAGTGAAGGCAGATAACTTGAAGTTATCTCCTGGAAAAGGTCAAGAGAAGCTCATGCAATTACCAAGTGGATGGCAAAATCTAAAATGCAGCAGAATTAAGTGAAGGAGACAAAATGAAAAAAAGAAAACGTTCCTATACACTGGAAAGCACTAAAATGCCTGTTCTTTGTTTAACCTAAAATAAACTAAGCATTCATTGTTTTAGGAACTGAATAAAGAGGTCTAGTTTTAAATGAATGTGGTAAAAATATCATAAAAATATGTTATGAATATATATATAAAAGAATTTCCATTAAAAGCTTATTAAAATAAATGAAAATAAATATTTTAATAACTGAAAAAAATATACTTGCTGATCAAACTGAGCTGGATATAGATCCCACTTTTTTAAAGTCCTGTCATATTCAGAATTTAAACTTTTGAAATTACTTTAAATATAAAATTACTGCATACTGTTCAATAAATGATTTTAATAAAGAGTAACTTGATTTGAATGTGCTTTACTGGAGGCATCCATGTTTGTCAAAGAACACTACTGCCACCTACTGGTTTGTGACGTCACGGTGCGGTATCGGCTGTTGATCAAGTCCCAGTGCTGTATCTGGTGTTTGTCACAACGCGCTATTATCCAAGTCATCTTGAAAACCTTCTTCTTCCAAATGTTGGCTACATATTACGTGTTTTTTCTCTGGCCAGAAGTTCGATGGCAAATCCTCCCTCTTCAAGTTGGCGATCCAAACAACCAACCCGTCCGTGGAGGATCAGGAATCGGAAAGGTGAAATAACTCTTTTTTTTCACTTTTACCTGATGTATTCCAACATCCAGCTGCCATGCACGTGGGCATTGTCAGTTTCACTATAGCTCTGGTGAATTTCAATGGTGAAGTCCTCTGGAAATCTTCAATAATTGTTGTTGATTGCAGATGTGTCTAGTAGTTCTTATTGATTTTGCTTGTAAAGCGGGGAGAATGGCGCTAGGCTTACCGCACCGTGACGTCACTGCTGGAAGATGGCAGGAGGGAGGTGTTTGGGCAAAAATGGCCGCTCCCGGGTTCAGTGATTGCAACGAAAATTATTGTTTTTATTTGTTTTAGTGATTAACACTAAATTCATTAAATCACAGCAAACTTATTAGTTTTAGGTATAGATAATGATCCATTGATTATTCCTGCCTTTTGTTTGAGCTCCAGTGTAGCCCTTCGTCTGTGACTAACTGGATGTGCTCTCTTGCATCCTCTGACGTGGGAACTGGCTCAGAACTCGTCCCCGTGGCTGTGTCTTTCCTGTTCGGGGCTGCCTGTGGAGCTGGTTGACAAGTTCCTTTTGTATCTCTGCTTACTTCTGTATTTCAGCCTCGGCAGATGGCCGCTCACACTGAGCCTGGTTCTGCTGGAGGTTCCTTCCTGTTAAAAGGGAGTTTTTCCTCTCCACTGTCGCTACAAGCATGCTTAGTGTGAGGGATTGCCTTTGAGTCGATGCAATCAACTGGTTTTCCTTAGATAGAAAACTTTGAATCACTATGACTGTATGATCTGGTTGAATTGTGAATTGGTGATATATAAATAAAGTGAAAAAACTAGCAGACAGGACTTTTCCTATAAATAAACTTGCTGCATCAGGCCATTTTTAATGGATAGGTCCCTACTGGTCCGCTTCCTTTTTCAGTAAAAGCCATTGATTGCCTGCAAATTTGTTTAATATTATATTTAAATAAATGGAAAAATATGGTCAATAAAAGTTGTCTAATTCATAATTCACCTTAAACGTTGCTCTTAAAGAAGTTGAAACTCAACCATCTCTGCTGGTGATTGGGAGACTCACTAATTGTGGGTTTTAAGTGTCCTCCAGGCTGAGCTTTGGACACCCCTGAAGTAGATGAAAGTTCTCCTTCAGTGTCAGAAACAACCCAGCAGGCTTCTTATGAGGAAGGCTCTGTAGATTCACTTTGATTCTGCTGTGCTTCTCAGCAGAACTACGGTAAAAAAAAAAAGAAAATATTAATTTATCACGACTCTCTCTCTGGGTCAGCTGACGTCCTCTCAGACCTGCCAGACATAAAAACCGACTTGTTTCTATTTGCAGAAAATATTTTGAGTGCCTCACTTGTGTCTCTGTAAATTTATTAACGTCTGAATCTCAAACTCTCAGGTCTGTCTTTGTTTTCCTCCGGCTTTTGTTCTGCCTCTTGTTATTCACCATCTGGCATCGGAAAGCACAGACAGAACTCTGTTCTTTTTTTCACTTTCCTTTTCAAAATGCTCTGTTTAAAAACAACACAATGATAAAACAAAGAGAAGTCATAGAAAATGCCACAGATTAAAATATGCGCATGTCATTTTCTGCAGCTTCTGTCATCAGTTAACAGTGGTAAAAGCACAGTTAAAGGCCAGTCTTAACATTTTATTCTACATTGACCTGTTAAGACACTAGCAATGATCAATGCTACTAAATGATACATGTAAAAATTAGATTTTCAAGTTCCTGCTGAGACATTAGTCCTTTAATCAATAGGTGATAGAAGGCCCAGGTTGTTCCTGTCAATATGAGCCTCTGAACGCCCACGTCTATGGAAGCTGAGAGCGGTCCTCTCCCTCAGATACCTTTTCATGGTGGTTTTTTGAGAAAACAAGTTAATTTCCTCATTATCTAAAGAAAACAAAAGCCGTTATGTTTATTATTTGAGTTAAATCAGATGTCATGACAGGCAGAGATTTGTCAAGAACTGCTATTAGTGAAATATTAAGACAGCGAGGTTTGGTTGAAGTACAATTTCTTTGATGTTTTCGTTAATATTTATTTATTTTTGTCAAAATAAGTTCTAGTTTCAGAAAAGGAGGTAGTCAATTCTTTGGAGGTCCTGGTAGAGAGTAGATGCTACATTCACAGGACGGTTTGTTAACCTGTTGATAGTGGCAAACAAACTACAATTATTATAAAAATTTTTGCTAATAATCTAAAAGAGGAAATATTCTGTTTTTAAGTTTAAGTTATAGCTACAGAATTTATCATTATAGATGTTCACCATCAGCATTTCATCACAATCTTTTCTACTTCTGATTAGTAGAAACTTTATCTTTCAACAGAGTAATTAATCAATTATCTCTTTACCAGAACATCAACAGAGTTAGAGGGTGAAGGAGGCAGAGGAGTGAATCTGGTGAGCCGTATCACCATCAGCATCCATAAAGGTGGGTTTTCTCATCATGTCTCTTTGGCTAACTGAATCACTGGAAATGATGCTTTAAAATATAACAGAAAAGTGGTCAAATAGGGCAACATCAGTTACTCCTTTAAAACATTTACAACCTTAGTGACGATCAAGTCCAAAATACTTCCTCTTTGTCAGGACTCCAGTCTTTGTGTTTCTCTGTTTGTCTTTGTGTTGTTCTCCCTTCCACCACCAGGAGGCGCCTGGTCCCGGTCCGCCGCCTCACACACCTGCGGAAGGTTACCTCATCACCGAAGTGCTCTTAAGCTGCTGGTTGCCACTACCTCGATGCCAGAGTGTTTGCCAGTTTGGGGTACTCTAGCCAAGCTTTGTTTAGTCTGAGTCTAATCTGAGTTTTTTTGTATTGCGAGTTTTTTGTACTCTAGCCAAGCTTCTTGTCTCCCTGAGATTCAACTTTGTTTTTGTCTTTGCCTTTCGGCAGGAAGCCTTCCTGTAAACTGGACCTTTTCAGACCACCTCTCCAAGGAGGGATCAACTGAGCCTTAAACTAAGCGACAGATTCAAACAGGAGGTTTGGATCCAGCCACCTTTGAGGTTGTTGTAATGACTCTCTGAGTAAGGAAATCATCTTCACCACGACCCGTTCAAGTACCACAGGAAATCTGAGTGGCAACCAGCGTCTGCATCAATCTTCACCGTCCGAGTTCTGGGTAAACCCTATTCCGCCCTCCACCGAATCAGACAAACTCTGGAAAACCAACACACAGATTGGAGTCAAGGATTCTCCACTTCTCTGGAAACGTGAGTCGCTACAGATCATGTCCTTCATGATCAACAAATCATATTTCCCACAGAGCCTGAACTAAAAGTCTGTCTTCCCCTCGCCTTCCAGTTCCGGCTGAGAAGAGTTCAGAGAAACTCTGCATCGAGCTCATATCACTGTTTGCATTCACTGCAAGGGTCTGAGCCTTAGATAAATCATGACACTCTTTTATGTGCTGGCTGTGGAACATGCGTAGCAAAATAAATTTTTAAAGAATATCATATAGTTTTAATTCACTTCTATCTTCAGCATTGTCAATATGAATTTCCAAGTCTCTTATGATAATTATACAGTAAAACACAATAGAAAATCTGAGGAATCAGAACTTTGGAGCAATAAAAATGTGCAGCTTTGGGTATAAAATGGTTTAATTAGCTAGTTGCAATGGATAATTTTTGTCAAGACAGATGCTCTTTTTTTGTAGTTTGCTTAATTAACAGTGGAACATGACATAGATTGCTGAATGCAGTAATTTCAAACTGTGATGTTTTTTTTATGTTGTTGTTGTGATGAATATGGACACTGACTAGTTCCAGAAGGTGTCAAGTGAATGTAGAAAAACAAACCCTCTATAACCCACCAAACAGTATGTTTTGGCCATTGGGGACGCATTTCTCCTCTGTGCATAACGTGGAAGCATTTTAGGCCACAATGAATAAGTAATGGAACACCAAGTAACAGCAAGAGCGAGCTTTCTAAATATTTCATCCCTCCAGCTCTGCACGGTGACCTAAAATCTCAAGTCAAACAACAGTAGTGGTTCTAAAATAACAATGCAATCAATAAACCTGTTTTTATTATATCGATTTAGGGCTTAAAGGAAAATCATGATGAATAATTCCACCAACATTACAAGGTGCACTAAAAATGACCAAACCTTTATAGTAAATGTTTGTTAGTGGCTTTATGTACAAACAAAGACTAATGAAACAATACGGCTTTTATTGATAACAGACACATATTCATTCATTCAGTGTCAGTCAGCTTTACGGTTAAGGAGAGGTTCCCCTCAGCTGAGGGGTGTCCTGCAGCTTTTAGATGCATCGCTGCTCTATCAAACCTGTATCAAATTTTTTAAAAATAAAAATCCCTTCCTTGTTGAAATAAACAAAGTGGCTTTATAAAAGTGTCATGATCTGGCCTGTTTGCTCTCCCTTAATTAGTAATTCCTTTCACCTGTTTTTCCTCCCTGCCTCAATCATAATTTATTCCTCTCACCTGTTTCCTCTGGTTTATATTCAGTTCAGCCTGAGCATTCAGGGCCAGATCATTACTTGTCTTTCTGTTAGCCTGTCTGTTAGTTTTGTTCCTTGGTTCATGTCCTGGATCCTAGCAGCCAGTGGAAAGAGGGTTTTTGTGTTTGTCTCGTCTCCTGATTGTCCACTGTTCCTCCCCTGTGGAGTCCTCTGGGTTTTTGGCTCATTATGGGGGGAGGTTCAGTTTTTATCCAGTAAGCCTGGCTCCAGGGAGGAGACCAGTTTAAAGTCCTGCTTCAAGTTCCGGTTCCACGTCCTGTCTCGGCTACCCTCTTCCACTGAGCCTGCCTGTCTGCACCTGATCCTGTCTTCTCCTGTGGGTGACCACCTGGTCATGCTTCTGGTCCCAGTCAGACTCTGAACCCTCCTGGGAGCCTGTGGATGCCTGGAAGTCTGGATCCTGCCACCTGTTTCTGTTCCTGTCTGTTCTGAATCCCTGACCAGGATCGGCTTCCAGCATGTCCTCTGGGACTGCAGCACTTGGGGACATTCTTGGTCTGGACTGTTAAACCAGGTAAGTGACCAACGCAGATAATCTTCTGTCAGATAATCGTGGTCACTTACCTGTGTTTCTCCCACTACAGAGTGTCTGAGATTGGGCGGCGCCCCGCCCCCCCGCCTGCAGTGTCCGCGAGCCACAGCTCCGCTTTTGTTTTGTTTATTTAATAAACGTTTTGAACTTTCCTACTGACTGTCTCTCCTTGAATACTGGGTCCATCTGTCCTCGGTTCATGACAAAAAGTTTGAATATTTAAGTAGACTGGTAGATTTAGGCAAGTATGTTTGATCCTGAAAGATGGACGAATGCCTTGCATATTTTAGAAGAGATGGCACAATTATTATCCAAAAATGTGATACACTTATAGTTACTTATTATTATTTTTCGGTTCTTCACAAACTGCTTGTTCACAGGCAGATCGTTGCAAGCCTTACACCATCCACATCGACTTCTGCATCACGCAGTGCAAAATTCATCACAATGTGCCTCATCACCCTGCAGAACCATTTCACCTTCACTTCCTCGCTTTTCATATAATGATTTACACACCTATCTTTCTGTTTGGAAAAAAAACAGCGTGTATGAGGCAGTACAGGCCTTGAAAAACAGAAAAGAGAAAATAATTGAGGATGCTCTGCTCCAGAGGCTTGAGAGGATTGATCAAGAGAAAACATCTCGGAGAGAAAATGAAGATATAAGATTTTGCTGTGTTGTTATTGACATGCTGGAAAAAAAAAACTCAGACAAAAAGTGCAGTCAAATTCAAAGTCTGTCAGATGTTGTATGAGATTATTAAATCAGGCAGCTCACAGTAGGGTTTCACTCAAAGTTGTTTATAGACTTAGCTAGAAATACAATTTTTACTGTTTCAAAAGTGTTGCAAATTTTTCAGAGGCAAACTGTACATTTGAGGCTTATGTTTTTTCTGTTTCTTTTCAGATTTAATAAAAATACAAGAATGTTTTGAACTTGGTTTGTACTCTAGGATGACCATGAACGGAAAAAATTATAAAATCAAATATATTTAAGCATATTTTCTTCAAGCTTTAAGAAAGTGTAGCTCTTCTAAGCTCACTTTCCTCTCAGGTCCTTGAGGTTTTAAAAAAATTTCTTGCTGAAATTCTCCAGTTTAGTCATCCGGGGTCCAACAGGTGCTGTCACTTGCCGCTACTCTCCTTTTTTTCCCCCATTCACAAGTTTCAGATGTTAAACAGTCAAAGGACAAAGGTGTTGCTTGTGTCTGTGCTGCTTAAACACTTCTCTAAACCAACAAAGTCCTTCACAGATTTATCAGGATAAAATTAAATGTGTCATCTCAGGATTGACCAACGAGCTGCCAGGATGCCAATGTGGTTCCTGTAAGTTTTGTTATTAGACAGATAGGATTTTACACAATATATGAATTCATCATTTATTTATGATTTACATAGATGGGGTCAGTTTCACGAAGCAGGTTTAACAAACTCAGATTAAAATCCTCAACTCTAAATTGATCTAGCATCTGGCTGCTGTAAATTAGTACAATCAACTTTAAATATGTCACTCAGAGTTGAACACATGAGTAAGAGGTATGAAAAGCTACTATCAGTCGAGCCCTGATTATTAAGTCACCATGACAACAGGCAACAGGAAGTGACTATTTCACATCCCTTGAACTAGAGATATTAATGAAAAAATGAAATAATGGAGATGCATTTATAAAAGAGCAACAGTACTACAGCTGCAAAGGGGGGGAAGATAGCGAAGGAGAAGATCGCTGCTTGAGTTAATGCGTAGGTTTATATGAAGCCATTTTTACATTTATTAAACGCACTCTTCTCTCTGTT
The DNA here is from genome assembly GCF_016077235.1 of Cyprinodon tularosa. Classification (NCBI taxonomy): domain Eukaryota; kingdom Metazoa; phylum Chordata; class Actinopteri; order Cyprinodontiformes; family Cyprinodontidae; genus Cyprinodon; species Cyprinodon tularosa. The sequence continues at coordinate 2,200,065 of NW_024038669.1, forward strand.
TTTCGATTTCGAGATCAATAAAATACGATAAAAAAAAAACACTGGGGAGAATGTTACTATGGTGACTGAACAGAGGATGAGGAAACTCTCTTTGTGAAACGGAAAACTCAGAGTTGCCCTGACTTTAGGTTTAGAAAACGTGAAACAGACCCCCGGTAAATATGGCATCAGTATTACAAAAGTGAAACACAAGCATATATTATTTGATTGTGATTTGTTAGTGCAGATTTGTACAGTTGTGCTGGTTTAATCATGATTCTGTAATTGAGTTACACTCTGTTACCCCCTTGTTCCAGTCTTCTTTCACTACAAAAACAATATAGAAATAAGTAAACATTTCTTAAATTAAGTGTATTTACCCTTCATTTTAGTAGGTAAACAAGATGATCTGCCAATGACATTAGTATTTTACTCTTAAAATAAGATAATTAGATAATATACATTTGAAATAAGACGATGCAATAGTTTTTTCTTTTTCTTATTTTAATGTAAATGTTCTTGTTCCATTGGTGAAGTGTCTCACTTACCTCCTCAATTCAAGACAAAAGGCACTTTTTTAAGAAAAAATGACTTATTAATATTTGCATTTTTTGCAGTGTTCCCTTAGCTACCATAGTAACTACTATCCACACCTGCTCCCTATCAGCTGATTAGCCCATTCTTTGATCTGTCTCCCATATATACACCTCCTGTGCAGTTCCTCATTGCTGAATCCTCATTCTTTAGGTTTATTAATCCCCAGTGTGTCCTAGATTTTTGGTTTTTGAGTTTTCTTGTCGATCAGTTCTAGACTATGGATTTTTTATTTTTTATTTTATTTCTTCATTAAAATTTGATTCTCTGCATTTGATTCTACAGCAACATTCACTAACCCTGACAAGTCTTTTTTTTTTTTGCAAGATGCAATCATTTTTAATTTCAGCCAATGACGTCGGTAGGGCGTCAGCTCTTTTTTTCTTTTTCTGTCCAATAAATTAAGCTGATGTAAAAAAGACTCCCTCCCTGAGGATGGATCTACTGCATATAAAAAATAAAACAGTAACTGGAATCCGAAAGACTGAAATAATAATAATAAAAAAATAAAAAACTTATTCTCTCCTTATAGCAACCAGAGATTATTTCTCCATTTGAGTCACATAGATTTCACATTTCATCCTTTTCTTGAGCAAACAGAATGTTAAAAATAAATAAAAGAAAATAAAACCCATTGAAATGTACACCATACATTGTTATCATTACAGGTCAGTTGTAATGAAATTAACTTATATAAAAAAAAAAAAGAGTCCAAATATTGACCAGAAATAAAAAGTTATGTGGGTGATATTGAAAGTAAGAGTGGAACTGTGTATTTTCTAAGGGGTTCTGCTGTGCTGCTCCATCCACTGCTAACCATCACTTCTTTCAACGACAAGCAAGATGCTGCAATTTGTCTGCTGTGGTTTGGTTAATTCAACACAACAGCAATTCAGACCAACTTTGATGGATAAAAAAGCCAAAACACTGACCTTCACCTGCCAGTCCTCTGACACACTCAGCTTCTTTTATAATAGTAGGTCTTTTTTATTTTGTTCTTTGTGGTTCTTCATGGTGGCTACATGCCTCAAATTATGTCACAATTACATATTTTGGGTGGAGGGGGTAATGAAAATCGAAAGTACTTAAAAAAATCATAAGAGATTAAAGAAGATCAATGAGTTTTTTTTTCTTCTCTTGCTTTGGACCTTTAAAAACATCAACTTGAAGACCGCATGCTGTGGACAAAAAGTTAAAGCTGCTGCAGAAACATGAGACAAACTAAAAAACAGTTTTTATTGTTCATTATTCTGGGGTTTCAAACCCCACGCTGCTTTCTTTTGCATTCTAACTTACGCAGAAAATAGTTATTGGTGTGAGAGTATTTGCAGCAGAACAATGTCCAGGTTTAAAATAAAAAATCTGGTCTGCTGGTGTGGGGCTGCCATCAGTCCCAGTCCGGTTTAATGCAGCACCATTTTGGTCGGGGCAGCTTTCTTGGATCACGTTGAGTCGAGTCTGTCTTCATATTAATTTAACAACGTTGTAAACTATGCTTTGGCTTTCACCTCAGAGAATTTTAATAACATCTGACACCATATCCGAAGATGCCACTTGCAGAAATATTGATAATGAAAGCTTTTTAATGGATAATAAATGCCTTGGAGTTGTTGGCATTAGAAAATGGCAGGAAAACCTGCTGTTTTCACCAGCCGAGGCTGTGATGATGTTCGTTCATGCCTGCTGCAGATGGGGTGTTGTTCGCAGGTTGGCTCTTACTGCCAAACATGAGCTATGTGCAGGACAAAGAGGAGAGCTCCATTCACGACCCTCATTAATAGTCCAAAGCAGTGGCGCCATCTAATTATGAAGCTCATCCATCAAGCGTAACAAGGACCGTCATCGATATTTAGTTGGGCATAAAAGCCAGAGCGTTCTGCTTTATATGCTAAGCGAAATGCCACAAAGAGTTTGCGAGTTCCCAATCTCTCCTCTAATGGCTTTCCATAATTTAATGAATGATATATTACACAAAGCTAGGAACCTCGGAGAGCCGCAGGAACGAGCCGGGAGAGACAAACAGAAGTCACAGTCGGTAATTTACTGCAGGAACTCTTGACCTGTGGAGGCAGAATGAAGGGAGGGGGGGCACAGTGACCCTACCACATCCAAATAGCTCCTAATGTGCTTTTTGTGATTTGCTGTCATCTGAATGCAAAGGGTAACTCCATCTCTTGCTAATTAACACCTCTTAATTGTAATGATCAAACCGATGGGCTGTGCATATGGAAGAAGAGCGGAGAAAATGGATCCCAGCTGAGATTATCAGTTGCTCTTTTAGCGGCCGCACACAAACACTTACACAACTGCATCAGTAATGAGCATTGTGAACAAATACCCTGATGCAATTTTCTCAGAAGATAAAGGAGATTATTGGGTAAATTTACTTCAAAATAATTATAGAACCCTGAAACAGCAGAGGCCCTAAACGAATCAGCGTGTTGAGTTTTGGATCATCCTTTGAAGCAGCTGCTCTGTAAAGCGGTTTGCAGCAACAGAACATGCTCATGCATGGTCCGTCATTAACAACAACTAAGATTTGTGTTTGTCAGTACCGGAGCTGTTCTCTTGGGTGCTGAGATCATTTGCACCACCAACACATATGCATTGAAATTCTGTTACATGGCTGCAATTTCTCCCTCTAATGAAGCCATTACATTGCTTGTATCAAATTTGGTATGTGAGGTTAATGGCTTCATTAGGCAACAAATCGCCACCCAGGGCTTGTGGAACGCACTTTGCCTTGACGTGTCTGCTATATTTCACTGCCTGACATCTCCTAAAGTATTACATTATGAGGGAAACAGATTAAACCGGGCTAACAATGAGGTATGCTTTTATTTCCAAATGGATTCAGCTCAATAATTTACTGTAGAATAAAATCAATGATTCAGACATTTATAGACAAGGTTTTGCAACACAGATCCGTTGAAGACTCAAACTGAAACAGTCAGAATCGAGGGATTTATTTCAGATCATGTTTGGGGTTTCTTTTGAGATGTTTTTCTCTGTGTATTTTAGATATTAGATGTTTTTTGATTGACTAGAACAATTCAATTGAATTCAGTATATCTATATAGCACAAATTCATAACACATGCACTTTACAATTCAACCAGATAATACAGTCAAATTGATTCTGTTTTCTATCGAAAGAAACCAGTTGATTGCATTGACTCATTGACTTGAAAGCAATCCCTCACACTAAGCATGTTTGTAGCGACAGTGGAGAGGAAAAACTCCCTTTTAACAGGAAGAAACCTCCAGCAGAACCAGGCTCAGTGTGAGCGGCCATCTGCTGAGGCCGACTGGGGTTCAAGGAGACAGAAGCAGAGATACAGTGAGAAAGAAAGAAGCAGCAATGAACATAATCAAGGGGGAGGGACTTCAATATGGAAATATGAATGGAAATGGACTTCCTCACAGAGAGAGTGAGAGAGTTTGGTTGGAAAAATAGAAAATTACTTTTTTTTTTTTTATTCCTTATTTGCCCTTTTAACAAAATATGTAAAAAGAAAAAGCAGAAATACATTTTTTATAGTAATAATTTATTACTATGCGATAAGTCAAGATAATTTTTTGTTTAGTCTTCTACTGGCTGTTATCAGGTATATCTGATTGTGTACAATAGGATTTTGAGCAAAGTTTTTACCATTAAATTATGCAAAAGGTGTCAGATGCAAAACATTTCAGAAAGCGTATGTATCAAATACGATACATTTGGCATTATAGGGCTAATTAGATATTTTATCACACCATGTCAGAAGTCACATTACGATGGTGGGGTCATGATAACTGATGATTGGACTGATTACTCATTTCTTTCACCTGTCAAGCTGCGCCCAGTGATAATTACCACTCATCTGATACACCTGCTTCAGACTCTATTTAACCAGCCCTCTAACCAGTCATCAGTGCAGGATTATTCAAGCCTTTGGTGAGAGTTCTCTAGCGTACCTGAGTGTTTCTGATTGCCTCAATCTAACTCGGTCTGCCTCTGGATAGAACGGGTTGAACATAGATATGACAGAATGCAGATATGCCCCCATCCCTTCCGCAGACCCTCTAGTGCACCTCTTCCAAATCGTAGGCAACCGCAGACAGTGCTACAGACAGGAGGCCTTTTATTGGTCAAATCTACATCTGATCTACACTACACCTAGCCTCGTGAGACCATCCTGATCTCGCAAGCTTTCGAGGTTCCACTCGCAGATCAGTCTGGAGACTCTCCGTTGAAGAAAATCTGGAGCCGTTCACCAAAAGAACGTCCAATCAGCGTTGGCTTTGAGGCGGGTTGAGCTGTTACGCAACGAGAAGCGCGACAGTTCAGTCTAAAGAACATGGTGGCTTCAGCCGATGAAACTAGCGTTAGCATGGCTATGGAGCAAGTTTTATCGAGAGTATTTCTTCATTGAAAGAAGAGCAAAACACTGCTCTGGAGGCTTTTCTCAGAGGAAAAGGTGTTTTTGCTCTTCTCCCGACTGGTTTCGGCAAGAGTTTGATCTATCAATTGGCTCCTCTTCGTCGCTCTGTTAGTAGGTCATATGCTTCGTTGATCTGATTGAATTATTTGGTCCGTCTATCACCAACATAGGCCAATCAGCTAACCAGTATTTTTGCCCCTTCCCAAAATTACTTCTACGGAAGGTTTCCAGATGGATATGCGGAGCAAATCCGTCTGGCGGAGTCAGGTTACACTACACCTATTTTCTGTTTGGTACCTTACCGCCTTGTTTTGTTTGTATGACCACCGTCGTAGAAAGCAACTCATGAAGATGGACCAGCTACAGTTGGTCCCTGCTCTTTTTCTTCCTGTTGTCCCCCCCTTGCATTGTGGCGTAGAATACTATAGCGCAGACCACACATCAAAATTAGCCATAAATCAAAAATATCTGCGTCATACCTGTGACAAGCTAACTGCGTCACGCTGCTGCAGGAGTATCACCAGCACTTTAGGGTTGTGTTATTTAATAATCATACAATGCTGTCTTGTCCATCATTTAATCCTGTTATTTTAAGTCAGTGACAATAAAAAGCTTGTCTGGGTCCTATAACGGTTTGCAGTCGGGTCTCCTGTCGCCCTCAGCTTTAAGCAGACTGTCCTCAGTATGCCCAAGCGCCACCATGTGAAAAGTCTTTATTTATAGTTTACATTTTTTTCTTTTTTTGACTTCAGGGCCTGGAACACCATCTGTTTGGATGTTTTGTAATCAGAGAGTCTGTTTCTGATCTTTGTTCTACTGCAGCTGAGTCCCGCTGAGCCTGTATCTGTTGTTTTAGATGAATGGAGGCCCAAATGAAGAGAAGTATGCAAACCTGTGCAGATTTCTCTGTTATCTGTGGATTTTACATCCACTTCTGTTCATGTTTGCTTCTTATTCTGTGTTCAAGGTTCTATTTTGTGAAGAGATTTTCTGCGTGTTTTTCTTTTTCAGCTTGGGCAGTTAGTTTACAGATTACTCACACCCACATCCTGCTGATCATCCCAGCTAATATGCGTGTTTGCATGCATTGTTTTCTCTGTTTCCCTTTGGGTCCTTTTTTTTTTTTTTTTTTCCAATTACTTCTGTATTTTTTATGCAGCTCCTCTCACATTTCCTTCCAACTTCCCCACTCCTGCCGAGGAGCCTTACATGGAAATAATTTGGTATTGATATTTAAAACACTGAAGCATCAACCACCAATATAATGTTAAAAAAGGCTGCTCATGCATTTTAGAATACTTTTAATAAAAGTACACAGAAAAGTGCTCTGTGGAGTGGAGCAACTTCACATCTCTGCTCATTCTTCTAGAGCTGTTGGATGTCGAATAAATGGACCGTGGAGCCATTTCATAGAGTTATAAAAACAGTCACAGGGTGCAGTTTCAAATGCAGCTAATTCAGTCATGCAGTAAAAAGCACGGTTAAACAGACATCGACTCATGGCCGACTCCGTGTGTTTGACTTGTTCCATTCTGAGTGAGACTGTGACCGTCGCTATCAGTGTAATGGAGTTGGAGGGAGGTTCAGTGGCAATAAAAATGATAATAAACCAGCAGAAAGAGGCTCCACTCAGTAAATAACTCTAAGGCTGTCTCTGGGAGGTGTGAGCCAAAATACAGCCCCAGGAGAAGAGATGTCTTTAGGTTCTGATCTTATCTTAAATTAAAGAATGCAATAAAATCAGAGGAGCATAAAAATCTGTCCTGAGTCCAACCTTCTGGGCGTCAAATTCCTGTTTGATCAAAATCGGATTTTAGTTTAATCATATTTATGATAAGGGAATACATTTTATGCTTTGGATTGATATCCAGCCAGTGGAGCAGCTTCATGAATATGTAAGTATTGTATGTAAAAAAAAAAAAAGATTTCAACTTTAGAAATGTTATCAAATATTTCTATAACTAAATAAAGTTTCCTTTTCTGTATATTTTTAAATTGGATTCAGAGAGATAAAAGACTTTTCCCCACATTAAGTTGACAGTCAAGTGCATATTTTGAGTGTATTTTCTCTGAGCCGCTGCCTTTCTCTGAAGACTCAATCAAAGAAATAAGAAAACAATTTGTTCTGTTTACCCATAATGTGAGACTGGAGATTATTTTTCCATTTTCATCACTGACACAAAAGCTTTATGCTGATTTTTATGGCTGGTTTCACTGTAAAACTGAAGTTTATCCTTTTAGAGCTCACACTGCAAGTACACAATTAGGAATTATAATATATATATATATATATATATATATATATATATATATATATATATATATATATATATATATATATATATATATATATCATTGACATAATATATCAATAATTATGGACAAAAATGTTTAAGCTTTTAGTTGATGTTTGATTTTCATTTAATCTGCAAATCAAAAGAAAAGTTTGTTCTCTGAAATTAAAACTTGTAACAACTCTTGGAGAAAGGTCTGCAATAATCAAAACGTTGTGAAAATTTACAGCTCGACAAACTTTGAGGTGTGAAACAGCAGCAGGTGGTTATTATACACAGAGACTTGATAATGTACAGATAATTAGCCCAGATGGATAAGTTAAAAAGGTGTCAGGCTTCATTATTCAATGCTCCCTCATGTGTGAGATGCAAGTCAAAGTTCTTATTGTCAGTACAACTTTAACCCATACAAATCTAAAAACAAAAATTTGCTAAAATTCAAATCAATTCAGTTTATTTATATAGCGCCAAATTCACAACACAAGTCATCTCAAGGCACTTTTCAGTTCACCAGATCATCCAGTCAAATTGATTCAAAGTTTTCTATCTAAGGAAAACCAGCTGATTGCATCGACTCATTGACTTGAAAGCAATCCCTCACACTAAGCATGCTTGTAGCGACAGTGGAGAGGAAAAACTCCCTCTTAACAGGAAGAAACCTCCAGCAGAACCAGGCTCAATGTGAGCGGCCATCTGCTGAGGCCGACTGAGGTTCAAGGAGACAGAAGCAGAGATACATAAGGCATCTGTAAAAGGCGGCCCCGTCCAGGAAACACACAGCCAGGCAGACAGGCCTAGTCTCCAACATCTATACACAAAGGTGTTAATGGCAGCAGCACAGCTGATATTTCTCCCCCGGATGGTGTCACAGCCAAACAGGAACAGAAGAAGTGAAGCTACTATGATGAAAAGCAGAGAGAGCAGAACGTTAGAGATTGAAGTAACATATTGAGCACAGTGGAAAAATAGAGATACAATGAAGCAAAATGTTCAAATAGGGGTCCCTATGTCCTCCAGCAGTCTAAGCCTTTAGCAGCATAACTATAGAGATAGCCCAGGATAACCTGAGCCACTCTAACTATAAGCTTTATCAAAAAGGAAAGTTTTAAGCCCTTAAAAGTAGACAGAGTGTCTGCCTCACGGACTAAAACTGGTAGTTGGTTCCACAGGAGAGGAGCCTGATAACTAAAAGATCTGCCTCCCGTTCTACTTTCAGAATATTTTAGGAACCACCAGTAAACCTGCAGATTGAGAACAAGGTGCTCGTTTAGGAACATAAGGAACAATCAGATCTCTGATATAAAATGGAGTTTAGCCATAAAATACGATGAGTCATGTTCAACCTTTCCGAAAATGTCCATCGATTGGTGGACGCCTAAGAAACCTGATTGTGTTCTGCAGTTTCTTTTTGGCATTTGATTTCCTTTAGAAACTTACGTCAAACCAGAAAACAAGTATCTATTTGATTTTTACTTTAGATTTTCGAATTTTGAAATTGAAAATTCAAGCCTTTCCATTTTTTACTGTGTCCAAAAGCAAAAAGTGAGTAATCATTTGTTGGTTTCAAATTGAAAAAGGAAGGAATATTAATTATAATAGAACATTATTGATCTCACATTAGAGAACTTCACCTCTGCATTTAACCAATTCCCTTGGGTAGCAGTGGGAACTCAGAACCTCAGGATTCCAAGCTCTATTTCCTAACCACTAGGCCTCCCACTTGCCATCACTCCCCACTGAGTGGTATACTGATTAACATCACTGGACAAATTAATTTTTTTTTTATATGTGTTTATATACAAAAGCGTTCTACTTAGGTAAAGTTGTGCTTCACTGTGTTCCAATTAAAACTAATCTGAGCTTTCTTTTCAGTGGCTTGCATTTCCACGTAGGTGTAGTGATCTTGCAGTTGGCTTCATGTCAACGTTACAAATAATTTCACTACAGAACCCTGTTTATTGAACCATATTTAGTAAAACTTAAACTTGAAAAAAAAAAATATATATATATGTATATATATATGTATGTATAAATATATATATATATGTATATATATATATATATATGTATATATATATATATATATATATATATATATATATATATATATATATATATATATATATATATATATATATATATATATATATATATATATATATATATATATATATATATATATATATATATATGTATATATATATATATATATGTATATATATATATATATATATATATATGTATATATATATATATATATGTATATATATGTATATATATATATATATATATATATATATGTATATACATATATATATGTATATATATATATATATATATATGTATATGTATATACATATATATATGTATATATATGTATATATATATATATAGGTATACCGCTCCACTTGTGAAAGTAAAATCTGTTGGGCTCCTTTTGGCATCAAGACAATTATTCTTATTGCCACCTTGCCAGACAGGACACTGTAAAAAAAAAAAAAAAAAAAAAAAAAAAAAAAGTACTTGCTTTTCCAAAACAGAATTATTCCGTCAGGGCAGCACAGATGTCTGCATGTAAATGATTGGTGAGAGCCACATTCAGCTCCCTGCTGAGTTCCTTACATTATTCTCTTATGGTTCCTGTCCCCCACACAAAAACAATCAGACCGTGATGGATCCACAGATGAGATATTACAAGGAAAAAGCTCCAATCATTGGATAATGAAAGCCAATCAATCACTTGTAGGATAGGCTGGGTAAGCGTGGCAGCAATGAGCGCTCTTCTAGTTTCTGGCAACTCTTTGATTAATGCCTTGTCTCTCTTCGCGCCGTGTCCGGGCTTCCATAAAGCGTTATAGCCGACTATCTGGAGACCTAATTTTCCTCACTTTCAATCCTCCACGCCATCTCCATCGTTCCGGGGCTTTGCAGGATGATACCTCCCAGCTGACCGCGCCTGTAATGCCACTATTAATAGTGTTGCCACAGTGATTAATAACAAACCCTTATAGAAGAGGCACTCACGCTGCTGTGTAGAACAATAGATATTTAAAAAGCTTGTTTTGTTGCCCTTGATTTGACTCACATTGGCTTCTCATAGCCCCATATTAAAAGTAATCATTGTTTTAGATGGTGAAAAAAACGAATGGATTTCTCTTTAGAGAAAGCAAATTGAAGTTGTATTGTGCTTATGTTGCATATCATTGCACAGCTAGAGGTGACACATGGGTTTAACAAATGAGATGAGGTGTGACAGAACAGATATTATAAAAGTTAATTTGAGCCCAGGGGGGAATGGATCACCTTAGCAACAGTGTCAGAATAATTCAAGAGGAAAATATAAAGAAAAGGCAAACTCAATGCATACTCTCCGCATTTATTGGTTCCACAGCCGTTAATTATTCATGCAACCTGCTTTACCAACAGGAAAGCACATGGTTTTTAGTATGAGAGTTCTGATAGAGCGGACTGAGAGAAGATTACTCAGGTGATCCAGAGATAATGGATCAACTCTCAGGCTCTCTTCTCTTCAGCTGATACCAGCAGTTTTCTGCAGGGTTTAGATCTGACTGGCCATGGAACAAGGTTGAGTTTTTTAACTGTTTCTTTGCTAATTTGGCAATCAGCAAAGGAACTCCATGCTCAGTTTTGGTTTACTGGCCACTATGAGGCATTGTTGGTTTTATTTGTAAGGTTGTCAGATTGAGAGGTAGAATAAAGCAGCAGAAATCTCAGCAGGTTCAGGGTCCTCCGTCGAATCCTGACTGTTCTGCATATGGGTCTTCCTCTGCAGTTTTTAAAGACATGAAGTCTGAAATTTTGCAAATAGGGCAAGATGCATAATAAATAATCATACAGGGAGTTTTATTTCACATACATGCACATAAAATACTCTTTGTGTGTATTTTATGTATGCATATTCCATGAGGCCCCCACTATGGCGCATCAGATGTTTGTAAAGTGAACCTCTCGGGAGTGACAGCCAATCAAACAACAAAAGACAGAGGGCCAATCAGGAGCTTGGGCGGTCTAAACTCAGGGAAGCGGGCTTCTGCTTGAGCTGTGGTTTTCCGCTTGGTCCTAGTGCTTGACCAATGTCTGTGTACTGTAGCGTAACATTGTTTTTGGACAGTAAAACATGCAGGGGACCAAAATGGATGTTTGAAAAAGTGCAGGGGACATGTCCCCCCCAAAAAAAATTACATCCAAGCATGAATGAGTGCATGCTCCCTCTCGGTGGTCTAGGTTTGCTTTCCACGCTGTTATGGTCTCTATTTTACTTGCTTGTGGACTTGTTTCTGCATACTTTTGTCAAGTATGTAATATAACCACTGAAGAAAGAAAAATGCCTGCAATTGGCCTCTTTTCAGGAAATGCCACCTTTTGATACAGCGCCGTTTCTTCCTGTTTTTTGCTAGTAACTTTTGTCAATGGCTGTGTTTGAATACAGCAACTGTGTCCTTTAAATGTCACATTTGTTGGCTGATTGCATCATAGTATGGCGCCGTTTCTTGTTCAAAATTTGAAGACACCTTCATAAGAGGCCGTCAAATTCTGCCTTCTTTACCCCCTGATGTGAAGTACAGGTCCGGTCTATCCTACGTAGCCTTTGGTATCCCATGATTCATTGCCAGTCGAAGCAAGCCGGCTGCTCTGTGCTCAGAGGAAAATGGCAAATGGCGCCAGACAGTGTTGCGAGTGCAGTTAAACTTAATACAAGTATATGAATAGTTTAATCTGAAATTAATAAAAAATCATTGTTTTAAATGGTTATCGAGTCAGATATGTGGTTAATATGTTGATAAACTTTGGTTAATTGAGAGATTTTTATCTGTCCCTGTGCAAATTGGTTTGGCTGACATTTAAGCACAGATTCTAATATCTGTACAGTATTGGGGACTATAAATATAATATTCATGATGACGACACTGCTGCTTAATTTCCTCTAAATGTTATTAGCACCCAGGACAGTAGTGAAAAGGTTGGCAACCATTCTTTGCCTGCTTTGTGTGTCAACTATTACAGTTGCTAGGTGACATAGCGTATGGCTGGGGAATGCCGGAGAAGGCTGGACCTGTTTGAATCCATTGCCAAAACTCTTCCGGCCTCCCTATTCTCATGGAACTAGAAGGACCGGGTCCCTGGAGGATGCAGCCTCTGAAATCAAACGCACCCCCTATATGTTAAAGACAGTGTTTCGTCTCCTCATACAGTAGTAGCCATTCAAAATTTTGCCTCATTCCTTGATGGGCCCTTGGATGGTCCTTGGCTGATCCCCTTCAATTCCTCTTTAAACGTCAATCTTTGTGCTAAAATATTATTTCTGTCTTGATTTGTGGACATTGAGATCTAAAGAGTGTCATGATGTTTCAAAGTTCAGACCCAAATGCTGAAAACCGAACAAGGAGACCAGGGAAAAGGTTTAACGGGTTTTATTGAAGAAGTTAAACCGAGGGAGAAGTGTTGCTCTGAACACTGCTAATCTGGAACTGTAAAGTGAGGGGAAGACACAGCGGTTAGTTCAGGCTCAGTGGGGAATTTGACTTGTGAACTTGGAGAAGAGGATTTGGTTGCCGACTCATGTTTCCAGAGAAGTTCTTTTATCCTTGACTCCTGTCTGTGTGCCGTGGTTCCAGTGTTTGTCTGATTTCGGTGGAGGGCGGAACAGGGTTTACCCAGAATGCGGTTGATAATTGGTGAACGGTGAAACTGACTGCCACTCAGATTTCCTGCAGTACTTGAACGGGTCGTAGTGGAGAATTATCCCTTTCTCAGTGAGAAGCTCAAACGATCTCTTGGGGAAAATGGATCCAAACCTCCTGTTTGAACCCCAGCTCAGTTTGAAGCTCAGTTGATCCTTCCAGGGAGTGAAGGTCCGAGAAATCCAGTTTGCAGGATGACTTCCTGCCAAGAGGCAAAGAAAAAACAAAGTTAAACTCAGGTTGACAAAGCTCAGCTTGACTCAGCAAAAACTCCGCTTGGCTAGAGTACCCTAAACTGACAAACACTCTGGCGTCGAAGTAGTGGCAGTCAGCAGCTTAAGAACACTCCGTTTAACGAGGAAACCATCAGCAGGTGTGTGAGGAGGGAGAACAGAACTAGGCGCCTCCTGGTGGATGAAGGGAGACAAACACAGAAACACAAAGAGTCCTGACAAAGAGAAGCGTTATCTCCTGGTCAGACCCTGTAATTCAGTGAAAGGGGGGAGTTGGAGTTAAAAAATAAATGCACGCCCAGGAGAAAGACGGGGGTCACTCCAGTGGCTGGAAGTTGGAGAGGATTTTGCTGGGAGTTGCAGGGAAGTTGGCTGCCATTCAGCTAGTGTCTGACTGGGAAGGGTCATTTTGAATGGCTGCTACAGTACCTCTCGCCTGTCTCTAATGTTTCCAGGTCAGTACATGTCAAAAACGTGCCAAAATGATACTGTAACATATTTACCTATTATTCTGTCAGTAGTTTATACTGTTATGTGTATTTGCCCATATCTGCTGGAACTGTCCAGTGTGGTTTTCCTTAGATAAAAAACTTTGAATCAATTTTACTGTATGATCTGGTGAACTGTAAAGTGCCTTGAGATGACATGTGTTGTGAATTGGCGCTATAGAAATAAACTAAATTGAATTGTTTGTTGAATATAGAAATTTGGTTAACATTTAGTATCGTTCCATGTTTGTTGGTAAATTTGCTTGAACTCTTCTGATCGTATTTTTGGTCTCTAAGTTTATATAAGTTATTTAATGTCCAGATCAGATGCAGCTAAATGTAGCAAAGTCTTATTACCTACTGAGTAATTTTGCTAGATTTCTGGACCTTAGTGGTCGTATTTATGAGAAGCATAACACATAAAAAAGGACTAATAAGGAGTAATAGGATGGAGTTGATTACAACCTGAAAAAGGCTTTTCTTGATGAAAAAATAAGGCATACGTGCGCTTTGTATGTGAAAAATATTTTGTTTGGTATCAAATACAAAAAAACGCAATCTGGATTTTAAAGACAGAGCTTCTTCTCCTCATTGTTTTCAACTGTCTGAAAGGTAAGGTTATAAACATCACTGTTATACCAGTCCCGCTGCTTGGGGCCTGTAACATTCTGCATGCGGTCGGCAGTCTGTGATCCCCGATTTCTGTTTGGTCTACACCACCTTCGTATTCACGCTCACATCTGACTCACAAATACAAAGACGGGAAGTTTAATCAGAGATACGTGAAATCAATGCTGGCAGCTCCTGGTGCCAAAACCGAGTCCCAGACTCATTTAGAGGTCCAAGAGAAATTTGTTAAAAGTGTCTTTTCAGAATAATTACATTTTAGCCCTGAGTACTTAAAATGGACAAATATAAAATAATTGAAATTGTGAGCATATATCTTTGAGATGGGTCTTTATTGCTTTCTCTCTGCTCTACAGAGGCAACAAAAAGCACCACACAAGCAAAGGCTGGATTAGTGGGTAATGGCTGACATCAATATGACTCTAATGTCGTTTCATGATGCATCCTGATCGTTTCTGGCTTGGCAAAGAGTGCTCCCAAGCTCGCTTTAATGACTTACATGTCAGGAAAACAAATGTTATCACTCAGCATTATTAAATATTGCCTTTATTCCAGTGACAAAGCAGAGGAGGACCGTTCAACTGATTTCTAATCTATCTCTTTGCACCAAATCAAACCAGTCTTATTTTCTCTCCGGTCATAAAAACACAAGGCAATTTAAAATTATATGAAACTTAGTGATTTATTTATTTCAATTTGTCTCTGCACTAATAATTACGATAAAATGCAACAACATAATAGAAGTTAAGCATTAGTGGGAGATGTTTGGCTATATTTTAGTTAGAAGTTATTCTCGCTACAGGAGATCATAATGACTTGATTCAATTATATTACCATAGCTTAAAATGAGATGTCACAGCAGTATTCAAACAAATGAAATCATACATTTTTATCCAGGAGTGTAATGATCATGATAATCATCATCATGATACAAATAAATGCAGCTTATGTCTATTATCAGAGGAATATTCATAATAGCTGCTATTCATTGTCTCTATCACAGTAACATCTGCAGCTATCCAATTTCTGAGCACCACAGAACAAAGTCAGCTCTGCAGCAGTTTAAAAAAAATCATCTTAGCATACACAATTATTAAATAACTATATTTAGTGTTAGGTTCAGAAAATGTAGGTTTGTAAAAGAGAAATTGAGTCTACACAGGAAAGAGATTCAAGCAACTTCTGCAGGAGTGGAAAGAAAAAGCGCAACCCAACTTCAAGCTTTCTTTCTCCGAATCCTCTCCTGCAGCCGTCTTTTAATAACAGAACATAACGCATGGTTACAAAACAGTATTTGTTCTGACAGAACAATTGATCAGTTCATAAAGACAGGATGCTACCCTCTTGACTGAATCACAAGGCAGTGTGGTCTCCTGACTGAATCATGAGACAGGAGTGGAGGATCTCATTTCTACAATGTTTCATATAAACACACATTACTTTAAAGGAATAGCACTGTACACCCAAAACATGATTAGCCTTCATTTTCTACTCACCCCCATGCTGAACAACACTCTGGAGTACTTTTTTGATATCTCAAATGCATCTGGAGATCTGGGAGGCTTCTTGCTGTCTGCTGACATTCAAATAATGGAGGTCTATGGTGCCCGAGGCAGAAAGGTCCATAAAAGTCCACAAAAAACGTGTCAATATTCCTCCATACTGCTCGTCCAATGTATTCCAAGTGTCCTGAGTGGGTAGCATCCATAATTTACTCGAAACGAAGTCATTTAGAATGTTTTTAGAGCATAAACAGTAGTGTATAGGACTTCCTAAAAGCGCGTTCACGAGTCTACGGTAACCGCGGCAGACCAAACCAGATGAAAGTGCGCATTCAGCTTCTGCTCTGCCGATAATGCAAGCATAGAAGAAGAAATGTGCTGTTTACCTGTGCAAAGAAAGAAACAACAAAAGAAAAATGTCTGAGGACTTCAGTGTTGAGGAAGAGCATGAGTTCTTTGCCGAGCTGAATGCGCACTTTCATCTGGTTTGGTCTGCCGCGGTTTCCGTAGACTTGTGAACGCGCTTTTAGGAAATCCTATACACTACTGTTTATGCTCTAAAAACACTCTAAATGACTTAGTTTCGAGTAAATTATGGACGTTACCCACTCAGGACACTTGGAATACATTGGACGAGTAGTATGGAGGAATATTGACACGTTTTTTGTGGACTTTTATGGACCTTTCTGCCTCGGGCACCATAGACCTCCATTATTTGAATGTCAGCAGACAGCAAGAAGCCTCCCAGATCTCCAGATGCATTTGAGATATCAAAAAAGTACTCCAGAGTGTTGTTCAGCATGGGGGTGAGTAGAAAATGAAGCCTAATCATGTTTTGGGTGTACTGTTCCTTTAATAATCATCATTGAATAAACCTAACATTTAGCTTCCTGTAGACTCAGATCTCAAATATCAACATAAGTTACCATAACTATGCAGATGACACACAGCTGTATATTATGTCATCAGGTGACTATGAATCCATTCTAGTGCTAAAAAGAAATCATTGCATGAGTGAGCCGAAATCTTCTTCAGTTAAATTAAAACAAAGCTGAAGTTATACTTTTCAACCAAAGGAAGAGTGTTCAACAGCAGCTAGGTTATCAGCACTTTATTACACACAAAAGTTGGACTTTCAGCTTTTCCTGACTACACTAATTCTAATAATACATCTTTAAAATAGTCCTCAATCAGAATTTTAGCAAAGGTCTCAAAGTCACTCTGTTTTAAATTGAAAATACCTGCTATAAAAAAGTACAGATCCTGTAAGAAAGTAATGCAAAAAAAATCGACTAAAATTAACTGAATGGTGTGGAGTAAAAAAAATACGGAGATATCTATTAAATGGTTAACCTGCATTATCCTGACAATCAAGTTCCACAATTAGACAATTACAGCTGGTTTTTAACACCAGAAACTGGAACAGGTTTTATGTGAAATTATTTCCATGTCTATATTCTCACATAGGGATTAATGGCCTGCATCGTTTCTCGTTTTTCGTTCCTAATCAGATTTTGAACCACCGTCTTTCCTGTCTGATGCTGCCAGACATTTCAAATATCCTTTCTTGGATTTTTATGCCTCTGCATTACCTTGAAGACTTCTGTTTTTATTCAACCCTTATATTTGATCTTTCTTCAGTGACAGATAGACTACGACGGAGTATTAGGGCCACACATGAAGAGAAAAAATATTTTTGCCATGACGAGATAAACTCGCCATTTCGAGAATAAAGTTGAAATGTCTTGTTGAGTTTAATCTCGACGTGTCGACTTTAAACTCGCCCTGTCGACTTTAAACTCGCCATTTCGAGAATAAAGTTGATATATCGTGGCGACTTTAATCTCGACATTCCAAAGTTTGGAGAAAAGAGCAACCGCGCTCCACAGCTGCAGTCTGCGTTTTAAGAGTGAAGGTAGTCTTTGACGTGCTGCAACTGTATAATCATCACAGGAAGTACAATTTGACCAAATCATCTACACAAGGCATGTCTGATTCTGGATTCTGTGCATGTAACCTGTGCAGCGGTTGGCTCTCTTGAACTAATTTCAACTTTATTGTCGACACGTCGAGATTAAACTCAACATGACATTTCAACTTTATTCTCGAAATGTCGACTTTAAAGTCGACATGTCGAGTTTATTCTCGTCATGGCAAAAATATTTTTTCTCTTCATGTGGGGCCCTAATACTCCGTCGTAGATAGACAGGGTACTTGCCGAAGTGTAGAAATCCGTGTCCAAATACTCAGCAGAACACACCTCTCTAACGTGCTCCTTGAACTTGCTGGGCTTAGGGATTAAACCAGACATAATCAATTTGACTGAAGGAGTCAAGACATTTAGCAGTCAGGCCATATATTCCCAGGGCTGTAGACAACATGACACACTATATACCACAGCTGCTCACAGGTACAAAGTCAAGTTTAAACCAATGCTGTCAGTTTTACTATATGGACAAGGGCTGTGTCTCTCTCTCCTTTCAGCATAGGAACCTTGGTGTCACCCTGCCTTTCTGGACTCTCCTTTCCTTTTTCACATCCATACCATAAACGTTTATACTTACTTTCCTCTCTGCAGCAGAAACTAACTTCTTTTCTCACATTTTTGCCAAAACTGGCTCATGGTCCACTTGACAGTTTAAACTTCCTTCCTTGTCCGCCAGAAAACCCTCAGCAAATGTAACTAAAAAAAAAGAAAAGACATCATCTACCTCCAAATTCACATCATGTTGCATTAACTTTACTGTCCCTATTTTTAATTTTTTTCCCCCCAGCTTTTTTATTGTCATTACACTGGCCCGAATACAGAGCAAGGAAATTAACTTTTGGAATTTAACCCATCACCTTTGGGAGCAGTGGGCTACCACTGTGCGGCGCCCAGGGAGCAGTGTGTGTCATGATTAACTAAAGATGAGACCCAAACGCAGAGAAAACCAATTCAGAGAGACCAGGGGAAAAGGTTTAACGGGTTTTATTGAAGAGATTAAGCACGGTGCAGTGTTCCTCTGAACTCTGCTCAGCCGGAACTGGAAGGTGAGGGGAAGACAAACGATTAGTTCAGGCTCAGTGGGAAATTTATTTCGTGGATTTGAAGAAGAGGAACTCTTTGTTGACTCACATTTCCAGAGAAGTGAAGGATCTTTGACTCCAATCTGTGTGTTGGTTTTCCAGTGTATGTCTGATTCGGCGGAGGGAAGAACAGGGTTTACCCAGAACTCGGACGGTGTAGGTGAACGGAGACGCTGATTACCACTCAGATTTCCTGCTGTACTTGAACGGGTCGTAGTGAAGATGATTCCCTTGCTCAGAGAGTAAATTCAACGTCCTCTTAAGGAGACTGGATCCAAACCTCTTGTTTGAATCCCCGGCTCAGTTTAAGGCTCAGTCGATCCCTCCTGGGAGAGGAGCTCCGAAAAGGTCCAGCTTGCAGGATGACTTCCTGCCGAGAGGCAAAGACAAAAAACAAAGTTAAAAGTCAGGTAGACAAGAACTCAGTCTTACTCGGCAAAAACTCAGCTTGGCTAGGGTACCAAAAACTGGCGTCGAGGTAACCGTCAGCAGGTGTGTGAGGAGGCGGACCGGAACCAGGCGCCTCCTGCTGGTGGAAGGGAGAACAACACAAAAACAAACACACAGACAGGAGTCCTGACAGTGTGGGGTTAAGGGTCTTGTTCAGGGTCGCAGTCTGTCGGAGTGGGGCCCAAACTAAGAACCTCTGGATTTCAAGCGCAATGCCCTAATTTTCAAAATGTCAGGAAAACTTCAAACTCAAAGCTATTCCTGACATTTTGAATCGAAAAACCTCCCTGGTTGGGAAGCAAAATGTCTTCAAACTTGGAAACAAACTCCAGTGGATTGTTTTTTTTTTTTTACTTTTTTTTTTGTAAGATCTACTGCACATTCTCACTTGCTGGTTTGATTTTATTTAAACCTTTTTTTAACCACCACTATCTTATTCATGTCCTCTATCATCCAAGTTTTGAATCAAAAGTCAAAATAATGGAACATCAGAGCTAACGTCAGACTGACAGGTGTCTGCTTCACAAAGATCCACCTTTCTCTCCTTCTGATTGGCTAATTCCAGGTTTAAGAGCAGCCTCTCGATAATACATTGAATAAAAAGTCTAAATTGAGCCAAAACAAAATCCTCTCATTGGCCAATTAAAGGAAATCAGTTGCAGCGAAGGATAACTTATTTGTATTTTCTTTTCTTTTACTTTTGCTGCTTTGTGCATTTATTTTTTATTTTTTAAAACCGCTACATACACTTTCACTCAATCTGAGCCCAAAAGAAAACAACCTTGCACTTTCTTTTGGTACTTTTGCTGACCTGGTTTTATAACATCAATAAAGGTGCTGAAATAAACTTTTGTTTTTGAATTAATAATTTAGGAAGACAACAAAATGCAGTGAGAATTTGATATTGGCGCTATCCTTGGTCTGCAAACTCATAAAAGATTTATTTTTAAGAACATCTAAGCCAAAATAAGATTTAAACATATCTTCATCATAAAAGTGAGAAATAGAAAAGTAAGTTTGCTTCAATTGCTGGTCGCTGATATTTCTCACTTGTTCTCCAAGCGTGTGGCAGTCAGAAGGTCACTGCTGTCATTCATTATAAGAGAAGCATTAAAAGCCTTTGGAAACTTGTCTGACAACCAGTTATTAAAATGGACACGGTTCCTCAGAGAGCAGCTGAGGATTTTGGGTAATGAGGGAAATGGGCCGGCAGTGTCCTCCAGCTCAACTCATCCTCCATCAATGCTGCTGGAGATGGATGGCTGTCTGTGTAATGAGTCATTTAGCAGTGAAACAGGAACAATGTCTCAGTCTGCCCTTCGCTTCACTCTACAGAAAGTCTCAGCAGAGTTGGAGCTCTTCTCTTCCTATAGGCCATAAATTCTAGATGTAAAGAACCTGGAGGCGTAATAATCATTGTTTATACTTGACTCAGATGGCTCTACAGTCCTATATTGTCTCTTTCTGTGACAAGCTTGTGTTTTTGTGTCTTCATGCCAAAGACTTGTTAAAAAAAATGATGCATTTTTTCACAAACTGAACAAGAAATGGCTAAAAAAAAAAACGTAAACATTCTCTTTGAGCCGTTAGTCACTGAAATATTTCGCTGCCAACGCAGAAACTGGGGCATGAGCACATCAGTCGGCAAAGTTCTTCTCTAACTACTTCTTTAAAGTTGTCGTTCTTTGATTCCGTCAACATGCCACACAGAAAAAAAAAAAGGAAAATAAAATATATACAATTTTTACAAGGAAGAGGCCAGCTTGTAAGACCGTCCATATACAGCCAGTAAAACTAATTTGTGTTGCTGCTTGATTCTGTTCAAGGTCACAGTGGGGCTGAGAGGTCGCTGGTACACTGCAGGGCCACACAGACAAACGGAAAGAGGCTCTGCATAGGACTCTTTAGGGTAGTTACTGTGAATTGTCACTTAAAGGTATTGTGGAGGATTTCCACAAATGTTTTAAAAGATTGTCCCTCTCCAAAATGCGTGGGAGAGAATGCACAAGCCCATTTCTCATCGTGCACACTCTGTTTAGAAGTTACTGTTCTCACAGCTCATACAAGCTTACAGTGTCGGAACGTCTGTCCAAACCCCTAAATCCTTCAATCACTATATAGAGCCGAGACTATATGGTGGACTTTATAGCAAACTTAGGTAACTGACGATGACTGAGATTATCTCTGCTTTTCGCTCCCAGTTGGTCACATAACTCCTCCTCCACTGCGCAGTGCCTGCACCAACTTTGTTAACAGTAGCCTATAGTGACACCAGGCCATTGTGACAGCAAATCCCATAGTGCTTTGCGTGGGGAGCTCTCTGCGCAAAGAATTCTGGGATATATCAGGCTCTTCTGAGGCCTTTCTTTATACTTATACAGTTCATAGTCACTTTTCTCTTACGACCCTCGGCCATTTTCAATGAAAAGGTGATACTCACTGACTGTCTGAAACTGTAGCTCACCACTCATCTATGTCTGAAACTGCGCAGGAAAAGATAGCTAACTGGGGACGAGCACGTAGGACGGTCTTACGTAAACATATCACCAGCATGATTGACACTTAGGAGGACCAGTTATTGAGATGATCCACCCGGAAATAAAAGATTGCCCTCTATACCTTTAAAGCAACTATTTCTAATGTTTAGCCACTAGGGGCGCTAGACTTGTAATGCCTAGGTTTAGACTTAAATTTAGACACATTTTATTGTAATTTTGTATACACCTGGTGTATAAAAAATTTAATTACGTTGCTTACAACAATGAACATTACTATTATAAAGTGCAGCAGGGATCAGCCTCTAAACAGTATAGGAGAAAAGTTCCGTAAAAATTCAAAAAATATAAAAAAAAATTCAAAAAAATAGTGGATATTTTTTTAATTTTTACGGAATGACTATGACCTGGATGACTGAGAACCTTCATCAGCATATAGGAGAAAAGGAAAAAGAGTTTGAGGAATAATGTAAAACAGCATTGATATAGAAAGGTTCAGTGCTGTGCAAAATAAATATGGTGCAAACAGCATTGAAAGCAACTGAAACAGCCTCCCTCTGGGTTTAGAAATCTGATAGCGGACCAGTTTGAACAAGGAGACTGAGAAATCACTGACAAGACCAGATTTACCCCAATAGATTACATCCTGCATCAGAGAAAAAGGAACATGTCAGATAAGTGTCATATCTGTTTAATTGGCTAACAACTTTTAGCTTAGTTAGCTGTCGTGTATAAGGGGAGCTCAGACTGCTTTAAACAAATCTGAACCACTCAAGTTAAAAAGACGTGTTTTTGAGAGCATCAATAGTGCTGCAATATAAGTTTGAAAAATCATTAAATATTACTCAATATAGGTCAATATTTGGGTCAGAAGTTATGCAGTGTTGCTTTGATTTATGTCTGTGTTTGGATTTTGGGAGGAAGCCAGAAACAGAACCCACAGAGTAGCCTTCAGGCCCCATCATTCAGATTTTACATAGTGGGAATGTATAAGAAAGAAAGTAAGTCTTTATGTAAAAGAAAAAATGGTAAAAATACTTGGAGAAATATTCAGTGAGGAAACTGTATTTCCCGTCTTGTGCACTCGGTTTGTGCATAACAGGAACGTATTTTGTGGTTCTGTTGGATTCCACCTGTTATGATTAAAATATTTTGGATGATTTTCTTAAATGTTACTCTGTGTTCAATTATGTTGTAACAGTGTTGCCCTATTAGTTTTTCCCGTTGGTTTCTCGCTTGTTTCTAATGTTTTGTTCTTCAATCATTTTTCTTTCTCTAATGGTGTTTTGGTTCAGAGTCCTTTGTAACAACTGTGTGCCACTTCCTTTGTCTGCTATTTTCCGCCCCAGCTGTACTACAGCTCCTGATTGGCACATCGAATTCTTTTTTCTTCCTGCATCAGAATTCAGGCTTTTTTCAAGATGTTTTGCTTGGTTTTTCTGCTACAGATCCCCAAAAAACACACAAACATGGCACTAGCTATCACAAATTGTCAGTTGTTGGCACTCAGAAGTGTAGACTTGAACTTGTGAGTGTGGTAATAAGTAAGGGATGTATTTATAACGAAAACAAAAAGGTTTGAAAAGGCATCAGGCATAGAAAAGTGAAAGAGAAACATTGGTAACGAAAAAGACCAACAGAGTCTAGCAGACCAGCAGAGCAACAGTGAAAATGATCCATCCAAGAACACTTATAACCAATGAGGTTAAATAGACATGGGGTTGGTACAACACAATCAATACTGCAAAAATGATCTAGAAATAAGTAAAAATTTCTTAAATTAAGTGTATTCACCCTTAATTTGAGTAGGTAAATGAGATAGTTTGCCAATGGAATGGGTAATTTTACTCTTAAAATAAGATAACTAGATAATATGCACTTGAAATAAGACAATGCAATTGTGTTTTCTTATTTTAAGTGTAAATTGTCTTGTTCCATTGGCAAAATGTCTCTTTTACCTCCTCAATTCAAGAACAAATGCACTTATTTAAAGAAAAAATGACTTATCTAGATTTTGATTTTACCAGTGAAACCAGAAGAGCAATCAGAGAAGATATGGAGCTGTTGCTGCAGAATGAATGCAACCCCCCCCCCCCCCCCCCCCCCAAAAAAAAATAAAAATAAAATAAAAATATTAATAAATAAATAATACATCAATAAAAACCACATCAGAGTACAATAAGACCTGATAGAACATAAATAAACAAGCTAAGGTAAAAACTGACACTAATAGCTGCACCTCGGCTATTTTTGCTATGAATGTGGAAAGGTAAAAAGCTATAATATTTAATGACTATCAATTAAAATTATTATCAGAATTTTAGCAGTAGATTAATATTTGGAGCAAAAATATCAATTAATGATTTCATAAAGGTTGGTTGATCTTATAAAATCAACGTAATGATTAATTAAAAAGCAGCAATTTTCTTAAAAAGCTTCAGTTTTCTATCATTTCCATAAAATGAATGGCTAGAAAAAAGAGAAAATTGTAATTCTAACCTTTGAGTCATAGTGTCATCATGATAGTCATCAACCATCTTTAAGGAGATCCTTTGTTCTTTTGCTGCATCCACAGTTTAATTTAGATTGAACTACATTGAGAAATGGGAAGCCCCAGGCTGTGTCTGAATGTTCGCCCTATAGTGGTTACGCCATTTTAAACGTGTCTCAACATGTAGTGGATGAAAAAGTAGTGGACTCGATATTTCCCACATGAGAAGATATATCCCAGATTGCTTTGTGAGAGCTCTCCTTGCAAAGCATCATGGGATTTGTAGTGACAGCAACAAATAACGATGGCACAGACAGAGACTATGAAGTCCACTATAGATTCCTGCACTATATAGTGATTGAGGGATTTAGGGGTTCAAGTAGACGTTCGAACACAGCCTCAATCTCTTTCATGCAATAAGATCAACCAGATGTGGCAACAGCTGAACAGGTTTTGTGTTACATCTAGGGCTGCAACTAACGATTATTTTAAAAATCAATGAATCGGCCGATTATTTTTTCGATTAATCGATGAATCGGACAAAAAATATTTTTTATATTAACCTCTTTATTCCAAAATAAACATTTTAGACAGAACAAACAAGCACACAAGTACAGGTTGCTCATTAACTGTACTGGTGCAATATGAAAAATAAATGTTTGTGTTAAAACTACGCAAACTTACATGAGAAATGTAGCTGTACATCCACAAAATATAGGGTACTTTGTTTCATAAAGTGCAAAAAAAGACATTTTTGTTTTTAAAAGCCCGTAAGCGCTGGCTCGCTCTATTTTTTTTTCTCCCCCCCGTTTCAGTCAAGTGGATGTGATGACGGCGGCGGCGGATGACGCATTAATCGCGCGACACAACTAATCGATGATGAAATTCGTTGCCAACGCTTTTAAAAGTCGATTTTTATCGATTTTATCGATTCGTTGTTGCAGCCCTAGTTACATCCTTCAAAATGATTTGATTTAATGAGCTGGGCTTAGTTAGATAATTCAATTCAGTTTATTTATATAGCGCCAAATTCACAACACGTGTCATCTCAAGGCACTTTACAGTTCAACCAGATCATACAGTCAAATTGATACAAAGTTTTCTATCTAAGGAAAACCAGTTGATTGCATTGACTCATTGACTCAAATACAATCCCTCACACTAAGCATGCTTGTAGCGACAGTGGAGAGGAAAAACTCCCTTTTAACAGGAAGAAACCTCCAGCAGAACCAGGCTCAGTGTGAGCGGCCATCTGCTGAGGCCGACTGGGGTTCAAGGAGACAGAAGCAGAGATACAAAAAGCAGCTGTAAAAGGCAGGAAACACACAGCCAGGCAGACAAGCTCTGAGCCAGCTCCCATGTCAGAGGACGAAGAGAGCACATCCAGCCAGTCACAGTCAGAGAAACAAGACCACACTGGAAAACAGGCTGATCTCCTACATCTAGATAGAAAAATGTCTCTCTGTCGTGCATTGGATTGTCACCACAATGAAACAGGACTGTATATAATGTGAGCAAAAATAGATGAAGAGATATTTATAAGGTTCTGGATTTACCATGTTTGTGATTACTACAAAATCGGGACTGAAAAAGGAATCCAATAATTTTCTGGTGTTTTATCTAAAGAAAGCCAATAAATGTATATATTTTTATCCATTTTTGAGCTACACAAAGAACTCAAGGCTTTAAATAGTCTTAATGACAAACCTATATTTTTTTTCTTCCATGAAGACAAGCTGCAGCCTAATTTATTTCGGCAGTAGCTGTTATAACGTGAATGCAGTTCCAGCTGGTTAACTTCTCCTGGCAGCGCTAACTGCAGCATCCGTCAGGCTGCAGGCTGAAACTGGGTTAAGTCAAGTCATAAAAAAACCTCCACATATTCTTCAGCAAACTCCACTCCCTTTATTAATGTACTTCCCAATTTACATTTACGAATCATTGCTCATTCATCATAGTGAAATACTGATATTCCCAGCAGTTTAACTTTTCTGCTAAGCACTCCATCCTCATTTGTATCCTGCAACTTAATAAGGAATCTAAGTGCTATCGGAAGCAGTTTCCTTTCTCTAATTCTGACCTTTTTAAACACTTAAGGACTTAAAATGTTTCCTAGACCCAAAGGAATGTTTTTAACCTATAAACTTGAAGCACACTGACAAGGACATTCTTGCTCTGCTGTGTGAAAGTAAAATAAAGCAGGATAAATGAAACTAAATGGAGTTATGATTAAAGAGCGACATGTTTTATTATTGTTATTATATTTATTTGTGCTACGGATGGTTTGGGTAGCAAAAAAGGAGTAAAAACTGGTCTGATTTGTAGTTGTAGTTGTTTTTCTGTTTACATTTATCTCTTTTGAAGAGCTTTAATGGTAGTTTAGGCATAAAACTACTTACTAATTAAAAACCTGAAGGTTTAAGTCCCAATAAATCAGAGGTGGAAAGAGTACTAAAAAATTGTAATTGAGTAAAAGTATCTTTACTTTGCCTAAATTCTACTCAGAGTAA
This sequence comes from Cyprinodon tularosa, assembly GCF_016077235.1. NCBI lineage: Eukaryota > Metazoa > Chordata > Actinopteri > Cyprinodontiformes > Cyprinodontidae > Cyprinodon > Cyprinodon tularosa. Next base: position 2,226,922 of record NW_024038669.1, read on the forward strand.
AAGTAAAATTACCCATCTCAAAATTTACTCAAGTAAAAGTACAAAATTACTTCATTTAAAATTTAATTTGAGTAAAAGTTACTTAGGTATTAAACAAACTTTATGTGGGCAATGTCTGTCTGTTTGTCCTAAATATTGAATGCATGTGAGGTAGAATGTGTATGGTGAAGTTGGAAATGATGAAGAGTATTTTTTGATGTGACATTAACATGATTTGCATTTTTACAGGACGAGAAGGAGCTCTGGGGACATAACAGAAGGATAATCGTATCAAATATGTTGCTCAGAGGCTCCAACTATGAGAGGCACTGACAAGACTGGGGCAGCTGTTGTAAGGTGTGAGGTAATTTTTGGGTGTGGAGTGCAGCTGAGATACTGTAGATTAATAGAAAAATAAATAAATAAATAAATACATATGAAGAGAGAAGCAGAATGGCTGCTTTTACTTTTTGGGAAACTAAAAACCCAGACTGGGGCATTACATGATTTTAATTTAAAAGTAGTATCTCTAAAGTAGTCTAGAGATTGATTAGAAACAGGATAAATCACACTTCGAGCTGGAACTGGACACAGCATATGGCCAAGATACCCTCAGGAGCTCAGCAGATTAGCTGGGTCAAACTTTTATAAACAATGCTGGAGAGTTAAAAACAATTTCGGTGTGACCTGACCCTGGGTTTTCAGCCTCCAGTTTTTATCCATTATTATTTTTATCTGTATATAATGCCGTTTGGAAACTGCCTAAGCACAAACTGATTAATTGGCATCTCTAATCATTATTAACACTTATCTTTTCACTGTTCATCTGGGCCTTACCTTCTTTGCATGACTTGTTAAACTCTACCAGCTTTACTAATTTCTGTGAATGAAGTGATTAACTATTGACTAAATGATGAACTGTTTGATTGCTTTTTCCTGGTAACAAACTCGAGGGGTCATTTACTTTTGCCGAGCTTGTAGAGAGTGACAGTAAGGCTGTCAGTGAGCAGGCATGATAATTCAGAGGCCCATTTAAGGAGGATCATGAGATTGTTTTGCTTAAACATGTTTTTTTGTTTTTATTTTGTTTTTCAGGCTGTGTTTGTAACAATCCTTAAATGTTAACATTTTTTCTTCCAGGACAGGCTGACAAATGTCTCATCCTTCATTGTGTTTTGTTTAAGATGTGCATTAACCCTTATTTTCCACGCAGGTGCAGAAGTTCTGGCATATGAAATGAACAACTTGACAACAAGGTGTTTTAATCGATTTCAAGGCGTATTTCAGTGGACATCCACACTTGCAAAAGATCAGCTGGGCTAAAGAACAAACTTCCTCACAGCACAAGGACAGTCACAACCTGTGCCATAAAGTTCAAACAATTTTCAGTCCTACTGTCCAACAAACACCATGATAGGAATAAAGAAATTTAAATTACATTTTAAAGTTTTCAAAATGCACACAAAATTAAATGCCCAAAAGATACCAGAAATCAAACTAAAAACGCAACAGGATGCCACTGTTATTAACAAGCTCCTCATTTAATGGTTTTAACTGACACTTGTTTTTACATCAATTGCTTATATGTTTGAATTGTGTAAATAAAGTGCTGTTAAAAGTCAAAAGTCTTCTTCTATTTTTTAATGGCGATTAAGTGTCGGTTCCGTAACACAGGGGTTTAAATTTCCGGCCGCATTAAATTTGTTCACCATCAGTATTTTTTTTTTTTTTTTTACTCAGTAACGTGAGGGGGTTTTAAATGTAGCGAAATAAAACTACTTAGGTTAAAATTTACTTGAGTAAAAGTAAAAATTACATATTTCAAAAACTACTCCGAAAATTACAAATTACTCATAAAAAGTACTCAATTACAGTAACGTGAGTAAATGTAATTCTTACTTTCCACCCCTGCAATAAATATAAAACTGTGGTGCATTACTGATGCGCCAAATATTTGCTCCGCATATCCATCTGGAAACCTTCCGTAAAGTAATTTTGGGAAGGGGCGAAAATACTGGTTAGCTGATTGGCCTATGTTGGTGATAGACAGGCCAAATAAACCAATCAGATCAACGAAGCATATGACGTATGTGGTGGGAAATTTTTTTTTTGTTCTATCCTTCTCAGAATTTGAAGTATGCTATGTATTCTCTAGAAATTGTTTTTTCCCAGCTAGTTTGTCTCACTTGCAAGGCCACAAAATGTCTGAGTGAAAGATGGTTATAGACAAAACATACCTTTTTCCCATAACAAAACCACATACTTTTACAAGGTAACTGTTTAACATTGTTTTGACTCTGCATTAAAAGCAAGGGAACAACTCTGTCTAAGGTTAGAACTTGGCAGACCATCATGCTGTGAATGTGAATGTCTTGTTCTCCTTTACTTTGCAAAGTAAATAAAGTGCCGACTGAGTAAATCCATCGATCTCCTTTATTTAACTGGACCAAACAGTTGAAAACTTTTTTTCACACAACAACGTACTAACAGAGCAACGAGGAAAACACAACCACAAGCCAGGCTACTCCTGTCGAAACCAGTCGGGAGAAGAGCAAAAACATCTTTTCCTCTGAGAAAAGCCTCCAGAGCAGTGTTTTACTCTTCTTTCAGTGAAGAAATACTCTGTAATTCCGAAAAAACTTGCTCGATAGCCACGCTAACGCTAGTTTCATCGGCTGAAGCCGCCATGTTCTTTAGACTGAACTGTCGCGCTTCTCGTTGCGTCACACCTCAACCCGCCTCAAAGCCAACGCTGATTGGACGTTCGTTTGGTGAACGGCTCCAAATTTTCTTTAACGGAGAGTCTCCAGACTGATCTGCGAATGAAACCTTGAAAGCTCGCGAGATCAGGATGGTCTCACGAGGCTAATGAAGCACCTCAGTGGCATCAGTTATTCTAGCGTAGAGCAGCAGGAGATCTACTCCGAGTTTAACTCTTCATCGCAAAGGCAGAGTGGAGCTGCCCTAAAGAAGAAGCTGCTTTTATTTCAGATTTTGTTCTTTCAGGCCTTCTTCAAGCCAAACCAATGAAGGACTAAATCCAGAGCGTCAGCCTTCAGCTGAACTTGTTCTTCTTCCCCATTATAGACCCTTATTACAACTGATCAAAATCTTAACCGTTTGCTTTAAATGTCTACAGAAAGTGATGCATCTTTTAAGCCAGGGAGGTTTGTTTTTGGTAATGTTCTATTAAATATTTTGCAGGACAAATGGAGCACATTACTCTGCCTCTCCTCATAGTCTGCACTGGGGGAAGGAAAATGGAGGTATCAGTTGCCTAAAATGTAAATGTGAACTTTTCAGAGATAAGCGTTGGTGCTCAGGTGTGTTTGGTCGCCTGGACAAAGGAAGGAAAGGTCCTAACTGTGTCTCACCAGGGTGCCTTTTAGTCCCCTGGCTGGTTAGGAGGGTTTTTACTCTGTGCATTAAAGAGGGATGGACGAGTCCACTGGGATCATACTGTGGATTTAATGGAGAAAAACGGGAACAGGGATCTGATGCTTTTCACAAAGCAACATTTACAGACAGAGCTTTTCAAAGTAAAACATTAGGATCTCTTCATTCTTCTATTGAATGTTTGAGATTTTGTGGGAACTGATTTGTAGAAATAAACTTACATGAAGTTTAAGAAACACATGTTATAAAATAAAAACAAACATAGCAGAAAAGACAAAAAAATCATGGTATCCTCAAAACATGCCTTTTGTAACATTAGAGGATTCAAGATAACTTAAAATTATTAGTTAATCATTTATTACTCATTATCGGAGAAATGTATTTTGTAGGATTTTTTTGAAATCTTATTTACTCTATCCAAATATTGCAAGATTTTAATGAAATTCGAAATGAAGGTAAAGTATTTTACTAAACAGCAAACAAAAAGCAAACAAAAATCTAAATGACAATAAACCATCTATTTTTACTGTATGTGTATTTCTGGATGAGTTTCCAGGATAAACCCTTAAAAAAAAATATATATATATATATAGTATATTTTTTCTGAAGTCAAAGAAGAGAGGTGGCGTCAAACAGCTATCGCTGAAGAAACTGACAGCGGAAACAGAACGTGCCCTCCATAAATCTCTTTGTCATGCATTGATTTTTTACTAAATCAATCACTTCTATCAACAGGTGTTTATTTAAATTATTAATACACTAAAAGTAACTCCAGATGGATTTTTTTTGATGAATGAGAAGGCGTTTTAGATGCTTTCTGAGTATCTAAACATCACTTTTGTCATAAATAGCCAAATAATGTGAGGAAATTTTCTACAGAGTAACTGACAGATTGGCGTTCTCTGTTCTCTCTAACTCATTTCTTCTAACTGGATGAATCACCATAGATCTTCACTCTTTCATATTAGGTACAACCAGTCTTTCTACTAGAAATATGGATGGTGTTGGAGTTATTATGAATTCTGTTGTTTTTATCATTTTATTCATTTATATCTTTTATATTGCTTTTAATCATTTGTTTTGCTATGTTACTCTCATCAGCGGAAACAGTGTATGCAGGTAATAAGACGGTCAAATGTTTTGCGAAAATGCTTTCCTGTTTTTCATTTGAGAAGCACAGAAGTTAAAAGTTCATGACCCCTGACACCTTTTTTAAAAGCGTATACTGAAACCAGACAAGTTCCTTATCTTAAAAGTTCATGCTATGTCTAAGAGAGTGCGTAATCGAAACTAACACCTGCTGTTGTAATGTGTTGACTGTTCAATAAATAAACCTGCAAGACGAAGATGCATAGAGTGATCCCAAAGTTCAGTGTATTTTTCCTTTGCAAAGCACGGTCAGGAAAAATCTTACACTGTCTTTGTTTTATTCTTTATAGGTTAAAGTTGGGGAAACTTAACAACCCTAATGGATGGTCTGAATTAAATTAAAATTAGCGCTACAGATTTAGCTATCACTACTTATTCCTTGAGTAGCTGGTCTGTTATTTCCTGATTTTGAGTTGGAATCTACATCTATTGTCAACCCTTAAGCTGTTACATAAATATTGATTTTTAATGTGTAAATTAATAAAAAATACTAAAAAAATTAATTAAGCTCTTGTAAGGAATACCTCTGATTGCTCCTCAATGATACAATTTATATTTTTTAAAACTTTTTCAGAACACCGAACCTCCTGCACCTTAAAAAAAGGCCCAACAATCCATGCAGAAAACTCCTCGAAATTGATTGATGATGTGTATAGTGAAATAATCACTATAGTTTTCTGAAAGTGTATTTTAAGTTCATAGGGATACATACAGACTGTGCTAGCTGGTTGGCTTGATGGGCGCCATGCTAGTTAGAGAAGCAAGGAGGAAGAGACTGTGAGTCCAGAGAGCAGGTTAAGTATGAAGGAATAACTCTGCCATATTTAAAAATAAATACATAAATAAATAAATGCTCAATAAATGTATAAGCATACAATTAATTGCCAACAAAAAGTGAGACATAAATGTATATAACTCTTAATTAGCTTCTTTATTTATTTGCCTTTGTAATATTTACCTTATTTATTTTTCTGTCCTTTATAATCTTCAACTTTATTTTTTAATTACTTATATTTTTAAGTATTTTTTTATGTGCATGTTATAATATTTGTGTCTGTTTTATTCTTCCTTTGTATTTTTTTACCTTAGTTATTTCTTCGCCGCTGTTTATTTCTCTCTGCCCTTTTTACATTTCTCTATGCATTTCTGCCTCATTATGCAAATGAGGAGGGGGTGTGTCCTAGAGAGTCAACTTCTGCTCATTGGTTGGCTTGGCGGTCCATCTTCTTAACTCACAGAGCTTAGAGTACTAAGTTAAATGTTTTCTTTTCTATTGCTGTTGTTCAATAAAAGTACGTTTTAAGATCATTTGAGGCGAGAACCTTATACTTTTAAGCATCACGATATGGCCCATTCACAGATTTAATGCGTAATTTAAAAGAAAATGTGACAAACTTGAGAGGACTGTGGCACCAGCGGAGCTCCGAAGCTGACGGCAGCATGAGATCTGACTGCAACACCTGTCTTCAATCTGCTCATCAGGAGGCTCCTACTTAAGGAGGCGGAGACTGACACTCCAGTGCCAGAGTGTTAGCCAGTAATGGTACAGCTAGACCTGAGCCAACCTGCCTGATCTTTTCTCTGAGTTTTTGTGTGATCCTGCCTGATCCAGTTTATTTCTCTCTCTCTGCCTACAGAACCAGATCTGTCAGAAAACCTGAAACCTGGAAGTAACTCAGTTCTGGAACCTGCCTGCCTGCACTCGATCAGTCTCTGCCTTAGCCCTCAGCCCTCTGCCTGCCGACAAACCTCTGGACCCTCTGGGTACCCACCTCCTGCTGATATATTCAGCCCCCGAAGCAGGTATTAACTCGATCATCAGACAAACTACTGGATTCCTAGAAATCCTCTAATCACTCTGTTCTCCATAGTGGTGATCCCCCCGTGACCAGTTGGACCAACCCAGTTCCAGTGCACATTTGTAAAACTTGTGAATGAACCTTTGAACTTTTTCTCTGTCTCCTGAGTGTTCTCTGCATGTGGGTTAGGCATCTTAATCCCAACATGACACAGATATTACATTTTATTTTGCACATTTTATTTTATAAAATTGTATTCATATGAATTCAAAAATGTAATTATATATATATGTGAAATTGAGATATTTAAGTGTCACACTGAGTAATTAAAAGTACATTTAAAATTAATAATTAAAAGTCATGTACTTCTCTTTCTCTCTCTTTCTCTCTGTCAAACCTGCTTCATCTCACCATCCCCTCATCTCTCAATCTTTACAGCAGTGAAATCAACAATATTCTCCTGAACAAACCCATCCATCCTGATGTTCAATTCAACCAGCATAAAAGATGTATTTATTCATAATGCACCCTCCTCAAATATGGCTGAATACCTCCAGTCTGGACTTCCTTCCCGGTATGTGGGCCACTAAGCTAGATGATCAGTACTGAGTAATTGTAAAATTATTGCATCAAAAAGGATTGTAAAGAGAATGTGTTCCCCCGTTTAAACTGTTTTATTGTATGAGTTTTGGATATTTATAGAGTGTTTGGATTAGATTTGGATTAGATTAGATTAGCTTTATTGATCTCACAGCGAAGAAATTCACTGGTCACATATTGGCATAGTACTTAAAAAAGGTGCAAACAAGGAGGAAAAGGTGCATTAGGGATAAAAATAAAATAAAAATAAATAAAAAAATAAGAAATAAAAAAAAGTAAAAAATACAAGGGAGTAGCACAGAGATTTGAGGTGACATATGTAAAAATGAGAGGATCTACCTCAGTCAGAACTTAACCTAATTTTTGTTCATTAAATCATGACCTATCGGAGCCTCTGATCTGTTCATTACATTTAATAATCGGAAAAAAAGCAACACCTTTCAGCTGACTTCTGTTCCCCATGACTGTATGAGATCTTAGATGCAACTGATCAGATGAAGGAAATGATCACATGATCTGTGCATCAACCGTGTGTCACTGAATGTTCTCTTTATTTCCTCCTTTAACTTTCCATCACGTCAACATGATGTGGTGAGAACAGACATTCTCACACCTTCAGATGGTGGAACAATGTGGCGTTCACAGGGTGTCAGCTGCATATGGAGAAATGGTTATGATGAAGTGCGTGTTTATTGAACTGCATATCAGATGAGGTGCAGTAAATATGCCTCAGACCGTGTGGGTGATGAAAGGCGGCGGTGAACGGGGAGCGACATTAATGCTGTTTTATGCTCTCATTTGGCAGTTTGGTTCGAGTTTCATCAATTCTTACTGTCTTTTCACAAAACCTGCAGCAGAATGACAGTAAATTTCAGGACTTGGCTACTGGACTCTGACAAAGCTTTTTGTTAATGATTGTAATTTTGATTTAATAAAGTGATGGATTTTAATGATAGGATTTGCAACTGAGAATAACACTAATTAAATGTAACTAATCAAATCTGTAGCTTTCTTGCATTGTGGAGAAATTAAAAACAAGAAATTTAGAAGCAAATTTAGTAAGACAGTGTGTGGGACATGAATAGAAAATTTAATCCATTAGTTATGTAGAATGTAAATATCTGGCTGGCTTGCCAAATATGGAAGTAGTTGTACTGCGTTATGTAGTCCTGTTTCTGACCTTATGCTCACTTAGCAACACAGAGAATGCAGCATGTAGACAGGGTGTCTACATACTGGAAGTCACGTACGAATCTTGGCAAAAACAGGGTTCTTACTGGCTGACTCGCACGCAATCAGGTCATAAGCTAAGAAATTTCCAGGAAGAACGTCCAGTCGTGCACGTGCATCCACACAGTGCGATGTGGAAAGTATAAATGCAGCCTAAAATGGACTGAAGGTTGAGGGAATAACTGAAATGTGACGATGCAGTGCTAAATGTATGAAGTGTTTAAGACAACTGTATGAATTTGGTTTTGTAATTAAATGTTTCCCCCCTCCGGATGATAAAATGGTGTGAATCGTGGCCTTCTTTCTGTCATAAGGGAATTCTACCCAATGAGCTTCCATAAATGGTGCATTGTCCGGGAATTCCGGGAAATCCCGGAGCAATGATGAAATGTGTTCTGCAGGATGACCTGTAAGGTTTGAACAGAATCTGGAGACCCGATAATTTAGCCAACACAGGTTGAAATTTAAAAGTAAAATGTTGTTGCAGGAGCAGAAACTAACCAGAATTGGAATTTGAGGAGAACAGGGTCAGTGGTTGAGAACAATTGATTGTAGCTGAAGGAGCTCTGAAAGAAAGCCACTAACCTTCTCAGAAGCAGGGAGGGTGCGTTGGCTCTAATGATCGACAACAACTCTGGTCTGAGGAGGTTTGTGTTCTAATGTTTGTTTTAGAGGGAGCCCCAATTTTTCAACTTCTACTATATTTTGGGGTCCCCAAAATATAGTAGAAGTTGAAAAATTGCCCCTAATGGGCCCAAATCCACGCCTCATGAAGAAAAGTCCAGCTTTGGGTTTGGGGATAGGGCCAGAGAGATGAAAAATAGTCAATGCTAAGTCCCCTAACCAGTGTGACCATCTTATCTTGTTCTAAGACATGGATTTTCCCCCCCCAGCTGTTTTATTGTCATTACACTGTCACAAGTACAGAGGAACAAAATTCTCTCTCTACATGTAACCCATCCCCTAGAGGAGCAGTGTGGGGTTAAGGTTTTTTGCTCAGGGACCCAGAGTCTGTGGGAGTGGGGCTCGAACTCAGAAGCTCTGGATTGCAAGCACAATGCCCTAAGCACTAGGCCGCCACACCCCAAAGCATTAACGTCAAGGGTCTTGCCTAAGGACCCACATTGGCAGCTCATTCCCCCCAGCTGGGATACAAACCCAGGCTTCCTGTTTGCAGGATGGGTGAGTTGCAACTTCAGCTAGCCAGCTGCTTAAGTTAGAATTAAAATATTTTAATCCACATTCATATCTTCAGGTAACACGGAGTACATGTCAAACTTAATAATACTACTTCAGCGATAGTTTCAAGGTGTTGCTTTGTTGTATGTCTCGTACCATGTCTTTCGGTTGTGCTGTTCTTTTTACATATCTTTGCAGGTGATGAAGCAGACTGTCTTTCTTTCATCTTTTCTCTTCTTTCTTCTTCTTCTTCTTTTGTTTTTCTGCTCTATTTACATTGCAGTGTCCATATAAACTGTAAAACTCCCTGCATAATTATAATAGAGCAATTTATATGCATGAAACAAGTGGAGCAATATGGCAATTGCCATACTGCTACACTTGTGAAAGTAAAATCTGTTGGGCTCTTTTTGGCATCAAGACAATAGTTCTTATTGCCACATTGCCAGAGAGGACACTGTAAAAAAAAAAAAAAAAAGGATTAAAATATTTTTTTGCTTCCACCTAATGTGACCATAAGAACTAATATTTTGTGAGCATGAATATCAGTCAAATATTGTCTTAGGTTCACCCAACTTGCCTTGGATGACCCGGCTCTCTGTGATGCGCAGGTAAGACTCAGAAAAAAGGCTAAATCAGCTTTGAACAAGTTTGAAAAAGTGAATCTAAACTTCCCACGCAAAAAGGGAATGCTGAGGTGCTCTTCAAAAGCGACTGGTATGCAGTAGAATCATGTTTTTGTTCCCATCTGCTGAAGTGTCTGTCAAAGTGGTGGATTTTAATATGTGGTTAGCTGAGTTTGTTAGATATTAGAACCTGTGATGGATGAAAAGCCTTTTTGGTCCTTCTGTTCTGCCTGCTGCCTCAGTCGCTCTGTGACTGGAGCCTTTCTTTTTTCTTTCTTTTGGAGTGTTTGTCGTTGCCACTTCCGACTCCCCGAGGTTACCGCCTTTTCAGTTTCAGCAAACCCCGCTGGTATACCATGTAAAAATACAAACAATGAAACACCACAGACTTTTCGGGTTACAGAATGTGCTTCTGTAGGCCGCACACTCGCCTTTGTTGTGGATACAAAGCTACCTTTATGTCACAAAAACACAAATAGAAATACTGAAACCTACTGCCAGCAGACTATCCAAAAACTTGATATGAAATTTTTATCAGGGGAGAAAACCCTAAGAAAGGAGATTTGTGTCACTCTGACATGAAAAGGAACTTTCTGTTCCATGCTGGCAAACAAATGGTTTCTGAATGAACTCAGACATTTGCGAGTGATCCTAAGTGAAGAATGGAGGTGGAAGATGGAGGACATGCTGGGACTCTGCTGTTCTGACTTCAGTAGGGAAGTGTTCTCCCCTCTCTGGAAGGTCTGATGAAACAGAACCATGACATTTGGCAACTCTGAAGCTTCTCATTCCTCCCATCCACTCTGTTCAAATGAAACAGACACATAAATAAACATTTGCATTTATGATGCTGAAGTAGTGTCTGACTAAAATCTGTATTTGGACTTTGTGTCTCCAACAAACTGTTACCTAGTTAGCCAACTGGTCAATCAAAAAGGTAAGGCTTCAATGGCAATGCTTTTTGGGTGTTTTAGCACCGACAGTTAATTTTTAAAGCCTTGCTTTATAAATTAGCATAAACCCAAACAAAAACAGACCTTTTGATTATTATTATGTGTGAATGAAAGTTTCCCAACTCTCAATAAATTCTCTCAATACATCTCTCAAAGGCAAGGTGGTCTCACATGACTTCAACCTACTGTACCAATGCTATTGGTCCTTTCCTGATGGATGTTTGAATTGTAACAAAAGGTAAGTATTTAGCAATTTAAACCATTCGTTTTATTCATCTATGATTTATACTTTTCTTTTGCTCCACTCTAGACATTCTGTGGATGTATTTCTTTTTAACTAAGCAGAAACATGAAGATAAAAAATATATATATACAAAAGCTAGACTTTGCACCTACTAAGCTGGGTTTTAAAGTAATATTCTTGGATTTTTATTTGTTTGGTTTATATGCAAATTCATTAAATCAGGAACTAATTTATTAGGTGGTCACAAGTTTGTTATATGACAGTAGTGAACAATCAGCACCACGAATACCAAGGAACAAAGCTCACAGATCAAGTGTTTAATTTTAAAGAAGATTTAGATTATAAAATATAACTACAACTTTCAATGTTACAAGTTCTTTCATCTCATCAAAACTCATTACCAAACTCACAGACCTTGGCATCAGTTCCCTCATGTATACCGGAGTTTTCGGACTATTAGCCGCACCGGACTATAAGCTGCAGGTTTTTTATGTTACAGGTATTCCCAAACTCGGTCCTCAAGGCCCCCTGTCCTGCAGGTTTTAGAGGTTTCTCTGCTTCAGCACAGCTGGTTATAATGATTGCAGTAGACCAAAAGCCTGTTAATCAGCTTTCAATTAAAATCAGCTGTGCTGGAGCAAGGAAACCTCTAAAACCTGCAGGACAGGGGGCCTTGAGGACCGAGTTTGAGAATGCCTGGTTTAACATAAACTGTCTTGCGCATGCAATGTCCGTCTTTTTTTGTTCTGTCTAGTGCCATTCGCGGTAGAAGTCTGCTTACGGAGGACCGCCGCATTCCTGGGGAAGTCCTCCGGAAGCAGGAATGCGGAGGTTGAAGTTTGCTTCAACACACTGTACTTGTCTGTTGAAGGAAATATAATGTCAACATGGTGGGTGGTAAAATCCATAGATTTAGGTATTACCCTAGTGGCCGTTAGCTGTAAAAGTCCATAGATAAGCTGCATTGTTATATAACCCGCAAGGTCGAAAAATGGGAAAAAAGTTGCGGCTTATAGTCCGAAAATTACGGTAACTGGTTAATCGACTTCTTGATCAATCGGCCCCAACATATCTGGCTGGACAATCACTTCTCATGCACCATCACCAGAAACGCCGGAGAGCCACAAAGCTGTGTGATGAGTCCCTTCCTTTACTCCCTCCTCACCCACAACTGCAGAGCTGTCCATGGCCCTAATGAGCCATGTAGTAGTGAACACCACCTCAGTAATTGGCAGACCTGGCTGGCTAACCACACAATTGAAAGCTGGAATGAGAGATGGTTAGCACAAGTTTCCAACCTACCGGGTGTGAAGAGTTAAACCTTTAAAAACAACAATAGTTGTGACAGACAAACTTAAGGAACTTATTTTAGATATATTAACACCTCCTCATCTAAGGTATTTGGAAGAAAGGAAAAATGGCCATCTATTAATTTTCTCCCGCTTACTCCTTGTCAGGGTCACAGTGTGGGCAGTGCCTATCTCCGACAGTCTATGGGTGGGAGGGGTACACATTCGACAGATTGCCAGTTTGTTGCAGGGCAACACAGAAAGACACACAACCTTGTTTAACAAACTTTTACAGTCGGTGAAATGTGGGGATTGCCCTCTCAGCTCGGTACTTAACATTAAAATCCATTTCCAATGAGGGAACCCGACTATTTTGAAACAAACAGTCTGTCTGAATCATCTCAATACAGATTAGGGGTGCCCCAATGCAACGTTTTCATTTTTGATACTAGTATCTATATATGATGATATACTGTAGCTTTGTGAATTGGCTGATACTGACCTGATGCAATATTAGTTTGGGTCACACCAGCTTCTATGATGAATTTTATATTGTAGAAAGTTAGAATAGTGTTGATCAAGTGACATTACTAAAACAGGCAACACAAGCCAACAATGTGCTGGTGAACGTTCTCAGCCATCCAGGTCATAGTCATTCCAAAAAAAGAAAATAAAAAACAATCCACTGGACATTTTTTTCCAAGTATGAAGATGTTTCACTTCCCATCCAGGAAGCTTTTTCAATTCAAAATGTCAGAGATAGTGTTGAGTTTGATACACTAGCCAAACAAGGCGTTGTTTATCAAAGTGTCTCAAAGCTGTGGTGATAACAGGAAGGGAGTCCCTTCCTGTTATCACCGCAGCCTCACCCCCTGCACAGGAGAGTGGAGGACCTCGGCCTCCAATCCCCTTTGATTACCGACCTTTCAGACACTTAGATGGGTATGGGGCATTGCAGTCTACCAAAAGAAGCCAAGTGAGCCCTATTCCAAATAGGTGGACCCGTTTGTCTGTTTTCAAAAAAAAAAAAAAAAAGGCTTTGTTTGGCTAATGTATAAAAGCTCAAACTGAATGCTATTCCCGACATTTTGAATTGAAAAAAGCTTCCTGGATGGAAGCAAAACGTCTTCAAACTTGGAAACAAAGTCCAGTGGATTGTTTTTAATTTTCTTTTCTTTCATTGTCTTTTTTTGGAATTAATTAACCAATTAACCAATGAGTCACAGAAACTTAACAGAAGCGGATGTTTCCATCAGCATGAGATTTTAAATGCTTGCTGATAAAATCAGATATTTGTATTTTGGCTAATATTGGACCAATATTAAAATCAGATCAGGACATTCCTTATTTTGGTTAACATGAACCCCTAATCTATTAGATGTTCTCACATAAATAGTATCAAGTATGTTTAGAAAGGTCATTGAGAAGAAATCAAAGGTTTAAGTCAACCCTGACTTTGAAGTTAAGCAATAATCAGCCAAGTTAATATATGTTTCTTTGGAGCCCAACCTAAGACTGTTTACATAAAGGTGAACTGAAAGTGCGGCATCATGCTGTCTTGTTCTCAGGAGAAGAAAATAGAATAAAATCGGAAGAGAAGATTAGGGAGGCACACGGGGGCTGAGCTGAAGGGCAAAGCTTTTAATTTATCAGTCATGCTCATGGGTTTTAGACAAGGTGGCTCAAACCTAAAGTATTTCACACTACACTGCAGCCCTGAAGAATTTCAAACATTTTCTGGAAGGTTGTCAGAACACAAATGTCAATAAGGAGGGTATCCAGGCAGTAAGAAGAGAGAAACTGACTGAGACTACGAGTGAATACAGGAGGCGGTTCTCTGGAAACATCCCACTGTGCAAGACTGCAAGCTGATAACAACATTTGCTTCCACATTTCTGCTGGCCTGTGTAATGCTTTAAATGGATTGTCAATGTTATGGGAACATCTATATGTAACGTGGATGTTTGCGCAAAGCAACACTTACCAGGGAGGCTCACTCATTCATGTAAAAAAAATGAATCAAATAAATAACATTAATTTTTACAGCTTTCTGATCTTTTCTCTCTGATATTTCTGTCCAAATGTGCAGAATACTTCCATTATTAAAAAATAGTTATTTGGAACACATAAAATGGGTCACAGTGCTTTTAATACAATGCCTTGGTTAGCGAACAATACATCAACCTAGGTGCAATAAGACAGAATGCTTCTTCAGGTAAAATTATGACCAGTGTTGTGCTAGTTACTGAAAAGCAGTAACTAGTTTCTGTTACTAGTTACTTCATTTCAAAAGTAACTTACTTACTAACTCAGTTACTTACACCATAAGGTTACTGTGAAAAGTAACAATTTAGTTACTTTTTTTTATTTAAGGTTCACATTATGCCCTTATTTCAGAAATGTTATTGCACTGGAGAATAATACCATCTGTTGAAGAACTTGACATGCATTTGCATCATGAAACTCTGCAAAGCAATTCTATATACAAGCAACAAAGATAGGTTTCAAAGTGCCAATTTATTTCAGGGCAGAACAAACTGACAATGCTACATAGTAGGTAGTTGCCTGCAAAATTGCCCTTTACAGCAGGTGGCCTGCTATAATTTGTTCCCCCCTTGTAACTTTAAGAAACAAAGGTCAATCAACTCTAAAGTTTCAGGAATGAATTGTCATCATAAAAGATGCTTATAAGCCAAAAATGAAAAAGCTGGGACCTTTTGTCTGATTTAGACGGAGGGAACAGATTACAGCAGGTTTAATTTCATCTTATATTGCCAATTCTGGCAATATGTGATGAAATAAAATGGCTGATGTTAGAACACAAACTGTTTATTAAGGATAGTACGACATAGATAAATTGTAAGTTAATATAAAACACAAATATAGATTTAAGTACTAAATTTCAACCAGGAAAAAATTATTTTCCTTCTGCATATAGTCTTTAATGATTAAACGTGCACTCCATTTTCTATTTCATTTTTATTACAAGTATATGGTTTACAACAGTTTTCAATGGGATGAGAACATTTGGACACTGTGAAACAATGAGAGATTTTTTTAATGAACGTGTGGAAAAGAACAAGGATCTGTTTGCTTTCAGAGGGAGGAGTAGACACTGCTGTCAGCGACCAGCTTTCAAGCAAACGTTTGTGTTTTATTATTAGTTTTAAATCAATATCACTGGCGATATTCTGCTATAACATGTGAAGTAAAGAATAAAACAGTAAAGCTCAACTTTCATACAAGTAAAACCTTTCAAATTTAAAGTTCTGCACGTTGGAATTGAAACGGAGTTAAGTCGGGTTGTTCGTCCTACTCCGTGCGCGCTCCCGACGAGGGGATACAAATTTTCCCAGGGATAACTACCTTGGCACGACACCGGTAGCTTCTAGCTTCGTCACAGCATGTTGCTTTTGTAGGTGTTTCAACAGATTACAGTTGTTGTTCTGGGCTGTTGATAGAATCTTTTATCCAAGGCAACAAATTGCAAATTAATGAGAATATCTCCAAGTGAAGAAACTCGACTTGGGCTCTGCAGCAGCCGCCATGATGACTAGTGCTGGTAAACACAAACAACTCAGCATGTTTCCTTCCTGTCTCCCTCACTCTAACACAGGAAGACGATACTTCACTGCAGCTTTTAAGTCTCTAGCTGATCCAGAGACTATAAAATAACACAGTAACGCATCATGTAGTAATGTTAACGGAGTTACTGAATTTAAAAACTAACGCGTTAGTGTACTAGTTAGTGAAAAAAATACCGCCGTTACAGTAATGCGTTAGTCCCAACACTGGTTATCACAGTAATCTATCTGGCCGTTCAGACACAGGTCGCATTTGAAATTAGGACCGCATAACCAAGTTGTCTGGGTCGTATTGGGAAAAAAGTCGGATCTGTGTTGTTCAGACACAAATCGGACAAAAAAATCATTGGATTTTGGTAACTTCACGCTGCAGAGTGAACGCTTTAGATTCAATCACCTGTACTTTGACAGGAGGGCGTTTTCCCATCATGCACTATGCCGTGCAGACCTCCTCAGTTGCTTTTGGTCAACTGTGGCAGCTGACTCAGACGTGGATGTTCTAATCTCCAGGTTTAAATTGCTAAAGTGCTGCAGACATCAGATGCATCCAGTTGGAGTTAGACAGAAATCCAAACGGCCTCCATCACGCACAGACCAGCTTCAATCAGATCTGCAAAGATGTAGCTCATCTTAAACACACATTTTAACACATGTCACTGAAAACAAAACTAATGAAAATTTAAAAACCGTCACTCATCTTTTAATGCAATTAAGTATTTTTTATAATGCATTTTGGCCCTCCTCTCAAAATGTGCAAAATATCTATATAGAGTCTTGGCTTCAAAGGGATTGCTTAAAGCAAAAGCCTGAAAAATTGTTGACAAAAAAACATGTTTACAATATCTTTTGGAAACCAAGAAAAGAAAAACAGAGGTAAAGTGTAAAATACTGTCTTTAAAAACAGATAGATGTGAAGAAAAAAAACTTTCTCGAGCCATGACCGTTTTCAAAATAAAATTCTCCATTAATGCAACATTGTCATTTTTAAGTTTGTGTTAACAGATTTTTATAGATATAATAATGTAAGATCAATTTGAACAACATCATAACCATTGTCTGCCAACAATATTACATGTTTTACACTAATACTAAACGAATAGTACTATTAATGGTATCTTATGTTGAAGACTCATCAGAAGAAACTCGCTGGAAAAAAAGTAGCTTTCCAATTGGCCTCACAATGGTTTAAATAAATGTAAATACCATAATATCAAATGCACACAAAAATTATTGATTCATTAATTTTAATTAATATAAAATCATAATCATAATCATAAAATGACCTCCCTTACAGAAGAATATGATGAATAACATTTTCACATAACATGTGAAACTCATGTCCGACATGTGAATCACATATAAAAAACACACGTGTACGCGTGGATTTGAAACATTTCATGTTAAAAGCCAAAGCACAAAATTCTTTGGAGTTCTCATTGATGAAAGTTTGAGTTGGAAAGAGCAGCTTGAATAGAAATTCATTGGTATCATAAGGAAAGTTAGCCATCTTGTCACTTCAAATTGTCTTCTTAGTTTATATTACTGCCTTGTGAGCACCTGCTCTACCTCTGCAACCAATGTTGCAGTATGCGAGTATGTGCAGCTCTATACTAGATTTTATTTAACCAGAAATGCTTTCTTAGAATAGCATCTCTTCTGTCCTCTGCACATTTATTTTAAGGCTTAAATATTATAATATATAATAAAAAAATATAGGTTTTTTCATTTAGACGATCTTTTATACTGAAAGATAATTCCCAAGCAGTTTAATGTCTAACTTAAAGCATATTCATCTGTTTATCTCCATAATACACAGCAGTCAATAGAACTCCATCCTCCCAAATATTTTATTCGTTGCGGCCAATTCTTTAACTAATTCCGGGGCGCACCACTTTGGAATAGTTTTTTTCATTTAGCAACTCAATTTTCAATGTTAGAAAATGTTAAATGTCTTAAAAAAATTTATTTAATGAAGGGTTAGACATGATGATATGGAGGCTGCTAATATGTGTTTATAAATGGGTGTGAAAAGTAGGTATGTATGTGCATTCCTTTGCTGTTCCAGCACATATTGTAATTTATTTATCTCGCATTTGTTTTGCATGACGTCTTTGGTACAAGGGCCATAAAAGGGGTCAGGACTAATTATCTAGGGTAGTTCACACATAGCGGACCGCGGTCCGGATCCGGAGCCACCTGCTGGCTAATCCGGACCCAACCTGATTTAAAACATTTATAAATGACCGTATGTTGTCCAACGACAGTGTCTAACTTCACTTGAGCTGCTTCTTCTGCTAATATGGTAAAGCCCTTCAGAGCAATAAATAGTTTTTTATCTGTATTTCTGTGTTAAATTCTGTTTAAAGCAACGGATTATAATAAAAAATGTCTCCAGGTTTTATTGGTTGTTGATTTTCTTTATTCGGACCCCGTTGATTTTTAATTGGTTACCCCAGCTCTAGGGCCACTGGCCCCTGTTGGCCCCCGTCTAGAACCACTAATGGGTAAAACCTGTGAGAAATATTTCGTAACAAATTCCACATGTGATCAAAAGTTGAATGGAACATTAAATACATAAACACAATTCTTGATCATATGTAGAAAATTTCATCCACTTTAGGAAAATGGGAATCACATGTGAAATTCATAGGATTTTTTTTTTTGTTAGGGCTCTTAGATCCAAATTTAGATAACAGCTAAAACAACATTGATATAGTATCTGTTATGGTTAAAGGCTACTGTTAAATCAACGTGTTGGTCACAAACCACTTTCTGTATGAGTTAAATCCCAGTCTTAAAAATGGATTCAATATTTTCATTAGTTCCTCTTAACCAAATTTCCCTTTTAATTTGCTATGTAGGTTTTTTTCAACTGTACATTCATTCCATATCACAGTATAAGCTGAATAAAACATTTTCCATGAATAAAATGTATTAAAGTTTTCAACTTAACTTCTTTAGAGCTAGTGACAGGCAAAATGGAGCTGAATAATAGTCAGCAAAAAGCTTCAAAGTCCTAATAAAGATAAAATCCTTTCACAGCCAAACCTTTTCTAATCATATACATTAAGGCTCCTTCTCTTATTCCCAGCTCCGGCATTTAGATGGAAATATGCTCCATGCAGCCAAAGAACTGTTGAGCTCATGTTCACTGCTGTCTGGGTTGGTTTTAATAAATATATTTTTAAGAGTTAGAGAATTAAATCCAGAGACACTAATGTTATCCTTGCAGGGTTTTATAGAACGTCTGTTGGAGGTGATCTATTACACTTTTGTCCCATTTGAACCAAATATGTGCTTGATTTACTGCAACAACAGTAACATTTTTAAAGAAAACTGTTGCTTTCTGTTCTAGTTTCAGAACCATATCTACGGAGCCCCTAAAGGGACATGGAGGGGAAAAAAAGAACTTTTGCGAGATCCCGCAATAGTTTTGCGGGATCTCGCAATAGTTTTGCGAGATCTCGCAAAAGTATTGCAGGATCTCGCAAAAGTTTATTTTTCGCAAGATCTCGCAATACTTTTGCAAGATCCCGCAATACTTTTGTGAGATCCCGCAATAGTTTTGCGAGATCTCGCAATACTTTTGCGAGATCCCGCAACAGTTTTGCAAGATTTTGTGAGATCCCGCAACAGTTTTTGCAAGATCTCGCAATAGTTTTGCGAGATCCCGCAACAGTTTTGCAAGATCTCACAAAAGTATTGCGGGATCTCGCAAAAGTTTATTTTTTGTGAGATCTCGGAATACTTTTGCAAGATCCCGCAATACTTTTGCGACATCTTGCAAAAGTATTGCGGGATCTCGCAAAAAATAAACTTTTGCGAGATCTCGCAATACTTTTGTGAGATCCCGCAATACTTTTGCGAGATCCCGCAATAGTTTTGCGAGGTCTCACAAAAGTATTGCGGGATCTCGCAAAAGTTTATTTTTTGCTAGATCTCTCAATACTTTCGCAAGATCCCGCACTACTTTTGCGAGATCTCGCAAAAGTAGTGCGGGATCTCACAAAAGTTAATTTTTCCCCCTCCATGTCCCTTTAGGGGCTCCGTAGGATTGCATACTGACCTTGTCTCTCTTCATTCATGTAATGTCGTGTTTTGGGACTTCATTTTTATTTAAATTAAGAACCTCTCCAAATCATCCTCCATGGTTGTAACTGACAGATTGGCGTATTATCCTCCCATAGCAGTACACTTTGCACCTCCACTGTTGTGTGTCTGTTTTACTTACGGTTCGCTGACATTGCAAAACGTTTTGCGGGATCTCGCAAAAGCTTATTTTTTGGTGAGATCTTGCAAAAGTATTGTGGGATCTCGCAAAAGTTTTTTTTCTCCCTCCATATCTCTTTGGGGGCTCCGTACATATCTATGTGCTTTCCTGCTTTATTATTATTAGTTTTTCAGAAATTGAAACAGTCCCTCAACATAACACGGATTGAAAAAAAAAAAAAAAAAAAAAAAACGTTTAGGGAGCTGTCCAATATTTTGCTTTTTAGAGCAAAGAACATTTTCCTGCTTTGTTCCTCTGATCCTCTCAGCTCCCTTTAGGAGGAAAAATCCTTCCCTTTCATTCTGAAACCTCCTGTTCTCTATGTTTGTGCTTCATTACTCGTTTATTTTGTTCCTCCTTCCAACTTGTGGACAATATTCATTACCAAAGCACCTGGTGTTTTGCATTCATCTTTCCACTCATCCATTTTAGCTTAAATGATAACCTTGTTTTGTTTTTATGGTACAGGAGTTTTAATGTAAATCTGCAGCAAAGTTTCTGTGTGAATGGAAGGAGAAGTGAAGGAAGAAATGTGATTGATTGCAGGAGTACATAGAGTGTAGGTGGATCCTGGGTGTCTCTTTGAGTTAGTATATCTGCAATTAGCCGTAGTGGACCTTAGTGTGAGACTGGAGTGAGATAATCTTCAGATTTTTACTCAGCTGTAGGTTTTTTTGTGAACACCAAGCATATGAGTCTGTCTCTATTTTCCCACTGAGGCTGCAACATATATGGAATGAATTTTATACCATTTTGTTCCAAGCAAAAAACACATTAATACATTGAAATCCGAAAAAAAAAAAAAAAAAATACGAGAAATGCAACCATCAAATTATGTTTTATTCAAAAAAGAGGCTTTGACAGTAAGTTTGAAGTTTGTTTTTTTTAGATTTGTTTCCCTATTTTTTATTAATTTATTTTTTACCTATTTTTGTTTTCTTTTTATATTTTCACAGTATATATTTTTAAACATCTGTTTTGCAGATTTATTTCAACAAATTCTCTTCATTTCTGGGGGACGGGGACCAAAGATACTTTTCTATTAGTCTACTTGACCGTTAGCAACAGCACGGTGAAGCAAAGAGAATTTGATCAGTGAATTAAATTTGAAAATAATGCAATTCATAAAAATATATGTGAGAAAATAAAATAGAGTTTGAAAAAAATAAAATATACAAAATATGTTTTGAAAAAAAAGGAAATGAATTCTGTGAAAAGGCAAAATTTCTTCTAAAACCTCTTTTTAATCATAATGTTTTTTTAACTGTGTTTCTTCACATTTCCATTTACGAAACACTTTCTTTGCTTGCAGCAATAATTAGCAAACTTCACCAAATACAACATGTATTTAAAAAGCTTCAGTGAGGAATGTTTTCTGCTCCACATGTCTGGAGCTTTCAGGGTAAATTTTAGTCCCAGTAAGAGAGCAGAGTATGTAACTTCCAGAGAAACAAAGATAGTCATCCTTTAAGGAAGTTAAATGATAATATTTCCTCTGAAGCTGCTGTTTTCCAGCATAGAGAAGCACAACTGCAGTTAATGTTTCACCAGAGCTGATGAGAGAGCAATGTTCTAGCAACAGAAACATCTGAATACATCTGTTTTCTCCTGTTTCCTGTTTAGGTATTTTTTATTGTCACATTTGAGAGGGAATAAACCTCTCCTTTTCACCTGCAGAGGGCGCCGTGGCTCTGCTGTAAATCCCCTTGCCATTTTTGCACAACAATTATAATGATTTTAAGTGATTCCCTGTGCTCCTCTGTGGCTCAAATTATCCTCCATGTTTATGTCACACAAAAAACTGCTGTGAAACACAGAAGAGACTGTCCCCATGACAATAAAACAAATGTTTGGCCCATCAGGCTTTCTGCAAATCCCTGAACTTCTATAGAGATCTGTTGCAGTACAAAAAAAAAAAAACATCTCATGTTATGCAGATGGATCCACTGAACTGCATTTCTGATCATTAAATCATGACTTTATTCATTCTGCTCTCAAGCTTGATGCAGACTTAATCTGACTGAAGGAAAAATTCATCAGAATTTATATGGAAGCTCATGAGAAATCTGAAGTTTGTTTTAACTTCTTCAATATTATGAAAAATCTAAGAATGATGCAACGTTTTGTCCGTGGCTCTTTGGCAACAAGCTTTAATAAGATATCATTACAGCTCCAAAGTTTTGTGATATAAACTGTGTAATAAGGCGTAAAATAAAATGCTAACCATGACTAGCATGTATCTTTGACTGACCGTAGAGAATTATAAGGAACAACAGAGGCGTAGCCAGAAAAAAGGCGTGGCCAGTCAATAACCACTGTACCAGAGGCACCAGAACCTCAGGGTCAATCTACACTGTTCAAACAGGAATAAGCACAACATTCATATTTTCTAAATAAAGAAAAACTAGACTTTCCTCCAGCTAACAAATAGATGGATCTATTTAAACATCTATAATGTGTAAATAAAAGGTATAGTGGACAAAATTCTTTCAGGTTTGAGCTCTAGGGGTCACATATTTTACATTGTCATTACCTACTTTTATCAATAATTATTCTGCAAATTAATTATGTTTAAATCTACTAATATCTACACCTAATGAATTTTTATGTTTTTATTAAAGTAATTATTTATCTATGATTTCACTGAATGTTACGGCTACTCTTGCATCAAAATAGTTTCCAAAAAAAAAATAATAAAAAATTGTCAGAGTAGTTTTAGGAGGAGGTTTTTCGACTCACAAAACAAAAAGCACTCGTGGAGAATTTCCTTGTTTCAAAAAAAGGGGTGTTTTCTTTACTTATGAAAAAATACGGAAATATTCACAGAGTTGACTTACAAAAAAAATTCAAATATAAAAGTTAAGTGATGTGTGTGAAAAAACTGTTGCACTCCTCATTCCTTCAAACGAACAATCAGATCCACCTCATCAGCTGCTTCTACTTGTTAATCTCAGCAGGAGGCGGACTGACAAGGAGGAGGGTCAAAGCCAAACCAATACATAAACAAATAAACAATAGCTCTACCATTCACACAACCTTGGATCTTTAACATTAATAATTTTGCAAAAAATAAATTAATCTTATTCTTAATAGGCTCCAACACTGAAGACTCCTAGATGACTTGCAGAGGCACATCATTTTATCTTTACCCCAAATAATTCAAAATTTAGTTCTGAAAAGAGCATGAATTCTGAATGTAGCATCTTTAATGTTTGTATATTGATGTGCATAATTAACTGCAGTGTTTCTGTTGTCAAGTAGATGTTGATATATGAAAAGATTTAATGTTTAATAAGTTTGAACATTCCCCTTCAGAGTATTACTGCTGCCACCGTCTGTATTACAAGGAAAACATAGTAGGGGTGGCCACAGGGGTGGCCAGTGATTGGCTAAGGGTGGCCATGGCCACCCCTGGCCCCTCATCTAGCTCCGCCCCTGAGGAACAAACTGAACTTAGACCAGTTACAGAAACATTTTCCCTCATTACTGAGAAATATGGCTACCAGCTGCTGATGTACATCCAGTTGCTCTTATTTAACTTATTTTAGCTCTGTCCTTTTAAGCAGTTAATGAAATATTTGTTTTAAATAGGAAAAAAGAACAACAGAAATTGTGTTTTCTGGTGGAATATACATTCTTCAAGAAAAGGGTAGTGAAAAGAAATTGCGATTTTATTTTTATTTTCCTCTGCACTAATAACAAGTGTGATGTTATTTCACTGTAGGGTTTCAGCATTTTCATTAGCTGAAAAGCTTGCTTGTCCAAATTGTCCATTTTTGAAGAACTTTACTTTGAACTTTGTTTGAAAAGATGTTTATTTCCACTTGCAAAGCATGCTAGCTGGAAGTTTTGTTTTTTGTGGGAGCAAACCCACTGTAAAGATATTAACACCAATTAAAGGGCTGTATTGAGAAAAAAAAATCCTCTTGTCTTGTTAAATGTAACCAAAACTGAGTACTTCTGCGATTTAAAAGTATCAGTTTGTTAAATTGCGAATATACCGCAAATGCAATTAAATGCCCAGCCTTATTATAGAGTTTTGCTTGAAAGTTTACATATTCTTCCATTAAAGACAGAATAAAATCAGATGCCAGTAAAATAAATCAAAATTGACAAAGTAAAATTAATGAAACAAACAAAAATACTTATATAAAATAAGTAAACAAGCTCGACAGAGCTTCTGAACTAAAATCATGCTGTGCAACACTTTGAGGGAATCACTGAAATTAGATGTTTTCTTTTACGTTCAGTCAGACTTCTGTTGACAGATGTGTTGGTTCACTCTTCAAGAGCAAGGTACTGTCATGAACCGAGGACAGATGGACCCAGTATTCAAGGAGAGACAGTCAGTATGAAAGTTCAAAACGTTTAATAAACAAACAAAACAAAAGCGGAGCTGTGGCTTGCGGACACTGCAGGATGGGGAGTGGGGCGCCGCCCAATCTCAGACACTCTGGTTTAACAGTCCAGTCCTAGAATGTCCCCAAGTGCTGCAGTCCCAGAGGACATGCTGGAAGCCGATCCTGGTCAGGGATGCAGATCAGGCAGGAACAGAAACAGGTGGCAGGATCCAGACTTCCAGGCATCCACAGGCTCCCAGGAGGGTTCAGAGTCTTACTGGGACCAGAAGCATGACCAGGTGGTCACGCACAGGAGCAGACAGGATCAGGTGCAGACAGGCAGGCTCAGTGGAAGAGGGTAGCCGAGACAGGACGTAGGAACCGGAACTTGAAGCAGGACTTTAAACTGGTCTCCTCCCTGGTGCCAGGCTTACTGGATAAAAACTGAACCTCCCCCCATATAGAGCCAAAAACCCAGAGGACTCCGCAGGGGAGGAACAGTGGACGATCAGGAGACGAGACAAACACAAAACCCTCTTTCCACTGGCTGCTAGGATCCAGGACACGAACCATGAACTAAAACTCAACAGAAAGACTGACAGAAAGACAAGTAATGATCTGGCACTGAATGCTCAGGCTGAACTGAATATAAACCAGAGGAAACAGGTGAGAGGAATAAATTATAATTGAGGCAGGGAGGGAAAACGTCAGGTGAGAGGAATAACCAATTAAGGAGCATACAGACCAGATCATGACAGGTACTTTAATTTGTCTAGTCTACAGTTTGTTTTTAAAATAATTTTTAATAGAAACATTCAAAATCAATATTTCATTTTGCTAAATTATCATTTAGAAGTTTTTATTTATTATTATTTAATTTCTTAGCTTGGTATTATTACTAGTGTGATTTTATAATTTCTTTAATGGGAGGACTTCAAGCACTGAATTAACTGTAGATGACAGAAAATATAGAAATGCAAATCCCACCCTTTCATCCACACCAAAGTTAATCAGCTCAGAAAAGTTTAGAGGAATTTAGTCCAGGTGGAGCTAAAGCTGAAAATACTTCTGGAATAGAGCACATTTAGTAGGTTTTTTTATCTTAAATGAAGTGTGGCTTGAGTAATCTTCTCAGTTGGTTGTTCATTCAGGAAATAGCATATTTTAGAGTCTGTATACATTCTCAATAGCTTTTCAAACAAAACCAAAACTGTCTAATCCAACTTGGCTTCAATTCTCTAAACTCTAGGAGCAGGTTTTATAAGTTTTTTCGGCCATTTTGTCTGAACAGTCGCCCGTCTTTAAACGAGAACTTTGTCAGTTACATTCAGATCTGGCTTCATCTGGATCGGAACAGATTTACTTGCTTAGATTGATGCTGCATTCATGTTACTTTGGGAACAAGAACTCTACTTACGGAAAGTTTCCATCAGACTTAATTATTATCCAATTGCAGGTCTGATACCAAGAAGGTTTTCTTAATTGTTGCTCTTTGTGTGTTTTTTAGGATTTACATATTTAACCCTTTAAAGTCCGATCCAAGAATAAAACAGAACAGAAAATTACTTTTTCATGGTTTGAAGTCCTTATTTGGCCTTTTAACAAAATATGTAAAAAGAAAAAACAGAAATACATTTTTGATATTAATAATTTATTACTATGCGATAAGTCAAGATTATTTTTTGTGTAGTCTTCTACCCTCTGTTATCAGGTATATCTGATTGTGTACAATAGGATTTTGAGCAAAGTTTTTACCATTAAATTATGCAAAAGGTGTCAGACGCAAAACATTTCAGAAACCGTATGTATCAAATACGATACATTAGGCATTATAGGGTTAAAGGTATAGTGGAGGATGTTCTTTTTCTGAGTGGATCATCAAAATAAGTGGTTCTCCTAATTGTCAATCATTATGGTGATATGTTTACATCAGGCCGTGCTACGTGCTCGTGCTTATTTTCCCTTACTGGTGGTGAGTCTGAAATGTGGATAAATGACAATTTCTTTTGGAAAGTAAGCTTGTATGAGCGATTCAATAGCTTAAAAATAGCTTAAAATAAGCATTAAAAGAGCCTGAATGCTGAAATGCTTAAATTATGGATAATTTACAGTAACTACAACGCGGAGGAAGTCCAGCATTATTATGCCTAATTAGGCATTTTCCTAATATCTTGTCTCTTAATGATATCTTATTGTGCACTGGGTTGGAATTGACACCGCTAAGAAATAAAGAGCATGAGTTTTTTTTTTTTTTTTATCTACTTTTGTTCCATTTTCCTACCAGTGAAGGACATCTTGAAGCGGCTATTGTCATCTATGAATCAGGAATTAAACGATCTGAAAGCTAAAAGGCTGCTGGTGTGATGCCTGAAAAATTTACTCTGAAGGAAAAGACTTCAGATTAAATCATGGGCTTAGATCATAGAAGCAGGTCTGTAGAAATGTTGAATAATTATATGTATGTTTCTCTCTAAAAGAAAAACTGTTCAAAAAGAAGCTAAAGGTCAAACACATTTTTTTCCTATTCTGGAGATCAGCAGGGGTTTATTCTCAAATGGCGCCCTAACAAACATGCATGAGCACAAACACCTTCCCACTCATGCCTTTCCATTTGTGTGAGTATAAAACGAGGTGAGAGCAACTGGAACTCTGTTGTTCAGAGGGCTTTGGGTGTATCCACCCTGCAGGACATCCATATTTCTCCTTAAGGTCCCCAACGGAATAATTCTTTCATTCTATTTCTAGACCTTTTTTTGCAGCAGGCTCCTTTTGTGTGCTTGGGGTCTTATAACCAAACAAAGTGCTCTGTAGCCTGCTGTGTCTGAGTCAGGACCACACACAGAGCAGCATGCAATATTAGAATTCAAAACTCATGGCTCATGATGTAATAATTTTAGGCTGAGCTCCCTGGGTATGCCTCCCTGAGCTCCCTGAGGGCTGAGCTCCAGAAATGATGTTCAGGTGACCTGCAGATGCAGTCTGGATGCAGAGGCTCTAAACACAGATAGAAGACTGGAGTTAATTATTCGAAACTCTTAAATTAATCCATGAATCTTTTAGATCCTGGTTTTCTTTGCAGAATGACAGGAGATTGGTATCTTTCTTCTGTGTCGATGCAAAAGAGGTAAGAAATCAGCTGGACAAACCATCATTCCATGGAAGTCTCTGGGGTCCCTTCAAATCTTCTTAAACTTCAAGTTTAATCTTTTTTTTTGTTAGTTTGGCAACAATAAAAATGATTGAGTATTGCAATAAATATTACTTGCATGCATTGGTCCATCAAACCAATTTAAATGAAGCCAGAAACTCTAGTCTGAGCACCAAAGTCGATTTACCTCCTCTTTACAAGCATAAAGTCCTCATTTACTAAACAAAATTAATATTACTGTAATTATTGCTGCTTTTATATTTTATATATTTTTTGTTTCTATATTTGTCATCAGAACTCTTTAAAAAGCAGAAAATTATTAATGACAAAACATTTTATTTTTCCAGAGAACAGCAAAGCCATGTCAATAGAAACATGTTTATATTAAAATAATTTCATCCAACTTTCATCCTCAATTAGGTTGCATCAGCCAATCAGAATGGCTAAATATGGTTATTCAAACTTTAATAATCACAGAATTAAATAAAAAAAAGGCTAGCAATCATACATTTATATGCTAAGTAAACAATTGACAACCGGAAATGCCTAACAACTGTTCATAATAAATGTTCAATTGAAAGCAATCAGAAACCTAAAGAAAGGGAGAAAGCAGAAATTAGGTTTTTAAGAAAATAAATGAAAGCCTGAGAAAACTTGGGATTCAGGGATTCATGGGATTCAGGTTTCTAACCCACATGCAGAACACAACGGAGGCAGATGAAAAGACTGTTTATTGAAATAAACACAAAGTTATATGAGTTTTGCAGAGAAACAGATCCGTGACTGGTCACACAGGGTTCTCTGTAGAGAGGGACAGTTAGGTTAGCCAGGATGCGGTAGATCTTTGCCAGAGGAATTGTGCAGGTTTGTACCTGTGACGTGATTCAGGTTTAGCAGCTGAGGGAGGGAACCAGGTGGGTCCAGAGGCTTGAAGTTGGCAGAGGGTTAAGCAACGGCAGGGCTCGACTTCAGACTTATCAGTGTTCAGATCCAGAGTTTTCTTCCGATCCTCTTCTTGAGGGCGGGCAGGCAGGTTCAGACAGATAGATTCTTCAGATGAGCTCCTGAGAGCCGGCAGGCAGATTTCAGCAGATGAAACTCTTCCAGAGTTCCAGGGTTCAGTCAGGTTTCTTCATAGGAGGCAGAGAAGACAAAAAACAGATCAGGTTCAAGTTCAGGTTTCAGGGGAGTCGGAGAATCAGACAGGCTGGTTGGCTCAGGCTTCGCTAACCATAACTGGCTTAACACTCTGGCGCTGGAGTGTAGTCCTGCTGCTGCTTATATGCTGGTCTCCTGATGACTGATGGATCGCAGTTGTGGTCGCCAGCTCAGCTCCAGGAGACCCAGAGGCGCCCTCTGCTGGAGGAAGGTGTACAGACCTCCAGATCCCAACAGGGAGAGCCCTGCGCCTGATGTTTGTCTGCCAGCTTTTTTACTACAGGCTGCAGAGAAGTTGTGTGCTTGTAGCCACCAAGTCGGAGGGATTTGGGTCTGCATGTGACGGAGCTGGCTGAATCTCTGCGCCTTGAGATAAATGGTCGGGAAAGAAAAAAGAAACAGTGGCATACATGGTCAACCTGCTAAATAGGGGGGAGTGGTATGAGTGGAGTAGTGGAGGGAGTGGTGCTAAAAAGGAGGGAGTGGTGCTAAAAAAAGTCACCTGTGCCTCAATGTCATACAATATTTCTACAAGATTCTCCTAGAGCTCAAGCTTTCAGTTTCCCGCATCCAACTGAGAGGAAACTGTGATGAAAACTCAAGGTGCGGAAACTTGTTGCTTGCTAGTCATGTAAAAAAAAAAAAAAAAAAAAAAAAAAAAAACATAGGCAGCCACTAAGAATATGGGAGAATTAACCTTAAGAAATATTTTTTTTTATTGAAGGTCTGTCCTATGGTTTGGCAGCATTGTATTGCAGTCATGTTAATAAGTAGCCTCGTGAGACCGTCCTGATCTCGCGAGCTTTCAAGGTTTCATTCGCAGATCAGTCTGGAGACTCTCAGTTAAAGAAAATTTGGAGCCGTTCATCAAACGAACGTCCAATCAGTGTTGGCTTTGAGGCGGGTTGAGGTGTGACGCAATGAGAAGCGAGACAGTTCAGTCTAAAGAACATAGCGGCTTCAGCCGATGAAACCAGCGTTAGCGTGGCTATCGAGCAAGTTTTATCGGAATTACAGAGTATTTCTTCACTGAAAGAAGAGCAAAACACTGCTCTGGAGGCTTTTCTCAGAGGAAAAGATGTTTTTGCTCTTCTCCCCGACTGGTTTCAGTAAGATTAGCCTGGCTTATGGTTGTGTTTTCGTCGTCGCTCTGTTAGTACGTTATATGCTTCGTTGATCTGATTGGTTTATTTGGCCCGTCTATCACCAACATAGGCCAATCAGCTAACCAGTATTTTCGCCCCTTCCCAAAATTACTTCAACGGAAGGTTTCCAGATGGAAATGTGTAGCAAATCCATCTGGCGGAGTCAGGTTAGTCAATAAGGGGTGATTTGTACAATGTTGAAAAGTTTTTTTGTAATGTACGTCTGGACGCTGTTACACACCTAGCGAGATTACAGAGATTACACTGTAGGAGAAATACATTTTTCTAATACCACAAAAAGGAGGATGAGGAAGCATTTATCTAGATATTGTGAAATGTTTGCAGTAGATGTGAGATTTGTGAAACTTTATAAATGATATATTGAAGCCCTGTTCT
Source organism: Cyprinodon tularosa (assembly GCF_016077235.1). Classification (NCBI taxonomy): domain Eukaryota; kingdom Metazoa; phylum Chordata; class Actinopteri; order Cyprinodontiformes; family Cyprinodontidae; genus Cyprinodon; species Cyprinodon tularosa. The sequence continues at coordinate 2,257,407 of NW_024038669.1, forward strand.
CCTGAAGGCAGCACAGGGTGCACCATCAGAGAGAGGCACGCACTTCATTTTTATAATCCATATCTGAAAAGCATAATGGAAGTTAGGTCTTGCAGTAGAATTTTGAAATCTTTTTTGTTACATGTTTTTTAAACTTAAGGCAAACAAATTTTAATTTATACTTTACCTAAAAGATTTTTAAAGAAGTTACTTCTGAATATTTTTTGTAAAGATGTTTAAATAATTCTTTCAAATGCAGAAAAAAAAGAAGAAGCTTGCATTAGAAGTTTTGCATAAAACCTAAATCTAATTTGGCAGATTCGGTGTATTTCGTTCCCTGAGGGCTAATCTTAATCCTAATTTGGTGGATGAGAAACCTAAACAAACAGTTGTTTAATACAACTTTAATAAGTGGAACCAATTTTGATTTTAGAACCGACTTCCACTGTGTGCTTCTGTCCCTTGTTGTAAAAATGGCTGCGTTTTGGCTGCAGTGTGGTACTCTTGCTACAAGAGGCTGACAGAAACATAGAGGAGAGGAACATGAACCAATGTTTTAATGCTGCAGGCCATTGCTTTTTCCCCCAAAAGTTTAAACTGGTGTTTTTGTGCATCTTATTGTAAACTTCACCCAGGTTTTGTAAATATTGCTGCCTAGCATCCTCTAAACCTCCCCCAAGGGGCCCCAACTCAGAGAAACACTAGTTTAGCTTATAACTGGAAGGTCAAATATTGTATAAGGCTTGCTTTTCAGCACAAACCTGATGGTTTTGCATGCTTGACATCCTTACCAACAGATCCTACTGTAAAAGAAAAGCTCTGTGTTTAGACCTTGAAGCTTTTCTCTTCGGTTTGTTTTCCTGAAAAGAGATCACTCCAGAAAAAAACTCTTTAAATAACACTTCATAAGGTTTATGTTTTAAATAACCATGACACATGAAAACTGATTTTAATAGAAATTGTAATCTTATTCAGATCAGAGAAGTTGCCTAGGATTAAAGCAGGCAGCTGTTTACCAAATGGGCTAACTTCTGAGGAAGTGGCCCTGACCAACAGGTAGAGAAGGATTTTATACGTCAGTATGCCACATCATCACATCATTTAACCATAACTGTTTGCAGATGAGGAGACATCCATGCTCCAGCCTTATCAAAATATTACACTTTGTTCTCTGTTGAAGGACAGTGCTCTCATTCCATTCCCAAAATCTTTGCCACGTACAGAATGAAGATTATAACTGTATATAGCCAGACCGAGGAACTGTCCTAATTAGATAAACTGCTGGGAAAAACATTAGTTCTGACACGCAACAGGCAGCTACTCTGCAAAAACAATCTAGAGATAAGTGAAAATGTCTTAAATTGAGTGTATTTACCCTAAATTTGAGTAGGTAAATGAGAGAGTTTGCCAATAGAATTGGTATTTTTACTCTTGAAATAAGATAATTAGATAATATGCACTTGAAATAAGTCAATATAATTGTGTTTTCTTATTTTAAGTGTAAATTGTCTTGTTCCATTGGCAAAATGTCTCTTTTATCTCCTCAATCCAAGAACAAATGCACTTATTTTAAGAAAAAATTACTTAGCTAGATTTTGTTTTTTTCCAGTGTAATATTTTCAATGATAATCATCTTAACGCTACTACATGGAGGCTGATCAGTAAAATGATTTCCTTCACCAATTACTACATGAAACTCATTCCAATTAAAAATTTCCACAGATTTTTGTTGTTTTTGTTTCTAAAACTTGTCTATGAAGATGCAAATTATGTGAGAAATAACTTTCCATCATCAGCCCCACCAAACATCCCTAATGATGCTGGAGATCGGCCTGTTTTCCAGTGTGATCCTGTTTCTCTGACTGTGACTAACTGGATGTGCTCTCTTCGTTCTCTGACATGGGAGCTGGCTCGGAGCTCGTCTGCCTGGCTGTGTGTTTCCTGGACGGGGCCGCCTTTTACAGCTGCTTTTTGTGTCTCTGCTTCTGTCTCCTTGAACTCCAGTCAGCCTCAGAAGATGGCCGCTCACACTGAGCCTGGTTCTGCTGGAGGTTTCTTCCTGTTAAAAGGGAGTTTTTCCTCTCCACTGTCGCTACAAGCATGCTTAGTGTGAGGGATTGCTGAAGAGTCAATGAGCCGATGCAATCAACTAGTTTTCCTTAGATAGAAAACTTTGAATCAATTCGACTGTATGATCTGGTTGAACTGTAAAGTGCCTTGAAATGACACGTGTTGTGAATTTGGCGCTATAGAAATAAACTGAATTGAAATTGAATTGAATTAATGTACTATGTCATAGATCAAATGTTCTTATTCTCTATAATTGCAAGCAAACAATATGCAATAAAATGCTTTCTGATATTCAGGAACCAGAAGTTGTGAACTAACATAAGAAGCTGCACATCTCCAAGTCGCTCCATATTTACATCAAAGCAGTATTTTCTCATTCCAAGGACATCCTGCAATGCAAAATGGAGAAAAAAAGAATCAAGAAACACGCATTCGCCCCTGAACTAGATGCAGAACAGGCATAAGTTCCGCCGAGCAAAGATCTTTTGCACTAATGAACCAATTCACATGATGAAAGAAATAACTTTTATACAGCTGGTTTTAATTGTTTATTTCCACAGCAACAAGCCCTGTTCTTATTCTCAAAAAGTCCTATAAACTTGGGCATGATTAAAATTCTGCGATTGATTGGGGTCACTGTTTGATTCCCTAATCCTCGTCCTTCAGACGCCTTCCCTTAAATTATAAAATACTTACAATAACTCTGTTTTCACCTCGTCTTTACTGAATCATCTTCCAACAGCTGCTGCCTCTCTTCAGCTGTCCCATTATTTCATCCATCCTCACTCTTTCCTTGGGCATACGAAGGTCAGGTGAAGGTAATGCTCGGGATTATGGGAGCTCAGTTACCGACCGCTCTGCCCGCCATGAAAGGGTGAAGTTAATGGCTCGGAGAGTGGAGGGAGGTCTCTAGTCTTCCTGCCGCAGGCTATGAAAAGGGATGCCTTTTATTGCAGATTGACCCTCACGGGCTGCCGTTGGGGCCTCTCTCTGGCTTTGCTTGGATTTACAGTTAATGTTCCGGCGTTAATGAAGCTGCTTCGGGCCACTGGCTGCCTTTTCCCAATGTCATGTAGAAGTGTCCATCCTCTTGTTTATCATTGCAGGTCTGCTTAAGGTCACAAGCCCTCATAAACCTGTGGCCTTACCACTTCAGATTACTTCAGGTCTGATGGCCAATAGAAAGTGGGAGGATGAAGATGAGCAGAGCTGTAGCTGTTTGAAAATTCACAGTTTTAACTCCTTGAAAATTCACAGTTGCAGCTGCTTCAAGCATTAAAAGTGAAATAGTTCACCAAAACATACATTTTTTTAGATCAGGGTATTTCTCTCTGATTAAAAAGAAAAATCCCAGCAGTTTTTGCTGCTCATACAATGTAAAAAAGCTAATATAATGAAAATGTTTATTGAATGTTTAGAGAAATAATTGTCTTGTTCTTAACTCAAAATAAAGACGATATGAAAATTGACAAAAAGGGTTGGTTGAGTCACTGGTCTTGTCAATACATCCTATATGAAGGCTAAAGAATAGGAATAATATTTCAACATTATTTGATAACAAATGTGTGATTCTTGGTGCTGTAGCATTCATTAATCAATCTTCATACAAAGCTACTTAATTATCAAAGTCTTTAGAAAAATACGCTTTTAAAGACGTGTTGACGATCTGATCCTTTGTATCATAGTTTGAATCAAACGAGTGCACATTATGGCTGCTTCTACACTTCAGTAAAATAAAAAAGAAGAAAACTGACGATTCACATGATCTATATTTTATAATGTTGCATACATTACCAAACATCATTTAAAGAGCAACCTACTTGAGTTTGGGAGCTTGACACCGTTAACTTAGATGATTTGGTCGACTGCAGTGGCACAGATAGATGCAACAGATATGCTGATCTTCAGTGGTGTCAAGTAACGAAGTACAAATACTTTGTTACTGTACTTCAGTACACTTTTTAGGTATCTATACTTTACTCCATTACTTATTTTTCTTCGGACTTCTGACTTTTACTCATTACATTTTCACACAAGTATCTGTACTTTCTATTCCTTACATTTTTAAAACAAACATTATTCGTTACTCTTGGCTTCGGTTTAATGTTTATAAATATTTTTCCCGTCATGTGCTCCATCCAATGCAGATCATTGGCTCCATCCACATCTAGTGAAAACTGGTGTAATTGGATGAGTCATAAAATGCAGACACTCATTGGTTAGCTAAAGGAAATCATCAGAAGCAAGCAGGTATTTTTCAAAAACTGCAAACGTTAATTGTCTATGCCATGCTACAATGTAGGATTCAGAAAAAGATGTTGAACTGTCTGAAAGGTCGGACACAGGCGAGAGCGTATCGGAAGATGGAGACGGAGACCAACAAGACCTCCCTCATCCTTGGCCCTATCAAAGAATTTTTTGAAATAGTCGAAACATTTAGCTTTCAATTCATATAGTGGCATCTGGCTGTTTTTTTAAAAGGTTACTTTCTACTTTTATACTTTAAGTAGTTTTTGGAGCGCAAACTTTTTCACTTTCACTTGAGTAAAGAGGTCAAGTTGATACTTCAACTTTTGCCAGAGTGTTTTTAAACTGCATTATCTATACTTCTACTTCAGTAACAAATGTGTGTACTTTTGACACCCCTGCTGATCTTCTATCTTTCAGGGACCATAAAAAACTTTAAAGATTTTAAAACAAAAACAAAGAAACAAAAGCAACAAAAAACCCAACTATGTATTCATTTATTTATTTTTTTATTTATCGTTCATTCTTCCTGTCCGCTGAACTGCTGCTAGTTTTACTCACATGCCTGGAAGATGTCTAGTTCTACTAACACAGATGATCTCGCTCTCAAAATGGAATTGGACCATTCAGATTAGCCAGCCGAATGAATAGAAGGGGTAGATCGTAGCCGCCTGTTGCCTGGGCTTCCTGTTACGACTCCAGTCCAGTGCGCGGATGACATCATACACACTCCGCTTTGTTTTAAAAAAATATAAATAAAAAAATATAACCTCGGATGTCTGGGAGACAGTGATTCCCCTACATGTTATGAATGCTGGCGTACCATTAAGAATAAATGATGAACAGTTTAGTTTGTGCCTTCAAGTCCTTGCCCATAGGAAGACGTTACTTGGATTACAAATCTGAATTTCTTCAAATGACACAAAACTAATATGTGTGAGTAGAACATGATGTAATAACGTAAAATTCAGGGGGACAATGTGAAAAAAAAAATGTTGTTCTCCTTTAAATAGCAAAAGGCAGCACATAGAGCTAATCCGTAAATAGATTCCATTTAAATAAATTAGATATAGGATTGGTATCTCAGCTCCACTACTGATACCTTCACTTTGATCACTATTAGCAGCATTTTAGATGCTGGTATTGATGTCACAACAACTCTGAAATCCAAGACAGATTGCAAACAAGCAAATCAGGTGTGTCAAATTGTACCGTAACGGACTGTTTTATCAAAAAAAGAAAAAGAAAAATGTGATTAAAGTATTGTACTGTACTAGATTTAAAGTAATCCTTTGTGCAAACATCAATTTCACAGTAGAATACTCAGATACAGTATTATACTGCAATATTGTAATGAATTCTTGTAATGTGAAAATCCAGAGTTTTATTGTGAAAAGAAGTGTATGTTGTAAATTTGTCTAATGCAAACCACCAGCCTTTCCTTAACATATCCAAACTGCTCATCATTCTCAACGATATTGGCGTTTAAATACAGTTTTCAAGTTTGCCTTGTAACCCAAGACTCCCTTCAATGCTCTATTAAAGAATGAAAGGGGTTTTTTGATGTGCCTTTGCATCATTGGTATCAGTGGGGGTATAGCTTATAAGGGAATTACAATAAAATGCTTATTTGGTCTTTTATGTGTTTTTATTTTTATTTTTTTAGCTGATTTGGAATTACAAACATGCTGTGCTAAAGTGTAGGCAGGAGGCCCTAAGTCTTTATTAGTAAAATATCTGTTTTATTTGTTCTTGATAATATTGCAGTGGTTGGGGTTCATAGCAGATGAGTAGAAAACTTGTGCCTGAGCTGCTGTAGATTCATAGAGAAGGCATCTCTGAAGCAGGGCCTCAGCAGTAAACCCTGTGTGTCACATACCAATGTAAATAAACAGAGCTTTGAATTATTGGTCACAGGCCACATCAAAGCCAGTTGATTGGTCAGGCCTACTCTTCTTCTTGGACTGTAACCTGCTGCATTAGCTTACACTAGGGCTACTATATGGGAATTGATATTTATGCATTTTAATCTATCTATCTATCTATCTATCTATCTATCTATCTATCTATCTATCTATCTATCTATCTATCTATCTATCTATCTATCTATCTATCTATCTATCTATCTATCTAACTATCTATCTATCTATCTATCTATCTATCTATCTATCTATCTATCTATCTATCTATCTATCTATCTATCTATCTATCTATCTATCTATCTATCTATCTATCTATCTATCTATCTCTCTCTCTGTCTGTCTGTCTGTCTGTCTGTCTGTCTGTCTGTCTGTCTGTCTGTCTGTCTGTCTGTCTGTCTGTCTGGGGTGGAAGGAGAGAGGAACTATGGCATAGGAGACTAACAAGGGAATATAACAGGGCTTAGTTAAATCTAAGGGAGGCTTATATGACACCAAAGGAAATTAAACTAATAACTAGAAAACACAAAAGATAAATCAAAGTGTAGCTGAAAATCTAAATAAAAAACTTAAAAATAACCAAAAATCCAAATCACCAGATCATTACAACATCACTATTGAACAACTTCTCCAACTCCATGCATAAAGCTGTTGCTGAACCAGAGAAAGAGTATTCACCCTACTGAAGGTGCACCAAGGAGCATCATCACACATCCCTCCTCCCAGTAGCTGCTAGGTGCTACTTTCATGCTGTTTAATTGCTGAATGGTGCTGTATTGCATTATTATACTTTAAAAGGCGCATTCTGGACACTTTTAAATCCTTATGCTAATATATTAATACATTTCTCCCAGTGGGACAGTAAAATATTGTTCTATTCTATTCTATTTGGACCTTTTTCCAGAGTGGTTAAAGTCTTAATAAAAGAAAGAAAAATTAATGAATTAACTAAGGTATTATATTGTTTTCTATTCTCTTCTATTGACCTGAAAATTCTACAAACTGCTTTTAGTTGGATAAATGGTTCCAGAAGAGCAAGGTAATATTTCTGACAACATAACAAATTAGAGTGACAGTAATCAGTTTACCCAGCAGAGAACAGAATTGATTTCTAGGAACCATCTTTGCATGTCAGCCGTTGCCCTTACTACAGGTAGCACAGTGATTCACATGTGTTACAAGTCCATAACAATAACAATAGAAAAATCAATCCATCTGTGATTCTTGTCTGGTCCAGGTCTCAGGAGGCTGTAGCGCGCTGCAGCAATGTTTCACAAAGAGCATCTGCATAACAAAAGAGTCTAAGTGAAATGTGACAACAGAGACACAATGATTACAACATAATGCACAGTATTAAATCAACCGCCAGTCCTCCGAATTCCTACACAAAGGAAATGATTGAAAGACCTGATTAAAAAAAAAAAAAATCAATATTTCCTGGGCTGCTCAGCCGCAGCCATCACAGGATAGTGAACACAACCGGACCTGTTAAATGATGAGGCCACACTATTTCTTGCTTTCAGGAAGTGATTGCACTTTAATGCGGTGGGACGTTAGGAGGCAGGGAGGTGCCAAATATCCCAGCACCATTATTTAGCACTACATTACATCCCATCTCATCCCTATTAGTAGCTACAGATGGTGCTCCTTGTGCCATTTTAAAGTGCTCACAGCTGGCAAACTCGAACCATGAACAAGCCTGGACCTTGGCCATCTACACAGAGGAGCAGATGGAGAAAGGTGAGTCCTTCAAGGAGCCTGAACATCTTCTGTTACATTCTGACAATTAGGATGCAACAACTGTTTGACATTTTTTTATTACTTTTAAACAAATTAACTCACAAACTTAACTCATTAACATTTAAACCCCAAATGTTCAAATGTGCTTACACAGTTAATCCACTAGATATAATCTTTAAGAATCTGTTTCCTCTTCTGTCCCGTTTGTTTTCACTACTTGTGATAGTGCTAAAGGTTTAAAGGAATGGTACATCCAAAACATGATTAGCCTTCATTTTCTACTCACCCCCATGCTGAACAACACTCTGGAGTACTTTTTTGATATCTCAAATGCATCTGGAGATCTGGGAGGCTTCTTGCTGTCTGCTGACATTCAAATAATGGAGGTCCATGGCGCCCGAGGCAGAAAGGTCCATAAAAGTCCACAAAAAACGTTTCAATATTCCTCCATACTGCTCGTCCAATGTATTCCAAGTGTCCTGAGTGGGTAGCATCCAGAATTTACTCGAAACGAAGTCATTTAGAATGTTTTTAGAGCATAAACAGTAGTGTATAGGATTTCCTGAAAGCGCGTTCACGGCGCTACGGAAACCACGGCAGACCAAACCTGATGAAAGTGCGCATTCAGCTCGGCAAAGAACTCGTGCTCTTCCTCAACACTGAAGTCCTCAGACATTTTTCTTTCGTTGTTTCTTTCTTTGCACAGGTAAACAGCACATTTCTTCTTCTACGCTTGCATTATTGGCAGAGCAGACGCTGAATGCGCACTTTCATCTGGTTTGGTCTGCCGGCTTCCTCAGTGTCATGAACGCGCAGGCTCGTGCTTTCAGGAAATCCTATACACTACTGTTTATGCTCTAAAAACATTCTAAATGACTTCGTTTCGAGTAAATTCTGGATGCTACCCACTCAGGACACTTGGAATACATTGGACGAGCAGTATGGAGGAATATTGACACGTTTTTTGTGGACTTTTATGGACCTTTCTGTCTCGGGCGCCATAGACCTCCATTATTTGAATGTCAGCAGACAGCAAGAAGCCTCCCAGATCTCCAGATGCATTTGAGATATTTAAAAAAGTACTCCAGGGTGTTGTTCAGCATGGGGGTGAGTAGAAAATGAAGGCTAATCCTGTTTTGGGTGTACTATTCCTTTAACTCTGACTGCATTTAAAAACCCCTAAAAGCTAATTTTATATTCTATATCCAAACAAATGTTTATAATTAGTTTCTTTCAAGATATTTCTTCTAAAATCTTCTTAAGTACGTTTCTGCAGTGCAAATGCAATAACCCAAGTCAGCTACTATGTAGCCTTCCGTTAGCTCTCTACTGTGCAGATATTTGTATATCAAAGGGAAACATATTCCAGGACATTACAACTTTACATTTTTTTTATTATAGACAAACTGTCTGCTTTGTAATTCTTGTAAAAGTAAACCCAACTGTAGGTTAAACAGCTAAACTGGTGTCTTCCATCTACCTCGATTCATGTTCTTGGGCCTGTATATCAATTTCGGGTCATGAGAAAAGTACAGGCCAGAACCAATTAAGGCAACATCCCGAGTTTACGTCAACTCGGGGCTTCGTTTGAATTTGCCCGTTTTATGGTGTAGGTTTAGAATTGTGAGGTTTGCAGAAAGAGGACGTGTCAATGGGGTTTGAACATCTCTGTACGTCCATTTCACCCAATGAACTATGGTTATTCATCTATGACAATGAAACTCGATTTTGCATTTTATGACCCGTTTAATGGAACCTTGCTTTAACTTCTGTACTATATTTTAACTATTGGAACCAGAATTTCCCTGAAGGAGTAATCCCAAAGTATAAATAAATTTTAGTCTAAGTCTTCTTCATGCGAACTCAGAGAAGTATGGTCTTAAATGTACATAGTCAAGTTATTTGCCTTCACCAAAAAATACCAAAATGTATTTGCTCATGTTAAAATAAGGCTCTTTATGCAAATTTACAATCCTGATAATGTTATAATATAAATTTTATAACCTTAAAAGAAGCCAGAAGCCCAGCAGCAGGGTGCGATTAGCTGACAAAACCAGACGTGGTGCCATCTGCTGGCAGTACCACTGAACTACACAATAAGGTGGCAATTGATGCAGCTACTAAAAAAGTCCCAAATGGGCTCTAATGCTTTACCTAAAATTCACTGGGAAAAGGCAAAAACCTAACAGCTCCCTTTCACAATTATGTTGATATGGCATCTGGCTATATTTACCAACAAATTGAACAAAAACAAAGCTTAAAGGACAAGAATAACAAAAACTCCGCCAGCAGGATGGCATAATTTGTCAAAGGACATTGTAAGCAACCATATTGAGTTACTAACTATATCTATCTATCTTTACGGGTAAAGAGATGATGTAAAGATGATTTATTCCTGGTAGTATCTAAGCTGTGATTTCGTCCCAGTTTATAATCCTCCATGTTATATTTAATAGAAATATGTTGTTCATGTCAAAATTTCAGAGGTTTTCAAAGGGAAACATTTTGAAATATTTTGAAATTTCATAGCGTGCTCTGCCCCTATATCAGTCAAGGCTTGGGGGCACCTGGTTCAGCCTGTTCCTTGCCTGCCAGAGGTGCGTCTAGCCCTCCCCTATAACCCTGACAATGTACTGTCTCCAGGCAACAGGCTCCATGACCACCTGTCATTTTGGATCAATGGGCTCACCTGCACACCCACCTGTCCTCAGGCTTGTCACCCAGAGGAGGACAAGATGAAGAACTCATCTTATGGTTGATGAGCTGCTTCAGGATGAAAAGGTGGCCCTGAATAGCCTGAATTACTGCGATGAGATTGAAGCGACCAACCTGAGAGAGGTTTTTGTGTGCAGTGATGCCTCAGTTGAAAGGCCTGTTACTCCTTTTGTATGTTTGTGCACCAAGATGACAAATACACATTCTTATTTGTAGACTGTGTCCAAACTTTATCATCCCTTGGAAACACATCCTTTACTTTTCAGCTCCACCAGCTGCCTGCCCCATGCTGCTCGGAGAGCTCTGATTAACTGCTTTCAATAATGACTGGACACAGACAGCATATCTCATTTGTTCCATCTGGATTCGTCCACTTTATGACAGATGATTGACACCTCAGGCTCATCTTAACAGAGTGGAAACATTTAATATCTCCTAACTGACAGCTAATGTGCACATCAGTCCAGGAATCCTATTCATGAATGCACCAATGACCTCCAGATAGACTCATTATGCTTTGTGCTGTCGATTGACTCTGTAAGCTTAGAAAGCCAAAAACACCACTACTTTAGTGTGATTAGACAACCAAAGAGGTTTTTCTAAACATATATTCAATTCTTCCTTCTTATACCTGAAGAGAAGAAAATTTCAGAAAAGTGTTGCTTCAGTATCAGAAAGAGACAAGTATAGTAGCCATTTTAAGAATATTAATATTAATAATTCAAACTAGTCCCGATCTTATAGATCCTCTCATTGTGTTTTCTAATGTGGTATATATATATAAGTGTTCATACTTTTAAAGAAGCTCAGCTGCCAAACACACACAAAGTCAATTCCCTGTGGTTTTTATCAGCTGCTTTACATCAGATCAGGTATTTCGCAAGCTTTATAAGGAGGAGGGGGGAGATAAATGTTTTATATCACTGAAGATGTATGATAAAAAATTTTCATTAACCAGTGTTTCACGTTTTTTCAGTGCTTAGTCCTGTTTCTATGCAGACCATAACTGTTAGGACTCCTGTTTTTGTGTCTGTGTTTCTGTGTTTGTCTCCCTTCATCCACCAGGAGGCGCCTGGTTCTGATCCGCCTCCTCACACACCTGCGGATGGTTTCCTCATTAGCGGAGTGCTCTTAAGCTGCTGACTGCCACTACTTTGACGCCAGAGTGTTTGCCAGTTTAGGGTACTCTAGCCAAGCTGAGTTTGCTGAGTTAAGCTGAGTCTTTGTCAACCTGAGTTTAACTTTGTTTTGTCTTTGCCTCTTGGCAGGAAGTTGTCCTGCTAACTGGATCTCACGGACCTTCACACCCTGGAAGGATCAACTGAGCTTCAAACTGAGCTGGAGTTCAAACAGGAGGTTTGGATCCACCTTGCCCAAGAGATTGTTTGAGCTTTTCACTGAGAAAGGGATTATTCTCCACTATCACCCGTTCAAGTACCGCAGGAAATCTGAGTGGCATTCAGTTTCTCCGTTCTCCAACTATCAGCTGCATTTTGGGTAAAACCTTTTCCGCCCTCCACCAAATCAGGCAAACACTGGAACTACGGCACACAGATGGGAGTCAAGGATACAAGAACTTCTCTGGAAACGTGAGTCGGCAACCAAAACCTCTTCTCCAAGTTTCACGAGTCAAATTCCTCACTGAGCCTGAACAGGTTTCTTCCTGTAAAGTTTCAGTTTTTCCTCAACATTGATGCTGCATCCATGCTTGGTGGGAGGGGTTGTTGTAGTCAATGACCCAACGCAAGCAAATATCTACTGTCACTGCATGCTCATCCAGGAGGAGCAATTCCTGCTAATTCAATGAGTTTATACAATTGGCTAGGTTTTCCTAAACAAAAAAAAAAAAAAACACTTTTAACCAATCTGATATAATGGCCTGATTGAATTCTCTCTGTAAAGTGCCTTAGGTTGATATGTTGTGAATTAGCGCTTTATAAATTAACTCAATAGAATATTTTCTCACTGCCTCTCCCAGCCAATTATCCAACTATTACAGCTTACTAGCTATCATTCTTTGCAGACATCATTAGGAACTACATTTGTGTGCTTTAACTATAACAAAGAGCAAACTAGAATGGATCTAATCACTTTTCAGTCTATATTATTTTAATTCTTTAACTCTCAACCGGATTTAATGCGTTTGTGTTGTAAATTAACTTCAGATTTCATAGTTTGGTAAATGGTCCTAAAAGAATAAACTGAATTTAACAGAATACTGTGGACAGACATCCTGCTCAGGGGTGTAAAAACCATCAATTTGAAGAACAACCTGTTTTTTCATTCAGAAATCTAAAATACTGCCAGCATTCAGGTGGATGTTGTAATTTCTGTTGGGGCTGTGACCACAATTGCTATTCTGATGCACACCAGCATAGGTCAGCACGCTCCTACAGACACTTTGTCACCTGAATGCTTTATATGTGAGTCATGCTGTAGTTTTGTAAAACAATGCAGCAGTGAATGGAGTCAGCACAAAGTCTCACGTCTCGTATAAAAATAATCAGTCCATATTTTACCTGTAAGAATTGATCTCAAATGTATTAAAAACAAATAAAAAAGGCCTTTCTCTTCAATCCAACTCAGCAAATCCTCTCAACATTGTCATTTGGACTTAATAAGTCCCCTCAATTTAATGTTTTATATGTGGTTAAGAGTATGAACTAAATCAAAAATAAATAAATAATGAAATAAGCATAATATGGCAGCTACAGTTAAGAATGGTCTTGTTTGGTTCAGACTGGTCTTTACTGGGTAAAGCTATGGAGGATGAAATAAAGGAGTAAGAATCATGCAAACACAAATTGAGAGAAAAGTAATCTTTGCTAACAATCAACACCTATGGTTGTCTCTTTTTTTTTTTGACTCATTTTCACTTAACCCGTTTTGTTTTCATTGATATCTGTAATTTGCTATCATGATCATTACTTGTGTTAGGATAATTATCATTGAAGATGTGTGAGTTTATTACACCTTGGCATTGGCTGCCTGTTGCGTCTCAGAACTGATGTTTTCATGTAATTAGGATGGTTCCTCTGTCCAGATATACAGTTATAATCTTTATTCTGTGGCAAAGATTTGGAAATGGAATGAGAGCGGTGTCCTTCAGCTAAGAATGAAGTGTAATATTTTGATAAAACTGGAGCCATGGATGTTTCCTCATCTGCTAACGTGTACGATGTAAAATAAGATAATGTGGCAGAATAGAGATGTAAAAAATGCCTTTTTAACCATTAATCAGGGCCACTTCCTTAGAGGTGACCTCAGAGGTGAGCAGCTGCCTTCTGTACATTCTAAGCATTTCTCTGATCTGAGTGAGATTACAATTTCTATCAGGAAAAGAACCGGAGAGATAGAGCGTAAAGGTGCATACATAAAGCCTATCTTTAACACTTGTTCGAGCTAAATTAATGGTAATTATTCTATTTTAATTGCTAAAGAGTATCAACTGCTTCAGAAGAGTGAAAAATTGTGATGTGAGATATGATGCGGTGATGCTAATTTGTGTCACCATTCTCACTGGGTACTGGAATGTAACACTTTGAACCCATTCAACTGGATATGGAACACAGGAATAATCTAACTGATATCATGTTCCACAGTAAGATTGAGTTTTTGATTCAAATTGGTTGAAACATGTTAATTTCCTCAGGGCTTCAGTTCAAGTTTTATGTTTTAAGTCAATATTTATAGCCTACAGTTGCCATTGTCAAAGTGTTCCATGAACTCCATATAAATGCAGACTGTAGGATAATCACAGTGCTGGTATTACTGGAGCTTAGTGCAGCATTTGAAACTGTTTATCACTATTTTATTAGAGCACCTGGAAAACTAGGTTGACCTTTCTGGTGCAGTACTGTACTGGTTTAAATTTTACTGGAAGGACAGTGCCTTTTTCTGTCAGCAGGCAACTTCACATCTGTTTTTTTAAATCCCCTATCAAAGAGGTTTCTGGAATTTCCCTCTTTAATCTCTGAAATATGGCAAAAATTAGAAATATCCTGTCCAGGGGTGATGCTGAGAAACTGGTCCAGGCATTTGTCACTTAAAGGCTGGACTATTCTATCAGGAAGTCCTTCAGCTGATCCAAAATGCTGCAGCCAGAGTTCTGATGAAAATGAAAAAAAAAGAGATCATATCTCTCCTATCCTGGCTTCTTTTAATTGGCTTCCTGTTAAATCCAGAATAGAATTTAAAATCCTCCTTCTCACATATAAAACCTTAAATGGCCAAGCTCCATCTTATATCAGATATATGATTGTTCCTTATGTTCTTAATAGAGCACCTAACTCTGCAGCTGATTAAGAATGCTGCTGCGTGTATCCTCACAAGAAATAAGGAAGTAGAGAACATCCGTCCAGTTCTAAAGTACTTCCACTGGCTCCACGTCTTTCAGAGAATATAATAATAAAAAAATGTAAGTCTATAAATCACTGAATGGCTTAGCAACTGAATGTAACACAGACTTGTTATCAGTGGATCATCCATCCTGACCTCTCAGGTCTTCAGAGAAAATTCTACTTTGCAGAACCAGAACCAAACATGAAAACCTATATCTTAATATTAGAACTCTGGTTTCAGTTCATTATTTTGTCTTCCACATCGTTTTCTAAGGTAAGTTAAAACAATTACTGGTTTATCATAAAAATCTATAATAAAGATGTGAATAAACTTCCAGTCTATTCAATAAAACCTTACTCTATAAGCTTCTAAAAGGTTTTATTTTACATTAACAAATGCAGTGAATCTGATAGATGAATGTATTTGCTTGCATATTATCACAACAGCATAGCTTTCTTTTTCTGAAAACCAGTTCTATTTATAATGTTCTTTACTGTTCTAGCAAAATGTCAATGCCTTAGTGAATTTCGTTCACCAGCAGCTTTTACCCCTCCAAGCAAAATGATTTCACAGTTTTCAACAGAAATGAAGCAAAAATCATCTTAACGTTTCTTTAGCGGATTTTCCCATGAGATCAGCTGCTGTTGTATTTAATAAACTGTGATTGGCTTTGCTAAAGTTTTATTTTTACTCTGTTTTTTTACACACTGACTGACAGCTTTTCTTAGCTGCCATAAACTTAATGGATCATACTACAGGTTGGTGAGAGAGTACAGATCCCCGACCATAGGCTGTGAAACAATGTAGTCAATAATTTCTTCTCTTTCTTTTTCAAAGTGTGGGAGGAAGCTTGTTTCTGTTATCTCTTTATTTTAACCCAAGGAAATATGTTTCCAGCAAATCTATGAAGCCTCTGTTAATTCCTTAAAACATGCTTTTCTAGGAGGCCAAAAATAATTTTATAAAAAAAGATTAAATGAAGGCCCCATCATCCTTGGCGTCTGAGTTTGGAAATAAGGAAGCTTTATGTGATTCAGTCAGACAGTTATCTCCCACTTAGTCTTAGTCAGGGTTGCAGTGGGGCCGGTGCCTATCTCCGGAAGCATACGGGTGAGAGGCGGGGTACACCCTGGACAGATCGCAAATATGTCGCACCATAATGATTTATAAAATGAAGCAGTTTCAAAACAACATTGTTTTACAACAGCTTGTTTGGTACCTAAAAAAGAGCATCAATGAAATTGCTTAATTGCTGCAATGTTGACCTTAATGGTTACAAAAACAGCTAAATATGGGCTTGCATCCTGTGCTGTGATTGGTCTGCTCTCTTTTATACCAGAGAGTTTTAAGCCTGGCCATACTAGGCTAGGCACTTTCATCTCAGCTATATTTCTTCCTTTAACCAGAGTACTTCTACATGATTGGCTGCTTTCCTCGGTTTGGTCCTCCTCATCTTTATTATCTTTTGTGATTTCTACATTGTTATCAGTTAAGACACACTCTTGTTTAATCTTAAACGGTTTAATCATACTCACTAATGTTTTTTTTAAGGTAGCGCTTAAGGAACTAGCATTAATCATTTATCCAGAATACCCGGCAGCATAAGCAATATGGCGACGTCTATGTGACCATCGACAATTACCAATTCAGAAGAACGCAACTACAGACTGGTGTTGGGCTAACGGCCCTGGTTCTGGTTAACCTTAGAGGTTTGCAGTTTGCCACGGTCCTATCAACATTATAACCTTTCTTTATACTATATTACACACTAACTCAGCTAATGGGACATAAAGAGTAGCCTGGGTGCCATTCCGAACTTAGTCCCGCCCACAAGGTTTGAGTTCGGGGAAGTTTGGTCTGGCTCTGCTCCATAGTAGCGCGAGTATTATCGCCCACTGTCAGGCGATCCAATCAAATTGTCAGGGCGGGCTTTGTACTATGATGGACAGATGATCAACAGTAACGTAATCAACCACGTGACCAAAGCGCGCTTGGGTGACAACAACAATGGCTGCTGCCGGAGAGTTGAGGTGTGTAGATTCTGCTATTAGGTCTGTTCTAGAAGATATCGACAGCAATTTAATTTTAAAAGAGGAACAGAGAAACGCGATCAAGGCTCATCTTCTTATTCTAGGCGTGAAACTGCACGCTTTGATTTTTGTTGACAAAAACTATGCGTTGCTTAACATACGTCACGCACTCCGTTGCTCTTATTGGTTGTACGTCTGTCCAATTGCAGAGGCATTTTTTTTCCTGGTTCGTTCAAAACACGCCCCATAATCACAGCTCCATGGAGCAGTATCAGACTCATATTCTGACTAGAATTGAGTAGAACTACGTCAGGCTACATAAAGAGACCCTTAAAACTAGAATTTTCTCTCCTAAATGAGTGCAAAACATACTTTTGTAGAATAACACCAGCAGAAAAGTAACATTTTACCTTAACACTCTGAGCTCCTTGAGCGTTCCCCTGGAACCCTGCTGTTAGTGCGAACAAAGCCAAAATTCATCAGGGGATTTTGGCCATTCTTTGTCTTGTATTCTTTGCAATTTTAACAGCGCTGGGGCTGAGACTGATGACGTTTAACAAGCACATGAGAACACATTGAGAAAAAGCTAAAATCTTATATAAAGGTACCAAAACTAAACAACTTATAATACTTTTGCTGCATTCATTTAACATTGAATATATATATATATATATATATATATATATATATATATATATATATATATATATATATATATATATATATATATATATATATATATATATATATATTTAAAGTATTATTAACAACTACTCGTGGTATATGTGGGATCTCATGGAATTATCTAGAAACAATAGAAGAATAAGGCTTGCTGATCATTAGCTGTATGGCCTAGATTTAACAAAAATCACTACTTTACATGTGAAACCTAGTTTGTTGTTTCCGAATATCTTTTAAATGAAATATTTCTTTGGTTCTACCTAACTCAACAGAAAATATCTTTTCTAATGGACTGTCCCACTAAATGAATATACAGTGAGACTGTAATTAGTGATGCATAATACAGTTTGTCCTCTGGGAATTGGCTGTTTCTAGCTTGTTCAGCCCAATTAGCGCAGTTAGCTATTCTGCCTCAGCAATGCATGGAGGAGCTGTCTCCTGTACCATAATTGTATCTACAAGCTGTTGTTGGTGACAAATTGTTGTGGTTCTGTGCAATTTGCTCATCATTAAATTCTTATTTGAATTATTCTAATTCATATTTCTGTAACTTGTCCCGGTTGGCTTCAATGAAAGGCTGAATGAGGCAGAGTAAAAGAGGAAGCAGAAGGATGAAAAGAGTGAAATATTCATAGGTCACATGCCATTGCCACGCTGTTTAGTGTGTTTCAAAGTGAGGCTGTTTAGAATAGTTTCCTGCAATTGCCTCTAAAAGGAAAATTGAAAGAAAAGCAACCAACAGGGAAATTCCTTAATTAGCACACTTCGTCAGTGTCCAAGCTGGGCTCATACTGAATTCAGGCCAACTTCAGCGGACAGCAGAGTACATATTGATTCTGTAGATCACAAAGACGAAGATTGTGCGACCATTTTATGAAAAGCTGCTGCGTCTTCACCCTGACCTCCACACGCCCACGACTCCTATCTTAATTTAGGTCTGACCATGCTTCTGTATTTTAAATATTTACCAGACATCAAATCAACTTCTACAATCCTCCACCCTCCATTTTGCATTCTGATACAGAGGCCAATGGGGATGAGGGGCTTTGGAAAAAAACTGTCATCAACATTTGCTCACTCAGAGCTGAAATTAGTGGGGACCTTCTGGCTCCATCTCTTGCAGCACAAGTGCCTCTTTTAAATTGGCCGTGAGAGATCATGATACCCTCGGGAAGACCAAACGGGCTCATGTTCAGTGGCCAATTAGATCAGATTCCTCCAGGGTGGATTTTTTTTTCTTTTTTTTTTCCAATGTAGTATGAGAAGAAATTTGAATACTTTTCCAAATCACAGAAGTGGTGTTTAAAGCTTAAATCTGAGGCAGGTCAGCACATATTATTTAGGGATTTTAGAGGCCAAACAGAACTAATAGGAAGCGAAGAACTAACAGAAGAGCATTACAGCACAAACACAACAGTCAGCTCTAAGATATAAATTATAATGTCGTACACTGAGATTTTTAAGAGAAAAAAAAAATATTATATATATATATATATATATATATATATATATATATATATATATATATATATATATATATATATATTAGGGCTGTCAAAATTAACACGTTAACGCAAGATGATTAATTTCTGGAATTAACACAATATTTTTTTTTAAGGGATTAACGCAGTCCCACCCTGTTTTACCCACAATTCAATTGTCCGACATGAGTGAGATGGAGGAATTAGAAGAACCCGTTGGCTGGCTGGATGGACCGTTCGTGAATAAAACAAACAAAGACGGGACAATAAATAAACATGCTGTGGTTTGCTTACACTGCAAGAATGAATTTTCGTTTCACTGAAGCACCTCAAACCTTAAATATCATCTTAATGCCAAGCATTCCTTTGTTGGGGCTTCAACATTACCTGGGGCAGGGCATTAAGTAACGGTCTGCTTTACATTCAGAAAATGTAAACCAGTTAGTTTTCCTTAACAACTGGCTAAAAGATGAATAAATAATTGGTAAAGTGACCTCATGTAATTGTTTAAAAGTCAAGCTGTTTGTTTTAAACATAAAACGTTCCATTCACCCATCCTGTATTTGCTAAAAAAAAAAGCAATGGCTAAGTTGCCACAGAAAATGTGTATTTTTCAATAATATTTAGGCTAGTGATTAATCTAAATTAATTCAAGAAACCTTGTGATTAATTAGATTAAAATTTTTAATCGTTTGACAGCCCTAATATATATATATATATATATATATATATATATATATATATAGGGTTGGGAATTGAAAAGATTTTCACGATTCCGATTCGCTTTTCGATTCTATGAAACGATTCGATTCTTTATCGATTCTTTTTTCGATTCCAATTTGGGGGAAAAAGGAGAACAAACAGTTTGATTATCAGAATCAACTTTGTTTACTTAACTATTGCACAATCTTACAAATTCAACAAGATCAAGATGTCCACAGGAAATGTGAAACTGAAGTAACATCTGTGTTTAAATGAAAAATGAATACAAGAACAAACTTAATAACCAACAATGTCCAATAACAAATGATGGGATAATAACCTATTTTAAATAACAAAAAATACTAATTATAAAACAGTAGTAGGGAAAATTAACAGTTCTTTTGCAGAAAGATGAGCATATCTGCTTTTTCTGGAAGGATACAGGATCTTTCAGCGCTTATGGTGTCTCCAGCCGTGGAGAACACCCTCTCAGATGGGGTGGAGGAAGCCTGCACACAGAGGTAGTTTTCAGCCAGTCCAGATAGCAAGGGCAGCGTATCTTGCTTGTTCCACCACCACAGTGGGGCGCTATCCCTGCAGGGGATGGAGGGCAAGCTTTTACAGAGCTGGATTTCCTGATCTACCCTCTGGGCTAGGGAAAGACGGGGCTTTGATTCACAAAGTGACCGCAGCTTGTTGTCTTCCTCCTCGAATAGTTCTTCCAACTTGCGTAACTTGCGTAAAAAACGTGACGTAAGTCGTGCTCCCCAGAGCCGGCGCTCTAGGCTCTGGTGCTGCGGGAATCGAAAAAAGAATCATTCAGCGAGCTGCCAAATGATGCCATGGAATCGGAAAATACGGAACCGGTTCTGAACAGGAACCGGTTTTCGATTCCCATCCCTATATATATATATATATATATATATATATATATATATATATATATATATATATATATATACCTTTGTGTTGGTTCAAGTGAGGAACGCTTTTCTATTAGGACTTTAGATTTTGCAGTATTTCTTTATACGTTACTTGTGCACTGTTTTGGTCCTAAATGCCATTAGATGATGCATTTCATGCTGTTATAAAAAAAGGTGAACAAAACCTTAATTTTAATTCTTAAAAGTCTGAGACAGTCACTACAGTGGTTGGAAGTTGGAGGGGATTCTGCGGGGAGTTGGAGGCAAGTTGGCTGCCATTCGGCATGGCGTTTGACAAGGAAGGGCCATTTTGAATGGCTGCTACTGTAATAGTACTGTTTGCATGTGAAGCCAACCATCAAAGCCCCCAGTAACTGATTATCTAAAGGTTCTGCTTCTACCGGTAACCGCTCAGAGTAAAGAGAACACCTTTTTCAGTGTGTGTCCTGTTTTGCAAATATAGCTCTGGAAATAGATGTTCCAGAGCTAGATGGTACTTTTATTTGAAACTCTATTAAATATGATTTATGGAATAAAATCATATACAACAGACATGGAGACGGAAAGGGAGGTGAGAAAGAAACAGGGGATAAGAAGTAAGGGGAGAGAGAAAGACAAAGACAGGAAAGAGTGCATGAAAAGAGGGAAAATCAAAACTTCTAAAAATAGACAACACAGAAGAAATACAGTAACTCATAGAAGTCTGCTTCTACACCTGTATAAGATTAGAGGAACATAAGACAGAGAACACAACAGCAAAAAGAAGATGGCAGACAACCAAAGTGAACATCAAAAAAGCTGCAAGGAGCAGCAGGTATCCCATAGATGTCCATGTGTGCAAAGGGGAAAACCTTTCGTGATTACACAATATTATTCAGATTGGTATATATCTGTTCCTGCAGCTTACTATTTAGTATTAGTTTGTATTTGTGAACACCTGGAATCTCCTTGGTATGTATGCATGGGCATGCTTGTGTATACTAAAGTATTTACATAGCTTCTTCGGAAGTAAAATATGCTTTATAGCAGATGTGGGCAGCCCCAGACCCACCCTACAGCGACCTGGATAGAAAAAGAAACATGAGCGGCAGATATCCATAGGCACCACAGATCGCTGGAAACTTAGGAAAGGGCAGATGAGGGCACCCAGAGCCGGACCTCCAAACCCCAAACCGGCGCAATCCCTTAGTTGGCCTTACCCCGGTGACCGGTCAACATGGAACCGTTTAAGAGCCCCAAGGTTCAAGGTCTGAGGGCACATCACCTCCCAGTGGGGATCCCACAGGGCCAGGAGGCCCAGGCCCAGTCTAGCAGCCCCCAGGAATGATAGCGCCCACCGAAGTACCCAATTTGGCACCTAGAGAGCTGTCAGGATGCCAGCAGTCAAGAAGACAGAAGCTGCTTAATATTCATCCAGTCACATTCACACAGTCCTACCCTTACACACATATGAACATATTCAAGAACTCAACGGAGATGCGAGGGGCAAACACTAAACGTATCCTTACACTGCTCATAAATACATTATCCTCCCAGGTCTGGGGTCCAATTCACCTAGGGGGAACAGACCCATGGCAGGAGAGAAGCAGTGTACCCCAGAAGCAGCCCCAAACACCACCCCAGGCCAGGTGCAAGATACTCTACAGCTTCCCTGTCAGAAGTGGGTGGTGAGGTTGCTTGAGGACCCAGATGCAGAGACGAGGGAAGCAGAGATGAGTTCTGAGAGATTTAATTGCAAACCATAGGTAACAGAGGCAGAAATGCAGAAATCCAACTTAAAATGAGCCTGAGGAGCAACGAGCTAAGAGGAAAACTACAGCAACGACAGGACCAGCAACAACAAGGAACCAACAAGTAGAGACTGCAGAGGAAGAGTATATGTAGCTGACTGAGACAATGGCAGGGCTAACGAGCAGTTGAGGAGTAGGTGTGAGGAGATAACGAGGGAGCCAAGGGGAAAGGAACCCACACAACAGGGCAACAGAGGAAAACAACAGAAAAACCTGAGAACTAACATAAATCTAGAAACTACAACAAATTAGTAATTAAACCAATAAAACTAGAAAACAAGGAGCAAAGTAAAGCACAACATAACCAAAACCACGACATTCCCCTCTGAATGATTGCAAGCATAGGCTGCACACAGGTAGCCTAACGTAGTCCTACTCAACTCTAGTCAGAATATGAGTCTGATACTGCTCCATTGAGCTGTGATTATGGGGCGTGTTTCGAACGAACCAGGAAAAAAAATGCCTCTGCACTCAATTGGATAGACCTACAACCAATAAGAGCAATGGAGTGCGTGACGTATGTTAAGCGAGGCATAGTTATTGTCAACAAAAGTCAAAGCGTGCAGTTGCACGCCTAGAATAAGAAGATGAGCCTTGATCGCGTTTCTCTGTTCCTCTTTTAAAATTAATTTGCTGTCGATATCTTCTAGAACAGACCTAATAGCAGAATCTACACACCTCAACTCTCCAGCGGCAGCCATTGTTGTTCTCACCCATGCGAGCTTTGGTCACGTGGTTGATTACGTTACTGTTGATCATCTGTCCATCATCGTATAAAGCCCGCCCTGACAATTTGATTGGCCCGCCAGATATTGTGCTAGCATACTCGCGCTACTACTGAGCAATGCCAGACGGAACTTCC
Organism: Cyprinodon tularosa; assembly: GCF_016077235.1. Classification (NCBI taxonomy): domain Eukaryota; kingdom Metazoa; phylum Chordata; class Actinopteri; order Cyprinodontiformes; family Cyprinodontidae; genus Cyprinodon; species Cyprinodon tularosa. The sequence goes on from NW_024038669.1 coordinate 2,280,887, forward strand.
CGACCTCAAACGTTGTGGGCGGAACTAAGTTCGGAATGGCACCCAGGCTAGCACACAGAGTCAGGGCAGGCAGAACTGTAGACCACACCCCTGAGATGCATTCAGGCAGGATAATTGTATCCCACCTGCCATACAGCCTTGCCAGTCAGCCTTTTGGAAACTACAATTAATAGGCAAGACTGTGGATTTTGACCAATTTATAAAGTAATCTGAGATTATTGATAAAGATCCTAACAATTTAATTAGTTAAGCGAGCAAGGTCATTGAGTGCTAGAGAAATACTAATACATCATCTGCATAAAGACTGACTGTATGTTCTATATTCTAGCATTTAGTACCTTTAATATTATTGCCTGATTGCTAGTGGTTCAATAAAGATATCAAACAATGAGGGAGAGTGCAGTCATCCTTGCTCAGTGCTGAATACTTTTCTTGGAGAACAGCTGTACCATTTTGAGATATTTGTTACCAGGATTATCATTAGGCAATGCTTTATGTTTCTCTAACAATTTTATTTATTTCTTTGCAAAGCAACAGTAAAGATTTTACCCAAAGCTAAGTAGAGTTATTATTCTTATAACATTATTCTGATGTTTCTGGATTTATTTTCTTTTTCTTATTTTTGCATGGCCCAATCGCAGAAAGTACTGTCCCTTCTCATACAAATAACATATTTATTACTGCAGGAACATAGACCAATGAACCACACCAGCTCTTAAGATAAATCAAATCAGCTTTCAGAGGAAATAAAGTAACAACTTTAGTCTTGGTTTGAGAACCAAAACTCTTACTATCTATGTAAACATCCTTAACGTTTAACAGACTTTATCGTTGAGTGCCGCTGGATGGAGAAGATGCTAAATTGAAAAGAACAACATAATGAAAAGTGTGAATTGAAGGGGTCAGGCTAGAGTCACAAGCACATTCATTTTGATGAATATATGCTGGCCTGAAGGATTTTAAGCAGCGAGAGAATCCAGAATGTCAGCTAAGCTGCAAGATTACTTTAAGGCGCTGACATAAACATTCTGCTGCACTTCCCATGGTGCCTCCAGCCCCCTTTGAGTGAGATGGAAAGCGACAGTGACACTGGGAGGATGCCGATGGGAACCCTGACAGAGGTCTGAATAAACAAGTTGCTTGGAGTTGTGGGTGCAGTGTCAGCAGACCAAACAGGGGAATTCTTCACACTGAACCAAATACTGTGACGTTCACAATTCAGGAGGCAAGTTTAATTTTTTTTTGCTACTTTATTATTTATTTTGAATATCAAGAGTGCATAAAGAGCAATTGCATAGTAATAGAAGATGCTTGTTTGTTTCTAATTACCAACTGAAATTCAATTCAATTCAGTTTATTTATATAGCGCCAAATTCACAACACATGTCATCTCAAGGCACTTTGCAGTTCAACCAGATCATACAGTCAAATTGATACAAAGTTTTCTATCTAAGGAAAACCAGTTGATTGCATTGACTCATTGACTCAAATACAATCCCCCACACTAAGCATGCTTGTAGCGACAGTGGAGAGGAAAAACTCCCTTTTAACAGGAAGAAACCTCCAGCAGAACCAGGCTCAGTGTGAGCGGCCATCTGCCGAGGCCGACTGGGGTTCAAGGAGACAGAAGCAGAGATACAAAAAGCAGCTGTAAAAGGCGGCCCCGTCCAGGAAACACACAGCCAGGCAGACGAGCTCCGAGGCAGCTCCCATGCCAGAGGACGAAGAGAGCACATCCACTCAGTCACGGTCAGAGAAACAGGACCACACTGGAAAACAGGCCGATCTCCAACATCTATTAACAAGGGTGTTGATAGAAGCAGCACAGCTGATATTTTTTTCCAGGATGACGTCACAGCCAAACAGGAACAGACGAGGCAAAGCTACTCTGAGGAAAAGCAGAGAGAGCAGAAGGTTAGAGATTGAACTAACAGATTCTGCAGAATAGGAGAACAGAGAGAGAATGAAGCAGAATGATGAAATGGGGGTCCCTATGTCCTCCAAAAGTCTAAGCCTATAGCAGCATAACTATAGAGATAGCTCAGGATAACCTGAGCCACCCTAACTATAAGCTTTATCAAAAATGAAAGTTTTAAGCCTAGACTTAAAAGTAGACAGGGTGTCTGCCTCACGGACTAAAACTGGTAGTTGGTTCCACAGGAGAGGAGCCTGATAACTAAAAGATCTGCCTCCCATTCTACTTTTAGAAATTCTAGGAACCACTAGTAAACCTGCAGATTGAGAGCGAAGTGCTCTGTTAGGAACATAAGGAACAATCAGATCTCTGATATAAGATGGAGCTTGGCCATTTAAGGCTTTATATGTGAGAAGGAGGATTTTAAATTCTATTCTTGATTTAACAGGAAGCCAATGAAGAGAAGCCAGGATAGGAGAGATATGATCTCTCTTTTTCATTTTCATTAGAACTCTGGCTGCAGCATTTTGGATCAGCTGAAGGCTTTTAACTACAGTTTGTGGACTTCCTGATAGTAAAGAATTACAATAGTCCAGCCTTGAAGTAACAAATGCATGGACTAGTTTCTCAGCATCACCCCTGGACAGGATATTTCTAATTTTTGCAATGTTCCTCAGATGAAAGAAGGAAATTCTAGAAACCTCTTTGATATGGGATTTAAATGACAGGTCCTGATCAAAAATAACACCAAGATTTTTTACTTTATTATCTGAAATCAGTTTAATCCCATCCAAATGAAGTGACTGGCTAATCAGTTTCTTTTTCAGAGACTCTGGTCCAAAGACTATAACTTCTGTTTTGTCTGCATTCAGAAGCAGAAAATTAAGAGTCATCCAGGTTTTTATGTCTTCAAGACATGCCTGTAATCTATGTAATGGGTTAGCTTCATCTGGATTTATAGACAGATATAGCTGGGTATCATCAGCATAACAGTGGAAATTAATCCCATGCTGTCTAATAATTCTACCAATTGGGAGCATGTATAAAGTAAAGAGAATTGGTCCTAGCACTGATCCCTGTGGTACTCCACAGGTAACCTTTGAGCGTGTTGAAGATCTATCATTAACATGAACAAACTGAATTCGATCAGATAGATAAGATTTAAACCAGTCTAGTGCTGTTCCTTTAATTCCAACAAAATATTCAAGTCTTTCTAAAAGAATATTATGGTCAACTGTATCAAATGCAGCACTAAGATCCAACAGGACGAGCACAGATACAAGTCCATTATCTGAGGCCATGAGAATATCATTAGTGACTTTCACCAGAGCTGTTTCAGTGCTATGATGAGCTCTAAAGCCAGACTGAAACTCTTCAAAAAGTTCATTATGGTGGAAGTGATCGCAAACTTGTTTGGCAACTACTTTCTCAAGAATTTTGGATAAGAAAGGAAGATTGGATATAGGTCTATAATTGACCAAGTCATCTGGGTCAAGAGACGGTTTCTTAAGCAGAGGTTTAATTACAGCAATCTTAAAAGCTTTAGGTACATATCCCTGTAACAGAGATAGATTAATCACATCTAAAATGGAGGAGGAGATCAAAGGGAATACCTCCTTAAATAACCTGGTTGGAACTGGATCTAACATACAAGTTGAAGGCTTAGATGAAGACAATAATTTTGCTAATTCAGAGAGTTCAACTGGATCAAAGCAGTCTAAACCCGGTTCAGATTCCATGACTACCTCAGGTACAATCGCGGATAGAGGAGTGCTTATGATCTTATTTTTAATAAGATCAATCTTATTTATAAAGAATCCCATAAAATCATTGCTGCTAAGAGCAGGTGGAATGGACGGTTCAACAGAGCTATGGCTCTGGGTGAGTTTGGCAACTGTATTAAAAAGAAATCTAGGATTATTCTTATTCTCCTCTATTAATGAGGAGAAGTATGCTGCTCTTGCTTTACAAAGGGTCCTCTTATACAGCAGTAAACCATTTTTCCAGACTAGGAAGGACTCTCGCAGGCCTGTGGAGCGATATTTTCTCTCCAGTTTCCTAGCATTTTGCTTCAAAGTACGCAGCTCTGCATTAAACCAAGGAGCAAGCTTTCTATTTTTAACGGTTTTCATTTTCAAAGGAGCTGCGTTGTCTAAGGCAATACGCAGAGAACTAGCAACCCCCTCAACAAAATCATCAACCTGTGAAGGGGAATAAGCTAAGCTTTTGCACTCTGCAGCACTGCTCAGTGACACAGAGCAGAGAGAAAGTGAAGCAGATTCTTTAAAATTTATAACTGCACTATCTGATAAAGATCTACTAAAATTGAACCTTCTTTTGGGGGAGGAGAACTCTGTTAAAGTAATCCTGAAGGTTATTAGAAAGTGGTCAGAGAGGACAGGGTTGTGAGGAAATACTGTTATTTCTTCACATTCTATGCCGTATGTCAGCACAAGATCCAAAGTATGAAGATGAGAATGCGTGGGACTATTCACATTTTGAACAAAGCCAATAGTGTCTAAGATAGCATTAAAGGCTGCTCTTAAGCTATCGCCTTCAATGTCAGCATGGATGTTAAAATCTCCCACTATGATGACCCTGTCAGTATTTAATACCAAATCAGAAAGGAACTCTGAAAACTCATCTAAAAATTCAGAGTAAGGACCTGGTGGACGATACAAAGTTACAAAAAGAAGAGGTTTTCTTGCCTTGAAATTTGGATCAGGGAAATTAAGGGTTAAATGTTCAAAAGAGTTGTAGGAATTAATTGTTTTGGGAGTAATCAGTAAGTCAGACTCGAAGATTGTTGCTACTCCTCCTCCTCGCCCAGAACGTCTGGGGATGTGAAAATTTAAATAGCTTGAAGGAGTTGCCTCATTTATGCTCACATAATCCTCTTGCTGCAGCCAGGTTTCTGTAAGGCAAAACAAGTCAATGTGATTATCACAAATCAAGTCATTAACTAGTAGACTTTTAGAGGAAAGCGATCTTATGTTAAACAGACCGCATTTAATTGTTTTAACTTTTTCCCCAATTGGAGTTATTTTGATTTTAATTAGATTATCATGATTTACTCCTTTGGGAATCTTTGCTAATTTATTAGATTTTGGTCGTGGGCAAGACACTGTCTGGATGGAGTAAAGAGTGGGTAACAGTAGAGAAGCTGCAGAGATGTGTGTTAAACTACAACTCTGCTTCCTGGTCTGCACCCTGGGTGGTCAGGGTTTTGGAGGACTAATAAATGTGGCCAGATTCCTAGAAAGAAGAGCTGCACCATCCAAAGTGGGATGGATGCCGTCTCTCCGAATCAGACCAGGCTTTCCCCAAAAGGATTGCCAATTATTAATGTAGCCCACGTTGTTTTCAGGGCACCACCTAGACAACCAGCGGTTGAATGACGACATGCGGCTAAACATGTCATCACTGGTCAGATCAGGGAGGGGACCAGAGAAAATTACGGAGTCCGACATTTTTTTGGCAAACTTACACACCGAAGCAACACTAATTTTAGTGACCTCCGATCGGCGTAACCGGGTGTCATTACCACCAGCGTGAATAACAATCTTACTGTATTTAACCTTATCCTTAGCCAGTAGTTTCAGGTAGGATTTGATGTCGCCCGTTCTGGCCCCCGGCAAACATTTGACTATGGTCCCTGGTGTCTCTAATGCCACGTTTCTGACTATGGAGCTGCCAATCACCAGAGTGGGCTTCTCAGTGGGTGTGTCACTGAGTGGGGAAAACCGGTTAGAAACGTGAACGGGTTGGTGGTGACCAGTGGGCAGAGATCCACGACTACGCTTTCTGCGTACAGTTACCCAATCGCCTGGCTGCTCAGGCACTTTTGGAGGACAGCTACGTGGGGGGCCTACTTCAACAGCCTGAAGCCTGGATTCTAACTCTGACACCCTCGCCTCCAAAGCTACAAAAATACTACACTTATTACACATCCCATTATCACTAAAGGAGGCAGAGGAATAACTGAACATCTGACACAGAGAGCAGGAGAGAGGAGAGGAAGAAGGAAGAGTTGGAAAAGAGTCAAGGGAGGGAGAGAGAGAAGCCATAGCAATGCTAAGCTAGCGCTAGCCTAGGCTAGCTACTTCTTGCTATCAGAAATAAAACCGTGTGAAACTGACAAGTGCTCAGTAGAAAAGTGCAGCAGAAGGTGCTATGTTTTAAAGTAGTCAGTTAGAGTTACTTAGATACAGAGATATCACAGAGAAAATAACTTAACTTCAGATGGAGATCCTCTGAACAGCTGCACACTCAGTTGCACACTCAGTTAATCCAAACAGGAAATGTCCTTGTTCGCAGTGAAAAACACTCCTGCTCAACACCGCATACAGTTTTTTATACAGGATGCTTGAATAACACAATAAAGGGAATCCTCGGATACATAAATTTACATTTTATGTTTATTTGCCCTTTTGAAATTTTTACATATCTGCCCAACATGCAAATTACAACAGTAAGCACCTCTGCTTATGAGCTTGCTCTGAAATCCATCCATCCATCCATCCATCCATCCACCCACCCACCCACCCATCATTCTATTCATACTTCTTTATAAGGCCTGAGGGTTAATCTAACATCTCGTAGGCCCCTACAGATGGCTGTACACACATAACAAAGGACTCAGTGAGTTGTGCAGCAAAGTAAAATGGGAATTATTGGGACAGTTGGTTTGTTCAAGCTCACTGAGCTGTGCGACTAAATGTAGATGCAGTTATTTTGCTTGAATAAAATCAAAGCATTCAGAAAAAGCAGGCTGCAACCTTTGGGGCTCAATCCAAAACAGTAAGATGTAAAATGTGGAAAGATGTTTAAGGCTTTTACTAAAGAAAGTTCATGAACTACCTTAGCTTAAATAAAGATATGAAAACTGTCTGTAAAGGTGTATTCCTCAATTATGATGGTGGAGAGTGGCGGCCTAGTGGTTAGGGCATAGAGCTCAGAATCCTGAGGTTCTGAGTTCGAGCCCCACTTCCACAGACTGCCACTCTGGGTCTCTGAGCAAGACCCTTAACCCCCATACTGCTCCCCTGGTGCTGCACGATGGCAGCCCACTGCTCCCCAAGGTGATGTGTTTAATGCAGAGGTAAGTTTCTACAATGTGAGATCAATAAAGTATAATTATTATTATGATGCAGTGGTCAGTTTTAAAGCTTCTATCCTGATTTTTAAGGACTTGTGCCACTCATTTAGTAATGCTGTCTGCAAACCAGGACACAGTGATTCCACAAAAAAATTAATTGTTTACAAATTATCTGAGTCATTTAGGATTCAATACATAGTTCCAATCTGACATTTTATAAAAGTTGACAAAACCAAAGCCATTTCTGCAAATTCTCAATTGTCTTTCAATCATTCCTGGAGGCTCGTCAATAACTGACCAATAAGAATTTCTCCTCAAGTAGAACTACCCTCCTCTACTCCAATCACTCTTCCACTCCCTCTCTGTCACAGTGGTGCATTTAGGTACTGAAACATGGTAGCATCTGATTTTGCATTATTACATGGAACTCGGTAGATACCAATAGAAATACCGCATTGGGTACAGCAGCTGCTGGAAAAATTTAACTTTTGCTGCTTGATGCGCCACACCAGCAATAAGAGAACCTGATCTGGGAGCTGGCAGGGAGACAGACACAGCACTGGTGATGCAGATCGCTATGGTTACTCCTTTGAAACTGTTTATTAACGCCTAAATTAACTTAAAATGTCGAAACCTGACAGTGAAATATGTTAACTTTTATTATTCTGGTGCCTGCAGTTTAGATTACGTACATGAAAAACACCTTCCAGCCGCTACGAACAGTAGCGGAAAACCGCTACTGGGGCGACCGGGCCAGAGGATGCCGATAAAGGGGATTCCTAGTAAGCACACTGTACACCGCCGGTGTACGGGGGTCTGAGCGGCTCTGACAGAGAGAAAATATTTGAAGGCAGGATGATAATCTGGATGAACTGCCTACACAGAGGAAGTTTTCAGGTGGACTTTCTCACCTCTTACATATTAAAACTGCTTTTTACTAGTTTTGCACTGATACCGATACAAGTATCGGACAGGGCCCTGATACAGCACTAAAATTGTGGTATCGGTATCTGCGAGTAGGGGACCAATACCATTTTGAGATTTTATTCAGCTATTGTCACTCATTCCAGGTAGGCAATAAAACGTTCTCCTGGATTTACTTTGTATTAATCTTTTTTTCCTGCTTCACAAAGGTAGGCAGCAGTTTGACAAAACAATGATGGCAATTATTTTAGATCCAAGTATTATGCAGTACTTCATATATACAAACACACATCAATTTCAAACAAATGGTATCGGTATGGTATTGGCCGATGCTGCACAGCCAGGTATCGGGTATTGGTATCGGGGCCAAAAAATGGCATTGACGCAACACTTCTTTTTACCCACTTTTTAGCCATTAGATCACGGCTAATATAACTGCCATTGTTACAAGCAAAGAAAGGATAGGGTAGCTCCACCCAGCGCACATGAGACCCACTTTTTTACTGCGCAGCTAGAGCAGCAAAGATGTTTCAGCCACGCGTCAGAACTAAACTTGTACAAGCATCAAAAATGAAGCAGCACAAGTATTTTTGCTGCTCCTGCTGCTTGCAGTGTGAACGTAGTATTAGCATCGTCATTGTTTCCCCATTTAACTCTCTCATTTGATTTGCTTCTTCGGTCTGCTCTAGTTTATTTAAACGTATGTTTTAAATGTTAAACAATGCTAAGTGAAGAGAAGAATGCAGGAAAAGAAGGCTTTTATGAAAAAAATTAATGCAAATTGGTTTACAAAACACATAAATCTTTTAGAATTCCCAAACTAAGCTAATACAGAATGATGCTAAATAGAAAACCATTTGGAAGATTTTCAAGCTGCCTTATCAGAGAGAAATTAAAAAAACCTTAGAAAAGACACAGATGTGTCAGGAACTTCCACTCCCATCAAATAAGATCAGTTCAACTCAGTTTATTTATAAATGTATACAGAGAACATTCAACCAAATCATACAGTTTTATATCTAGGGAAATCCAGCATGAGTATGTGCAAAACCCAATTTATCACTTTCTTTACCTCCTAACCAACCAGAACTGCAAAAATAAAACTAATGGTAGCACTCATTTTCATAGTTATTTGGCTCAAAGTAAAGGTTTAATTTCTAAAATCCAGTTGAAAGTGATGCTGCTGTTGAATAGACTTTTGTTGGTATTAGTTTTACTAGGGGATTGAAATAGATATGGGTGTGATCAATATATTGTCACAGTTGGTGGATGGTAGTTGTAGACCTAAATGCAGAGTCAAAGAGGCAGACATGATTGCTTGCAAAGTTAAATAAAAAGGGAAAAATACAAAATCCTTAGTCCAGAACCAAAACAGTAGGAGACACTAGGGAGGAATTCTCAAAAGAATGACAAGGACCCAGCAAAGAGCAGTGTTGGGCAAGCTACTTGTCCAGTGTAGTGAGCTAAGCTATCAGCTACTCAACAATAAACTAAGCTTCACTACACAAAAGCTACCACCTAAAGAATTATAGCAAGCTAAGTTACACTAATGTGTTAAAAGTAGCTTAACTACATCAGAAGCTACTTAATGTTGTACCAACCTAATTTCAATTCAAAATGAGTCTGATACACTAGTTAAAATATTTATTAAAGATCAGCCAATGACATATCACAGTGTAAACATTGCTTTATGATCAGCATATTAAAATAAAAACTAAAGTAATTACTAGTAGACAAACTAGTAAACAATCTGCTGTTATTAGAACCAAATTAAAGGTACTGTGTAGTGTTCTACACACCGAGACATGGCTATGAGTTTGCATTCAATGGACATCTCTAGGGAAAACAAAACCCTACCAAAGACCTAAATTAAACAGTTGATTCAAGTAACAAACAAAACTGTTTACAAAAGAAGGTGAAAAAATAAAGAAGCTATTTAAGAGATACATATATATATGTCTCACCATTTAATTTAATTTCTACCTACATATTTATTCATTGTATTTTTGGAGGCAATTAATTGAAGGCTTATTTATTTATTTATTGAGCATTTATTTATTTATGTATTTATTTTATATACGGTAGAGCTGTTCCTCCATAAAAAATCTTATCTGTGCACAGCCTAAAAACAGATTTATGTAAACATCCTGTCAGGTAAACTAGGCCATGAAAACACAATATGGAAGTTTCACTACTGCTCTCTAATTAGAGTATAGTGGCACATAGATATGGGAGAATTATCCTGCCATAATGCAAGAGCACATCATTTCAATTTGAGAAAAGAATTTCATCTTCTTGCTCTCAAAACTTATAATGCTCACACTCAAAACATGCGCTCTCTCTCAAATTCTCTTCTCTCTGTGTTTCTTCTCTCAGATTTAATCCTTCTTGCACAGATATTTTCTCCTCTCGCTTGCCTCCTTCTCTTCGCGCATAAACCGCGCTCTGTTACGCTCGCAAACCCGTAGGCTCTGCTTGCGGATTTGTTTTGCTCTCTCAGACTGCAGTTGGATCGTTGCCTAGCAACCTTTCCAGCCAATAGAACGACAGCCTCGGAAAGGGTGCGCTTGTTTAACCCTACTGAGTGTGCCTGGGCTACTACGCCACTTACAAGAGCGTCAGCTGAAACTGCTATTTACAGTAGCTTGTGGCTGATTGTTGTTTCAAAATAGAAAACCTGGTTTCATTTCTTAGTTTTGCCCTGGATTTTGTAGCGTTTGTGGACGCTACGTCGCTACTTGATCAAAACAATAACGTCGCTACAGGAAAGTTACTTGATAAATAAAGCAGCGACGCTACGGTCAAGCTACTGGAAGATGTAGTTAAACTAATAGCTTCGCTACATGTAGCGGCGCTACTGCCCATCACTGGCAAAGAGTAAATGAACAGGAGGTGTATATATGGGAGAGAGAAACTAATTAGGACTAATTAGCTGATAGGGAGCAGGTGTGGACAGAGGTAACTGGAAGAAGTTAAGGGAAAGGAGACTGGCACAAGGGACAACAGAGAGTAACTCTGAAAATACAACACTAGTTAAACATAAAATGGAAAATAAACCAATGATCAAGAAAACACAGACTAACATAAATCAAAGTATAAATGGAAACTTAAAAAAAAAAACGAAGTCCAGAAAGGGCAAAATCATGACACATAATTAAACAGGAAGCACAACAGCATCTAATAAACATAAAGCTTCCTTATGTAGATATTTCTAATGTATTTTGTGGATTGGATAGCAGCTGTGTTTCTCATCTAAAGTCACAGTGTTTAAGAAAAGACATATTTTCATATGTAATTGACAGAGAGGCTGATGTATAAATAGAAGATAGCAGATTGTAGTGCAGAGCCTGTCAGACCACCAGGCATTGTATGCCAATCAAGTCTTCTTCATCATCTACTTCATCTTTCTCCAACTGCACGGCTCCCCTCTTCCTTCTGCCACAGATAAAACTGACTTTTTGCAGAACTTCCAAAGAAAACCATAAGCCTTTTATCTAGTTTTTCAAGTGTATGAAAAACATCTTACAAAGGTTACATGTACTTTCTTAATAAACTCTCCATTCTACATAGACACAGCTTTTCCCATGTGCTGCATCCTAGACCAGGAGCTCTTTCTCTTTGTTTGCTGACATCTTTATTTACTTATTGATGCTTAACATCCAATCTTGGTTGGCAACAAAGCTCAATGATGTGAATTATTGAGTCAATATTCCCATTTCTCTGCCAGTGTTGGAGACCTGGATGTGTTCCAGGCATGTTAGCCATGCTTCACATCGACACACTGTGTGCACTGAGAACAGCCGATGATCAGTATTGAGTTTATGTGTTTATTCTTCAGATTATGAAAGAAATTTGATGCAATGTTTTTTTATATCAGATCTTAAGTTATTAGAAAGATTTTGAAGAGATGTTTGTGTCTTTTTCATTTTTATAAGAAAGTTTAAAAAGCAAAAGAAATGCATGAATCTGTATGTGCGTCTTATCTCCAAGTTGTGAATCTTTATTGTCGTAATTGAAGAAGGATTATTCAAGCTTAACAGGGATTAAAATCAGCCAGGATTTTAAATCGATGGGATCGGGAGTAGTTTTAGATTCTGATTCTTTCATTGTGAATCATTTGACATCTTTATTCAGTTTACTATCAACTTAGCTTCATGTTAAAGAGTTTTCAAAGCAATTGTTAGCATTGATGTGAAGTATCACCTTGTTCTTAAATTCATATTTTTTAACCAAAATCATCAGATCAAGTGGAACAGTACTTTATCAAGTCTATTGTTTTAAAACAAAATTAATAATTTACTTTATAAACTGCAGCACTCATGAATATGCTTTGCGTGGAGAGCTCTCCGTGCAAAGCGTTATGGAATTTGCCGTCATAGCGACCCGCTGTCACCATAGGCTGTTTCCAACCGACAGCGGCGAATAATAACAAAGATGGGGAAGGCACCGCCTGTGGGAGGAGTTATGTGACCAAAGAGGAGAAAAAAGTAGTGATTATCTGTTATCTGTTATGCCCACTATATAGTCGCCGCCCCTATATAGTGATTGAGGGATTTAGGGATTTAAACAGAGCGTGCTCGAGGAGAAATGGGCTCATGCATGCTCTCACGCTCCCTCTCTGGAGCATGTACAGGGTTGTGCATATGCATTTTTTTTTTTTTCAGTGGAGAGGACAGGTCTTTCAAAAGTTCTACAAAAATCCTCCACAAAAAAAACAAAACAGGCCTAATGGATTAGAGCAGTGGGCTGGTTTTCTAAGAACTTTCAATTACCCGGTTCGATCCCCACAGCCTCCATTCTGGGTCTCTGAGCAAGACCCTTAACTCCACACTGCTCCCCGGGCACCGCCAGAGATGGCAAAAGTACTCACTTTCCGTACTTGAGTAAAAGTACAGATACTTGTGTTAAAAAATACTCTGGTAAAAGTGGAAGTACTGATTAAACTTCTTTACTCAAGTAAAAGTAACAAAGTACAGGCTTGTAAATTTACTTAAAGTATAAAAGTAAAACTAGAAACCACTTTTTTCATGCCGTTGCCTACATTTTAAATGGATGTCTGCCAATAGGACTAGATCTCCGTTGTGTTCATTTTCAATCATCTCGTCGTCCATACTACTATGCTAACGCCACCGCCACCAAGCTGCAATGATTTGCAGCGAATGAATACCGCCGAATCTGTCGATTCATCTTGTAGTGGTGCGTCAAATGCAACGTAGATTCCCATCCAATTAGACTGAATTTGGTATTTGTGAGAAAACGGCTCACCAGCTCCCGTCTCACGTCAGAGGAGGAGTAAGCAGATGACTTGCAAAAAGGTGGTAAGAACCAGCGGACAACAAAATTCCAGTTCAAAAGCGTGTAGCGGTTTACTGGTGCAACGGTGAAGACAAAAAAAAACAAAATACTTTCAAATAAAGAAAACAAAACCGGCCATTGCAGGCAATACAAAACACTGACAGCCTCACAGCAAGCTGACTTTAAATATAGTCTCTCTAAGCAGACCTTGAAGAGCAGTTTCTCCAACCAGTCTCTCCAAGCAGACCCCTAAGCCATTGGGAGTGTGCCCCTTAAATAGACCCACCAATAATCAGCCAATTGGGACAGCCCAACTAAACAGGAAGGGAAATCCCCAATAAAGCACAGTTAACATTGTAGAAAAAATGGAAAATGATATATGTTCATAACTACTCGCCACACTCCTCTATCATATGGAATAATAGATTTATTCTACATCGCAATAAGTCATTATTCTACAAAGATTGGATGGAGAAGAATATTTGGTCTATTATACACTTAATGGACACTAATGGTTACATATTAAATTACGAACAATTCTGTACAAAATATCAGTTCCTTCCTCCAAAAGATGAATTTACAAGATAACTTAACGCCTTGCCAGAACAATTTATTAATCAGATTCAAAATATAATAATATATCATCCAATTACCCCCAAACTACCCGATTTATCTATTAATGGAATATCAATCACTGATCAAAAATTCAATAACCACACAATTAGAAACTATCTAAATGAAACTTTGTTCCCTGGGAAAATAAATAAAAATAACATTCTTTGCAAATTTGAACAAAAATTGAAATACCAAGAACTTTTTTTTTTAAACTTCCTATACAACCAAAAGCTAAAGAAACTGCCATCTACCCATCAAAAGAACTACTAAGAATCCGTTTTAATATTGATGACAATAAATGCTCATTCTGTGAAAGTGATGTAGAAACTATAGACCATTTCTTCTATGAATGCAGTCAGACTAAAACATTTTGGAATTGTTTAGAAAGATGGATCAAATCAAAAATTGCACTCCCTAATTCTATTTCTAGAGATATGGTAGTTTTTGGAATACTATTGAAAGACAAAACAATAGAACTCTGTTGTAACCTAATTTTTTGTTTAGCAAAATTCTTTATTCATAAACAGAGTCTTGAGATCCTCCCCTATCTTTAGTATTTTTTTATCTGAATTTAATTTATATTTAACATCTCTTGAATGTATCGAATCTTACAAATACCTGACTGAAATACTAATGGAACTGCCCACTGATGTACATTAATCCTAACATATGAATCCCCTTGTCTTTATGTTATTTTATTGTATTATTAGCATTACTCACGCATTTTTTATTTTCCTCATCAAAGTTACTTTGTATTTTCATTCTGAAATCTGCCTCTACTATGCCTTCTATAGAATTAGAATTCTAATGTTCTTATTGCCTAACTTGTTTCTACCCACCTTGTTTAAATAAAGTTAATTTAAAAAAAAAACATTGTAGAAAAATAAATACAGACAATAGCATCATTCATACAAAAACATACATATTAATGAAATAATTTAACCATGCTAACATTACCATTTCACCTACTTATTACCATGCAAACAATTATTACATTCATTGAAATCCCACTTAACACCCCTGCCCCCTAATAGTCTTTTTCAATGCCCTGGGACAATGGATAAGAGACTGGCTCCGATGCGGTACGTGTTTCCACACGGACCAGTATGCTGACGGACTAAGGGAAGAGAATGTGTAATTTGACTGGGAAGTTTTATTACCGACTACGGAATGTATATTAAAGCTGTCGCAGTGGGTACCTTCAGAGTTTGCTACGCTGGTGAGTAAGTAAAGTGTTGAATGAAAGGTGACGTTGTAATTTCGGAACTAGTGTAAATTACCTGGTGAATTGTTTGGAACTGCCGCCGCCATGATGGCCGGTTTGTGGTGCATGCTGGGAAATGTAGTGAAGGATGTGACGCTGTGCGTGATAGACAGCGGCTACACTTTGGGAACAGAGGGGGAAAACGGCTCCGTTTTCACAGTGACGTGAAAAATAATAACGGTAACTCCATTGAAATGATTCAAAACTAAAGTAACGAGCCAATTTTTTAAAATGTAAGGAGTAGAAAGTACAGATATTTGTGTAAAAATGTAAGGAGTAGAAGTAAAAAGTCGCCATAAAAATAAGTAGTAAAGTAAAGTAAAAATATCAGAAAAATCTACTTGAGTACAGTAACGAAGTATTTGTACTTCGTTACTTCCCATCTCTGGGCACCGCACAATGACAGCCCACTGCTCCCCGAGGGGGTGGGTTAAATGCAGAGATAAATTACTCCAGTGTGAGATCAATAAAGTTCAATTATATTGTTATATCATCACAATACCTTTAAAGTGACAATAGCACAACTTAGAATTCATCCGTCCATTATCTGACACGCTTTATCCTAAGTGGGGTCGCGAGGGGTGCTGGTGCCTATTTTCAGCTGTCTACGGGCGAGGGGCGGGGTCCACCCTGGACAGCTGGCCAGTCCATCGCAGGGCAACGCAACTTACAATTGATTTAACAAATCTTTCCAGTATAAAAATATATAAATATTTTTTTTTATCTGGAAACGACTGGTTAAGACATTTGGAATGATCCAGAAGCCAGAGAAAACTCTGCAATGTTTGCACACCCAAAAGGCCTCTATTAGGCCAGGGCCATAGATGTTTTTTTTTTGTTTTATTTTTGTCAGGAATCCAGTTTGTGTGGTCTGTTGTTTGTGTTTGTCTCTCCCTCCACCACCAGGTGGCGCCCTGTCCTCGTTGGTCCTCCCTGCACACCTGCGTCTCATTAAATCATTATCTGGAGGAGTACTTAAGCCGTGGACTGTCGCTACCTCGAGGCCAGAGTGTTTGCCAGTTTTGGGTACTCTAGCCATGCTGAGTTTAGCTGAGTTTTAACTGAGTCTTTGTTTCACTGAACCTAACCATGTTTTTGTCTTTGCCTTTTTAGCAGGAAGTCATCCTGCAAGCTGGATTTTTGGCCTTCTTCCCCTGGAAGGATTGTTTGAGTCTCACAATGAGCAAGGGATTAACCTCCACAAGTTCCGTTCAAGTTCTCCTGGATTTCGGAGTGACAGTCCTCTCATACTCCTCTGGGTCCAACGTAGGTCTACCTGTCCACTCTCCAATGAGTCCCCTCTTCACTAGGTCAACCCTCACAGACTAGATTCAAAGCGAGAGAAGAACCCTCCCAAACTTCCGGGTCACAAGCCCTCTGAGTACCTGATCCAACCCCTCAACCCTTACCTTAATAAACCTGTTTAAACCTTTGCCTTGCTCTATGAGTGTTTCTCTGCATTTTGGGTCAGATCCTTAAATAAATCATGACAATTTTACATAAATAGATCAGGCCATTTCTCCTCTGACTACATATTCTTCACATAAAAATCATACCTGCCATCCCCACACAGTGCTGTTCAAAAACTGTATATTTTGGATGTAAAAATTATATCCTGGTAGCATTTAGGACATTGCATTCTGCAAAGACACTGCATCTTTCAAGGACTATGTGTGAGCCTTGATCCAGACCAAAACTGCTCTCAAATTGTGAAGAAAAGTCCTTCATCGTGTCGTAACAGGAAGCTGGAAAAAAAACTTTTACAGCCGACTTGAACCATTTCTAGCAAAGTTCTAAGGTGGAAAAAAAGAACAAACAGAACTTGCCTTTGTTGCTTGTGTGACCCTCCCTCCTGTCTGAGCTGGCTGCTTTTATCACACAAATTGCAGCACGGCAGTGGGACTGCCATGTCAAGCTGCATTGTAAAAGTGACACTCATGTTGCATGCTTGGCAGAAACCCAGCTACCCAGGGCTTTGCTGGTGTCAGAGTCTGCAGAACAGAGAGACAGACATGTTGACATGGAACAAGATTGTTGATTTTTCTTTGATTGGCAGCTGTAGCTTTTCTTCCTTCAGTGAAAAAAGGTAAGGTAAGCGCTGAGTGAGTGGGCTACAACAAGATGAAGTCTTTATTTGTTTTATTAAATGATTGATATTTCATACTAAGATGAGAAGTGAAATTCTCTTGATAGTTCCTGAATTTTAACATTATTTTATAGTAATTTATAGACAATAATCTTCGGGTCATCACATGGTTAGTATCTAGTTCTGTTACACACCATATTAGGCTCAGTGCTACTGTGTTACTGATGATATCTGGGAGCTATGGTGCATTTTTTAGCTCTGACCCTGGACATATTTGTCCAGCCGTCACAGAAAAGCTGTGGGATTACTTTCACTGATGATGATCAGGAGGAAAAAAGGCAAGCAACAGCTAAGAAGGCGTAAATCCAGGATATCCTCGGGTGACATCAGGATCCAGCAGCTGCACAGATACAGTGACCCTACAGGTCGATATTAGGCTGAGGATTGAACGGTGTGACAAAGCTGCAGTCAGACCAATCTGATCCAATGGATCATTCGAACCGATTGATTACTGAACACAAACTCCAATATGTTTGTGATTTCCTTTTGTTTGTGTAGAGTGTTATTTCAAACCTTTTTTTCCCCTTCAGCACAGCACATAAAAGGCTCATGGAAGATTGAGTTGCCCTTTACTACGTGCAGCACTGATTCATTTTTATGTCATGATTGAGTTCAGAACAGAGCGCAGCATCCATTCCACACTTTAGAAGAACTCTGTGAGAATCTTCAGGGTACAGATAGAGCAACCCTTGCTGACAGAGGTATTTCTGTTTTTTAAATTAGCAGTAAAGAAGATTTTTTTCTTCATAAGCTGATATGTTAAACTTAGCTTTTCTAAACTGAAAAGGACAGAGCTTAAACATTTTCTTCTTTCCTCCTGAGCCTGGATGTGCTACCGAAGGCTTGAGAGACTGAGTATAACTTTGTTACAGTATCAGGAGCTACCAAATAAAGAAAGGCTGATCAACTAAGCAATGTGTCACACATAAAGTTTGAAATCCTTCATTTGCAATAAGAAATATTGTGGAATAGGATAGAATAGAAATGTCCCACAATTGTGCAACAGCAGCTAAGTGAGATGCATTTGATTTAAGATTTATACAAAAATAAAATTTAAAAGTGCATTAAAACACGTAACAGCAAAATCAGAAGTGTAAGATTGCTCAGCAACAAAAACTTTAATTTAAAAATTATTATTATTATGAGAAAAAATGCAGATTTAAAGGTTTACAAAAAAAAGTATATATCTGCAATTTGAAAATGTGTAAAGCCATGAATTTACAATTCAGGATTCTTTTCAACAAATAAGATTTGTTTAAAAAGAAGACATCTTTTGCAGGGACAAACATCTTCAGCATTCAGCCGACCATGTGAAAAATCCTTTATCATGGCTTGACAGCGTCTTACTTCACGGTTCAAAAGATCCTGAATTTCATAAATATGATACTGAACACTGAATAAAAAACTGCAGTGTCTGTGTTTGTGTGTATAATGCAGATTTCAGGGCCATATGTGCAATGACATTTTCAGCAGAGAGGACCATTTGCATGTCTAGCTGTTTGTTCTGAGCACGGACGTTTCCTCTCTTATGAACAGTTATTTAGATTAATCTCTAAAGCAGAGCCAACATCAGTGCTGCTGCTCGCACTGCTGTTTCCATGGGAGAGGATGTGAAGGCAGTAGGGTTTGTTTGAGGGAAAGATAACTTCCTACTACCGGGATCTATTTAATTTTCAAATCAGTTTATTTTCAAAGTGCCAATTCAGAACACATGTCATCTTAAGGCACTTGACAGTTGCCCAGATCATCCAGTCAAATTAATTCAAAGTTTTCTATCTAAGGAAAATTAGTTGATTGCATCGACTCATTGACTCGAATGCAATCCCATACACTACACGCTACATACTTGTAGCGACAGTGGAGACAGTGGAGAGGAAAAACTTTAACAGGAAGAAACCTCCAGCAGAACCAGCTCAGTGTGAGCGGCCATCTCCTGAGGCTGACTGGGGTTCAAGGAGACAGAAGCAGAGACACAAAAGGCAACTTTAAAAGATGGCCTCATCCAGGAAACACAACCTAAGAATCTAGGATGAGGAATATGTTTCTGTTTTCTAAAGGAAAATTGTGATAACTGCTGCACTCTAAGTTAAACTCAACTGAAGCCTTTCTTTCTCTCAGAATGAACAAGCGCAAATACGCTAACATTATCTAATCCAGAGCTGTTATGATGTGATTAGGGACATGAAGCACCAATTCATGCATATTCATACCTTTTATTAAAGCCTAACTTAGAAAAGAAAATTATGTAACTAAGCCGAAATGGTTTTCCATCGTTTTGTTTTTATAGAACATTATCTGGAAACCGGTAATATAACAGAAACTAAGAAAAAAAACTGTTGTTGAGTTTAATACTCAACAGCAGCTACATTAAATGTATAGTTGAACCTCTCATCTTGAATGCTGTGTTTGAATTTTCATGGTCTGAAATGTCTTGCAGTGAAAGGCAACTTACCCTTTAATTGCCACGACCTGATATTTGTAAAAACACTCAAAAACACTCAGACACTAATTGGACTTTCAAGAGGGGTCTTGACATTTATTAGTAATGCATTTGGATTGAGTCATATAAAATCTAAATGCATCAGGGTCCCATAATGTCAGACCTTGATTTAGATAACAAATAGCTCCTCTGTTCAGAAAGATTTTACTTATTCCATAAGTTCTCATCAAAGCAATAAAATTCAGGTTTGATGTTGATCTACATTTTGAAGGAAAAGTCTGGTCGGCGAGGAATAACCGATGGATCATTATTTATACTTAAAACTAATACGTTAGCAGTGATTTAATGAATTTAGCATTAATCAGCGGCCATGTTTGCCCAAAAATAGTAACACCTCAGTCCAGCAGTGACGTCATGGTGCGGTAAGCCTAACACCATTCTCCCCGCTTCACAAGCAAAACCAATGGGAGCTACTAGACACATCTGCAATCAACAACAATTATTGAAGATTTCCAGAGGACTTCACCATTGAAATTCACCAGAGCTATAGTGAAACTGACAATGCCCGCGTGCATGGCAGCTGGATGCTGGAATACATCGGATAAAAGTAAAAAAAAGAAAAAAAAGCAGTTATTTCACCTTTCCGAATTATGATCCTCCACGGACGGGTTCGTCGTTGGACTGCCAATTTGAAGAGGAAGGATTTGCCATCGAACTTCTGGCCGAGAGAAAAAACACGTCATTAATCCGTGACTCTCTGCTTTGCATAGTGCACTGATCATCGCCATCATGAAATTAGAGCATTGTGACAAACACCTGATACAGCACTGCACTGCAAAAATGATCTCAAAATGAGTAAAAATGTCTTAAATTAAGGGTATTTACCCTTAATTTGAGCAGGTAAATAAGATGATTTGCCAATGGAATGAGTATTTTTACTCTTCAAATAAGGTATCTAGATAAAATGCCCTTGAAATAAGACAATGCAGTTGTTTTTTCTTATTTTAAGTGTAAATTGTCTTGTTCCATTGGCAAAGGGTCTCACTTAAATCCTTAATTCAAGAAAAAAAATGCACTTATTTTAAGAAGAAATTACTTATTTAGATTTCATTTTTTTGCAGTCTGGGACTTGATCAACAGCCGATACCACACCGTGACGTCACAAACCGGTAGGTGGCAGTAGTGTTCTTTGACAAACATGGATGTCTCCAGTAAAGCACATTCAAATGAAAATTACTCTTAATTAACAACACTTATCATTCATTGAACAGTATGTAATAATTTCATATTTAAAGTACTTTCAGAAGTTAAAATTCTGAATATGACCAGACTTCACCTTTAGATAATTTTCATTTAGTAATTATTGTTTATATTTCTAACCCAATGCAAACCCTCTGCTTTCTGCTGGGACTAAATAACTACTTTGAATAGGTGATCTTTTTCCCAGAAAGCAGAAACAACCTTGAACTAAACAAAAATGAAAAGAATGATGAAACCCTGGATTTACTTCTTCCTTAATGACTCAACGATGACCTGTGGCCATGAAATGTGAATCATGATTGAATAGATGACACCCTTGTATGGATGGATTGATCAAGGTATATATAAGGCCGTGCATAAGAGGCTATATTTTATTTGTGATGGTAAATTCACTAAGTTTTTCTCCTGTTGAAAGTTTATGTCCTTTAAAAGTTAATCATATCCAGACTGATAAATAGTGTTAGAATTCTGAGAAGAATATAATCAAATATAAAAGCTGTGAAATAAATTTGTTCATAAGGTTTTTTTTTTGACAAAAATAAAGACATTAATCAAATTTGCTCAATAACCTCTCTAATTGAGAAAATGTTATAAAATACACAAAATATGATTTAAACATTTCCTCACCTGCTAGGATGCTTTTTGAACTTTAGGTGGCGGTTGTTTAGGACAGTGCTCAGTCTACCTTACCATCCATTTTCTCGCTTAAGCCCGTGTCACACCTCGACGTTTTAGACCAGCATATGCCAAAAAAACTGGTAAACACATTGGTATGAACACGCTGGCATATGTTAGATAAGTTATGGATATGTTTTGTATAACTTAGGAGCACGCTCCTCCAGACCTTCCCCCCATCATTATAGGGTGAGCAAGAAGGTGCGTGTGATGGATCCTCCATGCATTCACGTCCACGGCTGCAACCAATAAACATTCTAGCAGACATGAAGCTGAATCTGCTGTGACTGCAAACCTTTTTTATTTTTATTATTCTTTTGTTTCTTTTTTTTGCACAAAGACAAATTTTTATGCAGTCTACGCACCTCCGGACACTTCCCTGCCCCCTCAGGGGACTGACTTGTGCATCATTTCATGTGCACTACGCTGCCCTGTGTTATGCATAAGTTAGGCTGCCGTTGGACATAAGTTCTGGACTCGTTATGAAAAGATTGAGAAAATACATAGAAGCTTCAGTGTATGACAGCATTTTAGGAGATTATTAGACGTAGGGCATACACTGGCTAAATCAGCAAGCTGTGACAGGGCCCTTATGCCTTGTCAGGGTGGTGGTGGGGTCGGTGCCTATCTCCGGCAGCCTATGAGTGAGAGGCAAGGTACCCTGGACAGGTCGCCAGTTTGTTACAAGGCAATACAGAGATACACAACCATGCACACACACACCCACACCTAAGGACAATTTAGGTAAGCCAATTAACTTAACAGTCATATTTTTGCACACATTTTTGCACCATGCAGACACACCCCTGGCCAGGAATCAATGAGCTCATAGACAAATAGACATAAATAATGCTTGATCATAAACATACAAGTAGCTTTCAATAAGCATACTATATTATACTCACTGAGCTTGCCATATTTAACCTCTATTTAACCTCCATTTTAAAATTAGCCTTTTTTAAAGCAATGAATACATGAATTTGTTGTGGTCTTGTGAATGCATTTTAATGCACTTCTTTTTAGACTTAAACTTAGAAAACCTTTATTTCATTTTGTGCAGCTTTTATAACATTTTCACTCCTTAAAGTGCAGCGGTGATCAAATGTAAAAAGTGTAGGATAAAACACATTGTGCAAAAAAATACATTGGTATGGCAGTTCAGAGCATTAAATATGTATGGTGCAAATAGGCAGAGTTTTGGATTGGTTTTATCAGTGTGATGTGGAGCCAGTGAATTCAATTTCACAATTTGTGTCAGAAAAGTCCATCTCTCTGCAGAGGTGGTTAGAGTACCCAGACATTGTACTCAAGTAAGCTTGGCACTACCAAGCTTTACAGACTTGCTTTCAGTTTATGATGGACCCAGATCTCTTAGATCTTTAGGCTCCAATCTACACTGTAACCTAGAGCCAAAAAAGGCAAAAATCAAGAATAAAGTATCAGAACTCTATAGAAATACTAAAAACCTTAATTACTTTAAATCAGATTAAAAATGCCTTTGTTTAGAGGGACCTTTAACTGTGCTATCTAAACATAATAAATAATGTTTTTAGCCTTTTTTTCTACCAGTAAGTAATGAATATTTATATTGGAACAGGTCAAAGCAATACATCAGAGGAATACTACTCAAGTAAAAGTGAGGTTAGTAAAGTAAAAGTACTTTTACAATTATATTGAAAAAAATTACATAAGTAAATGTGTTTCAGTAAATGTACCTATAGCAGTTATAGCCCACCTTGCTTGTAGCTTGAATAAGATATAAAAAATGTGCAGCCATGTTAGATAATATCCATCATTAGTGAATGATTTGCTCAAATTTCACAAGACCTAATTAGTAGCGAGAGAGCATCATGCTTCCCAAACTGCCTGAATTGTTTTAGATTGCAATAATTACACTAAACTCCTAAAAACACTGATTAAAATCACAGGCCGACTATTTACACTTTCCTGTCATATCCCTGAGTCTGAACTATTAAAACACTGACGCATTTCTTTCTCAATCATCAGTCTAATTGGCTTCTGATTTAAAAATAATTTCTTCTGAACACAGAAATGTTTAGTCTTTATTTGGCTCCACTAGTGTTGAAGATAATTAAGGCTTATCTGGGTAGGATTTGTTAAAATCTCTTCATAAAACAGATCTCTAGTCTCTGGTATGTGTAAGGATATTAAATTTAAAAGCATCAAGATTTGTCCATAGGTCTAATGCATTGTTTCTATTTATTTTTTTTCTTATCTGCATAAGATATTTCTTCAAGAAACAAATCTGCAACACATACAGATAAGAAATTCTGTTTATACCAAAGATTATACAGATAGACCAGAGCATTGCATAAATAAGTAAATGGATCAAAAAAAGTATTCTCAGATAGAAATTTCAGCTCTGATAGTTCAGTTTAAGTACATTAATTTATTTTCTTGGGCAAAGTTGATTTAATTGATTAGAAAATTTGAACTTTGGAATTTTTGTTAACTTTAAAACAAAAGCAAATCCGCACAAATGTGGCTCTAATGTTTGACGCCATCTTTTGTTAGATTATTATTATTTTTTTATCATTATTCTACACTGTTAGGTTTATTGAAGACAGTTGGTGTTGGGATCTGGAGATCTGCCACCTGTCTCCAGCAGAGAGCGCTGTGGGCTTCCTGAGCTGGAGTCCTCAGCACACCTGGGGATCATCAGCTCATCAGAAGACCTACCTACATAAGCAGCAGTCAGACCTTCCTTCGACACCGGAGTGTTGACCTAGTTTGGTTAGCGAACCTGAGCCTCTGAAATCCTGAAGAATACTAGTTGCCTCTAGAGAGAAACTAGCCTTCTAACTTGCTCTTGTCTTCTTTGCTCACAGAAACCCGACTGAAGTCTGAAGCTCTGGATGAGCATAACCTGGAAACCTGCCTGCCTGCCCATGTAAGCCAAACCTGAAGATCTCAGTCTGGATTCCTCCATCAGCTCTTGGGAAAGAGCTAGGAAACAAGAACCCAAGTCTGAAACTCTCTAGCTCGAAGCTAGACGCTGTTGCTGCTGAGCTCTCTGCTACCTACACAGACTCTGGACCCAACCGGTTCCTCCTCTCACGGATCTGTTAAAACCTCCTCAAGGTATTATCAAGATTCTACTCACTCATCAAACCATCATCTGCCTGGCTAATCAAACTCTCATCTCTCCAGATAATATTGAAACCAGTCCCGGACCTGTACCAGAACCAGATCTTGAATCATTCTGTGTATTCATAAATAAATATTGTTAAACTTTCCTCTGTCTCCGTTAGTGTTCTGCATGTGGATTTAGTCCATTTAATCGATCATGACAGTTGGTGTGTGTACATATGAAACATTGAAGACCTGCCTCCAGCCAGTAGGTCATTACAGGGTCATTCTGTCTTATAACCTGCCTCCAGCTGATTGGTCATTACAGGGTCTTCTGTTTTAAGACCCACCCTATTATGTTGTAATCTGCTAATAAAAAAGGCTTCTGCTGAGGAAACC
Organism: Cyprinodon tularosa; assembly: GCF_016077235.1. Lineage (NCBI taxonomy): Eukaryota > Metazoa > Chordata > Actinopteri > Cyprinodontiformes > Cyprinodontidae > Cyprinodon > Cyprinodon tularosa. Next base: position 2,306,008 of record NW_024038669.1, read on the forward strand.
CACGAGAGAGCAGATATGGCTGAACGTGGCTCTCTCCCTCTGCAGAGGCCAAAAATCCCTATTCTGTGCGGACTCAGTTTCTCTTTTGTGAACCTACATTTTTGAACGTCACATACACTTTGACAAAATATAAAATATCAAGCCATTCAGAAGCATTGCAGTCCAAGAACTTCAAAAATATCTCCACACAGGTCAGAGGTTTGGAAAACAGCTTAGCAACCTTAATTACATGTCGCAAGGACAAACAAAGGATGTTGTAATTACAACACGTAAGTCTGCTATCCAGCAGCGTAAAATAACACATAATAACATAATAACTTCCCATAAGAGAGCACTTTAGGAGCTTTTTCCTCGGATTATTAATCATAACAAACTGATAGGAATGCTCTTCATGAAGCCAAACATCAATTTTAACTCCTTAAACAGCCCAGTGGCAGACTAGTCAAAGCTTTGCTCTGAGATAGTAGCAGGAGAGAAAAATGAGAAGTGTTGCTGTAGAGACACAGGAGGAAGGACAGGATTCAGATTCCTTGATTAAAGTCACTGCCACGGAGCTTCACTTCAGGCAGCTTGCTGAGACGAACATATTTAGAGTGTTCCTGGGCTTCCTGCCAATCAGTTATGTGTTCAGAAGGTTTTGGGTTCTGTAGTGATGGAGGAGGTCAGTGGAGAGAAGTGCTGCTGGCGTCCAACACCCACTCTGCTGGAAATATGTTTGAAGTCTGTCATCTGCAGGTGCTGTGTTTCTGCGTTTCATAAATCTGAAAGGACCGTGTGGACGCTGAAAGCCAGAGCTGCATAATGAGAACAGAAGAAGCATTTTCCTATCATCTCTTCTTCTAAATGTAATATGCACTATGGGAATGTAAATAATTCAGATTATATCTGATTTTGACCCAAATATGAAGTAGTTGACTTAAATGTTGAAGGCACGGAGAACTGCTGGAAGGAAGTGAAAGGAAAGATACTGACTTAAACTTTTTTTTTATGTTAAATCGACATCCAGCCATTATCCTCTGTGGTGAAGGTGCCAGCAAGCTGCTTCCCTCAAAGATGACAGTTAAGTTGACAGCATAAACAGTGAAGGAGCTATAAAAGCTCACCAGTGAAAGCAGTTATGCTAAAGGAAAAAGAAAAGTAATAATTTCTGCCACCCGGAAAGTTTCAGTGCAACCAGATTTAATTCAAATCTTACTATTTAACTCCATTATTTACAAGTTTTCGGCATTTTATGTAATACTCAGCATTTAAACACAGTTCAAATGACAGCCATTTTATCAATTGCATTGATTCTGATTTGAGTTTAATGGATTTTCAGAACATATCCTAACCAAATGCACATGTGATACCACTGACTGTAGTAGGTCTGTTTGACCTGGTTAAAAAAAGAAAAGAAAAGGAAAACTATATATATATATATATATATATATATATATATATATATATATATATATATATATATATATATATATATATATATATATATATATATATATATATATATATATATATATATATATATATATATATAATTAAATATATTAAATTAAAACTATAAAAAAATCCTACCAGTGGCTGGAAAAGGCTGGACTGAAGGACAGCACAGAGGCACTACTCATGGCAGCACAAGAACAGGCACTCAGTACAAGATCATTAGAGGCCAGGGTCTACCACACCAGGCAGGACCCCCGATGCAGACTGTGCAAAGATGCAAGGTCAAAATGGAAGACACCTCCTAAGGTAGTTGAGAATGACCGAGCTAAGATCCTATGGGACTTCAAGATCCAGACTGACAAACAGGTGATGGCTAACCAACCAGACATCGTGTTGATCGACAAACAGCAGAAGAAGGCAGTAGTGATAGATGTGGCAATCCCAAGCTTGAGAAATACCAAGAGCTGAAAGAGAAGCTAGAAAAGATGTGGAAAGTAAGAGCAGCAGTGGTGCCAGTGGTAATTGGAGCACTGGGGGCTGTGACCCCCAAACTGGGAGAGTGGCTACAGCAGATTCCAGGTAAAACATCAGAGGTCTCTGTCCAGAAGAGCTAAGATACTGAGCAGAACCCTCAAACTCCCAGGCCTCTGGTAGAGGACCTGAGCTTGAGGATGACACATACCACCCCACGAGGGGTGAGAAAACAGTTTTTTTTTTGTTTTGTATGTATATATTTCCGTAAAAATTCAAAAACATATCCGCTGGACTTGGTTTCCAAGATTTGAAGACGTTTAACCACCTCTCCAGGAATGTGTGGATCCACAGTGAGTTTTAGTCTTATATAGACAAAGCCTTGTATTGCGTGGAAAAATGCAAATTTTTACGGAATGACTATGACTTGGATGACTGAGAATCTTCATCAGCATTTGCATATATATATATATATATATATATATATATATATATATATATATATATATATATATATATATATATATACCCATGTATATAAATATATGGTTGTATGTAGACCCCAGGTGTCAGCTCCCCAGCAGGCTCCCTCTTGTGTTGCTCACTCCCACTACCATACAGCATGAGATCAAATGATTAAAGGTTCGCTGGGTTTTTGCTCTTTACCCTGTCAGCAGTTCGGCAGGTTGCAGATATTAAAAAGTACATTAATTCTATTGTAGGTGGACATGAAATCAAAACCACTAAAAGTTTATTTTTTGGTGAGAGTACGCTAACCCAGCACTGCACTTGCCCCTCCACACACACTAACACCTCTCCTCTACTCACTGCTGTGCGTTTTTCCCTTTTTCATAAAACAGTGTCAGCTTTGTTCATTCAATTTCATGTGAAAAATAAATTAGCATTCCCATCAGTTTTATTAATGCAGTATTTTAAAACTATGGCTTGTAAACTTATCTTTTTTTCTTGCACAGCACTTTGAATTGTCCTGCTACTGAAATACTATATAAATAAGCTTCCCTTGCATTATAATCTGCATGTCTCTAAAAGAGCAGATGGCAATTAAAAGGACTTCTAAGGACCAATGATTCAGCCAAAGATTGAATGTATTTAAAAGGTTAATTGAAACTTTGAGAAATCAGGATGAATGCAGGCAGGAAAACTGACAGCAGGCCTAAGAATGAGGGCAGAATCAGCCTGTTACAAACTTTACTGAACTAAATGGAAGCAGACTTTAAAGGAATAGTGCACCTAAAAAATGATTAGCCTTCATTTTCTACTCGCCCCCATGCTGAACAACACTCTAGAGTACTTTTTTGATATCTCAAATGCATCTGGAGATCTGGGAGGCTTCTTGCTGTCTGCTGACATTCAAATAATGGAGGTCTATGGCGCCCGAGGCAGAAAGGTCCATAAAAGTCCACAAAAAACGTGTCAATATTCCTCCATACTGCTCGTCCAATGTATTCCAAGTGTCCTGAGTGGGTAGCATCCATAATTTACTCGAAACGAAGTCATTTAGAATGCTTTTAGAGCATAAACAGTAGTGTATAGGATTTCCTAAAACCGCGTTCACGAGTCTACGGAAACCGCGGCAGACCAAACCAGATGAAAGTGCGCATTCAGCGTCTGCTCTGCCGATAATGATAGCGTAGAAGAAGAAATGTGCTGTTTACCTGTGCAAAGAAAGAAACAACGAAATGTCTGAGGACTTCAGTGTTGAGGAAGAGCATGAGTTCTTTGCCGAGCTGAAATCCTATACACTACCGTTTATGGTCTAAAAACATTCTAAATGACTTCGTTTCAAGTAAATTCTGGATGCTACCCACTCAGGACACTTGGAATACATTGGACAAGCAGTATGGAGGAATATTGAAACGGTTTTTGTGGACTTTTATGGACCTTTCTGTCTCGGGCGCCATAGACCTCCATTATTTGAATGTCAGCAGACAGCAAGAAGCCTCCCAGATCTCCAGATGCATTTGAGATATCAAAAAAGTACTCCAGAGTGTTGTTCAGCATGGGGGTGAGTAGAAAATGAAGGCTAATCATGTTTTGGGTGTACTATTCCTTTAAGCAGAATGAATGCAGGCTGAAACCGTATAGATAAAATACAGCACAGATAGACATCATAATAGCTGTGAGGTAGCTGGTACATCAGCTCATTTTGATTAGTAGAGTGGAGCAGGAAGAGGCAAGCAATGACCTGCCAATCACAGTCAGAGAAACAGGACTACACTGAAAAACAGGCCGATCTCCAACATCTAGAAACAAAGGTGTTAATGGCAGCAGCACAGCTGATATTTCTCTCCAGGATGGAGTCACAGCCAAAGAGGAACAGACCAGATGAAGCTACTATGAGAAAAAGCAGAGAGAGCAGAACGTTAGAGATTGAACTAACAGATTCTGCAGAGTGGGAGAATAGAGATAGAATGAAGCAGAATGACGAAATGGGGGTCCCTATGTCCTCCAGTATTCTAAGCCTATAGCAGCATAACTATAGAGATAGCTCAGGATAACCTGAGCCACTCTAACTAGAAGCTTTATCAAAAAGTATCCTTAAAAGTAGACAGGGTGTCAACCTCACGGACTAAAACTGGTAGTTGGTTCCACAGGAGAGGAGCCTGATAACTAAAAGATCTACTTTTAAAGATTCTAGAAACCACCAGAGATGGCAAAAGTACTCACTTTCCGTACTTGAGTAAAAGTACAGATACTTGTGTTAAAAAATACTCTGGTAAAAGTGGAAGTACTGATTAAACTTCTTTACTCAAGTAAAAGTAACAAAGTACAGGCTTGTAAATTTACTTAAAGTATAAAAGTAAAAGTAGAAACCACTTTTTTCGTGCCGTTGCCTACATTTTAAATGGATGTCTGCCAATAGGACTAGATCTCCGTTGTGTTCATTTTCAATCATCTCGTCGTCCATGCTACTATGCTAACGCCACCGCCACCAAGCTGCAATGATTTGCCGCCAATGAATACCGCCGAATCTGTCGATTCATCTTGTAGTGGTGCGTCAAATGCAACGTAGATTCCCATCCAATTAGATTGAATTTGGTATTGATGACGTGAAAAATAATAATGGTAACTCCATTGAAATGATTCAAAACTAAAGTAACAAGCCAATTTTTTAAAATGTAAGGAGTAGAAGTAAAAAGTCGCCATAAAAATAAGTAGTAAAGTAAAGTAAAAATATCAGAAAAATATACTTGAGTACTTCCCATCTCTGGAAACCACTAGTAAACCTGCAGACTGAGAGTAAAGTGCTCTGTTAGGACAAAAAGAACAATCAGATCTCTGATATAACCAGAGCATACAACCTGACTAACTTAGCTAATGTCAGCATATGATACTACTAGTGTCACTAAACACAAAACAGACCAACAAAAAGACAATAAGAAGAGATAAACATTTAAGACAGACTAAGTTTATTTTTTATCTATTCTATAACATTGCTTTGATACCTGTTATATTAATATCAACGGTGAGTTTGGTATCTTGTAACTAAAGCAATCTAATGTAATACAGGAAGGAGATATTGTTGCATTTTGTTTGTATAATATAAACAGTTATTTTGTTTTTTAAAATGCTTTAAATTGTTTATGATATTTACACAGCTTGAATATAAAAAAGTAACAGGATATTGTTCATTTTTTTTAGACAAAGATTTACTTCATGTTTTCTAAGTCTTTCACTTTTAGTATTTATATTGGATATAAAGAATCCTGTTTTTAAAGAATATTTTATTTGCTATCATAATGGAAAAGAAAGGCCTGCATCACACACATGGCCTTCAGTGTTTTAAACTGTTCAGCTGTTAATAATAGGGTAACAAAAAAGGGTAACTCAGCTTGCAGACATTTCTCTTTTCAAACAATTTCCATCAAAGATAAAACGACTATAAGATTTATTCTCACATCAGCACTCATCCAACTTTTCTCCTCTCTAAAAAAATGCCGACTCTGATGTTTTTCCCGTTTGCTTGGCAGCACTTTGAGGTCATGTCCACAACTCATGAGTAATTGACAATAACAGCCGTTTACAGGGCTGCCGGTATCAGGAGAGAATGTCAATTAGGCTGTCAGTCTAAACCTGCGTTACTCTAATGAGGAATTACACCCTTTAATCGCTGTAAATGTTGATAGTAATGCTGAGCTACCTGCCAACTCCTGAGCTACCGCTGAATACAAAGTGTTAAAGATCAGCACTGGCAGTCTACTCATGAAAGTCCTAATGAAGCAGTTGTCTTGGACAAAAAAAAATGCTTTGGCTTTAAATTGTCTGAACTGATTCTGTCTTCTGTGTTTTCGTTAACAAGCAACCAACAGGGAATACACAAGAAACAGCTTTAAATGCACAACCATTGTAGCTGGAGTCCCTTAAAAAAACAAAAAAATACATAAAAAGATGTAATTTATTTTCTTTTTTTTCCTGTTACGTTTTGCAGCAATACACGCGTTTGTGTTGTTATATTTTTAGGACAAGGCTTATGATGTATGGGCTGTAAAATCAGTTTGCTTCCAGCTTGAGAATTATACTTAGACACCAAAGGAAGACAAAAATAAAATAAAATAAAGCCTCTAATCAGTGATAAAACTCTGCTTATTAATTAGAATTCCTTGCATTAAAATCTTGAACATAAAGAGGAAAGAAAAATAACTGTAACCCTGCAAATGTTTCCAACTGGGACCCATAAGAACAGGAACGGAATGGGGGAAAGAAACAGGACACTATGATGTTGCTGATTGTGTTACTGGCTGCATCTACCTGAGCAAAAGAAAACCATCCAACACTGGGCAAAACCCTCATGGAGCGTAGTTATAAATGTAAGTTAGTGGAGCACAGTGCTACTAAAGCTGATGTTGGATTCAGTGATGAAATTATTTATTTCTTCCACTCATTTCCGCTGCATATAATTGACACTTTAAGTCTTGAATTGTCAACCTCCAAGTAGTTACAACCAGATAAGCAGCTGAAGTTTAAGGTCCAAAAGGTTAAAGTTCCTTCTGCTTGTATTGGAGCAGATGCAAAAACTGTAGCTCTGTTATGTATTATATATTTTTTTGTAAGTTTATTAATTGTTTTACATATAAAAACAGCAAACACAGCAATTCAGACTTAGACTTAAACAACTTTTATTGTCATTTTGTATGCACAAAGTGTGTATGCAAAAGGAAATTTCGTTTTATACAGCTTCCATGACATTTTCATTTCTTAAAATGTAGCAGTGATCAAATGTAAACAGTACGGGAGAAAAAAAATATATTGCAAAAATAAAAAAAATGTTGGAGTTTGGAGCATTAAATATGTATGGTGTAATTATGCAGTATTTTTGGTTTGGTGTTGTCAGTGTGATGTAGTGTCTGTGACATGATTTAGAGTTTTCTCACAGTTCAGCTGTCTGATGGCGGTGGGGAAGAAGCTGTTGCAGAATCTGCTGGACCTGCATCGAACGCTGCAAATCCTTCTTCCGGAGGGCAGCAGGAAGAATTCAATTCAATTCAGTTTATTTATATAGCACCAAATTCACAACACATGTCATCTCAAGGCACTTTACAGTTCACCAGATCATACAGTCAAATTGATTCAAAGTTTTCTATCTAAGGAAAACCAGTTGATTGCATTGACTCATTGACTCAAATACAATCCCTCACACTAAGCATGCTTGTAGCGACAGTGGAGAGGAAAAACACCCTTTTAACAGGAAGAAACCTCCAGCAGAACCAGGCTTAGTGTGAGCGGCCATCTGCTGAGGCCGACTGGGGTTCAAGGAGACAGAAGCAGAGATACAAAAAGCAGCTGTAAAAGGCGGCCCCGTCCAGGAAACACACAGCCAATCAGACGAGCTCCGAGCCAGCTCCCATGCCAGAGGACGAAGAGAGCACATCCACTCAGTCACGGTCAGAGAAACAGGACCACACTGGAAAGCAGGCCGATCTCCAACATCTATAAACAAGGGTGTTGATAGAAGCAGCACAGCTGATGTTTCTCTCCAGGATGACGTCACAGCCAAACAGGAACAGACGAGGCAAAGCTACTCTGAGGAAAAGCAGAGAAGCAGAAGGTTAGAGATTGAACTAACAGATTCTGCAGAATAGGAGAACAGTTGCAGATTGCTAATGTAGTTCATGACAACCAGCAAACAAAAGCCCAGCCAACTGGCACATAACCACACAAAAAAATAAAAGGGTTGGTCCAGATGAGAAGATAATCACCATTACTGAAAGGTTTCTTCAATTCTAATATGCCATGCTGAACCTTCAACAAAAGATAAACATGGGTTTAGGTCTTCTCAAACATATTACCATTACCAGACACGGTCAGTCTGATTTTTCCAAGTTTATCAAAATGCAGCATCTCTTTAATCCCTTTTGCATGAGAAGGTGGAGCCACAGATTTCCACATGAGCAATATCAGCCTTCTAGCTAAGAGAGGTATAAATGCTAACAAGTCCTTTCTGAAAGACGAGAGGTTAGTCAGATAGAGGAAACTATCAAACAAAGCAGTAAGCACATAAGGAGCAAGACCCAGATAATGTATCAGCATCCCTTCAAAGAGGAAAATCCCCAAAACACGTTTGATCGGCATCTATCGCACAAAGGTAACACTGTTAATACATTTTTTTTTTTTTTGTATTTTATATACTCTGATAATCCCAGAGGGAAATTACTTCTCTGCATTTAACCCATCCCCTTGGGGAGCAGTGGGCTGCCATTGTGCGGCGCCCGGGAAGCAGTATGGGGTTAAGGGTCTTGCTCAGGGACCCAGAGTGGCAGTCTGTGGGAGTGGGAGATCGAAACCACAACCTCAGGATTCAAAGCCCTATGCCCTAACCACTAGGCCGCCACTCCCCACAATAATATAATGAGCTTGGTGCAGGATCTAATATGTTTTTGTTTTTTTTAACGTAACAGCAGGCTGTTGAAGAAAAATTAAAATTCAATTTAAAGATACTTTTTGGTCACAAAGGGAAAATAAATGTTATAGAAACTCCCGTTTTCTTCCAATAAATTGTTTTACATGTTAACAGCTGTTGTCAGTAGATGTTCTGCAGTGATCTGTTTTGCACTGGATTTGGAGAAGCCTCTGTCTGGAGACAATGTGCTTTTGTTCAACAGTCTGATGAAGAGGATGCTCAGTGTTGACCATAATCTTCTTCAGTTTATAAAGAATTATTCTTTATGAAATAATCTCCAGAGGTTCTAGAGAAGTTTCTTCATCATTAGCTTGTTGAGCTTTCTTAAGTCATTACCTCTGATGATGCTGTTACCCCAGCAGATGATGGAGATCACACTCTCTGCAACAGACTTATAAAAGATATGTAGCATCTTGCTGCAAATACAGACGGCCAGATCTTCCTTAGAAAGTACAGTCTGCTCTGTCTCTTCTTATAAATGGCTTCATTGCCGCATTTCCAGCCTAGTTTGTTATTTAGGTGAGCACCAAGGTATTTATACTCCTCCACCACCTCCACTCCTTCTCTTGTGATGTTACGAGCCCGTAACATCATCAACGACGCCTCACAACCCCACCATGGACTGTTCTCCCTGCTGCCCTCTGGGAAGAGGCTTTGCAGCATTCAATTCAGCGCCAGCAGATTCCGAAACAGCTTCTTCCCCATCTTCATCAGACAGCTGAATGTTGAAAAAAATCTCGAAATCGTGTCATAGACTCTGTATCAAAGTGACCATATCAATGCATTTTATGCACCACGTTTTCTCTTCCACAATATTTACATCTGATCACTGCTGTAGAGTATTTGAGTTCGGTGCAGAGTTCCTCCGAACTCTGCTTTGCCGGGAACTGGAAGACGAAGGGAAGACAGACTGTTAGATTCAGGCTCAGTGAGGAATTGGAGTTGGTAATCTTGAAGGAGAGGATTAGTTGCCACTCACGTTTCCAGAGAAGAAGAGACACATAGACTCCAGTCTGTGTGTTGGTCTTCCAGGGTTTGTTTGATTCGGTGGAGGGCGGAACAGGGTTTACCCAGAACTTGGATGAAGTGGAATGATGCAGCTGCTGGTTGCAACTCAGTTTTCCTGTGGTACTTGAACAGGTCGTGGTGAAGATTACTTCCTTACTCAGAGAGTGATCTCAGTGTGCTTAAAGTTGGCTGGATCCAAACCTCCTGTTTGGAATCCGTTGCTCAGTGTAAGACTCAGTTGATCCCACTTGGGAGAAGGCAGTCCGAAAAGGTCCAGTTTGCAGGAAGGCTTCCTGCCGAAAGGCAAAGAACAAACAAAGTTGAGTCTCAGGGAGAAACAAGCGCTCAGTAAAACTCAATGTGATCCCAGCTTGGCTAGAGGACAAAAACTCAAAATGCAAAAACTCAGATTAGCCTCAGCATAAACAAGGCTTGGCTAGAGTTCCCCAAACTGGCAAACACTCTGGCGTCGAAGTAGTGGCAACTTGCAGCTTAAGAGCAGTCCGGTGATGAGGCAACAGCTTGCAGGTGAGTGACGAGGCAAACCGGAGCCAGGCGCCTCCTGGTGGTGGAAGGGAAAAACACAAAAGACAAGACAAACAGACGAACTCAAAAACTCGGATCCTGACACACTCTGGGCCGGATCTATCAAAGGTTTGCGTGTATAAAAACGTGAGCTATTTCACTGCGCACACTAAAAAATGTACAAACTGATCTATCAACAGCGTGCTAAAAGATTTGGTCTTTAAAATGTGCTAAATAGCGCCTCTTATCCATTTAGTACTTTTTCTGCAATGAATATGCAATATGGGGCGTTTACACGCAAAAGTGCGTCTTGTGGGAGGAGAACATGTAAATATATTAATTTAGCACTCGCAAAGTGATTTATTAAACCTGAAAGCAATTTTGCTAACGGTATCTGACTCTATATTTAACACGTTTCAAAAGAAGGTGCAAATGGTCTGTATGCGTAATTGCGCACACATGGCAGCGGTTATTGTCGCAAGAAGGAGACATCGAAATGAAGCAGGGAGACGCAGAGAACGCATTTTTTCACTCCGTGTGAATATTTATGGAATGAACGAGGAAACGATCATCAAAACAAATCGTTTATCCAGCATTGCCATTTTGGAGCCGTTGGGGGAACTCCGAATGGATTTGGAGCCAGCCACAAGGAGGACCCACGCAATACCAGATATCACAAAACTCCTTGCAACATTGCACTTTTTTGCATCTGGGATCTCCCAATCTCATTTTCCAGAAGTGCTGTCCGACGCTCTAAATGCCATGTCGCCCTGACGCCCTAACGGAGAACCCCGACCTCCTCCTTGCGCATGTGGAGCTACATGCCAATGCTGCGGGGATGCGTACGCGCAGTAATCTCATCCACAGTCACTTCTTGTGAGCCATTTGGTATGTGCATTTTTCTACAGGCCAATATAAAACACCTGTTTGTTTTTTTTTTTGTTTTTTTTACTGCAGTGAAGTAGAAATTCAGCCACATACCACCTTAGGGAATAAAGGTTGCCAAAGTTTATATATATATATATATATATATATATATATATATATATATATATATATATATATATATTTTTTTTATTTTTTTTTTTTTTGGAGGGGGTAGGGGTGTCACTGTAAGATAAAATTTCTTAATGCACTAGTTTGTACAAACTACTTTGCCGCAAACCACAAAACGCGCAAAACCATCATTTAAATAGGGCGTCTCCAACAGTTTTGCACCTGCCACCAGTTACGCAATCGCTCTTGTTAAATCACCCGCAAACCATGGTTCAGCCCCTCGTGCAAAATTCCAGTTTGCGAGCGCAAATTACTGCACGCAAAATTGGATCTTGATAAATCCGGCCCTCTGTGTATAAAAAATGACAGTAAATGTTGTCTAAGTCTTAACATGATTCAACTTGTTGCTATTTCTTCTGAAATCTAAAATCATCTCCCTTGTTTTTTTCACATTCATGTTAAGATGATTGTTTCCATGCCAAAAAGCAGTTCACTAGCTTCACTAGCATCGCTGATGCACCCAAATATTTCTCCAGATAATGGGTGTCAGTCTTGCTCTGGAAGTCAGAAATGTACAGAATAAAAAGCAACTGGTGCAGAAAGACAATCTGTTATGCTAACCTTTACACTGACCCTTAGAACAGGGGCTCACTGGCTAGAAGACGCCAATATTAATCCTACAATTAGCTATTTAAATTTTTCTTAACTTGAACTAAAGAAGAGAAAATGTAGGGGATAAACTCTTTCCTTCCATAGTATTGCCAACGATAATACTGTTATATCCTGCTGATAATGTGTAGCCTATATGTTTTATTGTATTGGTGAAATATTGTTTCCATGGCAGCAGGAGGCTTTGTGCTCTTTTTTTCCTCGATGGTGATGTTGGGGGAAAGATTTTGATCAGTCCTCTTGGCAGATGGCTGCTCACATTGAGCCAGATTCCAGTGAAAGTTTCTTCCTTATAAAAGGAAATCTTCCTCTCCTATGAGGTTAAATGCTTTACTTTATTATTAGAATAGAACATAATAGAATAGAATAGAATAGAATAGAACGTTTCTTCCTTTTAAAAGGAAATCTTCCTCTCTTATGAGGAGGTTAAATGCTTTCCTATTTAACCTGGATATAAACTTGTGAAGTATCTTTGAGACAACATTTGTGGAGAATGGATTATTCATATAAAAATGACTTTAATTCATTACATGCTTAATGCTGTTGATAATGAACCAATAATCAGGTTACAAAGGGTAGGCATCACAGAGCAAAGAGAAAGAAAAAGAAAAAAAACAATATGTCCAATGTTTCCCTAAAGTCTCTAAAATCCGATTGTGTGCTGAAGTTGTTTTGGTGGTCCTGTAGAAAGACTCAGTGACTCTACGCTGTGCCTGACTCCAGGTAGGATGTGATGCTGTTATTTAAAAAGTTAATCTTAAAAATAAATGTTGTAATCCCTTTTTATGCCTTAGCTTAAAACCTCCTAGACCCGTCGGGCTGATGTTTCTCATCTAATGGCGGTTCAGTGCTGTAGAACGGTTCTGCTTGGTCTCTTCCGGCTTTGACCCTAATCCCTGTTGTCATACAACCTATGAGATCAGAGAATAAGGAAAACCTCCGGGGGTTCTATGTGTGTGAGAATGAAACAGGAATCTAATAGATGTTGTTGTGTTTATCATTAAACCTGATCCGTGGCTCACAGTGCTGCAGAGGGTTTATGGGAAACAAAAGCAATCTAATCTGCCCTCTATCAGTGTGTTTTTGGAGATCTCCTGCCTTGTTTTTGTTTGTATGAAGCTATTATAGACCGAGCACAGATTACTACTTTGTTTTAATCAAATAAGAATACCGAGTCCAAAACTACAAATCTTATTTTGTCATATTACTGACATGTAATCTGATGTTGGAGGATAGCTAAGGAGATTTAAATTAACTTGATATTCTTCAAAAACTTTAACTTAGTTTGTTATGTGATTTTTTAAAATTCATCAGCTCATTAATGTTCAAGAAAGTGGCGGCCTAGTGGTTAAGCTATAGAGCTTGGAATCCTGAGGTTCTGAGCTCGAGCCCCACTCCCACAGACTGCCACTCTGGGTCTCTGTGCAAAGACCCTTAACGCCACACTGCTCCACGGAAGCCACAGGATGGCAGCCTACTGCTCCCAAAGGGAATGGGTTAAAAACAGAAATACATTTCTCCAATGTGAGATCAAAGATAAATTATTTTTATTATGAAATTAAAGTCAGAGACCAAAAAACTCTACTAATTCCTGTTAAAATAAGCAGCAGTCTCTAAGAAAAAGTTTGGGGCAGCTGTGGCTACAATGTAGCTTGCCACCATCAGTGTGTGAGTGTGTGCGTGAATGAGTGAATGAATGTAGTGTAAAGCGCTTTGGTCAAGTCTCCTAACTTGAATAAAGGCGCTATATAAGTACATGCCATTTACCATTTACCAGAGATGGCAAAAGTACTCACTTTCCGTACTTGAGTAAAAGTACAGACACCTGTGTTAAAAGTAGAAGTACTGATTAAACTTCTTTACTCAAGTAAAAGTAACAAAGTACAGGCTTGTAAATTTACTTAAAGTATAAAAGTAAAAGTAGAAACCACTTTTTTCATGCCGTTGCCTACATTTTAAATGGATGTCTGCCAATAGGACTAGATCTCCGTTGTGTTCATTTTCAATCATCTCGTCGTCCATGCTACTATGCTAACGCCACCGCCACCAAGCTGCAATGATTTGCCGCCAATGAATACCGCCAAATCTGTCGATTCATCTTGTAGTGGTGCGTCAAATGCAACGTAGATTCCCATCCAATTAGATTGAATTTGGTATTGATGACGTGAAAAATAATAACGGTAACTCCATTGAAATGATTCAAAACTAAAGTAACGAGCCAATTTTTTAAAATGTAAGGAGTAGAAAGTACAGATATTTGTGTAAAAATGTAAGGAGTAGAAGTAAAAAGTCGCCATAAAAATAAGTAGTAAAGTAAAGTAAAAATATCAGAAAAATCTACTTGAGTACAGTAACAAAGTATTTGTACTTCGTTACTTCCCATCTCTGCCATTTACCATGTGCTGATGGTTACTTTCAACAGGAAAATAATCTAATTCATAAAGGTTGAGTCATTTAAAAGTTGTTTCTTTAACATGTTGAAGAGTTTATTATTTCTCAACAACTTTACAGTGTCTCTAGTATGCGGCTCCCCAGAGGGCACTTTAGCATGCATTTCTCAACAATTGGGCCATAAGGCCCCCTATGCACCCCACTGATTGTGGTGGCAAGGAAGATGCATCATGGTCTGGTCAGTATTGATTGAAACCTAAAAGAATATTACCAATGCCTTGTTGAGCCTATTCCATTCAAATTTAGAGCAGTGGTAAAGAGAAAATGGGTCCAACGAGGTACCGGCAGGGTAAGAGCTGAGAATGCATAACTAATGTCGATTTATCTCCATACAAGTGTTTCCATTGTTCGCCCGGATACAACACGGATAAATGTTTGGCAAAGTATTGACATTTAAAAGTGTATTGGTAATTTTATTTTCGCCTTAGCTTTACATACTGACCTTCTACTATCATCGCCAGATGCTTCCTGCAAGCCAGACAGCTCAAAAAGAGTGACAAATTCTGGCCACTTGACCTGCAGATTGGAGAAGGTCATGGTTTAAAATGCCATCTAAGCCTCAGAGCTACAAGTGACATTCTGCTTCAAGCAAAAAGTGGTTGATAACCTCAAATGCCACATGTCAGTTGGAGGAACATTCACGGTGTCATCTTTGCTTTTCTCTGTGACTGATTGGTATTTAGGACACGGTTTGCATAATGAACTCTTACACTTAATTAGATCTCACAGCAGGTTTAACACTAAGGAATGGTTGAATTAATCCTGCAAGCTTGTATGCAAAACAAATTATGCATCTTGCTGTTTTGGATAAGGAAAAATCTATCTGATGTTTATCTTCACTTCCTTACTCCAGCTATTGCTGTGTGTGTTTACAAATATGACCTTGAATAAAGTTTTACTCTTTCATCTACATCTTGTAACCTTGGATACAGTGAAGGCAAATGTATTCTCTAAAAAAAAACAGTTTAGGCTCTGAGGATAACCGTGTCTGCTTTTTTTTTTTTTCTGGCAAAAACAAGTTGAGTTTTAGATGTTGATTTGAATAATATTTCTGCTATGGATATCTCTGCACCGGGTCTTCATTGCCCTAAGCAGACTCAAGTGTTTAGGGTTCACCTCACTTTTGTGAAATGTCTGCAGACATGTAGTATGCAGCGCCTTCTGTACATGAAGAGGTTTTTTGGGCAGTGTTGTTAAAAGGGGGTGGGTGTGCTTGTGGACCCAAACGAAGAGTAGAAGAAGGCAGAGATGAGTTTCTGCTGATTTAATGAAGATGCAAAGGAAACAGAAGCAAAATTCAACAACAATGCACAGAAAAGACCAGGAGACGTCATGAAAAACACGCATGAGGAGCAAAGTAACGACAAGAAACCAGCACTGAGCAACTGCACAGGAGGTGAATATATGGGAGACAGAACAAAGACTGCTAACAGGGAGCAGGTGTGGATAGAAGCACCTAGAAACTAGGGGAAAGGTAACTGGCACAAGAGGGCAACAGAGAACAACGCAAAAAACACAACACTTCTTAAATATAACTCGAAAACAACTAGAATGACACAAAACGGAAAGCTCACAGTTACCTCTGTAGAGTGCACAACACTTTCAGTTTAGATAGGTATGTATTTTTTGTGTTTTTTGTATTATTTTAATGTAATTTCATCAATGTTTTCAACAGTTTTATATTTGGACTTTCTTTCACCTGAAATCTTTATTTTTTTTCTATTTGATGCTTTGAAACATCATATTTTCTAATACATGGGTCTTCAACGTTTTCCAGGACAAGGACCCCCAAACTGATGGTGAGATGGAGCGGGGACCCCCTAATTATATATATTGAATGAAACTGTGTTATAGCAAACTGGTCCTACAGTATAGTCACTCTATTACAGATGGAGTAATGTAACGAAAGTAATTTCTCACTGGGATTATTAAAGTATTTCTGATTTTGATTCCTGGTTGATGGGACAGGTGTTGTGAATGAAATGGTGCCCAGCTTAAAAGAGCTCCTGTGTGTCGCTGAATGTGTGCTTTGATGACTGAAAGACATCTTCTGCCTCCATTTATCTGTTTACTACAGAGTGTTTAATTCATGTTTATGTGTATTTAAAGACTTTTCAATTAGTGGAAAAATTGCAGGGGGGAATATTAAAAAAAGTGTTATCAACCAAAACTTTCGCGACCCCATGCAGTACCTCTGTGGACCCCCTAGGGGTCACGGAACCCGTGTTGAAGACCTAAGTTCTAATACATAAAACAGTGATAAATGACTTTAACTCGAGCTGCTAACCACAAGCCGACATCTGCAGTGTTTACCTGTCCATTCATTAATACAAATGCAATAATTCTTATACTAAATACACATTTATCTTAGATTTGATCTGTATTTTTCAGATTTTGTAATATAAATGGTAAGTTACAAACTTATTCTAGCCTTTAAATGTTTAGTTAACAAATGCTCTTATCTTCCCCCTCCTATTATTTGGTGTCTTGTCATCCAGATGTCCAAATTGCTGCTACTGCAGTGATTTTAAGGAAGGGGAGGGCTTCTTCATTACTAACTTATTTAGACTAAGTCATGTTTACAGCATGAGAACTATTCTACAGTTATGGGATTTTGTTACATCTCGGCTAAATACACAATAAAACTAAAAGCTACCAGGGAAACACTGCAGTAATATAATATATTGATTGCGTAACAAAACAAAGCCTCTTGTCTCCACAGTTGGAAAAGCTGTGCAAAGAATAGAGAGGTTTTGCAAAAAGCAATTTGTGTTGTCTTTGTGGTGCCCTTATCCTTTGTTTTGTTTGTTTTGTTCCAATCACCAAACAAATGAAATAGAAGGGAAACATATTCTGATTCAATTTAAAAGGTAAAGCAACATAGTCTTATAGGTTCACAAGCATTTTCAGTTCATCGAAATCGATCTAGTTCTGCTACTTATTTCATGCTGAATATTTACATTGGGACACGAAAGGTCTAAGACGGGTAAATACTTTTTATTTATTTATCAGAAATTAAGGTGGTTTATCAATTCCTCATTCACATTATATTGAGCTGGGGAGGATAATATGATGAACTGGCCAAATGTCACAATGAACAGAAAATGTACATCCTGTTGGAGATCAAATATCAATTTGATGTAAGCTAGAGCGACTCACCCCTGATCTCATATCGCTGCGATGGAGAAGACTTAAAGATATAAAGGACGATGTTTTATTTCCGGGAGGATTATCTAAATAGGTGGTCATCCTAACTCTCAATCATTCTGGTGATATGTTTTCGTAAGGCCGTCCTACATACTCGTCCAGTTAGGTATATTTCTCTACCAATGTGCTCTTTTTAAGCATAAATCTGTGGTGAGCTACAGTTTCATCCAGTCATTGAAGCTCGCATCTCTCACTGCGGTTCTTTGAAAATGGCCGAGGGTTGTAAGAGAAAAAGTGTCAACGAAGCATATGAGAAGAAAAGGAAGGCTTCAGAAGAGGTAGATATATCCCAGAATGCTTTGCACGGAGAGCTCTCCTCACAATGCATTATGCATTCTTAAACAGTAGGGAAATGTTCAACAAACCTGTTTTAAACATTATCAGCATGAAGTCACACTTTCACCATGTTCAACAAACAGTTTTGAAAGCTAAAGTTACGTTTAAGACTCATTATCATTTATTAGAAGTAGTTGTTGGCAGTTGTTGCTAACAGTGAATCAGTTATGGAGGCTAATATATATTAGGGATGGGACGATTTATGAAAACCGTCCGAACCGTTCGGTTCGACTGTCTCGGTTCAGTTCGCGTGTGTTTCGTTCTGTTCATGCGTTGCTCCTTTTTCTCATAGGCGACGCGTTTACACTCCAGAGCAGAAGGTGGCGGTATTAAGACCAAAGCCAACCACCAGTAGTAAACAAGAAGAAGAAGAAGCGAAGCAGCTTAGCCGGGTGTAGCAGAAAAAAATCAGTTGTTGTGGAGAATTGTGTGGGTATCGCGAGTGGGAAAGAACAGGAGTTGGAAGACGCGCCAGCAGCACTTTATAGGTCTGCTGTATGGGACCACTTTGCATTTAGAGTGACCTACGATGACGGCAGAAAGAAAGTTGTGGATAAAAGTGCAACAGTGTGCTAGCATTGTGCAACACGTTTTGTTTATGCTGACAGCAACACGACCAACATGTCATGCTAACCCCGAAATCCCACATACTCCGTCAGCGCTCCGCTGCGCTCCAGACCGCCTGCGCAAAGCAAAGCCTACAGCCTCCGCTGTGGCTCCCGTCCGCTCTGCTCTGAGTCCCTTGGAGATCGTAGAGGGCATGCGCGAGATGATTAAATTCAAAGCAGCAAAACATGCGGAAATTATCCAGGGTTTCCGTGGATCATTAAGAATAATTACAATTCATTATTTTTTTTGGATTTTTTTCATTAATTTTTATTAATGTTTTTTTATTTTTCGGTGTAACAATAAACATATACCGAACCGAACCGTGGATTTTGTGAACCGTTCCACCCCTAATATATATATATATATATATATATATATATATATATATTTTTTTTTTTTTTTTTTTACATACGGTTAGTTTATTTTTGATAATTGTTATTCCTTACTAAATGAAAACAGGATATATGAAACTGTTAATTTCTATGTTCATTATGAAAAAAAAACTTTTTCAAAGTGAAACATTCAAATATGGCAGAAAAAGCAAAAAGGGAACGATTACTTCTTCACTAGACAGTGTGCAATAATACTATTACATCATTCTTTAAGACATTATAGATTTTCCCAGTAGGGGAGATAAAATATCTCCCTGCACTTTGGATCATTTTGGTCTCAAGTAATTTGTCAGAACTCATGAGGAGAAGGAGAAAAAAAGACAAAATGAAGCTTAGATCTTTTAATAAAAGCCTAATAATTAATGTCAGAAATTTGATTCATTGTGATGCTAGATTTTTTTTTTCCTTTTCTATTTTATTGAGACTTTCTAATACAGGTGTGTAATAGATAAAAGCTACTGAATAAGATGATAGAGATATGAAGAGTTTTTAAAAATGCGAAAGGTTTTCTATCTCAACTGCATTTCAAATGTTTTTCTCTTATATGATAAAAGATACAGTAATAAAGACACGCTTGTGACACTGGAAACAAGTTTTGGGCTGTTTCACCAATCTATGCTACACATCTGGAAATGTTCAAGCTTTTGATTTATTTATTTTTTATTTACAGTAAGCCTTCTCAGTCATTTGTGAGCTGGAATGTTGGATTTGCTTGGCTGTCTGTACTTAGATGAGCTGCAGTCTGCTTCAGACAGCCCTGACAGCTTGTTATCGTTTCAGCTCCCATCTAATCTCACAGCTGCTCTCTTATCTCAGTGAAATCTTACTGTTTTTAAATCTCAGATAGAGCATGAGTCCGCAAAACAGTTTATTTATGAATAAAATGTTAAACTTAAGTCGGTCGTGTAACAAAACAAACTGTATAAATAATCATAGAACAGAATTGTATTTGTGAGCTATACTGGGTTTTGCAGGACTTTTGTTTGCATTTTTTCCTTGAATTTCATCAACGATTTAATTTGTTCCACTGATTCATTCTTTCTGTTTTATTTGAGTGTTTTTGTCTAGACAGAAATCCGTCAGAGTCCCATTAAACAGGCTGAAATTTGGGAGATTAAAGCCATACGACTAAAAGCTGGACAGTACGGCGACTCAATAAAGTGCTTCAGGTTCACTGCTGCCAACCTCTGGATGAGCCTGATGAAGCCATTATCTGAAGTCAAACACAAGACAGCAGACAGTTTCTGCAGAGTGCAGCCTCAAGCTAAGTTATTGACACAATCGATACGCTGGGATCAGCTGTTTCACTGCAGCTCAAGTCTGCCATGGAGGATGAGACGGTGATGAAGGTCAGTAGAAAAAAAAGGTTGAAGTTTTTGAACGTATGCAAAAATGTAGCTTCGTTTTGGAGCTGGATAAATCTAATAAATTAATTTTAACGCCACTTCCTAACGGCGACCCTGATGCGGTGGAGGAGGCCACAGTTGGAACACGTCATCGTCTATTAGAATATATTGGACGCTTGCTTTCATCCACATACCTTCTGCAGTTCTCAGAGGTGTCAGAAGTCATAGTGTTCTTTAGTCAACTAGAAGTATAAATCTTACTGTTTAAAACACTTTAGTAGACGTTTTTGAGAAGCTTTTATAAAAATAAAAAAGTACCATTCATATTGATTACTGCACTACCTTATTAATGGAACATTTTTCTACAATTCTGGATGGTAACTTCCTTGTACTTAATGTACTTAATGTGTTATAACTAAATGTTCAAACTGTCCAATTTAACTTTGCATCATCTTCTTCGAAAACTAGCTTAAATGAAAAAAAAAGAGAAACAAAACAAGTCTTTTTTTAAAATGTAAGGAGTAGAAGTAAAAGATTGTCTAAAAAATTATTATTCCAGCAAAGTATAGATAGCCAAAATTTTTTACTTAGTTTTGTCTTTGTTAATTGACACCTGTGGCAGTTCTTCTCATAGTTTACTGTGGACGGCTTTCCACAGGATGAGAAACCGCTCCTGCCACTCCCACTTCCACTTCCTTACTGACAGTCACCTACATGTCCACCAGTCGGATATAATAAAGAGAGCTATAGAGGTCATAACTATAACTCTGACTTTATTGTCATGTTTATGGGTTGAGGTTAGGTCTCTACTGAAAAGGATTAGGGCCGCTGAAGAAAAAAAGTTAATTGATTTTTAAATATTATTTCATTTTAATATGGAAAAAAGGTAAGAATTCTGACTTTTTCCCCCCATAATTCTGACTTTAATCTCAGAATTTTGGATCTTAATGTAGATGGGCACCATGAAAGAAGAGATGTGGGAGCACTCAGCTTCACTGACAAAGATGTGAGTTGTTTGGGAGGGCCAGTGACACATTGGTGGAAAATGACGGAATTAGGCGACTTTTTACATGCCTGAGGGGTCGCTGATAATGCTACTTCATTAATGGAAGAGCAGAAGGTGATTAAAACAATAGAGCTGGTTTAGTCTTTAAAACAGACATGGCTACGGCTTGATGCTAACATGTTTGTTAGCTGTCAGAAATAATTTAGAATTCTGAGATTAAAGTCAGAGTTCCGAGAAAATAGAATTCTGACTTTTTTCTAATATCATATTGAAATTAAATTAAACAATCAGTAAACTCTTTATGTTTTTTTAGTGGCCCTAGTCCTCTTCCATACGTTTCTCTGTAGGCAACTTCTCAGTAATATTAATTGCTTTCAGCTTTCCAGTTTACAGTAAATGTATTAAAACATTTAAATGTGCACATTAATTACATATATGTTTTCATATTTATTCTTACCCCAATTTAGCTTATAGTTAACAGACTTCAACATTTGTAAGGTGCAGTATATGGTGCGGAAGTGTGCATTGATCAATTCCAGAGCTCCCTTTGGTTAGAACTGTATGATTTTTGTCATTGTTGACCTTGATACAAAATAAGTGAAACAAGTAAAAGTTTATCAAATTCACTTGTTAATAAACAAAACTACACAGGGTAATTGCTATTGTAAAGGCTACTACTGTAGTGTTGAACTGAATTTAGCCATGTGAAGTCAGAGCATCTAGTCTTTTAACCAACAATGGATAATTAGATGTAAAACTCCTAACTGCTCGCTCTGACATGATCATGGTCGAAAAACTGTAAAACATGTCAGTCTCTGCATCAAACTGACCATATAATGTGTTTTATTGCACATTTTTTCTCTCCCAATGTTTAAATTTGATCACCGCTGTACTTTAAGAAATGGAAATGTCTTGAGATCTGTACATAATGAAATTTCGTTTTGTATGCACTTAGTGTATCCAAAATGACAATAAAGTTTAGCCTCGTGAGACCATCCTGATCTCACGAGCTTTTAAGGTTTCACTCGCAGATCAGTGTGGAGACTCTCCGTTAAAGAAAATTTGGAGCCGTTCACCAAACGAACGTCCAATCAGCGTTGGCTTTGAGGCGGGTTGAGGTGTGACGCAACGAGAAGCGTGACAGTTCAGTCTAAAGAACATGGCGGCTTCAGCCGATGAAACTAGCGTTAGCGTGGCTATCGAGCAAGTTTTATCGGAATTACAGAGTATTTCTTCACTGAAAGAAAAGCAAAACACTGCTCTGGAGGCTTTTCTCAGAGGAAAAGATGTTTTTGCTCTTCTCCCGACTGGTTTCGGCAAGAGTAGCCTGGCTGTTAGTATGTCATATGCTTCGTTGATCTGATTGGTTTATCTAGCCCGTCTATCACCAGCATAGGCCAATCAGCTAACCAGTATATTCGCACCTTCCCAAAAATACTTCAACGGAAGGTTTCCAGATGGATATTCAGAGCAAATCCATCTGACAGAGTCAGGTTAAATAAAGTTAGTCTAAATCTAAGTCTGAGTCTAAATAATCGGTAGAGATAAAAGGATGCTTTCAGTAATAGGATAAACCATAATAGTACTGCTGCTGACCAGGATCCAGCTCAGCCCTTTACACTGATCTTCTTCAGTGAGGTAAATGCTGTTGATGGCTAATTCAAACTGCTAGTGAAGCACATCATCCTGATAAGATTTAACAAGAAGACAAAAACCATTTCAAACTGACAATATTTCATTGTCTTCTTTCTCCTCTGCAGGAGAGCTAACAGGAAACCAGACCCAGAAGCTGGCAGGGTGCACAAGGCACCCTGGAAGAGTGGGTGGAATGATATTCGAAGTGTGTACAGACATAACTGGTCGGTCACTCTGCTGTCTTCCTGCTGTGTGACAGCTCTGCCACTAAAAACCCTTCTTATCATTCATGAACAGGAGAATAATAGCAGCAGCTGCAAATGTGTCCCAGAATGACAGTATTCAGAGGCTCCTGGTGGCTCCGGCTGATGAGTGCCTGATGCCTTCACGCACGCAACTTGTTTTCTCTCAGAGCAACATTTAAAAAACGGGAAAATGCATGCCCAAAATGAGCTTTTTTCCCCTACTTTATGATGCTGTTACAGTAAATAATTAAATGGAGGTGCATTTCTAGATGTTAGTAGGATACACTTTAAAGTTGCTTAAAGAAACTGCTCTGATTATCTGCACAAAAAGGTGTGAAGACTGCTGTAGATGTGAGCATCAGCTAGACGATTTCACAAAATGTGTAAAAAAAATAAAAATATATTTTTTTTTAGATGTGAAAAATAAACTGTCTTGATAGATTCCTTGTTAAAACGGATATAGAAAGCTTATAAAGAAGCAAAGAAAAAAAGGAAAGAAATCAATTCAATTGATTTCAATTTGCAACTTTTCCAAGTTTAACTTTTTAACAAGATGCAAAACAAATTTGTTGTAGTCCTGCCGTGACATTTAAAACACAGAGAGCGTCAAAAATAGAAGCTCTCCATACTGCTCCTGTGCTTTTTTCCCTTACATGCTCCTTTATTCATCTGGTGTTGTGGCAAGCCATCTCTGCAGCATGAGCTGGTTCTTTCAACCCTCTGCAGCCTTTCATCTTGCCTGGAAAATTGAGTTCCCCCATGTTTATCCCTGATTCGAAAAGCATGAAGAGTCAGGGTACAGCAAGGGTATATGGGGAGGAGGATGCTCAGCAGCAGACAAAGGAGCAAGGTAGATCTGAAAGGTAGTCTTTAACCGACAAAGACCCCTGCTTACCGCGTATCTGTGACATTAGGGATTAGTGGCTGAGAGACAGAGCTCTGCCTTCCCTCGTTAATCTCTGCCGTCCTAACATCACTCACTCTTCTTCGTTGTCTCGCTCCCTCCTCCCCCTCCTCGGCCTCAACTTTAATTAGTTTTAGCAAGGATTGGAGGAAAAAAAAACTTTTCTGCAGGTGATAAAGCAGTAACTGCCACTGAGCTTATTTTTTGGGTTAGCGTATAGGTTAAGTGTGGACTGCAGGGAGTTTGGATCAGCAGGCAGAACAAAAACAAGGACAGTATTGATTTAATTAAATTCAGTTTATTTCTATAGTACCAATTCACAACACGTCATCTCAAGAGAGTTTACAATTCACCAGATCATCCAGTCAAATTGATTAGAAGTTTTCTATCTAAGGAAAAGCAGTTGATTGCATCGACTCATTGACTCTCTGCAATCCCTCACACTAAGCATGCTTGTAGCGACAGTGGAGAGGAAAAACTCCCTTTTAACAGGAAGAAACCTCCAGCAGAACCAGGCGCAGTGTGAGCGGCCATCTGCTGAGGCCGACTGGGGATCAAGGAGACAGAAGCAGAGATACAAAAAGCAGCTGTAAAAGGCGTAACCTGACTCCGCCAGATGGATTTGCTCCGCATATCCATCTGGAAACCTTCCGTTGCAGTAATTTTGGGAAGGAGTGAAAATACTGGTTAGCTGATTGGCCTATGTTGGTGATAGACAGGCCAAATAAACCAATCAGATCAACGAAGCATATGACGTACTAACAGAGCGACGATGAAAACACAACCACAAGATCAAACTCTTGCCGAAACCAGTCGGGAGAAGAGCAAAAACATCTTTTCCTCTGAGAAAAGCCTCCAGAGCAGTGTTTTGCTCTTCTTTCAGTGAAGAAATACTGTGTAATTCCAATAAAACTTGCTCGATAGCCATGCTAACGCTAGTTTCATCGGCTGAAGCCGCCATGTTCTTTAGATTGAACTGTCGCGCTTCTCGTTGCGTCACACCTCAACCCGCCTCAAAGCCAACGCTGATTGGACGGCTCCAAATTTTCTTTAACGGAGAGTCTCCAGACTGATCTGCAAGTGAAACCTTGAAAGCTTGCAAGATCAGGATGGTCTCACGAGGCTATAAAAGGCGGCCCTGTCCAGGAAACATACAGCCAGGCAGACGAGCTCCGAGCCAGCTCCCATGTCAGAGGACGAAGAGAGCACATCCAGCCAGTCACAGTCAGAGAAACAGGAGTACAGTGAAAAACAAGTGGATCTCCAACATCTATAAACAAAGGTGTTGATGGCAGCAGCACAGATGATATTTCTCTCCAGGATGGAGTCACAGCCAAACAGGAACACACAAGGTGAAGTTGCTATGAGAAAAAGCAGAGAGAGATGATGGTTAAACAGAAGGACTTTACTTTTTTCTGTATGATTTAATGTAAGCAGAACAAATTAGAAATAAAAAAATGTGTGATTAGAATTTTCTTAATCCAAAGTAATTTGATTCTACAGTAAAGATTGTCCGACTAACCGTTTCCGTTTGGACGTCCAGCTCAACAAGGTTGAGTAATGTCTTTGTGACAAAATAGCCATCTGGACATAACGGCCTGTTCATTAATTATGTAAAACGAAGCTAATCAGAAGTAATGGGCTTCTAAATGGCAGTCTTTACATGAGAGCCATGAAACAGGTGAGCAGAAGCAGCTTGGCACCTGGTCACTCCACCAAGTACAGTTTGGAGGAGAAAACTGCAAATTGACATAATGAGGTTGACAAACTGTCAGCGATTAATGAATCCTGCTGAAATCGAGTTAATTGTCTCACAGGTGTCCTCAGGCTGCTTCATTTCATCTCAACAAAGTGTCACTAATTTTAGATCAAACTGCACGTCAGCTCAACACACTTCACACTTTGGTTTCCTTCTTTCATGTTTTCACTCCAGCCATAGACAAATTTGAAGACATAGCAGCATTTTTTATATCTACTTATTCTTTTGGCTTATAGCTCATACAACCAAATAATTGTTTTTAAAGGCAATATAACAAGTAGCCTCATATTTCTTATGTGTGCTAACATATAAGTAGAGAAGATAGGTGAATAGAGTAACAAATATCCAAAAAGAACAAATAAACTCTATATCATAGGTTCTGCTGACCAAATGACCCATAGTACAGTATTTATTTGGAATTCTACTAATTATTCTAATATTATATGAATATGCAATAAAAGCTCTAAGACGGAAACCCAGACATTAAGTTCAGCTAAATAGACCCCTACTTCAGTCATTATCTATGATAAAACACTATCATGATCACAGAGATGTCTATTCTAAAGAGATTTTCCTTCTCTCTGTTTTTTTTTTCTATGCCTATCTGAGGTGGTAAAGTATGGAGGACCAACTCTGCCATATTTAAAAATAAATACAGAAATAAGAGCAGAAGCTGACTCTCTAGGACACGCCCCTCATTTGCATAATGAGGCAGAAATGTAAAAAAATATATATATAAAGGACAAAAAATAAATAAGGTTAATATTACAAAGGCAAATAAATAAAGAAGCTAATTAAAAGAGTTATATACAATTAAGTCTCACTGTGTAATTTAATTTCTACTTACATTTATTTGTTTATTGTATTTTTGTTGGCAATTAATTGTATTCTTATATATTTACTGAGCATTTATTTATTTCTGTATTTATTTTTAAATATGGCAGAGTTGGTCCTCCATAGTAAAGGCTACCTCCAACAGGCAAAAAGAGATTTCTGACTGTTTTGATGCCTTTAGTCCACCACAGAGCAACAGAGACAGAAAAAAGACAATACTGCACATATATATATACGGGGGTCCCACAGGGAATAGTGCTGGCACTGTTCCTTTTCACCCTCTACACTGCAGACTTCTCCATCAACTCCCTACGCTGCCATCTTCCAGAAGTTCTCGGCCGACGTTTTTCCATAGTTGGCCTCATCACAGGTGGGGATGACTGGTGCCAGCAGAACCATCTTCTGATCAACGCAGGGAAAACCAAGGAGCTAGTGGTGGGATGGATGCAGAAGTACATCCACCCCACTGACACGGTGAACTAACCTGACTCCGCCAGATGCATTTGCTCCGCATATCCATCTGGAAACCTTCCGTTGAAGTAATTTTGGGAAAGGGCGAAAATACTGGTTAGCTGATTGGCCTATGTTGGTGATAGACGGGCCAAATAAACCAATCAGATCAACGAAGCATATGACGTACTAACAAAGCAACGACGAAGAGGAGCCAATTGATAGATCAAACTCTTGCCGAAACCAGTTGGGAGAAGAGCAAAAACATCTTTTCCTCTGAGAAAAGCCTCCAGAGCAGTGTTTTTCTCTTCTTTCAGTGAAGAAATACTCTGTAATTCCGACAAAACTTGCTCGATAGCCACGCTAACGCTAGTTTCATCGGCTGAAGCCGCCATGTTCTTTAGACTGAACTGTCGCGCTTCTCGTTGCGTCACACCTCAACCCGCCTCAAAGCCAACGCTGATTGGACGTTCGTTTGGTGAACTCCTCCAAATTTTCTTCAACGGAGAGTCTCCAGACTGATTAGCGAGTGAAATCTTGAAAGCTCGCGAGATCAGGATGGTCTCACGAGGCTAACGGTGAACATCCAGGGAACAGACATTAAGATAGTGGACCTTATAAGCATTTGGGTGTTCACCTGAACAATAAACTGGATTGGACTCACAACACTGAGGCTCTGTATACGAAAGGTCAGAGCAGACTCTTCCTGCTGAGGAGACTGAGGTCTTTAGTGAGCTCTTAAAGAACTTCTTTGACTCTGTTGTGCCATGTTCTATGGAGCTGTCTGTTGGAGCATTGGCTTATCTTTAGCTCAGTGATTGGATGCCCTCTAGCCTCAGTGCAGAAGGTGGGAAAGAAAATCCTAACTAAAATATCTCTCTTGGATAATGTCTCCCACCCCAAGCATGAAGCTGTTGCAGAACTGGAACTGCTCCTTCAGTGACAGACTGCTGCACCCTAAATGCACCACCGAGCGTTATCACAGATCCTTCCTCCCAGTAGCTGTCAGACTTTAAAACCGTCACTGTTCCCAACAAAATTAATAAGTTGCTACATTCATGCAGATTTTTGCACAGTTTCTGTCAGTTAAATAAGACGCTGTTGTCTTTTCATTTTTATTTTTATTTTTTGCACATCACACTTTGCAGATCACACTCCGCACTGTGTGGGAGTGTGATGCCTAGTGGTTAGGGCATAGAGCTTGGAATCTTGAGGTTCTGAGTTCGAGCCCCACTCCCACAGACTGTCACTCTGGGTCTTTGAGCAAGACCATTAACCCCACACTGCTCCCTGAGTGCCCCACCATGGCAGCCCACTGCTCCCCAAGGGGATGGGTTAAATGCAGAGGTAAAGTTCTACAATGTGAGATCAATAAAGTTCATAGAAACAGAGTATTATATTGTAAAACACTGTACAGTACAATACTCTATTTGTTTCATTTTCCTATCTGTTATTTTTGTACACTCTTCTAAGGTCCACATTGTGTGACCACTTCTACTATAACCTTTTCTATTCTATTCTATTCTATTGACTTGTGTGGGATAGGCACTTCTGTCCAGCCATCCCTCAAACTGTAGCACTGTCCTACATTTGTCTAGGGCAAATATAGCAGTGCTGCGCCGTTTCCCCATGTCTTGACCACGGTGTGTACAATGCTCTCAAGACAGAATAGCACTTTAAAACAGAGCACTGATAACAAGCGAAAAACAGGCAGATGGGGGGGCTTTCCAATTTACTTCCACCACCAAGCTGATTCTGCTACTTTTGA
Organism: Cyprinodon tularosa; assembly: GCF_016077235.1. Lineage (NCBI taxonomy): Eukaryota > Metazoa > Chordata > Actinopteri > Cyprinodontiformes > Cyprinodontidae > Cyprinodon > Cyprinodon tularosa. The sequence goes on from NW_024038669.1 coordinate 2,334,972, forward strand.
CTGGTTAAATAGGCTAGTTTTACATATATTAAATGATTATGGCTATAAAATGGGTATATTTTCATTTATTTGTTACAAAAGACGGTTCATTAAATCCTCCCCCTGCAGCAACATCAAACTGGAAGATAATAAGATGAGATGGTCTAATGTTAAAATTAACTAGTAATTCTTGTGCTCTATTGAATACATGAAAAGTTGAAAAATCCATAATTGGAGGAACATGAAGACATATGTTTGACCAAGCCAGTGTCCAAATGATTCCTGCCGTAATGCTGGGATGGTCCATACAGCTGTCGTCCAGTGGCCACAGGGTCCAACCTGTTATCCAAATGCAAAAATACAAAATCCACTTTTACATTTATAATTTTCTTTCACTCTATCATTCTTCTAGAAAAAACATAGAAAAGGGCACATACATGCAAGTGGTGCAGAGGTCCAATTGGACTGCAGCTACTTTGTTATATTCATCACAGATGTCAGGCAGCAAGGCTGTTTAGGCTCATTTTGAGCTTGGCTTACCTTTAAACTAAGTGGCGAGGAGGTGGATCTGGTTCATTTTCCTCATTCTATAATAACCTGCTTCTGCAGGGAAGGCTACAGTAGTCCACCTGAAGCTGGCACCACTATTTTCACATGGGGTAGGGGGCAGCTCATGCAGGTGGAAATGACGAGACTCTAATGACTGCAATTAACCCAACAGAGAGTTTCTGTCTTCAGCCACAACTTAGACCGCAAACCATTAGATCTTCATATCTGCTACCAGACTCTCCTGGAAGTTATTCGCACAAATAAATAATGCTGTGCCAGTTCAAAATTAAAATGACCAAGCTGAAACCTATAAATGAAGTAGTTTAAATTCATTTGGTAAATTAATCTACAATTCTACACAAGAGAACCTTGTATTTCACCCTTAAAATATGTGACCATAGTATCCAAATTACACAGAACTTCAGAAACTTACAGGAACATTCTGGTTTTGCTGAGAACTTCTGATTCTAGAAGATTTCTTTTTTTCCCCCCCAAAATATATTTATTCAATTTTTAGCAATTTAAACGAACATCTTGAACAATATACAGAATATAATCACAGCAATGGTTACATTACTGTTCAAGTCAAAGTAAAATACAGACAACAAATTGCCTCACACAACATTTGTTCCAATTCGTATGATCACATTTCATGCTTAGCCTCTTATAATGAGAATTAAATTTGACAGTATATGTCCTCCAATAAATTGTCTGCGGTTCACATGTTCTTCAATCACTTACACCATTTTTTTTTTAATATTCAGAGTCTTAACATAATTAATGAAGGAGTTCCAAATAGATTCAAACAGGTCCTGTTTGTCCTTTAATATATACATGATTTTTTTCTAGAGGGAGGAGAGATAACATCTGCTGCAGCCATTGGTTTATGCTCGGTCTGTGAGTCTTTTTCCAAAACATTGATACACATCTCTTCGCATTAAGCAAACTTAAGTTTATGAACACTCATTCATTTTTTGTGTAAATATGTTTTTCAGGGAATAATCCAAACACAAACAACCTTGGCTCCAAAATTATTTGTTTGGAAATCATGTTTTCTATAACACCTTTTATAGATGATTTCTTTGTTCCTCATTCAGTAGCAGATACTTCCCAAGATAGATTGGATGCTTTAGCTCAATTTGTTGCTTTAAATTAGAAGTGGACGCTGCTGACGTACGAACTTGTTTGTTAATACCAGTTGCAGTTTATGTAAAAAAAAAAAAAATTCTGTCCAAGTCTTCCTTTGTTGGTTCATAAAACTCTGCCAATCGCTCTGCTAAACTGGCATCATAAATACCAGCAGATAAGTCTGAGTCATGCAGACTAGTACTAGCAGTAGACATGCTTGTCTGTGAGGCTGTTTGCTGTAATAAGTGCTGTAAAACCTGAAGTTATCCAATGAAAACTGTCGTTCTCAATTGAATGTTGAAATTTGCGCATGTGCAGGCAGATATTCATCCACGTCACAATAATATACAGCAGAGATGGGAAGTAACCAAGTACAAATACTTTGTTACTGTACTCAAGTAGATTTTTCTGATATTTTTACTTTACTACTTATTTTTATGGCGACTTTTTACTTCTACTCCTTACATTTTTACACAAATATCTGTACTTTCTACTCCTTACATTTAAAAAAAATTGGCTCGTTACTTTAGTTTAGAATCATTTCAATGGAGTTACCGTTATTATTTTTCACGTCATCAATACCAAATTCAATCTAATTGGATGGGAATCTACGTTGCATTTGACGCACCACTACAAGATGAATCGACAGATTCGGCGGTATTCATTGGTGGCAAATCATTGCAGCTTGGTGGCGGTGGCGTTAGCATAGTAGCATGGACGACGAGATGATTGAAAATTAACACAATGGAGATCTAGTCCTATTGGCAGACATCCATTTAAAATGTAGGCAACGGCATGAAAAAAGTGGTTTCTACTTTTACTTTTATACTTTAAGTAAATTTACAAGCCTGTACTTTGTTACTTTTACCTGAGTAAAGAAGTTTAATCAGTACTTCCACTTTTACCAGAGTATTTTTTAACACAAGTATCTGTACTTTTACTCAAGTACGGAAAGTGAGTACTTTTGCCATCTCTGAAATACAGTAATAAGGTACTAAAAGTTGTTATTTTAATCCTTAAATCACTAAAGAATGCTAATACAAATCTTTAAATCAATTTAATGACTTTTCTGAGGAAATTCAATGCTTTTGACATTTTGTCTGTTAAACTGCTCGTATGAGGTCATCATCAGACATGCTCAGAGTAGTCCGGCAAAATATGATTAAACCATTTTTTTTGTTTGTTTGTTTTTCTTTTTTTTTTTTTGTTATTTCTTTGTTTAGATTATGCATAATAGACTATAAGGTTAACATGAAAGCGAGACTGATTCGTGTTTAAATCCAAAGCTGAATCCAAAGTTAGCTTCTGGTACTAGCATAGAATCCCATTTACGGCACAGACAAATGATTAACCTGAAAGGATTTTAATGCAATTATTTTCTCTGGAAATACACTGTTAGCCTTTAACACATTTTAGTTTAGTACGCTAACTGTTTTTAAGGAGGGAATAACATAATTTAGGTATTTTTTACAAATTAAAATTGGGGGCGACCTGGATATATATCTGGTGGCACATGTGAACATGAGCTGATGGAACAGATCTGGTAATGACATCGCTCATTCTCCTCAGAGTGAACATTTACGTTCATTACTTCAAAACTGATCCAATCAGTTCACCCTTCCTTGAGAATATGAACGTATTCAGTGAACGTCGATCAATGAAAGTTTTCATGCACAACACTGCCAACAAACATGGCATGTTGCAATCATTTATGTATGTGCTGTAGGGTTTATGTTTGCAGGGTTTGTTCTCTTTACTTCTATCTTTTTTATAATTGCACATTTTCTGTTTGCAGACTTTTCTTTGCATGTTTTTTTTGTGTGTTCGGCTATTTTTCTTGCAATAAAGAAACAGCCAAACATTCAAATTTTAGATAGTATATTCATGTAACAGGTTTTCTACATAGGATTTCACAGACTTTGATGTTTTATTGAATATTTTTTCTACATTTTGTGGAACAAGCTCCCTGATGCTCATTTTAAGTATCACTGAGGTGTTTCTGGTTCAAGCTGGTACATTTGCTATGCAACAATATTGAACCTTATCCTGAGAGGAATTTGGACCTGAGCTAAGCAATCACAAATATATTGGAAAGCCTCCACTGGTGCATAACACTGAATCTTTTATAACCGTCTGTAACAGGGGATGTACAAGGTGTTGTTTGGCTGAGCTTTGTAATGTAAATGTCTGCTTAAGACAAAAGAAGTGTTTGTTTGAGCAGCTTTAAAGAAAAACCCAGCAATGACCGTCTCCACGGTTTTCTCTGGAGGCCCGGGCTGCCAACTGAACAAATTAATCCTTCAGATTCTGGCAAAAACATTTCTAAGGGAACTTTAATTCTCAGTGGACCTTAAAAAAAGTGTTCACTAAAAAGACGAGCTATCACTCTCATGGGGGATTTACTTGACATTAAGTTTAAGTCCCTCTAAAGCAGATTATGTTTTTATAAACTAGCAAAAGAAAGAAAAAACGCATTGGAATCCAGAAAGCATTTTTCTTCTTCCTTTAATTTTTCTTCCTTCAAAATGTTGAATTGATTCTGATTTGTTTGACCTCACCTGACTCTTATCAGTCAGTATGTAGTCACAGGAAAGCACAGAACTGAACACAAAAAGCAGACTTTTTAAGGAAATAAATAAAAGTTACTTATTAAATGAGGTTTCACAGAATCTTTTAGACACAAGAATTTCTAGGATTTAATTTGATCCCCCTTTTGTCTGACTTTTTTTTTAATCTTCCCCATGACCATCTGTCTAACTCTGTTTGACACTTATAAAAATGAGCTTGTGATTAATTGTATGTGACTGTGTGAAGCACAGAATGAACATTTTCCTTTAAAAATGGAACTAAACAAAAGGAAAAATGAAGCCCGGGACTCAGAAAAGGATGGAAATATATGATTCAACAAATCCAGCTGCTGTCTTCTTTCAGCTGCTTTCTGTATGCTGACATGTGCCTGGTGAGAGAACAGAATGTTGCTCACTAGAAGGAAGCTGCTGCCAATATGGTGTTTTTTCACTGTATAAATGGTTTATACACAACAAAAGTTGGGCAAAACCCAGATTAACTAACTCAAGAAATTCTTTGTAGATGGCTTGAATAGATTTTTAAGTTGTTTAAGTAAAATATCTTGTAGTTAAAGCCTATTCTGTCCACCCAGAACTAGAACCAAACATGGAGAAGCAGCATTTAGCTCATATGCTCCCTTTATCTGAAACAAACTCGCAGAAGACTGTGAAAGTGCCGAAAGCCTGAGTTCTTTTAAGTCAAATACCTTTGAATTTTAAGTTAAACTGCCAACTGAGTATTGTTAAAGGTTGTAGTCTAACTATTTTGTTTGTGTTACTATGAATGAATGAATGAATTTTATTTATAATGCACTTTACATTTGACTTCAAATCTCAAAGTGCTACATTAAAAAAGGGAAAATTAAAACAAGTTTAAAAGACCATAACATTAAAAGAAGAGTAAAAAGACAGTCATTAAAATCAATACATTAAAAGGCATACGTAGCCTATTAAAAAAATCTAAAATCAGCAATTGTAGGAATTTCTAAAAAGGAAAGTTTTTTGTCCTTTCTTAAAACAATCCACTGTCTGTGGGGCCCTAAGGTGGTCTGGGAGGGCATTCCACAGACGGGGAGCTGCGGCTTCGAAGGCCCTGTCGCCCATTGTTTTTAGCCGTGTCCTGGGTGGGGCCAGACGGTGCTGTTGGCCTGACCGGGTCCGGGAAGAGGTGTGTGGTGTGAGCAGTTCAGTGAGATAGGTGGGGGCCGCACCGTGCACACAGTGATGGGCAGTGTTGTGTCTGAACGCGTTCATTGAACGAAAGTTCATGAACTCGTTCATATTTTGGGCGAACGTGAACTGAACGTACCGTATTACTGCCTGGTGAACGTTATTGTGAACTCGTTCATTCTGGTGTCTGTGAACGGCACGCTCTCTCAGTTCAGCTCCGTTCAATAGGTTGCCAGATTTCTATAGAGCCCTCCAGGCGAAACCCCGGCTAAATCACACCATAAACAGGCCTTAATATGTAGCGGGGAAAACACCCAATCTGGCAACACCAGCTACCAGCGTCGTAGCCTACAGCCGCGTGCGTCATCAAAACAAAATGCAGCGCGGAAGCTACAGCAGCATGTAGGCTACCGTGGAGGCGACAAAGCAGCAGTATGATCACTTAAAACAGTTTTATGACCAGGTGGTCGGTGAGGACGATGGCAACAAGTTTGCCCGCCGGCTTTCAGTAAAAAAATCCGCACTTCAGTAACCTTAAATTCCTACCTCAGCCTGGTCCCTCAGTTTGTGTTAGTGAAATCTTCTTGAGCAGAGGTCTTCAACAGGGGATCCGCGACCCCTAGGGGGTCTACGGAGGTACTGCATGAGGGTCTGCATGGTTAGTTGATATTTTTATATTGCCCCCCTGCAATTTTTTCCCCCACTAATTGAAATGTCTTTAAATCCACATTAACATGAAACCAACACGCTGTAGTAAACAGATAAATGGAGACAAAAGATGTCTTTCAGTCATTAATGCACACATTCAGCGACACACAGGAGCTCTTTCAAGCTGGGCACCGTTTCCTTCACAACAACCAGGAATCAGAATCAGAAAAACTTTAATAATCCCAGGGAGAAATTAATTTCTTTACATTACTCCATCTGTAATAGAGTGACTATAGGACACAATTTCATACAATATATATAGTTAGGGGGTCCCCGCTCCATCTCGCCATCAGTTTGGGGGTCCTTGGTCTGGAAAACATAGAAGACCCCTGTTCTTGAGGGTTTTACTATCCATGTAACTTGTTTGTTAAACCTGCCTGGTATAATTTTCCAGGATTCCAGTATTCCTTTTTAGTATGTATTGAAATGGAATTTCAAATGGAAAAAATTATTAAAATAAAAAAAAAACATTTGCACCTTAAAGACTACTTTCCTATTTTTCTTTTAATAATTACTCATAAAAAAGACCATTCAAGCAGCACATTTTTCCTGATGTTTTTGAGAATATACTGTAGGGGTGAAAGCTGCAGCTGCTACTAGTGTGAAGTGAATGGACAGCAACAAAGCGTTAAAGCAACAATGGGGAAATGCTGTCCCCTCAGTGCTAATGTAAACCCTGGATGGATAAGGATTCAAAACTGGATATGAAGATGAAATCTGACGCACAGTTTCAGTGTTATAACTGATAAAATAATTGCTGTCTGTGGTTCTACAGTAGGCTATGGTGTAATTGAGCAATATATGAAAAAAAAAAAAGAACTATGAACTAGTTCATTTTTTGGTTTTGAATTATGAACTATGAACTGAACTAGTTCATTTTAAAATGTGTGAACTGAACTTTGAACTAGTTCACATAGAAAGAGAACTTTCCCAACACTGGTGATGGGTGGGCAGAAGAATCTTGTACTCTATACGGGCGTGAATGGGGAGCCAGTGTAAAGTGTGAAGGATGGGAGTGATGTGCTGGTGTTTCCTCACCCTCATCAGGACCCTGGCAGCGCTGTTCTGTACGTACTGGAGCTTCTGAAGGCTCCTGCCAGAGATCCCGATGAGGAGAGCGTTGCAGTAATCCAGCCTGGAGGAGACGAAGGCGTGGACGAGCTTCTCTGCAGCAGGGAGTGATAGGGAGGGACGGAGTTTAGAAATATTACGGAGGTGAAAGAAGGACGTTTTGCAGATGGAGGTGATATGATTGTCAAAGGAGAGGTGGGGGTCAAGCTTGACCCCAAGGCTTGTAACAGAGGGAGACAGGGGAATGGTATGACCACAGAATGAAACAGAGGTGAGAGGAGAGGAACGGAGTTGATGAGGAGTACCAGTTTGGATGGCCTCTGTTTTTGAGGCATTAAGCTGCAGGAAGTTTTGACTCATCCACGCCTTTATATCCTCCAGGCAGGAGCTGAGGCGGGTGACAGAGGTGGCGGGGGAGCTGGGAGGAGTCATTTTAATGTAAAGTTGTGTGTCGTCAGCATAGCAATGGAAGTTGACCCCATGCCTGCTGACGACACAACTAAGGGGGAGCATGTAGATGGTGAACAGGGTAGGGCCGAGCACGGAGCCCTGGGGGACCCCGCAGGTGACAGTGTGAGGTCTGGATTTTGCCTCCCCACCTTTTACTACCCACCTTTATCCTTGATTTTATCTTTGCTTTTATGCTGCTTTTATTTTTCTTCTGTTTTATTGTTTAATTTATGTAAAGCACTTTGAATTTAATTGTCTTGCGTAAAAAAAATAATTTACTAATAGTCCATAAATTACTGATAGTCCACCAATAACAAAGAATGAATTTAGTAGAGTTAACTAAGGGATCCTGGTATGAACACACATACCCATTTCCCAATGGCCAAACAGTAATTTAAACCAACAACCAGCTTTTATTAGCATGGGAACAGCTTAGTGACTCGTGTCAGCAAATGACTCGACAAGCGTTCCGGGTTAAATTTGCCTTGAAAACAGCACTCAGATAGGCATACAGTGGAAACATTAGACCTGTGTTGACTCACTGATTTAGGTGACACTTTTGAGCCTAGCGAACGTCTGTCACAATGTGGCACCACTCACATCTAATATAAAAACCCAAATAAAACAACTCTTCTTGAATTCGATAAACACTCAAGACGGAGTAAAGAGCGAAGCAATAACATTTACTACACCCTGGCTCCCTTCCATATCGCTCTACATTGTTTACTTTCCTGATTTCTGTCCTACTGATGACATAATCAATGCTAACCTAATGTGATACCGTCACCAGCGAGGTGGGCCACACAGCTTGACACATCCTAGACTCGGATTTGTGGACTATCATCTGCTTTTAACAGCATCCAGCCACTAATTGTAATTCACATTGTAAAGACAATGAGTGCAAACACCTGTTTCAGCCCTATCTTAGTTCACCAACACTCTGCATTTGTCACTGGATCCTCTGTATTGCTCCCATATGATACACTTGCTTGAGTTTCTGTTCTTGTTTTTGTCCACCTTCCAACATCCATGCAATCAAATCCTCTGTAACTTCCTTTTGCAATAAATCACATTAATCAACAACGCTCTGCTCTGGTTGAAAAATTCACATCCACACCCAGCAATATGTGCATATGCATCCATGTTAACAACTAACACTCATGCCTTAGGCCCTCCTTGCTCAGAATGTGTTGCATAGCCATGCAGCCAAGTGGTGGAGAGTGAGGCTGTCATGATTTTACTAAAGTTCAGACCCAAATGCTGAAGACCAAACAGGGAGACCAGGAGAAAAGGTTTAACAGGTTTTATTGAAGAGATAATGCAGAGAGAAGTGGTGCTCTGAACACTGCTCAACCGGAACTGAAAAGTGAGGGGAAGACAGAGCGGTTAGTTCAGGCTCAGTGGGAAATTTGATTCGTGGACTTGGAGAAGAGGATCTGGTTGCTGACTCACGTTTCCAGAGAAGTTGTTGAATCTTTGACTCCAGTCTGTATGCTGTTGTTCCAGTGTTAATCTGATTCGGTTGAGGGCGGAACAGAGTTTACCCAGAATGAGGTTGTTTGTAGGTGAACGGAGAAGCTGACTGCCACTCAGATTTCCTGCGGTACTTGAACGGCTCGTAGTGGAGATGAATCCCTTTCTCAGTGTGAAGCTCAAACGATCTCTTGGGGAAAGTGCATCCGAACCTCCTGTTTGTAACCCCAGCTCAGGTCTGTTGATCCTTCCAGGGTGAGAAGGTCCAAAAAATCCAGTTTGCAGGACGACTTCCTGCCGAGAGGCAAAGACAAAAACAAAGTTAAAACTCAGGTTGACAAGAATTCAGTTTGACTCAGCAAAACTCAGCTTGGCTAGAGTACCTAAAACTGGCAAACACTCTGGCGTCGATTCAGCTTAAGAACACTCCGATAACGAGGAAACCATCAGCAGGTGTGTGAGGAGGCGGACCAGAACCAGGCGTCTCCTGGTGGAGGAAGGGAGACAAGCACAGAAACACAAACACACAGACAGGAGTCCTGACAGAGGGCAGTGGATATAGACATTCACCTGAACGCAATCATTTGCCAAAGTGAAGAGTTACTAGAAATCTATCCCTAAAGTTAATTTTTTTTTCATGGGTAATTCTCCTTTGCCCCAATTGGTGAGCGTAGTGGTGGGATGGCACAGGGTGGGGTTAAGGCTTTAGTGAAAGTGGAGCAAGGCATTGTTTGTCAGTGCTTAAAAGCTTTACACAGGAGCAAAAATTTTGCTTAATGTTTCTTTAAAAACTGCAGTATTTAAAAATCTCTTTCTTTTTACTTTTATGGAAGTTAAAGTAGGTTTTGACTTTTTTAAAAGGCATCTTAACATAAAAAATATTGCAACCGTTCATATTTACATGAGTTACTAATATTTTTAACAATGAACTGCAGCCGTTAGTCAACTTTTATCTTATCAATATACCAACAAATCACCACACAGGCTGACTATTGAGCTGATTTAATATTTTAACAATATTTTCCTTGCACAATAAATAACATAAAGTGAATAAAACGTAAGTAGCATGGAAGACTGGTGCTCTTTTTCATTCTCTAAGCATGATACTTCAACAATGGTATTCAACTCAAACAGTTCCTTTTTACCAGGACTCTTCTGTTTGACTCAAGCTGAAAATGTCACATCATGGGAATCCAGCAAACATTGTTAAACATCCATGACACGAGTTTCTGTTACAGATCATCACCAAGTGTCATGGTAGCAAAACTGAATGATGAAACTGGATGCAACCACAAAGCAGCTCTGTTTTCCACTGTGCTCATCCAACAAACTCTGCGGAAAATATGCTTCAACTAACCGAATAATTAGAAAAAAAAGATACAGTTTTTAAAGATAACAGTAAATAAACAATTATTCAAACAACAGTTGAATTAACTTCAGAAACTATATCAGATAATCAACTGAACTCACTATTCTCCCACTTTTTTTTCATATTCTTGGCATTGCATCACATGAACAACATGAGAGCATTTCATCTCACACTTTAATAATCTATTTTCCTATTTCTCAGCCAGGAAAATGCAGAGAATGTTCTGGGATGAATATCACATCTAATTGACAACTTTTCACTCATGAATGTTTTTTGATGCAGAAAATCCTATAGAAAGCTTCCTGCTGTAGACTTACTGGATATTTGCTTAAAGGGACAGAAGCAGCCAATTACCTTGTGTTCCCATGCCACTGCAAAGCTAATTGAGTGTCACTTTGTATATCAGCTCGCTTGCTGCTCCTAAGAAAACTCTTATAGAGAATGGGGGGGATTAATAGTGGCGTCATTGTTCCACCAAATCGTGCACATCATTAATCTTGATTTTAGAGCCTAAAGCAAGATAAGAAGAGACTGAGTGTGTCTCTGATGATAATTTTTAAACTCAATTTTCCACACTTGTGTCCTCAGGGATAAGCCTTGTTTTATGGTAAATAATGGGAGTGTTTAATCCTGTTCTTTGTGTTTGCAGGGAGACCTGTGAGATGAGAGGTGATTAGACATAATCAGAACTCGTTCGTGCCAGGTCTCCCAATCTCGTCAGCTACACTCAGCTGCACATTTACATGCACCCTTCCATCTCTGGCTGAATGAATTAACATTCAAAGCATGCTCTCACATCATGACTGATTTATCCATTTGATTAGGCATCTTTATATCCTGAACAAAAGTCTCAGCACAGACCAAAGATATTGCAGAAATCTTCAAATATTACCTAATCAAAACATGAATCCTAACCAAAAAAAAAAATATTTTGCCAGGATCAAGGGTTGGTAACCTTTAAATCCCTAAGAGCCACTTTCCTTTAGTCTAACTAAAAATGTTTTTGTTTTTAATTACAATGAGGCGTTTTTTTCTCCATATTCTGAAAATTCTTTAAGTTTTGAATTAAAAAGCAACAAAACTGTTTTTTAGCATTTTAATGAAGGAAATAATATCATTTATTTATTGTCTTAATAGATTTATTTTAAATAGAAGATTAAAAAAAATGCATATAGTTTACAGGCCGCAAGAAAAATATCTGACTGTTAAATGCCTTATTAAAAACTGCTTTCCCATTCTTGTAACCACAATTACTTTTCATATTACACCTTGAAAAAACAAGCCCACATTGACATTAAATCTTACAGAACCAGAAACATGTTTGATCACTTAAGAGACATATGTGTTTGTTCCTAAGAACAACATTTAGCTTAGTTAGCTCGAGAGATTAAAAGGAGCTCAGACTTCTGTAAAGCAGCACTTTGGTTCATAAGCTTCAAATTAAGCAGTTTTTTGGAAAGTACAGCCCACGAAGAGCATATTTGAGATCTCAAATAAGAAGTAGGCTGTGTGGCTTTAAAAAAAACATTTTTGTACATTTGCTGTATTAGAACAAATCACTGTTCAAATAATACAATTCAGATTATTTTTATAAAGCCACTTAACAACACATGTCATCCCAAGGCACTTTACAGAGACTATTCAACCAGATCACACAGTCAGATTGGTTCAAGGAGACAGAAGCAGAATACAGAAAGAAGCAGAGATACAAAAGGCAACTGTCAACCAGCTCCACAGAAGACAGACAGGTGAGCTCTGGGCCAGCTCCCATATCAGAGAAAAGAAAGAGAGCACATCCAGTTAGTCACAGTCAGAGAAACAGGACTACATTGAAAAACAGGCAAAGCTCCAACATCTATAAACAAAGATGTTGATGGCAGCAGCACAGCTGATATTTATCTGCAGGATGGAGTCACAGTCAAACAGGAACAGACCAGATGAAGCTGCTAAGAGAAAAGGCAGAGAGAGCAGAACGTTAGAGATTAAACCAACAAATACTTTAGAATGGGAGACTAGAGATAGAATGAAGCAGAATAAGGAGAACGGGGTCCCTATGTCCTCCAGCAGTCTAAGCCTATAGCAGCATAACTATAGAGGTAGCTCAGGATAACCTAAGCCACTCTAACAATATGCAGCTCTTGCTTCACATAGGAACATCTTATCCAGCAGTAAACTATTTTTCCAGATTATCTACTATTCCTGTAGGGGATGTAGAATGCCATTTTGTCCCAGCCATAAACACTACAACCTTTCTCTTTTTGCACTCATATCCAGTATCAATTTATATTTTAAAAGTCTAAATCCATCAACAACATCATTATTGCCAGTAATCCCTTTTCTATTCAACCCTTGACAGAATTCTATACACATTAAAGCACAACATTTTTTTTTCTCCAAAAAACACAGATCTGGACATGGAAGGTCATTCACAAATACAGTATAAAGTGGGGAAATATATGCATCTTAATGAGTCTAAGTGGCTTAATACAAAGGAAACATGTATTTCCATAAAAAAAAAGTCATTTAGGATTTTATTTTGAATTTTTTAGGATACTTTATGGTTAAGACGTTTTTTTGGTTTGAATAATTCTAAAAAAGGAATTCATACCTCCACCATACATTGTTCCTACCTTGCTAGAGTAGTGGTAGATCTTATTAATAGGGCATTTCCCTGGCAAAACTAGATGACTGGAAATATGACAAAATTGCAGCTTGTGCCTACTCTTACACATATTTAATGAACATATTTGCAGCCAGATTAGTCTGCGCTGCAATCCAAACGATGTGTTTTCACAGTCTGTGCAAAGCCTTATGGCGCCGACTTCTGAGTGGTGGTCTTATTTAAAGATCAATTCTCAGTTTGCTGCCATGCTCTGCTTACTAAATGTAGTCTAAGATCAGGTGAATAAAATGGCAGACACATAAAGGCTGAGAGATTTTATTTGCATTTGGAACTTAAAGGGTAGGTAATAACATCAGCATTAACCTAAGGTCAAAACATTATGATTAACATTGGTTATCTTGATATTTCAGAATCAGAAATACTTTAATAATCCCAGAGGGAAATTACTTATTTGAAGTATTTCTTGGGTAATTAGCTCCCATTCTGAAAGATAAGTTAAAAGGTTGAAGCAGCTTTTGAGGATTTACTTACCTGCTTTCATAACTCATGAATGAATGATTTTTTTCCTTTACTGAAATGGAACAATAGTCTCAAATTATTTTTGAAAAATGGAGAAGCAAAATTGACTTGATCAAACGAGGCACCAAAGCTCAAATAGACTGATGTAAACTCTAGTGCTTTTAACCGATAAAAACCAGCGGTGTACTGAGTTATTTGAGACTTTGTTCAATTTTTGACCAAGAAACTGTTTAAGCCGGGAATATATATATATATATTTCTATTTTTATTTTAATGAAAACAGGGTTTCATGATTCTGGCATGTGTTATTATGGAGAAAGTGTAAAATATTATTTATCATATATAATATAATATGATAACATTAAATAATTTAATATATGATAATATAATATAATATTATATGATAATAGAATAGAATAAAATTTATTGTCCACTAGGGGAAATTTGTCATGGCAGAGTAGCATAGCTGCCATTAGAAACAATAAATACACATAAAAACTAAATTGTTTTAGAATAGTTTTTTTTCTTATCTTTTTTCTCTCTTACTACTTTACATCAGAATGCATGTCAGGAAACTGCATGCATGATTCAGACTTGCTGCCAGAAAATGGCTGCATATCAAAGGTATTGTGGAGGATTTTTAATTTTTGTTTTAAGGTATTTTTACCTCTACTTAAAAAAGTGCATGTTTGAGAGCATGCAGGAGCTGTTTAAAAGTAGCTGTTCTCATAGCTCATACAAGCTTAATGTATCCGAACGTCCGCCCTAAATCCCTCAATCACTTTATAGAGCGGAGAATATAAAGTGAACTCAGTTAACTTACCGTTTGGACAGCTGATCACTTCCCTGTTAGTCCACTGCGCGGCGCCTGCTCCATCTTTTTTATAAGTCGGGTAGCAGCAGCCTGGCGACAGCTAATCCCATAATGCTTTACAAGGAGAACTCTCCCCGCAAAGCATTCCAGGATATATCTGGCTCTTCTGAGGCCTTTCTTTTATACTCATACTCTACGTAGACACTTTTTCTCTTACGACACTCTGTCATTTTCAAAGAACTTGAGTGAGAAAGGTGACTATTTGAAACCATAGCTCACCACAGATACATGCCTGAAAGTGCGCATGCGCAGAAAAAGATAGCTAATGGAACAAGCACCAGAATGATTGACAATTCGGAGGTCCACTTATTCAGATGATCCACCTGGAAATAAAAGATCATGCTCTATACCTTTAATTTGAAGTAACTTTTTTGTTACACGACATTTCCACTTTGTGCATTATGACTTGTTTTCTTTCCAACAGTTTGAAATATAATGGTTCATAATTTTCTTCAGAGCTTTATCTTTAGGGGTTAATATTTTCTTCTTTTGCCACTTTTTAAGGAGCCATTTCTTCACGCTGAGGTATTCCTGATTTCTGGCTTAGAAAACTGTTTTTTTTCCTCTTCTTGTGTTTTTTGGGTATTTATTGCTGAATAACACAAACGGGTGGCAAATTATTATTGGCAGACTACCAGGTGTGTTACATGTTTCTTTTTATTTTATTGAAAGAGATCTGTTCCCAGCTTGAACTTTTCTAACTTTAAATATTGTACAGTACGGATTGCCCATAAATCGGTTTAACTGCCAAACAAGAATTGTAAAGTGGTTAAGCACAGCAGCTGGGAAAAATGAGAAAAGGGAAACACATTTAAGAACAAGAAAAAATATTAAAACTAATATTAAACAAAGAAAATTGCCACATGATTTCCTGGAAACTAAATATGAAGAAAACAGTGTCGCCAGTGGCTTTTAAAACGTATTGTACATGTACAGAAACGTTTCACGCTGTTCACATGAATCTGCAGCAATATGCAGTTACTATCCCACAGTGATGGAGGGGTTCAAATGGAGTCTGAGATGAAATAAAGTCAGAAGTGCAGACCACTCAGCCTTACTCAAGTCAACAAAGCTGTCATTTTTGTTCTGAAAAGAAGGCTTACTTTTAGATTCCACAGAATGGAAATACTGCAGCGATGTCCAATAACTGTGGTGAAGCACAGTGGTAGATTATATCTCTACATTTGCCAAGGGAGTTAAAATGCAAAAGCTCTGCAAGGAGCTCATCCGCCTTTGGTTTGAAGATCCAGTTGACATTGATGTATTCAAATCATGATGAGAAATGCTTTTAAATAAAGTCGGCAGGTCATAGAAATGAAAGAAGTGCCCATTAGCAAGAGTTTGACCAAACATTTGTGCTGAAAGAAGAGAACATCTCCCAGCATGAGTATAAAACCTGAAGGGCTGTTCATGAGACCTTTAAGGAGGGAAAAAAAACAAAAAACATCCCCGATCTATTTAGTTTCCTGTCATGCAGTTTTTGTTCCTTTTTTTAACTGTTTTTGATAAAATCTGACTTACACACTGCAAAAAATATAAATCTCAATAAGTTATTTTTTCTTATAATAAGTGTGTTTTTCCTTGATTTGAGGAGGTAAAACAGACACTTTGCCAATGGAACAAGACAATTTCCTTTTAAAATAAGAAAAAACTATTTTATCGTCTTATTTCAAGTAAATATTATCTAACTATCTTATTTTAAGAGTGAAAATACTCATTCCATTGGCAAATCATCTTATTTACCTGCTCAAATTAAGGCTAAATATACTTAATTTAAGCCATTTTTTACTTATTTCTGGATTGTTTTTGCAGTGCACACTCAGGTGTTTTGTTTTTTCCACTTTTTGAAAAAAATCTGACTTTGAAGAAAAAAATACCTTCATTGGTAAATAATTATGTAAGATCATTTGGAAAACACAGCGATATGTTTACAGGGCTCGATCGCCCGGGGCAAGTAGTTTTTATTGTCGGGAGAGTACAAATTTCATTGCATTTGCCCGCTGGGCAAGTGCAATGATCGCAAAAAAAAAATATATATATATATTTATCACTCAAAATGACTTTAAAATCACCGACATTCGCTGAAAACGACCCACAAGCATTGCCGGCGCCATTTTTGTTGCTTTGTACACATTCTCGAGTGATTTGAAAAAACCTCGTGATTTTCCGCTAGATGGCGTGATTCAGCTCTTGGGGAGAGAATTCTGCAGAGCAGCAGCTGGATGATGAATTTAATCTATACTATAATACACGCTAGATTAAAAATGATCAGTCAGGGATTAGGAAAATAATAATAATAATAATTGTATGCGCACAGTGTAAATATTTCTATCATATGGCAGTCTTCTGTACAGTGGTCATACATTAAAAAATGTTAATTAAATTTTTTTCTCTTAGACATTGGAGTGGTGCATTTAAACGTTATAGAGCTAAACATGTTAAATTGGTGAGTAGTAGTAGTGTAAGTTTTTAACCTGTCAAGTTTTTTTAGATTTTTAACATTACAATTTATATTTTTCCAAGCACACAACAGTTTAAAGCAAAGTTTGGTTTGAACAGAACATGCAGGAAGGATTGAAAAGCATGTTAACACGGTAATGTAGGCTTGAGTTGAGTCTGACGCATGCATATACACACCAGGAACCTGGAAACTTAAAAAATACTGAATTACAAAAAAACATTTAAAAAACAAACATGTTTCATTAATATATATATAAATATAGAAAAATGAATATTAGGAACTATATTTATCAAACATTATACTGGGCAAGTAAAAATTGTTTCTGGGCAAATGAAATGTGAAAGCCACTTACCCGAAGGGCAAGTAGTAAAAATCCTTAACGTCAACCCTTGTGTTTATGCTTATTTTGCCCCTTAAACATTGAACTTTAGAGATCTGGATCAGAACATTTTCTGACCTACTCTTTGAAATTCTGCCTTAAAAGATTTTTCTGCACTGTCAACTCTGACGGTGTGTGACTAGTCTTCTTCCTCTAAGTAGCTTATTGTTAGCATCAATATAAACTCCAGATGAGAGACCCCAGAAAGGAAAATGAGAGACCATATTGCTAAGACCCAACGGTGCAGCAGGAGTGAGCCCATGGGTTCCCTTCGCAGTAGGTCATGCCCAAGATGGACTGGGATGAAAGCTAAGGGGGTCAGAACCAGAGACTGAACCAGAACATGAGGCCCAGGCCCAGCCTGGTACACAGACATCCCTTACCCATGAAGAGAATAAGAAGGTGGAGAAGGCATGCCTCATGCTTGGGGCCTAGGATGTTCCAGTAGGTGGAGGGGACCCACCAACACTCAACCTGACAAGTAGACAAAGACATTTCACATTTATCCAGTCATTATCACACAATGGCACCCATATAAAAGCACTAAACAGATAAGTACACAACAGCAGACACTAAACATCCATTGGATGAAAGCACAAACACATATGCACCCACATTTAGGCTGCTAGTCTGCTGTACTTACAGATCTTTCTGCTAATTTGATAACCTCACCTGTTTAAGTGTCATGATTTTATCTAAGGGTCGGACCCACATGCAGTGAAACCAAACAGAGAGACACGGATGAAAAGTTTGACGGATTTTATTGAAGATGTTAAGCTCGGTGCAGAGTTTCTCTGAACTCTGCTCGGCCGGAAGTTTCCGGAGAAGTGAAGGATCCTTGACTCCAATCTGTGTGTTGGTTTTCCAGAGTTTGTCTGACTCGGTGGAGGGCGGAACAGGGTTTACCCAGAACTCGGACGGTGTAGGGGAACGGAGATGCTGATTGCCACTCAGATTTCCTGCTGTACTTGAACGGGTTGTGGTGAAGATGATTCCCTTGCTCGGAGAGTAATTTCAACGTTCTCAAAAAGGAGACTGGATCCAAACCTCCTGTTTGAATCCCCAGCTCAGTTTAAGACTCAGTTGATCCCTCCTGGGAGATGAGGTCCGAAAAGGTCCAGTTTGCAGGATGACTTCCAAAAACTGGCAAACACTCTGGCATCGAGGTAGTGGCAATCAGCAGCTTAAGAACACTCCGTTAATGAGGTAACCGTCAGCAGGTGTGTGAGGAGGCGAACCGGAACCAGGCGCCTCCTGTTGGTGGAAGGGAGACAAACACAAAAACAAACAGACAGGAGCCCTGACATTAAGGGCTCTTTGCTGTACTTAAAGGGATCATTGAATGTTTATATAGGGTATTTAGTGCTGGACCTAAATAAATGTCGGGGGGGATTTTAAAATTGTCCGTGATTTTTTGTCGACTACAGTGCTCTGCTGAGGTCTGGTCCAGTCAGTGGCCCGGCAGTCGATCATACCATCCGCACTTCATTTTCAGATTTGTTTACTTTTGTCTCCCTACCTGTTGTGAATTATACTCTTCTTTTTTAAATAATGTTTCCTTTCAGAGCTTTGAATTACTGTTTTGTTTATGCTTTGTTGGAGCTCCTGCCCCGCAGTGGTTGCTTTTTTAATTGTCTTGATATTTTTTTCAATTGTTTAGCTTATCAATAAGTATAATCAAGTTCATTCTTTGCTGGTTTATCTGGCAAACTGCTTGTTGGTTTTGCATTTGTGTTCTCTCTTGTTATCACTTCTCTGACCTCAACACAAATGTCTACAAAGGCCAAATGTCTGGCCTGAAAAATAAATTGTCTCCAGCAGAAATGGCAACCACTGCAGAGATAAAGGGGAATTGTTGACACGACTATTGTCAGTCACTAGAATGATCGTCACTTATTTCAATGAGACAAGAGGCTTTTAAGCTGCAGATGGTAGTTGACAGAAGTAATTAAGTAAATATGTTATATTTTATTATATGGTATTTAGCATTTTTATTATGGATTTAAGTAGCAGAGATACATTTGGAAAGGTCAGCTTCATGATACTGGTGCTGGTATATAAGCAGCCTGGAAAGGATAAAACATTTTTACTACCTGGGTTGATGGACTTTAGAGTTAATTTTCTGATGCATACATAAATGAAAATGTATGTATGTATTAGTTTTCCTTTCCATTCATCTAAGCATTTGGATAACATTGATTCATTCTGCCTCTGCTTGTTTTTCCATGCACTGATCCACTGTTTCCCTAACTGGTGGAGACAGAATTATGTGCTACTTACTGTAAGTAAGTATTCATATCCATTAGAATTTATATTTCAGTGAGTAATTAAATTTTCTTTATTGTGTTTCATGTTATAAAACTGGACAAAATAATCTAACTCTGTAAGGTGAAATGAGAAATTGAAATAGATAATATACTAGAAAAGAGCTTGGAGAGCGCAGACCAAATTTTGCCCCAAATTTTGACTTACAATTATAGCCAAAACGCAACTGATCTGGATCATTACCAAATTTAAATAAATTGTTCCTTGTGGTATAGGCACCAGCACCCCTCGCGACCCCACTCGGGACAAGCGTGTAGGAAAATGGATGGATGGATGGATGGTTCCTTGTGGTTAGACACTAACCTGACTCTGCCAGATGGATTTGCTCTGCATATCCATCTGGAAACCTTCCGTTGAAGTAATTTTGGGAAGAGGCAAAAATACTGGTTAGCTGATTGGCCTATGTTGGTGATAGACGGGCAAAATAAACCAATCAGATCAACGAAGCATATGACGTACTAACAGAGCGACAACGAAGAGATCAAACTCTTGCTGAAACCAGTCGGGAGAAGAGCAAAAACATCTTTTACTCTGAGAAAAGCCTCCAGAGCAGTGTTTTGCTCTTCTTTCAGTGAAGAAATACTGTGTAATTCCGATAAAACTTGCTCGATAGCCACGCTAACGCTAGTTTCATCGGCTGAAGCCGCCATGTTCTTTAGACTGAACTGTCGCGCTTCTCGTTGCGTGACACCTCAACCCGCCTCAAAGCCAACTCTGATTGGACGTTTGTTTGGTGAACTGCTCCAAATTTTCTTTAACAGAGAGTCTCCAGACTGATCTGCGAGTGAAACCTTGAAAGCTCGCGAGATCAGGATGGTCTCACGAGGCTAGTTAGGCACACCTCTGCTAAAAAAAAAAAAAAAAAGGAATATAAAATCCATTAACAAGCGTTCAATTGATCCTGCTAACGAAAACATTTCCTTTTCCTGTTTTTTTTTTTTAGTAAATTACCTCCAGACTTTTTGAGTCCAATGCTGAGGCTGTCAAAAGTCACTGCTGCCACCCTCTGGTTTATAGGGGTACTGCTTGTTCCGCCAACAATCCCTATCTAACAATGTTAGAGAATCTTTCTTAAAATTCTTCTATCCAGATTATGATCTTGATCGCAACCAAATTGAATGGATTGTTCCTTGGCAAAAGGGACGTCTCTGATAAAAAATGTAATTAACATCATTCCAAAAATTAAACCTGTCTATGTCTCCCCATACCTCTAAAACGACCCCCTTTTAGAGACATAGACAGGTTGGAGCATTGCAGGCAAACAAAGGAAGCCAAGTAGCCCCATTCCAAAGGGTTGGACCTGTTCGTCTGTTTCAATTTGCATATTTTCTAAGCATAAACAAGGCTTTGGTGGGCTGCTGTATAAAGCCTCAAACTCAACGCTATTTCTGACATTTTGAATTTAAATAGCTTCCCGGATGGGAAGCGAAACGTCTTCAAACTTGGAAACAAAGTCCAGTTTTCCTACTGTTTTCGAATGACTATGACCTGGATGACTGAAAATCTTCACCAGCAAATATTTCCTTTACTTAAACTCTCCTTTCTTTCCCTCTGCTTGTTTTCCAGAATTAAGGCACAGAATCATTGCAGGGATGGCCAAGTTATCCATGAAGGATGAGAAAAATACATTTAAAATCCATTTGTTAACAGATGCACATGAACTATTGTCTGACATAAGTTCTGACAGCATGCAATTCAAGACAGTATCTCTGAAGCCATCAGTCACTCAGTCTTAGGAGAGTCACCTTCAGTCTCTCCTGCACACACCCAGCCACAAACACATACTCGAACAGTGGCTGACATGTATTTGATAAGATCTTATTAGCTTAAAAGAGCCCCCTCTTTGCCTGTAATTAATTTATCAGAGTTCGGAGGGGAGTTTTTCACTTCAAAGCCACATCTTCTGCCCCATTTAACCGGATAATTGCAGAGATTTTATGATGTTTTTATTAAAGGGCGACCTTGCCTTTCAAGGTGTTGGCACCTTCTTTTACAGAGACAGGCAGCTGGGTAATGAAGGGTTAGTGTCGACTTTATTTTGATGGAGCTGTTGGCTCAGAAAATGTGGTTTCACCTTAGTTCATCAAACCAAAGTTGGACCAGAAAAACTGCAAACAACACAGAGTTCCCTTCAGGTAAATGATAAATGATACTATAATACACGCTAGATTAAAAATGATCAGTCAGGGATTAGGAAAATAATAATAATAATAATTGTATGCGCACAGTGTAAATATTTCTATCATATGGCAGTCTTCTGTACAGTGGTCATACATTAAAAAATGTTAATTAAATTTTTTTCTCTTAGACATTGGAGTGGTGCATTTAAACGTTATAGAGCTAAACATGTTAAATTGGTGAGTAGTAGTAGTGTAAGTTTTTAACCTGTCAAGTTTTTTTAGATTTTTAACATTACAATTTATATTTTTCCAAGCACACAACAGTTTAAAGCAAAGTTTGGTTTGAACAGAACATGCAGGAAGGATTGAAAAGCATGTTAACACGGTAATGTAGGCTTGAGTTGAGTCTGACGCATGCATATACACACCAGGAACCTGGAAACTTAAAAAATACTGAATTACAAAAAAACATTTAAAAAACAAACATGTTTCATTAATATATATATAAATATAGAAAAATGAATATTAGGAACTATATTTATCAAACATTATACTGGGCAAGTAAAAATTGTTTCTGGGCAAATGAAATGTGAAAGCCACTTACCCGAAGGGCAAGTAGTAAAAATCCTTAACGTCAACCCTTGTGTTTATGCTTATTTTGCCCCTTAAACATTGAACTTTAGAGATCTGGATCAGAACATTTTCTGACCTACTCTTTGAAATTCTGCCTTAAAAGATTTTTCTGCACTGTCAACTCTGACGGTGTGTGACTAGTCTTCTTCCTCTAAGTAGCTTATTGTTAGCATCAATATAAACTCCAGATGAGAGACCCCAGAAAGGAAAATGAGAGACCATATTGCTAAGACCCAACGGTGCAGCAGGAGTGAGCCCATGGGTTCCCTTCGCAGTAGGTCATGCCCAAGATGGACTGGGATGAAAGCTAAGGGGGTCAGAACCAGAGACTGAACCAGAACATGAGGCCCAGGCCCAGCCTGGTACACAGACATCCCTTACCCATGAAGAGAATAAGAAGGTGGAGAAGGCATGCCTCATGCTTGGGGCCTAGGATGTTCCAGTAGGTGGAGGGGACCCACCAACAGAAAAACTGCAAACAACACAGAGTTCCCTTCAGGTAAATGATAAGTCATCAAAATACCACTGGCAAAAGGTTGTTTAGAAATCATTAGAAAAATTTAATTGTCGTAATTGTCATGTAAAAGGGAAGAGCTTGACCAAAATGTTTGGAGAAAAGGGAAACACCTGAAACTTATAATAAATTGAACAGCAGGAGTACCCAGGGTTTGTACACGTTTTATAAAGTCAAAATCAAGCACTTTTTAAGCACTTTCAAGATCCATTTTAAAGCTTTTTCCAGCACCTTTCACCACCGTAAATTACATAACAATAAAAATTTAATTAAAAATTATTATTTAGTGTTTTTATCACATTAAAAGAGATGCTATAAACAACCAAAATTGTGTTAGCAGAAGGATCAGATATTTAAGCAAAACACAAGTTTTAATTTTTAAAAATGTATCAGAGTCTAATGCTGCGTTCACACCGGGGGCAGCTGGCGCGACAGAAGCAGCGACTTTACATGCAAAGTCAATGGTTGACGCGCGTCAAGGCGCAGCAAAAGGTCCCGCGGAGCGTTTTGAGCAGCAGGCGCAGCGCGTCTGAGCCGCTGAAGCAGCGCGTCGGGCGCGTTTAGCATCTGACGCGCGTGACGCGCCGCAAACGCGTTGCTGCTCGAGATGGAAAAATTGAATTTTTGCTGCTCGACGCGCCGCGTCAACCAATCAGAGAAGCTGATCTGGGAGCTGGCTGGGAGAGAGACACAGCGCTGATGACACAGACCGCTCTGATTACTCCTCTTAAACAGTTTATTAACGCATAATTCACTTAAAATATATACATCTGCCGGCAGAATATGTTCGCTTTTATTATTCTGGTGCCTGCAGATCGTATTATTTTATCTGAAAAACACCTACCAGCCGCCGTGGTAAACCGCGAGGAGGCGACCCGGCCAGAGGCTGCTGATGAAGGGATTCCTTCTGTCGGCGCACTGCTGGTATGTGGGGGTCTGAGCGGCTCCGACAGAAATAACATTGGGAGACAGGATTGTAATCTGGATGAACGGACTGCACTGATGAAGTTTTCAGGTGTATTTTCTCACTTAAAAACATATTAAAACTACTTTATTCCCACTGATCACAGCAAATATAGCTGCAAGGCAGAGAAAGGATATTGAAGCTCCACCCAACGCGCGTCAGAGCCACAAAGCCACAAAGCTGCTTCAGCCGCGCATCAGAACTCACTGGTACAAGCAGCAAAAATGAAGCAGCAGACGCGATTTTGCTGCTTTTGCAGCGTCCGGTCTGAACGTAGCATAAGTAGACGTTGCTTGATATCTAACCTGCCTGAGACAATGTAAAAACAGTTACCTCGAATTGCAATTCAGTATCATCAGCCGTAGAGTTATCAATGCTGTTTTAAGGTCTGGGCCTGGCAATGAATTAAAACTTCCTTTTTATTTTTTGGAACGTTGGCGAGGCGGTAGCGTGAGTTTGGAGGGGCGGCCGCCTCGCCAAGATAGTGCTGCGGGAAACACTGCAGTACTAACATTACATTATCACACCGTACTCTCTCAGTAACTTAGCCTGTGAATTCCTAGCTAGCAGTTACTAGCGTAAACAAATAGGCGCTAACGTTAACGTGTACTAGGCTACTTTAGTTGGCTTACTTAAAAGTCTATGACTTACCCTTCATGTGACTCGAGAGCGCAGACTCGCCCATTGTGAAAAGCTGCACATCTTTTTTGCAGACTTTACAAGAGGCAACTCGTGGGGTTTGTCCCCGTTTAATCCATAATTTGTATTTTTCATCTTCCAGCCAGCGTTTATTGAAACTACAACCTCCCGGCATGGTGCAGTAGTGGTTTCATGGGGGCAGAGTCACACATGGAAATAGACTGGCAGATCGCAGTCACACATAAGCCAGCAGGTTTCATTTTCGGGCTCTCCAACCTTTTATTTCTCCATTTAATAAACACACGATTCAGTTAGATAGGTATTTGTTGCGAAAGAAATAGTTACAATTTCGATCATTTTCAAGCATTTCATCCAAAATATAAGCACTTTTCAAACCTTGAAAACACAACGTCAAAATGCAAGCATTTTCAAGGATTTCCAGCACCCGTACGAACCCTGAATACCAGAAAATACACCAGAAAAAGAGCACATGGAAACACTCTGGTGTGAATAACATACTTCAAATATCGTCCATCTAACCAAGTCTTACAATCTTAGATCTAGCCATGAAGTCTTTTTGAAATATCTGGTGATTCATTCAATAAGCAAAAGCTGATTCAGTTAGATTGTTAATATTCTTTTGAGAAAATTCTACTAAAAATAAATGCAATAATCTATCGGTGCAGTAAGACAATGGAACTTGGTAAGAGTTTTCCAAATTATGAGGTTTATTTTCAAAACAACCCAATTCTTACCATTAGATCAAAGACCATGGGATTTAAAAGAGGTATACTCTTTTTCCAAATCCCAGTAAGGTTCAAAACTGAAAACAAATGTTAAGCAGATTGTTGGTATAAAATGACCTAATATCAAACAGTACAGAATGGCTCCAGCTTTGTTTGACTCATCCAGACCTCTCCGCTCTCCGCTGCCTCGTGAAGTTAGGAGAACAGACAGCATCTTTTCACTTGACTGGAATGTGGCCAACTGGAAAGGCTAAGTCATCCGTGGTGAGAAAAAGTCGTAAGCTGACTTTAGAGCTGCCAAGTAGGTCTGTGTGTCTGACTTCCAGCATCTCTGTGACCGTTTCTGGTGCTTTGACAGCAGAGGGAAGGGCAGCCAGTGTAAATGTGAGCAAACGGAGCAGAACCTCTTGAGCAAACAGATGCTCTGCGTCGAGGCTAGCACTGGTTATGTTAACATGTTAAAAAAAGCCTAAGTGGAATTAACAGCATCTATGGCTTGATTTTTCTTCTACAAACTCCTGCAGCAAACTCCTTTATTCTCCCTGTTGTGGTTTAAAGGCATGTTTTGAATGCTTAACAAACCTTTCAATGATTCAACACCAAACTGTTACTCATGCTTCCTAAAGAAAATCATGGCTTTGACTCACATATCTGGCTTGTTATAAAGTTTTCATTAAACTGAGGCTATTTATAGGATCTACCCTCATCGTGGCTCGTGAGGCTCTCCTGTGTCTGCTCCCTTTCCATCACACACTGTCTCCAGAGATCTTCTCCTAAGTTTCCCTTGTCAGGTGATCTGTCACAGCTGTCCACCTGAATGTCACCTGGAAATCAGCTGACAAACACATTGGCTGTCTCATGCATAGTGACAGAATTGTAGTGTCTTCTATACTAAACTGTATATTCCAAAGACTTGTCACCATGTTCCAATGTCTGTCCATCCTGTTTGTAAGTATTGGCTGCATTTGCTGTACAGTGCCATACTTTTTTGGGAACTAAGGAGCAGCTATTTACACAGATATATGTGCTTATCTCTGTCATATCTAAAATATGGATGTTCAGAGACACATAAAATGACGATATGGTAAATGCAGCTAAGAAATACATTATGCATAAACAAACATCTATGTAAACCACCCAAAAAAGACGGGGATTAGAGTGTAAGAGACACTTACTGGAATCCTCCACCTCAGATGTCTTAAAAGAGGAAAAAAAAAATCTGTTTTGTATTTGACACATGTACCATGGCCCGCTGAGAAATGCCAAGTGCCAGAGGCAGAGGAAACTTTACCGACAAACTTTCTCTGAGTAGCAATCTCTGCCTGTTTTGACCCATTATGTCCTCAGGGACTCAACTCTATCTCCTGCTGTTCCTCCTCGGCCTTTCAGCTTGCAAGAATAAGCAGGCCACTGTGCTGCTACAGCCTCTCAGATCAATGAGGCCTTAGCAAGATGCTTTGCCACAGAGATGACCAAAGACCATTTATGTTGTGACACAGTCCACACTCTGCAGCAAAGTGGACCATTTTCTGCAGAATCATTACACATATGGCTCAATTGATGCTTTTATGCCCATTTAACTACTTGCAATGGCAAAAGCTAAGATGTTTAAATCCTATTTTTTTTAGTTTAGCTTATTATCTTGATTCTGGAAAAAAAACCATTCAACATTTTATTGAGGGAAAACTGGGAGGGAATAGATCTCTGAAGCAACATATGGATGGCAAAGTTGCCTTCAAACTGGTGAGAAATAACTCCATCTTGTCTTCTTGGCTTTACTTTAGAGCAGGCAGGCAACAAACTAATATTCTTCAGCAATCTTCAGCTGAGTGGTAAAATAAGACCTGAAGGCCATGCTGTGACACCAGTGACAGATATAACCAGGTTAATGTTCGCTAAGTTGTAGGAGCTTGCCTAAAGATGCAGTCAAACCTTAGGATTCATCTATGCCTCTCCAGAAGCTTTACATCTCTTTAGAAAATGACAGACATTGTCAAACTGCATAAAGATGCAGCCAAACACAAGAAAATAAGACTACTAAAGTTATTATCCATTATGGGATCTTAGCCTTAGGCTGAGTGCAGTGTGTTGATTCCTAAATCCACCTGTGTGTAAAAATACATGCCCTCAGAAAATTGAAAACCTGTATGCAAACAGTGGGATGCTACGAGAATTAGCCAGTGAACCCAAGCTGATAGCCACACAGTTTCTGTGGATAAGCACATTTTTACTTACCGGTAGGTATTATGATGGTGTAAATGTACTTAACTACTCAAAACTGTGACCTTTTAACCAAGGTTGTATGGAAGAGAACAAGAAGTGCAAAACAATTAACATGTAGTGAAATCTTAGTGAAAAATAAAGCTAAATAACAGCGCCCATGATTTGTTAGGTTTATTATAATAAAGATCTGAGGCTCTTGCATTGATTCATACACCAGAAGTATAAAAAGTACTCAAACAATACTTTGTAAAATTAAAGATACCCTAACAGAAAATGACTTTGGTAAAATTGAGTCACTGATCAAAACAAAAATACTTGAGTAAATTACAGGGATTATTTTCCAACTATTGTGGAATTAAAAGCATTTTTTTTACATTAAAAGAAACAAAAAACTGTTGTTCTGTTGGTCTCTTTGCTTGACTTAAAAAACAATGGGGTAGAATTTGGTGAAAACCTGCTTTAGCTCTAAGAAAATCAGAGATAACTAACAAGCAAAAAAAAAAAGTTAATTTTTCTACACTTTACGACTAATGATGCAGAACTGTTCAGGGATAACTTTGGTTTATTAGCTTTGAGGGCAATATTTGGAATGAAATGTAGTAGAAATAACTCTCACCCATCTAGAGAAATAAAATAAATTAACATGTGAGCATGAAGTTCAACGTAAACATTTTTTATTTTTTAACATTCTCTTTGATTTGTCAGCACTTTTCCTCCTACAGCGACATTCAGGGAGGTTGGCTAGAATCTTATGGATCTCAGATTTCTGAGTAATAATTTTAAAATATAGTCACCTGAACATCAAGCTGTTTAGAGATGGTTTATAACCTTTACCTTTAACATGCTTGTCAATATTTTCCTTCCTAATCTCCTGAGGTTACTCTTTTCTTAGCTTCCTCTGGTCCATGTTAAGTGTGGTACACACCATGTTAGAAGTTTGTAGACACCTGTGATGCTAGTTAGTGGACACATCTTGATTTAGCATGTTCCCTTGGTCACATTATTTTCCGTCTTTTCTAGGTCTACCATAATTTTTTTAAGGCCTGTTTTATACGTTTATTTTTTTTAATCATTCTGTTAAAGCGAGGTTTATTTAAAAAGATTAAAAATGTTTCAATTTTATAGGATATTCATTTATTATTACTTTTGTCAGATGCAGAATTTTTCTGTGACCAGTCGGTTTTCCTTTCATTAAACAAGGGATACTAACAATTTTATCAATGTACAATTGGTTTTTATACAACAATAAAAAGGCATACTATGTAATAAAATAAAAACGTACAATAGGTGAAGCTAAGGAGCATATTCCAATCTAAACCTGAACATATCCAAATGCGTTTATTCTAATACAATTTGAATAATAATAATTAAAAAAAAAATTAATTGGAGGGGTTATGCTGTGATTGACCACTAGAGGGCTTCACACTCTCTCAGCAAAGAGGTTGTTGAACACGTGGGTTCGGAGACGTATATATATATATATATATATATATATATATATATATATATATATATACCATTGCTCGTTGTAGGGGTAGAATAAATAAGTGTTTGAATAAATAAGTGTATATATATATATATATATATATATATATATATATATATATATATATTTACTACATATAATTATTACTAATAATTACTACATTATGGTTTTGACTTAAGCAATTTTATATTTGATTTCTATTGGATGTTTAACATGAAATTAATGCGGACATCAATATAATATTTTACTTTGACAGTGGAATCATAAAGTTAGGATTTTCATTTATGCTGCAAATGGCCATTTTAAAGACTTGAAAATGCAGAAGTGGCCAGAATAAAAATTGAGTTTGACATCCCTGCCCTAACCTAATATTTTCTTTCAATGAAAACAATGAGAATAAAGCTAAAATAACTTGCAGTGAGTATAGACACAGTGTATTTATGTGTCAAAGCTATAACATGTTGGATTTATAGTGTTACTGTTGATAGATCTTTTTTCTTAGGTCTCCTGTAGTTTACCTGAATTTTGAAACTCCAGTTTGGAGAAAGCACCACTTGGAGCAGATGATGAAGAGAGATTTCCAGCTGGTGATGTTCAAAGTGTTTTTTTTTCTGTATTCGAGTTTTTCTTCAGTAGTTGGTTACACTCAGATCTGTGACACTTCTACCCACACCCAGTCACTGATCAAACGTCAAATAGTTTTTTGACTGTAACTCTTTTGAACAATTATCAAGAGCATTTGCCTGTCTTGATATGTCAGTTTTGAGAAGCAAGCAGCCATGAAGGACATCAATTTCCAAGATGAGTTCTGGAAGGCGAGATATGCTTGATTATGTGGGGGACGATTGATTTTCTGGACAGCCGTCCGGCTGGAAATATTACCGGAAACTTAGACAGTCAAGAAGTGACAGTTTGATGAAATCCTAAAAAAAAATAAATCAGCGAGGAACTTTCAAGGTGAAGCAATACTTACTTTTCTGACATTACACAAAGCAACAACTTAAGGGGATCATTGATTAAGGAAATGGCTGGAATACAAAAAATGTACAGAGGACATGAGGGAGAATAGACAAACAACAAGAAAATAAGTTTGAATAGATACCCCACATAAAAAAAAGAGACAATAAAGTGCAAAAAGTAACAGAGAGCCTGTGCTGCAGCAGCTTGTTACTGCTGAGCCAACTTGTGCTCTCTTGTCATCTCCAAAAGCTAATTGGCACCTCCAGTGTGAAAACTCAAGCCTGTGTACTCATTGTCACAGTCATCCTGCAGAAAGAAAAAAAAAAAACACTCACACATCCCTTCACACACGCATATAAAACTTAAATGGGGAGAAAAATAATCTTAGCACTTCATAGGAACAAGAAACAAAACAAACTTTAGCTAGCTGTGATGCATGGTAGCGACAACTACTGAAAAGCTGGGGACTAATGGTTGCCAAAGAATGATGCAGAGGGATTTTAGCTGGTAGGAGCATCTTATAGTTAATTGTCTCAGCCTTCCATGGAACCAAATACTAAACTATTGGAAGTCTTACTCTAACACAATGAATGTACCTGAAGGAATGGCCATCTAAAGACTGCTTGCAGGAGATTCATTTAGTCCACATGATTAATTAGCATGGTGGAAACTCTTCTCTAAGTGTTTAAGTACAACTGCTATACCTGTATGAGCTGTTGCCCAAACTTGAAAAGGCCTAGCCACAACCACACGGATGCTGGGACAACTCAACTCAGTTTGATTTCTTTGTCTTTTCCCTTGATTTAGACACATCTCACAAACGTGAGTAGGCTTATAAGATTAGATGAGCTTTATTGATCTCACAGCGGAGAAATTCACTCGTCACATATTGGTATAGAAGTTGAAGAAGGTGCAAACAAGGAGGAAAAAGGTGCATTAAGAATAAACAATATATAAATAAATAAGGATTAAGGTGCAAGTGTACCTGTATCGCACACAATGAAAAACAAAATAGAAATAAGAAATAAATATTTGTACTATCCAGATGGCTTATAAACAGGTGGATTTACTTTTACGTTAAAGTGTAGTAGGTAAGGAACAACGGTGAGGTAGTGGTATGACTATTCTATTCACATATATTGCACATTCAGCATATTGTAGGGATGCACGATATTGGGATTTTGGTCGATATCCGATATGCCGATATTTTAAAACTCATGTGGTCGATAACCGATACTGATGTTAAAGCTGGACAAAAATAAGTAGTCATTGAAAATAGCAGTTTTGTTATCCATTTCTGACACTTTGAAAAATAATATACTCAAATATATTTTCATATGCTGATATCAAATAGATTTTTAAAAACGCTGTATCGATCTATTTTACTTTCAAAATCTTGTGAAATTTCATCGTTCTGTTACAAACTCTCGTGATATTTTGCAAATTCTTGTGAGATTTTGTTAGTAAAATAGATTGATACCGCGTCAATATATCAACATATAAAAATATGGCAAAATGTCGTGGATTTTCGGGGGATTTCGTAGCATAACGATGACATATAGCAATATTTCATTAGTAAAAGAGATTTATATGGTGTTTTTAAATGGCAATATATCAGCATATGAAGATATTGTGATATTTTAATGTATCAATATTTTTTCCCTCGTCTTTAGAAGTTTTTAAGTCTGTAAAAAAGACGTTTTTGAGGAAGAAATAGTAGTATTTTTTTTTAGACTTTAGAAACTCAGAAGCTGATCAAATATCGGGTTAAATATCGGTGGGGTGGCCGATGTCCGATATTCAGTTTTAAGGCCGATACCGATAGGGGGCCGATTATATCGTGCATCCCTAGCATATTGCACAGAATATTGCACAGTAACCTACAATAACCTACAAAGAAAAAATGCACAACAGATATTACTTAGACTTACACAGATTAATTTTGTCATTTTGTACACACAAGTGTAAACAAAAATAAATTTCATTAAGAACAACTCTCTAGACTATTTCATTTTATAAAATGCAGCCTTGATAAGGTAAGCAGCAGTGATAAAAAAAAAAACATTGTGATGAAAAACAGTGATGTAAACGTATAGTTACAGTTCTCACATTGATGTTTTTTTGTTTTTATATCCCATTTTATATAACATTCAGCAGTCTAATGGCATTTGGGAAGAAACAGTTCTGTAATCTGCTGGTCCTGCATTGGATGCTTCGAAGCCTCTTCCCATAGGGCAGCAGGGAGAACAGTCCATGGTGGGGGTGTGAGGCGTCATTGATGATATTACGGGCTCAGGACACGTAGCACTGGGATGAAATATGTTACGGCTGCAGTGGGTTTCTCCACTCTTCCTTGCAGGGTTCTGGATGCAGGCCTTCTGCAGGTGTTCTGTTTTGCCCTAATTGGTGCTCGTCTGCTTTAAAAGCTGTCATGCAAGCAGCAGACAGGAGGCTTCTATGTCTTACCTCCTCAGAACCCCATTTGGCTTGGTTTGGCTTGTATCCTGTCCTATGGTTGGGTTTTGTTTGGTTGCATTTGCTTGTTTCTGTTTAGTTATTGGTTTTGCATTAAGCCATTTCCTTTTCCCCATTTTATTTATCCCTTTTCAGGTATTTTTTTCTTTAGTATAATTTAATAAATTAAATTTTCACTTTAAAGAAAATCCTTGTGTGGTCTCCTTTAATGTTACCCCCACCAAACAAGCCTGGTGGACGTAACAAATGTCTTTAGTAGAGGTAAGAGGAACCCCGATGATCTTCTCTAATTCTTACCACTCTTCTCACCTTCCATTTACAACAAAATCTCTTGAATGTTTTACATTTGCAACCAGCTTTTAAAACTTAACAGAAATCAACAATCAATGAATTGCATATTGAAAACACTGCACACCATGATGTCTCAAGTATTTAAGACATACTGTCAAATATTTATAAATTAGGTGTTTGGCTTTAGGAGGGAGAGTGCTTGATTTTATGTTAAAAGCACCCCAGGTGGGTGGACATTAGAAAATGTAACTTGCCCTTTCCTAGTTTAACTGGACAACGAGACAAGCGCTCTTGTGCTGAAGGCATTATCTTCTTTTACCTGCTGCTTCATCCTACTCTTCGTTTTCGCTTTCCGGGATGAATTGAAAACAGTCAGGAATGCTCTTTGCAAAAGCTTGTTTCTGTCTAGCATGTAGTCAATTGAACGCAATATGTGAGGCTTTTATTTTGAGGCAAAATGGTTGCTTTCGAAGTATTCACCCAAAAAATGGATGGTAGTTTCTTCTTCCCAGTTAATTTAGGCTGAGACAGTTAATTTAAGACGTTTTGCTTCCCATCCTGGGAGCTTTTTCAATTCAAAATGTCAGGAATAGCATTGAGTTCGAGGTTTTATACAGTAGCCCAACAAAGCCTTGTTTTTGTTTTGAAAACAGGCAAATTGGAACAGACGAAGGGGTCCACCCATTAGGAATGGGGGTTTGAAAAAGCTTCCTGGATGGGAAATGAAACGTCTTCAAACTTGGAAACCAAGTCCAGTGGACTGTTTTTAATTTTTTGGAATTAAAGTCAAGAGGGCGGGTCTTTTAAAAAAATGGAAAAAAATCCTCCACAATACCTTTAAGTCTAAGGAAGTTATCATGCAGAATTGTAGAAAATTGTTCCTTTAATAGGGTAGTGCAGAAAACTTCTGCTCCTAACATATTTACCTGCATCACTTTTACTTTTATACTTTAACTAGTTTTTAAAAATGGTAGTTTTACACTTTTACTTGAGTAAAAAGCTTAAGTTGATAATCTAACTCTACAAAAGTGTTTTTAAACAGTAGGATTTATGAAGCATTCAACATGTCAAAAACCACGACAGCTTATTTTGCCTTTTTCTAATCATCCATTGTTCAGTTTTATATGAAACAAACTTATTTTATTAGCCGCCAGTCATCAGATAAGAAGTATTTAATCAAATTTATGTGAGGTCAATAGAAGAATGAAAAACCAAATCACCTTTGCAGTGTGTGACCTACTTGTTAATGACTTTTACTGACTTTTTAAAGATCCAAATATATGATCTTTAAGAAGAGAAGTAACATTTTTTGTGCAATGTCTGAATTTGTCAACATGTACGGCATCTTCAGGTTGGATATTTTTTTTCTGCTGGTTCCTCACAGACTTCTTTTCCAACAGGATTTCGACCTTTTCAAGCCTAGGCCTTTTCAGGCTGGAGTCTCGCCTTTTCACATCAGCTAGAACGAGTCTTCCATTACTGACTGTGGCACAACCTGCTACTCCCACAATCTCTGTAATCCAAAGAGGCCAGATGCTGACACCTCAATCACATTCACTGCCTCCCTCGGAAAATGTACCCACCAACCTACCAGAGGAGAGCTAAAAGACCTGTATCAACCCGTACTGGTGAGGCAGACTGTTTGCTCACATTTATGCAGGTACTGTAGGTGACATTGAGAAAAAAAAGTCTGATACAGGGTGACTGATTGTAAAGGAGATGTTTGTGTGTTTTAAGTGTAAATGCGAATAAGTACTATAATTTAATGTGCTTAAATTGGCATGAAATACTGTGTACTGTAGGACATAGGGACCCCCATTTCATCATTCTGCTTCATTCTCTCTCTATTCTCCTATTCTGCAGAATCTGTTAGTTCAATCTCTAACGTTCTGCTCTCTCTGCTTTTCCTCAGAGTAGCTTTGCCTCGTCTGTTCCTGTTTGGCTGTGATTCCATCCTGGAGAGAAACATCAGCTGTGCTGCTTCCATCAACACCCTTGTTTATAGATGCTGGAGATCGGCCTGTTTTCCAGTGTAGTCCTGTTTCTCTGACCGTGACTGGCTGGATGTGCTCTCTTCGTCCTCTGGCATGGGAGTTGGCTCGGAGCTCGTCTGCCTGGCTGTGTGTTTCCTGCCTTTTACAGCTGCTTTTTGTGTCTCTGCTTCCGTCTCCTTGAACCCCAGTCGGCCTCAGCAGATGGCCGCTCACACCGAGCCTGGTTCTGCTGGAGGTTTCTTCTTGTTAAAAGGGAGTTTTTCCTCTCCACTGTCGCTACAAGCATGCTTAGTGTGAGGGATTGTATTTGAGTCAATGAGTCGATGCAATCAACTGGTTTTCCTTAGATAGAAAACTTTGTATCAATTTGATTATATGATCTGGTTGAACTGTAAAGTGCCTTGAGATGACATGTGTTGTGAATTTGGCGCTATAGAAATAAACTGAATTTAATTACTTATGCTGGCTGTATGCAATTCAAAGAGTTAAAGGAATAGTACACCCAAAACATGATTAGCCTTCATTTTATACTCACCCCCACGCTGAACAACACTCTGGAGTACTTTTTTGATATCTCAAATGCATCTGGAGATCTGGGAGGCTTCTTGCTGTCTGCTGACATTCAAATAATGGAGGTCTATGGTGACCGAGACAGAAAGGTCCATAAAAGTCCACAAAAAACGTGTCAATATTCCTCCATACTGCTCGTCCAATGTATTCCAAGTGTTCTGAGTGGATAGCATCCAGAATTTACTCGAAACGAAGTAATTTAGAATGTTTTTAGAGCATAAACAGTAGTGTATAGGATTTCCTGAAAGCGCGCGCCGGCGCGTTCATGACGCTACGGAAGCCGGCAGACCAAGCCAGATGAAAGTGCGCATTCAGCGTCTGCTCTGCCAATATTGCAAGCGTAGAAGAAGAAATGTGCTGTTTACCTGTGCAAAGAAAGAAACAACGAAAGAAAAATGTCTGAGGACTTCAGTGTTGAGGAAGAGCATGAGTTCTCTGCTGAGCTGAATGCGCACTTTCATCTGGTTTGGTCTGCCGGCTTCCGTAGCGTCGGGAGCGCGCATGTGCGCGCTTTCAGGAAGTCCTATACACTACTGTTTATGCTCTAAAAACATTCTAAATGTCTTCGTTTCGAGTAAATTCTGGATGCTACCCACTCAGGACACTTGGAATACATTGGACGAGCAGTATGGAGGAATATTGACACGTTTTCTGTGGACTTTTATGGACCTTTCTGCCTCGGTCACCATAGACCTCCATTATTTGAATGTCAGCAGACAGCAAGAAGCCTCCCAGATCTCCAGATGCATTTGAGATATCAAAAAAGTACTCCAGAGTGTTGTTCAGCATGGGGGTGAGTAGAAAATGAAGGCTAATCATGTTTTGGGTGTACTATTCCTTTAAGGCATCATAATGCTGTAGGTGGAATACACAACTTATAAAATTAAATATGTAATAAAAAAGGTAATTAGGTTTGAGTTCTGTACTAACTCACTGATTCACTAGTGGTTAAGAATATTTTCATATTCTCTATCATAAAAAAATGCATTTTTGATCTTCAAACATGATAATTTTCAATCATTTCATTATTAGGGAAAGTTTCTTTGTTAAAGTAACTCAATACTCTAAGTGAAAAGCATTGTGTAGATGAATCACACCCGACAGCATGCCCTCATGAATACTTTCAGCTTAAAGCTGAAAGTATTACATGAGAAATGAAAAATAACATTTTTAATAAAGAAATGTGAGTGAAAAGGAAATTATGTTTAATACCAATTTAGGGGCTGTTAATTTCAAAAGGTACTTTTAATCTGACAAACGAGCCTCTTTGGAGCTCGAATTCTAATTCATTAAATACTGTATGACGGCACTGACAGAAGGAATTAAAAGGTCTAAAATACCAAAGGGACTCATTTTTGCTAATTGCGTTTCCCTTCTTTAACTGTGGGTTAGCCTCACATTTTAGTGCTTTATTCAATGAGTTGATGTTTTCATTTAAATTCCTGATATTGATCCAGTAACAGGTTCAGATCTGAAGAAAGAGAAAAACATGGATCAGGTAAATAGCCACAGCTAAGGGGCCATAGAGGAAAGTCCACACTTGCTAGGAAATAGTGGCAGCAGCTGTGGATACGCTCAGTATATATTCTGCAGTTTTGTGTATCAGCAGAAGGTTTGCAGCCATGTCTCCAAAGGCATTTTGTTGTAACAGGAGCACAGGGATCCTTCATAAAGCTTTAAGGAAATCAAAGAGCTTGCTCCAAGTTCATTTTTATTCATTTCTGTACATACAGCAAACATATTTGCTCAAATAGAAAAAACAAGACATAAACAGAAACAAAAGAGACAAAAAAAAAGATGCCAATAACATGTCACAAAAATCAAAGGGGAATGACGTTGTTTTTTTTTACATTTGGCCCTTGATTTTACGTTATTACATCATGTTCTACT
This sequence comes from Cyprinodon tularosa, assembly GCF_016077235.1. NCBI lineage: Eukaryota > Metazoa > Chordata > Actinopteri > Cyprinodontiformes > Cyprinodontidae > Cyprinodon > Cyprinodon tularosa. The sequence continues at coordinate 2,372,122 of NW_024038669.1, forward strand.
CACCCATATGAGTCTTGTGTCATTTGGAGCCGATCTGTAGATATTCCGTTAAGTTTTATCCAAGTACCGTCTTCCTTGTGCGATCGACTTGAAGGCACAAACTAAACTGTTCATAATTTATTCGTTATGGTATGCCAGCATTCATAACAAGTAGGCGAAACAGTGTCCCCCAGACATCTGCCTGTCATGGTTTTGGTTATATTGTGCTTTACTTTGCTCCATGTTTCCTAGTTTTATTGGTTTAATTCCTTTTTTGTTTTAATTTCTTGATTTATGTTAGTGCTCATGTTTTTCTGTTGTCCTCTGTATCCCTCTTGTGTGTGTGTGTTCCTTTCCCCTTGGCTCCCTCGTTGTCTCCGCTCACACCTGCTCCTTGTCAGCTCGTTAGCCTTCCCTTTGTCTCTGTCAGCTATATATGCTCTCCCTCTGCTCTCACTCTTTGTTGGTTCTTTGTTGTTGCAGGTCCTGTCATCGCTCTTGTCGTCTCACCTCGTCTCCCTGGCTCCTTGTACGTGTTTTCCCTTGATGTCTCCATGGTTCTGGTCTGTTACATTTTTAGTTGGATTTTTGGACTGCCTTCGCTAACCATTTTCATCATTGAAACTACAAGTATTCACCTCAGCCTCTCTGCCTCTGCATTTGGGTCCTCCTAACCTCAACCAAGACGTGACACTGCGGTTATATATTTTTATATTTATATCTTTTAAAAATGAAGCGGCGCGAGTATGATGTCATCCGCGCACGCCGGCTACCTTTCATTCATCCTGTTCGCGGAACTGCCGCTAGTTTTACTCACATGCCTGGAAGATGTCTAGTGCTACGACCACAGATGATCTCGCTCTCCAAATGGAATTGAACGATTCAGATTAGCTAGAATGAATAGAAGGGGTAGAGCGTAGCCGCTTGTGGCCCGGGCCTCCTGTTACGACTCCAGTGCGCATGCGCGGATGACGTCATACACGCGCCACTTTGTTTTAAAAACAAAGCGCTCCCCCAGAGGGCCCCCTGTCTGTTTTTGCCTGTTTTTCCCCAAATTTTCTAAATCCGCCCCTGTTTGGCAGGTCCCAAAAACCAAAGAATTGACTAGTTGCATAACCTTAGGATAAAAAAAATAAAAATCTCATGGTTTTCATGCTTTTCCTGCAACCTACAGTATTATCTCCATTAAATGATGGCTGAGGGATGAAAACTTAAGCTTGGAGCATTCAGAGCCATATACATTTCCCACATTGGCATTAAACTAAGAGCCAAAAGCTGCAGCCAATTCAATGTGACAATACTCAGGTTTGGACAGACTATGTAATTTAAAACAAAGGACACATTTTTATGAAATATATAAGTTTAACTGAAATTATGTATTTTAGTAGCTTGTAACAGTTTAGGCTACAAATATCTTCAACATAATTAAGCTTATTCTCCCTCAATCATAAAAACTAATCTTACAGAGCTTTATTTATTACTGTATTAAGGCAGTGTCTAAAGAGGCATTAAAATAATTACTTAAGGTGTTAACACGCTTTTCTCTGTTAATTGAACTAACTGATGAACCTCCTCTTTATATCCTGCATTAAAAGTACTTTGAATGCTTAAAAAACGATGCTGTGAATACAAATTAATATTCAATGCGGTATCCTTAAGGTGTGAAATCATCACTGCATTATCTTTGCACTGATCCAGTGAGTTACGGCACTGAACCCAGGTTCAGACACCGAGCACCTACAAAGAAAATGAATCATCGCTGATATTACATGTTCCTTTAGGAAACGCATTCTCAGGATCTTAATTATTCAACATCTCTAATGTAAATGGCTGATAAATTATACTATGATTAATTCATTATTATTGTAATATTAGAGTTAAATTAAATACGTGTGTATAATTTCCAAAGGATGTTCTATTTTAGGTTTAAGTTCAATGTGACTGGTTTGGCTTAAAAAAAATTTCGCCATAAAAGATAGTGAAAGATCACCACAGGCCAGAAACACCAAAGCTTCTCATCATTTTTTAACCACACAAACATATAAGTAGTCAAAAAAAAGGGATTAATTACTTTCAAATTGACATTCTAAGCTTTCAAGCACTTTTAATCTGAAATCCTTTGGTTTAACCCTTCGGTTAGGCATGTTTTAACGCTCAGATGTGCTGAAAACAATGGACTGGAGGTGCTCCACCTTTCGCAGAAAACTGGCTCTCTCCCAGAGGAATGAGGCCTGTAATAGCATATCGATCAGAAAGGAATCCAGTGCACAAATGAGGACACGAAAAGGCACAAATATTACAAACTACCTGGATTTGGCTTAACGAATGTTTGATCGATGCTGGATTAATTGTGTTTGTCTGTGATCACAGCAGAACCGGAACGGTCTAGATAATGGGACAAAGGTTTTACAGCAGAACAAATCAGAGGGATATTATTTATTTTTTTTAAACCATAAACCTACTATTGTCTTTGAAACTTGTTAAAAATTGTTTTGTTTAATGCAAAAATACAAACATTTTTTTTTTGTCAGAGTGATAATTATGCTTAACGAAAGGTATAGTGGAGGATTTTCATAAATTTTTGAAAAGACACGTCCTCTCTACTTAAAAAATGCATATGCACAACCCTGTTCCCGCTCCTGAGAGGGAACGCCTATTAAACGTGAGTGAAAGCGTGCACAAGTCCATTTCTCCGCATGCATGCTGATTAAAAGTTGCTGTTTGCGTCACTCATACAAGCTTACTTTCCAAAAGAAGATTTGCAATTTTTCCACTATATCAGACTCACCACCGGTCAGTGAAAAGGAGAACGAGCACGTTGGACGGGCCTTATGGAAACATATAGCCAGAACGATTGACAATTTGGAGGACCATTTATTTTGATGATCCACCCAGAAAAAGAACATCCTCCACTATAGCCAGTGTTGGGCACGTTACTTTGAAAAAGTAATTAGTTATAGTTACTAGTTACTTGTCCCAAAAAGTAACTGAGTTAGTAACTGAGTTACTCCACATTAAAAGTAACTACTTAATAGTAAAAGTAACTATTGCGTTACTTTTGCGAGTGTATGAAATTAGTAACTGGGAATGTCCATCCATCCATCCATCCATCCATCCATCCATCCATCCATCTTCAGCAGCTTAAGAAGGGAGGCCCAGACTTCCCTCTCCCCAGCCACTTCTTCCAGCTCTTCAGGAGGAACCCCAAGGCGTTCCCAGGCCAGCCGAGAAACATAGTCTCTCCAGCGTGTCCTGGGTCTTCCCCGGGGCCTCCCCCCGGTGGGACGTGCCCGGAACACCTCACCAGGGAGGCGTCCAGGAGGCATCCTAAACAGATGCCCAAGCCACCTCAACTGGCTCCTCTCGACGTGGAGGAGCAGCAGCTCTACTCCGAGTCCCTCCCGGATGACCGAGCTTCTCACCCTATCTCTAAGGGAGAGCCCAGCCACCCTACGGAGGAAACCCATTTCCTCCGTAGGGTTCGGTACTAAAAAAAGGTAGCGGCGTTAGTAACGCCGTTACTTTCAACGCCGTTACTCCCATCACTGACCATAGCTTTATTATTATATTATATTATATATATTTTTTTTTTACATCATACTCTATATTAATTGCTTCTGGTTTGGGTGTACTACATTTGTGTACTAAATTTTATAACATGTCTTTTACCTGAATATATAGTGCAGTGGATCCACCTGTTAAACCACTGATGCTACATAGAGGAGTTTTCCCCTGAAATGTGTCGTGTGAAAAAGTATTCAACTATTCACTCCAGTTAAATAAACTGAGATCGATGGATTTTACTCAGTTGGTACTTTATTTTATCTTTGCAAAGAGAGAACAGTTCATCAATTACTATTGCATGGTAATCAACCCTGTTCTGATCTGGCCAGCATTTGCCTCACTTACTTACAATAATGGAAAGCAGTCAGAGTTAAAACAAATTACAGACACTTTGGTTAAACGGTAACATGTTATGAATAAACCTTGAGAGAGAATCTGGCTTGCCTACAAACACCCTTCACTCAGGCATTGTGTGGCCTTGCAACTGAACCAGATTGAGTGAAAAACTTTTTTTAAGGCAAGGCAAGGCAAATTTATTTGTATAGCACAATTCAGCTCAAAGACAATGCAAAGTGCTTTACATGATTAAAATGCAGGAAGATAAAACAGAATCAAAGCAAGTAGGAAAAAATGAAAAATAAATCAAATAAAAAAATGCAGAAACAAATAAAGAATATTAAAAACAGTTGGACTAAAGAAAATATGTTTTAGTTGAACTGTTTAACTAGAACAGTCGAAGGCAATCCTAAACAAATGTGTTTTTAGTCTTGATTTAAAGGAACTCAGGCTTTCCGCACTTTTACAGTTTTCTGGAAGTTTGTTCCAGATAAGTGGAGCAGAGGAACTAAATGCTGCTTCTCCATGTTTAGTTCTGGTTCTAGGTATGCAGAGCAGGCTGGAGCCAGAAGACCTGAGTGGTCTGGAGGGTTGATACACTGATAGCAAGTCTGTGATGTATTTAGGTCAGGGGTGGGCAATTCCAGTTCCTGGGGGCCGGTATCCTGCAACTTTTAGATCCATCCTTGGTCCAACACACCTGAATCAAATGGCTGAGTTACCTCCTCAGTATGCAGTCGGTTCCTGCAGAGTCCTCCCAATTATCTCATTACGTGATTCAGGTGTGTTGAACCAAAGGCACATCTAAAAGATGCAGGATACCGGCCCCCAGGAACTGGAATTGCCCACCCCTAATTTAGGTGCTAAGCCATTCAGGGATTTATAGACTAACAGAGTATTTTAAAGTCTATTCTCTGAGATACAGGGAGCCAGTGTAAGGACTTTAGAACTGGGGTGATGTGCTCTACTTTCTTAGTCTTAGTGAGGACACGGGCAGCAGCGTTCTGGATCAGCTGCAGCTGTCTGATCCACTTTTTAGGCAGACCTGTGAAAACACCGTTGCAGTAATCAATTCGACTAAAAATAAACGCATGGATTAGTTTTTCTAGATCATGCTGAGACATTAGTGCTTTAATCCTGGAAATGTTCTTCAGGTGATAGAAAGCCAACCTTGTGTTTGTCTTTAAATGCTTTTGGAGGTTCAAGTCTGAATCCAGCACTACACCTAGACTTCGGGCCTGATCAGTGGTTGCTAGCTGAAGCGACTGAAGCTGTGTGCTAACTTTAGATCTCTCCTCTATTGGTCCAAAGATTATTACTTCAGTTTTGTTTTTATTCAGTTGAAGAAAATTATGGCACATCCAGGCATTGATTTCTTCTAAGCATTTCCTCAGTGCTTGAATTGGTTCATAGTCACCTGGTGACATGGTGATGTAAAGCTGTGTGTCGTCTGCATAGTTATGGTAGCTGATGTTGTTTTAAGTGAGTAACAATGGCGTAACTATCGGTAAGCAGAGACCTCAGTTGCTTACGGGTCCCTGACTTCTTAGGGGCCCCGTCACTGACACCTGGTTGGCCACCTTTGCAATTGTGGACTAGGACGTCTGATTACAGACTGTAATGTTGCAAAAATTCCTCTTAAAACCCACCTAATTTCAAAGTAACTGACTGGAACTCATTTAAATCCCAAGATGTGCCAGATTTCAACATGATGGTGAGATGTTTAAACACGACATAAATAGCAAAGCAGACAGTGGTACTTAATTACATAATTACTATGTTAATAATTGTGTACGGTTGGTAAAAAATACACTCATATAATATGTTTCAAACCACAATAAAGATCCTAAAAGAACAATGTATTTGAGTATTTTATTTTTTACACTACGACTTGGAATTATGGGTAATCCAGAATGTTGTACTTCATATGGGGCCCGCCGAGATAATGTTGCTTCCGGGACCATTGTTGTGTCGCCATTGGTGAGTAAATAGCATAAATCAAAATATCAAATAAGAGAAATTGAAATTTTCCGACCACAAATGTTAATAGGATTATGTGGCCCACAGTGAGGGACCTCCAGACATCAAAAGGGCCGTTGCCAGAAGAGTCGGGTCTCACCTCCTGCTCTCAGGGTGACCTTTTGGCTGAAAGAAGCAGCTGTAATGACCCAGTCTGTTCTTTAAGCAGAGAAATGGGAATGTGGGAGCCACATGGGTCCATGGGGGAGCTGATTTGTTTTTCAGCTCTACTTGGACAGTTCTGATAAAAGTCTAGTCACAAATATATTATTTGCCTCCTTTTTATTTCCTCCTTCTAGATCACAGCCATTGAAACCGTTGCTTTAACTTATCTGAGAAAAACTTGATAAATTTTATACCTCGGCCCGTTTGTATCTATATATCTAGTTCTGAATGCTCAGAGTCTTGTTTATATTTGATCTTGTGAATAATGTGAACATAAGCTAGGTGTTTGTTTGATGTTTGTTTTGAAAATTAAATGTGAAAATGTCTCTGATATTAGATTTATGATGTTACCGATACATTTGATTTTCAACAACTCTTAATCTGACCTTTGTTGTTTAGATTCGCAATAAATTGTAATACTGAGAGGTGTTCTCTCTTTATTCTTTTAGGTGTTACTATCTGTTAAATGGATTTTTAGTCATAACAGTTATTTATTAAGAAAGATGGCAAAGACTTAAGTAACGTTACATAGCTGAAGAGGCTGTCGATATTGATTTTAACTAATTGATAAACTAAACTAAAGACAGCTTCACATAAACTTATAATGGTGCCAATTATCATGACATTTTGTTTTTCTTTAAAGATCTTATGTTATAAAATGGGACATTTTCCCAAATAGCCTGAAATAAATCGACATCTTTAAATGCTTTTTAAGAGAATTGTTAATTTTCTGATTTTCCATAGTGTACAATATAATTAGCGAAGTAAAGCTATAATAGACATAGACCGTTATGCAACATCTTACTGCTTGACACCAAGTATAAACCTGTAAAGTCACTGGTTATGAGAACATAATCGTTTTTAAAGAAAACTTCCAATGGAAAAAACAAAGAAAAATCAACAAAGAAACGCTGTGAAAGCTGTGAAATCATCCCTGTTGTGTTTGTCCAAAATTTGTGAAGCTGTGAAGACACATTATTGTGCTTTTTTTTAATCCCTAAACGTATTTTTAGAGTTATAATCTGTGAGTGTCTCAGGGGAAATTAAGCTCTCATCCCTCACTGTCCTTCATTGTCAGTGTGTGTGATGACTTTTTATCTTTTATTTTCAGTATTCCTGTGTTTTCAGACGGTTTTCATGTTCTGAGGGCTCAATAAAAGCATGATCTATGACTGTAGAGTGTTTTTGATTGATTGTTTTATTTTTTTATTTTTTCAGATGATCCAACACCCATCTGAATATTGCAAACCTGCTAGTTTGATCATCCTCTGTTCGGCTTGTTTTTAGAGATACGAATAACTATGCAATATTCATCACTGGGATTTTGTGTCAAATCAATTTACAGATGTTCTGTCCATGTAGCCCCTCTCTGCAAATGATGCAGAAAACCGTATAATCTAAATACCTGCAGTGAATTACAGGTTCGCTGTGGGGCTGCAGCTGCAGCCGTCAGGGGGACTGTGAGACACATACTGGACAGGTCAACAGTCCATCACACTGTAACACTAACATGACAACTAGCTATCCATCCATACACATCTATGGGCAAAGATGTTTGCCATCAGAAACTGCCTAGACTGAGTCGGTGCTCATGTAGTTAGAAATGAAATGCATTAGTTTGAAATTAGAGTTTACCAAAATGAAACAGAGTTGATTTGAATATTTATTTTGTTGCATAGAATATTCAATAAGTCAATTTGGAACGGTGTTAGAAGTAACGCCATTAAATATCTATCTATCTATCTATCTATCTATCTATCTATCTATCTATCTATCTATCTATCTATCTATCTATCTATCTATCTATCTATCTATCTATCTATCTATCTATCTATCTATCTATCTATATATATATATATATATATATAGAGTAGCATTTCATCAGTTCCAAGTGTTCTGCTCTAGTCCATATATGTCTTGTTCCAGTAGCCAATTTGCCCTTGTTCCCTAGCAACTGACGCGGACCTTGTTAACCCGGGCGATGTCCGAGCCAGCATGGCTCTTGTATTTGCGGTTTCACTCATGCCTGAGGTAGGCCACTAAGCAATAAGGACCTTGGCTAAGGGTCCACCTGGATGTCCATGCTGGGAGTCGAATTTACGATCACCTGTACCGGAGTCGTTGGTGCTACCTACTCAGCTATCCAGTTCCTACTGGGAGAGTGGCTACAGCAGATTCCAGGTAAAACATCATAGGTCTCTGTCCAGAAGAGCGCAGTCCTAGGAACAACTAAGATACTGCGCAGAACCCTCAAACTCCCAGGCCTCTGGTAGCTTGAGGATGACAAATACCATCCCAGGGGTGAGAAAACAGTTATATATATATATATGCATCAGAATATTCTAGTCAAAAACCGTGGAAGTCTGCTGAGAAGCTACTCTCATAACAACTCCTTCTCTCAGCCGCTGCTTGTCCTATTCCGGCCTGCAGTTAATATCTTGTCCCGCTCCTGGGAGAGCGCACATAAAAAGTTGCTTTAATTTGATTTGTAGTAACACACTGCATTAGATTACAAGTACCATAGTGGTATTACTAGTATGTGCAAAAATAATTAGTAACTAATAGTTATTAAAACTGTTATCATTTATTGATATTTATTATTATTCTCACAGACACCCTCACCTGGACTATAGGCACCACCTCACTGGTCAAAAGCGCAAAAAAGCGCTTGTACTTCCTGCGGAGAGCCCACCAGCCCCCACCCATCCTCACCACCTTCTACAGAAGCACCATAGGGAGGTTCTGACCAGCTGTCTCACTGTGTGATGTGGGGGCTGCAGCGCCTCAGACTGGAAGAAGGTGAGAAGAGTGGTGAGAACAGCAGAGATTATCTGGGCTCCTCTTCCCTCCATTAAAGACATTTCATCCCAGTGCTGCGTGTCCAGAGCCCATAACATTATAAATGACCACTCACACCCCCACCATGGACTGTTCTCCCTGCTGCCTTTGGGAAGAGTATTCGAAGCATCCGATGCAGGTCCAGCAGATTTCGAAATAGCTCCTCCAGCACCGCCATAAGGCTTCTGTACTGCTGTACTCTGCATCAAACTGACGACACCAAACCAAAACACTGCATAACTGCACCATATATATTTAACGCTCCGAATTTCCATATCAATGTGTTTTTCTGCACCATGTTTTTTTTCTTCCACATCGTTTACAGCTGATCATTGCTGCACTTTAAGAAATAGAAATGTCATGAGAGTGTATTCAAAATGACAATAAAAGTTGTCTAAATCTAAATCTAAGTTAACGCTGTTACTTCCAACACTGGTCAACAACGGTAATCTGAATTTTCAATGGAACAAAATACTTTTTAAAAGCAAATTAATTCAGTTTTAATTTTGCGAGATTCATTTTTAAAGTAGTGCATTTTATTTTATATTAGATGAATACAGACTCAGTCAGGGTATTTAAATGTTTATGCCCATAAACAACCCACATAATTGTTGCAAATTAATTAATTAATTTTTAATGTTGGACAAAACATTGCATTTGCTGAGAGACCTTCAATACGACTTGTGCCATTTCCTTTTCAGCTCCCAGCAAAAACTAACCAAACATAATATAGGAGTGAAGTAAATAGGAAAAAACAACAACAAAAAGTCTAAACGAGACCTGGAGACACAGCAGAGTGTGTCCACCATACAAAGAACCACAGACCCTCAAACCATGACATGCTTACATTGGCACGGCAATTATGTAGCTGTGAGGAGAAGTGATTGAAGTGAATGTAAAGATGGCGCTGCATGTTTGTTTGCCTTCTGCAAGCAGCTACCCAGAGGCCTGTGTGCAGTCATGAGTGGCACAGATGGCTGTTATAGCAGCAGGTAAGAGAACTTCAAACAAAGCAGGGTGAAAGCAGCTATGGGTGCAGATGTTTAAAACATCAGTTCCTGCCAGGAGGCAACAAGGTCATTTTACATGCATTCATTATTGATTTTCTTTGCTGGCAGGTTTTAAGAAGGACATAGTCTGGTCCCAGACAAGCTCACCTCAACAAAGCATACATTCTTTAGGTGTATTAATATTAAAATAGAGTGGCTTTGCAAATTGCTAGAATAGAGAACTTTGCATAGAAGTCAACAAAAACTGATCAGGGAAAGACATCACGTCCTAATTACCTTTGTTAAGGTGTACCGATCTTATTCTAACAACTGCTAATAATAAAAGTCTTAATCAATGTTCAAAAAGGCACTTTTGAAATCCTACAATAACCTCAAAAAGGTTTTCCTGCAACTTTGCTATGAGGAAAAAATTATTGGATTCTGAGGCAAAGCATGAAGAGAACTATACACTGGAAAAACGATCTAGAAATAAGTAAAAATATCCTAAATATAGTGTATTTATCCTTTATTTGAGTAGGTAAATGTGATGTTTTGCCAGTGGAATGATTATTTTTACTCTTAAAAATAGATAATTAGATATTATGCACTTGGAATAAGACAATACAATTGTTTTTTTTCTTATTTTAAGTGTAAATTGTCCTGTTGAATTTGCAAAATGTCTCTTTTACCTCCTAAATCCAAGAAAAATTCACTTATTTTACCGTATTTTCACGACCATAAGGCGCACCGGACTAAAAGGCGCAGTCTCAGTTATGTGTGCCATTTCTGTATTTAACACACACATAAGGCGCACCGGACTATAGGGCGCGTTTTTTATATACAGGTACATGTCCTCTCAGGTGGATTTTCTCACTTAAAAACATATTAAAACTATTTTATTCCCACTGATCACAGCAAATAAAGCTGCAAGGTGTATTTATTACAAAGTATTATTCAAACCTGGGAACCAGCCGTGAGAGACACATCGCTGATGACACAGGGCTGCGATTACTCCTCTGATACAGTTTATTAAAACATAGGCAGGATAATAATCTGGATGAACTGTCTGCAATGATTAAATTTTCAGGTGGACTTTCTCACTTAAAAAGATTTAGATTATTTAGATGAAAAAACACCTGCGGAGGTGAGCCCTGCTGCGCTGCGGCCCAGAGGCTGCTGTTGAATTAAGTTTTCAGGTAGAAAAATAGAGCGGGAGCAAAACTGAGTATGATTGTGCTTTATTCATGTATTTATTACAGAGTATTAATCAAACCCATCAAAGTCCTCATCCTCTGTTTCTGAATTAAACAGCTGCGCTAAATCCGACATGCCAGTTTCCCCTTCTTCGCCGTCAGAGTCACTTTCCGTGCCGGGCGGCTCCTTGGAAATGATGCCGGCTTTTGCGAAAGCCTCTTTAGGCAAAGTCTTTCTTTTAAAAATCACCATAGGCGGCAGTTTCTGTCCATTTGCGTGGCAGCCAAGCACAACAGTAAACGACGCCTTTTCATACCCCGTTGTGTGTATCGCTACAGTGCTGGTCCCCTTCTTCTCCACGGTGTGATTCACCGGGATGCCGAAAGTGAGCGGCACCTCGTCCATGTTGGTGATGTGGCTTGGCTGGATGACTTTGTCAGCGATGTGTTTGCTGCAGAAGGAGTGGAAGCTCGGCAGCTTTTCATCATAATCCGCCGGACGTCGCTGAGCAACTGTAGTCCTGGTCCGGATGGAAAAAATGCACCGTTTCATAAAACGGAAGCACCACGATGGACCTCCTTGAAAATTTTCAATTTTCATTTCTTCCGCCAGCTTTACTGCTTTTAGTCGAACAGTGACCGTTGAAACGCTGTCCCCACTCGTTCTTTGCTCGATCCACCGCTCGAGTCTTTCCTCCAACTCGGGCCACCTCGCCTTATGTCCGCGGAAACTCAGCTGCGTCTTCTTCACCAGTCGGAGTTCGTTTTCCAGCTTCCTCCACTTGCGAACCATCGATTCATTTATATTGAATTCTCTCGCAGCTGCTCGATTTCCATGTTCCTCTGCGTAGCTGATAGCCTTCAGTTTAAACTGGGCTTCATAGGCGTGTCTCTTTGCCAATTTCAGGATGTGTTAAGACAACAATTTTCTGCATAGAGCACATACCTGTTCTTTTATACACAAGCCACGCCCACACTTCCCCCTTTAAGGTTCTCACATACTCATGGTGGTCTCAACAACGTCCGCAGATAGGGCGCACCGCACCATAGGGCGCACCCCACATTTTGAGGGAAAAAAAAGACGTTTAGGTGCGCCTTATAGTCGTGAAAATACGGTAAGAAAAAATTACTTATCTAGATTTCAATTTTTTTCCAGTGTACAGTTCTGTCAGAAGCAACCAAAGAGGACTCAAATGCAGGACTCAGATCAGGGAAATGAATAATAAAAAAAAATAAAATCATTGAATGCACTACTGCCCAATGAGTGGAGCAACTGGCAAAAATCTCAAAAAACAAGCAGTGCAACTAGCTTAGCTGCTAGGCAAGGTAGGACAAAGGCTGGAGCGCTTGATACCAGTTACAAAGAAGAACAGGCAAAGAAGGCTGCAGAGGAAGAGGTTGAAATGTGAGGCAACTGGCAACAAGACAAAAGTGAGCAGTGTCAGGGAGGCTGATTAAAGGGGAATCCCAGGAAGTTAAGTAGTCTGAAATAAGAACAGAAATTGGTGAACCGAAATAAAACAGGAAGTTCAGAAAACAACTGAGCCAGACACAAAATGACAAAAGGGAAAGAAAGAAACTAATCAGCAGAGCGGCATGTAAAAGAGAGGAAACATTTCCATTAGAAGAGCAAACTGGTGACAGAGTTTTTCTTTATTTAAGAAAATCAGTATTGATATTTATAATTCAGGTCACATTACTTGGGGCAAGTGACACTGCACTAGTTTACATTAATATGATACAATTTATTGTGCAAATATAAAAAAGTTCAACATTGTCATACAAGCATCTAAATATTTTGGAAAATATGATCATTGTAGGCAATGATTTAAAAACAAAAAAATTAAAATGGATGTCAGCCTGCAGACTGACTCTATAGCATGCTGAGGTATTTGGGTGATTCTCTGAATTTGGTGCACTTTTGATCTTGTGATTACTGAAAAAAATGCCACAAAAAATTCTGTTTTTAATCATGGTGTCTGATTTAGGACTATTTTAACCTCTGAGAAAATATGTTTTCCCACCTTAGGCATGTATTCCCAAAGATTATTCTCAATTTTTTTTGTCACATATGTTGTTTTAAATTCAACCGTGTAACGGGACAATTGAATTTCTGTGTGCACAATCCCAAAACATATTCAAACTAATTCTTCCAGTGCCTTAGTAATCACTTGTCCCTTATATAAAATAACTAATTATAAGTAGATTCTTTTATTGTAAATAATCATTTGTGACTGTCCGGTATGATATGGCCTCTTTATATACCTACAGTCTTCATTAATCACAAAAATACACTTTAACGTAAACATCAGATTAAGTTTTCATATATTTTCTCTTTTGTCCTCTGAACTTTACAGACAGTTCAGCTAGCATTTATCTCATATTTGTTATTATTATCACAAAAAGTCTGAAAATGTATCAACAGGGTTGAACACATTGTAACAGGGTGGCTCACACTGTAACAGGGTTGAAAGAATCACAAATTTAACATTTAATCAAATTTAAATTGAATTTAATGCATTAAAACAAACGAGAAAAGAAACATTTTGGATGTAATATTTAATATTCTTTAAAGATTATTTAGATGAACAGTATAGGCTGAATGCTGTAAGCAAAATCTCTCTCTAAAATCCGTTTAACAATGCAACACAATAACAATGTTAACTTTGTCTTCAATTTAATACTCAAAACATTTTCTTTTTGTAAGACAAACATGAAACTGATCTTACATCGGTGACAGTTACGGTTTTCACTTCTTAAAGGAATAGTACACCCAAAACATGATTAGCCTTCATTTTCTACTCACCCCCATGCTGAACAACACTCTGGAGTACTTTTTTGATATCTCAAATGCATCTGGAGATCTGGGAGGCTTCTTGCTGTCTGCTGACATTCAAATAATGGAGGTCTATGGCGCCCGAGGCAGAAAGGTCCATAAAAGTCCACAAAAAACGTGTCAATATTCCTCCATACTGCTCGTCCAATGTAATCCAAGTGTCCTGAGTGGGTAGCATCCAGAATTTACTCGAAACAAAGTCATTTAGAACGTTTTAGAGCCTAAACAGTAGTGTATAGGATTTCCTAATAGCGCCCCCATGCGCGCTCACGATTCTATGGAAGCCGGCAGACCAAACCAGATGAAAGTGCGCATTCAGCGTCTGCTCTGCCGATAATGCAAGCGTAGTAGAAGAAATGTGCTGTTTACCTGTGCAAAGAAAGAAACAACGAAAGAAAAATGTCTGAGGACTTCAGTGTTGAGGAAGAGCATGAGTTCTTTGCCGAGCTGAATGCGCTGGTTTGGTCTGCCGGCTTCCGTAGAATCGTGAGCGTGCATGGGGGCGCTATTAGGAAATCCTATACACTACTGTTTAGGCTCTAAAACGTTCTAAATGACTTCGTTTCGAGTAAATTATGGACGCTACCCACTCAGGACACTTGGATTACATTGGACGAGCAGTATGGAGGAATATTGACACGTTTTTGTGGACTTTTGTGGACCTTTCTGTCTCGGGCGCCATAGACCTCCATTATTTGAATGTCAGCAGACAGCAAGAAGCCTCCCAGATCTCCAGATGCATTTGAGATATCAAAAAAGTACTCTAGAGTGTTGTTCAGCATGGGGGTGAGTAGAAAATGAAGGCTAATCATGTTTTGGGTGTACTATTCCTTTAAGAGGACAGATGTGACCAGGCACGAGCATTTCATTGTAAGTAGCCTTGACAACTCTGAGGAACACTGAAGTGACAGACAATACTGTGAGCGATGTAAGATCAGTTTCAAGTTTGCTTACAAAAAGAAATTATCCTGACAAGTATCAATGTAAAATTACTCATCAGGAGTGTAAAATACGGTGGCCCTGAAGTGCAAACTGCAACTACAAATCTAAAATCGCAACTACATAAAGCAAAGCACTGTGTAGGTAAAACACAAAAAGAGTTGAACTTGATCTCTAGTTCTTTATTCTGTCAATCTATAATTTTTGAGTTGCTAAGACTGTGTTCAGTTACAACTTATTATCTTTTTCTAAAGTATACTGACATTGTAAACGGTAAATGGTAAGACAGAAAACATCAACTCACAGTAATGTGGTGATCAGTTGAGACAGTTTGATAAACTTTTTGTGGCCCAGTTCTTTGTTCAGAAACCATTACGTGTTGTAATGACTTTAACCCTGAAGGGGACCACACATGGAAAGGACATCAAGACTTCTTCCTGCCTCAGAGGATAATTTGATGAAGCTCGAAAGTGCCAATTAATGCAGCCTCACATCCAAACCCACATCAGTCCTTTAAGTTCAAGCCAAAGACGCAAACATCCACTGCAGAGACGAGGCTATAAAATCAGGCTTTTATGAATACAAAGCAGTAGAAAAAGCCTCTACTGCTGGGGGTTGATAAGAGAATAGATTTACGCAGAGTATAAAATCTTGAATGCGCTAATCAACATTATTCACATGTATATACAACTTATAAAGTTGGAAGCTTTACCAATTCACATTCAGTCTATTGCCTCTTTGACTGTATCAATAACATGGGTGTGAGATTTACAGTTGAACAATTTATCTAACATGTTTCAACTAATGTTACATTTGAAAAATAAAGAAAAATGAAAAGATACAGAATACTGAGGCTGGAATCCTTTTTACCGAACATGTTAAAGGTGTCATAGTCCTGGAACTGATGGTTGGCTTTTGTCATCTGCTCACCTGTCTAATTGGGCCGGCGGCTGATCATTGCCGACCTGTTTCACCTGGTTCCCGCAGCTGTTTGTGCTGTTTGTTTGCCATCAGCAGATTATTCGAGTTGTTTCTGTGAGATTAATTCTAGCGTTCAAGTAAATGTTTTTCATTCTGATTCTGACCTGTTTCTATCTCTGGATATTCGTGTTTTTGCCTTGTCCCCGTCTGCTATGTCAGTTTGTTTTTAGGACTGACTTCCTGGATTCTGCTGGCAGGGGCGGATTTCGGAAATTTGGGGCCCTAGGCAAAAACAGATATGGGGCCCTCTGAATTTAGAAGACAACACATAAAGCAGACCCATTATACAGATACAAAAATTTTAATAGAATAGACAAACATTATTTGTTCTAGGTTGTGTCCCTCTCTTCTTGTCCCTTTTCTTGTTGTTTTCCTCTCTATGTTTTGTACTCAGCTGACTTTTCATGCTGTCTTAAAAGAAATGAAAGGTTTTTTCCAAGCACTAAGCTCACTTAGCTGATTGCTCCTTCATGTGTTTCCAAAAAGGTCAAAGTAAATAACCCAGTCCTTCTTTTCACTGTAGACCAGCCATGATCTGCTTATCTGTTCTCCATTTTTCATTTGGATGAAATAATAGCTGCATGAATCATGACAGCAGACAAGATAGAGGAGAGCAGGAGGCGGGGTTACCAATCTACTCGCTCTGGAGAGCAGAGTTTGGTGCTTTAATATGTTGTTGCCAAACTATCCAGTAGCAGAAAAAAGTCGCTAGGTGCTTAAAAAAAAAATAAAAATACTAGAGTGGTCTTGTAAATATAGCAACAAAAGTTTTAAGTTGGTAACAGTGCCAAATAAATATAAATGTATAAATGGGGTGGCTGGAGGGAATTTTGTTCCAAATACTATAGTGGTACATTTGTAAATGTAATACGTACATAACATTATGTGCATAGCTTCAGGTCATTATTGTGTTCAAAAAAACACATCTAAATATAATGAAATTATTGATTCAAAATGAAAATACAACAAACATTACGAATTCAAAAAGGCTCCTACCTAAACAAACCATTAAATTCATTTCACAGATCACATGAAACATGGAGACAAAACAACAGCTGCACACAAAGGTTATGAGTGCTCAAATTTCCACGCTTTCAGAGAGCTCAGATTCATGTGTATTCATGTCACGTGAAGATGACTCAAAAAAAGCATCATCATAGCACACCTTTACATATCTGTGCATTCCATCAACATGCCAGGGTAGCAATGTTAATGGAACAGTGTTACCTGATTTCACCATCTACTTTTTTACTGTTTAATATTATTAATGATGAAATATTTCACAATTAAGAATAGAAGTAAAGGGGTTAAATGGTGAACCCCCTGCTTGTAAAGTCCTGTGCAGAAAAGGGCATAAAAAATTCTATCAGAAAGACAAGTGACCGATATAAACTGTGCTATCGGATCTCTCAGGGTTTCATCTCTCTTTCAGTCCGCTACATATTTAAAGTGGAGATACTGTGTGTGTGAAAGGCATTTAATGGGTTTATTACCCAATGGCAGTGTACCATAGAGGGTTAACCTCCATCTTAATGCGGTTCACACCAGACTAATGCAGAACTGGCTGCTAACGATGACAGGCAGGTGGTTGACGACCCACATGCTAGTCTTTATGTTAACAGTGCCTTGAATAGCTTCTGGTGTCTGGTGATACAGCAGCAGATGTGAGGAGGCAATTAATATATGGGACGCCCAGCAGTGGCGTGACAGCACATTATGGCCGGGTGTTTATGTTATTTATCCCAACCATATATCAGACATCATTTTCTGCACCAAGAGCCACAACCCCTCGAATCATTTCTAAACCAGTGGCAACGAAAGTGAGTACCTTACACCTCTAAGTGTAAATCTCAAAAATGATGCACAATTAACTATTTTTTGGCTAGTGTAATATGAGATGTTACAGGTTCTCAGATATGAAATGAGGGGCGAGTTGAATTTGTTATTATTTCCTGGCAGCTCAACATGCCACTTTGAAGCAAAGAACACCCTGAGGATCTGAAAAAAAAATATTCCGCATACATCAATGGGGTCAAAAAAAAAAAAAGATGAGCACCTCTTCTCTGCAGAGGTGAAAGGCTGGTCACCAGGCACTTTTTTGTTAAATTTTTCATAATTAGATAAAAAGATTATGAAAGTATGAAAATTAATCTGAAGATAAGGAATGTCTGTGCATTTTCATTCTAATTAATAAATTGAACATTATTGATCTCACATTGGAGAAATTTATCTCTGCATTTAACCCATCCCCTTAGGGAGCAGGGGGCTGCCATTGTGCGGCGCCCGGGGAGCAGTGTGGGGTTAAAGGAATAGTACACCCAAAACATGATTAGCCTTCATTTTCTACTCACCCCCATGCTGAACAACACTCTGGAGTACTTTTTTGATATCTCAAATGCATCTGGAGATCTGGGAGGCTTCTTGCTGTCTGCTGACATTCAAATAATGGAGGTCTATGGCGCCCGAGGCAGAAAGGTCCATAAAAGTCCACAAAAAACGTGTCAATATTCCTCCATACTGCTCGTCCAATGTATTCCAAGTGTCCTGAGTGGGTAGCATCCAGAATTTACTCGAAACGAAGTCATTTAGAATGTTTTTAGAGCATAAACAGTAGTGTATAGGATTTCCTAAAAGCGCGCGCCTGCGAGTTCACGACGCTACGGAAACCGCGGCAGACCAAACCAGATGAAAGTGCGCATTCAGCTCGGCAAAGAACTCATGCTCTTCCTCAACACTGAAGTCCTCAGACATTTTTCTTTCGTTGTTTCTTTCTTTGCACAGGTAAACAGCACATTTCTTCTTCTACGCTTGCATTATCGGCAGAGCAGACGCTGAATGCGCACTTTCATCTGGTTTGGTCTGCCGGCTTCCGTAGCGTCATGAACGCGCCGGCGCGCGCTTTCAGGAAATCCTATACACTACTGTTTATGCTCTAAAAACATTCTAAATGACTTTGTTTCGAGTAAATTCTGGATGCTACCCACTCAGGACACTTGGAACACATTGGTCGAGCAGTATGGAGGAGCAAGAAGCCTCCCAGATCTCCAGATGCATTTGAGATATCAAAAAAGTACTCCAGAGTGTTGTTCAGCATGGGGGTGAGTAGAAAATGAAGGCTAATCATGTTTTGGGTGTACTATTCCTTTAAGGGTCTTGCACAGGGACCCAGAGTGGCAGTCTGGGGGATCATACTCCCAATCTCTCTAATGGCTAACCACTAGGCCACCACTTCCCTTTTTTTTTTTCATCTATTTTTTTTTATTTATCCTTTATTTAACCAGGTGATACCCATTGAGATTAAAAATCTCTTTTGCAAGGGAGACCTAGCCAAGATAGGCAACAAAATCACATCACATCATTACATACGTACAAAGACACACACAAAAAAAGCCAAAAATACACTTACAAAAAGATTTCAATTAAAACATTGACATGTGAAGGACTCCAACTCAAAACATCTAATTCTCAGCTTAAAAGTATTCAAAGGAACCAATTTACTAAGTTTCAAGTTAATTAATATCAAATATTAGAATATTAGAATATTGAATAGGAAAACAATATGAGCCAATTTCATTAGTTCTTATGCTACTGACAAGAATTTTAATCTACCTTCACCCCTGATATAAAGTTTAAAAACACACCTATGCATGCTGCCAACATTCCTCCAGAGCTTCAAGTAATGCGGGGTGTCAGACCATAACCTATGAAACGAGTGAAATCTGTGCCAAAAACAGTTCCGACAGTGCGGGGAAATATTGGCCGTGAAAAATAATAAAACATTTAACACAATAAGGACATTTTTCCATAGATGTGTACTTACTGTTGTTGCCAGCAATTTGGGCTCTGTGATAACATTTTATGAGGGGAGAGAGATTCTAAAAGGTCATACCAGCTAACTGACTAGCTCTTACTTGGTATTTATGTCCTATATCTTTAGTAATATCCATCAAAATAATTACAAATCATTAGGGCCGTACATGTTTGTTAAATACTACATGCTTTTCTTAGTCTTGTAAAATTTTACTCTTGCTTTGACAAAGATCAGCATGTAAATCTGCATGCTCTAAATATGTTTAACTGCAATCAATTAAAGTTTATACTGAACTCTAATTAACTGTTCACCTTAAAATGGCTGTTGTTTGTTGTTACTGTAACATTGTTTTATTTCTTAGGTAATGTTGCTCTAATTTACATGAATTTCACATAAGGTTAACAGTAATTACAGGTGAATGAGCTGCAGGGTAATTGTTGCCTGTTAGTTCATGTTATATTAATGAGTCAATATTTTAACAGTTTACAGCTAACATCTTCCTGATTTTATGACCTATTTTCATTCTCACTTTGAATCTCGTTGACAATATTACAATTAAGCAGCCATCCCACTTATCTAATTATCCACAAAAAAGTTAAAAATGTCATTTTTCTCTACTTGTGGAAAGAAATAACTTCCCTCTTGACCTGCTATTATTTACTAATCACTTCATTAGAGCGGTTTGCCACTCTTTGGGCTTTGGAGGAAGTGCTTTGATTGACCTGCAGCAATTAGATTCTCAGGGTAAATAATCCAGAGGCAGCTCAAAGATGCAGGTAGATGGGCCACTATAAACAGTTTATGCAGGAATTTAACACTGATCAGAAAGCCTTTACAAGAAATAAATAAAGAAGACATTTCAAAGGGTTGGATAACGTCACTCTTCAGAGCTAGTTAAGTGGTTATGCAAGCTGGGGTGTTGTAAATTACTCTTCATCCATTGACTATGGCCCCGTCCACACAAAGTCAAACCCTGGCCTAAACGCACACATTTTTCACCAAACCAGCCTCTCATCCATACGAAGCCGGCGTTTTGGGGGTCTGTAAACGATCTTTTTTTTATTCAGCCTTCAGAGTGGGAAGATTCTTAAACGCTGTTTTCACGTTTCCATCTTTAAGCTCTAACCGCATTTTTTTTTCTTACACGCATGCGTCATAGCGTCCCCTCTAAACACGCATGCGCGACACAGTATCACAACAACAATGGCGCCGTACTGTGTTGAATGGTTGCTGCTCATGCTACTCACCCTGCTGTCGGGCTTACAACAGAATCTTCTTCTTCTGGAATATCTCCAGGAAGAACAGAGCAATATCGATGACATAGTTCAGCACCTGAATTTGACTGAACCACGAAAATGGACCCGCAGGGCAACCATGTATAAATATTAGTGCGTATGCCCAACATTTCGTTGCCCGTTTTCGCCTATTTTTGCTTTGGCACCACAGCGCCACTTACAGGCCTGGCATACATTTTGCAGCGTTTTCATGCATTCGTGTGGTCGATCACATTTATTTTACGTCTCCATCTTTACGACAAACGTTCTGGAAAATATTAGCGTTTTGTGTTCGTTTTGAATTCGTGTGGACGGGGCCTATACCTGCTTTTCCTTGCAGGAGCTGGTGCCTATGTATCTCTGGTTTTCATATGGAAGGGAACCCTCGGGTAAAGTCCCCAGTCCATCACATGGCCATGCAATTATTTATACAAACACAAGACCAATTAATCAAGATTTTGGACTGTAATAGTAATCTAGAGCACCTGCTAAGAACCCATGCATGCGCATGGAGAACATGCAAATCATCATCATACTGAAAGTCGCCGTGTTCTGATACAAACCAGGACTATGGAAGTGAATCTGTCTCTGGGATTTGAATTAAAAATGCCACTGAAATTTAAATGTTGTATGTTTGTATTTACTGTTTCAGTGTTAAAATATATTCAGAACATATTTTTGACCTAAAAAAAATTCATTGTCATTATTTCTACACAGTTGAAATTTCATTTGTTATTTTCTTCACATTACCATTTCAAAGTGATTACATTTTCAACTCAACGGTGAGTTTATTACTTTCATTTTTCAAAATTAAACTGAAAAATAAATATTGAAAATGTAATCACTTTGAAATAGTAATGTGAATTTTTAGCTTGAAGAGAAAATAAATGAAATTTCAGCTGTGTAGAAATAATGACAATGATTTTTTTAGGTCAAAAATGTGTTCTGAATATATTTTAACACTGAAACAGTAAGTACAAACATACAACATTTAAATTTCAGTGGCATTTTTTATTCAAATCCCAGCGACAGATTTAGTTCCATGCAACACCATGCAGCCTCCCTTTTAGAAATGATCATATATTAATATTCCAAACATCAACACAGATTGAATATCAGCCAGCATGGAAATAAACAGACTTCAGTCAGGCTGTCATTGATTCTAACACTTATTTATGGTCAAAACATACACATCAAACAACAACAAGATGCCAAACATTGATAGTAAACCATGGATGGAAAATCACAAAGAGGTATAATGTCAGCAAATCACATGAACTTTCCTCCATCGATTCAACACATACTGTATGTGGGGTATTGTTTTTTTGGGGATTTCATTCCAGTCTATCATTTTTCTGTCATCCTGCAGTATACATGGATCAGTTTTGGTCTGTGCACATGTCTATGTATGCACGAAATGTTTTGATAATGGTTATCAATGCTAGCACTGCTAATCTTTAATGGTGCATGAAGAACGCCCAGACAATTATCTTTAAACTATTCTCTCTGAGTAACTGAATTAAAGCACGTTTATATAGAGTGATTGTAGCAACTCTGAAAGATACAGAACACAGTTATGGCCAAATGTGTCAAATTTTATATTTTTGTATTTCTAATGCTTTCAACTTTTGCTGAGTATAGCAATATATTCCTTATATAATAGCTTTAAAATTGTTACTAGTGTCAAGTTTGGTGTGCATTGCCCAAATTTACAGGTTTTATTATGTTTATTCAACTGGGAAGTTTTTCAAATATGTTTTATTTAATTAGATGGAAAATAGTCCCTGTGCAGCAACTCTTATTTTGAAGGCACCCCAAAAACCAATGCACCTTCATGCTCCTGCAAACGAATGTGTTTTCTGGGTTAGACAGTTACCACAGCTCATTGAAGTAACCCGACTTACTGCACTACCTGCTGCTAAATGTGCTACTCTAACTCTACTTCCAAAAGTTGACACAAGCGTGCAGAAACCGCTCCAACAGCAAATAGAAGAGAACCTACAGACACGTAAAAAGCAAGCTGTGAGAACGGAAAAGGAGCATCTTTGTGATATATTGGGAGCCTCAAGCTATTGCATCTGCATGCATGAAACATGAAAACTATGCATATTATAGTCTGCAATGGGTATTTGATGTGGGTGATATTACAGAGCGGGGAAACAGGACAGGTCTGAGGTGAGTCATAGAGCTTCATAAGAGTGGCAGAAACTCAAAATGAGAATGTTTGCAGGAGACATAGAAAAACATCTCTGTAAGCACAGGGAATAGAATTATAGTTATACCTAGTTATTGGTTTGTAGCATTCGCTGAAAGATCTAAAAGAAATTTAAAAACCAGAGTCTGCTCCGTTAGGATAACGGTTAAAAAATTGGTTTCTGTGTTTGAAAATACTTTAACCTTCATCTGAAAGACATTCTAATTCAAAGCTAATAAAGAAGAAAAGCAGGCTTTTAAGTTTGCCTGGACAGAAGCATTCTGCATATCTAAATTCAGATTAATGCTTTGATTCGAAATTAATTATGAAAAGTATAAAAATATGATGAAAAACAAAAGTTTTCTTAGAGAGACTGAGAATTTGGGTTACATGATACAGATTGAAATGTGATGCGAGTCAGTTCCATGTTCTGGATTTTACAGATACTATGCTGCGTTAATGTAAAAGTTTTATATGCATTGCTGAACTTTTAGATGAGTGTTTAGATCAAGTTTCTTCATGATCGGAAAGATTTGCATGTCAAATATGCAGGATTATTTTTGCCTTAATGAATGCTGATAATTAAATCTTTATCATAGTTGAAGAATCCGAAAATGAGCAATTTAAACAGATGTTTACAAAGACCACAAATGTTGCTTCAATTCTAATAACATAATTATGCATACATAACAGACAACCTTGTCTTTGGTAACCACATAATTGTGCGACACCTGAATTGTAGTAATGTTTATTTCCAAGTACCACCTGGAACAAAAATCCTGATCTTTTAATAAACCTTCCACATGACTTTCCACCAGATGTCATCCCCCTCATTCCAGGCATGGCAGTAAGAGGTACATCCCACTGGTGGAATCAGCCTTGGATAGGAAGACAGACCTCCCTTCCAGCAGCTTTCATATTCTGAGTGGTGTGATCATGTGGCATTTTAAGACCCGATTCCACCCCCCTCCTCCTCTGGATGCTTTCAGACTGGAGCTGGCCAGCTGTCACCAACACCTCCACCTGCAGTCAAACCTCAGGATAAATAGTAGTGTGTTCCAGAGAAAAACTGGAGAAAACAACCATGCCTTAATTCAGGAGAACTTGCTGCAATATCCAATGAAAAACAAAGTAAAATATCCGTCTAAAAAAATTCAAATGAATTTGAGACAAGATTTTTTTGTTCTTTTGCAAAGTTATATCTTCTATTTCACCTTGTGTTTACAAAGAAATGTTTTTTTTTAAGCAAATACTGACAATTTTTTGTTTACTAAATACATTCCAAGTCTTAATAGTCTGTACCAACTGGAAACATGATAAACTTATCCTCAGTTACTGTATTTTTAAAAAGAACTAGAGACACCCACATGATGGCTTAGAAAGCATAAATAACAAAGTGGATGTAAATGAAAATTAATTCATGTTCATTTCTCTGCTTCTCTTACACGAAAAAGTGTGAGTTGAGTATTTACCCTGTATAGTTAAGAAAAAGGATGTAAAGGTGCTAAGGACAAATCAAAAACGTCTTTTCCATTATTACTCTTTTCTAAACTTCTGTTCCTGTTTTAGAACGACAAGAGTTAATAGTCTGCTCCAAGCAGCAGAGGGGAGGCGATGACACAAAAGCTTTTATTGCATCTATGTAAGCTAGAATCATACATGAAAAAGAAAGAAAAACTTTAAGGTAAGTTGTTTGTTAGCAGGCTGTGTCAAACATCCACCCTAATCACTGTATAGGGCACTATATAGTGGTTACACCATTTTAGATGAGTGTCTGAACGTCTACTGCAGGAAAAAAGTGGTGGACTGGAAATTTCCCACAATGCACCTTTAAAAGTATTGATCATCCATGGTCACTAGGTGAGCAGATACATCTCAGATTGAGTTCTGCATAAAGCATTATGGGATTTGTGTCAGAGTCTTGGTCTGTTTGTTCCTGTTTTTCTTGGTTTTACATTTGTTGTCCTCTGCTGCCCTCTTGTGTCCTCCCCTCGTTAGCTCTCTCTTTGTCTCTGTCCCCTTTAAAAGCCCTCCCTCTTCAGTTCCTGTTTGCTGGATCCTCGTCTAACTTCTGTCTGTGAACCTCGTCTCTCCCTGGCTCCTAGTTTTGGTTTACCCCAGATGTCTCCTTGGTTCAGGTGCGTTTGTTGTTTTCTGTTGGACTTTGATTCCTGCCCCTGGACCTGTGAACCTCAATAAACTGACTTTAATTCACCTCTGCCAACTGGTCTTTGCATTTGGGTCCTCCAAACAAACACTGTTTCATGACAATTTGTTGTGACGGCAAGAAAGAACGGTGCGGTGAGACGGAATTCCACGACCGACGGGAAGCAAAAGTTAGTGATTAACGGTCCAAACGGTCAGTTAATTGAGTTCAATATAAAGTCCACCATAGTGATCGAGGGATTAAGGGGTTAGGGAGGACGTTCGGACACAGCCCAAGACTGGAGAACCTTCCTCTTCACAGACATCATAGCAGCTAGAAGGCATAGCTTTCCTTTGTTATGTTTGTTATGTTACTAATGTTTCATCTTTTATTTTAGCTGTTCTGAGAAGACTGACAGAGGTAGTAGTAATTTTACCACACATGACGGGGAAGCACCAAAGCATGCTTGCGATAATTTGTAATTATCGCAGCCCTGCTGCCCTCTGGAAAGAGGTTCCGCAGCATCCGCTGCAGATCCACCAGGTTGTGCAACAGCTTCTTCCCCACTGCCATCAGACTGTTGAACCTTTGATCCACAATCCGAACTCTGCACCTATTGCACATTA
Organism: Cyprinodon tularosa; assembly: GCF_016077235.1. Lineage (NCBI taxonomy): Eukaryota > Metazoa > Chordata > Actinopteri > Cyprinodontiformes > Cyprinodontidae > Cyprinodon > Cyprinodon tularosa. The sequence goes on from NW_024038669.1 coordinate 2,398,012, forward strand.
TCGGGCATCAAATGCTGCTGTACTTTTAACTTTTAGCCCTTTAATTGTTCATCTCATTCTATTTTCAATAACGCATTTTTTGCACAAATGCCTATTTGCACTGAACCACTGCAACTTGCACACTGTCTCTTATCCTCTGCACTGTTCACACTTTGACCACTGCTGCACTTTTTGTATTTTTCTATAACTTGTGCCATTTGAAATATCAATGCAATGTTCATAAGCTGTATGTAACGCAATTTCGTTCTGTATGCACCCTGTGCATACAAAATGACAAATAAAGAAGTCTAAGTCTAATTACTTTAATGTACCACTAGTGGAGGTAAGTCTTACACACTGAGGCTTTAAGCTAGCGACTCAGAAATAGTGTTCATCATACCAATATAATGCATTTCAGTTGATGTAAACATTGAGATTCTAACTCTAGAACAGGAAGCAGGCCGATGCTTCCGTCCACAGTGAGTGACCTTCTTCTGTCCCTCTCAGCCTCTTCATGGTTCTGTTCAGCTCTACCATCAGATCAGGGATAAAGCTAGGGGTTGGGCACCGCTAGCCAATCACTGGCCAGCCCTGTGGCCACCATTAGCAGGTGACTCGAAGTCTTCATGTGGATAAATTCAGCACATTCAGAACAAGCAGTTCCCCTAATCTCTAGTGGACTTTCTTAATTAAGTTTCCATTTTGATTGATGGAATATTAACCATAAACTGATTATAAAAACACAATTATCAATATTTTTATTAATAATTCATATTATGTTACTAACTTACTAAAGATGACAAGTACAAAATTCCTGTTTGTTTGTTTTTTAACAATTAGCTTTTGTGCATTACATTGAAAAATTAAGAGTCTATGCAAGTTATCTCAGATTCTATGTAATAAATTAGAGATTAAAATGAAGAGCTGCTTACCCATTAAATGTCTATATTATGCAGTTCTGCAGAACTGTAAATGATTAATTTAGATAGCATAGGTTTATTCATATGAGTAGATTTTTTTTTTTGCAATGGTCCATCTAGTCTGTCTTCATTGATTTATTTGGAAAATACTGATTTTTTTTCTCGCTCATTTCCTTTATATTGAACCTAAACTTTCAACACCTACCGTTTTTTTGGCGGCTCCTCAACATTGTTCCCTGCCTGGTCCCCCTTATGCAAATGTTCTGGCTCCACCAATGCCTCAGGTGTGCAGCAGATTGCCTCTTCTCGACATCCTCCCTGTTCATTTTACTGCCATTTGAGAGAAAATCCTTCCCGTAAACACACCATGTAGCCAGACTGTCAATAAAGAATCCTTTGTCCACCACTTACTACCAGAACCCCAGTTCTGATCAGCTTTCTGAAACCAGGATGCTTAGAAATCTCACCTCACTCCAAGACGCTGCATAAAACAGGGAGACAAAGATTTAGGTTATGGAGGCAGAAAACTGAAGCAAGGTCAGCCATAATGACTATAAGAGAAATACTGTGACCTCTTTCTTCTAAAGATAATACATGAAAAAGCAAATAGATGGTTCAAGGTGTAGATGATCCTGTTGGCTGTGGTACAGTATGATTAATGCCAAATATCCACTGGTTTCCTCACTGCTATAAGCAAATAAACAATTAAGCAGTAAAGTTGTTACTCAGAAAAAAATAGAATACTAATTCTACAGGCAAAAGTAAAGTCTAGCTAGGTTAACTATGAGAGATCTTCAGGTAATTTCAGAGTATTTTTCTTTTTTTTTTGCTTTCAGTGTTTTTATTATTGATTAAAAACAGTTAAAAAACTGTCTTAAGACTTTAGTACGGATTATCTTCTTCATAAAGTCTAATGATTATCATGTTATAGTTTAGTGACAATTTAACACTATACACACCCTCTATACTGTTACAATAGGTCATTCAAAAAGTGGATCATTATCACTTAATTTAGTCTACAAAATTATTTCATAAGGAAAACTGTAAACGTTGAGTAACCATAGTGATTTTCAGTGCTAAAAGATGAATCTAACAATCGCTTTACCTACTCTTATAAACCACTTCAAAATGTGTAATTTAAGTTTTACCCAGCTTTGGCCCTGAAACGGCCAGGTGCTGTTTGGAGGCGTCAGCAGCTGCATCACCTCCAGCTGATTTAAAGCTCTATGATCTCCATGATCTCCTGCCAGCTTATCTACTCCCCTTTGTTTCTGTCAGAATGACGCCATAATTATGATTATAAAACCTTTTTTTCTACAGTGAACTCAAGGTTTGAGTCATTAGAAGAACTCGGTTCTTCCGGTGAGTCTTTGTGTTGGTCTTGGTGTTGATAACTTGTAGCCTGCTGGTTCCAACAAAACAGAATCTATCCAGATTTTACCTTTAAGTTCCCAAAAAGCGGCTGTTTAGTTAAACAGTTGAAAAGGTATTTAATACAATGTGCAATTGATCAAAATACGGTGCAATGAGAAATAAATTCAAAAATGTTGAACTTTTCCTGGGCTCCCACCTCAAATTTGAAGGCCATCTAAAGAAATGACAATGAGGATTAAATTGACTTGTTTTCATCTCATAAAGTATTGACAGTCAATTAATGAGGCCAAGTTGTTCTTTCATGCAAAAATTATTTCCTATTTCAGTGGACCACCATAAAAGGCTTGCATTCTCTTCTCAAACAGCTCTTTTAACTTTTCTTGAAATGACTACAACCTGGATGACTGAGAATATTAACCATTAGCTTTTAAAATGCTGGACTAAAAGCCGATGAGATGGCACTACTATAGAATTCAAAATAAGCGGGTAACGCTTTCTTTTACCATACATCAATAACCATGTTATAGCATGGTAATAACATTGCAAATTATACTATAGTACTAGGTAACAAGAAACACTTTATGAAGAATTTTGGTAAGTGTTGTGCTTCAAATTTTAGGCAAACAAGGTTAAGTCAGACTTCTTAGATGTCAAACCTTTATTAACAGGTAACAGTCATTTCACCAGCAATAAATTCATATATTATTATCTTGTAATCTAGTTTATTACTTGGCATATAACAGAAATGTAATGCTTTATTTACCTGATCACAGGTTGCAATTTATTTTGTAAGCTGTTGGTAAGTGGTTAGCCTCGTGAGTACATCCTGATCTTGCGAGCTTTCAAGGTTTCACTCGCAGATCAGTCTGGAGACTCTCCGTTAAAGAACATTTGGAGCTGTTCACCAAACGAACGTCCAATCAGCGTTGGCTTTGAGGCGGGTTGAGGTGTGACGCAACGAGAAGCGCTACAGTTCAGTCTAAAGAACATGGCGGCTTCAGCCGATGAAACTAGCGTTAGCGTGGCTATCAAGCAAGTTTTATCGGAATTACAGAGTATTTCTTCACTGAAAGAAGAGCAAAACACTGCTCTGGAGGGTTTTCTCTGAGGAAAAGATGTTTTTGCTCTTCTCCCGACTGGTTTCGGCAAGAGTAGCCTGGCTTGCAGTTGTGTTTTCGTCGTCGCTCTCTTAGCACGTCATATGCTTCGTTGATCTGATTGGTTTATTTGGCCCGTCTATCACCAACATAGGCCAATCAGCTAACCAGTATTTTCGCCCCTTCCCAAAATTACTTCAATGGAAGGTTTCCAGATGGATATGTGGAGCAAATCCATCTGGCGGAGTCAGGTTAGTAGGTGGTGGCCAAAAATAGAAACTTATGTGGCAACCTAATGGTGATTAGCCAACAAAAATCTCCATTGTTATATAGTAAAATACAATTATAACAATAACATGCAGGTAAATTACCTTTCATTTTGGGGTTATTACCAAATAAACATTTTCTTGTTACCAAGCAAAATAATTTAACTTCCTTTCTTATTACTCTGTTATTGCATGTTTATTGATATACTGTAAAAGAAAGCAAAAGCTAAACTAATAAAGCTTTGAGAATGATTTGTTATTCTTTTATGAAACAGTTTGTGTTTTTAATATATTACTGATTTTGTCCCTGACATTGTTGAATGTATAGTTAAGAAATGTCACAATGATTGTCCCAAACTTATATTTTAGCCCGTTGTGTTTATATACATTATACTTAGACATTACTTATAATAAATGCTTGTTTATATAAATGCAAAAAAAATTGCATAAAAATGATTTTAATAAGAGAAAATATATCTTATAATGATCTAAAACAGGACTTACATATTGTTTATATTTCTCTTGTTTTGCTAAAACATATTGCCATAAAAAACAAAAATAGCAAAAGAAAACTAGCTTTTTAACTTAACCCACAACAACAACAACAAAGCTGAGAAATAAAACAAAAGTTGTACATTTTAATCCCTTTCCTTCTTGCATCTCAGATTTCCTGTGATGCAGGTGAGACGAACCGTATCTGAACATGCAGGTGCAGAGACAGGAAGGTGACTCCAGACACTGGGACAAGCATAAAGGTGGTAGATTTGTGGATAATGAGGGGAAATCTTTACACATAGAAAGGACCTGTCATGGTTGTCCATTCCAGTGTCTGCTCTATTGGATGGTTCCATGTTCTGGCATCTTCCACACTCAACACATCCAGGAAGGAGCACTATTGACAGGCCAAGGAGTCCCAGATTTTTAATGGCCATCACCTGTGCTGTGTTGAAATGTTACATGCTTCGTAAATCTTCAGAGATATAATATCCCTCTAACACAGCAGGCTTTATATGTTTTGATAGACCTTTTCTATTTGTCTTGTGCAATTTAGGATGTAGCTCAAAATGCTTTGCTGGATATATCTAAAAAAAAAAAACAGACTAACAAGCTCTCACACAGCTTTCTCTTTTTTGTTTTTTAACTAGGATTATTATTCTTAGTTTTTAGTCACACAAAGGCAACAGAGAAAAATTTTTGGCCACCATTTTGTGCTGCATATAATAGTATTGATCTGAAATTAGCTGTCCTGTACTTTAGTTACATGAGACTATGTTAGAGCCCCTCCTGCAGTGTGAGCAGTGAAAAAGGGTTGATATTTGTGCAGTGCATCATCCCCAATACTAATGGTAGATAACATGTTGTGCTCAGAGTATATTTTCTCTTCTAGACGCTTGGGAATCTTAGAATGCATTTCAACATAAACTTCCAAAAAATACAGAAAAATGAACACACATATTGCGTCTGCTGAATCTGAGGATTCAGCAGATGCAATATGAATTTTCTTAATTGGCGGTTTTTGTCCTCTGATTTAAACTCAAATGGATTTAGCTGGAGAGAGAAGAGGATAAAAACAAGACCCAGGGCTCTGAACTTTCTCAAGCAACAGTCTCAAAGGGGCGATTTTCACTAACGTTTGTGTCACTGATTCAGTATGCTTCAATCAAATAGCCTTGTGATGAACACAGGGGTTGAATGTTGGCTTAAATCCCTCATGGTCAAGGTTATATCTAAGTTATAGGACACTGAACTTTGAGGACTGCAATTTCAGATCTTTTAGTTAAGGAGATTTAGAAAAAACAAAATGGGAAAGTTCCAACATATTCTCATTGTCAGTTCATATGAAATCGCACGAAAAGTTATGCACAGTATTTCGTGGGTTTTTGACGTTTTTCCTCGAAAAAACATATCAATGTGCATGCGCAGCCAGACAGACGAAAAAAGCAGATCAGCGGACGGACGTAAAACTGGGACGGAGGAGCTTTCCACAGTGCAATAATTAGTTCATGATGTCTCTCACTAGGTTGCTTGCTGTTTTGTATGTTAGGGTTAGGGTTAATTGTATGTTAAATTCTATGTTATTGAATGGTGCGTAAGATGCGCATGCGCACTGATATCTTGTCTCGAGGCAAGACGTAAAAATACGACGAAAAAAACGTCAAAAACCTACGAAATACTGTGAATCACTTTTCGTACGATTTCATACGAACTGATCATGAGAATATACTGAAAGTTCTGTCTCTTTTAAACTCTAATATCTGTAAAAGAAGATTTGAAAACGGCTTCTTCCCTTTGCCCTGTTATCGGGGCACAACCAGCAGCAAACACGCCATGTAGTGCAGCCAGGTATTGATACCTCGCTGTGCAATATTGGCCGATGCCGATACCATACCGATACCATCTGTTTAAAATTGATGTGTGTGTGTGTATATGAAGAACTGCAAACTACTTGGATATAAAACAATTGCCATCATGGTTTTGTCAAGCTGCTGCCTACCTTTGTGAAGCAGGAAAAAGACTAAAACAAAGTGAATCCAGTAGAACTTTTTATTGGCTACCTTTAATGGGTGACAATAGTTAAATAAACTTTTGGATCTTAAAATGGTATCGGTGCTCTATTTGTTGGTACTTGCCGATATCGATACCACCATTTTAGTGCTGGATCGGGGCCCCGCTCGATACTGGTATCGGTACAACACTAATCATATCACAGTGTCTGCATCAAACTGACCATATCAATGCGTTTCTTTGCACTATGTTGTTCTCCCAATGTTTACATTTGATTACTACTGCACTTTAAGAAACGGAAATGTATGACTATAAAAGTCTAAGTGTAAAAGTAGAATTCTAGCTGCTGTCCTGATGAAGAGAGGAGACAACAGCCCTGAAAAACTGTGATTTTTTATGCATCAACTTATTACTGTTTGATGTTTTCCCACACTGAACAAATGCCTACAAATTAGAGATTTTACTAAAATTTCCTGTGCGAAACAAGAGCTGTAAATACGTTTAAACCTATTCCTCATAATGGAAGCCTTATATTTATCTCCCAGAATGGTTGGGAGTATTTATTTCTATCATTCTGCTTGGCTACTGAACCCCCTTTTTAGTATTCGTCACTTTTTTCTGCAGCCTGTTGCTGGTTTTGCACTGCAGTGTCATCAGCTGCTACAGTAGCCGTAACTGGGGAGCCTTCTACTTTTCATAGCTTTAATGCAGTGAAATCAATTCCTAATTGTGTTGAAATTTCTCAAAATTGTAATCATTATGAGTAATGAACAGTACTGAACATTAAACACACAAATGTGGTCTTCCTATAGAAGCACAGAATAGTAATTGCAATGTAACCCCAGCAGTGAAATATTGCATTGTATAGGTCATGTCCTGTGTGGGGTTTTACTCAGAGGATCTGCAGGCTCCCAGTCATTAGCAGCAGAGTTTAACACAACCTTCCACTTTTCTAAATCTCTTATTTTCTTCCCCTATTTAATATCAGGTACCTTATAGAAATGTACTTGGATTCTGTACTGTTGTTCTTAATATACATAAAATGGGTCCAAAATCATGGGCAGATATTTGATGCGTTTTTAGACATATTTCAATGTTAATGTATTTGACAAACCTGAGAAAAAATGGTTCATTAGCACACCTCCACAGAAGAGACATGTTATATTTGTAATTCAGCCATTCAAATTAGCAATATAGGAGCAAGGGCTGATCCAAACCCTGCAGGGAATCTGCTTGTGAGCGTTGGGGGTTGGACCTTTATGATTGGATTCTGTTTCCTGTAAACCATGGGTTTCATGCTCCAGTCCACAGGCACAATTTCCTGCAACTTTTAGATGTGTCCCTGCTTCAACTCACCCAAATCAAATAATTAGGTCATTAGCAGACTTCAGAGGAGCTTGGATGCATTCTGAGGATGTAATTCTGGCATGATTCAAATATGAGAACAGGGATGTGTCTTAGCTTTTCAGGAAACTAACCATGAGGACTGGAGCAGGTAGGTTCTGGGGTCTTTCTGTATGGAGTTTGCATGTTTTCCCTGTGCATGCGTGGGTTCTCTCCGGGTACTTCGGCTTCTTCCAACAGTCAGAAAACATGACTGTTAGGTTAAATGCCACCCATCCATCTTCTTCCGCTTATTCGGGGTCGGGTTGCGGGGGTAGCAGCTTCAGTAGGGAAGCCCAGATGTCCCACTCCCCAGCCACTTGGGCTAGCTCCTCCGGGGGAATCCCAAGGCGCTCCCAGGCCAGCTGAGAAACATAGTCCCTCCAGCGAGTCCTGGGTCGCCCCCTGAGCCTCCTCCCGGTGGGACGTGCCTGGAACACCTCACCAGGAAGACGACCAGGAGGCATCCTAATCAGATGCCCGAGCCACCTCAACTGGCTCCTCTCGATGTGGAGGAGCAGCGGCTCCACTCTGACTCCTCCCCGGTTGACTAAGCTCCTTACCTTATCTCTAAGGGAGAGCCCAAACACACTACGGAGAAAACTAATTTCAGCCGCTTGTATCCGGGACCTCATTCTTTCGGCACGACCCAAAGCTCATGACCATAGATGAGGGTAGGAACGTAGATCGACCAGTAAATTGAGAGCTTTTTGGCTTGGTTAAATGGCTTCTTTAAATTTTGTTGCCCTGTTACAGACTGGCAACCTGTCCAGGGTGTACCCCGCCTCTCACCCATAGACTGCTGGAGTAAAATAACTCTCACACTTTCACTATGGAATAGAGTTTTAAGGTTGAATCTATTACCACAAAAAACAGCAACCCTGCATTGAGACTCATCCTACTGAAAAACATGGTCACATGGCAACAACTAACGCCTTAATAAAATGTAGAAATACAGATAATAAGTGCACCGAGTTTCTCACATAGTCATGGACAACAGTGGTGTCCAAATTCAGTCCTAATAGTTGCTATCTTGCATGCTGACACTGCATTTCAAGAAAGAAAAACAGCAACAGCGGATTACAAGGCTAAGCTGAGCCAAAACGGAACAAGTAACCAGCAGACTCCTCAAACGGTAGTGGAGTAGAAAGCACACTATTTGACTATGCGATGTAGAGGAGTAAAATTTATAAGTATCCCCCAAAAAATAACTCAAGTACATTAAAGATACCTAAAAAATGAACTCAAGTAAAGTAATCAAGTAAAGTACTGTCCACCACTGATAACCACTATTCATCTTCTCTGACTGCTGGTTTATTGAGCTTGTATCGGATGCAGAGTTCAAATTATTGAGACTGATTTCCTGTGATCATTATTAACAATGAGTTTCAAGGCCAACAGGCATACAGATAAATAGGTCTACTGTCTTGATCTCTAGCACAAAAAAGCTAAAGATTTACCTTGTTATAGTTTTTCACAAACATTAGGAAAATATTTGGCAACAAAAACGCATTTAACACAGCAATTTTCTAAAAATCTGACTTAAGTCATAAGCATTAAAATCAAAGTAAGATATATAAAGGCTGGGAAATATCAGTATGTTTTAACAATATATAAAATTTACTTTAACTGAATTTAATTTACCTTTCAGATGTATTCATGCAAATATGTCAATTTGCTAATTTTTTTTTAATATGTGTAAAATGTAAATCCCTTTAATGTCCCACAATGGGAAAATTCCCTCTCTGCATTTATCCATCCCCTTAGGGAGCAGTGGGCTGCCATTGTGTGGCGGCCAGGGAGCAGTCTGGGGTTAAGGGTCCTGCTCAGGAACCCAGAATGCAGGGTGTAGGGATCAAACTGGGTGCTTGCAACCTTCTCAGAGCACTACTCTAACCACTAGGTCGACACTCCCCAAACATATGTTTAAGATATAAATCATAATTTTAATATTTCATCATTTAGTTCCATTATTAACACTTTCAGAACATCATTCAATGAAAGAAGGTCTAAAATGCATCAAATTTGCTTTTCTTAGAGAACAAACGTTTTTTATATTACTTTTAAAAGTTTTTAAAGTTCATATCCAAAGATAAACAGTTCACCGTTTGTGGACTACAATAATACAAACAAACAATATTCCCTACAAGGAAGATGAGCACAATCATTTAAATCAAGCCTGTCAATCATGGTTAAGCCAGACTGATTGAAAACATCAGAGCCTAATTCATTTGCTTTAAAAGGCAAAGTTTGGGCTGATTGCCCCCTCAACTGAAAGTCAAAGACAAAGTCTCATATTCACAGCAGGTCAAGCAGGAGCACATGTTTTTGGGACAAATGGGATAGACTTATTCAGTTAATAATGCAAGCCAAATTTTAATTTTCAAAAGCCAACACAGGCCCTCCCATAAAGTCAATAACTTATCTGGCTGTTTTACATAACTAATCGAGCAGAGTTGAAGGGAGTCATTGGATGCTAAAATCTCATTATCCTACCTGACGACCTTGGCACATGAGCTGAATGTTAAAGTATTGTCTCTGAAACTCTCCCTGTGCTGGAAGACAGCCCTTTGGAGAGGATGCTCAGACGCTGTCAAAAACTGATACCACATCGCAGCATTGACGCGTCTATTATCTTTTACAACAAGAAAGCAGCAGCAGATTTTGTTTAAAGTTGACTCAAATTTAGCTACAAAACAGAATGCTATGAATAGTTAAAGAAAAAAAATAGTTTTTTTTGTTACTTTTGTGCATTTATGTAAACTTTTATCATGTTGAGAGTGAGACCAACAGGAGAAAGTCATCTCTAAGCCATTGGCTACATTTTAGGAAATACCACCACCTGACAGAGAAATTGTTTTCTTCCGAGTTACGGTGTAGGTACCAGATCTGCTCAGGTGGTCAGATCTGCTCGGGTCCTGTGCTTGCCAGTGACATTACGCTACATGATTGGCTAAATGTCGCCACATGACGAAAAATATAGTGGTTGCCCAGACAACGATAACATTACGCAGTGTCCATGTCAAGTGGTTCACACTTTTTTTGTTTGGTATTAAACTACAGGTTTCCCCCACTTGAAAAGAAAGCTTGCTTCCAGAGATTTCACAGGATTTCACTCAGAACACCAAAGTTGATTTTTTTCCTTTTTTCTCTTTTATTTGAATGTTCAATCAACAATAGTAGCATTGATAGAAGTAGTAGAAGTAGTAGGTGAAAAACCTTTAAACATAAACACAGAGAAACAATGATTAACATCCTTTAAATAACAAAATTGTTCCTGAAAGATTTAAACCCAAAATCAAACATATTCAAAGTATTGTTCAGTGACACATTTTAACATTCTAGTATTAATTTACTTTTTCAAATACATTTTAAATAATTCCTCTTTTATTTTAACATTTCAATCTAAATATTCAAATAATTTGTGGCTCTCTTTGGAACAAACTTTCCTGCAGTGCATTCACCCAGGCACCCTCATAGTGCTCATTGCAGCTTAGTGAGTGAACATCTCCCATCTGATCCCTTAATTATCTTCACCTGGAGTCTGCCATCTCCAGGTTGGGAGACACTCTCCCCTATACTCAGTCAGAGGAGGGCGGGCATGAATTCAGCTCAACAGTCCATGTGCCAAGTTGGGAGCTTCTGTAGCGATGGCGTGTCTAATGACCGATGAAGTTTTACCTCATCGATAACAAAATTGAAAAAAATCTGTTTATGGTGAACAAAGTAACTGTTAGACCTTGATTTAAAAGGGGAGAGCTGGATAGTGCTGTGGCTAGCTGTGCTAAGTAGCTAACATGTTAGCCTCTTTAGCTCAGTCAGTTGGCTACCGTATTTTCACGACTATAAGGCGCATATAGACATCTTTTTTTTTCCTCAAAATGTGCGGTGCGCCCTATAGTGTGGTGCGATACACACAACGGGGTATGAAAAGGCGTCTTTTACTGTTGTGCTTGGCTGCCACGCAAATGGACAGAAACTGCCGCCTATGGTGATTTTTAAGCGAAAGAGTTTGCCTAAAGAGACTTTTCCAGCTGGAGTCGTTATTAAGGCAAATGAAAAGGGCTGGATGGATGAGGAGATGATGAAAGCGTGGCTGAGGGAGGTGTATGTAAGGAGACCAGGTGGTTTTTTCCACGCATCACCATCGCTGTTAATCTGTGACTCCATGCGTGCCCATCTCACAGCCAATGTGAAAAACATGGTGAAACAAATGAACGCTTTTGCAAAAGCCAGCATCATTTCTGAGGAGACGCCCGGCACAGAAAATGACTCTGACAGCGAAGAAGGGGAAACTGGCATGTCTGATTTAGCGCAGCTGTTTAATTCAGAAACAGAGGATGATGACTTTGATGGGTTTGATTAATACTCTGTAATAAATACATGAGTAAAGCACAATCATACTCAGTTTTGCTCCCGCGCTATTTTTAAATACGCAGTAGAGGTATTTAAACGTAGTAGAGGACATGTACCTGTATATAAAACCTGCGCCCTATAATCCGGTGCGCCTTATGTGTGTGTTAAATACAGTAATGGCACACATAACTGAGACTGCGCCTTTTAGTACGGTGCGCCTTATGGTCGTGAAAATACGGTACACTACTTTTGAATTTGTATAAGTAGAATCTGTTTAATTTGTCTATAATCTTTACGAAAGTCACTTTTTAAGATGTTCCATTTGTCCTCCTCTGCCCTCAGATCTTAATAAAAAGAATAAAAATAAGCTGAGACTTGTGAAATGGCAGAGCCCAGTGTGTCCTAGAACGCAAGACTGACAATGATTGTTTTGTACTTTCGGCTACTTTAGATCGCCAATGAAATGTAAAATAATAGCAAATACAGATAATAATATGCTGAAAATCCAAAAGAGATTCGATCCTTAAAGAAATAGTACACCCAAAACATGATTAGCCTTCATTTTCTACTCACCCCCATGCTGAACAACACTCTGGAGTACTTTTTTGATATCTCAAAGGCATCTGGAGATCTGGGAGGCTTCTTGCTGTCTGCTGACATTCAAATAATGGAGGTCTATGGCGCCCGAGGCAGAAAGGTCCATAAAAGTCCACAAAAAACGTGTCAGTATTCCTCCATACTGCTCGTCCAATGTATTCCAAGTGTCCTGAGTGGGTAGCATCCAGAATTTACTCGAAACAAAGTCATTTAGAATGTTTTTAGAGCATAAACAGTAGTGTATAGGGTTTCCTGAAAGCGCGCACATGCGCGTTCACGACGCTAACGAAGCCGGCAGACCAAACCAGCGCATTCAGCTCGGCAAAGAACTCATGCTCTTCCTCAACACTGAAGTCCTCAGACATTTTTCTTTCGTTGTTTCTTTCTTTGCCCAGGTAAACAGCACATTTCTTCTTCTACGCTTGCATTATTGGCAGAGCAGACGCTGAATGCGCACTTTCATCTGGTTTGGTCTGCCGGCTTCCGTAGCGTCCTGAACGCGCATGTGCGCGCTTTCAGGAAATCCTATACACTAATGTTTATGCTCTAAAAACATTCTAAATGACTTTGTTTCGAGTAAATTCTGGATGCTACCCACTCAGGACACTTGGAATACATTGGACGAGCAGTATGGAGGAATATTGACACGTTTTTTGTGGACTTTTATGGACCTTTCTGCCTCGGGCGCCATAGACCTCCATTATTTGAATGTCAGCAGACAGCAAGAAGCCTCCCAGATCTCCAGATGCATTTGAGATATCAAAAAAGTACTCCAGAGTGTTGTTCAGCATGGGGGTGAGTAGAAAATGAAGGCAATCATGTTTTGGGTGTACTATTCCTTTAAGAAACTGGTGACATACAGTTTGGCCGAGTGAAGTTGCCATATATAGACATCATAAGAAGGGGCGGGGCCCGAGCAGATCTGACCGCCCGAACAGATCTGGTACCTACAACGGCAGTAATGTTACAGTCAAATCTGTAGCAAATGGAGAAAAGTAACATTTTATATTTTTTGTACACATTTAAAATAAAAATAAGAAGTTCTAATAAGAATGAAATTTAAAGCCCAGTGATTGTAAAAAAGATGAAGACATTGTAAACCCACAGGGAAAAAAAATCCACATCGCAACAAAAGAGTAGAGCTAGGTAAAGAAAATATGTCCACACACAGTACGCCTGCAAGTATTCACACACTAGTAAGACTTTCATCATGTTTCCAACAAAGCAATGTTAAGACGAAGTCATGGACAGAAACAGCCAGTTCATTCCAACCAGCCGCAGAGGAAATCTCAAGGAGCTACTTGTGTCAGGTCCAATTTTCTATATAAACTTTACATTACAGCTGTAACTAGTGAAATATATTACACTGCTTGACCTCTCTGCTGTTGATCACCATGGTTCAAACTCAAGAGGAAAAAATATCTATAATAAAGAAGGAGAGCATTATCCTATCTACAGGGTTTCCTGAACCTGCCAACAGCTTTTATGATAAATGTGCCTGATGAAATAGATGTGAGGTTAGCTGATCGTCATGCCTAATCACAAACACTATTCTGGGATTTTAAGGTTTTTCTAAATTAGGTGTTCCAGCATAGCCTTTCTGTTTATCTGATGCTGTCAAATATAGCATGTGATGTCCTACTCAAAAAGGATGGCACTGATTTTTTTTAACATGATGAAAAATTAGAAGGCCTGAGATAGAAAATTTAAGCAAGTGGTGTGCAAATGTAGCAAGGATGGACTAATAACAAAATCACCAATTGAGGGGCAACAATATGCAGAAGCTCTTTCTGCACTAATGAATATTCACTTCCCCTGACATGGCAGTGACTTACATAACATGTGAACTGGAGCAAGAATCTGTATGAGACCTTAATTAAATGTTGTGTTAACACTCAGCTCAAAATGCACATATTGAATGCAGAGAAATAAAAAAAATACATATAAAAAATAAGAATTATCAACATTTGATGATCCCCTTAAAGATGAAACAGCCTCAAAATATATTTTTTAAAAGAAATAAACATCTTTGGAAAAAAATATGTACATAGAAATGTAGGAAGTGCATGAGTTTGGTGTGTGGGTTTGTGAAGGTTAGATGAGATGTGAATATCTGACTATGGGGGTTAAATTAACACATTCATTTAACCGTCCTCCTGCACTTTTTCAAGATCAGGCCACAGGTGTTTTGATTCCAGGTAATTCCAGACACCCTCTCCTAGGCGTAAAACTCCTGCTCCTCTTGTGGGACTCCAGTAATGATATCTATTTAGGATGTTCAGAAAAGTTCTGGCAGTCATGGAGTCCACTCCCGGAGGTGTATGCCCGGAAAACCTATAAAGGAACACGTCCTGGAGACATCCTGATCTGATGAACCTTTTCTGCAGATGTTTTAAGACTCAAGAAAGCAGCAACTCTAAACCCAACTCTCTAGATGTAGAGCTGGATCAGTTTACTATGAGTCAATGTACTAAAAGATGTTTTCAGCTCTCGTTAGTATTTCATTAGCAAAGGTTATGATCAGGTATTAACAGAGACATAAAGGTGGCTGCAAAAGTTGGTTGAGACCTAATAAAAAAACAAAGAGCTGTAATTGTGGAGCTATTGATTATTTAGCTGGACTTTCATCATGATTTTGTGCAGTATTTTGATCTTTTAGCAGGTATTAAGAATAATTATGAGTAGGCCAATAACCACAATTCAGATTTTTATTTTAAATATATTTATAATGTAATCTTTCTTTTAGGAGTAAAATCATTTCATCGTTTTCTTCAAATTTTTATTTATTATGACATCTGCCAGATTTTAGTACAGTAACTTCTGAATTTGTTTGCACCGCCCCCCCTTTTGTTTAATAAATACATAAGAGTCAAAGCTGGGTTTAAAGGAGCAGCAGGTGTCAAGTCTAACCGCCCTGCCACAGGCTTTTCCATTTATGTTTATGAATGTTATATACGTGAATATTTATATGTGTGGGTTTAGTCTTGTTTTTACCTACAATGTGAAGGAAGTATTTTGTAAAATATCCTACATCCAGGGACTTACAGTATATATGGGGACATTCAACTGGTCCCCATGTGGTAAAGTTCTGTTCTTTGAATTGGAGTTAGGGTTAGGGTCTGGGTTAGGCCATATAGAATGAATGCAAGTCAATGAAGTATCAACATATGTCATGAAAAATAATGCTTTGTGTGTGTGGAAAGGGAGGAATATATATACAATACAGGTATTGAGTCAGAAGACTCTTAACTTAAGTGCCATTAGGGTGAAGAACTAATAAAATAGGCTGAACCTGTTGTAATGACCAAATGTATTGTTTTTCTTTGTTTGTTTGTTTTTTCAGGTAACTGCTATTGTGTAACATGGCAGAGATGAAGTCACAATGAAAGGCTTTTCACTGCTTGATATATACCCGACTTGCTGTTGATATCTCAGCGACATGATGGCACATAATTCAACACTGATACAATCTAATGTTGCCTGCTGTGAGAAGCTGATATGCTAATATAATGTATGATGTATTCAAGTTAAACAGCATTAAGACATAAAAGATGTTGTAAGGATCAGTTATGCACTCAATGCATATTGTTACAGTTATGCATCTGTTTTTACTTCATACACTCAAAGATTTGTCAGCATTTTTAACTGTCATACATTTGAATTATGTTCTGCATTCTTCTTCAATTGCCACTGAGTCTAAATAACGAAGCATCTGTTTTAAATGAAGCATTGGTGACTAGCATGAGTCACGGTAAATAAGCACCTTTATTACCTGTTCCTGAAGCTGCTGGTGAGGAGATATATTTGCTAGAGTATCCAGCTGTGCATTTTATAAACCCCAGCCTTGGTTATGAAAACAATGAACTGATGACATTCAGGAAAGGTAAAATGGTTCTCTGAGGTGGAGGGGCTTAGAGTGTTTTACTTTATTGTCGATTCAAGAAAATGTACCAACTAGAAACACAAGATAAATTCATATTTAATCAAACTTTGACTTTAACTTCTTACATAAAACACAAAACATAATCTATGCATGCTGTGTCTCTTTTCAATTAGAATGCATATCAACCCCAGTGTGTTGATACATTTTCCTCTGAGTTGAAATGAAAATTACCACACCATCACAAGTTATATTATATTTTATGTAGATATATTATATCATTATATTCCAAAAAAGTAAAAAAACAACAACAATCCACTGAACTTTGTTTTCAAGTTTGAAGACATTTTGTTTCCCATCCAGGAAGCTTTTTGAATTAAAAATGTCAGAAATAGCGTTGAATTCCCCGTTTTGTTTTGAAAACATGCAAATTGAACCTGACAACATGTCCGCCCCTTTGGAATGGGGGTCGTTTGGATTCTTTGTTGGCCTGCAATACCTGATACCTGACTATATCTCTGAAAGGGGGTCGTTAAAGGGAATTGTTTGCCTGGCTAAATAGGTGAGGTCTTCTGTTCAGCTGTAAGATGGTGGGGGTTGCCATCGTTGCATTGTAGGCTTTTGTAAGCTGAAATTTCAGTCCACCCAATTTGTTTAAGATTGATTGTCTTTCCTAACATAGATGACTTCCTTCACACCCCTCTCAAACCACCTATCTTCTTTGTCCAAAATGTGAACATTCTGGTCCTCAAAAGAATGTCCTTTGTCCATAAGGTGTAGACGTATGGCCGAATCTTGTCCCGAGAAGGTCGGTCTTTTGTGTTGGGCCATAGGTCTGTGTAGAGATTGTTTTCTCCAATACAAAGATCAGAGCATTCCCTTACTGCATTGAACTGCATAGACCATGCAGCTTATATTTGGTCTGTGGGTTTTGTCTTTAGGATAGTTAGCTTGTCATGAAAAAAAGGTGTGTCAACGGAATAATTTCGTCATTATCATCGTTGACGAAGACAACACTGAAAGAAACATAATTTCTCAATCTAAAGCAGGTCAACAATGGATGAGAAACAAAGTTATTTCTGAGGCTCTTGGACTCCATCCAACACCTATTCAGAAAGACAAAGAAAACTCATGGCAGCATAGAGACATTTGGAAGAATTTTGCAGACTGAGGAGACAAAAGTGAAATTTTCTGGAAGGAGTGTTTATACTGACAGTCAATCATAGTATAGAATAGCAGTCATAGTGTTATATAGTAAGGGCTACTTTTTAAGCCCATTATCTGATTTTTATTTCTTTATTTTCTTAGTCCTGCATGTGTCTGGTAAAGCTTCTCTAATCGCTCTGAATCCAAAAGTTAATATGAGAATATAAAAACGAGCCTCATCATTAAAAAGATAAACATGCCAAAATAGGTCTTTTCAGTAAACTTTTGGCGATCTACATCAACAAGTCTGGAAAAAACCTTCTCATACAGTAAAAGGATAATAACTTTTTGTGATACTGAGATATTCTTTTTAAATTACCGTAAATTACAGACTATAGAGCGCACCTGATTACAAGCTGCAAGCTCTAATTTTATTAAGAAAATCAATTTTGTACTTTTATAAGCCGCACCGGATTTTAAGCCGCAGGTTTCCCATGTTGTATGAGATATTTACAAATAAAGATATTACATGTTAGCATTTTTTTTTTACGCTTGATTTAATCCGTATGATAAAACAAACAAATATGTTACATATTATGAATGCTTTTTTTTTTCAAACTACCTGTAACACATTTAAATATACGTATGTGTCTGTAACACGCAAATAAGGCTGCATATACCGGTACTTTTAATTGAACAACGCACAGAACATCGCAGCTGACCAGGAAAAGTCATTAATCACCTTCTTCTTCCTCCTGCGCACTAAAACCCTCGAAGTCATCTTCCTCTGTGTCTGAATGGAACAGCTTCAGGATGCCGTCACTAACTTCAGTCTCATCCTTGAGCACTTGCACTCCTCTTCATCATGCAGCATCCAAGCCTTCCGAAACCCGCTGGTGATGCTGGATGTTTTCACACGGCTCCACGCATTGAGAACCCACTGGCAGACATCAGTGAAAGATGTCCTTTGCATGTGGCCAGTTTTGGTGAATCGCACAATTTCATTGGACCTGTGAATACTCATCCATTTCATTGGTCTGTTTTTCGCGCCATGAAAAACAAACATGTATTAGCCGCACTGTATTATAGGCCGCAGTGTTCAAACAGCGGGAAAAAAGTAGCGGCTTATAGTCCGGAATTTACGGTATTTAGGTGTTTTCAATAGGTCCACCAAATGTTATTGTCATAGATTACGGTGACCCTGAAGCTCAAACTGCAACTACAAATCTAAAAGCGCAACTACATTAATGAAATCGCAACTACGTAAAGCAAAGCGCAACTACATTAAGAAAAACAAAACTACATAAATCAAATCGCGACTACATTAACCTACCGGAAAAGGTAGGTACCGGTGGGAAACATGAGACATCGCTGATTGGATGATGGTGCCATTTCACCCTTGAACCGGAAGTTGCGTCGTCTGAACAGTCCAGCTTCTTTTAAGTGTGTCTTCAGTGTACGCAAACTAACTGAAATTTCGTAATTAGTCTTGAGCATATCTAGTATCACCTCATACGTATGTCCTGATTCAAAATATTCCTGGATAACGGCAGTTATGTTTGGGGCGCCGACAATATCCATGTTTTCAAAAGCCGCAGCAGGCAGAATGACTTCCGTTTCAAGGGTCAAACGGCGCCGTCGTCCAATCAGCGTTGTCTCATGTGTCTGGTACCTACCTTTTCCGGTTGGTTAATGTTATTGTGTTTTCCTTAATGTAGTTGCGCTTTGCTTTATGTAATTTTGTTTTTCTTAATGTAGTTGCGCTTTTAGATTTGTAGTTGCAGTTTGCACTTCAGGGCCACCGTAATAGATAGATTGTGCAGCTCTGGAGAAAAAGCTGGACTATCACAGCCATCAGTAAACAGCATTCAGCCACCTGTCTTTTCAATTAGATGAAACATATAATCCATTTACAGCACCAGGTACTGTAGTAACCCGCTCTGAAAATCACACCGAAGACTATGTCCTACACAGGCTGTTCATAAAAAAAAAAAAACGCCTCTAATGTGAATGACTTGAACTATTGAACAAGAACCAGATACATGTTTTCGGATGTTTCCCGGCATTAAGTGGTTAGAGCAGTGCTCTTGTGCTATGAAAAGGTTGCAAATACCAGTTCAATCCCCACAGCCTCCACTCTGCATCCCTGAGCAAGACCTTAACTGCACACTGCTCCCCGGGCGGCGCACAATGACAGCCCATTTCTCCCCAAGGGTATGGGTTAAATGCAGAGGTACATTTCTCCAGTGTGAGATAATTGCAGCTCAATTATTATTTATTTATTTTTGTTTTTTCTTTTACATTATTTTCTGCAGATAATATTCTATAGAAGAAAATCCAGCTTCCCCTTTCTAAAATATTTTCTGTTTTTCCTTATTCTAAAACCTAACAATGCAAAAAAAAACCTCTTGGTTGTTTAAAATGGCAACAGGTTTCCTATAAAATGGCTCAGACGATAATCTACCCCTCTTCTTTTTTTAACAGTTTTATGCTTTTCCTTATTATGAAACAAACAAATAGGAACATAATCAAGGTTCCTTAAAAATGATCACTTTATTATAGTAGATATCACCAGAAGTTATTGGTTGTCCTTTTAAACGTGATTCAAGTTTTGCACCAAGACACATTTAATTGAACTAGTCTGAAGGGCAGAAATGTCTCTTTGGCTTGTAAAGGTTGCAGACCCCTGATTAGCGCATTCAGTCTTCCTGTATTGTTGTATTTTTCTGATTGAACCTCTCAGCGCTCAGAGTCAGCCTAGCAGACATGTACCCAGCAGATATTGCATTCCATGTGAAAAGTAAACAAAGTGCCTCTCTCTGTAAGCTTGCTACTCCACCTCCAGGGATTTGACTACTGTACTGCCTCCATGTCCCTGTAGAGCAGGATCAGGGATTGTGTGTGAGCCCGATTCCCTGCAGAGAGTAAGAGCACAGGCTGCAGAGGAACACCAACACTTCAGAGTACAGAGACTCTTTCATCAGTACATTAGGGAATTTTAGATTAAAAAAAGATAGAAAATTAGGAATTTGTATTTATGAAAAAAACTCATTCCATTTAAGGTCAGCAAATTAGCCATGGTTACGCTTGGATCTCTTCAAATGGAATATTTCAGTTTATTCTGGATATAGTTAAATCCATGGCTCAGTTTTCTGGCAGCAAAAAATAACAGGGCCTTCTGCCCATGTTTTTGACTCTCATCAGTGCCAGGGCAGATAGCACTGAACCCACAGGATTTACACTGTGTGGTTAAACTGCCAACATCCACACAGATAATTCCCAGTGACCAGTCTGACATGGATGCTACCCCAGAGCCCAGCATGCAGCAGCACAAAGAGAGAGCATTTTAATCAACAGAGTGGCATCCTGCTGATACAAAAAGTGTGCTTTGACTATACAACAACTGAGATAATTTAAGCATTATCTCTTTGGAAAGTCATTAGAAATACCTTCCTGAAGGGGCAGAAAATTATTTCCTTAACGATATGGAAGAGATAAGAGCGTGGCAGAAGAAAATGCAGCCAATACCCCATGCTTTCCTTGAAAGATAATGACTGAGAACCTCATCAGTTCTGCTACATCCATATCTCCCCTGCCAGACTGCCAGATAACTGTGTTTCTTAACAAATCCCCCATGCCATGTATTGCTCTCTAAATCTTCCCCCTTTACACCATTCAGTTTTCTCCTGCCATGGCCAAATTTAATTCTTATGCTGGAGATTTGACCGGGGTGACTTTAAAAAACTGCCCCCAGTGTAAACATCCAGGATGGTCGGTCCTCATGGGCTTTATGTAAGAACTGCAGCTCAGACTGGGATACGTAGAAATAAAATAATCCAGAATAAAAAAACTAACATTTCAAAGTCAAAGGTTTCTGTTAGAAATATTTTATTTATACTCCGTTTGTGTTTCATGGGTTGTGTTCTAATGAACTATTATGATGTATAATGTGTGATTCATCTTTTATTAGCTTTTGCTTAAGATTGTTCCAGATAAAGGTTTGTGAAGGAGGCCTGAACAGCCTCTATCACATGTTTCTTCTAAACATGTGTTCTTGGAACAATTCAATTGTAAAACAACCACATGCTTTGTTTTAACATATGTGCTGAGGTTTAAAGTAAGATCCTTTTGTTTCCCTTTCCCTTAGTTAAACCTCAGCTGGTGTAATTAGGGACATCCCTTTTTCTTCAATAAATGGCAAGGAGAACGCTGAATACTGCAGAGTGGGGTGGAGATTGTAAACTCCGCAGTCTCCTTCCTATTCTCCTCGCGAGTAACTAAATTGTCTCTGTGCCCTCTTTCTTTCCCTGTATGTATGTATGATGTTTTAGGTGCTTAGACCTGACAGTTTCTTTTTTTTTAAGTTATTAGAATTAAAACCTACAGCACCGTTTACAGCTATAGAAATCTCTAACATCTCCAAAATAAAAGGGAATGTCTACAATATATTCCTGCCTTTTCAAAGTTGATCAAATGTAGAAATGTCCAATTCTTAATTGATTGCTTCCTGTTTCCTAAAGAGATAAATATGGCTTGACACAAGGTAGGATTTCTTTCATCCACAGAGGAAAGCAAGCAGCTAAGTTTACCCGACTGTGCACCTCACACAGTGAGGAACACAGCAAGTGAGGTAGAAAATAAAAGCTTGTAGTAATACCTCCCTGTTCTGTTCCACCCACTGTGGTAATTTAGTAGGGGGGGCATCAATGTCAAGTTTTAAAGGGAAACTCAAGGTTGCCAAGTCATACTTTTCTGGAGAGAAACTCAAGTTGAACACAGAGCAAAATGTTTCTTCCCAGCAAACTGGTCACTTTCCTATTAATTGGCTTATAGTTAACATTAGTACTAGTTTTAGCAACCAATACCTAATGTTTGAGTTTAAATAAATGCATATGTCTAAAGTTAAACCACAGTTACTTTGTAATTGAATTTTTTTTTCCAAATAGACTTCAGCTTATTCTTCTTATCAGACCAAACCCTCATCTGTAATAATCAAGGCTTTGCCATATTACAGGAAACTATTTATCCATCGTCTACACTGTGTGTCCATCAGGGTCAGGAGGGGCTGGAGTTCACCTGAGTGAAGTTGCCCCCTAGCCTGACGTAGTCCGACTCAATTCTAGTCAGAATATGAGTCTGATACTGCTCCATAGAGCTGTGATTATGGGGCGTGTTTTGAACGAACCAGGAAAAAAATGCCTCTGCACTCAATTGGATAGACCTACAACCAATAAGAGCAACGGAGTGCGTGACGTATGTTAAGCAACGCATAGTTGTTGTCCACAAAAATCAAAGCGTGCAGTTTCACGCCTAGAATAAGAAGATGAGCCTTGATCGCGTTTCTCTGTTCCTCTTTTAAAATTAATTTGCTGTCGATATCTTGTAGAACAGACCTAATAGCAGAATCTACTCACCCAAACTCTCCAGCGGCAGCCATTATTGTTGTCACCCAAGCGCGCTTTGGTCACGTGGTCGAGTACGTTACTCTTGATCATCTGTCCATCATCGTATAAAGCCCGCCCTGACAATTTGATTGGATCGCCTGACAGTGGGCGATAATACTCGCGCTACTATGGAGCAGAGCCAGACCGAACTTCCCCGAACTCAAACCTTGTGGGCGGGACTAAGTTCGGACTGGCACCCAGGCTAGTTGCCCCCCCCACCTTCTTCAAACCAGACAAAATTAGTTTCAAACGTTTCTGCTATGTTTGTGCAGCAATAATTTTCTTTTGTGCCGCTATCGTTTTAAAGATATAAAGAAATATTTCTAGAGGTCATCAAAGGTCAAACAGCCCCCCACCTTATTCAGATCAGACGAAATAGTTGTCAATTAACTCAGCTCCGTTTGCGCTGGTTTGTGCAGCAAAATTGTCATTTGTGCTGCTTTGGCTTTGAAGATATTAAGGAAAAAACCAGCAACAATTTTTGTTTGTGCCGCTATCGTTTTAAAGATATAAAGAAATATTTCTAGAGGTCATCAAAGGTCAACCCCCACCCCCCACTTTCTTCAAATCCTCAAATCCAAAGCAGCACAACTGAAAATTTTTGCTGCACAAACCAGCACGAACGGAGCTGAGTTAATTGACACCTATTTCGTCTGATTTGAATAAGGTGGGGGGCCTGGTTGACCTTTGATGACCTCTAGAAATATTTCTTTATATATTTAAAACGATAGCGGCACAAACAAAAAATTTTGCTGCACAAAAAAAGCACAAACATAGCACAAACGTTTGACACCAATTTTGTCTAATTTGAATAAGGTGGGGGGGCTGGTTGACCTTTTGACCTTTACATTTTCATTAATATCTTTAAATCCAAAGCAGCACAAACGAAAATTTTTGCTGCACAAACCAGCACAAACGTTTGAGACTAATTTTTACTGATTTGAAGAAGGTGGGGGGGCCAACTTCACTCAGGTCTGGAGTTCAACTCCAGCAGTCTTTTGGCTGAATATGGGGTACAACCTTAGCAGGTTAGCAGTGCATAACAGGACAACACATACTTACAGCTAAGTGAGATGTAGAGGCATCAATTGACTTAACAGTCACGATTTTAGACTGCAGGACAAAGCCAGAGAACCAGGAGAGAAGCCATGCATGCACATCGAAAACAAACAAACCTAATGCAGAAAGACAAAGCCAGGGATTTTAAGCAGGACCGTCAATCTGCAATGGAATGTAGCTGCATTAAATCATTTAGCCAAAATAGTCTCTTGGAGGCTCTAACATCTGGTAGCTTCATACTTGGTGTTTTATATCTTTTGCAATTTATCTAAAGCAACATCGTAACCAATATGTTAGAAAAAAGGCACAACAAAATAACTGTTTATTAACTGCATTGTTAACATGGATATATGTTAACTTTTAGCAACCTTATAAATCTCTTTGACACATCACATATTTATTGGATTTCTAGTGTGGCTCAACTATCCTTTCTTAAATTTGCTGATCCAAAACTGATTAGGCTGTTCCAGTAAAATATGGATTCATTTTCAGATTAGATTACAAGGATTGATGACGGTTGTCAAAAAGTAGGAAGCTGTATATCTGTACGACTTAAAGGTTATTTTATTATTTACCATTTCAAACGATTTTGTGTAATTTCTATTACATCCAACAAAAGCCGATGTGGAGTGAAATCCAGTCATGCTGCTCCTTTATCTTTCATTTTAAAGAATAAAACACTCAGAACTGTGCTACTCACACGGTTGCTTCGCAGTACTGACAGATAGATTGTCAAGTCTGAATCTTAAAGTGCAGAAAAAGAGACTTCACTTTTAAAAGAATAAAAAAGAAGGTTGGAGAGGTCAGGTTACACTATGGCAGTGATCAAAGACATATAGATTAGCCATATAGGAAGAACTGTCTGGACTCTGGATTTTCTTCTTTCTTCTTTTTAAAGTTAAGTTTTCTTTCCGTTTTGGCCCTTTCTAAAGGCTGCATCTCTTTGTTGCTGGTGACTCTGAGTTCATGTCTGTGGGGCTGAATTTGTCAGACAGTGACCGTCATCACCCCTGTTTGTGCAGCTTTTAGTGCCTGAGCATTGGCAGGTCAGCCGAGTCAGGAGCTCTCACAAAACCCCCAACTAATTGCTTTATCTGAGCCTTTTGTCTAAAGGGTCAGAAATTGAGTTTGCTCGTTGGGCGAGAGAGGGAATTATAAATCGAAAGGGATAGGGGAAGAAAAATTCAATTTACGCACAAGCCTTGTCAGAAACGCTTACTCGGGTGGCTGTTAGGTGTCCAGATTAGAAGAGAGAGAGAAAGGGAGATAACGGCATTACAACACGAACAAACACGCTGTTGTCCAAGGGCCTATGGGCGACAAGACTAATCTAATGCTTGACAGAGACATGTCCGAACCAGACCGAGTTACATCTGACAGAAATTGATGTTAACAGCGGTCTATTCAACTGCCACCAAGTTACTGGCTTCCCTTAGTCTGAACACAGGCAAAAACCTAAAAATAACGAGACAAACAAAAAAAGCTAAAGAAACTTACTTTAATCTGGATCTATGTTTGGCAAACATAGTCCAACAACTTAATTGATGGCACAAGTACGCTGAGATTTTTTTCTAAACAAGACACAGAGGACTGAGTTGGGAATATGCAACATGTCGCCCAGTTTGTGTTCATAAGTTACAGCCAAAGACATCAGACATGTTTTCTACTGGATAATTAATATACCCCACAGACTGTTCTTGGATGGTGAAGCGGAATAACCACAGTGGGTTCTCATTGGATTCTTGTCAGGGAACAATGGCATGGAACTCTGACTTAATGCGTACTGACACTGCATTATCAGAAAAAAACTGTTGTTCAGGAAAAGTCAAGATCACACACTAGGTTCTTTTGAAGCATAGAAAGGTTCATGACACTAAGAACTAAGAACAAATGTGTTATGCATATTCATTAAAGTTCCATTCCAGAAACTTTAAAGCAAATTTAGCTTTCCTCTTACTGTTCCAGATTACTGGAAATGACAAATACAGCAACACTGATTCATTATAAGCACTCATAGTGAAGATGTGTATTGCTGCTAACTTTTTAATTTATAAGTTGATCTCTGAATTATTAATTCATATAAACAAACACAAAATCCGAGTAAACTTTTCTTAAAACAAGTGAATTTTCCTTTAATTTGAACAGGAGAGTTTCACAATTTGACAATTCAATAAGATAATATACATTTAAAAATCAATCTTATCTTGTTTCAAATGCATAATATCTAATAATCCTAGTTTGATGGCAAAAACAGACATTCCATTATCCAATTGTTTTATTGTCCTGCTCAAATTAAGGATGAAAACAGTTATTTTTAGAGTTTACCTTCTACCTTAAACATAGTTTGAGATATCTCCAAAGCTCATTGTAAGAAAAATGCTGCAGAGTCACAGCTTTTGGTCCCCCATTTTCATGAAATAAAAATTTTAAATTATGAACTTTTCTCAACTCTACAGTAACCTTAACTAATCATATGTGATCAAGATGGAGCTTTTCAGCATTAGAGATACGTTGGCTGCAAACTAAAGGATGACATATTTATGGCCACAGCAACACAGAAAAAACTTAAGAGACATAACTGTCAGGTTAGGTGGAGGTTATGAAGACCCAAATGCAAAGAAGAGTAGGCACGGATGAGTTTGAATGGTTAAATGAAAGTCCAAGGGAAACAGAGGCAAAAATCAAAAATACAATAGTAATGAAAACCAAACAAAACCCATAAACATCAGGAAAACACTTGAGGGAAGCTAGAGACTAGAAAGCAACAAAACAACATCTACAACACACAAGAAACCAGCACTGAATGAAGGCTCTGGTGCTCTTTGAAGCCCAGCACTATGATTAGAAAGATTACTTTCACCTGTGTAGGCTACCCAAGTTCTCCACAAAGATCCTCTATAGTAGCGATGCACAACTCGCACTAACCCACATATAGGAACCCTGGCAACAACATTGAGCATCTTTTATGGGTTTCTAACTGTGGAAATATACATTCTTTCAGAAATGTGTAGGCTGAGCAGAATAAAAACAAACAACACAAAAAATCAGAGATAATCAAGAACTTAGGACCATCTTGAGACCATTGGAAAAACTAGATTTGGGGCAATAATTGAATTGATAAGGTGGGAAAGAAAATACACAAAATATATTAATCTATGTTTAGGTGTTTTTTAGATCTGTGTACCAGTGAGCCTATTGATTTGAAAAGCGTTGGATCCAGTGGCGGCTGAATATTTTTTTTGATGTGCAAGATAGATATCTAAACTTTAATGACGAGTAAACCTGTTTTGGTCTTTGTCGGATTGGTGACGTATTTCCACCCTGGAGCAAAAAAATCTTTGGCCACTGACTCTTGTTAAAAGCTGTACGTGCGTAGTAGCTCCTCTGCAATGCAAAAAGATAGAAAAGCTGACAGGAATTGTAGTCACAGTTGTAGTGCGGCTGAGAGGACGAGTCACTGGAGTGAAATCCTTTAAAGCAGATTTACCAAGAGAAGCTGGAGATGATATCATGCGTGCCTGATCAGCCGAACACCAAAATCAATCAGCAGTCCAAAGACAGATGGAAATGGTACACTGTCTTTTTCCAGGACCTGGTTTAACTACAAGGCTTGGCTAACTGCATGCAGGAAGGCTAAAGCTTTATTCTGCTTTCCCTGCCTCCTTTTTCAAATGCCAGGATCTGACCCAGCATGGATAAAGACAGCTAGGACCAGTGTTGCCAACTCCTCTGTGAGGAAAGTAGCTATTGGCTGTGCTGTAAGGGGCTAGAAGTCGCTGAATGATGTCATTGCCTAATTTGCATAATATACCGTAAATTCTCTAATATTGGCCTGTATTCCATTAGTGGCCGGGTCTCTAATAATGGCCGGTCTCGCTGATGGCGGAGGTAAATAATGGCCGGTCTCTCATACAGGCCGGGGCTATAAACGTTTTTTCTGGGCATACCTCAACATTATACTTGTGGTAGTAACCTACAAGTACCACAGCCCTGCGCTGCTGGACGACAGGCCCTGACTGCTGCCCGTCTGCGCGAGGAAGAAAACAGACACGCAGCAAAACATGAGGAACTGTACAATAATGAACTTGTGATAGAGACTGGCGCGAGTGATGAGGAGAATACAGGGAGAGATGAAGAGGAGGAGGAAACTGAGGAGGAGGATTAAACAGAGTTGGAGGATTTTTTTTTTTTACTTCACACCAAGCGAGACAATTTGAGTGAGCGAGGAGGTGTCTAAACCTGTAAGTTGCTTTTTGTTATAAAACAGCCTAATTATCACCATGTATGGTTAAGTGTTTACATTGCACTAGTTGCACTACTGGTATGTTTGCTACGTTTTTTCCCACTGGAATTTAGCCTGAATTACAGGTAGGCTATTTGTTGTAAAATTTCTGTATACCGTTATGGTAACTGTTCTTGTTCAATAAATGAACCTAGTGTTTTATAGGTTCAAATAGACACAAAATCTCATTTTTTATTCATTCCACTGGTAGTCTGTTTTGCTGAAATAGCAATAGAGGCCTGTCTCTAATTCTGGCCTCCTTCCAATAAAGGCCTGGACCGCGATGCACTTGAGTGAAATAAAGGCCCGGGCCTATATTAGAGAATTTACGGTATATATATTCTTTTTCAACTTTTTTTTTTACTTCTTCTTTTCCCCTTGTAGTCCACTATGGAGCTTAAAAATCATGGTAAAACATTAACATTTTGAACAACAACAGTTAACAATCTAAATGGAACAAAAAAAGGCTACAAAGAATCAATGACAATGTGAGCACATAATGGTACTTATTGTTAATTTTTTTTCAAACTAATAAGATGTCCCTCCACACATGCAGGCTGTGCTTGAGTGGGTCCTCCTCATATTGGTCAAGGCTCTCTATGGCAGGTTCAGTAACTGAGGGAGCTGACTTCAGCGTAATCATCCTGCGCCGTCAATCCCTGCACATGCGGGAGGTTCATTTGCAGTCTGGAAGCTGAGGGTAAACATGCTGTGGCTCTGACTGCAGCGCTGAGAGGGACTCCTGCGGAAGCGGGAGAACGGGGTTGGGACGCGGGAAGCGCCCCACGGCAGAAACCAGGAAAGTCGCTAGATTTGTCCCTAGTCGCTGTTTTGAAAAAGAGTCGCTGCAGGGGTCTGAAAAGTCGCTAAATATAGCGACAAAGTTGCTGAGTTGGCAACACTGGCTAGGACTGATTTAAATAACTTTTTAGAAAAGGCAAATAAGAATGAACAATACTTTTTCAAGGTGTTTCTTAATTTGCATAGTTGCTCTTTAATAAACACATTCTCAGAAAATAAATGTTTTTTATACATATACATATAAAACATAAAGCTGACTAATAGCCTCTAAAGTATTAAACTGGTACATTACATTTTTAGTGACAAAATATTGGACCATACAAAACACAGATGTGCCTTCACAAAGCCTCAGAAGGGCAACATTTATGTACAAAGGGTAAACCTGTGCACGAAATTATGTTTTTGTTTTTATACTGTAAATATAGTAAAATAGCAGATGTTTACAGTTCATGAGCTTTCTGCTTCCACAGCTTGTCCAAAGAGATGCTCAGAACTGTCATATCTAGTCAGAGATTTGGGAAAGAATAGCAACAACTTTGGACATTTACACATAAAAGACTAGAGTGGACTTCTAGAAAAAAAAAAGAATTACACGTAGTACCATAAGCAGATTTTCTTAACTAAGCTGTCCACCAAACTGAATTAGCTCCAGGGTTTCCTTGTGACCATGGTTGAACTGTAGTGAAAAATAATCTCCAATGTAGTGGTCTTCCAATTAGACCTTTGTGGTATGAAGGTCATTTCTCTTTAATAACCACATAACAGCCAAAAGGCCCCCAACTGTCTCAGGAAATGAGAAAAAAATCCTCGGATCTTATGAAGTGATTGAATTGAGAACATTTCTCAACTGTATTTGTAGAGAGAGCCAGAAACCAATCATGCCTTTGTCATTTTTCAGTTGAATTATGATTCCTATCTTGGATAAGGACTCTGAAACTGACGAAGGTAAAGATGGATGCAAGAAATATACTTTGAAGAAAAAGAAAAATCTCAAGCCTGAAAAAAAAGGAGCTGCAGGCATGTTGATATTTTTCGTGAGAAAACCTGAGGCTGTTGTTGTTGCTGGAATGACTTAAAGTAGGAATTATCCTAAAGTCTGAATTCTCTATAAAGATTAAAAAAGCTATCTGATGATCTGTTTACTAATCTTTGACAGCCTGATATGGCTGATTGACAGATGAGGTATTATAGGAGAACATGAAATAGGTTTATCTTCTTCAGGACTGTATTTGAAGCAGTGTTATGATTTTGATGATGGTGGCTTAGAAAAGCAATACCCCTGCAGGGTATTTGCTCATCATCTCATCCGCTGGTACACATCTCAAAAGCCTTAAAAAAGAATTCGGTAGTAATGCTCTTTTTCATAATCTCACACAACAATATGTCCAGTTTTTAGTTTGACAACATATATATATATATATATATATATATATATATATATATATATATATATTAGATTTTTTATATTAATATATATATTGAAATATTTTTTTAAAATTGTCGAAGTGGTGGGCATAGACAGATTATTCTTTATATTCTACATTAATTTAGATTAAAATGGCTCATTTGAATTCTGCCAAAGGCAATTATGTTATGTCTGCTGCCTAAATAATAAGTAAAAGTAAGTCTTTGAACAGGTTTCTCCAGCCAGGTGGCGCATTAGACCAGGGACTCATCTCCTGTTTCCAAAATGCATCACAAACTGCTTGAGAAAGCTTTTCTATTGTGACAACTGGTGATGAAAACAAATAATATTCAATAAGATGTATTTGTGTTTAATAGTTCAGATAAACATGAATTCCGAGCTGTAGGCCTACATAATAGGTCATAATGAACTGTTTACAGTCAGTAGCTTTGTGTCGGTCAGTCTAAGATTTATTTCTCCCTTTTCCACCAGTCACTTAGGCAGACCGACTTTGGGGCCAAACTTTAGGGCAACAGCGTTAGAGGATGATACTAAAAATCTGTGTTTAGAATCTCTCCTTTGATATGAAGATCCTAAGGTTTTTAAAAATGTAACATATTAGACTCTAGCTGTTGAAACTAAGTAGGCTAAATAAATTCCACAGAAGCTACATTAGCAAAAAGCGTCCCACTTTACCTACATACACCAAAGCAATGATCAGGAAGCGAACATAATGTTGTGGTAATCATTTGTGGTGTCCTGGTAGAATGAAATTTAAAACTAAAATTTAAAACATACCCTACCTAAAGCGAAGTGAAGTTCTCAGCTGGCTTCAATAAGGTATCTAGAAATACCAAGGTAGTTAATTATTGACAGATGTCCACTGGTCGCCTGTCAGTGCTAAACACGTCGCCTCGACCAACTTCTCATCTTTCACGCCTTTCTCCGCGCAGTGTTGGTCATGTATTGTCAGGTAAAACTGCATTTAGGTAAAGCTAATATGTTCACAGTGATTTAATTAATTTATCAGAAAAAAAAAATATACAAATAATTTTCGTCACGGGCTGCTCAGCGGTGCAGTGGGTAGCACTGCTGCCTTGCAGCAAGAAGGTTCTGGGTTTGATTCCCGGCCCAGGGTCTTTCGGCATTGAATTGGGATGTTCTCCCTGAGCATGTGTGGGTTCTCCCCGGGTACTCCGGCTTCCTCCCACAGTCCAAAAACATGATTGTTAGGTTAATTGGCTTCTCTAAATTGTCCTTAGGTGTGAGAGTGTGCATGAATGGTTGTTTGTGTCTCTGTGTTGCTCTGCGATGGACTGGTGACCTATCCAGGGTGGACCCTGCCTCTCACCCATTGACTGCTGGAGATAGGCACCAGCACCCCTCGGGACAAGCGTGTTAGAAAATGGATGTATGGATGGATGGAATTTTCGTCGCGATCACTGAGTCCAGGAGCGGTCATTTTTACCCAAATATAGTAACACCTCATTCCTAAATGGTAAATGGCATATAGCTCCTTTATTCAAGTTAGGAGATTTGACCAAAGCGCTTTACACTACATTCATTCACCCATTCACACACACACTGATGGTGGCAAGCTACATTGTAGCCACAGCTGCCCTGGGACTCCTGACATCTTCCAGCAGTGACATCACGATGCGGTAAGCCTAGCGCCATTCTTCCCGACTTACAAGCAAAATTAATGTGAACCACTACACACCTGCAATCAAGAGTTAGACTAAGACAGATTTATTTTGTCATTTTGTGTACACAAGGGTAGACAAAAAGACATTTTTTTTAGAACAGCTCTCTAGACAATTTCATTTTTTAAAGTGCAGCCTTGATAAGGTAAGCAGAAGTTGTTGTTGAGTTGCTACTACTGCCTCCAGCTCCTGACCTGAAGCACTCACTTCTCCTGGCTCAGAGGAGGAAGAGGACGATGCAGTGATGGTGGTAGCCCCCTGGGTTGAATAGGCTGATGTGGTTGAAGCAGCAGTGGCTCCATTGGCAGGTTATAGCAGTGACAGACGATGCTGGAAAAGGTGCGGAAGCCAGAGGGGGCTGGGAGGAGCCGGCTGGGGATGTTTCAGCATTTGGCAGGGAAGCATTTAAAGTGCTCTCCTCATTTTCACCTGTACATGGCTGTGCTTCCCCTCTAGATGCCGAAGATTTCCTGGGAATGGTCTCAAAAGGAGTTTCCATACACGCAGAGCTCAATCGAGAACAATTATATAAGATTTCTAGAGGACTTCACCATTGAAATTTACAAGAGATATAAACTGAAATGTCCACGTGCATGGCAGTTGGATGTTGGGGTTGGTCGTTGGATCGCCAACTCGAAGAGGGAGGATTTGCCATCAAACTTCTGGCCAGAGAAAAAACAGATAATATGTAGCCAACTTTTGGAAGAAGAGTGTCTTCAAGATGACTTGAATAATACCAGATACAGCACTGGGACTTGATCAACAGCCGATACCGCACCGTGACGTCACAAACGGGTAGGTGGCAGCAGTTTTCCTTGACAAACATGGACGCCTCCAGTAAAGCACATTCAAATGAAAATTACTCTTAATTAAAAACACTTACTATATATTGAACAGTATGTAGTCATTTTATAAGTTTGAATTCTGAAATTGACCAGACTTTTCCTTCTAAATCTAAAGAAGTAAACCAAACCTAAACATTGAATCTATATATATGTGTCTTATATGTAAAACCTATATCATAAATTTGAGACATATATGTTTGGAAGATTTGCCCGATCAAGCATGCGCTCAATAAGTGGCCACACCCTTAACGTATAGGAACCAATGAGAAAAAGAAGACGCCTTTTGAAAAATTAATCTAACCTTTCCTTCTCATTTCCTATCGCCTGGGGGTGTGGCCACAAATTGAGCTGTTAGATGCTTCTTTGCTCCTGTTGCCATGATAAATCACATTATCTGCATTTCAATGATTAGATGCAGAGTTTATCTAAAACTCTTAGTTTGGAAAAGAGGGACAGAGTTACTCAGAGTATCTGCCTACTGCTGATGGTAGGATGGTGAAATGGGGTCCTGGTATCTCTGGGATTTTATCATGCATGTTGAGAAACTTTCCAGAGCCTTTGAAGAGAAACCACTGAAAAACATGAAACATCTTACATAACTCTGCATAGATTTGCCCCCCCCAATATTCATACTTTGTTCACAGCAAATACAATTAGAGCACGAATACAGCACATATTTCTGAATAAAGTCTCAGTGGAGTTCAGAAAGCTGAACCTTTGAACTGAAAAAACTCAGTTGTCCCTCCCAAACAGCCCTTTGGCAAATTAATGGTGAGATATTGAGCTGCTGCAATGTAAGAACTATGTTTTTCAATGTTTAATGAAATCCACAATTCCCAATTGTGCAACAATAAAATTATATTCCATATTTAATTTTATTTATTTCCCTTTTCCCCCTATAGCCTGATTTTTGGATCTACCTATCAAAATGTTTTAAAAAATAAATACGCTTGTCATGGTAACTAGAGTTAGTGGGACAAAAGTGCAAGTTGAGTTCTGTAGCTATGATTTAAGGTTTCCATAATAAAGAATAAATCAGATACTGAACTTAAAAGGAGACAGAAGGAGAACAGAGCCTGATACATTGAACATGGAGAAGCACCATAAGGTTTCCCAGATGAGGTTTGAACGATGGGAATATGGGAATGAATATTGGGACAGAAAGAGAGAGAGAGATGGAGACAAGGCAGGTAAAGACATAAAAAGGAAAGTAAAACAGCTGAGAAGAATCAGGGTAATGAGCTGAAGGAGAAAGAGACTAATGAGCTGAGGACTGGGAGGAAAAACAGGGAAGAAACTTAACATAATACAAAATTAACATAAAAAACAAATCCTAATAAATAAACTAAATGCAGCAGCAAGAAAACATAAACATGTTAATAAATAAAAAGATCTTAACCACGAAAATGAGCCTATATGGCAAATCATAAAGGGCAGTAATAACAGAACATGGTAAGAACTGTAGAACATACTAAAGAAAGGAAAATACTGGAAAAAATTAAGAACTATAAACAAATATCTAGTGATTGTGACCAGTTTCCATATTAAAATCCACAGAGCTGCATATTTTCCCTTTGGCACCATAGAAATCTGGCCATTTCTTTTTTATCCAAGTTACCTGAAATAGCTTTTTCCTCGGCCTCGTGAATATTTAAAATGAGAATTACTGTGGATGATACTGATTTGCCCAAATCATGAATAATGAAACAGTTTATTCCAGCAGCATTTCATCCGACACACGGATTCGTTTTTCAGGCATTTCTTTTGAAATTACCAATAGGATGACAGTCTTGCTGTAAGCCAGGAATGCTCACTGTTTACTGGGGTAAAAACAGGATGCAGTGATTTAAGCTCCTTCTACTGATGTCATGGTTTTACAAAGTTCAGACCCAAATGCAGAAAACCGAACAGGGAGACCAGGGAAAAGGTTCAACGGGTTTTACTGAAGAAGTAAAACAGAGAGAGAAGTGTTGCCCTGAACACTGCTCAACCGGAACTGGAAAGTGAGGGGAAGACACAGCGGTTAGTTCAGGTTCAGAGGGGAATTTGACTCTTGAAGTTGGAGAGGAGGATTTGGTTCCCGAGAAGTAGTTGTACCCTTGACTCCTGTCTGTGTGCTGTAGTTCCAGTGTTTGTCTGATTCGGTGAAACTGACTGCCACTCAGATTTCCTTCGGTACTTGAATGGGTCATAGTGGAGATTAATCCCTTTCTCAGTGCGAAGCTCAAACGATCTCTTGGAGAAAGTGGATCCAAACCTCCTGTTTGAACCCCAGCTCAGTTTGAAGCTCAGTTGATCCTTCCAGGGAGAGAAGGTCCTAGAAATCCAGTTTGCAGGATGACTTCCTGCCAAGAGGCAAAAACAACGTTAAACTCAGGTTGACAAAAACTCAGTTTGACTCAACAAAACTCAGCTTGGCTAGAGTACCCAAAACTGGCAAACACTCTGGCGTCGAGGTAGTGGCAGTCAGCAGCTTAAGAACACTCCGTTTATAAAGGAAACCATCAGCAGGTGTATAAGGGGGCGGACCAGAACCAGGCGCCTCCTGGTGGATGAAGGGACACAAACACAGAAACACAAACACAAAGACAGGAGTCCTGACAACTGGTTATTTCAGTGTGGCTGATATAATCATGTCTATGTCTGAGGCAGGGACTGTTATGTCGTTCCCTATTTTACCTCACAGAGTGGCAGCCATTCAAAATTGCCCGTGCGGTCAAACGTCAACCGAATGGCAGCCTACTCCCCTGCGACTCCAGGCCTAATCCCCTTGAACTTCCAGCCTCCGTCCTTGTCCATGGTGTGTATTTTTTTTATTTTTTACTCTGACTCCACCCTTTTACTGAATTACGGGGTTTGACCAGGAGATTACACTTCCCTTTAGATCTTAATGTCCACAAATCATGACAAAAATAATCTTTTTGTACAAAGATTGATGTTTAAGAAGGAATTGTAGGGGACCAGCCAAGGGGCCATTATGGAAAGTGGGGAAATGTTTTATCTTAATTGTGTCAAACAATTCACTAATTAGATGTATAAATTAAAAGTCAAAGCCTTTTTTATATATACGTAACATATAATGTGCTTCTATTCAGATATCGTGTCACAATATTTTTCTGTTGAATGATCTACTGTCAACCTTGAGCTGTAAGTTAAAATCTCTGTTTACCGTCTCAGGGGTCCAAATGGAGTGAGAAAATAATAGATGAAATTATCAGAGTGGGTTAAGGTGCTCTGTCATTTAAGGAAAAACTCACATCTAAAACAACTTTTCTTTTTCTACTAAGTTGTATAAATATGCATGCTTCCAATGCTCCTGGCTTTTTTTGACAGTCTACAGCACATTTATCGAAATCTTGGTTTTGTACTTATAAGCACCTGTTTGGCGCCCTCCTTAGGTTAAAAAGGGCTTACTGCATCAGATTTTTCCTATTGCCTTGATATGACTAAGGGAGAACTAACGTCAGCAGCTTGACCATGTTAGTTTGCTCAGGAATTCACAATAAATATATTACGTCTTATAATGAAAAGGAAAATATAAAAATATAATAGTAAATGCATAAAAACTGGATAAAAGCTGTCCAGTTTAGTATAATGATTCGATATTAGTTTTGTTTGTCATTCACATGAGACAAAAGCCTTTGGAAACAAAACATAAATTTTTGAAGAGAAAACAATATATATATATATATATATATATATATATATATATATATATATATATATATATATATATATATATATATATATATATATATATATAGATATAGATATAGATATAGATAGATAGATAGATAGATAGATAGATAGATAGATAGATGAAAATTATCAAAATGGGAGAATAATGAGTGTGTTTTGTTTTTCTTTTTAAAATAATGTTCCATGTGATTATATATTAACAGTTATTTAAACTCTAGAAGGAAATACTTGGTTCTGGACAGAATAGGCATTTTTTAGTCTTATCCTTTTGACATCAAGGACACATTTAGAAATTTCCTTTGTGTTTGTTTTTTAATCATTGAAGTCTAATGAATAATCATTTTTCTGAATCTGCATTTTTAATTCTAAACAAAATCATTTCTTTCTGTGAGAACAGAACAGCTGCCAGAAAGGGAGAAAAAAGACAGTTACCAAAAAGAGTCAAAAAGTATCATGCTCATGGCAGTGATGATCAATGGCGGCTGGACAAAGGAGGACAGAAGGTAGGAGCAGTGATTGCAGAGATGAATATACTGAGTGGGCTGTGAAGGCTAAGGGGCCAGATCTTGAGAGAGTGTAAGATGTGCCACCTGATATAACTCAAAGAGAGGAAAGAATGTCTGCAGAGCCTTTTTATGGCAGCAGAAATTGAATACTGAGGGGACAGAGTCAAAGATTCTCACTCTGAATGTGTTTCACCAGATTTGATGGGTGAAACTGAACCTTTCTGTGCTTGTAAAAGAGAAGATACAATCAGATCTGGATGAAAATTGGCCAAAAACTGTTTCTTGCAGTAAGTCTGGTCACATTATATTGATTGTATATTGCAGCGACTGAGATTTAAAAATGTACTAATGAGGAGAATAGAAGCTGTCTATCAGAGATCATACCAGTGAAGTTTTCAGGAGGCTGATTTTCATGCACAGGAGGAAGGACGAATTGAGCTGCTGTAATTTGGGTCTTTGAACAATAATTCTACTCAGCTGCCAGTCCTGTAGAATTTCCAACAGCAGATAGAAAAAATATATTAAATTCAGGAAAGGAATGCATGTAAAAGCAAACCCAGATATACTGAAATATCTACTTTTTTATCATGGCTTATACATGTTTCACAACCTGACAGAATGTCATGGAAATCAAGCATTTGATTTCCATGACATTCTGACTTACTAACAATTATTTTCTATTTGTTATTATTTAAGCAGCTTCTAAAACATGTATTCTTATTTAAAGGTTTAGCTATGTAGCCTCGTGAAACCATCCTGATCTCGCAAGCTTTCAAGATTTCACTCGCTAATCAGTCTGGAGACTCTCAGTTGAAGAAAATTTGGAGCCGTTCAATAAACGAACGTCCAATCAGCGTTGGCTTTGAGGCGGGTTGAGGTGTGACGCAACGAGAAGCGCGACAGTTCAGTCTAAAGAACATGGCGGCTTCAGCCGATGAAACTAGCGTTAGCGTGGCTATCGAGCAAGTTTTATCGGAATTACAGAGTATTTCTTCACTGAAAGAAGAGCAAAACACTGCTCTGGAGGCTTTTCTCAGAGGAAAAGATGTTTTTGCTCTTCTCCCGACTGGTTTCGGCAAGAGTAGCCTGGCTGTTAGTACGTCATATGCTTCGTGGATCTGATTGGTTTATTTGGCCCGTCTATCACCAACATAGGCCAATCAGCTAACCAGTATTTTCGCCCCTTCCCAAAATTACTTCAACGGAAGGTTTCCAGATGGATATGCGGAGCAAATCCATCTGGCGGAGTCAGGTTATTGGCTATAACCAGTCGATAAAAGTGTGTGGAGTTTCTAATTTATGTCCTGTAACATAAATACTATACAGCTATAAAAAATGGTGTACATAATAAAGGGCGAGTCATCGATTTAATTTTTAAAGATTCCATCACAAGTTAAAATTTTTAAAATCAGTCGTTTTGATCCGATTGAGTTTATTAACATTTTTTTTAGCTATTACCTGAATAGCAGGTCTGTGTGGTTATCTATATATTGATAGCACTAATATGATATTTTTCATTATAGTGGAAAAAGCCTTTTCTTAATGTCTGTCAGGGTTGCAGGATGTTGTTGTGGACCCAAATTCAGAGTAGAGGCAGCAGGAATATTTTTGCAGTTTTAATGGTGAAGTAGAGAGTGCAAAAACATAAATCCAGAAATAACAGGCTGGGAACTCAGAAACCAAAAAATCTACATATGTTTGAGAGAAACATACAAGAGGAAATGAAGCAATGAAGAGGATCCAGCAATGAGGAGCTGCACAGGAGGTGTATATATGGGGGCCAGAACAAGGAATGAGGTAATCAGCTGATAGGGAGCAGGTGTGGATAGAAGTAACTAGAAGGGAGCTAGGGGAAAGGAGACTGGCACTAGGGGGCAACAGAGAGTAACTCAAAGAAATGCAACATTGCTTAAATATAAGACAAAATGAAAAAGAAACCAATGAGACAGACAAAACAGAATGACAGAAATAACTGAAAACTCAAAAAGAAACTTTAAAAGATGTCCAAAGGGCAGAAGCATGGCAATATCTAACTTTGGCTATATGAAATATTCTTTTGGATTAATACTTGAATCAGTTCAGAATTGGAAAATTGATGTGTTTTTACACAGCTCTTTTGCAATATTTTGTCTAACTCATATCAGAAAGTGAATTTAATTAAGCGTAGAATTGAATATCAGCTCACATTGGAGAAATTGCAGCGCCTGGGGAGCAGTGTGGGGTTAAAGGTCTTGAGCAGACTGCAGGCTGTAGGGATCGAACCGGGTACTTACAACCTTCTCAGAGCACAAGCACATTGCTCTAACCACTAGGCCAACACTCCCCTCAATGTGAAACGTCCATCTTTATAAATAGAAGAAGAGGGTACATGATTATCTTTCACTAATATTATTATCAGGTTAACGTTTATTCTTACCGACACTGGTTCTGCACCTAAAAATCAATGCAACCTCCAAATTCTCTATAGAATACTCCTTTCTTAGTCTCTCTGATATTTCTTACTTTTGTCACCGTTACCCAGACTTATTTAGCTTCATACCACCCAAAAAGTATATAGAAAAATAAATACTGTGGAAAAGTCCTCCACCAAATTAACAACATGTGATGTCAAAAGGCCACTGATGCCATTATAGAAGCAAACAGCACAGCTACATATCTGATGTAATTCATAAAGAGGCTGTGATAAAACCACACCTGCTTCAAGGAAAAGAGCAGTGAACCCTTTAACCCCTGCGAAACAATGCAAATAGTAACACTCTATTTTACATGTATATTAAAAATTTTGTGAAAGTCAGATTTAATAAGTGAAATTTCACTTTATTTCTTAATGCATGTAGACATTTTCTCCGTTGAAGGATAATCACTGAAAAAGCTTGCACAACAAAACATAGTCAACTTTTTGTTGCATTTTGTAATTTTAACAGAAACAGGGATCAGAGTGGCTCAGTGGGAAAATTAGCAGCAGAACAGTTGGAGAACAATTGTAATTAAAACTTTCCTTTGTTTGTTTGGTAATCTGTATGTCCAGCATCTATTTGAACGCTGTACACACACTGTCCCTCTCCACACAGATCTGTTCAGTGGGTATCCACACAGGAATTCCTCACTATGCATATTTGTTTCTAAGTGATTGTTTCTACAGTCAGAGATGGACTTGTTTGCATTATGCATTTTTGTGTATTTTAGATCCGGTCCAGACTACACCGCTGAACAGTGTTATGCAAAAACTGAGCTGAGAAGCTAAATTCAGGCATCAGATTTAAAATGGCTTGTTCCAGAGGTTAATGCTCCTTTGGAGCATTAGGATTTCCATCAGTTAATCATCACTGCAGGGCACTCTTTTTTCTGCTTTTCTTTCAAGTTCAATTCTAATATTCTTTACTAAATCCCCTCTAACCCTGACTTGCAGTGGTGCATAAGAATATTCTCTTCATGCTGTATCCTTCGGTTTTTGCTGGGTGTTTTACTCTCCTGAAGTTAAAGTAAGATTACTTTAACTGTGATGTATTTGATGGAAATATTAAATGCCAGATATTAATAAGTCTATGAACCCTATGGATATACAAATCTAGTTATTATTAAGGAATCCGGAAGAAATAGTTGATTAGAAGGAACTGTGCGTCAGCTAATAATATTTCATATCCTCTTATTTTTCAGGACCTTCTGCTATGATTAAATAGCTGCTTCTTAGAGTCCAACACTGTGAAAAGTAGTCTATCTTTCAACCTTTCAGTTTGTGATTGCTGAAGCTAGAATTATCCTATATCAATTATCTACATACACATTTTCATCCCTCTTTGATGCTGACACTATTCCATTTCATCCTTTTTTACAGTGCACCATGATAAAAAAAAGGGAAAAAGTACAATAAAACTCTTTTTAAAAAGTCGTTCTGCTGCTATTTAATTATTTTACTTATATAAATGTATACATATATATATATATATATATATATATATATATATATATATATATATATATATATATATATATATATATATATATGATCAATTAACCATATGTATATCTAGGAGGTCGTCTGTGTATTGCACTGCTAATTTTGGGGTCACAGGCTGAAACGTTTCAGAACCCTGTTTTAAAGGATGCTATTAAATAGGTTAGGTTTTATAACCTGGAAACACCCGGAGAGATCGGGGTGATGTATATCTGGAACAGAAGGGCTAACTCCCTATTTCAAAGCTCAAAGCTACAGTTTTAACAAATTATT
This sequence comes from Cyprinodon tularosa, assembly GCF_016077235.1. Taxonomy (NCBI): domain Eukaryota; kingdom Metazoa; phylum Chordata; class Actinopteri; order Cyprinodontiformes; family Cyprinodontidae; genus Cyprinodon; species Cyprinodon tularosa. The sequence goes on from NW_024038669.1 coordinate 2,439,487, forward strand.
TTTATACATTGTGTTATGTAAATGTGATGGATTTTAAAGGTATAGAGGTTTTTTATGGATTTTTGAAAAGACCCTTCCTCTCCCCTGAAAAAAATGCACATGCACAACCCTGTTCCTGCTCCCGAGACGGAAGGCCTATTAAACGCGTGCAAGAGCATGCACAGGCCCACTTCTCCTCCCCTCTCGCACACTGATGAGTAAAGGATTGAAATATTAAGGGAATTTAAAACATATTCTTAATATTTTCATGTTTCTTATGATGCTTTAAAATTGAGAGTTTTGGTGCACAGAGAAATTACAAGAAATTCCTAACTGCCAAGAATGATCTCCCATGTTGCAGGAGGGTGCATCGCCATAAACTCCCGCACATTAATGAGAAAACGGATTGAAACATGAATGAAAAAGGGACATTTTAAACAAATACTTAATGTTTTGACAGAAATTGTATAGAATGGTGTTGATAGCAAAAGCGGGAAATGCTAACCACTGAGCAGAGAATATATTCATCAGACACTGACTGTAGCCCATCGACTAAAAGTGTCTCCATACAAGTATTAATCACAATCATTCGAAAAATATCTGTCCACCGAAACTCTCAATTTTAGGGCATCCATGCATAATAAATATGAAATCATTAAGAATATGTTTAAAAGTTGCCTTTTAATTTATATCTCAATCTATTTTCTCATTAGTATGCGAGAGGGCAGGTAATTCTCAGTATAGGGTTAGGTAAAAATGGGGACGAGCGCGTAGGACGGCCTTATGTGAACCTATCACCAGAATGATTGACAATTAGGAGGACCACTTATTTTAATGACTCAGTTTATTTATAAAGTGCAGATTCTACTTATTGAAGACAGAACAGACACAACTGGACCTGTTCACTTCCTGTTCACTTCCTGTTTGGATTAACTGAGTGTGCAGCTGTTCAGAGGATCTCCATCTGAAGTTAAGTTATTTTCTCTGTGATATCTCTGTATCTAAGTAACTCTAACTGACTACTTTAAAACATAGCACCTTCTGCTGCACCTTTCTACTGAGCACTTGTCAGTTTCACACGGTTTTATTTCTGATAGCAAGGAGTAGCTAGCCTAGGCTAGCGCTAGCTTAGCATTGCTATGGCTTCTCTCTCTCCCTCCCTTGACTCTTTTCCAACTCTTCCTTCTTCCTCTCCTCTCTCCTGCTCTCTGTGTCAGATGTTCAGTTATTCCTCTGCCTCCTTTAGTGATAATGGGATGTGTAATAAGTGTAGTATTTTTGTAGCTTTGGAGGCGAGGGTGTCAGAGTTAGAATCCAGGCTTCAGGCTGTTGAACATCCAGGAGTTAAAGTAGGCCCCCCACGTAGCTGTCCTCCAAAAGTGCCTGAGCAGCCAGGCGATTGGGTAACTGTACGCAGAAAGCGTAGTCGTGGATCTCTGCCCACTGGTCACCACCAACCCGTTCACGTTTCTAACCGGTTTTCCCCACTCAGTGACACACCCACTGAGAAGCCCACTCTGGTGATTGGCAGCTCCATAGTCAGAAACGTGGCATTAGAGACACCAGGGACCATAGTCAAATGTTTGCCGGGGGCCAGAACGGGCGACATCAAATCCTACCTGAAACTACTGGCTAAGGATAAGGTTAAATACAGTAAGATTGTTATTCACGCTGGTGGTAATGACACCCGGTTACGCCGATCGGAGGTCACTAAAATTAGTGTTGCTTCGGTGTGTAAGTTTGCCAAAAAAATGTCGGACTCCGTAATTTTCTCTGGTCCCCTCCCTGATCTGACCAGTGATGACATGTTTAGCCGCATGTCGTCATTCAACCGCTGGTTGTCTAGGTGGTGCCCTGAAAACAACGTGGGCTACATTAATAATTGGCAATCCTTTTGGGGAAAGCCTGGTCTGATTCGGAGAGACGGCATCCATCCCACTTTGGATGGTGCAGCTCTTCTTTCTAGGAATCTGGCCACATTTATTAGTCCTCCAAAACCCTGACCACCCAGGGTGCAGACCAGGAAGCAGAGTTGTAGTTTAACACACATCTCTGCAGCTTCTCTACTGTTACCCACTCTTTACTCCATGCAGACAGTGTCTTGCCCACGACCAAAATCTAATAAATTAGCAAAGATTCCCAAAGGAGTAAATCATGATAATCTAATTAAAATCAAAATAACTCCAATTGGGGAAAAAGTTAAAACAATTAAATGCGGTCTGTTTAACATAAGATCGCTTTCCTCTAAAAGTCTACTAGTTAATGACTTGATTTGTGATAATCACATTGACTTGTTTTGCCTTACAGAAACCTGGCTGCAGCAAGAGGATTATGTGAGCATAAATGAGGCAACTCCTTCAAGCTATTTAAATTTTCACATCCCCAGAAGTTCTGGGCGAGGAGGAGGAGTAGCAACAATCTTCCAGTCTGACTTACTGATTACTCCCAAAACAATTAATACCTACAACTCTTTTGAACATTTAACCCTTAATTTCCCTGATCCAAATTTCAAGGCAAGAAAACCTCTTCTTTTTGTAACTTTGTATCGTCCACCAGGTCCTTACTCTGAATTTTTAGATGAGTTTTCAGAGTTCCTTTCTGATTTGGTATTAAATACTGACAGGGTCATCATAGTGGGAGATTTTAACATCCATGCTGACATTGAAGGCGATAGCTTAAGAGCAGCCTTTAATGCTATCTTAGACACTATTGGCTTTGTTCAAAATGTGAATAGTCCCACGCATTCTCATCTTCATACTTTGGATCTTGTGCTGACATACGGCATAGAATGTGAAGAAATAACAGTATTTCCCCACAACCCTGTCCTCTCTGACCACTTTCTAATAACCTTCAGGATTACTTTAACAGAGTTCTCCTCCCCCAAAAGAAGGTTCAATTTTAGTAGATCTTTATCAGATAGTGCAGTTATAAATTTTAAAGAATCTGCTTCACTTTCTCTCTCCTCTGTGTCGCTGAGCAGTGCTGCAGAGTGCAAAAGCATAGCTTATTCCCCTTCACAGGTTGATGATTTTGTTGATGGGGTTGCTAGTTCTCTGCGTATTGCCTTAGACAACGCAGCTCCTTTGAAAATGAAAACCGTTAAAAATAGAAAGCTTGCTCCTTGGTTTAATGCAGAGCTGCGTACTTTGAAGCAAAATGCTAGGAAACTGGAGAGAAAATATCGCTCCACAGGCCTGCGAGAGTCCTTCCTAGTCTGGAAAAATGGTTTACTGCTGTATAAGAGGACCCTTTGTAAAGCAAGAGCAGCATACTTCTCCTCATTAATAGAGGAGAATAAGAATAATCCTAGATTTCTTTTTAATACAGTTGCCAAACTCACCCAGAGCCATAGCTCTGTTGAACCGTCCATTCCACCTGCTCTTAGCAGCAATGATTTTATGGGATTCTTTATAAATAAGATTGATCTTATTAAAAATAAGATCATAAGCACTCCTCTATCCGCGATTGTACCTGAGGTAGTCATGGAATCTGAACCGGGTTTAGACTGCTTTGATCCAGTTGAACTCTCTGAATTAGCAAAATTATTGTCTTCATCTAAGCCTTCAACTTGTATGTTAGATCCAGTTCCAACCAGGTTATTTAAGGAGGTATTCCCTTTGATCTCCTCCTCCATTTTAGATGTGATTAATCTATCTCTGTTACAGGGATATGTACCTAAAGCTTTTAAGGTTGCTGTAATTAAACCTCTGCTTAAGAAACCGTCTCTTGACCCAGATGACTTGGTCAATTATAGACCTATATCCAATCTTCCTTTCTTATCCAAAATTCTTGAGAAAGTAGTTGCCAAACAAGTTTGCGATCACTTCCACCATAATGAACTTTTTGAAGAGTTTCAGTCTGGCTTTAGAGCTCATCATAGCACTGAAAAAGCTCTGGTGAAAGTCACTAATGATATTCTCATGGCCTCAGATAATGGACTTGTATCTGTGCTCGTCCTGTTGGATCTTAGTGCTGCATTTGATACAGTTGACCATAATATTCTTTTAGAAAGACTTGAATATTTTGTTGGAATTAAAGGAACAGCACTAGACTGGTTTAAATCTTATCTATCTGATCGAATTCAGTTTGTTCATGTTAATGATAGATCTTCAACACGCTCAAAGGTTACCTGTGGAGTACCACAGGGATCAGTGCTAGGACCAATTCTCTTTACTTTATACATGCTCCCAATTGGTAGAATTATTAGACAGCATGGGATTAATTTCCACTGTTATGCTGATGATACCCAGCTATATCTGTCTATAAATCCAGATGAAGCTAACCCATTACATAGATTACAGGCATGTCTTGAAGACATAAGAACCTGGATGACTCTTAACTTTCTGCTTCTGAATGCAGACAAAACAGAAGTTATAGTCTTTGGACCAGAGTCTCTGAAAAAGAAACTGATTAGCCAGTCACTTCATTTGGATGGGATTAAACTGATTTCAGATAATAAAGTAAAAAATCTTGGTGTTATTTTTGATCAGGACCTGTCATTTAAATCCCATATCAAAGAGGTTTCTAGAATTGCCTTCTTTCATCTGAGGAACATTGCAAAAATTAGAAATATCCTGTCCAGGGGTGATGCTGAGAAACTAGTCCATGCATTTGTTACTTCAAGGCTGGACTATTGTAATTCTTTACTATCAGGAAGTCCACAAACTGTAGTTAAAAGCCTTCAGCTGATCCAAAATGCTGCAGCCAGAGTTCTAATGAAAATTAAAAAGAGAGATCATATCTCGCCTATCCTGGCTTCTCTTCATTGGCTTCCTGTTAAATCAAGAATAGAATTTAAAATCCTCCTTCTCACATATAAAGCCTTAAATGGCCAAGCTCCATCTTATATCAGAGATCTGATTGTTCCTTATGTTCCTAACAGAGCACTTCGCTCTCAATCTGCAGGTTTACTAGTGGTTCCTAGAATTTCTAAAAGTAGAATGGGAGGCAGATCTTTTAGTTATCAGGCTCCTCTCCTGTGGAACCAACTACCAGTTTTAGTCCGTGAGGCTGACACCCTGTCTACTTTTAAGGCTAGGCTTAAAACTTTCCTTTTTGATAAAGCTTATAGTTAGGGTGGCTCAGGTTATCCTGAGCTATCTCTATAGTTATGCTGCTATAGGCTTAGACTGCCCCATTTCATCATTCTGCTTCATTCTCTCTCTGTTCTCCTATTCTGCAGAATCTGTTAGTTCAATCTCTAACCTTCTGCTCTCTCTGCTTTTCCTCAGAGTAGCTTTGCCTCGTCTGTTCCTGTTTGGCTGTGACGTCATCCTGGAAAGAAACATCAGCTGTGCTGCTTCTATCAACACCCTTGTTTATAGATGTTGGAGATCGGCCTGTTTTCCAGTGTGGTCCTGTTTCTCTGACCGTGACTGAGTGGATGTGCTCTCTTCGTCCTCTGGCATGGGAGCTGCCTTGGAGCTCGTCTGCCTGGCTGTGTGTTTCCTGGACGGGGCCGCCTTTTACAGCTGCTTTTACAGCTGCTTTTTGTATCTCTGCTTCTGTCTCCTTGAACCCCAGTCGGCCTCGGCAGATGGCCGCTCACACTGAGCCTGGTTCTGCTGGAGGTTTCTTCCTGTTAAAAGGGAGTTTTTCCTCTCCACTGTCGCTACAAGCATGCTTAGTGTGGGGGATTGTATTTGAGTCAATGAGTCAATGCAATCAACTGGTTTTCCTTAGATAGAAAACTTTGTATCAATTTGACTGTATGATCTGGTTGAACTGTAAAGTGCCTTGAGATGACATGTGTTGTGAATTTGGCGCTATATAAATAAACTGAATTGAATTGAATAGATTCACAACATGTCATCTCAAGGCACTTTACAGAGACAATAATGTCTGACTGACTAAATGTTTTTATTAAGGGAAAAGCAGTTGATTACACTGAGTAACTTGCAAGACATGCTCCTTCTAGATGAGCTTGTGGCAAAGATTTTCACTTGCATGTTATTGTTGACTATAAAGCAATCCATCACACTGTGCATGCATATAGCGACAGTGGAGTGGATAAACTGCTTTTTAACAGGGAGAAACCTCCAGCCCAGTGTGAGTAGCCTTCTGCCAAGGTTGACTGGGGTTAAAAAAGCCAAAAGCAATCATACAAAAAGAAGCAAGATTTAAAAAGGCAACTGTCAGCCAGCTCAACAGGCTGCCACATCTGTCAGGATCCCAGTTTTTGTGTTCGTCTCTTTGTCTTGCCTTTTGTGTTTCTCCCTTCCACCACCAGGAGGCGCCTGGCTCCGGTTCGCCTCCTCACACACCTGCAAGCTGTTGCCTCATCACCGGACTGCTCTTAAGCTGCTGGTTGCCACTACTTCGACACCAGAGTGTTTGCCAGTTTGGGGTACTCTAGCCAAGCCTTGTTTATTCTGAGTCTAATCTGAGTTTTTGCATTTTGGAGTTTTTGTCCTCTAGCCAAGCTGAGATCACATTGAGTTTTACTGAGCCCTTGTTTCTCCCTGAGTCTCAACTTTGTTAGTTCTTTGCCTTTCGGCAGGAAGCCTTCCTGCAAACTGGACCTTTTCGGACCACCATCTCCCAAGTGGGATCAACTGAGTCTTACACTGAACGACAGATTCCAAACAGGAGGTTTGGATCCAGCCACCTTTGAGCACGCTGAGGTCACTCTCTGAGTAAGGAAGTCATCTTCACCACGACCCGTTCAAGTACCACAGGAAATCTGAGTTGCAACCAGCGGCTGCATCATTCCACTCCGTCCGAGTTCTGGGTAAACCCCGTTCCGCCCTCTACCGAATCAAACAAACCCTGCAAGACCAACACACAGACTGGAGTCTAAGTGTCTCTTCTTCTCCGGAAACTTGAGTGGCAATAAATCCTCTCCTTCAAGATTAACAACTCCAATTCCCCACTGAGCCTGAATCTAAAAGTCTGTCTTCCCCTCGTCTTTCAGTTTCCCAGCCGAGCAGAGTTCAGAGGAACTCTGCACCGAACTCTAAATACCTTTCAATAAAACCTGTTCAAACTTTTACTCTGTGTCTCTATGTTTGGCTTCCCTGCATGAGGGTCCGAGAAATCATGACAACATCAAGTAAACACACAGCCAGGCAGAGGAGCCAGCTGCCACGTCAAAGGATAGAGAGCACATACAGTTAGTTGCAGTCAGAGAGACAGGACTACACTGAAAAATGGGCCGATCTCCAACATCTATAAACAAAAGTGTTGATGGGAGCAGCACGGCTGATATTTCAATCCAGGGTGGTGTCACGAAAAACATTAACAGACCAGACTAATCTACTATGCAGCTATTATTATGAACATGGCACAGGCCCCTTAATGGCACTATTTATGCCAGCTGTATGTTTGGCCATGGTTAGCATCTTACCGTCAAAGGAAACTCCTTGTATGTTTAAAATACTACACACTTGCTGATACTGATTCAGCTGTTTTGCTTCAATTAGTACACAGCTTATTTTACTGTTGCTATTTATTTCATTAAACATTGTTACTCTTTTTTTAATATAACTAATAATTGAGGCATTATGTTTATTGCAATGGAATGCCAGCAAATAACACAATGATGCAGCCCCCCCCATTAAGCACTGAGACATGCAAATAAGCTATTTAAATGCCAAATAAAACCATCTCTCTCTATAATAAAAAGCCAGCCTTAAGTATTACGTTTAACACCAAGCTGTTATCTTTGTATAAAAAAAAGAATAAACTTGAAGTAATGTTAGTTGAACAAAACACACACAAACAGAGATGTGCTTTAGATTTTCTTATCATCTAATCACAAATTATTCCCTCATGAAAGCAAAACAATGTGAAAACCAAGAATTAATGACTCTATTTCTGTCTTCATACATAATGTTTTACACTTCTATAAATCACTTGTAATGACACCAGGAACGAATATAAATATTATAGTCTGTTTACCCTGTTTACTCAGCAGCAAATCAACACAGGATAACATCAGGTTTTGTCTTATTTTCCTTACAAATAAGAAAGTCATGTTTAATTATGAGGTATAATAATCTTATATATTAGCGCTGATTTATTTTCTTCCAGACAAAACGTAGCACTATTATGCAGGAATTATTTTTATTCATTTTCAGAGCTTCAAGCTTTTATGGTAATTGTGAGAATTTCTGATGAGGTATTTTTTGTTTTTCTTTTATTTATGAGATGTAAATATGGACAGTGAGGTTTGTCAAGAAACAGAATAATAATTAAATATTTTTTAATCATCAGCTCTTACAAAGCTTCTATATGAAACCCACAGATGCTGCTGGAAATGTACCTCATCATCGTCATTATCAATTTTGACTATGTTGCCCTCAGGAGGATTCACTACCAGCCTAGAGTTGCTGTAGATCAGTTTATTTAGTTTTTTTTTTGGTAGGTCTTTGAATACATCCAGCTGTTGCATCTGAGTTAAGCACTGCAGTACAATCGGACTGTATTTATTAGTCACAATCTAGCTGTCTAAAAGTTTCCAGCAGATGGTGCCACTTCTGTTCATGTCTCCTAATTGCGCTGGGTGCTAGAACTCTGTTTAGGCTCTAAAAAGACTATCTAAACACTATCAGGATGGATGTTTGGTGTATATACCTTTATTTTATCATGATCGAATGGCCTTTGGTCTTTGCACCTTTCAGAGACATGTGGCAATAGATTAACCTGACTCCGCTAGATGGATTTGCTCCGCATATCCATCTGGAAACCTTCCGTAGAAGGTGAACTGCTCCAAATTTTCTTTAACGGAAAGTAGCCAGACTGATTAGCGAGCGAAACCTTGAAAGCTTGCGAGATCAGGATGGTCTCACGAGGCTAGCAATAGATAGGCTCTGTGAAACAACAGTTAACTTGCATGCAAGGTGAATTGTCACGAGAATTGTGAATCCATAAACTCACGAAAATACATTAAGGCAGGATCCAGCCAATACGTTTCCCTTAATACAGAAATATTTCGTACCATTTAAATTCAGTTACTTGTATGGTGTCAATGTCTCAACCAAAGGGTGTGTACCTGGCTGGAACAACAGGACTCCCCTACTGTGGGCCTGCCATGCGCTAAATGCTGGAGAAAACTCAAGCTTTCCAAATGGAGATGAGCAAAAGTAGAGGTTTGGAACAAGTCAGGGAGAGTTACTAGATTAATAATTAGCTTCTGTGATGATTGTTGATCATTTCATTAGTTTTCAGTAAGGACAAAGATGGACCGCATGGTACGTTATGTGAACATGTCTCAGCTGTTGTGTTTGAAGGTAGATCAAACTTTATTTCACTAAGGGTTTTAACACTAATATAACATAATTGCCTCAAAGTGTAAGACCATTCTGAAATGCTCTCACAGTTTGTGGCCTAAAGTACCTTTTCATACTTTTGCAGTTCTGCAAGAACTTTGGAAATGCAGATCAAAAATATAATGGAGACAAAAACGTAAAACATGCATTAAAAAGGAAAATATAAATCCATATAAAAGCTTTAAGCTACACAGGTGGAAACTTTATTTTATACTGAGCCATTTCACATGGGCATAATAACGCTGCCAACAAGAAAAGATTAGATGAGCTTTGCTGTCAGTGAGATAGTTTAGAAGGAAATTTAGCAAACTTAATTGCAGTGAGGAGCCAACTAAGACACTTTGCAGACAATCTTCAGGGATTATGCAACACTATTTATTGACAGAGACTAAAAGAAAAGACAGAGAACAGGAAATCTTCTTTTGGTGATTTACTTTGGAACATGAACTGGAAATGAACTGGGGCTCCATCCACCTGCTCATCTTGGATGGCTAGGGCTGTCATGCTTGTCTTGTGATGAAATACCAATTATGTCCCAGCCTACAGTTTAATTACAAATCACAGCTTGCACAGGGCTGTCACTTAAATTAGATTTGTGCTGGAAGGGCAATGGGAATGCAGATTTCATTTTGTCAGGATCTCCTCAAATCCCCAGAGGTAAATATCACACCTGAAAGTGTGTTTGACAGTTTTTGTGCTAAGATTGTGCGTGACTCATTCCATTGCATCACAGAATAATTAATTCTTAAAGAACAACAGCTAGAAACCAACAAAGTGTCTTTCAATATTTTTTAATTGATTGAAACTTGCTCATTATACTATTAAAGATATTTTCTAGCATAGATATATTGTTTTTTCTGACATAAGATAATATATTTTGCTCTCTAAAGTGACTTCTAGAGTCAAAACCATCACAAATTTTCTCTTTTTTTTTAAAGTTAATCACCTTTTATCGAGAATTTCTCACTTTTATGTCCCATTTTTACACAAAAACACGATCACATACAATTCATGTTTAGTTAAACATGGAAAAAATGTAAAATGCATGTTAACCTCTGAGATTGATTATTTATCTATCTATCTATCTATCTATCTATCTATCTATCTATCTATCTATCTATCTATCTATCTATCTATCTATCTATCTATCTATCTATCTATCTATCTATCTATCTATCTATCTATCTATCTATCTATCTATCTATCTATCTATCTATCTATTGCAGCAATTAGTAACCCCTTAAATAAAGTGTATTATGGCTTTCTTTTGGTCCTCAAACTTGGCACAAGCTTGCTGTTATAATAGCTAAGCCTCCTCATCGTGGTGCTTTGTCTTTTCGGTCTCGAAAAATATTTTAATGCACATCTGTTGCTGAGACATGTGCATGCACTTATAAGAAGAAATCATTAGCCCTCTCTGAATAAAATGCAGAAAAAGGATATTATATATAGGAAAAAGAAATTCTGTCTCAAGGAGGATAATATGAGCTTTGTTTTCTGCATGTCTTTATGTCAGTTCACATGAATCATTACTGTTCTTCCTCCCAGTTAACTATGTTTGATGGGTTTCACTTCCACTATAGTTTAATTTGTAATGCAGTTTAGGGTAAATCAAGAGAGATCCTGTACAGCAGATGATGTTCAATGCTTACATCAGGGTTTGTACGGGTGCTGGAAATCCTTGAAAATGCTTGAATTTTGACGTTGTGTTTTCAAGGTTTGAAAAGTGCTTATATTTTGGATGAAATGCTTGAAAATGCTTGAAATTGTAACTATTTCTTTCGCAACAAATACCTATCTAACTGAATCGTGTGTTTATTAAATGGAGAAATAAAATGTCTGAGAGCCCGAAAATGAAACCTGCTCGCTTATGTGTTACTGCGATCTGCCAGTCTATTTCCATGTGTGACTCCGCCCCCATGAAACCACTACTGCACCATGCCGGGAGGATGTCGTTTCAATAAACGTTGGCTGGAAGATGAAAAATACAAATTATGGATTAAACGGGGACAAACCCCTCGAGTTGCCTCTTGTAAAGTCTGCAAATTGATGTGCAGCTTTTCACATGAAGGGTAAGTCATAGACTTTTAAGTAAGCCAACTGAAGTAGCCTAGTACACGTTAACGTTAGCCTATTTGTTTATGCTAGTAACTGCTAGCTAGGAATTTACAGGCTAAGTTACTGAGTGACTGAGAGTACGGTGTGATAATGTAATTTTAGTATTGCAGTGTTTACCGCAGCACTATCTTCCCAAAAAAAGGAAGTTTTAATTCATTGCCAGGCCCAGACCTTAAAGGAATAGTACACCCAAAAACATGATTAGCCTTCATTTTCTACTCACCCCCATGCTTAACAACACTCTGGAGTACTTTTTTGATATCTCAAATGCATCTGGAGATCTGGGAGGCTTCTTGCTGTCTGCTGACATTCAAATAATGGAGGTCTACGGTGCCCGAGACAGAAAGGTCCATAAAAGTCCACAAAAACGTGTCAATATTCCTCCATACTGCTCGTCCAATGTATTCCAAGTGTCCTGAGTGGGTAGCATCCAGAATTTACTCGAAACGTAGTCATTTAGAATGTTTTTAGAGCATAAACAGTAGTGTATGGGATTTCCTGAAAGCGCGCGCCGGCGCGTTCATGACGCTACGGAAGCCGGCAGACCAAACCAGATGAAAGTGCGCATTCACGTCTGCTCTGCCGATAATGCAAGCGTAGCAGAAGAAATGTGCTGTTTACCTGTGCAAAGAAAGAAACAGCGAAAGAAAAATGTCTGAGGACTTCAGTGTTGAGGAAGAGCATGAGTTCTTTGCCGAGCTGAATGCGCTGGTTTGGTCTGCCGGCTTCCGTAGGCTCGTTAACGCGCATGTGCGCGCTTTCAGGAAATCCTATACACTACTGTTTATGCTCTAAAAACATTCTAAATGACTTCGTTTCGAGTAAATTCTGGATGCTATCCACTCAGGACACTTGGAATACATTGGACGAGCAGTATGGAGGAATATTGACACGTTTTTGTGGACTTTTATGAACATTTCTGTCTCGGGCGCGATAGACCTCCATTATTTGAATGTCAGCAGACAGCAAGAAGCCTCCCAGATCTCCAGATGCATTTGAGATATCAAAAAAGTACTCCAGAGTGTTGTTCAGCATGGAGGTGAGTAGAAAATGAAGGCTAATCATGTTTTGGGTGTACTATTCCTTTAAAACAGCATTGATAACTCTACGGCTGATAATACTGAATTGCGACACCCTTTGGTTGGTTAGGTTGTGCTCTGATAAATTAAGATAGGATTTAGTTTTATGTATTCATTTCGAACCCCCCCGGCAGTCATCCGCGCAAAACTGGTTCCGTAAGGTGCTGGAAAAAGTTTTAAAATGGATCTCTAAAGTGCTTGAAAAGTGCTTGATTTTGACTTTGGAAAAGGTGTGCGAACCCTGTTACATGTGTCTAACTGTATGACTCAAAATTAGCTTGAAAAAACAGAAAAAAATAGTTTATTTGAACTGAACTTTCTAGCACACAATCTAAACGAGTCAAAGACATTTAAAGACGTTTTCTAATATGCTGATATGCTGTAATATTGTAGATTTATCATTAAAACCATCTCGGTGTGTGCAGGAAGATTAAAATCATCAAACTGGACTTTTTTCTATCAAGATCAAGTTTGAGACGTCCTTGATTTTATTCTGTAAATCACTTTGGCAGAAAACTATTTTAACTACTCTTCAGATCCACCTGAAGGGTTTTATTACAGGACCTTCATTTTAAGTCATTTTATTGACCTTCAAATTTGCTTTAAACGTGTAACAGCTTTCCTTTACCACATTTTCATTATAAGCCTTTTAATACATGAAGTCAGTGGAATGGAAAATGACGACAGTACTCCTGCTTCCTCATCCTAGGTGAGTCACTTTTACCTGTCCGGCCAATTAATCTGGATCAGCACAGAAACCCGAGGCAGTATGGCTGCAGGGAAGAGTTTCGTCTAGACTGGTCAGTCTGCCTGGAATTAACTAAGCCTCATTCCCTGTATGGAAAGCATGATTTTATTTAGATCCAAATATGAGAATCTGCCTCTTATATTTCTTTAGTCATGCTGGTTTAGAGACCTCAGTATTTCTGTTGGCAGTGGTAAGTATCAGGAACCACTGGACAGATTGCTTTAAATTTTTGATCCATGGTTCCAGGCATGTAAGAAGACATTGTTCCCTGTGGAGGCTGTGGACAGAAGTAGCTCCATGAAATAAATGCCTACAGCGAGTACTCCCTGTATTCAAGCCATCACTAACTTCTTTTCGTAGTTTTTCATTGACTTTCGGGTCCTATGAACACTGGCAGAACATAACCCAAGGCTAGAGGAACTTTCTATTCCATTAAAGTTAGGATAAAGCTCTCAGACAGGTAAGTACAACAAAAGCTGCTGGCCTCGACAAATAGGAGCCATATTTCTTGAGTGTAGCAACTGATTTCATTGCCCCCCCCCTTGCGCAACATACCTATAACTTTTCTCTGTTTTTACATTTCAAACTTAATTCCCCTGAACATTTTTTTTTACTTTTATCAGTGAGCAACTTAAGGGATTTTGTGATGGGTTCTCGCTATGGTTTCAGAAGAAAGCATACTCCATACTCCTAATTTTTTTACTCATTGTATTGATCTTGTGTGCATGTACATAAAAATCAATTGTACACGTCAAAGGCATTTTTTAGGGCTGACCACAAACTGCTCCAACAAAAATGGATTACATTCAATTAAATTACACTCAAGGTAGGACAGTGTGCGAATACCCAATGAACTATTGCATATACCCTCTCCCTGTCTAAAGGTTCAGTGTAAGTTCCCTCTTAATTCATGTAAATAATAATCTTTTTCTTAAAGATTTCTATTTCTATGCTGATGATATCCATAATGTATTGCTCTGCACCCCCTCCAGAGCTTCATCTGCTGTTTTTACAAACTGCTTTTAATAAAATCCAACAAAGTTTTATGGTTTGAAATGGGCTTCATACACAGACAAAATGAAAATTCTTCTGCTGTCTGGCAAAAAAGTTACATCTGCAAACCTGCCATGAATTAGCACCTGCAGTGGGCTGCAAATAAAATTTGTATCCCACTTTAGATAGCTTAGATAATTGGTGACGCTCTGACCTTTACTTCACACATTCAGTAACTTGAAAAAAAAAAAAATTTGAAGCTATAATTGGGTATTTATTTCAGAATTATATTCTGTCTTTCTTGTATAAAAAAAATGTTGCTGCTTCTAATCTGTGTATGTCTGATTATGGTGATGTTTTAAAAATGCATGCCTCTGCTCAAAGTTTACTTGTTCTGTGGATATTATTTATCATAGTGCTTTAAGTTTGAATTTATTTAAACTAGTATAGGAAGACAAAACAAATTTATATATAAACAAAATAAAACATAGCAAAATATTAACAATGGTAAAGTATTTGAACATTTATTTTCAAAGAAGTTGGAATGTAAACCTAACCTTAAGAGTTATTCACACATTTTAAGGCAAACACTTATCACTTGTTTTATTCCCGTGTAGGAATGTTCTTTATTCGTCACACAGTAATAAACAGCGGATTTGTATCATATAAAGTTGTATCATAGGCCTATTTCCCTTATATTTTTTAAAATGAGAAAAACTCAAACATTGGATACTTTTAGATAGTTCCAAAATTACTTTGTTGAAGATCTGTTTGCAAATGTTTTGTCTGGCCTATGATATTTTGAAGGTAGCTGTTCATACTGTACGTTTTAAGTGGATTTTTGATATCCTTTTTATCTTCTAAAATATGCGCCTGTCTTGGGAGAGACATCCATGTAAAAGGGACTTTTAATTCTGCCTGTTTCAATAAGATTTTGTTAATTTCTAAAAAATTTGCAACAAAATAATTACAATGCACTCAACAAAAAGTCAGCTCAGTGATCCATCAACCAGATGTGGCGGTCGCTGCCCAGAGTTTCCCAGATGCTGCAGCCTGGAGAACATGTAGGAGTCAGACAGGCACAGTAGTTGAGAGGCAGAACAGGTCAGGATCATGAAATCAGACACGCCAAGGAACTCTAAAAACACTCTCACCAATCGCTAGAGAGAAGAAGACTAATTGCCATGATGACTGGGAGGAAGCCCCTTAAATAGAGGCAGGAACATGTGGATCAGATGACCAGTGATTGCAAATCGTGGAGAGTTACACAGGCAAATTAAATTAATAATTACTGTCAGCCAGTCACCAGCTCCATGATCACGACAGAACATGGCCTAAAGACGAAGACATAGAATGATTAAAATGGAAAACTAGAAGATTGATAAGGGGCTGCAGAAATCTGGATAACTAACATGGAATTGGAAAATAAAAAGTTAACAGAAAACCATAAATATGAAACATTACAGGTAAGATTACAATGTTGTGCCATGATCGTTGTTTTGGACATTGGAACAGTGTCATTTCATGTGTTCACTGATGCGCATACGCACTGATATGTTTTTTTGGAGGAACAACGTCAAAAACGTACAAAATACTGTGCATAACTTTTCGTACGATTTCATACGAATTAATAATGAGAATATGTTGACCTGGATGGGCATTGAATACAAATAAACAACATTAATACCAAGATTGCCAAAAAGAGATCATTGAGATACACACCAGCGAAGAGTTACACTAAGAAGTAATTTTAAAAAGATATAAACAAAACAGCAAACACAGAATAACAGAAATCAAAGCATGAATACAAAAACCCCAAAGGGAAATCTTGAAGAGAACAAAAAAGCCCATAAAAGCAGATCATGATATTCTGTTGAGGTATTATTTTTTGAAAGATTAGTTGTTTAAATTAATAAGGTTTTAGCAACGAACTTTGTTTTTTTTGAAAATGTTATAATTCCCTTGAAAAAATTTTTTTGCTAATTAAATAAAAAATGTCTAGAGTTATCTCTTTTGAAGAAAAAGAACCAGAGAGTGAAAGCTTCAAGGTGTATGAAGGTATGAATGTGTTCCATGAACACATTCATACCATAACTTTGCTTCAGGAAGATATACATCATAGATTTAGTTGCTATATACCTAAAGCTGCAATTATTTAGTTTCTACATTTGAAGTCCTGACACACTAGAGTACAAAAAGGTATGCAATCAATAACCAATGGCTTCTTTACTTAATAACTCATGAGTCTTCAGCTCTAAGCTTAAAGCCATGTTCTCACTCAGAATAAATGATTTCCTGATGAAAAGGGGGGGAATTTTTTTTGTAAGAAGAGACAGTAATCCATTTTACATTCTAGTGGCAAAGGACACATGCATTTTCTTTGGACAATTATCTTTTCTACAAGCTGCTTTCCCAGTTAAAGACATGCAGGTTTTTTTTATGCGTTTTAACCTTTGCCACTTTAATAACTAATGGTGGCACAAAATACCTTCCAGGGTATCTCTAAAAAGGTGTTTAATATTTAGTGGCTGAGTTCAGCCTATGTGTAGGAGGAGACGTCTGCAAGAGTACTGTTATAATTCAAAATTTCTCTTCTAGTTTTCTCCCTTCGGTTTTCTTTAGCGTCGTAACTACAGAAGGCTTTATCCATCTCTTTATCATTCTTACCATCTAACTTATTAAACAAATAATTTTGTCATATACAACTGTCTTTCAAGGAGTACTGTAGCAAAATACGCTCTATTTGAATAGATACAAGGAATATTATTCATTTTCCCTCAGTGTGGACATACAGGTGTACCTGCACTAAAGTAACAGGCAAGCTGAGGCAGACATGTTGAGGCAGGCTTAGGGAAAAAATATATATATATATTTAAAGAAAAATAGAATAGGAATAAGGTACCGTTAAGTACCGCAAACGACTGTGTAGTTAATATTAGCAGCAACGTAAGATTGAAAGAAATTCTAAAGCACGTGCAGAAAAAAAAATGTACTAACTTCTTTTTACAAGAAATTAAAAAGTACACAAATGAGAGCAGGAATGTAAACAATGGATTTTATTTGAAGCAGTGAAAACAAACTGCTGAGAAGGAAGGATCTGCAGAAACACTTCCTTGTGTGTTTAGGATTCAAAAGTCTTTCTCTGATGGTCTCTGGTTTCAAATTACGTTCAAGAATCGTGTGGGAGACATTTCCAACAGTTATCTTTACCTGCACCATAAAAGATAGTTGATGATACCAGAGAGTCAGAAAAGCTCTCTATCCCCCTCTGAGTCGTTGTCCCCTGTGATGAAACCAACAGAGTTGTTGGATGTCATGTTTGGTTTAAGGTTTCTTACCCACATGCAGAAAACACGGACACAGGGAAAAAGTTCAAAGGTTTATTGAACAACAAAGTGAATAAAGAACTGATTCAGGGGATTATCAGGTCCAGGACTGGTGACGACTGGGTTCACTGCAGAGGGGGACAGAGTGGTTAGCTGAAGTCCAGGTAATTTGCAGAGTTAGAGAGTGCAGGTCTGTACCTGATCTGGAGTTTGAGCAGAGCGGCAGAGAGGGGGAACCAGGAGGGTCCAGAGGCTGTCGGCAGGCTGAGGGCTTGGCGGAGGCAGAGCTTGGTTTGAGAGTTTGCAGGCAACAGGTTTGAGTTTCCCTTTCAGATTCTTCAGAGAGCAGGCAGGCAGGTCTTTGACAGGTTTGATTCTCCAGGGTTCTTCAGAGATCAGACTGACAGATCTCCAACAGAGAAACTCTTCCAGGTTTCAGGCAGGTTCAACCTGGGAAGCAGAGAGGACAAAACAGATTAGGTTCAGGTTTTCTGGGAGTCAGAGATTCAGACAGGCAGGTTGGCTCAGGCTTGCTAACCATAACTGGCAAACACTCTGGCCCGGGGTGATGTCCTCTGCCTCCTTATATACTGGTCTCCTGATGAGCAAACAAGCAACAGGTGGTGCAATCAGCTCCAGCTCCAGGAGACCCAGAACGCCCTCAGGAAGGGATCCTTGGCGCCCTCTGGTGGGCAAAAGTGGACAGACCTCCAGATCCCAACATTGGAGTTATTATGATTTCTGTAGTTTTTATCATTTAATTCATTTATATGTTTTATATTGCTCTCAATCATTTGTTTTTCCATATGTTACTCACATAAGTGGAAATAGTGTATGCAGGTCATAAGACGATCAAATGTTTTGCAAGAATGCTTTTCTGTTTTTCATTTGAGAAACACAGAAGTGGAAGTTCATAACCCCAACACCTTTTTTAAAGCGTATACTGAAACCAGACAAGTTGCCTATCTTAAAAATTCATGCTATGTCTGAGAGACTGCGTAATCGAAAACTAAGGTCTGCTGTTGTAATGTGTTGACTGCTCAATAAAAAGCCCGGCAAGTGTCAAGCCAAGCGAAGATGCAGAGAGTGATTCTTCAACTCTGCTTATCTTCCCTTTGCAAAGCACGGCCAGGAAAAATCTTACACTGTCTTTGTTTCATTTTTTATAGGTTAAAGTTGGGGAAACTTAACAACCATAACAAGAGTCTTTAGAGAAATGTAGACAAGCACCCTGGGAAGGTGTTGGAGAAGCCTGAAGCGTAAAAGGAAAAAAGGGGGAGAGCGAACACTGTTCCCTGTGGCACTCCAGTGCTGCAAACCAATCAGAAACAGCTGTGTGTTTTCACACAATGGTTTGGATTGCAACTTTTTTCCTTTCTTTTTCACAACAAACAAAGGGATTTGGCCCACGATTTTCACTCACACACATTTTCAACAAAGACAGTGAAACTGTAGGTGTAAATATTTTACTTCTCTTTATCTAATCTTTAATCAGCAAACTTAGATTTGATGCCAAAATTACACAGTTTGGAAAAAACCATAGACACAATTGTGTAGTGCAAAAAAACCTGAAGGTGTTAGCAGACCATGATATGATTCAAGAGGAAGCTGCTTCGTTATAGTGTTAAATCCTAAAAGGTCAAAAAACACAAACAGGTCTACCTTTTTTAGCAGCATTTATTTTTCATTCTTGAGGATGGACATTGTAATTTAATAATTTTTCCAGGATTTTTTTTACATAAAGCTAAAACTTAGATCAAAATATGTATCCTACAGCCAGGATTTCCCTGACATTGATTGATACTGAGTGCTTTTGATCCTTATCACAGTTTTGGTTCATAATGTATTAAGGTATAACTCATTATTTCAGCCATCAGTATTAAAGTTCAAATTTTTATATTTTAATAATTCAAATGTATTATTATTTTGTGCACAATTACTTTTACTGTTCATATTTTTAATACCAAAGATGTTTCAATAATGCGTTGAAGAATCTGAGAATTTAGTTTATCAAATTTGTTAAAAAACCTGTCATGGTAACGAGGATAAAGGGACCCAGTATTCAAGGAGAGACGTCAGTAGGAAAGTTCAAAAAGGTTTATTAAGTTAACAAAAACTAAAGTGGAGCTGTGGCTCGCGGACACTGCAGGCGGGGGGGGGGGCGGGGCACCGCCCAATCTCAGACACTCTGGTTTAACAGTCCAGACCAAGAATGTCCCCAAGTGCTGCAGTCCCAGAGGTCATGCTGGAAGCCGATCCTGGTCAGGGATCCAGAACAGACAGAACAGGCAGGATCCAGATCAGGCAGGAACAGAAACAGGAGGCAGGATCCAGACTTCCAGGCATCAACAGGCTCCCAGGAGGGTTCAGAGTCTGACTGGGACCAGAAGCATGACCAGGTGGTCACGCATAGGGGCAGACAGGATCAGGTGCAGACAGGCAGGCTCAGTGGAAGAGGGTAGCCGAGACAGGACGTAGAACCGGAACTTGAAGCAGGACTTTAAACTGATCTGCTCCCTGGAGCCAGGCTTACTGGATAAAAACTGAACCTCCCCACATATTGAGCCAAAAACCCAGAGGACTCCGCGGGGGAGGAACAGTGGACGATCAGGAGACGAGACAAACACAAAAAGCCTCTTTCCACTGGCAGCTAGGATCCAGGACATTAACCATGAACAAAACTGAAACGACAGACTGACAGAAAGACAAGAAATGATCTGGCACTGAATGCTCAGGCTAAACTGAATTTAAACCAGAGGAAACAGGTGAGAGGAATAAATTATAATTGAGGCAGTGAGGGAACACCGGCAGGTGAGAGGAATAACCAATTAAGCAGGAGCAAACAGGCCAGATCATGACAAAACCTGGACATTCTGTTGTGCATTTAGGGGCGACATTTTTCCAACAGTAGGTGAAATGTGTGATTTAAGATGAGACATTGATCCAACCCCACTTTTAACAAAGACGTCAAACAGTACTTATTTTTGTAAAACTTTGTTTCCTCTCAGTCTCTGAGTTACACTGTTGTCCCTGACACACATTTAGATGGAGCTTTTTATGTCTGTTTTTTTTTCTATTTTAAAATATTTTCCCTTCCTATCTGTAAAAGATTATAATTTCTGTTTTTGCTGTGGTGAGCCTTTTTTATTTCAAATACTTTGTGTTTGTGTCTTTATGGAACCTTGTAGCCAATGAGTAATGAGAACAAGGTGAGGGGCTCTAGAGTGTAATTATTTTCATTTGGGAAACAGTGGGGGTCTGCTCTACATTTGTTTCAGCCGTATGTGACAGTTCACTATCTAGCAGTTGCAGTAATGAGCACCCCGTCCTCATTAGGTGTTGGGAATGGCACCTTTGCAAAAAAAAAAAAAAGGCTAAAAATAAATGTTTAAACTTTCAAGGTCCAAGAATGTTAAAAGGAAGGAAGGAAAAATGCAGCAGAGCTGAAACCGAAAGAGGGACATTGTGTTTTTTTGGACACACCACAGGATTGGTTGTTGAAGCTGCTGCAGCTGTCAAGACGAATTTAATGATACACAAAACCAACACATCTCAGACAACCCACATGAATTCTGAATTTTATATCAACAATGTATGAAATAAACACCCAGATACCTGCCAACACAACAGCTACAAGACGGAGCGAAAACTAAGCTGACTTTTTTACAAGGTGAAGCCTCTGGGCTATTTTGTCCTCTGTCACTTTACATATTTCCAGAGCGGCAGGCTTCATTGCATCGACCTAAAATTGTAATATGTTACACAGCTCAAATTGAAAGAGAACTTCTGGGGGGCTTTGACCCCGAAACAAGCATTCTGTCATCTGTCAGTGGACCAACCTTGGTTAAAGGCAAATTACTGCTGCTGACAAGTTACTCAATAAAAGCTGGAACGAGGATATATCGCTCCCCTTAACACTTACTTTGAGCGGGTGTGCACAAACCTCTGATGAGGTCTCCATTTATTTCAATGCGCTTTAATCCAGCCTCACAGCAGTCTTCTAAATACTTAAAATCTGTCCACATCCCTGTTAGCTTTTTTAATTATTTCTTTATATTTTGTGCTTTTCTGTTAAGCTCACAGGACAAATTTTTATTTCCATGTTGGATGAAAAAGTAAAGAAAATTAAGGAAAACAAAACAAGGCAGATTAATGCCAGAAAAGACATATGATTTCATGTTTTGAAAACCAATTTTTCACACCAAACAAAGAGAATTCAGTCTGTTTATAAAGTTAGGGTAGCTCCCTGATAATATTACGGGATTATTTATTGAATGGTAGTGGATCAATTCATCTATTTAGGTAAAATCTTCAGGCAGCAGGTGAAAATGAAGTCTTAAAACGTTGTTTTAATGTAAAGAAAATGTGCATCATCTCATGCATCCCTCATTATGATTCATTCTTCTTTTACGCAGTAAATACTAAGTGGCTGTTTGCAGCCACACTTCGGATGTTATATCCCAATAAATATACGTTATTAGCAGCTATCAGTCCCATAGAATGGCTTCAGATTGTGCCAGTAGACCTACAGGTTATTCTCAAGTTAATCCTAATTCTAACCCTAAAATTATTCCTTTTCCCCTGTGGAATTAATTAATCTATTTATGTGTAATCTGAAAATAATTTCAGTAGTTTTTCATGTGCTATAAATATAACTTAATAAAAAATAAGGTGATCTTGTACATATTAAACAAACCAAAAACAAGTAAGCTCATGCCCTGTCAACTGAGTTGTAGAATCATCTCCAAATAAATATTTAATTATCTGTGAAAAAGTTTAAATAATTTTTTGGTAAGATCCTCGTCAAACAGACATTCAATGTTTGTCTTTAAAACCTAATGTGTGTAACGAACTTAGTGAATTATAAGTATGTTTTTTTTTATTCACAATACTACGACAAAATTCTTACTACATAAGTAAAAAACAGCGTGATTGAATGTAAGACGAGCAGAGACAGAGGGCACTCCGAGTTTACTGAAGAATACTTGTTCCCAACCAGGTTATCTCTGTGGAGAATGTTACTACGGTGACTGAAACAAAGCTAGAGGAAACTCTCTGTGAAATGGAAATATCAGTTTCCCTGTTTTCAGGTTTACATGCCTGCCAGACTGTTTGTTTTTCTTTCCCCTCCCCCCTTCTTCTACAAAGGTAGGAGAAGCTGGGATCGATCTCCCCGTGATTGATCCTCTACGCCCTTGGACCAATCAGGATCCAGGGAGGTCCTATATAAGCAAGCCACTTAGAGATCCTACCCCTTTTTTTTGGCTTGCTTGCTGCATGCTCTGTCAACCTGTCACTTCCATTGAAGTAACCTAGAGTTTTTACTATGAGCTTATTTGGGGAAGCAAGACTGTTCACAGCCTCTCATTAATGTCTTTTACATTGTAGTAAATGTAAAATTTACTAGCTGTCTGTTTTTTGTGGACTTACTACAATGCAATGAATTTCCCCCACATATCTAGAGCAAGTTGTTAAGCCTTAGGCCCCGTCCACACGAAGCCAAACCCTGGCCTAAACGCACAAATTTTTCACCAAACCAGCCTCTCATCCATACGAAGCCGGCGTTTCGGGGGTCTGTAAACAATCTTTTTTTTATTCAGCCTTCAGAGTGGAAAGATTTTGAAACACCGTTTTCGCGTTTCCATCTTTAAGCTCTAACCGCATTTTTTTTTTACACGCATGCGTCATAGCGTCACCTCTAAACACGCATGCGCAACACAGTATCACAACAACAATGGCGCCGTACTGTGTTGAATGGTTGCTGCTCATGCAACTCACCCTGCTGTCGGGCTTACAACAGAATGTTCTTCTTCTGGAATATCTCCAGGAAGAACAGAGCAATATCGACCACATAGTTCAGCACCTGAATTTGACTGAACCACGAAAATGGACCTGCAGGGCAACCATGTATAAATATTAGTGCGCATGCCCAACATTTCGTCGCCTATTTTTGCTTTGGCACGACAGCGCCACTTACAGGCCTTGCATACATTTTGCAGCGTTTTCATGCATTCGTGTGGACGCTCACATTTATTTTACGTCTCCGTCTTTACGACAAACGTTCTGGAAAATATTAGCGTTTCGTGTTCGTTTTGACTTCGTGTGGATGGGGCCTTAAACTATGTTTTTTTTTGTTTTGTTTTTATGACTTTAGTACATGACATCCAAGAATTAGACAATACATCTAAACAGATTTCTGTTATTAAACAATGTTATTATGCAGATAAACCACAAAGGCATGGTGTAGTTTAAGCGTTTAAGGTTAAACCAGAGCTTACAGTGTTTTAGTCTTGGTTTAAAATCCATAACCTTGTCTATCACTTTATATTTGTTTTTAAATATTAAAATAAATAATTTATTAGTGTATTTTAAACAAAAAAAAAAATGATATGTGGGTGTCCTTGAAGAACTATCTCTTGCACCATGATGTGTATAGAGCAGGGTTACCCCTCCCCCACCTGTTGATGCTCTGACATGTTGCAGTGTATTCTTTACATAAACTAGCCTAAACACAGTCATTGCTCGTGTCCTGTAGGAATGCCTCTCATCTCTCTATTTAGGATCATGCTGTTTTATAACACATTTTGGCAACATGGATTTTTAATACTGTATCATGTGGTGCAGGGAATAGTATAAAACAGGCAGCCTAGAGGCAAAGTGTAGCGGCAGAGTTAGGATATTTGTAGCTTCAGTCTCTCAGAAAGGAAGGGAAGGGAATGTCTGATGCATTATGGGGTGAGAGGAAGATCAAATGAAGCAGTGGTGCAACTCAAGTTAACTAGCTGAGCTACTGTAGCTCCTGTGAGAATCTTTTACCCATTATGCATCTGTTAAAAGGCTTCCTACATGTTTTTCATCTCAATGTTCCATACTGTCTCAAACTGAAACTGATTTTTTTTTTTTTTTCAGTTTTTAATATCAGTTTGGTAGATGTGACTTTAAAATGTCCAACCGGACCTGCTTGTATTAAGTTTTAAGGTTCAATATCCATGAAATAAACTGAATGGAGAAATTGGCTCCTGGTTTTTCGAGAGCGGTACAGGGAGGTCTCACAGCTTTGTTAGCATCTGGATTCAAATAGATAGGAACTTTCCAAGATCAATGACAGCCGGAATACTCAAATACTGAATAAGAAGTTAAATGCCATTCTTTAAACCAAAGTTTTTAAACATTATTACTTTTATTGTATTTGTGCAGCTGTTTACATATGTTATCTAACATTTTAGGTAGATCCACCTAAGAGAGCCTAATTCAAACCAAATTTACCTTGAATGCCAAATAGCGGTGAGATTGCTTTCTTTAAAGGTGTACTATGCAACCGGTATAGTATAGCTCCTCCCCAGCGAGGCTCCCCCCAGAGGGCGAAAGTAAAAGTGCACTGTCGTAAATACGCTCAGCTGTTCTCCTGGTTTCTCCGTCAAGCCATGCGCGGTTGTTTTGAGCTTAGCAGACAGGCGATCGCAAAGAATCACCATGTCTACTGCGGGAAGTGACTATTTTGTTCCAATTTTCAAGTTTGAAAATTTAGCATGTTTTCATACATTATTTGTTATGCATGTGTCTAAATAACAAAGATTGTAGTTAGCCAAGTTCTCGCCATAAAGCAAGACCGACTCTTGTGATGCACGAGACTTCTCGTACGGTATTTCCCCTACAGACCACCAGGGCGGCAGAGAAAACCTTTGTTCGACCTGAAATGACTCATTTAATCATCCAAAACATTATTGGAACACATTAATTAACTGAAAAATGTTGCATTGTACAGTATGCCTTTAATTTATTACATTTTTTTTTTTATTAGCGGCCATTTAGTCAGTCTAAAAAATATCCTGGTGGCTAAAATTTTCAAATTAAGATGTAATGTAAAAAGGTATGTCATTTTGATTTCAACATTGCTTTATAAAGAGGAAATAGATGCTATGTATACAAGTTTTATAATAACAGCTAATTGGCAACTCCTGTACTGTTAGATGGCCAGAAATAAAAACAAATAAAATAACAATATGGATTTTTTTTATATAAAAAAAGAACCAGTTGCATAAAAGGATCAGAGGAAAGAGAAATCATTTTTAACAAAGCTCAATGTTCCTTAGAAAACACCTGCAGGTGCATAGTACATGCACCCACATGCACGATATGCACACTTGCACACACTCACCTGTATTTATACATATTTTTACAAAACTGATTTTGGTTTCACATACTTATCCTGAGAAATCATAAAATACCCGATTCTAACTTGTATAAAATTTTTGAAACTACATAGGGACCTTCCGTTCATTAGGAAGACCTCATTGGTTACCATAGTAACAAGACAAAAATGGAAATTCAAATTCACTGAAGCTGAAATTAATGTATTTCTTTTCTTTCAACAGTGGCTCTGTTGTGGCTTTGTTCCTGCATCAAGCAAGCTGTTTACTAACCAGGCAAGATGATACTAGAACTATTTTATCACGTTTATTTTAGCTGCTTATATCCAGGATGTTGTCTTTCAGTCTGCACAGTGATTTCATAACCATGTGATTGGGTAGATCATAATTCATAGACCTCCCTTAGAGATAGCATGAGGAGTCTGACTGTCAGGGAAGAGCTCAGAGTGGAGCTTTTTTCTCCTCCACATTGAGAGCAGTCAGCTAAGATGGCTCAGGGATCTCTAGGTGCAGGTTTCATGGGGCGAAGGCCCAGAGGACGGTCCAGGACATGCTGCTAGGTCTGTGTCTCCTGGCTGGCCCTGGTACGATTTGGGATTCCTCCAGAGGAGCTAGAGGAAGTTTTTGGAGAGAGAAGTCATGCTTTTTCTGCTGAGGTGAGATGCCACTTCTGCAACTTGGATGAACCAGAAAAAAACAAGAATAATTCAAGTTTTAACATGAAAACAAACCAACTTTGAAAATGTCTCATCTGTAAGTACAGATTAAGCTGAACTTGATGCTTTGATAAAGCCATGAATTTATTTTGCTGGTATTCAAAAGCTTGAACTGTTGGGTTTCAGAGATCTGCCACCTGTCTCCAGCAGAGAGCGCTGTGGGTCTCCTGAGCTGGAGCCTCCCGCACACCTGAGGATCATCAGCCCATCAGGAGACCTCCTACTTAAGCAGCGACCAGACCTGTCTTCAGTGCCGGAGTGTTGACCAGTTTTAGTTAGCTGAACCTGAGCCACTGCTTGTATTCAGAAAACTCTGTCTGCTCAAGAGAGCAACCTGATCCTAACCAGTCTTTGTCTTCTCTGCTCTTAGGAAAACCCGACTGAAGTCTGCAGCTCTGGAGGAGCTCATGTTTGGAAACCTGCCTGCCTGCCCAAGGAAGCCAAACCTGAAGATCCTCAGCCAGAATCTCCCAGCCAGTTCTCAGGAGAGAACTAGGAGAACAACTCAAGGTCTGAATCTCGTTAGCCTGAAGCTAAACTCTGTCGCTGCTGAACTCTCTGCTGGAACCACAGTCTCTGGACCCAACCAGTTCCCTCTCCCCACTGATCAGTCTGAATCTCTTCAGGTACAAACCAAGATCAAAAAAACTCTGCCAAGTCATCGTTGCTACCTGGCTAACCAAACTACCCCTCTCTGCAGATTACTCTGTGAAACCAAGTCCCGGACCAGTACCAGAACCAGTGCTTATTAACTCTGTGTTTGCATCTTTAATAAACTGTTAAACTTTTACCCTGCTTCGTGTGGTGTTCTGCATGTGGGTTTAATCACAGAGACCCATCATGACATGAACAGCATTCTAATAATCAGTGTTGGGAAAGTTCTCTTTCTACGTGAACTAGTTCAAAGTTCAGTTCACACATTTTAAAATGAACTAGTTCAGTTCATAGTTCATAAGTTCACAGTTCCAAAAAATTAACTAGTTCATAATTCTTTTTTTTTTTTCATGTATTTCTCAATTACATCATAGCCTACTGTAGAACCACAGACAGCAATTATTTAATCAGTTGTAACACTGAAACTGTGCGGCAGATTTTATCTGACCAAAAGTAATTTAATGGAATCCTCATGTCTATTTGCTGCTAGCTATTTCAAAGAGGGTATATGATCATTTAACTAAAGGTTACTCGTTCCTGATTAAGCAAATCATTTCATAAAACATTATTTGGACAAATAATGTATAATAATCTTTTGTACAAAGTAGTTTAGTTTATTTCACTAGTTTTAGTTAAGAGTTTTAAAGTAAAATATATTTGACTTGGAGCTGAATTATTTTTGTTAACAAACTCTTATATTTTGAACAGAAGTTGTGGTGAATTTATTCAATTTTTGTGCAGAATTAACTGTTTGACCATGATTTGAGCTTGAATCACTCTTAAATTTATTGTTCTAACACACAGCTAGTAGGGTGTGTGTCATAAACAACATATAACAGCCCAAATAATATCTGATTAAATAAGATATTTACCACCCCTACCAGGGAGGGCAATAAACATCTTCAAGTATCAGAATATATCAATTCCCAGATGGCTGGGAATTGAATATAACAGTTATCCACAACAAAAACATGGCATCCAACCTGGATGGGCATTGGATATAAAGTCACAACAAAGATAAAGCTTTACAAGGAAAAGTATTCTTCCTCTTCTCAGTTTCATTGACATTGATATCTCAGGTGTAGACTCAAAAGGCTTTAACATGACCGACTTCCCTGATATCTTCCACCTGTCTGTTATGTTAAACAGTACGTGCCTCTGTCTGCCCGATATGAAATCCCCCATGCCAGTACCTAGTTCCTCAGAGTTCAGTAGAAGCAACCTTCTGCTCACCAGAGATGCTTTCATTCTACCTCTGGACTATTTAACACAAAATTGCTTGATTTGATTATTTCAAACTAATGTTTCTGCAAGAAATACGCCTCTTTTGTCTTTTTGCCTCCAGATACCAGCTACAAAAGCGAATAGCTTCCTGCTTTTACGAGTACTCATCCTATCTCAGTCCGTCTCAGTCGAGAATAGTTAAATCACCAATTACCAATTCTTTCTGGAAAAGAAAATTATGCATTTGTAGGAAACAGAGAAGGCAGATCCATCAGGCTGCAAGATTAAACAAATCAACACTTTGGCCATAAGCACATACATATTTTTCAAACAGTTTAAATGGACTTGTTCTACGTTCTGATTTATCAATTGGCACTCTATAAAAAATGATCATATATTATGTAGGTAATCCCCAAATGATTTATACTCCTGATAGATTAACTTTTTAAAAATATTCTTTCAACCATTATGGGGTATCAGAGGCTTCTTCTAAATAATACAAAACAATAAAGTTTAACGCAATTCAAAATCAACAAGGTGGATATTGTGTTAAGTTCTCTGTAATACAAATGACCACTTCTTATACCTTCTTAATAATCTTTTAAAAATCCTTATTAGCATTACAGCTGTCTGATATAGCACTCTGACAGAGCCCTATGCTTACCAAATTTTTTCCTGTTTCCACTAATATTTCAACTCAATTCATTTCAGTTTATTTCTATAGCCCCACTTCACAACACGTCATCTAAAGAGACTTTACAATCCACCAGATCATCCAGTCAAATTGATTCAAAGCATTCTATCCAAGGAAAACCAGTTGATTGCATCGACTCATTGACTCTAACGCAATCCCTCACACTAAGCATGCTTGTAGGGACAGTGGAGAGGAAAAACTCCCTTTTAACAGGAAGAAACCTCCAGCAGAACTAGGCACAGTGTGAGCGGCCATCTGCCGAGGCCGACTGGGGTTCAAGGAGACAGAAGCAGACATAAAGAAAGAAGCAGAGATACAAAACGCAACTGTCGACCAGCTCCACAGGCGGCCCCGTCCAGGAAACACACAATCCAGGCAGAAAAGCTCTGAGCCAGCTCCCATGTCAGAGGATGAAGAGAGCACATCCAGCTAGTCACAGTCAGAGAAACAGGACTACACTGGAAAACAGGCCAATCTCAACTATCTACAAACAAAGGTGTTGATGGAAGCATCAAGCTGATATTTCTCTCCAGGATGTCGTTACAGTAAAACAGAAACAGACAAGATGAAGCTATTTTGAGAAAATTTTGCAGAGTGAGAGAATAGAGAATGAATGAAGCAGAATGATCAATGATCATCTTTTGCAGTTAGCTTAAAATCTTTGAGGTTAAAATACCTCTTTAATGTCACCTTAATATGTAGCTCCCTCTGCAGGCCATTTATGACATTCCAACTAAATAATCTTCATGAAAAATTTTTTATCTAACAATGATTTCACTTAATTAAAGCTAACCTCGCTAAAGCTAATCGCCATTGTTTCAGAATAGGTCAGTTTTTGAATGAAAACTTGATTTTTATTGTTATGTATTTATTTTCTTTTTGTATCTAAAATTCTAGCATATTAATCTCTAATGTGTTACATCTTGCCATCGTAGAATATGTCATGTTTCAGTATAACTTTAGAAAAGGCAGTGAAAAAAGCTCATAGCTGTTATAATGGATGTGACTCAAAGGATGGTTGAAATACATTTGGATTTTCCACCTTTTTTATTTTTTAAGATTCACTTACAACATCAAAATTTAATGACCTCTTTTGCGTGCTGCCCCCGTTGCTGTTTCTCTGACTTGAATTGAAATGTGAGCTCTGGATGACCGCCAGTTAGCCACTAATGGGCCCGGACAGTCAGCTTCCACTGGGCCTTGTGGCAGCTAAGGTGCAGTGTTAAAAAACCCATTATGCTAATGTTAATTCTGCTGGATGAGGGTGGGGAATATCGGCCTGACACTTCTCATCTCTTTCATTAGTGGCAGCATACAGTGAAGGGAAGGAAAAGCTCTTTACTGAAACCTGAGCCTTTCTACAATATTTCAGATGGGATCTGAGGGAGGTGTGGGCTCTTCGCCTGCTAATGGGTGCGGGAGAGCTCATTTCCACCACCGAATGCAACACAGAGAGTTTATGATGAAATTCTATGCTCATTTTGGAAAATCTATCAGTTTAGTTTCAAAGGAACGCTCGACAGATGGGCCATCGCCTGTAAGACAAGCTACAGACATATGACAGTGTTTTCACATCACTTGCTCCTTTGTTTGAAAGAACATTTTTTGAAGAAATTTCTAGAACAGAAAAAAGATTAAAACAACACCAATCCGTTCATCCTGATCAAAAATTATGTTTTTATGGAATTCTAACCCTGATCTAAGTTAATCTGAAATTCAGACTTATTCCTCAAATGCAAAGAAGACTCAGTGATTCACGACTTTAGATTGTGAATAGATATTAGACTGATTATAGAAAACTAGTGCATGGACATGGTGAATGTTAAATATCATCTTCGTGTTATGACCTTTCATTTCTGTTGGCTCTACCTTATATGTAGTTATAAACAAACAGATTTTTTTATTTCCCACTTTAAAATAGAGCAGTGAGATGTATAAATAATTATCTTATCCATCTTTTTAAAGTGGTCTTCAAAAGGGCACAAAACCCTGCAAACATGACAGGACGTTATGATTTTAAGAAAAGGAGGTAAGCAATCATCTCGGAATTGTTCAAAATGATCAGAAGGCATATCTTGCTCTTAGTCCTGCTCAGATAACCTGACATTAGGGCTGCAACTAACGATTATTTTAAGAGTCGATGAATCGGCCTATTATTTTTTCGATTAATCGATGAATCGGACAAAAATATTTTTTATATTAACCTCTTTATTCCAAAATAAACATTTTAGACAGAACAAACAAGCACACAAGTACAGGTTGCTCATTAACTGTACTGGTGCAATATGAAAAATAAATGTTTGTGTTAAAACTACGTAAACTTATATTACGTTTCCCCACTTTAAAACCAAACAAACATGGTGGTTCCGTGCCATGTTCATTTGTTTTTACAAAAGTTGCATGTTACGACTTTTTTCACTGTACAAAGCGCCGGCTATTTTAATTATTGTAATCAATTTGCGCCGTCAATCCCGGCGCATGCGCGCTTCATTTGCAGTCTGGATGCTGAGGGTAAACATCCTGCTGCCCTGACTGCAGCGCTGAGAGGGACTCCTGCGGGAGAGGGGGGAGGCGCCCCACAGCAGAGTAGGAACGATGCATGCTTTCACGTAAGAGTCTCCAAAAGCCGCCAGTGACACCGTAAAAAGTCGCCAGATTTGTTGCTAGTCGCTTTTTTCAAAAATAGTCGTTGGAGGGGTCTGAAAAGTCGCTGAGTTGGCAACACTGCACCAGCGGCGCTGGCTCGCTCTGCCGTATTTTCCCCCCCCCCCCGTTTCAGTCAAGTGGATGTGATGACGGCGGCGGCGGATGACGCATTAATCGCGCGACACAACTAATCGATGATGAAATTCCTTGCCAACGCTTTTAAAAGTCGATTTTTATCGATTTTATCGATTCGTTGTTGCAGCCCTACCTGACATACATGCTATGGTCAGAACTTTAGCTAGGCCATTCAAAGCTTAATCAAGTTAAGTCAAGTTAAAACAGCAAATGGTGTATTGGTGTGAGTGCAATACCATCTCCACCCAACTGGTACGCACCTCACAGAAATCAAGCGCACCCATCTGTCTCACTCAGGCCTTCAGGAGCCTATAAAGTAATTCAACACACCTGTGTTCTGAGCAATCTCTACAGACAAAGACCTCATCTTCAAGCTCCTGCAGAGACACCACTGGTAGGAAATGAACTTTAAAACATTAAACCTGCATTCAGAGGTCCTAGCAGGCTTTACAAAGATGGATTTATGCATTTGGAATTAACTTTTGTTTTGCTTATTTATTGATGACTCAAAAGTAAAAAACATTGACTGGAAACTTATTAATTCATTGTGTTTTGTTTATTTGTAGGTTTTCAACCTGCTTGGTTGTCTTGTCTTTGAAATTGAAGTGATTTAAAGAAGAAAAAGAAAAGAGAAATAAAAAGATGACACTGAGATGAGTTGGTCCTGAGTCTCTTTGATGGGAGCAAGCCCTTTTCAAGTTTGGGCAGAAGGCAAGGTGGTTTGTAGAGGCCAAAAACTTGACAGTAGAAAACCAGTGGAAAACCACTTGGAAGCCAATTGGAAACCAGTTGGAAACCAACTGAAGACCTGATGAATGTGAAGTCCTGACAAAAGGGCTTTGACGAATCAACTCAAGGAGGACATCAGGTCATCTCATCTGTACAATCCACAATGGCTGAAGAAATGTTTGGAAAGTCACTGAAACAATTGAAGCTGGATCGCACCATGGCAAAATCTTCCTTCACCAAGCAAGCAAACTTCCTGAGCAGAAAAGCTTCCAACATGACAGAGATGGAACTGCGAGAGGAGTTCAAAAAGCTAACCTCTGATGCCAGACATGTAAGTGATTCAAATGATGATTACAAAGCTGGACTATTAGCAGAGATGGAAGTTGAAGCTGGTGAACTTGATAAACGGCAAGAAGCTGATTTGGAAAAGACTATTGATGACTGTGAATCAAAATTAGAAGAAGTCAAACAAATAGTTCAGTCTAATTTGTGGAAAAAATATGGTCAAGATGAGCTCTATACTGCAATCCAAGAGGCAGAAAAGGCATGTAATGATGCTTCTGACATAAAAGTTTTAACTGTGAACAAAAGTGCATATGAAGTCCAACTGTCCTTTGTGGAGAATGTGATCCAGGAATCTATTAAAAGTTTTGTGACCTGGGAAATATGGATTCCTGTAGAAGAGAGGGACAATATTGAAGACAGAATAAAACAGATTAAATTGATGAAAAATAAACTTCAAGCAAGAAAATCACAGTTTGCCATAGCACAAACGATCGCAGAGGAGAAGAGTAAATCAGATGCTGCTCAATCAGACCTTACATCTTTACCTATACTAGCTCCACCCGCACCCATTGTAAAGATCAGGCCCATTTGTCTACCAAAATTTCATGGCTGTAAAAGAAACTTTCACAGATGGAGAAAAGACTGGGAAAGTCTGCAGAAGCAGGGAGAACCAAGTGGCTCAGTGGAAGTGAAAAAGTTTCAGTTGTTGGATAGTGTAGATGAAAGGATCTGTAGTGAATTACACCTGTCTGCTTATGATACTGCTGCAGATATGTTCCGAGTGATGGAAAATAGGTATGGCGACAAGTCAAGTATTGCTTTAGAAATTATTGAAGAGCTTGAGAAGACTCCACCCCTGAAAGCAAACCAGCCAAGGGAGGTGATAGATCTTATACAAACAATTGAAAAGGCTCTAGCTGACTTAACAGAGCTAGGTAACATTGGAGCCATGAAAAACCCTCTGGTTATTAAATCTCTAGAGAGCAAACTACCTGATGTTATCAAAAGAGACTGGCTAGTTTTTATGGTTAATCCTGCCAATGCAGTTACACCAGATAACCATTTTGATAGTCTTCTCAAATTTTTAAAAACACAGGAGGAAGTTCTAGAGAGATTAGAGCAACTTGGAGTGAGTGAAAAGACTGAGAAGAAGGTTGAGAAACGACATGCTTTTACTCGATCCACAAGAAAGAATCATGTCTGTATTGTGTGTGGAGACGCAAGACATGGAGATAAAATATTCTTCTGCAAACAGTTCAAAGAAATGAATGTACCTGAAAAGCTCAACATTGGAAACATGCAAAAGGTGTTTGAGAAAGCATGAAGAGGATGCTGGATGCATCAACACTTACCTTTGTAGAAACAAAGACTGTAAGAAAGGGAGCTTTTCAGATCACCATTTCCTCCTTTGCCCAAAGGGTGAGCTTACAAGGGTTGGGATTGATAAACCAAGAAGGAAAAATAGACTAACAGAAGAGCAGGAGAAATTCATAGCTGGACTTTCACCAGAACTAGCAGAAGAATGCAGAAAAGCCTTTTCAAATGTAACTGCTTCAACAAGAAACACAAAGTGTGAAGTCCCTGGGCTTATGGAGTCATATGGACTAAAGGAGCAACCTGTCATTCTAATGCTGTTGGAAGTCACTGCAAATGCAGGCCAGAAAATTGGCACTTTAATTGACTTGGCTTCTGATACCAATTACATTACTCATCAAGCAGCTAAAAGGTTGAACCTAGAAGGTGAGAACATAACATTAGTTGTTCATGGTGTTGGGGGAATGTCAGTCAAAGTTAGAACAAAACGATACCTGTTAAAAGTTAGAGTCAAAACCCCCAAAGGCACAGTGAAAGCCCACCAGCTCATTTGTTATGGACTCAGTGAAATTGCTAAAGTGCATAAAGTCATTCAACCACTGCAGCTGCAAAAGTTTTTCCCAGATGTTGACCTGGAAGACCTCAAAAGACCAGATACCATTGAGCTGCTAATAAGTCACAGAGAAGGCAGACTGGCCCCTCAAAGAGTCAAGGTTGTTGGAGACCTGGTCCTGTGGAACAGTCCACTAGGCATGGCCGTGGGAGGAGCTCATCCGGACCTTTGTGAAGATGTCGACGTGGCAGCACACAGGTCAGAGACACACTTTGCTCGTTCTATGCGCACTGCTGCTGTAAAGTATGAAGAAGTCTGCAGTTTCAAAGAAGTTAAAGCAGAAAGCAAAAGTACAACTACCAATAAAGAGTTCATTGATTGGTGGAAGTGGGAGAGCATAGGAACAACTTGTGAACCAAAGTGTGGTGGATGTCGCTGTGGGACATGTCAACCAGGTGGAAAAGATATGACATTAATGGAGGAGAAAGAACTTGAAATAATTAAACAAGGTCTTACCTATGTGCAAGCAGATGACCACAGTGATGCTCCCCACTGGGATGCAAAGTATCCTTGGATTGTAGAACCCACTTGTCTTCCCAATAACAGGAAAAGTGTTGAATCAACTTTCTTAAGAACAGAAAGACGATTAAATAAAGAGCCTGAATGGCAAACTGTCTATGCAAACCAGGTGCATGAAATGGTGGAGAGGAAAGCAGCAATAAAGCTAACAGAAGCCACCCTAAACAACTGGAAAGGACCAGTATGGTATGTAAACCACCAGGTGGCACCAAATCCTCATTCTGTGACCACTCCTGTGCGTTTAGTATGGAACAGCAGTCAAAGATTTGAAGGTCTAAGTATGAATGATATTCTGCTGAAAGGTCCTGATGTTTTAAATCCTATTCGTGCTGTTCTACTCGGGTTCAGAAGGGGACTGCATGCTGCCTTGGGAGACATTAAAAAGATGTATAACTCTGTGTGGCTTGAGGACCTGGAGAGACATCTACACAGGTTCCTCTGGAGAGACAGCTCAGAAGAGGAGATCGGTGAGTTTGCCATTACCAGAGTTAACATTGGGGATCGACCTGCTGGATGTATTGCCCAAGTAGCAATGCGAGAGACAGCAAAACTGCCCATATTTAACAGCTGTAAAGAGGAGCGGAGGATCCTGGAAGAAGACTGTTATGTTGATGACATCTTAACATCTGACAATGACCCAGAACTTTTGCAAAAGCACACTAAGAAGGTGGAAGGGATCTTACAAGCTGGGGGATTATTTTTGAAACCATGGGTCCTATCAGGTCAAAGTGGGAGGCAAAAAATGTCCTTACCTAGCAGGGAAAAAATCTTTACACTCCCTAATCAGTTGAAAGAAGATGATAATAAGGCTTTGGGAGTGGGATATCTGGTGGAGGAGGATAAATTATATGTGATGACATCAATCAACTTCTCAAAAAGAATGAAAAAAATGAAAGTGGGACAAAACCTAGAAGAAGGAGAAGTGAGGGCAAATACTCCAAATCCTCTCACTAGAAGAGAACTCCTTAGCCAAGTAGCTAGTCTTTTTGATCCCATTGGGCTAGTCACACCCACCAAACAGAAAGGAGCCATTCTAGTGAGGAAGGCTTTCCAAGAAACCAGAACTGCAGGTAAAGCAGGTGACACTTGGGATCAGCCACTTTCTGATGGGCTAAGAAATGAAGCCATTGAGTTGTTCCAGGAGTATGTGCGCCTTGGCCAAATAAAATTTCACAGGAGTTTAACACCAATCAGTTGGATTGGAAAGCCCATAGGAATAACTTTTTCTGATGGAAGTGACAAAAGTTATGGTGCAGTTCTATACTTCAGATGGGAGACAGAGCAAGGGATCCAAGTGAGACTTGTAGAATCCAAAGCAAAACTCACTCCACTTGACCAGAAAGGAGAACCTGTAAAAGCAGAAATTTGTGGTGCAGTGTTTGCAGCTCGACTGAGGAAGTATGTTGAAAAGCACAGCAGGATGGAAATTGGAGGCTGGTACCATTTTCTGGACAGCCAAACTGTGCTAGGAGCCATTCAGCGTGACAGCTATGGATACCAAACTTTCTTTGCTAACAGAGTTGGTGAAATACAGAAAGCTGGGGCGGTTGCAGATTGGTGGTGGATTCCAGGTGAGCTCAATGTCGCAGACATTACATCAAGAGGAGCATGTCCTGAGTACCTCCAAGAGGACTCACAGTGGCAAAATGGACCAAAATTCTTGTCGCAACCTATTGATCAATGGCCGATAAGATCAGCCAAAGACATTGCTATAGGTGCAAAAGAAGGTGTTGAAAAGCTCCAGAGAAAAGCTTTCTCAGCAGTAACAACCAGAGCACAGTCTAAGCAAACTAAACAAAAAATGTGTGATGAGGATGTGACAAAGAATGCTTTAAAAGCTACAGAGTGTAAAGAAAAAGACAGCCAACTCAAAATCTCTCCTCTTACATTCATTGCCAAACAATTAATTCAAGAGAGAAGATATAGTAGTCTTTCTAAACTAGTCAGAGTCATTGCATGGGTGAGAAGAGCTGTTGAAAACTGGAAACTCACTTTGGAAAGCAAGCAAAGAGCAAATTCAACAGGAAGCTTTGAAACATGGAACTGAATGGAGCTGGAAAATACATCCTGCAGACTCCCCCCATAGGAATGGGGCAGCAGAAGCAGCTGTAAAGATAGTCAAGCAAGCATTGCACAATCTAGGATCAGATGGAGTTTTTACATGGAGTGAATTTCAAACATTCCTGTATATGGCAGCTAATCTGGCTAATGAAAGACCAATAGATGCAAGAACTCAAAGTCGAGAAGATTGCATAAGCTACATCACCCCAAACTCTCTGCTGCTTGGAAGAACTGATCCAAAGAGTGATAACTGTGGATTTGACTTTAAAAGTTATCCACTCAAGAGATTAAGGTTCATTCAAACAGAAGTGGACAGATTCTGGAGAAAATGGAGTCAACTAGCTGGACCAAATTTGTTTGTCAGAAGTAAATGGCATTCAAAGAAGCGAAATGTTGCTGTCGGAGACATTATTTGGCTTGCAGACCAAAATGCTTTGAGAGGTCAGTACAAACTTGGCAGAGTGATTAGTGTAAAAAGTGACGGAAAGGGGACGGTAAGAGATGTGCATGTTCGTACTTATCCAAGTTACCCCGTACCACTTGTGAGAGCTGGAGGACAAACGAGGAAGATGAGGAAGGAACTTCAAATGAAGATACCCTCAACAATACTTCACAGAGACGTAAGGCGCATTGTTGTGTTATTGCCAATAGAAGAACAAGAAAACCCTGCTGGGACAAGATCTAGTGAAGAGAAAGAGGTGTGACCTCCTTAGGTTCAAAGACCAGGAGCTCAAGTGGGAGGTGTCAAGTTAAAACAGCAAATGGTGTATTGGTGTGAGTGCAATACCATCTCCACCCAACTGGTACGCACCTCACAGAAATCAAGCACACCCATCTGTCTCACTCAGGCCTTCAGGAGCCTATAAAGTAATTCAACACACCTGTGTTCTGAGCAATCTCTACAGACAAAGACCTCATCTTCAAGCTCCTGCAGAGACACCACTGGTAGGAAATGAACTTTAAAACATTAAACCTGCATTCAGAGGTCCTAGCAGGCTTTACAAAGATGGATTTATGCATTTGGAATTAACTTTGTTTTGCTTATTTATTGATGACTCAAAAGTAAAAAACATTGACTGGAAACTTATTAATTCATTGTGTTTTGTTTATTTGTAGGTTTTCAACCTGCTTGGTTGTCTTGTCTTTGAAATTGAAGTGATTTAAAGAAGAAAAAGAAAAGAGAAATAAAAAGATGACACTGAGATGAGTTGGTCCTGAGTCTCTTTGATGGGAGCAAGCCCTTTTCAAGTTTGGGCAGAAGGCAAGGTTGTTTGTAGAGGCCAAAAACTTGACACTAGGATTGCTGTCACATGCTGGGGCAGTGGGCTGAGGGTCGCTGACAACAACAGGCTGAACAAACTGATCAGGAGGGCTAGTGATGTTGTGGGGGAGCAGCTGGACACTCTGACCACCGTGGCAGAGAGGAGGATGCTGTCCAGGTTTCAGTCCATCTTAGACAATGACTCACATCCTCTCCATGACACACTGGTCCAGCAGACGAGCTCCTTCAGCAGAAGACTCCTCTTACACAGATGCATCACAGAGCGCCACAGGAAATCATCCCTACCTATATATAAATATATATATATATATATATAAATATAAATATATATATATATATATATTTATACAGAAGAGCTATACGTGTATATATTTTATCTCTTTTTTATTTTTATCTTTATTATCTTGTGTTGTTGGATGTGTATATATATATATATATAAAACTGTAACTGGAGCGTGTAAAAAAACTAATTTCCCTCTGGGATATTAAAGTATTTCTGATTTTGAGAATACCCTCTATTGTTCAACTAAATGGCATTTGGAACTGATAATCCTTCTTGGTGAAAACCTCTAAATTTTCTACAAAAAAATAATAATCCAGTTTCTGATACAGGAGTAGGAGTATATTAAGATTTTAATAGATGAGGACTGTTATTTATTCTAATATATAATTTTGCAAAAAATAAATAAATATATATATATATATTCAAATACTGCAACTGAGTAAATCGAACTACTTACCAGCCACCTCCATAGAAAGATAGATTTTTTGTAATGCTCAAACATCAGGGTAAGCCACTTTTAAGAGCCCCATGCAGACTACTGACACAAAATGGTTTCGTCTTTATGTTGTGAGTCAGATAAACAGGCCTTAGTTATGCGCCTGAAAGCATTCATGAAAACATTTAAAGACATGTAGAATATCTGATTCTTACTGCTGTCACTAAAATGAAATTTCTGCCAACAGACTCTAAAATATTTAAAATCCTGGCATTTGCTTTCTAAATGATATGCTTCCCTGAGTACTGAAGTTCAGATCTGTTACTGGCTGCACTCCAGCTCGGCATCAAATAAATGAAACACCAATTCAGGGTGTCAAAAGTAATATGTATCGGATGGCTGCTGTAACAAGACTTGCTCATTTTATAATTATTCCAAGCTGTGAGCATACCACCAACACACACACAGTAAAACTCACGCTTTAGTTGAAAGGCATCAAGTGACTATGTGCCCTCTGATTATTTCATCCCATCCAAGGTCAAGTAAAATAGGCACGATTTTATCACTAATGGGAAAGGTTGGTCTCATTTATTCAGATTGGGTGTACAAGCGCAGCTTACATATGAATTTAGTGTTTTATATGGCAACATAAAAACTTTACAACACTGAGTCACTGAACATTTTGCTTTAATAACACTAGCTCCATTTGTTGGGTTAACAATCGGCCTTTTTTTATCAGATGTTAAAACAGTTTCTTTTGTACATCCTAAAAGTAACAAATATCAGGGAACCCAAGGTTCTTAAAAAATAGAACTCAATCTCCTCTGCCTAGATACAAAGATATGTTTCTAGTCCATGTTTTTGTTTGCTAGTTATTTTGGAAATTTTGTTTACCTCTTTTCTAAGCATCAGAGCATTGGTTCAATGCTTAGACCAGATCAATATATAGATGCACCATAATTTTCTCCAAATGAATAAAAACAAGAGGTACTGAGGTAATAAACTTTGGACCAAAGGAGGAGAGATCCAGAGTTAGTTCACAGCTTCAGCTACTACAGCTAGCAACCACTGATTATGACCAAAAACTTGGTGTCATGATGGATTCACACCTGAACCTTCAAGGGCTCATAATGGCAGCTACCATTTCTGCATATTATCACATGAAGAACATTCCCAAGATTAAAGGATTAATGTCCAGGCAGGATCTAGAAAAACTCTTTTATGCATTTATCTTTAGTAGAATTGATTACTGTAACAGTGTCTTCATAGGTTTGCCGAAAAAGTGCATCAGACAGCTGCAGCTGATTCGAAACACGGCTGCTCGTGTTCTCACTAGAACTAAGAAAAAAGAACAGATTAGCCTGATTCTGAAGTCCTTCCAATGGCTCCCTGTAGCTCAGAGAATAGCCTTTAAAATCTCTCTGTTAGTCTATAAATCATTGAATTGATCAGCACATCAAATCAAAACAGATTTGTTGTCAGTGTATCAACCTTCAATACCATTCATGTCTTTTAGTTAAAGCCTACTCTGTCCACCCAAACTAGAACCAAATATGGAGAGCATTTAGTTCCTATGTTCCACTTACGTATTTGGAACAAACTCCAAGAAGACTGTAAAAGTCACAGTTTAAAACCTATTGGTTTAGAACTGCCTTTGACTGTTGAAGTATCTCTGCTTCTGTCTCCTTGAACCCCAGTCGGCCTCGGCAGATGGCCGCTCACACTGAGCCTGGTTCTCCTGTAGGTTAAAAGCGAGTTTTTCCTTTCCACTGTCGCTACAAGCATGCTTAGTGTGAGGGATTCTATTTGAGTCAATCAGTCAGTGCAATCAACTGGTTTTCCTTAGATAGGAAACTTTGAATCAATTTGACTGGATGATCTGGTTGAACGGTAAAGTGCCTTGAGATGACTTGTGTTGTGAATTGGCGCTATATAAATAAACTGAATTGAATTGAAGTTGAACTGTTAACTGATGCACTATTATAAGTCTGTCGTCCAATTGTTTTATTTCTTTTACAGTTTTCTTAATCTTTATTTGCTTTTATTCTGCTTTTAATTTTCTTCTATTTTAATATCTAATCCTGTAAAGCACTTTCAATTATTCATGTACTGAATTGTGGTATTAAATAAACATGCCTTGCCTTTTGAATTTGCTGTGAAACGTCTGCACCATTTGGCTACCATAAAAAAAACACTGTAAAATGTAATTTCAGTTTAGTTTTGAAGCAGGTAAACAGATACCTACCTTACTACACTACATAGACAGACAACAGCACAGAATGGAGACGCTACTCAGCATCAACACCTAAGCAGGATGTCGACCTGGGCACTGCTTAAATAAAGTTAACTAAAACTTGTTATTTATTGTTATTGACCTTTCTCTGTTTCTTAACTGTTTTTATATCCTTCTCAGCCACATCAAATCAATATTAACAGTTATGTTCAAACCGGACCAGGCTTTGTGAAGACTAAAGACTGCCTCATACATTCAGAACGCACATCTCTTTGGTCTTACTGAGAAATAGAAGAATCATACAAACTGATCCCTAACTTTCTTCCCCCTGACTTGTTCCAGAGGATAGACAAGACTGATGCATCACAGTGAATATTTGTTCTTTTATTCTGATAAATGTAGTCTCCAGGTACTTGATTAAGATATTCCTATTTATTGCAACCAGACTAAAGCTTTTTTTTAACTCATTGTTACATGAATGGCATAGTTAGAAATGACACAATATGGCTGCATAATTGCAATTTTATCTACTAATCATCACACTACACAGAGACATTCCTTACAGCTTTATTTACTATGCTGCTGTTCCTTTGCAGGATACTGTCTATGCTTTTTTTCCTTTTTGTATTATTTTCTGAAACTGCTTTTGTTTTGCATATAACATATATTGAATATATACACTGCTTGAAAAAATAAGGAAACATGTAAACAACTCAATATAACTACAATTAAATCAAACTTCTGTGAAATCAAACTGTCCACTTAAGAAGCCACACTGATTGGGAATCAATTTCACAAGCTGTTGTGCAAATGAAATAGACAACAGGTGGAAATTATTTGCAATTAGCAAGACACACGCAACAATTGGCCAGTGTTTCGTAATTTTTGAATGTCAGTGGTGCTTTCACACTTGTGATAGCTCAAGATTGAGTCTACAACCCACCCAAGTGGCTGTGGTTGTGCAGCTTATACAGGATGGCCCATCAATGCAAGCTGTGGCAAGGAGTTTTTCTGTGTCAGTCAGTATCCAGAGGCAGGGGCTCTACCAGAAGACAGGCCAGTAG
This sequence comes from Cyprinodon tularosa, assembly GCF_016077235.1. Taxonomy (NCBI): domain Eukaryota; kingdom Metazoa; phylum Chordata; class Actinopteri; order Cyprinodontiformes; family Cyprinodontidae; genus Cyprinodon; species Cyprinodon tularosa. The sequence continues at coordinate 2,482,037 of NW_024038669.1, forward strand.
ACCAGGAGGCCGTAGGAGGGCAACAACCCAGCATCAGGACCACTACCTCCACCTGCAAAGAGGAACAGGAGTAGCACTGTCAGAGCCCTGCAAAATGACTTTCAAAAGGCGACAAATGTGCATGTGTTTGCATAAATGTTTAGAAACGGACTAAATGAGGATGGTACGAGGGTCTGACAGCCACGAATGGTGGTTGTGTTCACAGCCCAACAGCGTGCAGGACGCTTGACATATGCCAGAGAACACCAGGATTGTCAAATTTGGCGCCCTGTGCTCTTCACAGATGAAAGCAGGTTCACACTTAGCACATGTTACAGAGGTGACAGAGTCTGGAGACCTGCGACATCCTTCAGCATGACCGGTTTGGCAGTGGGTCAGTAATGGTGTGGGTCACATCCCTCTGTGTGCTCGCCAGAGGTAGTATGTCTGTCATTAGCTACTGATATGAGATCTGCAGACACATTTTTGCTGGTGCGGTTGGTCCTGGGTTCCTGCTAATGGTGAACAATGCAAGACTTTGTGTGGCTTGAGTTTCGGAAGTTTCTGCATGATGAAGGCATTGAAACTATGGACTGGCCCTCCTTTTCTCCATACCGGAATCTAATTGAGCGCATCTGGGACATCATGTCTCAATCCATCCACTAACGTCAAATTGCACCACAGACTGTCCAGGAGTTGGAGGATGCTTTAATCCAGGCTTGGGAGGAGATCCCTCAGGACACAATCCACCTCATTAGGAGCATACTCAGGCATTGTAGGGAGGTCACGCAGGCATGTGGAGGCCACACACAACACTGATACTCATTTTGACCTGTTTTAAGGACATTATGTCAAAGTTGAATAACTCTGTTGTGTGTATTTCAACATTATTTTTGTGTTTGTCTCCAAATCAAGGCTTCCACTGGTTCATACATTGATTTTCACTTGATTTGTTTTTGTGTGATTTCAGCACATTCAACTTTGTGCAGAACAAGATATCAAATGAGAATATTTAATTCAATCAGATCAAGGATGTGTTATTTGAGTGTTCCCTTTTTTTTCCAGCAGTGTTTATAACTTTTCCAAAACTATAGAAGATGAGCAAGTTATTTCCAAAATGTATTAAGATAATGTTTTTTAAGAAGAGATCATTTCTTTAAGCTCTATACTGGCTAAGGATCTGAACTGTTTCTTCGCTATTCAATTTAAAGTTTAACTGAATCAGTGTAACTCAAAGTAATTTGATTTTAAGCTTCATTTATGTGTTTTTGGTGACAGCTGAAGGAACTCAGATCAATAGCGTCATCTTTGAGCTCCTGCTGATGGAAATGTATCCATCTGGTTGATTGGTGTCATCGGGGTGCAGGAGAACTGCACCAATCTTAACACTATTAAAAGAACAATTACATGATAAGCAGCAAGTAAACCAGACATAATGAAGATGCAAACAGCAAAGCAATAACAATTAAATACCCCCTCTGGCTGGATAATAGAGTCACAGCCTGGTAAAAATTAAAGAGGAATAATAACATTTATATTCAGAGTATCTTTCTTTTTCTAGGGTCATAAGGTGAAGGCTTTGAAGGGACTGGGAGTAAAATGAGACAATTACATGCTGTTCTTGTGCCCTGGTTGTAGGCTGTATATCTATAGGGTGAAGGGTGAAGGCCAGGGTCTCCTTGATCGACTCATTTTTATAAAGTTGAATTTCACAATTTAACTTGAACTGAGTCAGTGGCAAGAGTCCATTGTGTCAAGCGCATCACATAAGAAAATAGCAAGCTAAATCAAAAGGTTGATGCTAATATAAATGGCATGATGTGATTTTTCCTAAATATCCAATAACATATTCTGATTTGTAACAATAGATAAATTTTCCTAATTCAATTTTATCTCAATACCAACTTATGCCATTTGATGTGCCTCACTGATATCAAGTGGATTTACTAACAGCAAAAGAAGGCTAATTTTGCAAATATGTCAAATCTATATCAACATTCATATCTATTAGCTTTAATGAAATAAACTCCCTCTGCTTCAGTGAGCATTTTGGTAATCAATAGATGTTAATTTATACATTTATACATACAGTAATTTATATGTTTACTTGTGATTATATGGAGCATAATTCTAACCTTTGGATCATGGATCATACATGTAATTAAATTAAATAAAAACCTACAGTGGGGGAGAAAAAGAATAAAAACTACCAAAAAAGTTTACAAAAAATAAAGGAAATAAACAATAAAACAAAACAAAAAAAACAGGCAAACTTGCCAAACAGGAGTCAAAAACACAGGTAAAATCATCTGTGTTGGGCTGAAAACCAGAGATGTTTGGTCCACAAACCTGAATACAGTCAAGCCTGGTCAGATTACTGAAGCTACACCACCTGAGAGAATGAGTTACTCAATAGGGAATGGAAGGTTATCACAGACTTAATTGGTAACCAAGAGATTTATTTTTTCCCTCTGAACCATGCTTGTCCTTTAGGCCTGGATGACTAAGCACATTTATTCCCTTCTGTCTTTACAAATAATATGGTGATGCCTCCTAGCTAGGCTTTAAGGGAAACAAATAGAACACCACGGTCTGACTATGGATAGAGCAAACTAGAGCTAAAATGCTGGAAAGGTGGATTAATGAGTGGAAACAGGTGGTTGGATTAAACAGAGACAACTGATGGTTTGTGTGACAAGCTAGAAATTGCTGATGTCATCCTCTGCACAGTTTTCGGTCTCCAGTCTAAGGCACTGGCTGTATCCGAATGTCTGCCTAACCCAGGGGTGTCAAACTGGTTCCAAAAAGGGCTGTGTGGCTACAGGTTTTTCTTTTCAATCAAAAAATAGCACACTAGACTCCAGTCATCTCATCAAGTCATCATGTTCAGATTGGACTTACTTGATGAGATGACTGGAGTCTGGTGGGCTATTGCTTAGTTGGAAAGAAAACCTGCAGCCACACAGCCCTTTCTGGAACCGGTTTGACAGCCCTGGCTAACCCCTAGAACCCTCAATCTTTCATGTTTCGGTTTTCAGACCCTTATTAAGAGCAATCACTGAGGCAAGAATCAGTTAAAGGGTTTTATTGAAGGTTTAAAGGAATAGTACACCCAAAACATGATTATCCTTCATTTTCTACTCACTCCCATGCTGAACAACACTCTGGAGTACTTTTTTGATATCTCAAATGCATCTGGAGATCTGGGAGGCTTCTTGCTGTCTGCTGACATTCAAATAATGGAGGTCTATGGTGCCCGAGACAGAAAGGTCCATAAAAGTCCACAAAAAACGTGTCAATATTCCTCCATACTGCTCGTCCAATGTATTCCAAGTGTCCTGAGTGGGTAGCGTCCATAATTTACTCGAAACGAAGTCATTTAGAATGTTTTTAGAGCATAAACAGTAGTGTATAGGATTTCGTAAAAGCGCGTTCACGAGTCTACGGAAACCGCGGCAGACCAAACCAGACGAAAGTGCGCATTCAGCGTCTGCTCTGCCGATAATGCAAGCGTAGAAGAAGAAATGTGCTGTTTACCTGTGCAAAAAAAGAAACAATGAAAGAAAAATGTCTGAGGACTTCAGTGTTGAGGAAGAGCATGAGTTCTTTGCCGAGCTGAATGCGCACTTTCGTCTGGTTTGGTCTGCCGCAGTTTCCGTAGACTTGTGAACGCGCTTTCAGGAATGGTGGTGTCTGAAGGTGGACAGGCAGGCGAGCTCAGGCAGGAGGGCTTTAATAGTTCAAAGGCCCGTAGCCTCACTGGTTCCTTGAGGCTGACTTAAACGCCTCTGATAGGAGTCCAGAGCGAAGAGATCTTTGTGGAGTGGTTTCAGGCTTGGGATCCCAGGTTCTAAGAGAAGGAGCAAGAGAGTACAGGGTTAGGTTTTGGCTAAGCTAAGAAGCAAGGCTTGGTAAAGGATCAGTTGTACCACGCTGGAGCATTAACGAACTGACGCCCTCCTCCTGGTTCCAGCTCCTTACGAAAGGTGGGAACAGCTTGATGAAGAGCACTTGCCTGTCCAGTCCTGCAGAGAGAAAAAAAAGGAAACACCGGCCTGCACCCAGGCATAGGAGTATGACACAATCACTCAATAGAGAGGTACTTTATAGTGAACTCACATAACTGACCATTCGGACAGATGATCACTACTTTTAACTAAGCGCTGGTCATGTAACTCCACCTCCCCGTACAGAGCCATCTTTTTCATTTGTCGCCACCACAAATAAAAAAATCCTGTGATACTTTGAGAGGAGAGCTCTCATAAAGTGATCAGGGATATACCTGCTCCTCTAGTGATCATGGATGATTACCACTTTTAAAGGTACTTAGTCGGAAATTTTGAGTCCACTATTTTTTCATCCACTACACTCATTTAAAATGGAATAACCACTATATACTGCCCTATATAGTGACTAGGGCTGACGTTCGCTCACAGGCACTGTCTCGCACCTACTGGGTGTGTCCCTGCTTCAAATATGCTTGATCAAATGGCTTAGTGAGGCATCAGAACAGGCCTGTTCTACAAGCTGCACGGCAAATTTCAAAATAATAGTGCTTGATGTCTGTGATTTGGTAATCCGGTAAAAACAGCGGGGATATAAATCAGTTTATTTATATTGTACCAATTTTGCAACACATGTACTCCTAAGACACTTAAGACTTAAGATTGTTCAAATTAATTAAAGAGAGTTGTTAAAAAAAAAATAAATGAATTTAATCCTAGCTGATTCTATTGAGCTGTGAGGGACTAGGATTACCTAAATCAGGGCATGAATACGCAGGTTATGGATAAAAAGTTTACCAGCAGTTTTGGAGGATAAAGTAGGGATGTGGCCATGCATGTTTAGCCATCAGTTTGGCTTAAAAAAACATCTTCAAAACTTGTTTACCAAGGATACCAAAATAATCCAACTCCATGCTGTGGTAGGCCTTAAAATAACCAAGCAATACTATGTCTTATTATCATCCATCCATCCATCCATCCATCCATCCATCCATCCATCCATCCATCCATCCATCCATCCAGCTACAATGATTTATAAATACTTCTTGCATGTCAGCATGTATTTAATCCTCCTGTGTGGAAAAATATTCCATCTTAGAGGGAGAAGCCACAGAAATCTTCAAAGAGGAGCCATACCTTTGAAGATGTCACTGTTCGCTTCAAAGAGAAACATACATGTCTCCCTATAGGCTGAAGCTCACAGGCGTTTAATGAGAGCACTGTGCAGGTATCTGGAGACAGGCACTCTAACTGCTACTTGATTCATTTTTATTATTCTGTGCAGAGCAGTGATGAGAGGCTCTTTATATGTCAGTTTCTACATGAGTAGGAGCTAGTTTTATGATATTACAGATCTTGATAAAAAGAAAAAAAAAAAGCCACAACATGTTTAGTAGAGAAGCATGCTCTAGTTTTCTTCATGTCTTTGTTTAATCTGACCCAGTTTGGTTACTTTATAATCGAGGCAGTCTTAACTGAGGTTCAATCTGAATACAACAATTCAGTAAGGAATCTTAGGCCAAAGCAGGGGAGTATCATCAGTCGTCATGATAAATGTTCCAAGAAAGTAAAAAAAACAACACTTAACTGGACTTTGTGGATTATTGATGTGTCATTTTAAAATGACTCCGCCAGATGGATTTGCTCCGCATATCCATCTGGAAACCTTCCGTTGAAGTAATTTTGGGAAGGGGCGAAAATACTGGTTAGCTGATTGGCCTATGTTGGTGATAGACGGGCCAAATAAACCAATCAGATCAACGAAGCATATGACGTACTAACAGAGCGACGACGAAAACACAACCACAAGCCAGGCTACTCTTGCCGAAACCAGTCGGGATAAGAGCAAAAACATCTTTTCCTCTGAGAAAAGCCTCCAGAGCAGTGTTTTGCTCTTCTTTCAGTGAACAAATACTCTGTAATTCCGATAAAAGTTGCTCTATAGCCACGCTAACGCTAGTTTCATCGGCTGAAACCGCCATGTTCTTTAGACTGAACTGTCGCGCTTCTCGTTGCGTCACACCTCAACCCGCCTCAAAGCCAACGCTGATTGGACGTTCGTTTGGTGAACGGCTCCAAATTTTCTTCAACGGAGAGTCTCCAGACTGATCTGCGAGTGAAATCTTGAAAGCTCGTGAGATCAGGACGGTCTCACGAGGCTAGTGTCATTTTCCACCTAGGCAGCTTATTCAAATAAAAATGTCTCGATAAGCATTGAGTTCCAAGCTTTATAGAGTAACACAACAAGACATTTTAAAGTCATGATATGTGCTGTCTATATAGTCCTGACTGTAAAGAGAGGTAGGAAAATGACTCCATACGCTTCCAATGGTAGTTCATTTAGCATAGGGACCTTGCAACATACCTATCTGGCCCTAAGGACACTTGCTAAAGTGTATGTGTCTTCATATTTTTTGGGTTCGTACATTGGAGAGCTTCAGTCATTCACTAAATTTGTGCAGCTGAATTTTCGGTAGTAAATTTTTGATTTGTCTGTCATCCCAGAAATACGTAATTACATTTCTTCAAAACAGTCCAAGGTTTCTTTTGCTACAGACAGTAGGGTTACTGCTGGCCACACAAAAGATGAAGGAGCAGGAGCTTTTTTTAATTTAATGAAATAAGATTGAGGCTCATTCTTTACAATAGAAAAACTTAATTTCCTTCTTCCCTGAAAGGCCACGCACATTTTAGGGATAAATAGGCATTATAGTTTGAGACTAAAACATTATGACAAAGCATGTCAACATTTTATGATGAAGCTGCTTGTCAATAATTGGTAATGTTATTTGAAAGATCTTTAAAGAGAGACAAGTTTTTCTCATTGATTCTATGGAAGTGTATTAGTTCTTACCCGTGTTTCTAAATGTTTAATATTTTTCACTACTCAACTTTATTTCTTCTGAGTATAGAGCACATCAGCCATCTAAATTCATCATCATTCTTACTTGTATGTAGATTACGTTTGCCATTGCGATGTCAGAAACTCAGATGACCGGATTTTATTTCATCAATAAGTTTAAGTATGAATATCCTGTTCTTCTTCTACTGTTAATTCAATAATGCTGGAAAAGACTTGGCAAAACATAGAACACTTTCTGTTGCTTCATTCATGTTTTCTATTGACTCACTCCATGAAGGAAAATTCCAATAACACACACTGTATACTTTCCTTGGTTTACAGCGTACTTAGTTTCTACCTCCGTTGGTGTTTTCAGAGCTTACCAAACTATAAAGTTTTTTCTTCTAAAACATGGATCCTTCTTTCTTTAGTGTCTGCAGCAAAGAAAATGCAGCTGATTTTAGAGGTCCTTTTTTGTCCCTTTTATTTGTCAAGTATTCTTGATACCAGTAGCAACACCTGCTGTTTGAGAAGCAGGTCACAGCTGCAGACTATCATCCGCCTTTTCCATAAATACCTTGTTGCTTCATGCTCATGTTAGGAGAAAGTAAACTGCTAAAATACAAGTAGTTGACCAATTTATGTGAAGTTTTTTGACCAAGTTTCAAATAAGTCACATTTGAAAAATTTAACAGATTTGGCCTCTATGCTGCATTTTGTTTCTGCTAATGGGACAACAATAGTTCAAATCATAAAACAACCCATCTTATCTCTAATACTCCGATTGACAATTGAAAGTGTAACTGATTTCAACAATTTAGTGTTGATGAGTCTATTCTGGCCAATAGTTAATGATAATGTCAATTTCAGTTCTTTGCGTAAATACATTTTTGCCAATAAAATAAAATATATTATATCAGTGCAGTATTGAACAGAGGTAATTAGTGTGTGGTTTTGCTGAACTGTAATAGGAGCCCAGGTTGCTTGGCTATTTGCCTTCAGTTGTCTGTATTCTAAAATTTAAGATTATACCTTAACAGTACTCCAGAGTTTCTTTATGAGGTTTATGTAAGCCCCGTTTTCTCAATGTTACCATGGACAAAAAATGTCATAATCTTGTCACTAATGACTCGCTTAATTGTTCTTTCTATTCACTTGCCTAGCTCCACCCAGTTTCTCATTAGTATTTATCTATTCCTACTGCCTCTCTTTGAGCCACGTGCCCCCAGTTATCAGTGATGGATTATTCGAGCCACTGGTGAGAGTTCTCTGGTGTACCTTGTGTGTTGTTCTGATTGCCTTATCCTGACTAGTTTCTGCCTTTAGACATCTGAAACTGCCTGCCCCTGTTCTGATCTGTTTGCCTTACCTGTCTTCGGACTGCTGCTGGATTCTGCCTGCTTTCTACGCTGGATATGTTTCCTGACCCTGACTTGGAAGTCCCTTCGGCAGCTCTTTAGATCTGCTTTGGCTTCGCCTTCTGGAAACTCTTGCTTTCCCTCGTCTGCTTGATTCTGCTTCTCAGCTAGTTCAGCAGCATTCTGGGCTTCGGCTCCTGGAACTCTCTGGGCGGCGTCCGCCACGTTCTATGGGATAGCTGGATTCCACTCCTTCTTTTAGGCTCAGACTGAACTTTAAAACCAGTTTAGTGACTCACGTCCGTCAGATTTACATGGTCACTAACCTGAGTTTACCCTCCACAAAGATTCCAGCCTTTTACGTCCTAACCATTGAGTCGCGGATTCAATGTATTGTCAATAAACACTATTGTAAATCACATCAATCTCTCTGCCTGAAATTCTGGGTCCAAAGTTCAGAGTCCTGACCAAAAAAAAAAAAAAACGTTTTTTATGGCGGGGGCCTTAAATCTCTAAAAGTGGCTGCAGCTCAAACCTTCTGAATCTCTCTTAATCTTTTGGATAAGCTTTTCTGAACAACCATTTAAAGGCTGGAGATAGCACTATGGCTTGTGCTCAATGTCAAACCACACATTGTTTTTAGCCCTGAAGTTTCTATATACATATATATATATATATATATATATATATATATATATATAATATACATAATAAGGAGACACAAATAAACCGACCAAAAACCGCATATCCATAGGTTCTTCCTGACATTTGTCCCAAATTATGTAAAGCAATAATGGTTTTTTGCATGTATCCTGCTAGCTTAGCTTAAGGCTAAAAAAAACCTGAATAAAATGACAAATTATTATTAGTACTCAGGCTCAGCGGTTCATTAAGTGAGAGTCAATATCCTTAAAGTCATCTTATTCTCATCACAAAAACATTGATTCAACAGCTGTTTCATTACAGTTTTTAGATCAGTTGAATCTTCATTCCAAAAACCTTCTCAAGCACTCATTTAGTTTGAACAAGTGGAATCAGAAAACACTTTGCTACATAGGAGGAATAAGCAGGGCTTTGGAAAAAGAACAGATACACTGTTTATATCCGTTTTTGAGGCTTAGAGCAAATGTTCAAAGATCCACAAAAGGCATTTCTTTATTTATTTATTAGCTGATAGATAGTTAAACATGATGCGGAAATAATACTTCATTTCTTACATCATTCTTCAAAGTCCTGCATTTTTTCCTTTGTGCTTTTTAAATAATTTCAAACTAAAGAAAAGACAAGCAGAGCTAAACCCCTCTTAAGCAGAATACTTTTTGATGTCAGCTTGGAGAAACACTTTAATACATAGATAAAATTTACTTTCAATGTTCTTGTGAAGATTAAACTCATGGCTGGCCTTTTATCAGTTTTTTTTTTCATCTTCATATTTATCACTTTCCTCCTTTATAACTTGAGATTAGTTGCACATGCAGATGAATGCGCTTATGCAATTGGCCTAGAGTTTCAGTTTAGAAAACAGTTTTTGAAACACAGTTTGGATTCATCTATTAACTGAGTATGATAAAGGTTGGATAACATGATAGATCACATGGCGATATGAGATCTAAGCTTAAACATCAGCCACTTTAAAAGTGATGATGATGTTGGATCCAATCAGTGATAATATGATTAGCAGACTGTTACAGCTGTGAAAATGAGATTTTAATGGTGCTGCTGATAAGTGAGTAAATATGTTGGTGACAAAATGTGTGTGATGGATCAGAAGAAAAAAAAAATAGATTCATAATGAAAGATAAAGAGTAAAGTCTTTGAACGACACACCGTGAATGATATATAGCTGACACCACACACTTGTGTTCTGTGTACCAATACTTTGAAATAGGCAGATGTTACTGCTGTTTTAAATCAACAACAGAACAGTCACTGTTTGCGTGAGTAAAACACAACCACTGGTCATTTATTGAAAAATATTCTGGATGGTGCAATGCATGAAATAAAGAAATCTTTTATTGACATCTCAGTAAGTTCTTCTTCTCAATAGCAAAGGTCTGTTTTTGTAGCTTTTTTTTCTTCAAAATAGTTATTTTGGTTTGGTTATTTTTTGGTTTCTTTACTGTAAAAATAGGCAATAAACTTTTGTCAGTGTGTTATTCAATTAGCTTTCCAACTGGATTTTCTGTTATTTACATTCAAAATAGGTAATAAGCATGGATTAAAGTTTTCGCCACTAAAAGCCAATATGATCAGCTGTAAAAAGGAAGAGAAAATTACTTAATTATGACTTTTAGATTAAAAAAAAAACATCTAGTATTTACAGTATAAAAGGAGTCATTTCCAAGATTTCGTCAAAAAAAAAAGTCTATTACATAATACACATCACATCAGTTCTTTCTCAATTCTTAGTATAATATATAAGTAACTGGCACGGTGACACTCAGCATATGTTCATTCCACAGCAGAGCTCAGTGTGCAATTATCATGGCCTGATTAGCACACTAGGCGAGCAACTGAATCTGCAGCACAAATCATCTTTCATCAGAGATGGAAAATCCAGGTCTATAATGTAAAAAAGATTTTACAAATACTAGCTTCAACCACTTGTATTTCCTGCTTCACAGTGTAGAAGATTCCAAATGATAAATTTGAGTTCAAATAGTAGTCCATGCCTCCTAGCTCATGTCCCTTCATTTTTAGCAGGATCAAGAGTAAGAACGCACCTTTTTAGTAAAGGAACTCTGGGCTACCGTGCTGAACCCAGATAGCCTTTAGCTTTTAATGCCAACTGAAAAAAAAATCACCTGAATGATGCCTGTCAAAACTGGAACAATAGCCATTTGAAAGAGATGCAAAAAATAAAAATTACACAACTGAAGCAAATAGCTGAAGCTCTCTGGTATAACACCCAAAGTAATATGAAGGTGTGTACATTTGCATGTGTCACACAGAGTGAAAAAAAATCATGTATTTTGTTCAGATCTGTGAGATGGGTTGATGCATTTCGTCCTGTCATGCAAAGGATGGTTGGAAACCTTATAGCACTTACGTTACTGATGGGATTGTTGGGAGCTTCCTATGCTAAAGGAACTATTTTCAGGAAGCATCTTGCCTCCTTTTCCATTTCATCGGTACTGCAAGCCCTATTCGGACAGGACTTAGCAGAGCAACTGGCTGACACACTTCCACTTTGTCTTAAGTGACCTCATAGACTGCCAATTGGGATTTAGCCAGGGACTAATTACATGCTAAACTGAACAGGATAAACAAAAACTATGCAGTTTTTTGTTCTATAGGAAAACTGCCTTCCTGGATTGTCCACCTCTATCCATTAGTGACTCTAAGTATGTAGGTTAACTTACCGTAAATTCTCTAATATTGGCCTGTATTCCAATAGCGGCCGGGACTCTAACATTGGCCGGTCTCGCTGTCAGAGGAGGTAAATAATGGCCGGTCTCTAATACAGGCCGGGGCTATAAACGTTTTTTCTGGGCATACCTCAACATTATACTTGTGGTAGTAACATACAAGTACCACAGCCCTGCGCAGCTGGACGACAGGCCCTGACTGCTGCCCGTCTGCGCGAGGAAGAGAACAGACACGCAGCAGAACAGGAGGAGCGCGAGTGATGAGGAGATTAAAGGGAGAGATGAAGAGGAGGAGAAAAACTGAGGAGGAGAATTAAACAGAATTGGAGGATTTTTTTTTTTTTTTACTTCAAACCAAGCGAGACATGGTAACTGTACTTTTTCAATGAATTAACCTAGTGTTTTATAGGTTCAAATAGACAAAAAAATCTCATTTTTATTCATTCCACTGGTAGTCTGTTTTGCTCAAATAGCAATAGAGGCCTGTCTCTAATTCTGGCCTCTATCCAATAAAGGCCTGGACCGCGATGCACTTGAGTGAAATAAAGGCCCGGGCCTATATTAGAGAATTTACGGTATCTCAATACACCCATGGTGCAGATCAGTGACACACTGTTTTGTCCTGTATAAGATTCAGTATAAGAATCAGCTGCACTTTGGTAAGTGCTATTCGCCATATCATTCCTCTGCAGCATTTCGCTATAGCCGCTTTCCCACTAAAAACTTGGGTTTTTCAAAACCGGGTTAACCCACTAACAATTGGCTTTTGGCTCTTTACCATTTGACCAAAGAACCGAGTCTGACCCTCCTGCTGACTAGCTGCTTGGCCACTGTCCCCCCACCAATGCATGTTTGACGACTGCATCCTGATGGGTGAGAGTTGATGATGTCAACAGTGGAAACAGAAATCAGGGAAGAAAATGATGGAGAGTAACATGGACAGGAGCCAGGACATTGTCAGTATTGTTTATTATTTGGCTCTTTTATCCGTCCGAATCCCTCTCACCAGTGCTGTGCCATGTTTGTGAAATATTGACAGAGTTGTTTATGCTTGTAGATCAGACATGACTGGCGCAGTCTGTTGACATCCGTATGTTGCCTTCAATGGTATCACATAATTTAGTGGGTCAACCGGGGTCTGGTGTTCCCACAGCCTGGTGATTTTAACATGGGTCGCTTGCTGAGTCGTTTGACCTGGGTAGAGACTCGTTAGTCAGCTGTTCCCACAGCTACCGATTGTTCCGGTGTTTGAATGGGTTTTTCAGCCAGAGTGAAAGGGGTATATGTGTCCAATAGGTTAGCTTGGTGAAACTTACCATTGGATAGCTTTAGCATTTAGCTTGGTATGACATTATATGAGTCCTAAAATGATGCAGTTCAACTCCGTACATAGTTGAGTCTAAGACTAAGGGGTGTTGTAGTTCTGCCTCATTCCCTTAACTTCTCAACCAGAACAGATGATGATTTAAAAAAGATTCATGTAATTTGTGAGACTTTTGTGGGTTTTTTGGACTGCTGTGGTATTTTTCTCATTGATTAAACAAGGGGTCTATCCTATTGCAAAAACTCAAAGTTAAATTAAATAGTATTTACATGTACTGGGAATTCTTCTTTTATATTCCTTTGCTAAGTGCGGGACACTAGCCTTGCTAATGAGGCCTAATGCATTCAGAGGGAAATTGTTTTCTTCATACCTGTTGCCTCTGAGTCCAGGAGGTATACTGCAGCACTTAGTCTAACCTTTTAAAGAACTTTTGTATTTTTCCTTATATTGATAATCCAGTCCAGGGTCATGGGTCAGTTCAGCACGTCCAATACACTCAGCCTAGCTTCCCATAGATTTGTCATGCACCTGCACTTAACGATGGTAAATCAAGTTCTTTATCTTTATAATTGGACATTCTTATGAATTGTCAAGTTTGTTACATTTTAAAATGTCAAATTTTCATAAGGATTTTGTAAAATGTATGCAATTTTTTTAGACTGGTTCTGATCATAACTTTAGTTAGTTGATTGTTATCAAATGTAACAGACAATTAACCTAATCCATTTAATAAATAACAACAGACTGTCTCTCTTTACTTGATGTCTATGACTTGGGATATTTTGTTTGCCACTGACTTGAGAGTCTAATGAAAAGCCTACCATCTAGAAATTATTTCTGAATGGGATGAACTGCAGTTTTGACCATCGCCATGCAGGTGGTCAAAACATTGCTCCTGTAAGCCAGGCCAACAACAGCCGTAACATCTCCCCATTACAAAAGCATGGGCCAGTTTCGAGTTCATTTTCAGGCCAACAATAACCTCAATGACCCCATTACAAAGGGTTGGACCTGTTTTTGGTTCAATTTGCATGTTTTCTAAGCCATAACAAGGCTTTTGTTGGGTTACTCTATAAAGCCTCGAACTCAACGCTACTCCAGACATTTGGAATTGAGAAATATTTCTGGATGGGAAGCGAAACATCATCAAACCTGGATAACAAAGTCCAGTGGTTTATTTTTAACTTGTTTTGGAATGACTATGACCTGCATGACTGAGAATCGTCACCATCAAATGAAAGACTGTCTTTAAAACTCCCACTTTAACAGTTAACAACCCCATTTACACTACGTTTTTGAAACCATTCCGAGATTGGTTCTCTGACAACAAAGAGCGCATGGGCAGACCGCGTCATCTCATTACAGTCAGCCTCTGTAATCATTAAACTTCAGACATTCATAAACATACTAGTGTACTTACCTACATTTCCAAACGACTTCCAGTGATGATTCTGCTTAGCAGTGTACACCTCAATGCCCTGATTAGACTCTCATTTGTCTTATCCACTTCCCAAAAGCCAACTCTGTCAAGCAAATTCAGTAAAGGCTGCCTTCTTCACCTGATTCTCTGTGTGTCTCTGTGTTGCCATGCGACAGACTGGTGACTTGTCCAGGATGTACCCCACCTTTCCCCCATGGACTGATAAGCACTGGCCCCACCGCGACCCTGGCTGAATACGAAGGAGAAGATGGCTGATGGAAAAAGTTATGGTTAAGATTGATACTCTAAAGCTATGGTGTATTGCTATCTTAAATTAGATATTCCTTTTAACACAGCAATATTTAGAAATCTTGACTGTTTAACTTAGCCAACCCACCACTCAAAAACTGTTTGAAAAGACATTGAAAAGATGATAGGATTTATGTCCAAACAACATCTACAATTGGTTAAAAAGTAAAAGGTGAAATGCTGTAATTTTCAGATAGTTGAAAAGACATTGAAAACTGGAATTCCAACATTTTTTCAAAAATCTATTAATGGACTAAAGTGGGACAAAAGCGGACCAACCAAAGCAACAACTATTTCTGGACGAAATAAAGACTATGATGGTCAGACCAGATTTAGCCTAAACAACAACATCTAAGTCTGTTATTTGGGGGCAAGTCAACATGAAAAAACAAAACCAATAGTCCCAGACATGTGCTATGACTTTTTTTTAAATCCGAACAGAGATAATGTCCTGAAGAGGACTGTTAAGGCGATCTCAACTCAACATAAATAATTGCAGCTTCATCGCAGAAGTAGGACCTGGGGTCAGATTTAGATTACGAGAACACTATACTATGAAACCTTAATATTGAATATATATTGAATATAATGTATAATTGAATATGTGACCTGCACTCTATTTTTTGTCCCTGAGGGTGGCTGCTCCATTCTGTAACTTTTTCATGTAGATAATTGAATTTTAGGTTGCTGTATTATAGCAGATACTTGGTAAGAGCAGCTGAACGTAAGTTCCAAAATTAGAAAGTAAAGTTTAACAAGTTCTGTGTGGAGATGAGGGAGGTGACATATTGCTGCAAATGAAATATGCAAAACTCTACCTGAAATACTTTGTGAGTTATTGTAGAACACTTCAAACACACACACACACCTTTTGGTTAAAGCAGTTTAACACGCATTCTGTTCTGACAATCACCAGCAATAAAACATGATTTCAAAGACTAATATTGACCAGGAAATATTTTTGTGACTTAAACATAAATATTATCTTTCAGTCTAGGTTTAGCCAATATTCACCCAGGTATCTTCTCTTGAAGTAAGACATGGACACCCTGTGTGAAACAAGCAAAGCTATGGAGGAATTAGAATTGATTTCCATCAATCTCTCACTTGACCTTCCTGCCTTTTCAGTCTTTCAAAGACGTTGCATTTTGACTGACATGCTTTCTGGCTTTGGGTCATTGGATGAAAATGCATTTTTCCCCTTTTGTATATATGAAAAAAACAGGATATTTGATCAAACGATCTTGATTTTGGTCACAGGGAGAGGAATCCCTACGTGATTGCAAAGCTCCAAAATCAGTACTATATTCCACAGCTTATGATTGAAAACTAAAAACTGTATTAATTTACTAATTCTTGTAATCAACTTCACCCATTTTACAGTTCCTTATTTGTAAAAAAAAAAAAAAAAAAAAAAAACTTATGCTTTTTCT
The DNA here is from genome assembly GCF_016077235.1 of Cyprinodon tularosa. Taxonomy (NCBI): domain Eukaryota; kingdom Metazoa; phylum Chordata; class Actinopteri; order Cyprinodontiformes; family Cyprinodontidae; genus Cyprinodon; species Cyprinodon tularosa. The sequence continues at coordinate 2,498,074 of NW_024038669.1, forward strand.
ATGTGAAACATGAATCAGGAAAAAAAAATATGATGACTACCCACTTTGCAGCACCCAATATATTTATATTAGACCCTGGATGTTCAGGTTCCACTGGACGTAGAAGTGATAAAATTCGGTATCCTTATTGTCTCCTTTCTCGTTCTGTTGTTTGTGTGTGAGATTTTTGTTATTTTATAACTGTGATTTTTCTGCAGGAAGTTGAAACCTTGAAGCAAAAAAAAGGAGTGCCATCTCTTTGCTTTCATGCTGCTTTATTTGTGTCTACTTGTTTATGCTTCCTATGTAGGACATTTTTGTTATATATACTAACCTTAACCTTCAATTTGGATCAGTTTTAGGTTTTTATTGGTAATGGGTTGGGTTAGGGTGAGGGGCTGGGTTGGGACATTGAAATTAATGAAAGACAAAGCAAAGTCCTTGCAAGGATAGCAAAATGCAACTGTGTTTGGTATCTGATTTTAGGTTGGGGGTGCCACAGTTCAAGGTGGTAGACTGAGATATTCCTCATATAGATGGGAGGCTACAGTAGATCGCTGGAAATACATCAGACATCTCGGTGCAGAAAAGTGCATTTCTGGGAACAGCAAAGATACTAAGAAGAATCATCAAGCTCCCAGGCCTCTGGTAGAGGACCCAAGCTTGGAGGAAATAGAGCGACCGCCCGCGGTGGATGAAGAAAAGTTAAACTTTTTTTTTTTAAATATATATATATATATACTTATTAGTAGGGCTGGGTAGAAAAATCGATTTAATTGATTTTGAATCGATTCCTTTACATTTTTGCAAAATCGATGTCTAGGGAATGAGATCGATTCATTTTATAATGACCCATGTGATGTTCACATTTAAATAAGCAGGAAAGATGCTCTCAAGATGACTTTAAGCCAGACAGCTGCAAATATACCCAATAGGTTGACTGAGGACATTAACAAATGGGGGCTGACCAGCAAACACCCTGTAGTTTTTACAGACAATGCTGCAAATATGGTTTGTGCATTGAAGATAATCAGCTCATGCATGTATGATGTGACACATCTGCTTGCTCGTGTGAGGCTTCACTTTTTCACTTTTCACAAACAAGTTTGCACATATGAGACAGTTTTGTTCACATCTTATGTTTAAACTGTGTTTAATGTGACAGAAAAAAAACTAAATACATGAGTATTTTTAAACACAGTTGAACCACTTTCATAATTGTTAAAACAGATCGAATCGAAATTAATCGATTTAGAACTTTATGAATTAATATCGAATCGATTCAGGACTTTGTCGAAAATACCCAGCCCTATTACAGTAACCGAGCAGCATTGCACCATGGCTACTATGAGATTTGCAAAGTTAACTTTGAAATATGTCAAAAGCCTTCCATGAATTATGACAACATGCATACCTCTAGTTATTTCATCAGTCAATTTGTGTGTAATTTCTGTCTAAAATAATTTGCCGTTCAAATTACCTACACTACAAATATGAATCATGTTTAAGTTAAAATAGGTGAAGAGCTTTACAGAAACAAGTTTGCTAAAAAAGTCTGACTGGACGTACTTCTAATTTACTTTTACAGGTTATTGAAATAATCTTTGAGGCATAAAACCTCTAAGAAATTCATCAGAAGACACTGAGTTCATATCTGTTTTACCTGGGCCTTCAGCTGACTTTACCTTTCAGGTTTAAAAAACAAACAAAACTGGCCTGTATGCATCATTTGCAGCTGGATTTAACTAAATAGGTGATTTTTTTTTTCTGGGTTCTAAAATTAAGTAAGGAGAAGTAAAAGAAGACATCTAATGTTTAAACCTTGTGGGGAAGGTGATAATGCTATTTAAAATGTTCAGCCCAAAGAGAACATTTCTGTAAGCCCAGAGGCGCAGAAAGCCAGCTGTGCCTGTGGAAGCTCTCATTTAAGCTTTTGGCCTGAAAAAGGCAGTGTTATGATGTGCCTGTAGAATAATCTCACCTGCTGAATGGGACAACCGCCTGTGACCAAAGCTTATCACTTATTTTGAAGAACGTCTGCATTGTATCATGTGCAGTTTTACTTGAGTCAACATCAAATGTTTAAGGTTAACAAAATGGTTTTATGTGTAAAAAGAGATGATCAAAGCTTTGGCTTTTAAGAACATCCTGCATGCATTCAACCGATGCTTTTTGAAGTCAAACTGATAGAAACATTGTCTCTGCATTGGCTCCCGGTTCAGTTCATGAATCAGTTGCTTATCTTTAAAAGCACTAAATGGCCTGGTACCATCGGCTCCATGTGAACTGTTGAAAATCCACCAGCAGTCAACACCTGCAGGCGGGGCCTAACTGTAGGTGTAAGCAGCCTATTCCGTCTGTAGCCCATAGAAATAAAGGTTTCATAGCAACACTTTGTGCTTAATTTATCTTTATAATTTGTTTTAAGAGTGAACTGAAATAAACTGTTTCCTAATATTGTGATCTGTTGAATATGAATGTTAGACCAATCCCTCTCAAATTATTGCCTTAAGGAATCCTTAACAGCTTCAGTGCACCTCTCTTCTTTCTCTTCCATTAATCCGTCTTTTTAGTCAAAAGCATAAATTGTTGAAATTGTGCTGAAAAAGGTTATTTTGTGAATCTTTGAGTCTTGAATATCTCAGGATCTAAGCATTTTATACTGTTGGCCATGATGTATTATTAAGTAGACTGAAGAACTGGGACGGATTCAGACACAGTACTGAACTGTTTCAAATCCCACTAAAAGAACAAGAACTTTTTTGTCATTTGGCAACTTCTTTTTAGAGCCAACATGAATCACATGTGGAGAACCCCAAGGTTCAATCCTGGGACCCCTTATATTTACTACACAGTAAATGATGCAGTGTTAAAGTAACACTTTTAGAGTACATCCTACTCTGACTTGTGTGGGAACAAATGTAGTCTTAAAGTATTACTTTAACACTGAAACATTTACTGTGTACCTGCACATTCTTCCACTATCCCAGATCCTAATAAGAAATATGATTAATTAACTATGCAGATGATACACATCTCTATATCACCTTATTACCAAGTATTCCCAAACCTATCCGACGACTGAACAGATGCTTAGAACAGATCTGTCATGATGTGTTTAAAGGTCTGACCCAAAGATGCAGAGAACCACTCAGAGAGCAAGGCAAAGGTTTAACAGGTTTATTGAGGAAAAGGTAGCAGGGGGTAATCTGGAACTCAAAGAACAGGAGAACAGGAACTAGGAAGTCTGGAGAGGATATGACAATGATTAGTTCAGAGACTGTGGGAATCTTGGATGCTGTAAAGATAATGCTAGTGAGGGACTCACATTAGGGGGGGGTTCTTTTCTTACTAGCATCCAGTCTGTGTGGGTTGATCAGATAAGAGGGAACATGTAGAAGAGTGGACAGATAGACATTCTTTGGACCCAGAGGAGCACTGGAGCAGACTGTCACTTGGATTTCCGTGAGGGACTTGAACAGCACATGTGGAGGTTTCTCCCCTGCTCAGTGTGAACCGTCTGGTGGTGGAGGGAGAGACAGACACAAAACAGACCACACAAACTGGATTCCTGACAAAATCAATGAACGAATGTTTTGAAACTTTCACCAGTTTAACAAATACGTGTGATCTTAGGACAAAGAATAAAGACTCAGCACACAGCTTAAGCTCCTACATTTAGAAGAATAAAGAACTAATATCACAGCAAAATCTGGAGAAACTCGTTCGTGGTTTTATCTTTGCTCTAATTAGTTACTGCAACAGTATCAGAGAATAGACATTAAAATACTACTATTACTTTATAAATAGCTGAACAGTTTAGTACCCCAATATATTAAAAACTTGTATTAACCTTCCAGTCCACTCAGGTTTTCTGGTTTCAGTCTATTTTGAATCCCCAGAACCAGAACATAACATGGACTCTTTGGTTTTTAAGCACCTTTAAGCTGGAATAAATTCCCAGAAAACTGTAAAACAACCAAAAAATTAAAAAAAATTAAAATATTTTAATAAAGGCTGAAGACCCAGCTGTTTAGAGATTTTTTTGATTAGTAGTTTGCAGACAACCAGCTAAAAAGCTGTTCTAAATAAAATATCTAATTAAAGATTGATGACGTGATGATTTTTTTTTTTTTTATTTTGTTGGACGAGTTTGATATTTTAATGATTTGCTGTGTCCTTGATTGATCCTTTTAATGATTTTAATGATTTTTTTTTTTCAGATTTCTTTATGATGTAAAGCACTAAATAAATACACATTTTACTCCTTTCCTTTTTTTTAAGATACACTACTTAATTTTTAAAAGGGATATTTTCAACAGCTTGTGTCATACACTGTTGACTACTCACTAATGACATTTTAATACTTAAGCTGAGCCTCACTGCCTATGGACCAAAATATAGTTTTTAACGTTAAATTGTAATATCTATGAAGATGAATGCATCAGGGGTCTTGAGTAAATTTCCCTTTGAAACTGTTCCTCCTTGTCTCCACCCCTTGCATTAAGTTGTTGTAGAACCTAAGAGCTCTATCTGTAAAAAAAAAAAAAACGCCTGAACACTTCATGCACCAAGGTGAACTATTGCAGATTCTTCCTCCCAGCATTGTTTCCACTTTATAACCATCACTGCTTCCCAATTCTCAATAAGTTGGTTCCATCCTGCTGTTTATTACTCAGCTTTTCCATTTATTTTGTTGAAAATGAGTTATTTCTAAGCAGAATTACACACATGCATTTCTTTTACTCTATTTGCCCTACTAATTTGCACTTGTCATTTAGTCCGAGTACACCATTCTTGATAAATTTGTAGTATATTTTCTTCTATTGTAAAATGTTCCATCTTCTCTTCTCTTCTATTGGGTGAAGTCCTGCTCCCTTCAGGTCAACACCTTGGCATAAAAAATAAGAGTAATATTAAAGAGCAGAAGCTGATGTCCCAGGAAATGAAAAATAGATCAAGCTGACTCTTTCACTAACTTCTATGAGACTGTTGTGGGTGACCTCATGACTTTGAGGTTTTCTGCACACATCAGAAAGAGCAATGACTGAAAGTCACAGAGGTATAAATCATATTCTGAATTCATTGTGAGCTGGAACCTTTGTAGATTGGCCAACAAATTAAGGGCACCCTTCATGTCAGACAGCATGAACACCGGCGCTATTGTGTTGTAAGATTTATTGGTAAGGAAATCATTGTGTAACACCAGAAACCTTTTTTTTTTATTGAATCAGTAAAATATGAAAAAATAATATTAAAAGTAAGTTTATACAAAGATTTCTTCAAAGTATACAAGCTTAGCCATTTCTGTTGTTCTAATATTCATTCTACTGACTAATTATATGCTAATATATTTGTTTGTCCCAGGTAACAAGAGGATAATATGGACTTTTTTCCAAACAAGTTTTATAAATATGACTTAGTTAACCAATCAAGAAATAGGACTGTGCTTGTCATGATTGGCTAAAGGAATTTACCCACATGCAGAACACCAGACTGGAGACAGAGGAAAAGTTAACAATGTTTATTAACGGGAGATACACAGAGAAACATGGACTGGTTCTGGTACAGGTCCTGGTCTGGGATTATTGATATCTGGAGAGATGGAGAGTTTGGTTAGCCAGGAAGTTAGATGGATTGATGAGTGGGTAGTTTCTGAATATACCTAGAAGAGGTTCTGACAGATCCTTGAGATGGGGAACCGATTGGGTCCAGAGATTGAGGAAGTAACAGAGAGGTCAGCAGCAGCGTCTAGCTTCTGGCTAGTGAGCCTCAAACGTGGGTTTGGTTCCTAGCTCTTCCCTGAGAGCTGAGGGAGGAATCCAGACAGAGATCTTCAGGTTTAACTTCCTAGCTCTCCCCTGAGAGCTGAAGGAGGAATCCAGACTAAGACCTTCAGGTTTTGGCTTCCTTTGGCAGGCAGGCAGGTTTCCAGGTAAAGCTCATCCAGAGCCTCAGACTTCAGTCAGGCTTTCTGTGAGTAGAGAAGATAGAGACAGGTTAGAATCTAGTTCCTCTCTAGAGTCTACTGAGATTCACTAGATGTGCAGGGGCTTAGGCTTGCTAACCAAACTTGGTCAACACTGCGGCGTCGAAGGAAGGTCTGACTGCTGCTTATGAAGGAAAGGTCTCCTGATGGGCTGATGAGCTTCAGGTGTGCTGGAGGCTCCAGCCCAGGAGACCCACAGCGCTCTCTGCTGGAGACAGATGGTAACTCTCCAGATCCCAACAGTAACCCCAGTCCTAACAGAAAACAACATAAAACAGAAGAGGATCCTCGGCGCCCTCTGGTGGGAAAGCCTGAGGATCCCAACAGTGCTGTAATTAAACCAATAATATAACTGCATTATCATTTGAATTAACATTACATTATTTGGCTATTATGTACATACAGGGAAAAAAAATTATTGGTTCCTTTTAAAACTGTTAACAACAATAAAATATTAGAGATGTCTCACTTGACCTTATTAGAGAAGTGTGAATAAGTACTCATTAGTCTCCTAACAGGAGGAAAGTGGAGATTGCTGATAAATGGGGGGAAAAGAAGAAATATTTACATTCTTTCTTTTCCCTTCTTCTTTGTCCATGATATGAATGCTGGGTTTACATACAAGGATTTCTTCATTTTTTTTATCTGCATATTTAAAGGAATGCTTTGCCTATTTTGTGGGAGTTTATTGTAGTTAACAGTTTATATGTCTTTTTTTAATGCATTATTTTAAAACAATATTCCACCAGGTAGATGTAGTGGGTTTAAACCAAATAATATCAGGAAAAACAAGTTTTCTTCACCTGCTTATACTTGCAGGGTCATGAAAGAAGAAATCCATCTGTTATTCAATGATAGGTAGAGTAAAGCCTGGGCGATATTTGAAAATACAGGTGCTGCTCAGTAATTAGAAGTTGATTTATTTCTGTAATTCCATTCAAATATAGATAAACTGTCATGATCTGGGGAATTTAAGTTAACTTTTAAGTCAGCACAACAACGAGCCCGAACACAGGTTAAAATATTGACGGCGAACTTTAACCTCTAAGAAAATCTATGAGGTATTGAGAAAAGGATGATGTGACATGCCAGACCTAACTAAGCAGAAGCGATGAAGGCCACTATCAGAGCAACCACGGCTCTCATAGCACCTGAGCAGAAAATGCTGACTGATCCACTCCATGCCACAATAGGCAGTCGAAAGGAGCCCCAACTAGGCACTTCAGACTTTTCAGCTGACTAAGATTTCTACAAATCCTTTTTTGTGTTGGTCGTGGCTAATATTCAATTTTTTTGAGATACTGAATTTGGAGTTTTAATAATTCTTTTTGTTATAATCAGCAGTTAAAAGAAATAAACACTCAAAATTAAAACTATATTATTTTGTCAATGCGGAAACAAACAATCTTTTTCATTATATTCTAAATATATAAACAGAACCTGTACGATGTAGAAGTATAATTTTTCTAAAAAAAAACCATCCTTTTCATTTTCATTGCGTTGTTTAAATTATGTTTTCCTTCTCCACTTAAAGGAACATGTAATACATTTGTCACTATGTAAACCTTCCATTTTGCGTGGCTTAGGAGAGAATCATGAATTAGTAAAACTGCACTCCAACATGATGTTGCTCTGTATTTGGTGTTGCACAGTATCATGCAAAGTTTGATCCCTAGCTAAGCCAGGTTCCCACTGAAAGTCTTAACACAGCTCTCATTCAGCATGCACAATGTACATATGTACCACTGCTACATAAATAATGTTCGAGGGACTTAAATATTGCATCAATGCATCTGTAATAATGTTGTTTATTTCCATTTTATTCTATGTGGTTTCTTCATATATTTCAGCACAGAGAATTATTGAAACAGGAATCCAATGATATTTTCTTTCTAAATGATTCATATGAAAATTATCAAAACACTCATTGAGTACTCAGGTTATATTCATAAATGCTCAGTTGACCCTTCATAATTAACAAAATAAAAAAAAGAAAAAGGAAATGATTGTTGTGTCTCACAGCAGTAACCCACCCAGTCTTGACACAATTGAACAATTTCAATGCTGTGCAGCTGATCTAATGACAAATGTATGGCAGCTTTTCAACAAATAAAAATTTCAATACCATTTAAAGGAAAAGTCCAGTCAGCAAGGGATGCTCAATGGATCATTATCTATACCTAAAACTAATATTTGTGGTGATTTAATGAATTTAGAGTTAATCAGTGAAAAAATGAAAACAATCATTTTCATCGAAATCAGAGTCCAGGACCGTCCATTTTTGCCCAAATATAGTAACACCTCACTCCTGACATCTTGCGGCAGTGACGTCACGGTGCGGTAAGCCTAGCGCCATTCTCCCCGCTTTACATCTGCAGTCAACAATTATTTAAGATTTCCAGAGGACTTCACCATTGAAATTCACCAGAGCTATAGTGAAACTGACAATGCCCACGTGCATGGCAGCTGGATGTTGGAATACAAGTAAATGTGAAAAAAAAAAAAAAAAAAAAAGTTATTTCATCTTTCCAATTCATGATCCTCTACGGACGGATTCGTCGTTGGATTGCCAACTTGAAGAGGGAGGATTTGCCATCGAACTTCTGGCCAGAGAAAGAAGATGAAATATAGCCAACATTTGGAAGAAGAATGTTTTCAAGATGACTTGGATAATAGCGCGTTGTGACAAACACCAGATACAGCACTGGGACTTGATCAACAGCCGATACCGCAACATGATGTCCGCACCGTGAACTTGCTTTTATTTTCAATTCAACTTGTCCTGTCATGTTAGACTTACCTTTACCCTAACCTAACCTTACATCACTGGGCTTAATACCTTGTTAAATTATCTATTTACCTTTTATAAATGGTTTAGATGTAGTTTATAATTCATAAATGATGGTTATTTAAAAGTTTATCCTGAACTTCTTGAAAGCCAACACTTTAAATGTGTAGTCCATGAAAGGTCTCAATATTTGGTTAGCCGTTCCAAATGAAACTTTACTTTACCCCTACTGATAAAAGATAAAAAAGATAGGTGTTGTAGACCATCGTCTACAACTCGTATTTTAATATGTTTCCTAATAGATAGACGCTCAGTGAATCGATTCCTTGTAAATGCAGACTGAATCTCCTAAATATGTTTTTCTGTTTGTGCTGTCGATAGCTAGTTTTTATCATAATAAAATACAATCAATTTTGGTCAGTTCAGTTTTAATAGTTATTGTTAATGATTCCTCCAGTTATACAACACCAACTCTGGTCAGGTTGTTGATTAAAAAAAACTAATGCAACATAATAATTTAAACTCTTCCTGCAGTTCAACATAGTAATAGAAGGAATTTCAACCTTGAGAGTCAAAGAAAAATCAGCATTTACAAAATGTTATTGACATGGGAAGATGTGAGTCTTTGAAGCTCAGACCCCAGCAGAAGACTGGCAGTAGATCTGCATGAGCAGGTAGATCTGGGTTTGAGACATCTTTCCCCCCAGAGGCGAATGACCTGAGAATGAGGATAGCCATAGAGACGCCAATAGAATGTATTTAACCTTTATTCAACCCTGAAAGTCCCTTTGAGATTAAAAAGCTCCTTTTTACATTGGTTATGAAGGTGGTAAAGGGGAAGTGTAAAAGGATCCATTCAAATCGAAGAGCACAAAAGATCATCTTTGTTTATCTATCAAAGGGAAAAGAGGGGTTGCAGTTCAGCTGAAAAGAAAAAGGGCCACCTTGGATTTGTAGACTAAAATCCAAAGCCTTGAATGGGTATTGACTAGACAGAGTGGGACCGGAGAATTCAGCCAAATACAAATGTGACCGTTTAAAAGATTATCTAAAAATAAACCCTCAGAATAACAGCATCAGCAACAGGATCAGGAGTTAATTTAACTATTTCAAGAACACTCAGTAAAAAGGCCACTAACCTTCTCAGGACTCTGGTGAAGATGCGAAGCCGTTTGGTTTCACAGTGAGATTTGACACCGGGGTGAAGAGGAGGTGAGACAGTCTGGCTCTCTTCAAAGCAGGAAGTGGACTTAGAACTTACGGAGGTAGAGTCAAGCAAAGAGATTTGAAGGGCTGAGATTTTAGCCAAGTAGTCAGTGTTTAGAAATAGGGAGGTGGTCCAGAACATTACAAAGCTGGTGAGAGAATCTAGTACAGGCAAGGTGAGACGGGGAAATCCGGGAACAGGGAAAGACTTTAACAGGATGGCAAGGGAAGAATGCTTGATGATCTAGTCACAATAATGCTTTCAAACAATCTGGCAGTGACTGGATTCCTGTCAGAGGCTTATAAAGCCAGAAGAAAAGGTGAGTTGAGTTGCACTCTTCGGGAGTAGTTGGCACAGGTGGAAAGCATGAGCACTCAGCTTGGAGTTGAGGAGCAGATTGTACCCACCAAGCCAAAACTGGTTGAAAAGATATTGAAATGATGACATGATTTACATGCAAACAATGTCTATTGTCAAGGCTCCAGTCTGTGTGTTTGTTTTTGTGTTTGTCTCCCTTCCACCAACAGGAGGCGCCTGGTTCTGGTCGGCCTCCTCACACACCTGCTGACGGTTACCTCGTTAACAGAGTGCTCTTAAGCTGCTGATTGCCACTACCTCGGCGCCAGAGTGTTTGCCAGTTTTTGGTACTCTAGCCAAGCTGAGTTTTTGTTGAGTAAGACTTAGTTCTTGTCTCCCTGAGATTTAACTTTGTTTTTTGTCTTTGCCTCTCGGCAGGAAGTCATCCTGCAAACTGGGCCTTTTCGGACCTTCTCTCCCAGAAGGAATCAACTGAGCCTTAAACTGAGCCGGCGATTCAAACAAGAGGTTTGGATCTAGTCTCCTTGAGAGGACGTTGAAATTACTCTCTGAGCAAGGGAATCATCTTCACTACGACCTGTTTAAGTACAGCAGGAAAACTGAGTGGCAATCAGAATCTCCGTTCACCTACACCGTCCGAGTTCTGGGTAAACCCTGTTCTGCCCTCCACCGAATCAGACAAACTCTGGAAAACAGCACACAGATTGGAGTCAAAGATCCTTCACTTCTCTGGAAACGTGAGTCAACAACCATGCTCTTCTTCAAATCCACCAATGAAATTTCCCACTGAGCCTGAACTAATAGTCTGTCTTCCCCTCACCTTCCAGTTCCGGCAGAGCAGAGTTCAGAGCAACACTGCACCATGCTTAACCTCTTCAATAAAACCTGTTAAACTTTTCATCTGTGTCTCTCTGAATTGGTTTCACTGCATGTGGGTCCGAGCTTTAGATAAAATCATGACATCTATATCTCGTTAAAAAGTGAAAAGCCATAATTATCAGATCATTGTAAAGACCCCATTTAAGTTATGTTGGACAAAATAAGTTTAAACAAGCACAGCCCAACTTTCAACAATTATTTTTGGACTAAATCAAGACTATGACAGAGACGCTACATTTAGCCTATGAACCAATGTCCAAATGATATCTGGTGTTTGAGAGGTAAACACCTGTGATCAGTTAGTCCTAATACTAACAGACAATTAGCTGATGTGAGAGCATCGAGTTGTGCTAAAGGGCTGGAGCAGGAGCGCATGAGCGGGTTATTGGTCGGCGGGTAAGTCTTCTAGTTGAATATAGAGGAAGTCTTTATAACTGGATAATACTAAAGCTGGTCCTCTGTTTCTATTAATCATTTGAAACAACAAAAACCTTCACTGCCTGAGAAAACTAAAATACACCTTGAGCCCAGCGGGTGGTGTACTGCAGATTTTTCTTATTCACTGAATGCCTTTCATAGTAATTAGAACAGCAAGGTAATTAGATCCCTAGAATTTCTTTTAACCGGGTAAAACAAAAACTTTGAGTGGAAAAGGGGTTTATGATAGGCAAGACAACGTCCAACACATTCAGCTTTCTTGTTTAATAAACACATTTTATGTAAACAGGATGGGCCTTTTTTCCCCATGACCCATGTGTAATCACCAAAATAAACAACAGAGGTGCGGCAAAGAGTTTCGCAAGTCACTAGCATGTCTTAAATCTTTCAAGTTCTATGCTTCATATTTTAAGCCTTTAATGCATAAGCAAAAGCTATCTCTTAAACATCAATGATGTCATGATTCTTTCTAAGGCTCGGACCCACATGCAATGAAGCCAAACAGAGAGACACAATGTAAAAGTTCAACGGGTTTTATTGAAGTGTATATTGAGTTCGGTGCAGAGTTCCTCCAAACTCTGCTCAGCCGGAGACTGGAAGACAAAGGGAAGACAGACTGTTAGGTTCAGGCTCAGTGGGAAATTGGAGTTGTCAATCTTGAAGGAGAGGATTTGTTGCCACTCACGTTTCCAGAGAAGAAGAGACACTTAGACTTCAGTCTGTGTGTTGGTCTTCCAGAGTTTGTTTGATTCGGTGGAGAGCGGAACAGTGTTTACACAGAACTCGGACGGAGTGGAATGATGTAGCCGCTGGTTGCAACTGAGTTTTCCTGTGGTACTTGAACGGGTCGTGGTGAAGATGACTTACTTACTCAGAGAGATCTCAGTGTGCTCAAAGGTGGCTGGATCCAAACCTCCTGTTTGGAATCCGTCGCTCAGTATAAGACTCAGTTGATCCCACTTGGGAGAAGGCGGTCCAAAAAGGTCCAGTTTGCAGGAAGGCTTCCTGCCGAAAGGCAAAGAACAAACAAGGTTTAGTCTCAGGGAGAAACAAGCACTCGGTAAAACTCTGTGTGATCTCAGCTTGACTAGAGGACAAAAACTCAAAATACAAAACTCAGACTAGACTCAGAATAAAACAAGGCTTGGCTAGAGTACTTTAAACTGGCAAACACTCTGGCGTCGAACTAGTGGCAACCAGCAGCTTAAGAGCAGTCCGGTGATGAGGTAAACGCTTGCAGGTGTGTGAGGAGGCGAACCGGAGCCAGGCGCCTCCTGGTGGTGGAAGGGAGAAACACAAAAGACAAGACAAACAGACGAACGCTAAAACTGGGATCCTGACAAATGACAAGAGGAGACAAAGAAAGCAGATCAGCAGTTTTTACTGTTATTTTCTGGATTCAATTATTTACTTTAAAAAGTGCATCGGGTCAAAGCAAGGTCCAATCAGAAGTCATTATTCAAGTCCAGTCAAGTTGGAAGTCTCTTAATATAATCAAGGCAAGTCTCAGGTCATCAAATCTGCGGTTTAAATTTAATTCCAAGCAAGTCCTTATGTCCCAACCTCAAGAAAACAAAGCATAGCTGCAAGATTTTTAAATATATGAAGCACTAAACATCTAAAATCCAACTTAATGAAAGAGCAACAAAATTCTCCATTGTTTTCCGTCAAACCCATCCCATTTTCAGAAGCAAACCCCCTTGCTAATCGTCATATTTTCATTCCTTTATTCTGTGATGCTTCTATGTTCCTTTATTCAAAACAAGTACCTAACAACCAATCATTGAATTTAACACACTGCTGGAATATCTTATTTCTCTCTATTCAACCCCCTTCAATGAAATACGTGCTCTCATGTTCCACTCATACTTTGAACAAATGTAGGTATTCAACTGTATTTGGCCCTGAAATGTACAGAGATACTTCAAATGGAGATTTTCAGTTAAAGAAAAATTATAAAAAAAGCTTCAAATTAATGCTGAAACACTTTGTAAGACGTTGAGACAATTAACCCTTTAACCATGATCGGTTGGTTTAGAAAATAGCTTTGGTGTCTGTTTCAGTCTTGACCCCATCAGAGGACCTATTAACATTGGCAGCATAATTCGCCTTTAACTGCAGACAGCAGTGACCCCACACAGTCCACTTATTTAATTAACTGTCTTTTGACTGTATTGGCTGACTGTCAATGTTGTTTTTTGTTGTTTACTTCATTCACAACATGCACCAGTTAACCATGAAGGTTATGACCACTGTTATAAAAAATATTAGAAGAAAATCAGATATCAGATAATACTAATACTAATACTAAGTAGTGGCACCAGGTATCTTGGGAATGTTTTGATAAACCTTTAGTAGTTATTCTCCTTTTTTTTATTTTATTTTTCATCTCTATAAACATGAAGGCCAATGAGCTTTTTAAAACTTGAAGTAGCAGCCACTCAAAATGGCCCTTCCCAGCCAAATGCCAGCCAAATGGCAGTCCACTTCCCTCCAATTCCCAGAGAAATCCACACCAACTTCCAGCCTAGAGTGACCCCCTCTTGCATATTTCTTTACTCTGACTCCACCCTTTCACTGAATTAAAATGTCTGACCAGGAGATGATGTTTCTCTTTAGATCTTAATTTCCACAAATCATGACAGAAAGAATATTTTAGTAGAAAGATTGATAGTTAAAAAAGGAATTGTAGGGGACCAGCCATGAACCAGCCAAGGACCCATCAAGGAAAGTGGGGAAATTTTGAATGGCTTCTACTGTAGTCTGCTCAAATGAGCAAAAATAATTTATCTTTTTCAACATGATCTGCTGTTTTTAATCAAGAAAAATGTCTAAACTGATTATATTTGTAAGGAAAAACTTTCAGATATACCTAAAAATATTGATCCACAAGACTAATGGAAAACATTCTGCGGACATAAAAAGAGGTGGTGATATTTGGAAGATGTTTTTACTTTATGTCAGGGTTGGTTGTGGTTTAGGACCCAAACGCAGAGGCAGAGAGGCTGAGGTGATTTGTTGTGGATTTAATCAAAGGAAAAAGTAAACAAAGGCAGGGATGCAAAAATCCAACTAATAAAGAAAAGCAAACCAGAACTATGGAGACATCTGGGGAAACCAAGCACTACACTGAAAAAACGATCTAGAAATAAGTAAAAATTTCTCAAATTTAGTGAATTTTCCCTTAATTTGAGTAGGTAAATGACATGATTTGCCAATTGAATTAGTATTTTTACTCTTAAAATAAGATATTTAGATAAAATGCACTTGAAATAAGACAATGTAATTGTGTTTTCTTATTTTAAATGTAAATTGTCTTGTTTCATTGGCAAAATGTGTCTTTTACCTTCTAAATTCAAGAACAAATGCACTTATTTTAAGAAATAATGATTTATCTAGATTTAGATTTTTTCCAGTGTAGGAGCCAGGAAGAGACGAGGTAGGTGGACAACAGCATGGGAGGACAGCAAAGACAAGGAACCAACAAAGAGTGAGAGCAGAGGGAGAGCATATATAGCTGAGTGAGACAAAGCCAGGGCTAACGAGTTGACGAGGAGCAGGTGTGAGAGGAGACAACGAGGGAGCCAAGGGGAAAGAAACACACACACACAAGGGCAACAGAGAACAGAAAAAAAATGAGAACATAAATCTAGAAATTACAACAAAACTGGAATTAAACCAATAAAACTAGAAAACAAGGAGCAATGTAAAGTACAACAGAACCAAGACCATGACACTTTATATACGGAATAAAACTAATACAACATTTTAGAAAGAGAACATCACATCTGCAGTCAAACAGTGGTGGTAGAATTTTGCACTCTGGCTGATTTGCTCTGTAGGAAAATCTGGAAATCTCTAATAAATGGAACCGAATTTGGCTTTCTACATAACTTAGCCTTTTAGAGATTGTTTTCCATAAGGTCATCTGGAGGGTATTGATGTAAAACACATTAAGACAATGTGTACAAAAAGGAAGTGTTGGACTGGTCCAGTCAAAGTAAGAATTGAATTTAAATGTGCGTTTGATGCTGTGTCATACCCTGAAAAAGGTTGTCATTGTTTTAAAACTTTGCTGTAATAAAGTACATGTATAAATCATAGTTTTCATTCATTTCATGTTAATGTTAGAACATCAGTCTCTGTAACAGTGAAGCAAAACTACATAATTACCTTTGCTGAGAATTACAGACAAAAAGTATAAAGATCTGAACTAATATTAAGCTTAAGTGAAATATGATTGGCAGAACGACTGTGTCGCTTTCACTGTGAGACAATAGAAACAATGGCGTGATGAATGAGAGCTCCGTGAGCCGCCGCTGTAATCATATGCTATTATTATGATGTGTCTGCATTGATTCTGTCAGCTTCAGTTTAACCGCTGTTAAACAACAAAATCCAACATATAGAAACAAACAGGCTGCTTCCAGGCTGTTTACTTGGGTTATTTATATGAAGGTCTTTGTTGTTTATATGAGTGAAATGATTTTTACCTTGTAGGTGATGGCAGTGAAAACACTGCTATTTCTGAAATGCATTTAGCCAAGTGGCACACAGGCTGTCTCTTTTCTTTATGGTGACAGATGCAGAATAGTGTATGTGGAAGTTTAAGCAGACTCTTTCGGAAAACTGAATTGAATGTGACACATTTGGAAGAGATTTCTGCACAAGCTCTTTATGAGCCACAACCATTGTCTCTGAACTGTCATTTAAAAACAAGCTGATCTCATTGTTAACAGAGCTTCATCATCTACATCTGCGCTTTTGTTCTTTTTTTCTTACCTCTTCATTTTTCCACCTTCCATCTCATTTTGTGTCATTTTCTCCCCTCGTCTATCTCAATCGCATTCATTACTTTTCTCTGCGTCATGTATGCGGTTCCACTGGGAATGAGGTAAAACAACAAAGCAGGGAACCGTAGATGCTGTAACTCCATGAGAGAGCTCGCACACTCACATTTAATCTTCTAAATTGTCAGAGACAATCATTCCCAATTTCCGCAGTGTCTGGGCTGACAGCACATTGAGCCTCTGACTGGATCTTCCTGTATCATTATAAAGATATAATAAAACAGTCATCCATCTCAGTCTGAGTACTTTACTTTTGCCGTATTGTAGTCAAACAACATAGAGCTATTTGGCTTTTCTGCTACGTGTGGAGTTTGATCAGTTGGATCCTAAATCATAGTCGTAACTGAATTGTAAATTCTAATTATTCCTTATCTTCTAATATGTATTAGTCTAAAGCTAAGTCTTACTTTATGGAGGATTTATTCAATAAGCACTATGAAACCTTTATGTAATCTTCATTTTGTTGCCACCTTTCTAATAAAAATATAGCATGCGTAAAATGAGCCAGTGTTTACTTTTTGTTTCTAAAGGACAAATATACAGGAGTGCAATGAAAACAGTTATTCTAAATTTTCTTAATATTTAGCTATTGAGGAGGTGAAGAAAGGGAGCTTTTGGCTCTGGCTGCGGAGGAAGTAAAGAACCTGGGGGAATAACACCTAACCCCCAGACAACAGTTGCAGGGAATAACATCTTCCAGCTGCAGGGGGTGACAGGGAGACGTCCCTGTCACTGCCCCGCCACCAGGAGACGTTCCAGAGTTAAAGGGGCGAAACGTTGGTGAATGGTGGTTCCTTGCTGACGACCCTGCAGCTGACCCATGGGCACCGGAGGAGGTGCGACAGGCAGCAATGCCAAGGAGGATTTAACACCCTCCTGTATTATCCTAACAAATGTAAACATAAAGAGATTATACCAAAACAGCTTTAGAAATATAGCATCTTACAGTAGCAGCCAGTCAAAAACCAGTAGAATGACAGTCCACTTTCCTCCAATTACCAATGAAATCCCCTCCAACTTCCAGCCACTGGAGTGACCCCCTCTTGTAAATTTTTTGCTCTGACTCTTCACTGAATTACAGGGTCTTACCAGGATATGATGCTTCTTTTTAGATCTTAATGTCCAAATATCATGACAGAAAGAATATTTTAGTACAAATATTTATGTTTAAAAAGGAACTGTAGGGGACCAGCCAAGGGCAAACCAAGGACCAGCCAAGGGCCCAAGTAACCTGACTCCGCCAGATGGATTTGCTCCGCATATCCATCTGGAAACCTTCTGTTGAAGTAATTTTGGGAAAGGGCGAAAATACTGGTTAGCTGATTGACCTATGTTGGCGATAGATGGGCCAAATAAACCAATCAGATCAACGAAGCATATGACGTACTAACAGCCATGCTACTCTTGCCGAAACCAGTCGGGAGAAGAGCAAAAACATCTTTTCCTCTGAGAAAAGCCTCCAGAGCAGTGTTTTGCTCTTCTTTCAGTGAAGAAATACTCTGTAATCGGCTGAAGCCGCCATGTTCTTTAGAGTGAACTGTCGCGCTTCTCGTTGCGTCACACCTCAACCCGCCTCAAAGCCAACGCTGATTGGACGTTCGTTTGGTGGACAGCTCCAAATTTTCTTTAGCGGAGAGTCTCCAGACTGATCTGCGAGTGAAACCTTGAAAGCTCGCGAGATCATGATGGTCTCACCAGGCTAGGGCCCAACATGAAAAGTGAGGAAATTTTGAATGGCTACTACTGTAAAAGGTGCTACAGCAGCTTAGTTCACCCAAAGCATGGGGTTAGATTGTAGTAATATCAAATAGTTTAGAACATGGCTTAAAAGAAAACACATCATTAATTTTTTTTAATCCACATTTGATGATGTTGTTAATGTTATCCTACACAACCTTACACCTGTCTGCTACGTTATCTCACTGTAGTTTTCTGTAAGGCTATAGGGCTGGTTATACTCCCACAGCAGTGTGTCGCAGTGAGCTTGTCGCAGGTATGACGCAGAAATTTTTGATTTGTGCTCAATTTTGAAGCGTGGTCTGCGCTATGTTATTCCACGTCACAACGCAAGAGGGACAACTAGCTGTGGGTCTAGATACGGCCGAGCCGTCAACTGAGGGAATTGAGGGCAAAAAAGAGCAGGGATCCAGGCGGAAAAAGGCTCCCAGCTTTCTCTCACACCTCGCTCTTGTTTATGGTCCATCTTCACCAGTCGTTTTCCACATTGACGGTCATACAAACAAAACAGGCCGGTAAAGTACCAAACAGGAAATACCCATAGTGCGGATGTAGATTTGACCAATCAGAGCCCTCCTGTCTCCGACACTGTCTGCGGTCACCTACAATTTGGGAGAGGTGCAGCAGAGTGTTTGTAGAAGGGGCGGGGATGTCTCTGCGTTTACCGCGACACCTACGCAGACTACCTAGTTTCTAAGTATAAATTAGCCTTAGAACCCTACCCCAAGAGGATGCTTCACATTGATGACAAGAGAGACACCATTAGGTCATACAATTCTTTAGGCAAACTGGACCTAAAGGAACATAATTCATCAAGTTAAGAAACACTGTTGAACTATAAGCTTTTAACTTAATAATGTAATGTCCTGACAGCTATGGATAGGCACCAGCACCCCTCACGACTCTGTTTAGGATAAGCACGATGGAAAATAGATGAATGGATGGAATGTCCTTATCATTACACTGACCAATGTATTATCTAGTTGTTAAAGGAACCACAAGCAGGAATTGTGAAAGAATACACACATGTCCAGTTTTTAGGGCTAATGGGTGATGAATAGTTAAGAACCAAAGCTAAAAGGCCACCCAATGTTTCTTTATATTGCCTTGAATGTGCTGTATACTGCATAATAGGTTGCAAATTCTGGGCCGAATGTCCTGAAATGGACTAATGGATTTTCCCAACATTAACATTAGTGACCAACTTCTCCTGCTTTTGGCAGGGTTAAGTTTAACCAGTGGTTCAATTTAACCCATAACCTATGGCTCACTTTGTCCCATAGCGGTTAGTTCTGACAAGATTGTTTAATTTACCTGAAAAAGCGAAAGATAATGCACTTTTAATGATTAGAAACCACTAACAAATACCATGCACATCAAAATCCATAATAAATCCACATTGATGTCAATATACTGAAATGTGAGATGTGCACCAGCTATAATAATGCATTTGTAACCAGGCAAGCCTGAGTTATAATGTGTGGCACTATTATTTAGTTCTACAAAGAGTCTGAAAGGTTGCCGACATATGATTTGTTCAAAGAAAGGAAGAATGTTCAGCAGAACCTTCAGCTGATTGGTTGAAGCAACCCTTAGTGCATGGTTACCAAAGTTGTTTCCTGCCCTGTCACAGTTTCTTTGGTTTAACTGTGGCTTTGGTAGCTTTTACATATATCACCAGAGATGGCAAAAGTACTCACTTTCCGTACTTGAGTAAAAGTACAGATACTTGTGTTAAAAAATACTCTGGTAAAAGTGGAAGTACTGATTAAACTTCTTTACTCAAGTAAAAGTAACAAAGTACAGGCTTGTAAATTTACTTAAAGTATAAAAGTAAAAGTAGAAACACTTTTTTCATGCCGTTGCCTACATTTTAAATGGCTGTCTGCCAATAGGAATAGATCTCCTTTGTGTTCATTTTCAATCATCTCGTCATCCATACTACTATGCTAACGCCACCGCCACCAAGCTGCAATGATTTGCCGCCAATGAATACCGCCGAATCTGCCGATTCATCTTGTAGTGGTGCGTCAAATGCAACGTAGATTCCGATCCAATAAGATTGAATTTGGTATTGATGACGTTAAAAATAATAACAGTAACTCCATTGAAATGATTCAAAACTAAAGTAACGAGCCAATTTTTTTTAAATGTAAGGAATAGAAAGTACAGATATTTGTGTAAAAATGTAAGGAGTAGAAGTAAAAAGTCGCCATAAAAATAAGTAGTAAAGTAAAGTAAAAATATCAGAAAAATCTACTTGAGTACAGTAACAAAGTATTTGTACTTCGTTACTTCCCATCTCTGTATATCACACCTGTATTCCTCTCCTTAAACCATAAAACCAGTGTGATTTTCCAACTCATCATGGGTCAGTCTCAATTGGTTAAGGTGGGAGTGGTACAAGAGAGATTGACTTACAATCAGGAACTTACAAATACAGGAAGAACTACCTTAAGGTAATTTACTCAGGGTTGTTGTCCCAAATCAGCCTAAAACTTTTTCCACCCTTAATTCAACTGGATTATACATATTTAAATCATACTGAACATATTTTTGGGAACACTTTGCTTTAGTTACACTGAATTGTTGTCATGGTCTGGGACCTGATGGTTGGTTTTTCCATCTGCCCCTGCTCACCTGTCTAATTGGTCCTGCGGCTGATTATCGCCGATCTGTTTCATCTGTTTTCATCCAGTCCTGGTGAGGTGTTCTGGGCACGTCCCACCGGGGGGAGGCCCCGGGGAAGACCCAGGACACGCTGGAGAGACTATGTTTCTCGGCTGGCCTGGGAATGCCTTGGTGTTCCTCCCGAAGAGCTGGAAGAAGTGGCTGGGGAGAGGGAAGTCTGGGCCTCCCTTCTTAAGCTGCTGTCCCCGCGACCCGACCCCGGATAAGCGGAGGAAGATGGATGGATGGATGAATGTTTCATCCAGTCCCTGCAGCTATTTATGCTGTTTGCTTTCCTGCCATCAGTGCCAGATTATTCGAGCTGTTGTGAGAGTAACTCTAGCCATCAAGTGAGTTTCATCTGTTATTCTGATGCTGACCCATTTTCAGCTTTGGAGATGCAAATTTTTGCCTGATGTGTCCGTTTTTGTTTTTATACTGTGTTTTCTGGATTTTGCTGGTTACCTGGACTGTTTCATGACCTCAGCTTGGATTCCTCTCACTAACACTGTTACTCCCTCAGCGTCGGCTGGCATCGCTTCATTCTTACCTCCGGAAGCAGCCACGACTGCAAACCAGGGATTGAACGTGGTATCAGGTCAGTGACTTTTTCTCCAAGTCGTGATGAGCCTGACATTCTCGTCACTCACCTGTGTTTCCTATCTCTGCAGAGTATCCGCCCCGCTGAAGTCCAGCCACTCGCTGCAATCCTTTTTGTTTATAAAACAATCCTGTTTAAAATTGTCCTTTTCCTTCAGTCTGAATATTGGGTCCTAGTTTCTGAGGTCATTACAATTAGCTTGTTGGTGTAAATTAGTATAGAGGTTGATTTATATTGTCTGTGCTTTAAAAAATGTACACCCTACACAGGTTTTATATATTTTTGACTGAGACACCCATTCTCTGCTGCTCCACCATTCCGTCTGCCTGTTTACCCCCAGCAGTATATATTAGTGCAGAAAATAGCATAGTCATGCCTTCAGTGAAAATTCAAATTTCCAGAAAACCCTTAGAAAGATTCATCTAGCCTTATCTGAGAGTGTAGTCTTTATCAGTGAGCTGACAGCATCCGGTCCACCAGTAATCACACAGGCATCCCTGCTTGTTGAAATTGCTAATGGAGTTTCAGGTGTCTGATTTACAGCCCGCTCTCACTGCGATAAAGCCTTTCCCTAATGTTATGTGATTCTGGTCTCCTGAGAGCGCATTTAGAGTAGAGGAAGTCAAATGGGACTGTGAATGCCCATAACTTGAGGTAATTAGCAAGGTCATTTACTGTGCGTCTACAGCATTTCTGTGACTGCTTCATTATGCTGAATATGGACCAGGGGTTACTTTAGTGACCAGTTGAGTATGGTGTAATGTTTGGATCAATAATGAGAAAAGTATGAGGTCTGAATATTTGTGTTAATAATACAAATAATCAGGCAGCTTTATTCTATCCTTGATTGCACTGTGGTGATCCTGGTTGAAAATGAAGAGCAATTAGCTCACGGCTCCATGTCCAATAAGCTGACATGTCAAAGGCACGCTGTCTAAACTTATTTTATATAATTCATGAGAGTCAGAGAACTTGATACTGACATGGCATGGCATAGCTTTCCTTCTGACCCTTCCCTTTTGACCATCAATCACCACCATGGCTCATTTATCAAGTAACCCTGCTGGTCCAGCCCCTGCTGTGACACAAAAACGTTTTTCCAATTTAAGATCTGATATTGATGGAGTGCTGCGTCCTGCTGCAGCCTCTTTGAGTTTTGCTGCAGCAGATGTTCAGTACTTATCCACAATCTCTCTTAATGTTCTACACCCAAGTATGAGACAAATGAAGTAGAGACCCTCCTCTGACCAGCCTTACTGAATAAGTAGATGTAATTTTTTATATCAGTTTCAGTTCACTAAATAATTGAAAATGATGCAATTTTTTGATTGATGCTTGCTTACTTCTCTTGCTTCTTGTTAGCACAGAGTCAATCCCATTAGCTGGTGTTCAGTTTGCAGGGACTAACGTAACACTAAATTCTATTAACTGGTTGGTAATGAAATTAAAAAAATGAATTTTAAGTGAATTCTTGTTTTTTTCCCCCATGATCTGAAGATAAAATCTCTGCAGTTATTATCAGGCCTCCTGGTAATTTAAAAAGGTGTTGATTTAAACAAAAATCTACCCTATTAAAAACATCTAAATCATCTGTTAGCTATATATTTTTTTATCACCCTTATAAAATGAATTTCTCCATGCATGTGTGGCCTATGTGGTTTTTCTTTAATTCTCCATCTGCATTTCACATAATGGGCA
Source organism: Cyprinodon tularosa (assembly GCF_016077235.1). Lineage (NCBI taxonomy): Eukaryota > Metazoa > Chordata > Actinopteri > Cyprinodontiformes > Cyprinodontidae > Cyprinodon > Cyprinodon tularosa. The sequence continues at coordinate 2,521,228 of NW_024038669.1, forward strand.
TCCAGGTAAGGTCAGTCTCTGGCATAAAACAAGCTCCTCATGAGTGATCCTAGCTCTAAGGCTTACCCATAATACATTAAACCCAAGAAAATAACAGTGAGCGTATAGTGGCTTTTGTTTACAGTAAAGGAATTATTTAATTAAAATTCTCTGAGAAATAAAATAAAATGCTGACATTTTATGTACTGGATGCCATTTTTGTTTTTTAGTTTATAGGAACTTGCATCTTGCAACAATGCAAAAACGTAAATGAACTATATCTTTTTATATAAAACTGTTAATAAAAAACTCAGTTTTATGTTATCCATCTATTACAGAGATTTGGTAAAACATACCTGCATTTCACATAATGGGCGTCGAGGTAAGGTCAGTCTCTGGCATAAAACAAGCTCCTGCAAGAAGGAGCTATAGTGTTACTCCGAGGGAAATTCCCACCACACTTTCTCATGAACTAAACATTTCTAAATTGCTACAAAAACGTTATAATAACAGGACTAGCATAACCTGGACCAAACATATTTCAATAATATGCAAAAACTAAAAACCATAAACTATTTTATAAAATGCATAACTAATATTTCTTTATGACATAGCAGAGGCACGTTACCTCATGAGTGATCCTCATAGTTCTAAGGATTACCCATAATTCCTCCTAAGGTAAATGCGGTGCACTGTTTTACCAGCAGATGGTGCATTTTAGCAGGATTTAAACTAAACCATTTTAACTATGTTACACATGCTATAGAGGGATTATTTGTTTATCAACACGGCGGATGCGCGCGCATCTTGACTGCAAAAAGTGCCGGGTCCTTTAAAGCGTCTGGTCGAATGTTGTGATTATACGCGGTTATTTAGTTGTCAGCGTTCTACAACAGTTTATCACCAGTGATAAAATAAGTTATGCTGCTAAATTAACACTAGTTAATGGAATACGTCTTAATGACCCATACGCGTTACATGCCGGTGAGTGGATAAATGACGAGAAAAAATGGCCCAAAAATTCAGTGGCCGGACATTCATTCCCACCTGTGCAAAGTGCAATAGGCATTTCCATTACGAATGTGCAAAAGTAAAAAGAAAGGCTAAAGAATGATATTGTGATCAGCGCAAAAAACAGAAAAACTAGAAAAAATGCACTCTGAAAAATAGAGTTGTAACTGTACCTGTGCTTACCATTCAAAGTATGCACTAAGGTTCTCAGTGTGCATCTTATGACAAGATTGTTTAATATTGTTATTTTTATTATTGGTTACATGCACAAGAATAAATATATTTCAATGTTTCCTTGACTCTTGAATACTTTATTAATATTTACACAGGGTGTACACAGGTATCAGCTGATTGAATTGTATTCTTTTCAATGGCAAAACACAAAGCAAAATATCTGCATATTTCATTTAAGATTTTGAAATATATCATACAACAGAGGAATGAGGAAAAATCTCAATATTCAAAAGCAAACTGGATACAACACACATTTTGAACCAAAACTGCTGCAAAATGTTTTAAACCACAGCTTTTGAATGTTCAATGAGCTTATGCAGTGAAAATACTTAGGCAATCATTTTTTTCAAAAAAAATAATATTCAATGACATTTAAACCTCAATTCATAGATGTTAACAACATTAAGGCCTTAATTTTGGCACAATTCAATTAAGGGCTTTTAATTTATTTTCTAGGGACTATGCATTTGCAAATGTTTGTCACTGCTGCACAAACAATTACAATGTCATCTAACAGGTCCACCTGTGATAAAGGAATAACAGTAGTAAGAATTCGGAAAGTTTTCCATCTCCCTATTATTCTTTCAATGTGTATTCTAACATTGGACAAACGCCTCAATGTTTCCACCTCTTGAGCAGACAACTGCTTTTTACCTTTGGTAAAGTGAGGGATCCTCAGGGTAGCACCACGCAAGGCAAGCTCATCTCTAATGGTAAAACCACGATCTGCTAGTATCTCATCATTTACTTGTAGAAGGTCATAAAATCCAGACTCGGCTGTAAGTTGTTTATCAGAAACACGCCCACCCCAACCTGCAGACAGAAATGTAATTGCTCCTGCAGGTGACATGCCAACCAAATACTTAACCGTGTTATGGCTCTTATAATTTGAATATGTTTGGGCTCTGGCTGTTAAATTTGTTGGTCTGTTAATAAAAAATTTCTGTGCAGTCAATAATGCACCAGCAACGCTGGTATTTAGGTTTGAAACATTTTGGCATATTCTTTAAAATAGCATGCTTACTTGGCCACTTGATTAAAGGTTTCAAAATCTGAGACATAATAGGCAGCCAACTTCTTAAGATTTTAGAGATGTCACATTCGTTAACATTAAATCTGAATGCAATATCCTTGTTGGTGAGTCCTAATCTGAGTTTCATGAGTACAGCCAAAAGATGATCCTCTAGGGTCAGAGAGCCACGGATGACCTCAACACTGTCCTTAATCGTCTGCAGGACCCAATTAAAGAGGGCACTGGTTAGACCTGTGAAAAACAGCACCTGTGCTGGTTTACACTTCAGTGACGCAAAAGAGAACTGTGCAGTCCCGAGCATTTCTTTTAATTGTTCATTCTCTGTTTTCAGTTTGTTGATGTCCTCACGCAGGTTATCACACTCTGTATGAAGTTGGCTGTACTTCAGCTGGAGGTCATCATGGACAGTCTTTTGGACCATACCTTCTGAAAAATAAATACAAATTTTACATTCTTATCTTTACAAAAAACAAATGGTTACATTCTGGGTGATCAGTCACACTGTGGGCAAATACCTGTTCGCAACAAATATGAACATTACTAACTGATTAATCCCACTAGTACGGAAGAGGATAAGGGCCACTGGAAAAAAAAAAAAGGTAACTGTTTTTGTTTATTTTATTTCAGTATAGTATGGGAAAAAAGTCAGAATTCTGACTTTGTTCCCATGTTAAACTGAAATAAAATTTTAAAATCAGTTTACTTTTTTTTTTTTTTCAGTGGCCCTAAACCTCTTCCGTACACTAGTGACCTTTCTATTCTGCAATAATTAATATGTTAACATTTAGGAACACACAGATCTACGTCCCTTTATAAAAATCCAAATGAGTTTGCAGGCCGTCTTGGTCAGGTTAGTAATAAGGTTTCATACCATTATATAGATCAGCACCAGCCTCTATTCCACACTCAGTTGGAGAGATGGAAGAGGGTGTACACTGATGTCCATCTTCTGGACACCTGCTGGGGGTTGCATCCCTTCTTCTTTTTCTCTTATATCTGAAACACACAGGAGAGAACAATCTCCTGAATTCAAGTCCATACAAATCACATGCTCAGTCATCCCAACTCTCCATATGAGATGTCTAATAAAAACTACATGCTCTGACCTTTAACCCGGGTAACCTATATAGCTACAATATATCAATATTTTTTCTTTGCACTTCCAGTCATACTATGTGGAGTCATGCTTGTAATCAGACAACAATCAAGCACACAGATGTGATACTTACCGCTCCAGTTTTGCAACACCGTCTTTGCCGGGCTGGATTGAGTATGGAAAGATAGACGGGACAAAGTCTGGGATGTCGTCTGATGCCTCTCCTGTACAAATAATGAATTGAAGCAATCATCATCATCATCAACCTTTATTACAGACACTAGTCAATCAATTGAAAAGACAGCACACACAGAGAAGTTTAGAGCAGACAACGTGATGATGTTAATGATAAAACTTATGGCTGACCCGATGAGTTGCAACTTGATAAGACTGAATCAAGGTACATTAGCTTGTATGCTAGTTATGCTCCAATGTGTTTTGTACGATTCATTAATCCCGTTTATATATGTAATACTTAATAATTGTATGTAAAACCATTGTTTGTAAAACCAGCGATGCCGTTTAGCTTTTTTATAGATAAGACTTACCTGATATAAAGTGATCGCTGCAGATTGATGCATTTTTAATCATCTGCTCGTTCCAATCGCTTCTTCTGATGGCTTGCAACCAAAGACGTCTCTTGTTTGCCTTGAAAGGGGTGCGAGTTGATGGGATTCGGTAAAACTTGCGCGTTTTATTGTTTTTATCAAAACGGTTCGTGCAACCGACAGCACAACAAGACATGTTAGCGGCTCTTTCTGCAGGCGACATGCGCATTGGTGCCGGAAGTGAGTAGAGTGACATTGCCTGATAATCCCTCTATAAGTTGATGGTAGAAAATGACCTGAAATCATTAGCTGTTAAATCGGCGAGAAACTTTCCCTTATAGTTGGTATGAACTGATAGTGGCAAAACTCCAACATCAGTCAGGTATAGAAATAGTGAAGAAGAGAACCAACTACAGTAGGACCCAATAATAATCCTGCTGGTGCTACTGGAGAAAAATAACTGCTTATTTAGAACTAAATCCAAGTACAACAAGATCTGAAGCTGATTGGTTGGAAAAATCCTTTGATTTGGTCACATAAAGGTTCCCCAGGTTCCCCCTAATTCAAACTTAGGATAAAATCATACTAACAGAGCACACAAGCATTTCATAAAGTTATTCAGAACCAGCAGATCTCCGTAAGACTTTATTTCCTTGATTTTTGTCCAATGTAGTCATTATTCAGTTTGTGAGGGACCAAAGTTAAATAAGGACAAAAGGTGTTCAAAATTTGAAAAAGTGCTTTCATTATTGTGTAAAAATGGTTAAAGCTACAGTGTGTAATTTTCAGTGACATCTAACGTCCAGACTGCAGACCGCAGCAACATGAACATCTCCCCCCCAACAGTACGGCGAGCGTTACGGGACAAAATGTCTTCCACGACGTCCGCATCACCTACCTTCTCAAGTGATGAGGTTTGTTTACATAGATAATTTTACAGATAGTATTTCATTAGTCTGTGTGTTCAGTACCATCTCAGTTCATCTCTCTCAACTTGCAGTAGTTACTTTCGAGCGTAATGGGCGATCTCGCAATCGCTAGTTTGTTGGCTCTGCGCTGCCGTAGCGCAAAGATGTCTGCCTCCATGGCTGCGAGACCCGCTCCTATGTAATTATAAATAACGAATTCTAAGGCAACGCAAATATTAAGGTTAAGAGGCTGAGCTCGTAGATGATGATAAATAACATAGTTATGTATAATATATTACATTTCTGACTGTATATCCCTGTAATTATTACACACTGTAGCTTTAACAAAGGCTCAAAAACAATACAAAATAACTTAAATACAAAATAACATGAATCTGGGCCCAACTTAACTGAGGTCAACTGTGGATCCAACTCAAACAAAAAACTGACCTGCAAAAATGAACTAAAGGTTGCTTAAAAAGGGATGGAGTAACCCAAGTCTACCACATGAGGGAGGCACAACATAACAAAAGAACCAATAAATACAAAAAATTAACCATTCTATGAAACAAATAAAGCAAAACTAACTTTTACTTAGCAGAAACAATAAGTGAGTATTTAAGTGACAAACTAATTGAAAACAACTTGAAACAAGTCCCCCCCCGTCAGTCTTTCAAAAATGGTACGCTCCAGGTTTCCTCCTCCAGCTGGTTTGCATCAGCAGCACCTCAAACAAAAGAACAAGTGTAAATAAACCATTCAGACAGACATTAACTAAAGTGTGCACCCATTAGAAAATACCTGTCTAAAAGAAATAACCAATTTAAACATAAATTGTAATATAAATTAAAGCAAGAAAAGAAAATACTAACACAATGTGGTGGTGGGAGGATCATCCACCGCACAGTTTAATGATGTAGGATGTAGGAGTTTGCCCTGAAATTGAAGGATTGATCCGACTTTCAGTGACGTTGTGTCATTGGGCAAGACACTTTACCCACATTGTCTACTGATGGTGTACGGCAGCCTAGCTTCTGTCAGGGAGCCCCAGGGCAGCTGTGGCTACAATGTAGCTTGCCACCATCAGTGTGTGAGTGTATGGGGGAATGACTGAATGCAGTCTCCTGACTTGAAAAAAAGCGCTATATAAGTACAGGCCATTTACCATCCAGTAGGTAAAGTGATGAATAAAATCCGAGCCCTGAGTAATTTGTCTTGTTTCCAGTTTTGTGATTTTTTTTTTTAACATCAAATACAGTTTTAAATGTTATTCTTACCGGCATCGCGTGTCGCATTCACACATTCCCAGTCACATCAATCTGAACTGATAATTGCTCTCAGCATGATCCAAAGCTCAATGTTACATATTCATGCTGCATTTGTTAAATAGATTTTTTTCTACATCAGATCATTTTGAAATGTCAATAATTTATACTTCCCTAAGCCATGATGTTCACCTATTACATGAATCCCTAAAAAGGGCAAGATGAGACTTAATGCCAATTCATTTACCATAGGGACCTCCTGAGATTCCTCGCCCAGTTTCTTGCTTGACAGGACATATAGGTACAGACCATATAACAGACATAAACAAAATGCATTGTTTCTTCACTGTATTCTTTGTGACACATGCTAATATAAACACCTGTTTGGAGTTTTATAACTGAGAACTTCATCTGTTCACTGCATTTGTGTAACTTTGGTCTTTTGTTTTTTTCTTTTCCAGTTTGACCAGTGTCATTCATGTATGTGTCCATAGTGGAAATAAGAAAACAAGAACAGACAAAGCATTGAATGAATTCATGTAAATATATTAGAAGTTTTTCATGCACGTCAATCTCCAGTTAAAGCTTTTTATTTTTGAAGACCACATGTTTTAATTCTGAAGTATTTAAAGATTATTACAAAGTTACGAAAAATAATCTCAAGGTAGATCTTTTCCTCATGGCCCCAGCATAGTAAATATTAAGGCAGCAAAGTGCAACCCTGCCATTTTTATAACAATAACCTATTTTTTTTTTTTGTTTAAGTTTAATGGTTTTCATATGAAACTCATTATTGCTCACATCAGCTACTCTTCTTAACCTCCAGGTGTTCCTGGAACCCCAGCATCCAGCTTGATCAATACAACTTTCTTTTAAATCAGATTGTATTTGACAAAATCATCCTGCAAATATCATTGGCAAACCAAGGATCGACATTATTTGGCTCTAAGGCCTGCGAGTTTTTTTTTACAGCTCTTCGTAGCTGTGTGCATGATGACATCAAAGTAAAGAGCCCTGTGTTGAGATCAAACACTCGGATATCAGTGCGCCAACCAAGGAAGTGTTCTGATGTATTTATTCACAAGAGCTTATTTGGGTTATCAGTGCCACGGGATGCTGAATAGAGCCGAGGGCTTCAGTGTGAGGTATTTTCAGGTATTAGCTTCTGACAAACATGTTTGTGTGTTGAGTTTTTTCAAACTGTGTGAAAAGCAAAAACCTTAAGCACAATAATATGAAACTATAATTTAGTCGTAAACATGTCAGTATGAATTTTAAATTGCAGTCTTTTGACAAAGGAGGGCTTCATTAAAGAACTGGCTCCCTCATCAGAGACTGTTTGATCGTACCCTGTTAGTTGATTTGACAATTGCCAGGTTGTTCATTACTGCAGCTATTAAGTCAGAATTCTGACCAAAGTGCACGTGTAATATATATATATATACAGTGGGGCAAAAAAGTATTTAGTCAGCCACCAATAGTGCAAGTTCTCCCACTCAAAAAGATGAGAGACAAAATGAGAAAAAAAAATCCAGAAAATCACATTGTCTGATTTTTAAAGAATTTATTTGCAAAATATGGTGGAAAATAAGTATTTGGTCAGTTACAAACAAGCAAGATTTCTGGCTCTCACAGACCTGTAACTTCTTCTGTAAGAGGCTCCTCTGTCCTCCACTCGTTACCTTCATTAATGGCACCTGTTTGAACCCGTTATCAGTATAAAAGACACCTGTCCACAACCTCAAACAGTCACACTCTAAACTCCACCATGGCCAAAACTAGAGAGATGTCAAAGGACACCCGAAACAGAATTATAGACCTGCACCAGGCTGGGAAATCTGAATCTGCAATAGGTAAACAGCTTGGTGTGAAGAAATCAACTGTGGGATCAATTATTAGAAAATGGAAAACATACAAGACCACTGATAATGTTCCTCGATCTGGGGCTCCACGCAAGATCTCACCCCGTGGGGTCAAAATGATCACAAGAACGGTGAGTAAAAATACCAGAACCACATGGGGGGACCTAGTGAATGACCTGCAGAGAGCTGGGACCAAAGTAACAAAGGCTACCATCAGTAACACACTACGCCACCAGGGACTCAAATCCCGCAGTGCCAGACGTGTCCCCCTGCTTAAGCCAGTACATGTCAAGGCCCGTCTCAAGTTTGCTAGAGAGCATTTGGATGATCCAGACGATGACTGGGAGAATATCATATGGTCAGATGAAACCGAAATAGAACTTTTTGGTAAAAACTCTACTCGTCGTGTTTGGGGGAGAGAGAATGCTGAGTTGCATCCAAAGAACACCATACCTACAGTGAAGCATGGGGGTGGAAACATCATGCTTTGGGGCTGTTTTTCTGCTAAGGGACCAGAACGACTGATCCGTGTGAAGGAAAGAATGAATGGGGCCATGTATCGTCAAATTTTGAGTGAAAACCTCCTTCCATCAGCAAGAGCATTGAAGATGAAACGTGGCTGGGTCTTTCAGCATAACAATGATCCCAAACACACCGCCTGGGTAACGAAGGAGTGGCTTCGTAAGAAGCATTTCAAGGTCCTGGAGTGGCCTAGCCAGTCTCCAGATCTCAACCCCATAGAAAATATTTGGAGGGAGTTGAAAGTCCGTATTGCCCAGCGACAGCCCCAGAACATCACTGCTCTAGAGGAGATCTGCATGGAGGAATGGGCCAAAATACCAGCAACAGTGTGTGAAAACCTTGTGAAGACTTACAGAAAACGTTTGATCTCTGTCATTGCCAACAAAGGGTATATAAGAAAGTATTGAGATGAACTTTTGTTATTGACCAAATACTTATGCTGATGAAGGTTCTCAGTCATCCAGGTCATAGTCATTCCGTAAAAATTCAAAAAATATCCACTGGACTTGGTTTTCAAGATTTGAAGACGTTTCGCCACCTCTCCAGGGAGCTTTCTCAATTCAAATGTCTGGATCCGCAGTGAGTCTTATATAGACAACGCCTTGTATCGCTTGGAAACATGCAATAGAAACCGATGAATGGGTCGTTAGTTCCATCGTTAGCCTGTAATATCTGAAACTGTCTATGATTCTAGGGGTCGGTCGTTAAAGGGGGGATTGTCATTAAGGGGGGTATTGTCTCCTGTAATACCTGAAACCTGTCTATGATTGTTAAGGGTTGGTCGTTAAGGAGGTATTGTTCACCGGACGGAGCGGGTAAGTCCCTCGTTCCTCTGTGATGGGGTGGGGGGTTTGGTGATATCTGGAAGGGATCATGTGTATGATTGAATTGTATGTTTTTGGAAGCTGGAATCTCAGTCCACCACCTCTGTTTAAAGTTGGTTTTTCTCTCTTAACATAGATGGCTTCCTTCACGCCCCTCTCAAACCACATATTTTCTTTATCCAGAATATGGACATTCTGGTCCTCAAAAGAATGTCCTTTGTCCACAAGGTGTAGGTGTACTGCGGAGTCTTGTCCAGAGGTGGCCGCTCTTCTGTGTTGGGCCATGCGTCTGTGGAGAGGTTGTTTGGTTTCTCCAATATAAAGATCAGAGCATTCCTCACTGCACTGAACAGCATATACCACTCCGCTCATATTTGGTCTGGGGGTTTTATCTTTCGGATGCACTAGCCTCTGTTTAAGGGTTTGGTTTGGCTTGAAATGTACTGGGATCTTGTGTTTGGAGAAAATCCTCTTGAGCTGTTCAGACACTCCAGCAACATAAGGGATTGTGATGTTTTTGCGTTTAATTTTCCCATCGCTGTCTTCTGTTGCGTGTCTTTTGGATTTCCTTGCTGATTTGATAAAAGCCCAGTTTGGATATCCACAGTTTCGGAGAGCATCTTTGATGTGTTTCTGTTCTTTTTGCTTCCCATCTGTTTTAGTGGGGACATGTTCTGCCCGGTGTTGTAAGGTTCTGATGACTGAGAGTTTGTGTTCCATTGGGTGGTGTGAGTCAAAAAGAAGATACTGGTCTGTGTGAGTAGGTTTCCTATAAACTTCAATGTTTAGGCTTCCATCTCCTTCCATGCTCACCAGGCAGTCCAGAAAGGGTAGTTTGTTGTCCTTGGCATCCTCTCTGGTGAATTTGATGTTGCGGTCAACAGCGTTGATGTGTTTGGTGAAAGCTTCCACTTCCTCACACTTTCAATGGAATACCACCAAGCCACTGGTTTAGATACGTGGATGACACTTTCGTCAAAATCCAGCTAGAGGAAGTGGAAGCTTTCACCAAACACATCAACGCTGTTGACCGCAACATCAAATTCACCAGAGAGGATGCCAAGGACAACAAACTACCCTTTCTGGACTGCCTGGTGAGCATGGAAGGAGATGGAAGCCTAAACATTGAAGTTTATAGGAAACCTACTCACACAGACCAGTATCTTCTTTTTGACTCACACCACCCAATGGAACACAAACTCTCAGTCATCAGAACCTTACAACACCGGGCAGAACATGTCCCCACTAAAACAGATGGGAAGCAAAAAGAACAGAAACACATCAAAGATGCTCTCCGAAACTGTGGATATCCAAACTGGGCTTTTATCAAATCAGCAAGGAAATCCAAAAGACACGCAACAGAAGACAGCGATGGGAAAATTAAACGCAAAAACATCACAATCCCTTATGTTGCTGGAGTGTCTGAACAGCTCAAGAGGATTTTCTCCAAACACAAGATCCCAGTACATTTCAAGCCAAACCAAACCCTTAAACAGAGGCTAGTGCATCCGAAAGATAAAACCCCCAGACCAAATATGAGCGGAGTGGTATATGCTGTTCAGTGCAGTGAGGAATGCTCTGATCTTTATATTGGAGAAACCAAACAACCTCTCCACAGACGCATGGCCCAACACAGAAGAGCGGCCACCTCTGGACAAGACTCCGCAGTACACCTACACCTTGTGGACAAAGGACATTCTTTTGAGGACCAGAATGTCCATATTCTGGATAAAGAAAATATGTGGTTTGAGAGGGGCGTGAAGGAAGCCATCTATGTTAAGAGAGAAAAACCAACTTTAAACAGAGGTGGTGGACTGAGATTCCAGCTTCCAAAAACATACAATTCAATCATAGACATGATCCCTTCCAGATATCACCAAACCCCCCACCCCATCACAGAGGAACGAGGGACTTACCCGCTCCGTCCGGTGAACAATACCTCCTTAACGACCAACCCTTAACAATCATAGACAGGTTTCAGGTATTACAGGAGACAATACCCCCCTTAATGACAATCCCCCCTTTAACGACCGACCCCTAGAATCATAGACAGTTTCAGATATTACAGGCTAACGATGGAACTAACGACCCATTCATCGGTTTCTATTGCATGTTTCCAAGCGATACAAGGCGTTGTCTATATAAGACTCAAACTCACTGCGGATCCAGACATTTGAATTGAGAAAGCTTCCTGGAGAGGTGGCGAAACGTGTTCAAATCTTGAAAACCAAGTCCAGTGGATATTTTTTGAATTTTTACGGAATGACCAAATACTTATTTTCCACCATATTTTGCAAATAAATTCTTTAAAAATCAGACAATGTGATTTTCTGGATTTTTTTTTTCTCTTTTTGTCTCTCATAGTTGAGGTATATCTATGATGAAAATTACCGGCCTCTCTCATCTTTTTAAATGGGAGAACTTGCACTATTGGTGGCTGACTAAATACTTTTTTGCCCTACTGTATATCTATATATAGATATATATGTATATCTATCTATCTATCTATCTATCTATCTATCTATCTATCTATCTATCTATCTATCTATCTATCTATCTATCTATCTATCTATCTATCTATCTATCTATCTATCTATCTATCTATCTATCTATCTATCTATCTATCTATCTATCTATCTATCTATCTATCTCTCTCTATATATATATATATATATATATATAGATATATATAATTTATATATAGATAGATAGATATAAGCAGTTTTATTTAAGATACATTAACTTAAACTACTCCTCATGTGCCTTTTGACCTTTTTATTCCAGCAGACAACAGGACCCCCCCAACAGTTGAATAGCATGAAAGCGTGCTCATTCTCTGCGTTCGTTGTTTACCTTTTATGTGCCATTAGATGCTCTCTTAGATTCGGTTTATGGATCTGTTTTTGCTTGAGGTGGGGTAATTGATACTACGTTTTCAGCCTATCGATAGCCATCATTGATCTTTTAGCTAACATTTTGATACAAATGAATATATTTAACAAAATAATAAAGACTAAAATACAAACACTACGTTGAATTATTCACAGCAGAATGGGCTCTTCCATGTGTGCCCACACTGCTGTGGCTGCTGCTATATCCTCCTACCAGCATCATCAACACCTCGAGGAGGGAGCACATCAAAGAGCAAAGGAAGAGAAATGCTTGCTTGAAAGAAGTGTTATTTATTAAAGTTAAAGCGTGCAATAATTTCAGGAATTTACTGACAGAAATGTAATATATTTTACATTAGGTATGTTATTCATTATCATCGACAAACTGAACGTTTCAATCTTTGTGTTTACATTGCTTTAGAAAGTTCTGTTTATAATTACATAAGAGCAGGTCTATCATTTACGGAGGCAGACATCTTTGTGCTACAGCAGCGCAGAGCTGAAAATAAATTGACTGAAGAGATCACTATTGGACTTAAATGTGACTGTGGTAAGTATAGATTAAGAACAACAGTAACTTTACCAAATGTAGAGCTCAGAGATATATACAAATGTTGAATTAGGAATATTTTAATCACACGGACCACATAGGTAAACACCAAAATATGTATTCTGGATACATACATCGATTATTTTTCTTTTAGACTAGGGGTCTGTAACCTGCGACTCCAGAGCCCCATGTGGTTCTTTGGACTCTATCCAATGGGTCCTATTAATGGCTAAAAGTGTCACTAAGAACTCACTAATGTAAGATGATAAATACCTGTCTTTGAAGCTTTAGTGATTTTTACAAAGAATATTTGAATTGAATTTTCACAAAAGAGTGACATGTAAAGAAAAAATAAATATGGCAAAAAATGTCCTATCGCAGTAAGGTAACAAAAATATTAGGTAGTGTTTAATTAAAAAGTCCTATTATAATTTGTGGCACTAAGCCAATCAGTAATCAATCAATCAATCAATCAATCAATCAATCAATCAATCAATCAATCAATCAATCAATCAATCAATCAATCACACTTCTTTATTGTCAACTACAATTTACATTGCAATCGAAATTTCAGTTTCTATACAACCGTTCATCAACCCTTGTTTTAAATATCTTGGTATTTTGAATAACCAATTGCCGTTCAGTGCGAAAGTTCTCTCAAAGTAACCTTTAGAAACACCTCTGATTCAATGCAGTGTGACATTTCTCATAGGATTAAACCTATAAAATATTGCTATTAATATTTGGAATTGTTTAAACTAGGATCTATTTATTGTTGATATTTCTTTAAATTAAGTTCAACAGGTGCCTAACTTGAGTATCATGATCACTCTGCGATTTTAAAGTGTAGCATAGAGAATGTCGCCTTTGTGTCAAGTTGTATTTCTGACCAAGAAACAATTTTTCTTATTTTTTTAGGAACAATTACTGAAGAAATCTTGTCAAAGTAAGGGTTGTGTGTATATATACAATATATATATATATATATATATATATATATATATATATATATATATATATATATATATATATATATATATATATATATATATATATAGTTCAATAAACTTTTGCCTCCCAAGGTATCAGTGCCCAATTTGTTGGTACTCACCGATACCACCATTTTAGCGCTGGATCGGGGCCCCCTCCGATACTGGTATTGGTATCTGTGCAACCCCCGGCTCACACCGAGTCCGGTCTTACCGTTGCGGTGCGGTGGGTGCGGCGCTGCAGTGATTCCAAGTCATTAAAAAGACGTAAACCTCTCTCACCGGCTGCTAAGCTGTCCGGCTGCGGTTACCGAGACACTCCGGCGCTGCAGAAAATTCAGCAAGAAGGCTATCCTTGCGGCGTGCCGGAGCCCTCCGCCACAAGCTCTCGCAAATATCACGCCACAAACTGAAGGTTTTCCAATGAAAATAAAAGACTTCCTGTTTTTTTCAAAATAAAACACGTTTGTTTGCATGTATTGTCTGTCCTTTCTTACCCATATGACGTCACTGCCGCCTGCTGGTAAGACGGGCCTGTTGCCGGAGCCGCAGAGCCGCACCGCACCGTAGTCAAAAGGGCGGTGTGAGAGGGGGTGTGCGGGAGTTGCGGTCTCTGTCGGCTCGGTAACCGCACCAGAGCCAGTGTGAGCAAAGGGCAACACTACTAAAAACCCTAATTTAATGTGTGACAGCACAGCTGTCAGATGAATGGACCCATTGTTAATGTGTACTTCATGATGAAGACATGCTTTTTAATCTCGTTGGAAATCAAAATATAATTTATTTGCCTGTTTTACATGCAAGGGCTGCGTACAGATCTATTTTCCATCTTAAGTATATTTTTTTCCATATCAAAGCTATAGTAATTGTATTTAAAAGACCAAAGCAGTATATTTTCAAGAAGTTGTTCAAAAAACATCACTGGACAAAGGCCAAGGTCTAATATTGTCTTCCTGAACTCCCCATTGGATGGCCGTCTTAATGGACAGGCAACATTCCACCTCTAAGTGGTTTGACATCTTGCTGCCATAAATAAACTCCAACAGGGAGGCTCTATTAGGCTAAACAAGGCTCTGTGTGTCCCTGTGAAGCCAGGAAGCACCCTCCTAATGGTTCACTAATGCCTTTATTGGATTACTCCAACATCTCCTATTGCATTATGTCGCAACGACGGCATTCTGGAGAATTTGATGGAATGGAGATGGGCTGAGTGTGACTAAAATTACATAAGCTCAAGAACCCTTCCATCAGGAATATTTCCAGACTAAGATTCTTTACTATAAATCCGATAAACAAAACCATTCGTGTTTCCAGTTTAACTGTCCTGATTTCATATAACACATTAAGGTACTTGGTGATAGGAATCAGACATGCAAAGATAAATAACAACTGAATAGATAATGAAACAAGAGAAAAAAAATCAGTCCCATGAAGTTTACATTAGCAAACCGTTAATGCCTAACATAAAATCTAATATAAATCCAGACACTTGTACATTTGCCAAGATAAAGGACTTTTATGATTTGCCCAATATTTATATCGCCCTGGAGGTTGCAAAATTCTAACCTGCAGACTACGGAAGCAATCACTGTGCAAATAACACAGATGGTGCAACAAACAAAGCACTTAAGAAAATGGTTTTTCCATTAGATGCACACTTTGGTCTCTATAAGGACCTTGGCTTGGTATCATCCTCCAAAAAAATGTGAGTGAGAGAGAATATCTGCATCTATACATTGCCATGTCTGAGTACTGCTTGTGCCTTTCCTTTCTTTTGGGGTGGGGATGGGGGGGCATTTTACCCAGATTTTATAGACTATAAATTTTGCACTATGCTTTGGTTTGGATGAACACACAAACATGTTAATACACACACATGCATTTCACCGTTCTTGCATTCTTAATGTCCTGTTAATGGATCTTTTAAACGCAAACAGTTGCAAAGACCTCTCACACCCAGAGGAGGTTTTTAGTGCTTCTAATGACAATGCTGATGTATGCAGCTGCTTTTTGAATGTGCTCACGTCCCCAATTAAATCTTTTGTGGGATGAACACAACTCATCTCCACTCACCTTCCTGTATTAGTGCCACGCAGCCTTTACCACAGGGCTGTGAGCAAATAGGAGGGAAGAAGAAATCGTGTAGTTCAAGTTTTTCTATTAAAAGACAAAAATGTAGGACATATAATTCAAGGTGTAAGATGAAAGAGAAACTTGGCTAATGAGGTGGAGAGGAACAAAAGCAGCAGATGAGGGTATAAATGTCCAACTTTTCCAGTGGAAAGAGTAAAAAGCTGCACATAAGATCCTTTCCAGATCCAAATCTGCTCAATAGAAAGGATTTCAACCTCTCACACCCGTTTAGCAAAAAATAACATTAACACTTATTTAGAAAAGAGGTCATCCACCCTCTTATTAGTGGCTTTGATGAGTTTGTATTATCCTATCAATAGCAGCAGTCATAAGAGACTGTACTCTAGTTTAACTAAGTGCAGCATACATCTTTTAAAGGACCATTCACTGGTTGAAGGACATGAGGGCAAGAAGTTGTCCAAGATCGCAGAGTAAATTATCATTTTTGAAGCACCTTTAATTTATTGTGGTGCAGGAATGTCACCTGGAAGAATCGAACATTTTCACCAAGATTATTTTTTCATTTTCTGAAGCGTTTTTACAACCTCTTCTGTAGATTTTCAATTAGTTTTTGACCCAGTTTGATTATGACTCTAATTAAAAGAGTAAAATTAAGTCTTGTTACTTTCCATGGAAGATGTGATGCATTTTGAGAAGTTAGAACACAAACTAAATACCCTTTTTCTCAAGGGTGTCACTCTTTGACAGACAAAAAGTTGTGTTGGGTTTAACTGTTATCACAGCACTGCTTTCTGCCTGAAGATTTTTCATGTGTTAGTCATTTGCAAAGTGTGCAGGAAGAAGAGAGATTACTTATATTTAGGAAAAATGCAAATATTGGTAGAATTATAGGCAGAGATGGGAAGTACAAATACTTCGTTACTGTACTCAAGTAGATTTTTCTGATACTTTTACTTTACTTTACTACTTATTTTTATGGCGACTTTTTACTTCTACTCCTTACATTTTTATACAAATATCTTTACTTTCTACTCCTTACATTTGAAAAAATTGGCTCGTTACTTTAGTTTTGAATCATTTCAATGGAGTTACCGTTATTATTTTTCATGTCATCAATACCAAATTCAATCTAATTGGATGGAATCTACGTTGCATTTGACGCACCACTACAAGATGAATTGTCAGATTCGGCTGTATTCATTCGCGGCAAATCGTTGCAGCTTGGTGGCGGTGGCGTTAGCATAGTAGTATGGACGACGAGATGATTGAAAATGAACACAATGGAGATCTAGTCCTATTGGCAGACATCCATTTAAAATGTAGGCAACGGCATGAAAAAAGTGGTTTCTACTTTTACTTTTATACTTTAAGTAAATTTACAAGCCTATACTTTGTTACTTTTACTTGAGTAAAGAAGTTTAATCAGTACTTTCACTTTTACCAGAGTATTTTTTAATACTCTTTTACTCAAGTACGGATAGTGAGTACTTTTGCCATCTCTGATTATAGGCATGTTTATAATAGCAGATGACCTCAAATGCATCTACAGTAGAGCTAACATTGTCATGGTCCTGGCACTGGTGGCTGGCTTTATTGCTCATTCCATCCACCTGTTTAACTCTGCCCAGTTTCTCATCATTGCTTATCTGATCCACCTGTTTTCAGCTCCTATATATACTGCTTGTTTTCAAGCTACCAGTACCAGGTTATTCAAGCTGTTTGGTGAGACTAACTCTAACATTTTGATTATTGTTCCTATTATCTGATTATGAACTGTTTCTGTGTTGTGAATCCCGAGTTTTGCTTTGCCCCTGTCTACTCTATTAGTCTGATCTGTTCTGGACTGATTCCTGGATTTTACTGGCTTACCTCATCAGCTCTCTGATCGTCTGGTTTATGTACCTTGTTCTGTTGCGATTTCGGCTCGGAAATATCATTCTGTACACAGCTGCTCCTCAGCGTCGGTTGTCATCAGCTCCACTCATCATCCAGAGCTCCGGGGCGGCGCCCGCCACAACCGGAGGTCAATCCCCTCCTTGGATTCATCACATCCCTCTGTGGTCAGACTGAACTCGGAACCGGGTCAGTGACTATTTATCTTTGTCGTTATTGGCCCTTATTCACTAACCTGAGTTTCTGTTTCTACAGAGGATCTTGTTTTTCCGCTCCAGCTGACAATCAGCCGTGCGCCATTTATAAATAAAGACTGTTTGAACTCATTCGGATCTGTCTGTTTGAATATTGGGTCCAAGGTTTCGAGCCTGACAAACAGATATAATTAAGGGAATATTAAATAGGTTAAACAAAATTTATAAATGTAAGTTGTTTATGAAGAGCACCATAATAGTTATTAAACATAAACAACAATATAAAATTAAATATTTTTACATATGGGTTCTAATCTTTATGCCAAGTTAATTAGAGGTTTGTAGAAGACCCACATGCAGATAACGATGAGGTTGGTGACAACAGAGCAAAGACTAAGGAATGCTTTATAGGAAATTGTCATGATGGGCTTAAGAGACTTAACCCACACGCAGAACACCACACGAAGATCATGACACTTTAGACAGTTTGTGTTTCCTAAAACACCTGCAAATGAGAGGAGGACATGCAAAAATAAACAGTTACCACAAGCAAAGAGACTTTTCAAAACTGAAACTCAACTACAGCCACAGTTTTTGTATCTCTTTTAGACTGTTTGAATGTCAGGTGCAAACTGCATCTCCGACTACCTTCTCGTCCCAAAAGGGATTTGAGTGAAGCATGTTTATGTTTAATGTTTGTTTAATGTTGTTTTTAAAACTTACAGATGGGCTAATTGTTTTTTTGTTTGTAATTTTTATTAATATTACCACCATCTACAAATCTGTTCTTCCTCCTCTGACCGCACCAAAATGCCTGTAGAACATGCAATCTGATCCTAATGGGTGAAACAAAAATCGGTTTGCAATCTTTGAAGACCACGCAAAACATGCCCACTTATTTGTGTGCAGTTTAGATCCCTTTATTCTGAATATTTAAAGATCAGGCCAATTAAAATGAATATACTCACCCAGGGTAATTATATTTCTCAAAACCAGGATCAAAATTCACTTTTCTTGTACAAAAAAATACAAATTAATGAGTAATGTATGGTGCTGTGCTGCCTCCAAAACACTTATGGAGTTGAAAAGCTGGAATCAAACTGCTAAGCTTCCATATTACTGCTGGATTAATTATGGTGCATTTGACTGTTTTCGGTTTTTATTCCTTTTTACATTGTCTTTTCAAACTAATCTGCTGCACTAAGAGCACAAATTTTGTCTGTGGTCAGTGATTACAGTTGCACCCACACTACCTTGTACAGACGTCTTAAATCACACATGATCTGGCACCCACTTTGGAAAATGGCTGGTCCTTTTCACAACCGAAGGCCATAGACTTTGCTTCTTCTTTGGGTAATGGTAGAGGGTAAAACAATTTGGCTTTTACTCAGTAGAGCAGATGGGTAAGGTAGCAAAGGCTGTGCAAGAAACTGCAGAAAAATGGCTAAAAGGACCTTTAATTCTTAAAGATGGAAAAAGCATTGATTCAGTCAGAGAGCACAACCTGTGCTCTAAAACCAGTTAGCATACACAACCTTTATCTGTTAAAAACTGTTTCCTGCTGTTGATTAGTGTTAGCACAAAATTGCTCAAATCAAAACTGTCTGTCTGGAATAAACATTATCCTTTATTATTCATAAAAAGCCGTATTAAACCCAAAAATACAATTTTTTTCCCTAAGTAATAAAAGTGTATACTACTTTATTAAACATATTTTGTTCTAACCAGTCTATACAGTTTTTTTTAAGGGCAGTTTTCTTTAATTTAATTTGAAAGTGAAATTAGTTTATGCAGAGGTATTTTTATGAGGAAGAAAAATTATCCTAGTTTTGTGATTCACAAGATATTGAAAAACTAATTGAAGGATATAGGGCAGCCAATGAAAATTGGACTGTCAAGGTTGGGTAGAAGTTGATTGAGGACCAAAATGCAGAGATGAAGAGGCAAAGATAAGATCTTGCTGATTTAATGGATGGCAACAGAAACACAAATCCAGGAACAATAAACAATTAATCAAAACTAGAAGATACCAGGGAGAAACACACGTGGGGATCAAAGCAATGAATAGAAACAAGCACTGAGGAAATGCACAGGAAGAGTATATATGGGAGACAGAACAAAGACTGGGCCTAATCAGCTGATAGGGAGCAGGTGTGGATAGAAGCAACTAGAAGCTAGGGCAAATCGTACTGATACAAGAGGGCCACAGAGAGCACAAAAAAAACAACACTGCTTAAATATAACTAAAAAAAAAAAAACTAGAAAAATACAAAATGGAAAAGAAACAATTCCCAATAAAACACAGAATGAGATAAATAAAAATGTAAATGCACACTCAAAAAGAAACTTAAACAGAACCAAAAGGTCCACAAAGGACAGGATTATGGCAAGTATAGCCTAAAATTAGGATGACCTGATTTGGGTTTTCTGAATCTGCTGGGCTATTGAAGCTATTGAAGAAAAGTCCCAACTTTTGTGTCTAAAAATATCTTACAATTTGGAAATAGCTTAAAATTGCATGAAAGCAAGTATGCCTTTCATATGTTATCTATTAGTATGATTTTATATTAGTTTCAACTTAGCTGGTCATACGATAAGGAATTTATGGATTTTTGTTTCACAAGAGTGCTTGGTACAAAGATATGTTGACGGTCCCTAACTGCTCCACCGCGTGGAACCAGGCAGAAACCCTGTCTACTCTTAAAGGTAGGCTTAAAACGTTCCTTTTTGATAAAGCTTATAGTTAGAGGGGCTCAGGTTATCCTGAGCTATCTCTATCGTTATGCTAGTCAGCAGATGGCCGCTCACACTGAGCCTGGTTCTGCTGGAGGTTTCTTCCTGTTAAAAGGGAGTTTTTCCTCTCCACTGTCGCTACAAGCATGCTTGGTGTGAGGGATTGTATTTGAGTCAATGAGTCAATTCAAACTTTGAATCAATTTGACAGTATGATCTGGTGAACTGTAAAGTGCCTTGAAATGACGTGTTGTAAATTGACGCTATATGATTAAACTGAATTGAAATGAATTGAACTATGCCTGGTCGTCATGGTTGTGGGGTTGGCGAGTTTATGAAAAGCCAAAACAGCTCATTTATAAGACGGCTGAGTGAGAAGGTTATTGGTATTTGCTGTGTCGAATCTGAGATGAGCAAAAACAATAAAAACATGCTCTGGAGGGATCATTGTTATTATTATAATTTTTTTCAAATGTTGTATAGTATCTTAGTTCTATATTTTAGATCTTTATGATATTTCATTATTCGAACAAATCAATTCTTTATTGTTTCAATTTTTATTTTTTGTTTTGCTTAAGGTGCTCTGAAAGGTATATTCTCCTACAGGTATTTTTGTTTTGACTGTTTTGTCACAAATGACTGTAACAGATTTAATATTAGACAAGGACAACCTGAGTGAATTCCAAAATTTGCTTTAAAATATATTTTTTTATAAAAAAAAAAACAAATTGAAAAATTTTTTTAGGTTAATTTTTAAGGTTAGCATGATTACATATAAATCATCTTCAAACAGGCTCCTATTATATATTTCACTTTTAACTTATTACTTGCAATACTAATAAATGTTACATATTCATTTGAACATTTTAAGAGCTTTTTATCATAATTTTAATCCTTATCACCACAAATACTTAAAGATGTTAAAAACTACAGTCATATTGCCCGTCAACAAAGACAAAGACACAATTGGAACGTGAAGACGAAACCTCACAAAGACAGATGTCAAAATGGGCTTTTTCATAATTATGCCTTGCTTCTGAGGTGGGCGGTAATGCTGCCACAGAAGTAAAAAAACAATCAAGAGGAGGGAAACAAAGCAGGGCGAAACAATGGTCTAATATCCCCAGTAAACTGAATAACTTCTGAAACATAACCACAACTCTAAAATCTGCCATCATTGTTTACATTAGGATATTCGTTTCAGGAGAGAGGAGAGTCCTGCATTAACTCATTTGTGCAAACCTGTCAGATTGTTGCTCCTTAAGCAGTTTGGGCTGTCCACACGGAATGGAAATTCAAAGATGTTGCTATGGGGATGTCAAAAAAACCCAGCAGTGTCTTTTACCTATAAATTTGGCATGCGCATCTGTATGCGAAAGCAGCTATTCTGACAAACACAGCGCTGCAGTGCTATTTTCTGTCTTTCAATATAAAAATCAACACCTTAAAATCTTCTCTCATCATCTGAACCTTTTTATTATTTGTGTTAACCTCTGGATTATACACTTTCAAATGTGTACTAAATGTAGCATGATCTGAAAACTTAAAAATTCATCCTCATGGCTACAAACTAATTGGGCACACAGTGGACCTTCCTCTCAGCACCGGGAGCACAGTGAGTTCTGGGAGAAGTAAGAAGGCGAATGAAAAGAAGGAGTGAAAAAGGCCACTGTAAAAGTAACTGTTATCCTGAAGCCTTGTGCAGACTTTAGGGTGAAGCTGTCCTAAATAACTGACAAAAGACTGATGGGTGTACAAAAGAGCCCGAGCTACTTTTGGATACCAAGGTGACTTCTACAGCTGTTTTTTTTTTCAGCATCCCGGCAGAACTACGGTCCTGTCTCATTCATGTGATTGAGTGAGTAGAGGAAACCTTTGAGGGATCCACAGAGATGTTCAAAATGAAACATTAGCATAGATACAAGAGGAAAGCAAAGAGGTCATGTACCTAAAAAAGTACTTCAGTGCACTTAACACAGATGCTGCAGTGGTTCTGTAAGTGCTGACTTAGTGCTTATCAAGGACCTCTGCGTATGATAGAAAAGCTCTGCTGTTGAACTTTGTTTTTCTTGGTTCCTCACACTGATCCATGTTTCTCTACTAAACCGCTGTCAGCAAGAAGTGAGACTAAAAGAATTCCTCACATAGTTTAGCTGCTTAAACAAAATCAGATCATTTATGACTGACACGATTTAAGTGATAGCATGAAGGTAGCATAGCCCTAGCTCAGCATTCAGCAGATGTAATACTGTAAACCCCACGAGCTGGAACCTTCCGGCAAAGTAAAAACCTTGAGCTTGAGCAGCTATTTTACCAACTTATGCTCATTTCTGTATGATTAATCTCTGGTCATTAGCTAACACATTGTATTCCTCAGCTGTATGTGTGGTAAATATCCATCATCATTTCACAATGTCCAAATTTTCCCATTCTATTTGCTCTAATCCCTTGCAGGAGGTTAGCAATGGAGAGAGGAGCACAGGCAGAGTTGAGGGAGAATAATGCCATTTCAGGATAGGCCTTATTTAATTTACTGCAGGTCGATAGAGGTTCTCCAATTGCCTCTCCCGGATTAATAAGTAACCCACACTCGCTGTCCATCACTGTCCATCTCCCATTAGGCTTCTAAAATGGGGGCCCAAATTGCCTTGCGAGGTTGACTCTGATGGAAAACACACTCTCTCCATCCTTTTCTCTCACAATTCCCATCCATTCCTCTCCGTAACTTTTCTCTTTTTGTTATCAGGTTTCACTTTAAGATGCACTCTCTGTAGAGCCGCATAGGTGTATTAAAAGAACACAGCAGTCATTCCTAAATGCCCTGAAATTATGAAGTTTGTGACTCACAGTTTAAATGGTCAGTCAGTTTTTTTCTTACCGTCTAAAATAATGTTTTTTTGTCACGATGCCCGGCAGTGTGGGAGTAAATTTAGCCTCCAATCAACAAAGTATGGTTGGTCCAGAACTTTGTCTTTCTGCACCTCAGAATATGACATTTCAGGAGGTACCAAGTGTTTGAGGCTCATAGAAAACAACATGGAGTTATTTTTACCTGGAAACTCTTTTTTGTAGGTCTTTAATTGTTTCATAACAAAACGCATGCTTTTGACATTTTTGGCAGAATACGTAAGGAAAATAAAAACGTTCAGAAAAAAATGTTTGGTCTAAAAGACATCCTTAAAAAATGACTTTGCAAGGAAAATTGGTCATTGTTTGTGTCTTTTATTTCTATCCTTTATGATTTTAATGGTGAATGCTGCGTATAATAAATGACCTAATGTGAAATAATCTTTGGTAATTAAGACTTGATATTGCAACTGTGGGAAAATTGTAGATTTTCCTATTGTTGTGGTTTAAGAGACCAGTTATTATTTCCATGTCATGGATGCCAAGGAATTACATTTTTATTCAACTAATGCATGTGCTGACATGTTAAATGAATCATAGAAAAAATTCCTAGACTGTCATCCAAGCAAGAACTAAACAATAACCCAATTATTCCGTTGTAAACGGACTCGCTTTGGTGTTTGCTCCTCAATGGTGTTGTTGACCCATACTGCTTGATGTACCCAGGTATTTTCTCTGCACATCTCTGCCAGTAATCTTTTAAGTCATTTTCACTTTGAAAGCAGATCATCAACTTGCCTTAAATATAAAATTAAGTACATTGGAAGCATATAGTCTTTTCAACAAGGTTGTTAGAACTATATTATATAACTAGGGCTGCAAAGTATGTTAATTTATCAATTAACATATTTCTTTTTGCTTACACATTCAGTAACATATAGTAATTACAAGAAAACATTTTCATATTTTTCAATAAAAACTTTTACTGTAAAACTGTAAACAAATACTGTGAAACTTTAAATAAATACTTGCAGTATGTTATGTACATATTGTAGGCTAGAATAGTTACTTATCATAAAAAGATTAAAAAAGTACATTTTAACTTGACCTCCAAAAAACTCTGAGGGATTAGTTAAACTAAGAAGCTTGAACACATAATAGAATTCTTACATTAACTTCTTCAAACAAGTTACTCCTGACATGTAGAGTAACGTAACATTATACTACAGGCAAGAGGAGTGATACTTATTTACTTCAGTAAAAAATAAAAAGTAGGGGACATTGCCGTAGAAATACTCCAAAAATACCTTGTTTTTCAAAGTGTTATTCAATTCAGTTTATTTATATGGATTCAATTCACAACACTTATCATCTCAAGGCACTTTACAGACACAATTCAACCATTTACACGGTCAGACTGGTTCAAAGTTTGCTATTTAAGGAAAACCAGCTGATTGCATCCACTTACTGACTTGAAGGCAATCCCTCACACCAAGGATGCTTGTAGCGAAAGTGGAAAGGAAAAACTTCCTATTAACAGGAAGAAACCTCCAGCAGACTGAAGCCAATTTGGGTTTAAGGAGACAAAAGGTAACTGTAAGCTGCGTAGCTACACAGTACACACTTCCATATCAGAGAAAAGAGAGCAAAAACGGTTAGTCAGAGTCAGAGAAACAGGTCTACACTGAAAAACAGGCCAAGCTACAACATCTATAAACAAAGGTGTTGATGACAGCAGCACAGCTGATATTTATCTCCAGGATGGTGTAAATGGTAAATGGCCTGTACTTATATAGCAGTTTTTCAAGTCAGAGGACTTGACCAAAGTGCTCTACACTACATTCAGTCATTCACCCATTCACTCACACACTTATTGCGGCAAGCTACATTGTAGCCACAGCTGCCCTGGGTCTCACTGACAGAAGCGAGGCTGCCGTACACTGGCGCCACCCAGGGAGGGGGGGTCTCAGCAAAGAGGAACAGATTAGATGATGACAATGATGAGAAAAAGCAGAGAAGACATAAAGTAAGATGTCTCAAGTAAACTAATTGAGCAACTAGTTATTACCCACCTCTGGTTCACAATAGGGTGTAGCAAATAGGTCATATGGTTTATGATAGAACAGACAGCTGTTTGGAGGTCTAATATCTGATGTATATGGGGCAATCACTCTACTGGGCTATCACATGCTGGAGACATTTTTGTCTCTTCTTCTCTTCCCAGTGAAACTAGCATTTAAAATTAGCACCCACCCATTTTGACAACTTTCAGATCAGTCTGAGAGATTAGGAGCAGAGGACGAAATGGAATCAATTCAAAAATCAAAGTTTCACTTTCAGCACATAGATATGGAAGTTTGGATCAATTATCTCAACAAACATGACGCTGAAACTAATTTGCTTCTCAGATTCAGTGAAAGCGACTGGGGGTTTGTCTGCCAATTTGACAACCATGGGTCTGATCTACTCTGAAGTTTGCTCAGTAAAGTCAAACATAAAATCTGGAGATGCTATAATCAGGACAGATACATATTTGTTCAGGATGTTGTTATGGTTTGCATTGCAATTTTAGTCCGCTTCGTGTCTGTTGAATTTTTAAAGTGAGACTTGTAAACGCATTTCCTGCCTGCACACATTAGATTGCAGTCTTCTATTACTTAAAAAAGCAAATTTCCATAAAGGTTAATTAATTATTGGGGAAATATGGTGATATTCAACTAGATAAAAGCTAAATAATTAATATTTTTTGTTGCTGTAATAAAAAAAAACAATTAAAAGAAATGAAATGCAACTAATTGAATCTGTAAGCAAGGCACCAACTGTTTTTTTTTCTTTTTTTTTTTTGGGTTGTGCCAGCCGATCCAGCACAGACTGGGGACAGGGATCTAAGCGGTGATAACATGTTATCTCCTCACAGCAGCTGAGCTGAACGAGGATTCACCTTCAGAGACTGACAGAGAGATTGGAGAGGCAGGAGCAGCAGATAAAGCCCAACACAAGCTGTACAGTAATACCATCCTGAAGGGGAAGAGCAACGGTAATCTGCATTTATTTCCGGACTGAAACTGGCCTGAGTTTCCATTCTATTAGCTCTCTTCAGCTGAGCTTCACTCACAGTTTGGGAGAATAACTCAAACAGAGTGTTTTGGTTTTGATGGCATCTGACATCTCAATGTAAGATGCACACGCCCACATTTAGGACTTTTTTTATTGTTCTCTAAAAGTACATTCCTATAAAAAGTTTTTTTTTATATATATTTTAAAGGTTCATGTTGTGTGTATAAGATCAGAGTATCCTCTCTGAATAGGAAAACAGGCTATTGATTTCCAGTGATCGGAGTAACAGCGTTGAAAGTATTGCCGTTACTAACGAGTAATCAAAATTATTACTCTTACAGTAACTATAACGCAGTTACAATTGCCGACATCCCGTTACTGCACGTTACTCAGGTCGCACAATTAACCTTTTTTCATGATAGGACTCGTGAGCGCGTCATGAGAGAGGGGAGCATGGAGAGTGAGGAGGACTCCAGCGGCAAAACCGCGCTTTCCAGATGGAAATACCGGTGTTACGTCGAGCTGCGTTTCCCCATCAGATATGGTTTCCCCTGCATCCCCGCAAAGCGCGGCGGCACGATTCACCGCGCAAGCGACAGGAAATGCGCATGCTTGCTAAAGGCGCGTAACAGCCGCCCTGTGCTCGCGCCACAGGGGAACTATGGAGAGCGTGAACGATCTAATGATCGCCTATATGGAGAAAGGGAGAAATCTGGATGGATGGATGGATGGATGGATGGATGGATGGATGGATGGATGGATGGATGGATGGATGGATGGATGGATGGATGGATGGATGGATGGATGGATCGTTTCAATTGTCAAATTGGGTACAACGGTTGTCCGGTTAATTTTAAACATATTTATGTAGAGAATCACAACTTATTGTTATGTTAAAAGAAGAGACATTGTTAAATAAAGCCCCAGTATCTTGTTCCTTTGGAGAACTTGTGAAAATATAGTACTCCCAGTATGATTGTGGTCTTGCAGTATAGGTAACTATGATATTTTCATAATTACAGTCAGATAGACTGTAATTATGAAAATATCACAGTTTGGTTTAATAGAAAAAAGGTATTTTTAATAAAAAAAAAACACTTTCTGTGTCCTTGTTGTCTGAAATGATGATATTCACTGCAAAAACTATCTAGAAATAAGTCAAAATGTCCTAAATTAAGTGTATTTACTCTTGATTTGAGTAGGTTGAAAACATGATTTGCCAATGGAATGAGAATTTTTACTCTTAAAATAAGGTAATTAGATAATATACACTTGAAATAAGACAATGAAATAGTTTTTTTCTTATTTCAAATGTAAATTGTCTCGTTCCATTGGCAAAGTGTCTCACTTACCTCCTCAATTCAAGAAAAAACAAACTTATTTTAAGAAAAAAATGACTTATCTAGATATCGATTTTTTCCCAGTGATGAATCTATGTTGATTATTTAAAACGGCGGCCGTGGTTGATTCAGATGCAAGAAGGAACTACTAGCATTTCTGGTTCTATATAAGGAGACAGATCCTGTTTTTTATTATGTTTTGTTAATTCTGTGTTTGCAATGATTTTCACACCAGCTACATCAAGCTGTCATTATACACTAACTATTCAGAGCACAGATCCCATATAATATGAATTTTTAGTTTCCTAAAAAAAAAAAAAAATCAACATCCTGTTAAATAGACTTTTTCTAGTTCATAAAACATTTTTTAAAGAAACTGCACAGCTAAATTAAAATTCCGAGCATAGCTTGTTTTTGAGGATAAAAACACTGTATTTAAGCAAACCTCTGCATTGATATTTTTGAGTTATACATGTAAATCAAAATAAAGGGTAATTCATTAGAAACAGGATAGATTAGCAAATCTCTTGGCCTTTGAAATAGAATTGCTCCCTGAAGGGTCACTGCAATCTAAATGGAGTTATAATCAGTGTGTTACAAAGTCTCCGTGTCATTATACAGCCGTAGCATTTGTTAGCATTTGTCTCCAAAGGTCACGTCTCGGTTCAGAACGTTGGATCGGCTTCTCTTACAGGCAACAGCAAATAAACCCTTCTCTGACTGTAAAGCTGAGGCTGGTCATGCATTTCCTGTAACAGGTTGGCTGCCTCTGCTAAATTAGCTGACCCTTTATCTACAATCAGCAGCACTCATATGCATGTACTGTAGACTAGGCATCACTTCCTGGAGGTATTGAACTCTTAATAAAACACACACACTGGGACTCAAATGTCACCATCCTAAGCAGGGCTGTGTCAATATGTCTCTGACCTTTCTCTGTATTTACTCTTGTAGGACATCAGGCTTGGTGCTTGTGAGGGAAATGGGAAGCAAACAGGGGGTCTTGCTGTGCAGGAAGGGGCAACTGCAAAGTCTTCACTGCAGGTAACCCAAAGTAACCAAACTGGTACGTAGAATCCCCACTTATTGTATGGGTTATTTTCAAGATATCGTTTGGAGGCAAAGAACAAAGTTAATTGCAAACACAGAAGTATGAGGAATTAAAATATGCTGGATCCCAGCTAGAATCAAATCATAGAGCAAACTTCTAAATTAGCTTAGAAGAGACAAAACCAGTCAGACAAATAGAGAAAGAATGCAGACGGATACCGACTTCTTCTATGCCAGCAGGTTATCATTATTTATTTATGTTATTTTTAGATGTGCTATGACGTTAAGCCACTGTTTCCATTGTTTTCTGCTGTGTTTGATCAGGTGCACATACAGAAATAACCCGGTTAGGTTAAAGAAATTATCTTGCTGTTTGTTTAAGATGCTGTTTGTAAAGACTAAATTTTTTTAACTACATTTTTTGACAAAGAGAGTTTATAATAATTGAATAAAGAAAGAAAAAGTAAAAATATTTTTTTTTTATCTTCTCTAACTGTAAGTGATAAGGTGTAAGGATTAGGGCCACTGGAAAAAAAAAGTTAACTGATTTTTAAATTTTATTTCAGTTTAAGGGAAAAAAGTCAGAATTCTGACTTTTTTCTCAGAATTTTGGATCTTAATGTAGATGGGCACCATGAAGGTAGAGATGTGGGAGCACTC
Organism: Cyprinodon tularosa; assembly: GCF_016077235.1. Taxonomy (NCBI): domain Eukaryota; kingdom Metazoa; phylum Chordata; class Actinopteri; order Cyprinodontiformes; family Cyprinodontidae; genus Cyprinodon; species Cyprinodon tularosa. Next base: position 2,550,808 of record NW_024038669.1, read on the forward strand.
AGCTTCACTGACAAAGATGTGAGTTGTTTGAGGTGGCCAGTGACACAAAAAAGTGGAAAATGACGAAATTAGTCAACTTTTTATGTGCCCGAGGGGTCCCCTCATTAATGGAGGAGTAGAAGGTCATTAAAACAAGAGAGCTACTCTCTAAAACAGACATGGCTATGGCTTGATGCTAACATGTTTGTTATCTGTCAGAATTCTTAGAAAAAAAGTCAGAATTCTGAGATTAAACTCAGAATTCTGAGAATAAAGTCAGAATTCTAAGATTAAAGTCAGAATTCTAAGATTAAAGTCAGAATTCTGAGATTAAACTCAGAATTCTGAGAATAAAGTCAGAATTCTAAGATTAAAATCAGAATTCTGATTTTTTCCCCATATTAAACTGAATTAAAATTAAAAAATGAATTAACATTTTTTTGTTTTTCAGTGGCCCTAAACCTCTTCCGTATCTTGACTGAACAGGTCAATTTAACACAAATTAGTGTCTTATTTTCCTAAAGAAACATGAACTAAAAAAATATATATATTCCCTTTTTTTCCATATTAAACAATTAGCTGGTTTGGAAATCACTCTGCAAAAAATGGAAAGTAGAAATTAGGCATTTTATGAATATGCCTATTTTATGAATATTAGAACATCTTTGATGGGTTTATTCATCAAGAAACAACAGCAATCATAGTAATCAAGGTAAAAGCATCAACTTTTTTTTATTATATGCTGAACTTTCAAGGATTTAGAGGAATGGAATTTAAAAACCCTTAGAAAAACAGCAAAAATAACCTAATTTTTATCTTGTCTAACTGTAAGTGGGATTGATACGGAAGAGGATTAGGGCCACTGGGAAAAAAAAAAAAAGTTAACTGATTTTTAAATTTTATTTCAGTTTAATATGGGGGAAAAAGTCAGAATTCTGACTTTTTTCTCAGAATTCTGACTGTAATCTCAAAAGTTTGGATCTTAATGTAGATGGGCACCATGAAGGAAGAGATGTGGGAGCATTCAGCTTCACTGACAAAGATGTGAGTTGTTTGAGAGGGCCCGAGGGGTCCCCTCATTAATGGAGGAGCAGAAGGTCATTAAAACAGGAGAGCTAGTCTCTAAAACAGACATGGCTATGGCTTGATGCTAACATGTTTAGATGGGCACCATGAGATTGAGATTGAAGCCAAAATTCTGAGAATAAAGTCAGAATTCTGAGATTAAAGCCAAAATTCTGAGAAAAAAAGTCAGAATTCTTACTTTTTTCCTCTGTTAAACTGAAATAAAATTTAAAAATCATTTAATATATTTTTTCTTTCAGTGGCCCTAATCCTCTTCCATAGATTGACAGCTCAGGTCAATTGAACACAAATTAGTGTCTTATTTTCCTAAACAAACATGAACTAAAAAATATATATATATTCCCTTTTATTCCCATATCAAACAACTAGCTGGTTTGGAAATTAATTTATTGTTCTAAGTATTTCCACTCTGCAAAAAATGGAAAGTAGAAATTGGGCATAATTAGTTGGAAAATGATTTTATGAATATCAGAACATCTTTGATGGGTTTATTCATCAAGAAACAACAGCAATCATAGTAATCAAGGTAAAAGCATCAACTTTCTTTATTATATGCTGAACTTTCAAGGATTTAGAGGAATGGAATTTAAAAAGCCTTAGAAAAACAGCCAAATAACCTCTTACTTAGAAAAAAATAATAAAAACCTCAAAACTCTCTCTGTAATTTGAGTTTATCTCCATTTGCACACTCTAGGTAAACAGAGATTTAACTAGAGGACCAGCACCATTTCTATGTGCAGTTTGGGTCCCATTAGATCATATTTTATAATTTCCCATCGCTCTACTTCAGAAGTCTGAATAACAGAATAATTTGGAAGGAGTATAATTAAACTGAACTTAAACAGAATAAATGAAGTAATACGACTCATGATATAGATTTATGTGCACTAGGGGCTTTTTTTTCATAGCCTTTCCAAAACCTAAAAAGAAGAGGATAGATGAAGAACAGCAGTCCTCTTTGGTCCTCAGTTCACACTGCTGTGTATGTTTTAGACATTTTCTGCTTTAACAAAATTTGTTCAGATGATTGCAGTCCAGCAAAAGCCTGTTAATCAGTCATCAACTGAAATCTGCAGTGCTGAAGCGAGCAATTGTCAAAAACATGATAGGCAGCGTGCTTGGAGGACCAGGGTTGAAAATTACAGGTTTAAATGACAGCATATTTTTAAGCCGGATGTTTAGGATTTGGTTTAGAAATAACTTTTATCCCATTAAGCTAAAAACCACTGGTTTCTGCTTACAAGTCTTTATGAAAAACTTCAAAATGATAAATAGACTGATTTTATTGAGTAAATTTCTAATCTTGACCACTCACATCCCTTCGTACTATAGTTACATTTCAATTACAAACACATTTATGACCGCTAAACACAGAATCTCATCAACATGTGACAAAGAGAAGAAGGAATCGAACCTATGACGCTGGGACTTTAAGACAACTGTTCTACCTACTATAGCTAGTCACTAATATTATCTGACAAAGAAAACATCCTAAAACAGAGTTACATAAAAATATTGATCATGTTTGTCAAATTTAGATTTAAACCTTTCAGTTTTTCAAATCTGACCAGATATCACAAATCTAAAACCTTTCCTCAGTAGATCTAAGTCTAAAGAATTTCGGCATATTTTGTGAAAAAATTGCTTTTGTTGCAGTCAATAATATTTAGAAGATAGCATTTATTGCTTCAAGTTGTCTGTCAATCCAATCATTATGCATATACAGGAAAAAGATTCTTCATCAGCGCAGACAGAGCATCTGCACATCAAAAGCAAGAGATTTAGTAATACTGTTATTATCAGATCGTAGTTTAGTAAAAAGGTAAGTAAAAATGTACTTGTATAGCACATCTTTGCTGAAAAGCAATTCAAAGTGCTTTACATACTAAAAACATCAGAACAATTGTGCAATACAATCATTAAATCAAACATTTCTGTAGCACTTATTTAAATTTTGTAGACACTTTACCTTTGTTTACTATGTGAGAGCTTATTTTTTCTTTACCCAAAGAAGGTCTCTTTAAAAAAAGGTCAGTTTTTTGTGGAAGACATATTACAGACATAGACATATAGACATATAGACATATAGACATTCAAAGGGTTAGAATTTTTATTCTTTGCTTTTGACCTTGAATTTCAGCATCATGAGTAATGACTCTATGCTCATTTTACCCTAACTATTATCTATTAAGGAATGTTCTGTTCTGAGAAAAGCCTTGAGACATTTACTCCACTTCAGAAGAAATCCCACGAGTGATTTGCGATCATTTAATTCCTAGATGTGCCGTATGTTCTGCAGCATTACTCAGGAGCCAGTTTAGATGATAAAAGTCACAGTTAAGGGTAGAAAAAAAATAACCCAAAACAATCCATAGTCTTCTCGGATGTTTACATCTGAAATTAAAGGGGACAATTATTTGCTTATTGGTTTACTGTAATTATGCTTCTTATGCTATTTGTGACATTTTGTACATGAGATTAGGCTAGTGTTTCCTTTTTTATAGTATTTTTTCCTTGGCAGCCTGCAGTAGAGGGCTTTTTTTAAATGACTGATATCTTCCATCCCTGAACTACTATATTGGTTAAGATCTGTAATAATGGGTTGTCCAGTGCAGATAGATATAAAGGATATATGCATCAGGTTGCAATGCATCTAAGTAGAGGAAAATATTGATTTCTTTTTTGTTTTTGGTAGTTTAGATGCTGTTGTTCACATGTTAAAGGTGTGATGGTCAGCAAGAAAATTGTACCACAGAGGGAATACAATGATGTGACCTTATCTCTATTTTTGTTGCTGAACGGCTATACTGTGCTTTTGTGACAATTTATTTTATATCTTTAAAGATTCAGGCAAAAATACTGTAATTGAGAGACAGCATTTTTATTCTTTTCAAGTTTACAAATTTAGAATTTAAAAAATCATCACCGTTATGACATGTTTACGTGTTTATTACACAGTGGATTATGGGGATGTTTGATATAATTTGGAGTTTAAAGCTAAGATATTCTTAAAGAGAAATTATGCACGTTTTTACTGATAAAAATATAAAAAATAGCCTTTTTATTGGACACATAAAAACATTGTTTGATGAGCAGACTGATACCTCAGTAGTTCAGATGCCGATGCATTTATAAACCTGTAGCCTATTTTCCATGCGTTTACTCTGAATGGAAAGTTTCCGTTCTGTTCTGAGGATATGATGTCAAGCGCATCCATGTTAAATGGATCCAACCTAGCGAACAATTGAAGCGTAATATTCAAGATGGATTTTTTGGATAATAAGAAAAATCAGATATCAATGGCCAGTGTTGGGAAAGTTCTCTTTCTACGTGAACTAGTTCAAAGTTCAGTTCACACATTTTAAAATGAACTAGTTCAGTTCATAGATCATAATTCAAAATTTTGAACTAAGTTCACAGTTCCAAAAAATGAACTAGTTCATAATTTTTTTTTTTTTTCATATATTGCTCAATTACACCATAGCCTACTGTAGAACCACAGACAGCAATTATTTTATCAGTTGTAACACTGAAACTGTGCGTCAGATTTCATCTTCATATCCAGTTTTGAATCCTTATCCAACCAGGGTTTACATTAGCATTGAGTGGACAGCATTTCCCCATTGTGGCTTTAACGCTTTGTTGCTGTCCATTCACCTCACACTAGTAGCAGCTGCAGCTTTCACCCCTACAGTGTAGTCTCAAAAACATCAGGAAAAATGTGCTGCTTGATTGGTCTTTTTTATGAGTAATTATTAAAAGAAAAACAGGAAAGTAGTCTTTAAGGTGCAAATGTTTTTTTAATTTTAATAATTTTTTTCAATTTGAAATTACATTTCAGTACATACTAAAAAGGAATCCTGGAATCCCGGAAAATTACATGAATAGTAAATCCCTCAAGAACATTTTACTAACACAAACTGAGGGACCAGGCTGAGGTAGGAATTTAAGGTTACTGAAGTGCGGATTTTTTTACTGAAAGCCGGCGGGCAAAGTTTGCATAGAAATGTAAGATTGTTGCCATCATCACATGGTCATAAAACTGTTTTAAGTGATCATACTGCTGCTTTGTCGCCTCCACGGTCGCCTCCATGCTGCTGTGGCTTCCACGCTGCATTTTGTTTTGATGACGCACGCGGCTGTAGGCTACGACACTGGTAGCTGGTGTTGCCAGATTGGGTGTTTTTCCCGCTACATATTAAGGCCTGTTTACGGTGTGATTTAGCCGGGGTTTCGCCTGGAGGGCTTTATAGAAATCTGGCAACCTATTGAACGAAGTTGAACTGAGAGAGCGTGCCGTTCACAGACACCAGAATGAACGAGTTCACAATAACGTTCATCAGGCAGTAATGCAGTACGTTCAGATCACGTTCGCCCAAAATATGAACGAGTTCATGAACTTTCGTTCAATGAACGCGTTCAGGCACAACACTGCCAATGGCAACCGCATGTAAGGTGAAAAAAAACAAAAAAAAACTTTTTAAAGTACAAGGACCAGCTACGAGAAGACGCCTGCTGCAATTCCATGATTCGGCCACATGTGGCAGTATCATTAGAAGACTCAGTAATGCCTGTTTATACGGACCCAAAACCTTGCATTTTATACCATAATTCTAAAATGGAATTTAAATTCATGTTTATTTTTTGGGGAGAAAATAGAAAAAAGGTTTTATTTTTTTCCTGTGACGATTTGTACGAGAATTTTGCTTGTGTGTATGCTAGTTTAAGTAGATATAGAGTTAACAACATCAGCAGTTGCCATGGTTAATTTCATACAGTATATCTCTTTATCCTAAATGATTGAAAGAAAGTTACACAAGCAGCAACACCCAACCAATGCCTGCAGGTGAGCCTCTGATTGCTGGAATTGTGTCCTTTGGTGGAATAGATTCGACAGTGGTGATAGCATGGCAGGCTAATCTTAACGCCCTTACTGTTTTGATATGAACAGGCTACAGAAGGAAGATCAATATAGGTGTAAGTTGAGAGCATGCTTTTTTGGCCTTTTCCAGTTTGAACAACAAGCTCAGGTAAAAAAACAAAAAAAAAAAAATAAAAAAACAAGCTACCTTTATAATCCAGATTTATAGCAGGTTTACTTTGAAGCCCAACACACATCTAAATATTAAATCAGATTTATGGATCACTATTCCTGTCCAATGTTTGACTGGTCAGATATTTAAATTTTTTAATATGCTATTGTTTAATCTTCAAAGACTTTAAAGTTCCCTTGATTCTCTGTGAGACCCATCAGTTATGATGCAGTTAGATGACATTAGAACTTCAACACATCACAACAAATTTCCGGTAGGTGTGTTGGCTGCTGGTTTGCTGCTTTCACAGCTATAAACTGGACTCCCAGCAGACAGAGTTTCATTTCTTGCTGACAAGCTACTGACATGTAATTGAGTTATCAGGGTCCCCACTTCAACAAGAAAGTGTCATCTATTGGACTGTCGGATCAGCGGTTCCCACCTGCTTTACAGTCCTGTCTGCCTTTATTTGTGACAACCTGGAGAAAAGAGAGGATGAGATTTTTCCATTAAGGTTTCAAATAAAAAAAAATCTACAGCAAAGTCCTAAAGCTCTTGGATCTTATTTTTTTTTTTTACAATCAGTAGCCAAATGTCAATTTATTTTTCAAACCTCCCTTAGCTTCAGCTCAGTCGAAGCTGTTTGAGTTTTTGCATTACCTATACTATGTTCCTTATTAGAGGAAGTCTGGTAAGCAAGGAATAAACAGTGGATCTTTATCTATACCTGTCAGGTCCAGTCTAAGCACCAAAAACATCATACATACATGCAGGGAAAGAAAGAAGGCACAGAGACAATTAATTTAGTTTACTCGCGAGGAGAGTAGGAAGAGACTGCGGAGTTTACAAATCTCCAACCCACTCTGCGGTCCCAGCGTTCTCCTCCCTATTTATTGGAATCAGTGGTCCCTGGTTACAACAGCTGAGACTACTTTAGTGACTAGAGACAACATGAGGAATTCAGTCTCAGTAAATATTCTATAAATATCAGGGTGCAGTCAAAATTTAAGCTGTTGAACCTGTTCACCAAAGTTAAGCAGGTGGAGTGCTGCTCGTAGATCAACCACAACCTCCCCAAAAGCAAATCTACATACTTCAGGAAAGATGGCTATAAACATATGCACATAGCACACAGCTTTATGCATGATAACACTACAAAGATACATTTATATACAATTATTCCAACAATACCTAAAACTAACATGTCTGCAGTGATTAAAGCTACAGTGTGTAATAATTATAGGGAAATACAGTCAGAAATGTAATATATTATACATAACTATGTTATTTATCATCATCTACGAGCTCAGCCTCTTAACCTTAATATTTGCGTTGCCTTAGAATTCGTTATTTATAATTACATAGGAGCGGGTCTCGCAGCCATGGAGGCAGACATCTTTGCGCTACGGCAGCGCAGAGCCAACAAACTAGCGATTGCGAGATCGCCAAAACGTCACAACGATGTAGAAAAAATAACGGGTATATTTATTATCTTAAGTCTACATGAAATCTATACCCTACGCAGACTAATGAAACGCTGTCTGTAAAATTATCTATGTAAACAAACCTCATCACTTGAGAAGGTAGGTGATGCGGACGTCGTGGAAGACATTTTGTCCCGTAACGCTCGCCGTACTGTTGGGGGGGAGAAGCGGTGGGGGGGAGATGTTCATGTTGCTGCAGTCTGCAGTCTGACCGCTAGATGTCGCTAAAAGTTACACACTGTAGCTTTAATTGAATTTAGTGTTAATCAGTTAAAAAGAAAAAAAATATTTTTGTTGCGATGACTGAGTCTGAGATCGGCCATCTTTGCCCAAATATAGTAACACCTTACTGCTGCCATCTTCCGGCAGTGACGTCACGGTGCGGTAAGCCTAGCGCCATTCTCCCCGCTTTCCAAGCAAAACCAATGGGAGCAACTAGACACATCTGCAATCAGCAACAATTATTTTAGATTTTGAGCGGACTTCACGAGAACTATATTTAAAGTGACAATGCCCACTTGCATGGCAGTTGGATGTTGTAATACATCGGATAAAAGTGTTATTTCACCTCTCCGATTCAGGATCCTTCACGGGTTCTACGTTGGATTGCCACCTTAATTTGACTGATTTTTGTCTTACAGCTCAGGTGACATGTCTTCATTTCTGACAGAGGTAAATTGCACTGTTAAAAAATGGATGAGCTCCAAGACTTTTGAATAAAATTGCTCAATAGCAAAGACGGAAAAAAACTACTACTCGGCTATTTGTGAAATATAATAAAAAAATCCTTTCGGTAATATGGATGTTTAATTTTAAATAATAGTACCTAATATTGTGGTGCATTTAATTGCTACAAAATACTATAGTTGCTACAGTTGCTTTATCAGTCAGACATCATACTTTTAATAATTACCATCAAGTCTTTAAGTCTGAATAGAAGAACTGAACATTAAAAATCTCAGTAAAACCTTCGGAATGTTTTTTAACATCCCTTTGTATCTGATATGTTGGATTTAGCATGGCAAGATAAAGAAGAAAAAGGAGAGTGTTGGTGTAAAAGTTTTTAGTGTTAATCTATTTGACTCCATGCTGTTGCACTGCTGCAGCCGAGGCCTCTATTACACAGAATTTGATTGGAAACAGCGAATGAAATAACAAGATTAAGTGTTTCCAATGGTTCAACATATTTTAAGAGAGCAAAAACTATTGTCTTCGGCTGGTCCTTCGTCTTTCTATGAGGTGTCATTAAGATAGTGAAGATTAAAGCTGTGTGGGATTAATGGACACCCTCCACGGCAGAGCAAAGTCGGTCCAGGCACACAGGATCACAGGTAATGAGGAAGCAGCTTGAAGTATGAGTTCATGCAGGGCCAGGCTGATAAATTTGGAGAGCGGGAGTGGTCACTGCTGACATATCACCCCAGTAGAAATGTCTGAAATCCGGACACTGTGACCTGCTTTGTGGCCTTTTTTTAGACAAAGTCAGAACTTTTTCTAAGTCAACATTAAAAAGAAAAAATCAATCATTGCAGAACATTAATACATGGTGGCTTCTTTAACAGAGGCACTTGACATTGTAACCAAAACTGAAACAGGAATATAAAACCTTACAAACTGGTAGTTGAGGTTATTTATTTACTTATTGTATTAATGCTGTTCTGTCATTGAGCAATTACCTTAAAATATTGATTCAAAGTTGTGAGACATTCCCCCAAGGTATCCCCAACAGCAAGTACTTTTGTTTCTGAAGGCATTAGCATGTCATAAACAAGATTAATGCATTAATGAATAATTTTATGATCCTGCTGTTTCACATTTGATACCACATTCAGTTTAAGAATGAGCTCCTTCTATCCTTTGTTCACCTACTCTGTACTGTAAGTGGAACTTGAAAAATGGTAAAGATACAGTGAAGCTTTCAAAGGGATCCACAATTAGTTAAACATGTTGACCTAAATATGTTGTATTTTCCTAATTATGTCAGAATAATTGTTTGTGATACATAAATAAACTCGTTTTTTTTTTTTTTTTTTTCACCCAAGGAGGTTGTCATTTTTTCATGTATGCAATGCATGCTGGGTTGATGATGTGGTTAGGTCTTACTGGTCTGGAACCTACAGAGTAAATGCAGGAAGGCTAACATTACCAGAGCTGATATTTATTGCATTGCATTTGACTGATGTCAATGTTGATAATGCCACTCTGCGTCACTATATCAAACATATCTTATTAAACATGAGATATCTGTTGAAACAATTATATGGCTTAAGATCCACTGTTAAGTAAACATTTCACACACTATCTTTACAACGAATTGTCGATGTCTTTTTATGAAACTGAATGTGAAAAATATGGTTTCTATTTAGTCCCATGAATTACAGAGTAAAAATGTTGACCTATGGTATTTCACACTGAGTATTTCAATCTGAAAAACTCACACGAAGAGAAAAGACAATTAGGAGAAATGTATTGATAAAATTTCCTTGTCTTCGCTGCTCAGACAAAGCGCTTAATTTTGATAGACATGCATGAACAGGAGCAAAGAACACGGCTGTTTCCACCCAAGTCTGAAACTGGTGGTGGAGTGGAGATAGATGAAGTTGGTCGGTCTGTAGACTGCTGGTTAGTGAGACGGTCTGCTGAGCTTTATGGGGAGATCTAGTAGACTGCATGAGCTGATACTAGAGCTTCACTCAGGGATCTGGAAGATGAAAGTCCAGTTTGAATAACACAGGTTGAGAGAGACTGTCCATGATGAGCAAGCATGAAGCGACAGTGGAGGGGAAAAACTTCCAGTTGGGAAGAAATCTCTGGCTGAACCAGGCTCAAAATGGCGGTCTTCTGCTGGTGAAGATGAGACAGGTAACACAGGAACCCCGGGAGGGATGACACTCTTTAGCTTTAGCTACGATGGTGGAGGAGCGGCTGGAGGTGGGTTGAAATGGTGTATTCTGAATGAAGTCACACAGCGCATCCACCGCCTGAGCACAGGAGCAGACAGGTGCGTATCGGAGGCCTTTTAAGATGAACTTGGATGCTGATTGGCTTTCATAGATGTGTGGTTCAAAGCTGATTGGCTGTGTCGCAGGTGCATGAAGGAAACTGAAGTTTCTTCAGTTGAACTTCCACCCAGGCTCCATTTTTCTAAATATTGAAACTAATACTAAAACTATTTCTATACACTACAAATTAATTGTAAATATTTTATATAAAAAAAAAAGTGTAAAAACGTGTCACTTTCCATTTGTGGAACACTGGTAGAGATATACTCCCAAAAACCTGCTGCTGTAACTGCAATGAATGCTACTGTAGTTTGGTTCAGTGGGGTTATAATCAACACATTTTATTGTTCTTTTCATTGGTTAAAAAATATTATATCCATGCCTTTTATCGTCTTTAACTTCAAATGATTCACTTCTTTAAAGTGGTATTTTGTATAAAATTATCCATTGATAAATATTCTAAAGTGATTGAAACAAGAAAATGTGTGAAATTTTATGGAATTGAAAACTTTTGCAAAGCGCAACCTGTGGCCTCAGCTTAAACTACTGTAAGATTGGATAAATGACCATCTATGTTGTCGACTTTAAAGAGCGGGAAATGGTATTTTCCTTCTAATCGAAAGCTGTCATATCAACATCAGCTCATTGTTCGTAGCATTTTCCTTGTTGAAACCTGTCTTTCACGGTTAAATTGGACGTATCCAGCTCTAACTGGATGTGGATAAGTTCGTAACGACTGTGCTGAAACCTACTTCAGTTAGAGAGACGGAGAACGTACCTCCCTTTGTGAGCAGATTAGGTTCAGGTGAGCCCTGAGCAGTTGGACTAAAATGTAAATGTGCTGTAAATAAACATACCTGATTAATTAGTCTGTTTGATTAAACAATGAGGGTTTATACATAAAATATCACAAGGAAAGTAATCCGGTTTATTGTGTTCTGCTTATTGTAAGTCCCTCTTAAAAACTTTTAACACAGTCAACACAAACAACATATGAAAGACCAGGTTACTGTAGCTTTTAAACATAAACTAACAATGCTTGCCAAGATGTCGAACTGCTTTACTTAATGTATCTTTCAATGAATTACATGGGAATTTATGCCTATATGTTGTCCCTCTTAGTCTGTCTTGATAACAAAATATGTCATTGTTAAACAAACGTTTGCAGATCTAAATAACAAAGCTATATCTCACAGGTAACCAAAATACATTATTAAAGAACATTTATTAAAATAGTATCAGGATAGAATCAGATGATTAAACACGTTTTACATCTTTGACTTTGTTTCCTAGTTGGAATACATTTTCTATCTGCACAACAGCTCTCAATTTCATTCATCCAGTGTTTTTGTACCGTTATGAGCTGGTACGCTTTATAACAATATTTTTAAAAATACAGTAAGCGGTGATACCAGGGCTAAGACTTTCTAAACTTATGTTGCATGACATGTCTTCCAGTATTATAGAACATTTGTGTGTCTTTAGACAGCGCTATTCCTCACAACCTTGAGATAAATATTAATATTTGATTCATCAACAGAAGTAGGTTGTCTACATCTTTCTATCTCTGCATTTTGCAGGAAAGACAGGAGAGTTTGGATGAAGGCAAGGCAAGGCAAGGCAAATTTATTTGTATAGCACAATTCAGCACAAAGACAATGCAAAGTGCTTTACATGATTAAAATATAGGAAAATAAAACAGAATCAAAGCAAGTAGGAAAAAAAATAAAATAAGAAAAAAAAATGCAGAAAAAAGGAACATTAAAAACACTTGGACTAAAGAAAATAAAAAAAGTTGAACTGATGATGTTTTAGTTGAACTGTTTAACTAGAACAGTCGAAGGCTATCCTAAACAAATGTGTTTTTAGTCTTGATTTAAAGGAACTCAGGCTTTCCGCACTTTTCCAGTTTTCTGGAAGTTTGTTCCAGATAAGTGGAGCATAGGAACTAAATGCTGCTTCTCCATGTTTAGTTCTGGTTCTAGGTATGCAGAGCAGGCTGAGGCCAGAAGACCTGAGTGGTCTGGAGGGTTGATACACTGATAGCAAGTCTGTGATGTAGTTAGGTGCTAAGCCATTCAGAGATTTATAGACTAACAGAAGTATTTTAAATTCTATTCTCTGAGATACAGGGAGCCAGTGGAAGGACTTTAGAACTGGGGTGATGTGCTCTACTTTCTTAGTCTTAGTGAGGACATGGGCAGCAGCGTTCTGGATCAGCTGCAGCTGTCTGATCCACTTTTTAGGCAGACCTGGGAAAACAACGTTGCAATAATCAATTCGACTAAAAATAAACGTAGTATTTAGTTTTTCCAGATCATGCTGAGACATCAGTGCTTTAATCCTGGAAACGTTCTTCAGGTGATAGAAAGCCGACCTTGTAATTGTCTTTTAATGCTTTTGGAGGTTCAAGTCTGAATCCAGTACTACACCTAGATTTCGGGCCTGATCAGTGGTTACTATAGTGGTTACTATGAAAGCAGCTCTTTCCCCCCATGATTATAACAGAGCTGAACACCAGCTAAACCCGACCAGAAATCCCACATTCTCAGTTCTTCAAATGGAGGATTTTTTTTTTAATTAGTGTGACAGAAACAGGGGAAGTAGTTTTAGGTAAACATTTAGGCATTGCTCTTTTCATCATGTTTGATGGGTTGAAAAGCCAAATAAATAGATAATTCAAAGCAAAGTCAACAAGTCTTCCAAACACAATGATGACAATAGCAAAAAAGAGCCTCCCCAAACACAAACATTTTTTTTTTCAAACAAAGAAAAGATTATTCAAATAAGGTCAGCAAGAAATGATCAATAGTTTATTATTCATATCTGAAACTAATACGTTCCCAGTGATTTAATTAATTTAGCACTAATCAAGTCATGGTGCGGAAAGCCTAGCGTCATTCTCCCCGCTTTAAAAGCAAAATCAATGGGAACTACTGGACAGATCTGCAATCAACAACAATTATTGAAGATTTCCAGAGGACTTCACCATTGAAATTCACCAGAGCTATAGTGAAACTGACAATGCCCACGTGCATGGCAGCTGGATGTTGCGATACATCGAGTAAAAGTGCAAAAAAAAAAAGTGATTTCACCTTTCCTGTTCCTGATCCTCCATGGACGGGTTGGTCGTTGGATCGCCAACTTGAAGAGGGAGGATTTGCCATCGAACTTCTGGCCAGAGAAAAAACACGTAATATGTAGCCAACATTTGGAACAAGAATTTTTTCAAGATGACTTGGATAATAACGCGTTGTGACAAACACCAGATACAGCACTGATCATTTATTTAACAGTATGTAATAATTTTCTTTTTTTTTTTCAAAGATATTTTTATTAGAATTTTCTGTTAGACATACAAAAACAAACACAGAACACACACAGAAACATGAAAAATAAAGCAAAATAGACTAAAAAAACTAAAAAAACAAAACAAAGCAAGGTGCATTCCCTCCCCCCACCCCCACCAAAAAAGAACACTAAACCCCAGGGCTCACTCTATCTACACACTCAAAAAACGAGGAAAAAATAGCTTTACATGTCACAGTATTTGATAAGATGTAGGAAGGGAAACCAAATATCCTTAAAGTCTTCAAGCTTTTCTTTAGTTATATATGTCAGCTTTTCCATTGCCAGGTTGTTGGTCAATAGTTTAATCCATTCATTTATCTTTGGTCTTTCTGTGTTCCTCCACTTCAGAGCAATCAAATGTTTAGCCTGCAAAAGGCAAAAACTCAAAAGCTTCTATCTCTTCATAAGTCCTTTAAGTCCATCTGGAAAAATTTGCAATAAGCAAAGTTTACTGTCCATTGGAACATCCTGTTCGATCAAACGGGAGATGAACATGGTAACCTCCTTCCAGAAAGTTTGAATCTCTATACATTGCCACATACAATGGAAAAGAGTGCCCTTATTTATATTACATTTAACACAGATATCAGGAATATTTGAATTAAAATGGTGAAGTTTTACAGGAGTGATATACGTTCTAAATAACCATTTGTATTGTAATAGTCTAAACCTTGTGTTAATAGTTTGCGCTTGTGCCAATAGACATGAGTTATTCCATTCATCCTCAGGGATTTCAGTTTGCAGATCAGCTTTCCAAGCTTGTAAATATGCAAGACTATTTTCTTTTTAAGCCAAAAGTAAAATATTATAAAATTTGGAAAGTAGGCCTCTAAATAATTTCATATTTAAAGTACTTTCAGAAGTTTTCATTCTGAATATGACCAAACTTTTCCTCAAAAAAAGGGGGAGCAGCAAAGTGGAAACACTCTGCAAACTTAAACCTGCTGCAAATACATTAATGATTCTAACAAAAAGGAAACACTCAACAGATAAATGCTACAGGAAGCAACAAAAAATACAACTCCAGGAAAAGTAGGAAATTAGAACTGTGTAATGGAAGTGCCGCACCAATTTGTACAAAACACAACATACCTTATAGTCTGGCATCTGAAACCTCGATAGGTGAAGAAAGATAACAGCACAGTTCAAAGCTCTAGTGAGTAAACAGTGCTTTTATTTGATTCTATTATTAATTCTTCCAAGAACTTGCTAGGATATGCAGTTCTCAAGCTGGTTTCATTACAGTTAGAGTTATTGAGCTGCTATTGAGGTTGAATGATCAGACGGGTATTAATAGAAAATGAATACCACAAGTTTCACAGAGTAAGCAGATCCAAGTGGTTCTAAGACCATGAATGTCTTTTTCCTGCACAGAAAATAAAGCAACAGGTTACCTGAAACAAGAGAAATGTTGTCTGACATGATGATGGTTGCTTATTACTGAGATAAAAAACATTATATTTTTTCTAGCTTTTGTATTATCTTTGTGAATCTAAGTTATAACCACCTTGTGGGAAAAATGTCAGAATCTTTGGTGCTAAATGCTCCATTACATCCAAAGGATACTTGATAATGGCTTTTCTGTGGAGCTTTTTCACAGAAAACAGCTCTCTGTTGTGGATAAAAATAAAGGTAAAGAGCAAAACGAGTGGGTAAAAATAGTCAAGCAGCAGACTAGCTGAAACATATTTTTCTGGCTTCATTTTCATTCATAGCATGATAATTTGGGGAATTTTCAATTTTCTTTACACTCTCAGGCAGAAACATAGAATAAACACATTTATGCAGCTTTCAAAGGGTTGTTGTTTTTAAAATTCTGATTATGCAAACTGGATCTTTGAAAGTCAAATCATAGAAATAGTCACTTTGAATGTATGCTTAGGATTCTTGAAAAATCGAAAAGAGAGTATTTGTTTTTCTTCTGCATTAAATATGCAATAGTATGAAGCAGCTGCTAATAACTTGGATAATTATATCTAGAGTATGAGCAAATATCTGAACTTATCCTCATAGGCAGTGGCGGCTGGCCCATAGGGGGCGCTGGGGCACCGCCCTCCCTGATAAGAAGAAAGAAATGTAAAATATATCTTTATAAATTAACTCATAAATGTCAGTTTTACTCTCTAGAGTGTGTACCTATAAGAAAAACAATTTATATAAACTACATTTCCCTTCCTACTGTCATTCATTTGTGGATTTCCACAGACAGACTCCTACCGTCTCTGTCTTGGGGCACTGATCAGACTGCCCCACATGTGCAGAGAATCTGCCAGTCATGTACTATTGCCAGTGTTGGGCACGTTACTTTAAAAAAGTAATTAGTTATAGTTACTAGTTACTTCTCCCAAAAAGTAACTGAGTTACTAACTGAGTTACTCCACAATAAAAGTAACTAGTTACTAGTAAAAGTAAAAGTAACCCTCACCACCCTGCCCCCACCTTCTCGCCGTGTGTTTCAAAAGCCAGCTGAATAGAGTGGATGACAAAGACCTGCAGAGAGTTTTGCTTTTATTGCAACTTAAAGCTACAGTGTGTAATAATTACAGGGATATACAGTCAGAAATGTAATATATTATACATAACTATGTTATTTATCATCATCTACGAGCTCAGCCTCTTAACCTTAATATTTGCGTTGCCTTAGAATTCGTTATTTATAATTACATAGGAGCGGGTCTTGCAGCCATGGAGGCAGACATCTTTGCGCTACGGCAGCGCAGAGCCAACAAACTAGCGATTGCGAGATCACCAAAACGTCACAACGATGTAGAAAAAATAACGGGTATATTTATTATCTTAAGTCTACATGAAATCTATACCCTACACAGACTAATGAAATACTATCTGTAAAATTATCTATGTAAACAAACCTCATCACTTGAGAAGGTGGGTGATGCGGACGTCGTGGAAGACATTTTGTCCCGTAACGCTCGCCGTACTGTTGGGGGGGAGAAGCGGTGGAGGGGAGATGTTCATGTTGCTGCAGTCTGCAGTCTGACCGCTAGATGTCGCTAAAAGTTACACACTGTAGCTTTAAAGTAAATGACATCAGGGGGGACGCTATCTGATGGGCCTATAAACCCAGTCCATCCATCCATCCATCCATCCATCCATCCATCCATCCATCCATCCATCCAACATTAGATCGTTCACGCTCTCCGTCGTTCCCCTGTGGCGCGAGCACAGCACGGCTGTTACGCGCCTTTAGCGAGCATGCACGTTTCCTGTCGCTTGTGCGGTAAATCGTGCCGCCTGCACTGTGCGGTGATGCAGAGGAAACTATCTGATGGGGAAACGCAGCTCGCTGGAGTCCTCCTCACTCTCCCTCTCTCTGTGCGTTAACACCCGTAACAGCCAATCTCATTCTCCCCTCTCTCATGACAAGGCGTGCAGGAGTCCTATCATGAAAAAAAGGTTCATTGTGGGACCTGAGTAACGTGCAGTAACGGGGAGTCGGCAATGGTAAATGCGTTATAGTTACATTAAGTGTAACAATTTTGATTACTCGTTACTAAAAAAAGGTAACGGCATTAGTAACGCCGGTACTTTTAACGCCGTTATTCCCATCACTGACTATTGCTAGGTCAATTTAATAATTTAATGGCCAATCAGCGTCTAAGAATTTTATGGTCTTGGGGCGCTGAAAATACTGCGCTTTTACAGGCTTCTGCACCCAATGCACAGGTGCAGACAATTAGAGGGACGATGGCGAACGTAACGAGCGAGATGCAGCTTCCACCAAATTCGGTGAGATGCTTATTTATCTACCCGTTTGCCAGAAGAACATCCCTGTTGTAGGATATGAAAATTTCCTGTCATGGTTATTGTGACCAAAATCATCACTGTTACTGTTATTATATAGTAAATTAAATCATTACTGTTCAATTGTATTTATTGTCCAATTGTTTATTTGAATTCTTATTCCGGATTAGTTGGAGACATACACTAGGCTATATCAGCCCCACCAAAAATATTTTTCACCAGCCGCCACTGCTCATAGGTCTGGTTTCTTTAATAAACAATCTTGAGATCAACACATTGAACACATTCGAGTTTACTGCTCTTTACTTCCTTTATTAATTAATGTCTGTAAAGAAAATAAAAAAGAATAAAAATGTGACATATTGTAACTCTTACTCATTATTCATAAACATGTTGAAAATTTATAAATGATTGACCAAAATATATTGATAATTCACAGTCAACACTGGATATAATCAGTTACCTAATTTATCAATATCAGTTTTAAGGGAAAGAATAAATCTTATCTTTAGCAATCAAGAATATAATTTCTTTTTTAATCATCAACACAAAGCTTGGAAGCAGAAAGAGCCAAGAGAGCTGAGACAGCAAACAGCAATAAATGTGATTCTCAGAATAACAGTGTAAATGTCAGCTCATATTGTCGGCACAGTGCATCAGAATGAATGAGAAATGTGTACAGCTGTAAAAGAGCTCATCATTGTAAAGAATATACTGCAAAGCGTCCCCGTCAATCATCCCTTACAAGCACGACATTTAGGAACCAATAAGAATCTTTATTTCCTTCAGTTATTGTGCTATGCACACATTAGCAAATCTGAAAGAGCTTATAAATATGTAATGAGACAAATCTTTTCCATATTGCTTTTATGGTTATTGGGTTAGATTTTGTCATATACACCAGAGGCACCATGGAGGTGTTGCTGAATGGTTTTGTAGACAAATGTCTCACCAAAAGGAGTACATAAAAGATGATGAGAGAATGAAAATAGTTACTATTGTAGAAATGTTTTTTGTTTCTTTTTTACTTACCTTGCCTTGCCAGATGAGTCTAAAAGCTGCAAATGCCTTTTCACACAGTGAAAGTTATATATTTGGACCCAACATGGTGGACACTGCTGCTTTGAAGTTTCTGTTAGTTTAATTCATTTTAGAGACTAATAGATCAGGATATGTTAATGATCAGCTCAGTTAAAAAAGGGGTCTTTCTGCTGTGGAACTGTTTAGTTTGATTTTGGATAACTTCTTTTAATGCACCATGTTTTTATTTGCCATTACTTGCACTAAACCTGTAAGCTCCAGTTAAGGATCCTTGAAAGCCACTCATAACATTAAGGCTGTCTGGATTTGGAACAGCAGTCTGGAGCTCCTTCCTATGCTG
Source organism: Cyprinodon tularosa (assembly GCF_016077235.1). Classification (NCBI taxonomy): domain Eukaryota; kingdom Metazoa; phylum Chordata; class Actinopteri; order Cyprinodontiformes; family Cyprinodontidae; genus Cyprinodon; species Cyprinodon tularosa. The sequence continues at coordinate 2,569,886 of NW_024038669.1, forward strand.
GATAGTGTTCTTACTGTTGACACCATAAAAGGTAGGTATAGGAGGTAGTTATGGGAAGTAAGAACAACATTTTTGGGGTATTTAGATCAAGCCTAAATCTGGTTGTTAGCCTCATCTGTGGCAGACTAGCTGCACAGAATAATTTGCTAAGGTAACTCTGTCATGAACCGAAGACAGAAGGACCCAGTATTCAAGGAGAGACAGTCTGTGGGAAAGTTCAAAACGTTTATTAAATAAACAAACAAAACAAAAGCGGAGCTGTGGCTTGCGGACACTGCAGGATGGGGTGTGGGGCACCTCCCAATCACAGACGCTCTGCAGGAGAATCACAGGTAAGTGGCCACGATCATCTGACAAAGGATGATTATCTGAGTTGGCCACTTACCTGGTTTAACAGTCCAGTCCTACAATGTCCCCAAGTGCTGCAGTCCCAGAGGACATGCTGGAAGCTGATCCTGGTCAGGGATCCAGAACAGACAGGAACAGACAGGGACAGGATCCAGATCAGGCAGGAACAGAAACAGGTGGCAGGATGCAGACTTCCAGGCATCCACAGGCTCCCAGGAGGGTTCAGAGTCTGACAGGCTCCGAAAGCGTGACCATGCACAGCAGCAGACAGGATCAGGTGCATATGAGCAGGCTCAGTGGAAGAGGGTAGCAGGGACAGGACGTGGAACCAGAACTTGATGCAGGACTTTAAACTGGTCTCCTCCCTGGAGCCAGGCTTACTGAGATAAAAACTGAACCTCCCCCCATATAGAGCCAAAAACCCAGAGGACTCCGTGGGGGAGGAACAGTGGACGATCAGGAGACGAGACAAACACAAAAACCCTCTTTCCACTGGCTGCTAGGATCCAGGACATGAACCAAGGCAAAAACTCAGACAGACAGACTGACAGAAAGACAAGATATGATCTGGCACCGAATGCTCAGGCTGAACTGAATATAAACCAGAGGAAACAGGTGAGAGGAATAAATTATGATTGAGGCAGGGAGGGAAAACGACAGGTGAAAGGAATTACTAATTAAGGAGGAGCAAACAGGCCAGATCATGACAAACTCAAGCATTACTGCTTTTGTGAAACCAAGTCAAGGACATTTAGGTGTAACAATGAGCCATTGTTACCTGTACATTTGATAAAGATAACAGTTTAACACAGCATCTGGTTTTGTAATTTGGTTTATTTTGGTTATTTTGGATACAGTAGTGTTTGAGGTGTGACTTCTTTGGTTGACCTCATCTCTTTTTCTAAAAAGTTAAATCAAATTCACTCTATATATATATATTCACTCACTATATGTCATTTTAGACATATACAATATATATGCAATATTTTATGAATTGCTTATCTCTTCCTCAAAGGGAAACACATGAATTCAAAAGGTAAAATATAAAGGTTCATTGTGAAATGCTCACCTCTGCCATTTCCCTCTCCAAGCAGGTGTGCACAGGACTGTACCATTGGAGAATTGAAGGTAGGGAGTTTGGTCTCCTGTATGGTGTTTTCTATGTTAAGTTTTGAGGATGTTTTTTTGGCTGAGTTAAAATAACACTGTTTTTTCTCGATTGGTAAAAGTATTTCTTGCGCCAAGGCTTGGTCGGCGCAAGAAATATAAGACTTCTCGTTATGTGGCCTACAAATGCATCCTTCTTTTTACCCGATTTGAAGGACGGGTCCGATGTATCCTATCTATTCATGGTTATCCCATTATTCACTGCGAATCAAACCAAGCCGGCTGCTCCATGTTTAGATAAAAAAGATACTTGGCACCGAACAATGGTGTATATTGGAAGTTCAGTTTAATATAATACAGGTATGGGAATAGTTCCATCTGAAATTAATGAAAATAGTTGTTTTAATGGTTATTGACTCAGATATGTGGCGGTGATGTTTGGTTTGGCTGTAATAAGGACAGATTCTAATGTATCTGCAGTGTGGAGACTTTAAATCTGATAGGATTTTTATTTTTAATAGCTATTTTGCACAGTTTGCTTAACTAAGTATTTTTTTTGTTGATTATAAGAGATTTTGCAGACATATTTTTTATACATACATTGTTTAGATTTACTTATATCTTTCTATGCCTTTTATAGAATAGAATAGAATAGAATAGAATAGAATAGAATAGAATAGAATAGAATAGAAAATCTCTTTATTGTCCCACATTGGGAGATCCTGGTGTTTACAGCAGCAAAAGGATTATAGAAAAAGATTGTTAAACCAATGTGGACCTTAAATAAATGTATAAGAATAACATAATAATGAATAGTTAAAAGATAATAAAATACTGTATTTTTAAGTGTTTTAACAATATAGAACCTGTGCACCTGTAGAATAAATAACCAATATACAGCTATGGACATTTTTACAGTAAAGGAAATTTGAAAATAGCAGCAACATCAGAGATGTGCAAAATAACAGCAGCATGTTATTTAACTGACTATGGTTTCTATCATTACATTTGCTTTTTATTTGTTTATGCTCCCGATGGTTGTCACCTTTATTCCACTCTGTGTTCTAATGAGTGTAGTATTTGTTCACTTTACAATGAAAAAAAAAGAAGAAAAGAATTAAAAAGAAACAGTTCGGTATTCATTCTTTTCCTGCTTTGTGTTTCACCGCTCACGGTTGCTAAGTGATAGAGCGCGAAAAGCCGCGAAAGGCTGGACCTGTTTGAATTCACAGCCAAAACTCTTCCAGTCTTCTTATTTTCACAGACTTCGAAGGATCCAGTGCAGGTAGACCGCGTCCTTGGAAGACGCAGCCCATGAATTCGAACGCACCTGTAGTTTGGTCGATGCTTCTTTGGAGCATGTTTTTTTTTCCACTGGTTTGGGTCCCACCTCCAAGATTGCTTGGCTTCCTGACAAGCATATAAAAAATATCCTAATCTGCCCCCCCTTTGTGAAACACCTCTCTTGCTTACCTTGAGAGGACATGTTGTGAATTGGTACTATATAAATCAACTGTATTTAATTTGATTGAAATGACTCCTGGTACAGTATGTCAGGATTTCATTATGTTAGGAAAAACACTTTGATTACATTTGTGTATTTATTTTGAAAACATATCTAAAAAAAAAGAAAAGCTACACAAATAATAAAGGTTCTTAGAATCTTAGGTGTAAACATTCTAAAACCGTTTTTAGTCACTTGAGTTACCAACAGAATACGTCTGATGACCTGATAAAACAGATCTACACAAACTGAAATAAATGCATTATTTTCTGCGTAAAATAGACAAAATCCACACTGGCTAGGGAGTTTAATTAGCTTTTTTTTTAATTACACCCAAAAAACTAACAATGACCTGGTGTATATATTTCATCACCTTAATTTAAGATTTTGAACTGATCACGTTAAAGAACATAAATCAACAAAAGGGCATGTCTGGCAATCAGAGGTCATTTATCTCAGCCAATCCTAAGTGTCCGACAGCTTCATCTGTTTGCAGACTTGGTCTTATATCAGTGAAAAGCTACTTTTTTTTTTTATTCTGGCCAGTTTCTGTTATAACGCAGTCACATCCTGGTGCCCTTCATGCCTGAGAGGAGAAAAAGCACATGTTAAGTCACAGCTATCATGTAGTTGAGTGCAACTCGCTCCTCTGAGAGTTCTTTCTGCCTCTATTTTAAATGATGTTAATGCAAATCAAGTGGGAGTGGAGGACTAAGTGCAAAAATGTGAGATGAATATCAATCGCTTCCTTTTAACATAAAACCTCTTCTTCTCTACCCAACTACTATGACACTACCTGCATCAGTGAACCAGTAAATGTGAGGAAAAAACATTAAACAAGTCTGAATTCAAATATAAACCTTATGCATTTTAAAACATTTATTTTCAAATAAATTATAGTTAATCAGTAGTAGGTAGCATTTGAGCCATTCCTCATTGCTGGACACAGAGACAGGGTTTAGAGATCTGATAGGTTGGTTTGCAGAATTGTAATATTATTTTGCAGGTGACTACGCTTAGAGATAAACGGAAGATAAAAAAGTCCATGAAGTCTGGTGTTGCAGGCTTGTTTCTTGCAAAAGTAGAGGAGCGAAGGTGGAACAGTAGGAGCCATGACAGAGCCTGGAGTCAACAGAAGACAGCAGCAATCCAGCTGGTAGCATGGAGGACTTGCAGCATCGAGGAGCATCTGTGAAGGAGGACACAGGTCTCTATTCTTTAAATACAACAGGGAGACCAATCATTAAATATATAATGTTTAATATTTATTATCAAATTTTATAAAAAAAAGTTATCTGAGAGCATAAACTTGTTTAGACCATTTTGTTATATATGGCAGGACAAGTGAGCAAAAACACTCAGTTATAATATATAGTAATGTATTACTAATTATTATATGATTACTGTTAAACATTTAGAACTAAAGAACAATAAAGCAAATTAGATGTTTAAGAATTTGACATTTCTGCACATTGACAGGTTGACCTGGCTAAAAAGTAGCAGTAACACAAAAATATATGCTTTTAAAGCAATTTGATAAAAGTGAAATACACTTTGGGATAGAATTAAACATGTCATGATGTTTCTGGGATGTTCTGACCCAAAAATGCAGAAAACCGAACAGAGAGTCCAGGTAAAAGGTTTAAATGGTTTTATTGAAGAAGTAAACAGAGGGAGAAGTGTTGCTCTAAACACTGCTCAACCTGCGAAGTGAGGGGAAGATAAAGCGGTTAGTTCAGGCTCAGTGGGGAATTTGACTCGTGTAACTCGGAGGTTTTCGTTGCCGACTCACGTTTCCAGTGAAGTTGTTGTATCCTTGACTCCTGTCTGTATGTTGAGGTTCCAGTGTTTGTCTGATTCGGTGGAGGGCGGAACTAACCTGACTCCGCCAGATGGATTTACTCCGCATATCCATCTGGAAACCTTCAGTTTAAGTAATTTTGGGAAGGGGCAAAAATACTGGTTAGCTGATTGGCCTATGTTGGTGATAGAAGGGCCAAATAAACCAATCAAATCAACTAAGCATATGACGTAACAGAGCAGCGACGAAGAGGAGCCAATTGATAGATCAAACTCTTGTCGAAACCAGTCGGGAGAAGAGCAAAAACATCTATTCCTCTGAGAAAAGCCTCCAGAGCAGTGTTTTGCTCTTCTTTCAGTGAAGAAATACTCTGTAATTCCGATAAAACTTGCTCGATAGCCATGCTAACGCTAGTTTAATCGGATGAAGCCGCCATGTTCTTTACACTGAACTGTCGCGCTTCTCGTTGCGTCACACCTCAACCCGCCTCAAAGCCAAGGCTGATTGGATGTTCGTTTGGTGAACGGCTCCAAATTTTCTTCAACGGAGAGTCTCCAGACATATTAGCAAGTGAAATCTTGAAAGCTAGCGAAACCAGGATGGTCTCACAAGGCTAGGGCGGAACAGGTTTTAACCAGAATGCGGTAGATAATTGGAGAACGGAGATACTGACTGCCACCCAGATTTCCTGCGGTACTTGAACGGGTCGTTGTGGAGAATAATCCCTTTCTCAGTGAAAAGCTCAAACGATCTCTTGGGGAAAGTGGATCCAAACCTCCTGTTTGTATCCCAGCTCAGTTTGAAGCTCAGTTTATCCTTCCAGGGAGAGAAGGTCCGAGAGATCCAGTTAGCAGGACAACTTCCCTAAACTGGCAAACACTCTGGCGTCGAAGTAGTGGCAGTCAGCAGCTTAAGAACACTCCGATTAACGAGCAAACCATCCGCAGGTGTATGAGGAGGCGGACCAGAACCAGGCGCCTCCTGGTGGATGAAGGGAGACAAACACAGAAACACAGACACAAAAACAGGAGTCCTGACAAAACAGGAGTCACTGTTTCATAAAAATAACCCAAAAAACAAACAAAAAACACCACCACAAATCAAAACAGACTTCCAGTCTCCCAGTTAATTTATGGTAAAGAAAAAAAAAAAGAAAGAAAGAAAAGAACAGTAGAATTTATCATGAAAGCAAATACAGTATAGCATGCAAGAATCAGAAGGCAAGGTTTTGATAAAATAACTAAAAAGGATAAGTCTGAACACAATGAACCAACCACAGGAATATTTAGCCTTTGGTTGACCATATGACTTTATCAGTAACTGAAAAGTAATTTGATTACTCTGTTACTGAATACACTAATGCTGTTAATATGTAACAGCATTATTCTTGACATTGCCTATCATGGTTCGTTAAGCAGAGGGAGCCGTGATGATCATGGTTCTAGAGAAATATAAAGAATATCACAATACTCCGTATGACGTTACATATAAGCACAGCCAACCTCACAAAAATGAACGAAAATGTGCAGAGAGAAGAAAACATGTATTGATACCATTTACAGTGATGTTAGTTTTTAACAGAGATGGCAAAAGTACTCACTTTCCGTACTTGAGTAAAAGTACAGATATTTGTTTTAAAAATAACTCTGGTAAAAGTGGAAGTACTGATTAAACTTCTTTACTCAAGTAAAAGTAACAAAGTACAGGCTTGTAAATTTACTTAAAGTATAAAAGTAAAAGTAGAAACCACTTTTTTCATGCCGTTGCCTACATTTTAAATGGATGTCTGCCAATAGGACTAGATCTCCGTTGTGTTAATTTTCAATCATCTCGTCGTCCATGCTACTATGCTAACGCCACCGCCACCAAGCTGCAATGATTTGCCGCCAATGAATACCGCAGAATCTGTCGATTCATCTTGTAGTGGTGCGTCAAATGCAACGTAGATTCCCATCCAATTAGATTGAATTTGGTATTGATGACGTGAAAAATAATAACGGTAACTCCATTGAAATGATTCAAAACTAAAATAACGAGCCAATTTTTTAAAATGTAAGGAGTAGAAAGTACAGATATTTGTGTAAAAATGTAAGGAGTAGAAGTAAAAAGTCGCCATAAAAATAAGTAGTAAAGTAAAGTAAAAATATCAGAAAAATCTACTTGAGTACAGCAACGAAGTATTTGTACTTCGTTACTTCCCATCTCTGGTGGTTAATGTGTTTGGCATATAGATAGAATAATAATAGAGAGCTTCATCCATTCAGTGCATTTGTGTTTTTGTTCTTCTGTTTGAGAAGACTATAGTCCCAGATATGAATAAAATCCTCAGTGTTTCTGTCGTGTAATGACTTATAAGTTAACGGCTGTCCCGAATCAGCAAACCATTCTTCAGCTCCTTCCAATGATTATGCTCTTACAATTGATCCCTGAAAGCTGACGGAACAGGAGCTAAGGGTTACAGCTAGCTTGTTTTTGATCCACTCTGTACAGCCTTGAACTCAGCGCTATTTCTGACATTTGAATTGAAAAAGCTTCCTGGATGGGAAGTGAAATGTATTCAGACTTGGAACATTTCAAATGGAGGAAAAAGGAGAGGAAAAAACAACACAAGCATGCAGTGCATAGAGCAAGTATCAGATTGATTTAAAAACCATTTTTTTAATTGAGACAACAACATGTGCATCCATTTCATCTATAACTAGACTAATGATCATTTTCTTCACAGCTTAAAGCTTCCAATAAAAACGACTTTGTTTTGCAGTGACGCAATGGAGAACATTTTGCTGAGCTTGCTCCTTAAAATTAGACCGTTGCTACAGTCAACTCCCTGTGCACCTGATGGATGGGCATGAATGGCTCTGAAGAGAGTTGTTCCTCGTAAATGTTTAATTTCACCTTTAATTCTAAATACTCTAAGGTGATGTGTTATATTGCTTTTACTCTAGTTTCAACAGAGGTTGATACTTTCTTTTTAATATTAATGGTCCTGTGAAATCCCCAAGGTTCACACAGCTAGAGGTGATTCGAGACTTTTTACTTTCTCTTTGTCAACAAGACCTGTAAAGTATATTTGCATTATGCCTGCCTTTAACTATTATCCAGCAATTCTGGTGAAAAAAATAGCTTATATCCAACTGTTAAAAAAGAAATGATGGAACCTTACATAAAAAAAAAAATCATTATTCATAGAAATACTACAATAATAATACAAATAATTAGTATTTTTTCAAAGTTGAAAAAGGAAAATATTATTGATTTGTAATGGAAAAATTCCAACACAAAGTTACAAGGTCAACAAGTAAGAAATGTATGCAATCTTATTTCTATTTCTGTCAAAGGAATGACATCACATTGGGATATAAACAAGACAGAATTACTATTGGCCGGAATGATGGAATGGTAAAGAATGACAATGTATTATCTATGACTATGATACCATAATAAGAAAATATCACTTTAAGGTATTAACATTTATTGTTAAACTTAAGTCATTAGGAAACACACAACCTGCTTGGTTTAAAGTATCAATGTTGAACCAGTTGTAGGTTTTAGACTTAATTTAACTAATATAATAAAACAAACCATTTTCTCTATCTGTATATGTGTGCAGTTCTGTTATTTGTTTTAAGGCTTTTCACTGATGCTGAAGCAGTTGCCTTTAGGAGATTTAATTTGATGAATGAGTGTTTTTACTTCATGCTCCGTATTTATCGCAAAACTCTGGATTTCTGTCTAAATCCACCAAATATCCCATAAAACCAAAAAGGTTTGGAAAAGGGCTTGTAGTGTTTTGAAATTAGATTTACTGTTTGACACGGATTCTCTGAAGATGATATTCTTTTCTCATGCAATGTGTGCTAAGGTTTAATAGTGCTGCTTTCATGCTTAGGGTTTGATCTTCAAAGAATCAACAAATGGACTATTAAATTGTGTGGGGGAAAAAAAATAAAAAAAACAACAACAACAGCAGCAACTGGCAGGTTGAGATTGATCATAAAAAAAGACAAAGTTCTTGGGTCTTTGGAGGGGAGCATCACCGGGGTGGGTTCTCCCATGCTGGAGGTAGCCTATGCCCCAATTTTAATAAACACCTTAGTCATTTACAGACATTCTGCTGACTGACATGTACTTTACGTCATAAACTCATAACATTTTCCAAAGCAACTTTTGTTTTTGGTTGTGTTAATCAATGTATTTTTCAGAAATGTTTTTTTTTTATGTATAAAGTTCATAAAAAGAATTCTGCTACAAAACTGCTAACAACTGCTAACAACAAACATGCCAAAATGAAACAATTATATATATATATATATATATATATATATATATATATATATATATATATATATATATATATACTGTGTATATACTGTATATATATATATATATATATATATATATATATATATATATATATATATATATATATATATATATATATATATATATATATATATATATATATTAATCTTTTTCAAATGCTACTTTTAAAAAAACATCCCAAATTAATGTGGCAAACACAACTGTCTTTTTGTATTCCCATGTTTATTGATATTTTCTCAGATGTAAAGGATTCACATTTTCTGAATAAAGAAGCTTTTTATTTTAAATGCACATTATTGTTATGGTTTCAGTGAGCGAAAGAACCCAGGAATATATTTTGAGAGATCAATAGGTACAGGCAACTGCAAAATAAGCACTGAAGCTTTTTCCGCTTACAGACATGGTTGTATTACATTAGAATCTCTAAGAGGTTGATTAAAAAAAAGGGAAAATCTTAAAGCAATCATAAACAAATGTCCCCTGGGTCCAATTAAGTGTCACATATTCCAGCAAAATCACACAATAAATACCAAGGAGCAAAGAAAAAACTATCTAAGAACACGTCTGTAGTCAGAATATTTAAAGATAATTCAGCTGCCAAGCAGTTCCCAGCTGTACCGGTGGAATTATAATGATGAGCCATTATCCACTTAAATGGTAAAACAGGATACCAAAAGACAAAATACAGAATCCTCTCAGGATTAAACACCAAAAATGCTCCGGTGATTGGAGAGAAATGCGGCGTAAAAACACATTGGTGAATGTTGGGTTGCATTAAATAAAGCGGTACTCCTATCTCCAAGACTGTTGAAGCTAAAGGGAGCATACTATAACAGTTAGGGATGGGTTGAAGTGATTTCTGATGTGGCATTGTCATTGCAGATATATCTGGCTGCATGTTTGGAGGAAAACACATGTTGATGACAGAGTTCTAATAACAGGTAAACTGGTCTAAATGATAGAAATAACAGGAGCTTTAATAACAACTCTCTACAAGTTCAGATTTGCATTTCTGAATGTGCAGACAGTAGAAAAGCAAAGTAGATGGACTACAGCTTCTGAAGTCCACAATTAGTACTAGCCTTGTTAGTAAAGGACATGAGGTTGAAGCTACTAGTTAGACAGGATTATCAAACTTTCACCATGACTGATTGGAAAGTCATTGCTTGCTCTGGTGATGCACTAGATATTAGGGTCAGAATTTGGCATAAACAAAATGAATGTATAATTCAAACTATACTGCAGTTGAGGGTGGTGGTGAGATGATGAGGAGGATATTTTCTTGGACCGATGTGACCCCTCCTAACGACAGTTTCTTATCTTCTTATAGCTATTGTCAGCTGGTTAATACACTCAAAGCATCTCAAACTGGTTTCCTGAACAAGGGATTGTTGGCCTAGTGGTTAGAGCAGTGCGCTTGTTTTCTAAGAAGGTTGCAAGTACCTATCACCACAACCCCAACTCTGGGTTCCTGAGTAAAACCCTTAACCCCTGATTGCCCCCTGGGCGCCTACCAATGGGAATGGGTCAAAATGCAGAAAACAAATTTCCCCATTGTGGGACAATAATGGGATTTACGTGTATTTACATTTTTTACAAAACGTCACAATAAATTTGTTTGACTCTAATGACCTCCAAACCCCCAGACCTCAATCCAACAAATACACATTATGAATATACAACTAAAAGATTAACAGTCATGAAGTTATAGTGTAAAATGGACATTAGATTGTAACTACATTTAGATTGTAAAACTAAATCTTTTTGTCTGAAGCAATTTGTCAATCAGATATACCCAAAACACTACCACAGTTTGTCATACTCCTAGGTCTGGGTGCAGGTCTGGTTTTCCTGCTCTCTCTCCTCAGCAGGGCTGGACGGTGCTTTACATCTGAGCGGATTACTGCCCTTCATAAGGAGATTGAAGCAGGAGGAAGGCATCAGTTCATTAGAGCTTCTGCATTGTACAGAACGATCTTCTTCCTAGCCTTGCTGTCTTGATAAACCTGAATCTAACCCCGCTCTCTGTTCCTCCTTTCTAGAACTCTGGATCCCAAGCCCAAGACCACTCCTCAGAACCCACTTAACTCTGGACACTTGCCTGAGACACTCTCAGCCTGCCTCCTGGAATCAGTGAAGCCTTGGATCCCTTCTCTGCTTCAGTCCTCCTGCCTGCCCACCCTCTGACACCACCTCATGAGATTCCAAACCGGACCTGCACCTTCTGTCGGACCACTGAACATCACCCTCCCAAACCGACCCCAAACCTCCTCCTCAGTGAGTTTCAGCACTCCTCATAATTCAAACCAGCAACGTCCAGTTGCTTACCTGTCACCTCACCTTTTCCAGCACAGTCCAGATTACCCACCCCAGCCGATATCATCTCAGTCCAGACCAAAACCTTCAATAAAACTCTTTAACTGATCATTTGCCTCCATGATTGCACTCGTTCAGAGTCTTTCCTCATAAAACATGAAACATTCTCCAAGTGACAATTTGTGTTTTCACTGTTGAGGAACTAAGCATCGTTTCAGCTCCATTGTTGATCTGACAAGAGATCCCCAACAGTAGCAGAACCCTTCTGAGACAAAACTTGTCAAGTCAGGTTTCTTGTACAACATATACAGACCACCAAGAGCTACAGCTAAGTAACCATAAGATATGAATATACGCTACCTATCAAATATAATTGAATGCAAAACTGACTATGTCAGTTTACACAGTAGGTTGGATAAATAGACTCTCACATGTAAAATACCATTAAAACTTTGGTTTGAATAAATCTTGCCACATATAAATTCCTGCCAGGATATTTTTGTCTTAATCACAACATAACAGCATTAGATGATAAACACAAATAATTTTTGTAATGTTTTGCTCAGTTCCAATGTTAGTTCATGGTGTGCCTTCTAAAATATGGAGTTATTTTTGTATTTTTTTCTTCCTTCTCTCAAAACCCACTTCTTTGCTCCAACCACCTTTGCACTCAGTTGTAAATGATCATTAGGAACACAAGCCATGAAACATTTCTCACAGAGACAAAATTCCTAAATCCATAGCAAAAACTTAGATTTTGAGAGAGAGAAGAAAAACGCTTTGAAGATGAAATCTCTTTTTGACTTAATGTATTTTCACTTAACTTGCAAAAAAAAACAATATTTGAGAACTCCTGGACTGTCTGTGGTGCAATGTGACATTAGTAGATGGATCGAGACATGATGGCCGAGGTGTCCTCAAATGAATAAAGGTCTGAGGAAGAGGCTGACAGTCCAGAGCTTTAATGCCTTTACCTTGCAGTAACTGCTGACACACTACAGCCACACGAGGTCTATCATTGTCCTGCATTAGGAGGAATCTAGGAACAACCACACCACCATATGGTCTCACAAGGTGTCTGCAAATCTCATCTCAGTACCTAATGGCAGTCGTGCAAAAAACATTGGATGTACGGCCCTCAAAAGGAAAGCCACCCCACTCCATTACTGTCCCAAAGCCAAACTGATTTTTTTTGCCAATCCTGGTGTTCTCTGTCAAATGTCAAGTGTCCTGCAATCCATCCTGAATTGAAATGAATGGTGTAAACACTCAGAAAGATCCTTAGGTCTTGTTTGGTTTGGAGCAATAGCAGATTTTTTTTTTCTTTGGTCTGCTTTGCTCTTCAAATTGCATTTTTGCAAGTTGACATTAAAATAAAGCCACATGTATAATGATCATTGCTCTTATCTGTCAGAAATAATTATGGAAGGACTAACCACGGACCCAGAATATTGAGTAAATCTACTATTGGAGTCCTGCATGCAGCATCTCTTTTCTACATATTGACACTGCTATTGCAGTTGCAAACTGTTGTGAGTGTCCAGAGGAGCTAACTGAATGTATGTTTTATAGGGGCGACAGTGGCGTTGGATGTAGGAGTTTGCCCTGAAATCGAAGGGTAGACAGTTCAAGCCCCGACTCTGACTTTCATTGTCGTTGTGTCCTTGGGCAAGACACTTCACCTGCATTGTCTACTGATGGTGGTCAGAGGGCCCAGTGGCGCCAGTGTATGGCAGCCCCGCTTCTGTCAGTGAGCCCCAGGGCAGCTGTGGCTACAATGTAGCTCACCACCATCAGTGTGTGCGTGAATGGGTGAATGATTGTAGTGTAAAGCGCTTTGGTCAAGTCTCCTGACTTGAATAAATGTGCTATATAAGTACTTGCCATTTGTTTCAAAAGTATTTTATTTCCATTTTGTGAAGTTGTCAGAGAATATGCTGGTCTCAGTCATCCAGGTCATGGTCATTCCAAAAATGTTAAAAAACAATCCACTGGACTTAGTTTTTAAATTTGAAGACGTTTTGCTTCTCATCCAGGATGCTTTTTTAATTCCAAACTGTCAGAAATAGCCTTTTCAGTAGCCTTTTCAATAGTTCAAGGCTCGATACAGTAGCCTAAAAGAGCCTTGTGTTTGCTTAGAAAACATACAAATTAAAACAGATGAATTGGTCCACCCCTTTGGAATGGGGGTCATTTGGCTTCTTTTGTTAGCCTGCAATGCCCCATACCTGTCTATGTCTCTGAAAAAGTGTCAGGGAATGTGTCCTCCAAGGAAGATCCATCACTTAGTGGCAGTACTGCTGCTAAGCAACAGACAGCGAAACAAGTATGATTGTAATATAACATTTAATCCTAAAGGCAGGTTTATTTACATGTCATGTTCCTACTTATTGGTGGTGATAATGCGCCACTGTGTTGTTTGACAAGTTTAACCATTAAACTCTAATCCACTCTGCATTATGGCTGGTAAAGTATAAGGAAATTTCTCTTGTTTTGCTTCTATGTGATTTTGACACAGTGCTCTTAATTTTTTTTCTCTCTCTCTTAACAGTGGAAACCTTTCTTTTTGTTCTTACAGAAAGCACTTTCAGTTCTGTCGGGTAGACATCACACTTGTGGAGGCATGTAATTCAATCCGACGTTTTTTATGTTATTTTGAGTTCTTACTGTATGGACAGTGCCTTTTAAAGTAATACCATGTTTTCTTGGGGCTAAAGCAGGGTTTCAACAAATTAGACCTCTAATATTTTTAACCAATAGGACTAAAGGGAAAAAAACAAAACTGATTTTAATGCTTCTTTTTAAATACAAAAATTCTTAGTGCCTTTTACTTTTTCAGTCATTGTCGACAATCTTTTTACTAATACCTAAGAATATTTATTCTCAATGGTTTCACTTTTACCAAAATAAATTTCTATTGAGATATTTTATCTTTAACTAAGTAATTTTTGTATTACTTTATATACATTTTATGTTTTTTACATCACTAATAACACATATTAACCAGTTCAATTACTAGTCCATTATCGGGTAACACTGAGCAACAACAGTAACATACTTTAAAAGGGAACATAGACCATGTTTTCCTGCAGATAGCTCTGTTCTTTGTTTGTCATCTTGAGATCTTGACATTTCTTTCAAGGTCAATAAAGTTCATAGTAGGAAATTTTTCTAACACTGGAAGAGTAAAAAGAATGAAACAAAAAACAGAAGCAAACTAACTGAACAGAGAAAAGACAGAAAAAAACGTGGAAAGATATTCTCCTTTGCTGCCCTCTAAGTGCCTGCAGACAGAAATGACCTGGCAAGATACAGGTTGGATACAGGGAGATCCATTTTCAGCCTGAGAGCCTGAGGGCACTTTTGGGACCAAAGTGTCACTAAAACAGAGAGGCTCAGTATCGCTACACTTTGGAAACAGCCCTTGGTGACAGAGCACTGACATCACTCAGGATAAAAACAAAACCTCTCTGACCTTTGGGTGTTTAGCTTTGGGAGTTTGCATGTGTGTTCCTCAGGTCTCATTGGTATAATCATTTGTCATTTCTGACAATTTTGCTGACCTTAGTGAGCATACACATATTTTTTTATTCTTTATATAACAAATATTTTATTTATAAAAATTAATTTTATTTAATGTTTGTTATGTTAAAACTCATACACACTTTAGAAGCAAGTCAAACAAACTACAACAACAACAAATTACATAACACTTAAAGAAGAAAACAAGAAAAAAAACCATAGGTATAAGCGAATAGGTATAAGACAGAACACATTAAAGGCTTCTAGTACAGTAAGGGAAGTGTTTTGGGTTGAAAGTTCCAGAGGATGGTGGTAGGTACGGAGAAGGCTCCATCATCGTATGTCCAGTGTTTGAGTCTGAGTGGTAGAGACAGAGGATTGGAATAAGAGGAGCTGAGGCTGCAGGAAGTAAAATGACAGGAATATGCGCAGCATGGGCCTTGGTCTTAGAGCCCTTTGTGGTTTAGAAGGAGAACATTGAAATTGATGCATTGGGGGGACAGGGAGTAAATGCAGCCTCTGGAGAACTGGGGTGATGTGGCCACGGGAGAGGGTGTAGAAATGCAGACAAGCAGCAGAGCTTGGTCTATACTGGACTTTGAGGATTTTAAAGAATGAACCATAAAGACTCTGACTCTGCCAGATGGATTTGCTCCGCATATCCATCTGGAAACCTTCCGTTTAAGTAATTTTGGGAAGGGGCGAAAATACTGGTTAGCTGATTGGCCTATGTTGGTGATAGACGGGCCAAATAAACCAATCAGATCAACGAAGCATATGACGTACTAACAGAGCGACGACGAAAACACAACCACAAGCCAGGCTACTCTTGCCGAAACCAGCGGGAGAAGAGCAAAAACATCTTTTCCTCTGAGAAAAGCCTCCAGAGCAGTGTTTTGCTCTTCTTTCAGTGAAGAAATACTCTGTAATTCCAATAAATCTTGCTCGATAGCCATGCTAACGTTAGTTTCATCGGCTGAAGCCGCCATGTTCTTTAGACTGAACTGTCGCGCTTCTCGTTGCGTCAATTCAATTCAGTTTATTTCTATAGCGCCGAATTCACAACACAGGTCACACAAGGCGCTTTACAGTTCAACCAGATCATACAGTCAAATTGATTCAAAGTTTTCTATCTAAGGAAAACCAGTTGATTGTATCGACTCATTGATTAAAATACAATCCCTCACACTAAGCATGCTTGTAGCAACAGTGGAGAAGAAAAACTCCCTTTTAACAGGAAGAAACCTCCAGCAGAACCAGGCTTAGTGTGGGCGGCCATCTGCTGAGGCCGACTGGGGTTCAAGGAGACAGAAGCAGAGACACAAAAAGCAGCTGTAAAAGGCAGGAAACACACAGCCAGGCAGACGAGCTCAGAGCCAGCTCCCATGCCAGAGGACGAAGAGAGCACATCCAGCCAGTCATGGTCAGAGAAACAGGACCACACTGGAAAACAGGCCGATCTCCAGCATCTATAAACAAGGGTGTTGATGGAAGCAGCACAGCTGATGTTTAAGGTAGTTTAGTTGACTGAGCTTAGTTAAGCAAATGGTAGTAATAATAGTCTAACCATTTGAGCATGCATTTAACAAATGTCTTGAAAACATTTTTAAAAATGTTAAATTTCTTTGTTGCATTGCATACATATTTCTTGTCTTCCCCTGCAGTAAATGCTTTTTGAAGGTAAAGAGCTGTTTTTCCTCTGATGGATATTTCTCTCCTTCAAAGATTTTTGTGGATGTCAAGCTTTATTTTCGACCTTTTTCAGTAATCTTGTATTATTGTCTGCTGTAGTCTATGTAAGCAGTGTACTTTGATTTCTTATATTATTTTTCTTCTGCCTATATCAGACTTATTTACACCAAAGCAATGGCCTTTTATTATTACATTTTCAGAATTGATTTCACTCATTCTGATTATCCAGAATCTAAACCGAAAAAGTTAGGATAATCATCATTGATAATGTGTGAGTTTATTACACCCCAATATCAGCTGCCTGTTGCGTGTCAGAACTGATGTTTCCCCCAGTAGTTTATCTAATTAGGCCAGTTCCCCTGTCTGGAGATACAGTTATAATCTGCATTCTATAAGTGGCAAAGATTTGGGAATGGAATGAGAGCAGTGTCATTCTCCTCATCTGCAAACGTGTATGATGTAATGACGTGATGATGTATAAAATGCTTCTCTAACTGTTTATCAGGGCCACTTCCTGAGAAGTCAGCCTGGTTGGTAAGCAGCTGCCTTCTGTAAACCTAAGCAACTTCTCTGATTTGAGTAAGATTAAAATTTCTATCCAACTACTATGAGCGGCTGAAATGTGTTTTCTCTGTAGTGTGTCTGGGCTCTCCCTTAGAGATAGGGTGAGGAGCTCAACCATCCAGGGAGGACTCAGAGTAGAGCCGCTGCTCCTCCACATCAAGAGGAGTCAGTTGAGGTGGCTCAGGCATCTGGTTAGGATGCCTCCTGGACGCCTCCCTGGTGAGGTGTTCCAGGCACGTCCCACCAGGAGGAGGAACAGGGGACGACCCAGGACACGCTGGAGGGACTATGTTTCTCAGCTGGCCTGGGAGCGCCATGGGATTCCCCCAGAGGAGCTGGCCCAAGTGGCTGGGGAGAGGGACGTCTGGGCCTCCTTACTGAAGCTGCTACCCCTGCGACCCGACCCCCGGATAAGCGGAAGAAGATGGATGGATGGATGGATGGATGGATGGATGGATGGATGGATGGATGGATGGATGGATGGATGGATGGATGGATGGATGGATGGATGGATGGATGGATGGATGGATGGATGGATGGATGGATGGATGGATGGATGGATGGATAAAATTTCTATCAAAAACTGTTACATGTCTCCTAGTTATTTAATACATATAAGTTATGAAGTGTAATTTAAAGCGTTTGTCTTTTCAGGAAAAATAATCGGAGAAAGAAAACTTCAAGGTGCAAAAACAGAGCTTTTTTTAACAGAAAAAACACTATTTTCACTTGGACTTTTTGTTTTTCTCCTGAACACATTTACATAGGAGAAGTGAGCTGATGCTCTGCATTTCTCTGTATTTTCATTTCTTCCTTCAGACATTTAGAAACACTGCAGCTTTTCTGTTTAAGTTTCAGCCAAAGCAGTTCTTCGTTGTTCTGATTTTCTGTTATGAGAAAGTACTTTTCCAAAACTCATAATTTATTCCTGTAGAACATTTACAGCCTTATGACCTTTAGCTGAGTTTTAAAGTTATCTTTGTCTGCTCAATTAAAGGAAAATAATTAAGACTGAAGTAGGCTATAATTTAATTATCTATTTTTACTGTATATACTTTTTTTTATCATTTGTTAAAACTTCATTAGCTCTGACCACTCAGATAATTTTCTCCATCTGTCAGCTTTTTATATCTTGTTGTTTCTTAATTTTTCAAAACAAATAATTTGCATTTGTAAAAATTCCCGATTGATTGAAATAGATTATATTATGAATATGATAATTCAAATTTGTTTTGATTCTGTATTTTTATTCATAATTCTATCTCTGAGAAAATGTTTAGCTCTAAACTGTGAGGCATTCATTTATTTGTGGAGCCTTTTGGCTTGTTTTCTGGGCATCCATTTGAAATAACAGGCATTGCTTCCACTTCACTTAGTTTTCCTTTAGATTCATATCTGAGGAGATGACAAGCCTAAATTCTTCTTTACTGCAGGAGTGAGGTACAGAATCTACTTTCAGCTCGTGCTCCTCATTAGTTAGTTTGCAGGTCAGGATTGACTCTCTGTGTTCCTTCCTCCGGGGCATGGCTGGAGAGTCGGGGAAAAGGATGCTGTTTCGCCCATTTCTGTCACCAGAGCAGCAGCCTCCAGGAGCAGCAGTTAAGCCTGTTGTTTTAGATGTAAATTATGACCATCTGCTGAGTATGGTAAACTCACCCCACTGTGGAAGTCATTATATTCAACCAGGACTTCAGGCAGAAATTCAGAGCTCAGTATTCATATGTGGTGGCAGTATAGATGAACACTTACTTTTAGAAGCTAACATGTAGCAGGTATGACAGCAAAGGCTGCACTGTAGCCTGTCTGAATCCCAGTGTGTGGGCGGCTCTGAAGCAGAATTAGGCTGTTTTCTTTCCTTTGGCTCTTTTTAGCACATAGATGCTTGAACAGACATGTGAAACTAACAATCTCATAGAGGATACAGTGATTGGGGAAAAACTTTATTTCTTTTATACATTGAACTGTTTCTTAATGTATCATACTAGAGATTTATGATTGTTTGATATTTCTAACGGAGTGAAATATACCAGTAATGCCGACTGATTACATTCCAGCATATTTTAGTGTACAAATAAAAATACACATAAACCCATGGCTTGGATTTCTGCATGCACACCCACTGGTGTGTTCAGACATTCATACAAATGCACCAAACACCCATTTCTCCTGTATTGAGACCTTTTGAAGTGGCGCTAAGACACAAAGATGAGGGTGTTCTCAGAACATGATGTTACACACTGAATCTCAAATCTGCTTGTGTGTTTTTTTTTTATGTTTACTTCTTGCAATCCCTCCAGCAGCCAATTCCTTATCTCCAACTCAATGTGTTGCCAAGAGGATTCAGGCATAAATCCTCCAGAAGAATGATTAGCCCTCTATTGGCATGGAAAAAATGTGCAGACATGTGTATCTACAAAAGGGCTAAATGAGGTTAGATTGTGCATAAGTGGGAACAAATATATAAAAGTTTGGACAGGTGTGATTTACTCTTTAACCTTATTTCAGTCTTCAAAATCTTCATTTATCCCGTTTTGTTGATCTCTAATTTTTTTTCCTATTAGTATGTGTCATGGTTTTGGTTATGTTGTGCTTTACTCTGCCCCATGTTTCCTAGTTTTATTGGTGTAATTCCTTTTTTTGTTGTAATTTCTAGATTTATGTTAGTTCTCAGGTTTTTCTGTTGTCTTCTTTTGCCCTCTTGTGTGTGTTCCTTTCCCCTTGGCTCCCTCGTTGTCTCCTCTCACACCGTCTCCTTGTCTGCTCGTTAGCCCTCCCTTAGTCTCTGTCAGCTATATATTCTCTCCCTCTGCTCTCACTCTTTGTTGGTTCCTTGTTGTTGCTGGACCTGTCATCGCCGTTGTCCTCTCACCTCGTCTCTCCCTGGCTCCTCGTGATTATTTCCCCCTGATGTCTCCATGGTTTTGGTTTGTGTTAAATATTAAGTTGAATTTTGGATTCCTGCCTTTGTTAAACTGTTTCCTCTCATTAAAACTACAAGAACTCACATCTGCCTCCCTGCCTCTGCATTTGGGTCCTCAAACACCAACCCAAATGTGACAGTATGGCTCTTGTAAGTCTATACATCACTCTGCTTCTCTCTTCAAAGAAAGCAAGAACTACTTCTGAATGCTGGCAGTAAAGTACCACCATAGGGTCACAATTATAGCTAACTACACAGTAGAGGTGCCAACATACCTGTTCTCTATGTAGCTGTGTTTGAAGTAGGTTTTTACAATGCAATGACAAAACAAAATTTTAAAATCTACTATTATCAGATTACTCATCTTTTCTTATCACTGTACATTCGATTTTTTTTTTTTATACTTAAAGCGCCACATAGAGTAATCCAGTTATACCAGTTGCAAACAAACAGACATTTGACAGGATGCAAATGTACACCAAGGTAAAAACTGTAATATACAGAAAAATCAGAAAAGAAGCTGTCTAACTACAGCTTTTAAATTTGTTCTTTTGGTTTGCATAATTGTTTTAAAGTTTTTCCAAATAATTGCCCTAAAGTTTGTCCAAATTTCTGTAAATCAGCTGAAGAATCTACACATTTTTTGTTTAAATCTTTGTTACCCACATTGTGTTCCATTAAGATTTCTCCATAAACTAAAACTCATAACGTATGAGTTCGTTTCAGCTGTGGTGCACTTTTCTCTGGTTTAGAAGCTCCCAGAAACATTTTCTGCAAAGCATTAAAAAAAAAAAAATCTCCACAGATTCGCGTTAACAGTGTGCATCAGACATAGGTCTCTTCGCAATTAGCCAGAATGGGCATTCCTAGGATCCATTTTCTGCGCTTATCTTCAGTCTGCCCCCAAAGTGCTGGTAATGGTGACAGCTGTAGTAAATCATCTTGTTTATGAGAGAAAGAACAGTGGAAGATGATTTAAAATTAATCTTCAGTGCCAATACTGATGTCTGAGAGTGGTATGTAGAGGAGTCCTGTAGAAACCATTAAATCATCTCATTAGGACAGATTCTAAAAGCTTGTATTACTCTAAGGGTTACAACTCCATTTTTTTTTACCAGACCTTTCCAGACTTGAATATTCAGAAAACTCTAAAGAGTCTGTTAATTTATCATGCACATGTTGAGGAAGGCCTGCAACAGGTCCAGGTTTTACCCCCGCCCATTTTTTTGCCCATAATCTGTAGAGATGGGCTTTGCTTGGCCCAATGCTACAATGCGCATGAAGGTAACATTATTAGCCCACTGCTCTGAGACAAATTTTAAAAAGGAGAGTGAAAGTGTACAGCTAGCATCTACACAGGAGAGGGAAAAAAGGCAATAAGAGAATTTATAACACCATAGATGTTCACTGCTACACCTAGAGAAAGAGAGAATTAAAACAATAAAAATAAAATACTGTTAAAACAAATATATACTGTACGTAATAACAAAGTCAACAAAATGTAAAAGTGATACAAGATTGATTTAGTGGCGACCACAGGTTTAAATCCAATATATCTGTAGATGTTAAATATTGGGGGACACCTAAATACAAACATCTATATGTGTGCAATCAGTTATGTAAAAAGAAATTCTCTGTAAGAATGCTCAATAGAAGGCATGAGGAGCCACAGATCAGACCCATTGAAAGGTTTGCAGATAAAAGAGTTTCAGTCACACGTTTGCCTGTAAAATTGTTGGTATCCCTTGTTTTTAAAAAAATTAAGAAAAAATCACAATGGCTACACAGATATCATTTAAATCTGACAAAATTCTTAATAGATACAAAATCAATGAAAATGAGGAAAGAAATTCAGACATTGCCTTTGAGCCATGTTTCAACAAAAATAAAATAAAACACACATTCATACATTGTTTGTTATTTTCCCATTTACTTCATTAAATAACTCCTTTCTACTCAGATTTGTTCTCCTGAATCAGAGCGCAAGCCTTCCTATGTATTTTCTAAGTATGATCACCTAGTGTAAGCTTTGAACTGGCTGATTCAGTCACTGTTACAGTGACTTAAGGATGCACACTTTTTTTTACTTTTCCCATTTTTTAAGACAAAGCAAAAGACATGCTATAAAACCATAAAGCCACATACATGTATACACCTCGTTTAGACATGATTCAGTTTCTTATCAGGGTAAAGCTTTGGATTAGATTAGGTGTCTGAAGACACCTTAGATTAGAGTTAGTGATATGATTTCATGGGATCCTCTCAAAAGTATGTCATCTATGCAATCTCATAACCAGAACTTTGCGGTAATACAGTCGTATCTATCTGAAGTTACGTATAATATGAAAGTGATGTGGCTCTGACAGCAGTGGAAAGTAATGAATTATATTTACTCAAGTTACTCTAATTGAGTACTTTTTATGAGTAATTTGTAATTTTCTGAGTAGTTTTTGAAATATGTGATTTTTACTTTTACTCGAGTAAATCTCACGTTACTGAGTAAAAAAAATAAATAAATACTGATGGTGAAAAAATTTAATGTGGCCCTGCCTTGCATTTACCCTTTGTATTGTCTCATAGTCCAGTGCTGCGCTTCGGAAGATGGCAGTTGCTAATCACAACTTAGCGAGTATGGATGAGGAAAGGCCTGAAGAGGAAACATATTCTCGAGACGAAAGCCAGAAAAACCCTTGGCCATATTCGGAAGGATTATTTGTTTTCAAATGCACAAAAGGGAACAATGTGATAATGCAGTGAAACGTGTGCCTGCCCAGCAAAACGGAGCTTTCGGCTTTTTAAACATCAACATCCAATTTACGAAAAAATGTGGCGGTAAGTTAGTTATCATGGTGTTGTCTGTTGGACAGTAGGATTGAAAATTGTTTGCACTTTATGGTACAGGTTGTGACTGTCCTTGTGCTGTGAGGAAGTTTGTTCTTTAGCCCAGCTGATCTTTTGCAAGTGTGGATGTCCACTGAAATACGCCTTGAAACACCTTGAGCTCAATTCGATTCATGACTCCTCCTTTTTTTGCATTAAATAGCTCAAAGTAACTAAGTTACTTTTACTCAAATTACATTTTAAATGAAGTAATTTTGTAATTTTACTTGAGTAAATTTTGAGATGGGTAATTTTACTTTTACTCTGAGTAGAATTTAGGCAAAGTAAAGATACTTTTACTCAATTACAATTTTTTTAGTACTCTTTCCACCTCTGGGCTCTGACAGAATATATGGAGGTAGATGAGGAACAGAGTTCAATTTGTAATTGGAAAAAAGAAAAAAAAGATTCTGCACAGACAATAAAATGACGAAACAAGAGTCACAGACTCATAAACTGTGAATGGTGAAACGTGATTCTGTGGCTCATCCTCACTAAAGGTTCCAGGATAGCTGGAGATCAAGATCTGATTGCAGTTTTGGCTCTGTGCAAACTTACAAAAACATGCAAAACATATTCTATAAACATGTTTAAAAAATAAATTTGTTCCAGTTTTAGGCTAGACTTAAGTACAAAATCTTCATGTAGTTGTTTTTTTTACGTAAAAGAAAATTCTGAACATAGGGATCAAGCAGCATATTTTGTCGATGTAGCTCTTTCCTATGAAGATTTAAATATTCAATTAAGAGGTTATCCTACAGCCTTAAATTGTTTATATTTCACACAAAGAAAACACACAAAAAAATTTGAAAACTAATTGCCATAAGTAACTTATATTACTTATAATATAACTTATATTATAAGTAACTTATAATATAAGTATTATAAGTTACTTTAAAACTGAGTCAGGAGTTGATATTGAACCATTTTGAAAGAACACAATGTAGTTTAGATCAAATGTTGATAAGAAACAACATTAGCCAGCCCACAAGCAAGCCAGCCGTACTGAGACCAGCTGAATTGTGCCGGGCTTTGCTCTTTACTCCTGCCTGTGTAACCACAACAGGAAAAAATCTGAGCATTTAATCCTGATTTTCCTGGGAGAGCAGAGTTCCTCCTCCCACAAAATCTAATAACCTGTGTACTGCCTTAAGAAGTAGCACACAGCAGCAGATATAGGACTCAGATATTAGACCAAATAACCATTCAAGGCCAAACCTGCTGACGCTTCTAAGAGAGAGGGGAGAGAGGCCACTGTTGCTCTCCTCAGTAAATGTTGGAAAATTGTTCAAAGATAGATTGCCCATTTTAAAGCTTTTCAAAACATACAGCGTGCTAAAAAGCTAATTCTTTTACTGTTCTTTCTTATCCACACTGAGAACTGTTTTTTACAGAGGTGCTAAGCTCCGATCATTTCACACATCTCCAAGCGAGTCTGCATTTCTTTGCCCCACTTCTTTCTCGCCTCTTATTATTGCTCTCCTATGCATTGGCCTGGACTTGTTCTCACTGTTTTAGTATCGACTGGAGACTCCCTCTTGGGCACAGACCTGTCCAAGTCTGATCAGAACCCAGATTTATTTTTTTTCACTTTCTCTTTGCATTCCTGACAAGATTTTCTTCAAAATGTCATAGCAGCCTTTGCAGGATATCTTTTACAAAAGCCTGAAGCAATATTCTCCTTTTCAATTAGATGCTGAACGGATGACATTTCCTTCTCTTTCAGCTCCAGTTCCTAAGCGAGTAAGTTTGGGCTAATTTAAATGGTAAAGATGTATGTATGATTCTCCAGATGAAGGAACAGTAATGTTCCATACAAACATGACAATGTTGCATATGAGAGATCAGATAATTCACTTCTTTTTTTTCTTCTTCTTTTTTTTGAAAAAATGAAACATCCTCCCTAAAAAAGCTAAAATTCTACAAATAAAGTATTATTTTTCTGCCATTAACCTCTTATTAATTTTCCTTGTCACTAAACACTCCTTTAAACTCTGATCTCTAATGCTACACGCTTCATTCAGCCCTGTTTTCCATTCTGAGTGTTTTGCTTTTAAAGTGCCTTTGTATCGTATTTATAATGACTACTAATCACAGGGCTTTCTGCATTTTTAAAAAAACCTGTTTGTTCATGCAGGCTTTTCACTTTTCTTTGTAAAAAACATTATGCCTGAAGATGGAGAGGGAAAAATGACAAAAATAAGTTCTGTGATTCAATAGCTAAATAGCCACTTTTTGAAAACTTCGTAAGCAAACATTTTTAATCTCTGCCACCATTAGAGAGGTCTGAACTATGGAAGTAAATCTGTGTCACTAGGATTTGAATTAAAAATGCCACTGAAATTTTAATGTTGTATGTCTGTATTCACTGTTTCAGTGTTAAAATATATTCAGAACACATTTTTGACCTAAAAAAAAAAAAATCGTCATGATTACTACACAGTTGAAATTAAATTTGTTATTTTCTCTTCAAGCTAAGAATTCACATTACTATTTCAAAGTGATTACATTTTCAATACTTATTTTTCAGTTTATCTCAACGGTGGGTTTGTTACTTTCATTTTTCTGTAGTTGAGTTAGTGTTAGTTTGCATGACCGGCTCTGTGATGCTGATTTTCCTTTAGTATGAGCGCCACAAGCGTCACGTCACGTGACTAAGAAAACGTAACGGGATTGGCTGAATTGAATTGAGTTTGAATTTTGAAAGGTTGAATTTTTTTTTATATGCAGATTTTTTTAACACTGAAAGATTAAACTGAAAAATAAGTATTGAAAATGTAATTACTCTGTAATTAGTAATGTGAATGGCCTTTGAAAAAAGTATGTTATTTTTCGATATAAAGGGGGGAAAACACAATGGAAAGAATGCATAGCGGAAAAGCCACATTACTCCTGAAAGCATTCTAGTTGTTTCACATTTATTTATTTATTTTTTAGATCTGGTCACCTTAGAGAAGGGTTCATTTTATAATTTATTTTTAAATTGCTTTTCCTATATTTTTGCGCAATGAAGGAGATAAATGTGTTTAGAAACACAGGTTCTACAGCCATATGCTCTTTAAAATTATGTGTTTTGGCCAGTTTTCAGGTTGATTTTTACAACTTTAAGTTTAACCAGTGGTTGTGATGAAATGCACACGACAGAACCAAAGAGAGGGAACCCAGAAGTCTGCCAAAAAAACAATAAACTACCAAACAATAAGGATATCGGCCTTATTTCTGTACAATTGTGATAAATATCAGTATAGATTCAAGGAAATGTATTAATTCAGAAAATTCCTGCTTGTTTGCTTTCAAACAGAGGCCAGGCCAAACTCCATCATACAGCTGAAGCACATTTATTCAGGGGCTCATTGCCTCAGTATTGTCCTAATTAGGGAAAAAAAAGCATGACTCACTGTAGTTGTACACACCATCTTCAGATTTGCACCCTATCCCTATCCTTCAACTCAAACATATATGTTCTGTTCTCTCTTTCTGCTGTCTGGCACACATTCACACTGCTAGCAAAACACTCCATTTAAATCATACAAAGACCGGCAGTTGTAATCTCACCAGGGGACAGTTCTCTGGTCCTTCTAAGGGTCCAGGATGTATTTTCCCAGTGATGATATATTCCAGAAACAGAGCTCTGGCATAATAAAGAGTCCCAAATGTTTGGTTTGTAAGCAGTGCCAGAGAAAATCCCAACTGCATCCAAA
The DNA here is from genome assembly GCF_016077235.1 of Cyprinodon tularosa. Taxonomy (NCBI): domain Eukaryota; kingdom Metazoa; phylum Chordata; class Actinopteri; order Cyprinodontiformes; family Cyprinodontidae; genus Cyprinodon; species Cyprinodon tularosa. Next base: position 2,596,564 of record NW_024038669.1, read on the forward strand.
TGAATACAGCTATTGATAGGAAACTTGGAGTTATACCCGGGGAGATATAGGGAGAAAAGTTTGGGCCAACTTTAGGACTGCTTGATTAGAAGATGCCAAATCTTTTCACTGTGCAAGAGTCCAAAATGGTGTTAAATAAACCCATAAAAAAATAAAAAAAAAAAACAGAAAAAAAAAATCCTTGTAAAAATGCTGTCTTTAACTTTAACTAAAAGTCTAACAAGATGTTTGTTTAAATTGCTAAATAATATAAAATATTTATATTTTGGGGAAAAAAAAGTCTAACCTAAAACAAAAGTTCTTAGTTTGTTCCTTACCTACTACACTTTAACGTTATAGTAAATCCACCTGTATATAAGCCACCCGGATTGTACATATGTCACCTCAAACCTCTATCCTACTACCTTATATTTTTTTATTTTCCTATTTCTTATTTATTATTTTATTATAATCATATTATATTGTTTATTTTTCTTAATGCACCTTTTTCCCCCTTGTTTGCACCTTCTTCTTTGCCAATATGTGACGAGTGAATTTCTCCGCTGTGAGATCAATAAAGCTCATCAAATCTAATCTAATCTAAGTTCATGTATGGGCATTGAATTAGGACAGTAATGTAACTGAAAGTTGACTGTTTAGCCATGGTTGTCATGGTCATAACTGCATGAAAAAGAGAAAGCTTGCAAGTCAGGGGCCATGTCCAAAATGCAAAGTCTATCTGTGAGTGTTTACTGCAGGAGAGACTAAATACTGAAATAGATGCATATATTTGCTGTACAGTACAATAATTAAAACCAGGAAACAGAACGGTACACATAAATCATTGTATGATTTAAAATAATTTGACATCCATGTCTTACATTATGGGATTTAAGCTTGTCATTCCGGCTGTACTGTATGTTGCAAAGGTTTCATCATCGATAGGAAATCGTAAATAAATGTCCAGATGTCATTTACTAGAATTTCACAGTCAGGTTGGACATGGAGCATCTATTAAGAGAATTACGCTTCTGCTCACCAATCCAATCACCACGTGACGGACTGGAGGTCGGAAAAAGGCTATAAATATCCGTTTCTCTTATCTGAGTCTGGCAGAAAGTCAAGCAGAATCGGGATGAGGCTTAGTGTCCGCTGTAGGACAGACTCATAATTGTCATCTGCTTCATGTCTCACCGTCGCATCTGGATGACCATCTTCAGGCAACAGATACATTATTTCAGTAAGACAACCTGTAGGCTGGGTAACTGAATGTTTTCTTTGAAACAATTCACAGTGAAGCATTTAAGCAAAGTCGTTTTCTTAAGAGGAACTGACCTGCTATGATGTGACTCCTTTAATTGTTTGAATAACGGACTCGACGGCTTCTGTGTGTAATAAATAACTCACTTTTATCCATTGAAACAGATGAGGACAGGTAAAAGTCTAAACAAGAGTTTCTTGTTCAGAAAAAAAGAAGATGTCTTGCCACATTTGTCACCAAATATACTTTTCAAATAATTTAACTCATTGGATGAATTGCAACCCCACATCCTTAACATTCCCACCCAGAGCAATATGACAAAACTTTTTTTTTTTCATATTATTGAAGTGTTTGAGTTGATCAGTCTTTGCAATTTTTAGTGGAGATCAACAACTTGCTGGACTATTTAGACTCCTTGGGAACAGTAGAGAGAAAACAGACATTGTAATGGACATTTAATCTTTAAAATGCTTGTTATATAATATTGTAAAACTTGAGTTCAAAGTTTCTATTACAGCCATTAGGCTCCATTGACCCTAAAATATTTTTTTGCAAGCCTAGGCCCCAGTAAATCTTAAAGGAGGAGATGCATATCAATTGAATTCTTGATAATTGTTTTTTCCCAAAATATATTTATTCAAATTTTAGCAATTTAAACAAACATCTTGAACAATATACAAAATATAATCACAGCAATAGTTACATTACTGTTCAAGTCAAAATAAAATACAGACACAAATTGCCTCACACATTTGTTCCAACGCGACTGATCACATTTCTTGCTTAGCCTCTTATACCGAGAATTTAATTTGACAGTTTATGTCCTCTAATAAAATGTTCTTTGGGAACTGCGGTTCACGTGTTCTTCAATCACTTGCACCATTTTTTTAAATATTCAGAGTCTTAACATAATTAATGAAGGAGTTCCAAACAGGTCCTGTTTGTCCTTTAATATATGCATGATTTTTTTCCAGAGGAAGGACAGATAACATCTGCTGCAGCCATTGGTTTATGCTCGGTCTGTGAGTCTTTTTACAAAAATATTGATGTACACTCACCTGCCACTTTATTAGGTACACCTGTCCAACTGCTCGTTAACACTTAATTTCTAAGCAGTCAATCACATGGCAGCAACTCAGTGCATTTAGGCATGTAGACATGGTCAAGACAATCTCCTGCAGTTCAAACCGAGCATCAGTATGGGGAAGAAAGGTGATTTGAGTGACTTTGAACGTGGCATGATTGTTGGTGCCAGAAGGGCTGGTCTGAGTATTTCAGAAACTGCTGATCTACTGGGATTTTCATGCACAACCATCTCTAGGGTTTACAGAGAATGGTCCCGAAAAAGAAAAAAACATCCAGTGAGCGGCAGTTCTGTGGGCGGAAATGCCTTGTTGATGCCAGAGGTCAGAGGAGAATGGCCAGACTGGTTCGAGCTGATAGAAGGGCAACAGTGACTCAAATAACCACCCGTTACAACCAAGGTGGGCAGAAGAGCATCTCTGAACGCACAGTACGTCCAACTTTGAGGCAGATGGGCTACAGCAGCAGAAGACCACACCGGGTGCCACTCCTTTCAGCTAAGAACAGGAAACTGAGGCTACAATTTGCACAAGCTCATCGAAATTGGACGATAGAAGATTGGAAAAACGTTGCCTGGTCTGATGAGTCTCGATTTCTGCTGCGACATTCGGATGGTAGGGTCAGAATTTGGCGTCTACAACATGAAAGCATGGATCCATCCTGCCTTGTATCAACGGTTCAGGCTGGTGGTGGTGGTGTCATGGTGTGGGGAATATTTTCTTGGCACTCTTTGGGCCCCTTGGTACCAATTGAGCATCGTTGCAACGCCACAGCCTACCTGAGTATTGTTGCTGACCATGTCCATCCCTTTATGACCACAATGTACCCAACTTCTAATGGCTACTTTCTTGTACATCTCTTCGCATTAAGTTCTCGTTCATTTTTTGTGTAAACATGTTTTTTTAGGGAATAATCCAAACACAAACAACCTTGGCTCAAAAATTATTTGTTTGTAAATTATTTTTTCTATAACACCTTTTACTTCTTTCCAAAACTCTATAATTTCCCTACAGTGCCACATACAGTGAACCAGAGTCCCTTTATCCCCTGTGCATTTTGGACATACATCAGGTCTCTCCCCGTTAAACCTATTGAGGTCTACTGGTGTTATGTAAATTCGCATTAGCCATTTATATTGAATCATTTTAAGAGCTGTATTAATAGAGCTGGTGTGGGCCAATTTGCATGCTGTCTGCCAATCTTCCTCTGTTAACTCAATCGATAAGTCTTCTTTCAAAGCCTTAAGTCTATCATGAGAACCTTCTGAAATTTGTAACATCATTAAGTTTTAAAACTCTGTTCTGATACCATTCTTCAAACTGTCCTTTGTTAACATTCTTTCTAAAGTTGACATGGCAGGCTTTGTCGAATTCTTGATTTTTTTATGAACTTAAGAATAACTTCCTTTATGGGATGAAATCTCAACCTAAAACCATTTAAATTCATATAATTGAAATGTATGGCAAGTTGAAAAATGCATAATGACATGGCTAAAAACATTTCTTAGGTAAGACCTGTGATGCTACAAATCTATGACAAATGCTTTAAAGGGGAACACCGTTTTTTTTTTTTTACATTGGGCCCTTGGTTTTACGTTATTACATCATGTTCTACTCACCATATTAGTTTTGTGTCATTTTGAAGGTTGTGTCACTTTGTTTTTTAAAAACAAAATGGAGTTTTTATGACGTCATCCACGTGCGCCGGCTACCATTCATTCATCCTGTCCGCTGAACTGCTGCTAGTTTTACTCACATGCCTGGAAGATGTCTAGTGCTGCTACTACAGATAATCTCGCTCTCCAAATGGAATTGAACGATTCAGATTAGCTAGCCGAATGAATAGAAGGGGTAGAGCGTAGCGGCCTGTGACCCGGGCTGCCTGTATCAACTTCAGTCCGGCATGCGGATGACGTCATACACACTCCGCTTCGTTTAAAAAAATATATAAATATAAAAAATATAACCGCGGATGTCTGGGGGAACAGTGATTCACCTACATATTATGAATGCTGGCGTACCATAAAGAATAAATTATGAACAGTTCAGTTTCTGCCTTCAAGTCGATCGCCCCTAGGAAGACGTTACTTGGATATAACCTAACGGAATATCTTCAGAACAGCTCCAATGACACAAAACTCATATGGGTGAGTAGAACACGATGTAATAACGTAAAATCAAGGGCCAAATGTATAAAAAAAAAAACGGCATTCCCCTTTAACTGCCAAACTGTATATTTATTCATTTAAAATTAGGTGAAACTTAAACATCTGTTTGCCTTTCATGGACTAATGTCATAAAGAGTTTGTTACCAATATTTTCTAGAAGGACATGGAATAGGCTGTAAAAAAAAAAAGTAATAATAGCTGGATGGTTCCTATAATGTTTGAAGGTGATCAGGCCTCTGATAATAACTGCAAATATGTTTGTTCAGTAACTGCTGTTGAAAATAATCCTTTAACAAAATATAAAAAATGATAATTGAAAGTATTGTGTGCCTGGCTAAAGTAATGAACACAAACAATAAAGTTTGTGTAAGTTTTAGAGGTAGAAAGTACATCATTTATTTTGATGTAATAGCTGACAGCATCCTTTTCCTTAGAGGATGTGAAAAACTTCTGTTAGCAGTTTGTGTATGAAATATTACTTACCATGCACTATATTGTGTTGATTTTATACGCCCAGTGCAAGCTCTTAGACGGGGCATTAAGGAGGCCACTCTGAAGCCAAACACCGGAATGATTTGTTTGTGTTTTCATACATCCAGTTCATCCAGAAATCTTCAGCTCAGCAACTTCCTTCAGTTTCCTCTTTTCCATTTCCATAATTCATGGGACCTGAAAACGAAACCCTTCCTGTTATGTCCAGTCAAGCTTTTTTGTGACTTAGAAAACTGCAATATAGACAATCCCTTAAGTTGAAACATTGAAAAACAAGCTCACGATATATACCTCTACTACTTTACATTGCCCTCTATATTCTGACTATGAGCAATCACAAACTCTGCAACTAGACCCTGCTGAAATACAGTTTACTGCTGTTTTAGTGAATGTAAAGGAAAATACCATGTTTTCATTCTCAAGATTTAGTACTCTATGTAGTACAAATAATATTTTTTTGGATGAATTTATGGTTTGAGGTTGTTTGACATTTAATTATACAGCTGCCAATATTAGCAAGAAAGTATGACATTATTGTCCATCAAAGTGACATGGGGTTGCAGTTTTGGAGAACGAGAGGAAAAATAAAGTGGGTCAAGCAATGGCCACCAAGGCGAGGCGTCAGTCACTGGCCTCATTTATGGTTTGCGACTGAAAGCAGCCAACCCTCATGGCATGCCTGACTGACAGAAACTCACCCACATACACCCACAAGAACTAGGAAGTTATAAGAGATTTTCAGACGCTGAAGTCGAAAACAACTTCTAAAGTTGTCTGGCCCTAAATACGGCTGCAGATGCTTACTCCACGACTGCAGCTGGAGGGCCGGTGTGCACTTTGTTGAAATCCCACAATACTGACAGCCAGCCGCTGGCTATCTCCTCCTCCGCTCCTCCCTCCAGCTCATCCTCAGAGCTCTTCGTCTCTCTTTCTTCTCTGCTCTCCGCCTGTCTCTGAAACAGATGTGCATAGAGAAATACACACCACTTGAAGTTACAGGAGACAATGCATGAATGGATTCAGACACAATGAGGCATGTGTGCGTTTACACGTCACCCAAAGTTTTCACAGCTAGCTATTGCCGAGACACTTAAAAGTCTCTTTTAACAGCGATATTCAGTTTGAGCTTTCATAGAGAAACCAAATGGAGCCGTACACAAAAACAGCTAAATAAAATCCCAGAGGTTTTTCTGCAGCTGCAGACCAACTAGAAAGAAAACATCATCGTTCATCATGGGCTTTCAGAATTAGTTTTTTTTTTTCAAAAAATCTCTTTCAAAATTACTAGTTTTAGCAGCACACTGTGGCTTTCAGTCTTCTTCTCTCTACTGTGCTGGTAAGGCCTTAGAATTCAGAATTTTTTTTATCCTGTTTTGCATTGATTCACTGCATCCATTGACATTCATGCATAATGGACATGAATGTGAAATCAGTTCTCCAGAGAGAGGAGAGGAAGCCTTCCATTGTTGTTTTTTTAATGGCAGACAGCGGCAGCCCTTTAACACAGAAAGCCATAGCTGGGCCAGCGGGACTTTTGGTCCGTCTGGGGTTCGAAGGCAATTTCCATAAAGAACAACACCTAGATCCATCAACTCTCTTTGCATTGATTGTTTCCATATCCCCTGGCAATAAGATATGGATTCTACACTCCTGATGGATGTTAATTTAACTGTTTTATTTTGTAGAACTTAGAAATAAACACAAACACGTTCCAATAGCTAGATTAATGTTCAATTTGTGGGAAAAAAGTTTAGCTTTTAAATGTTCATCATGAATTCCAACACGAAATATCATTAAAAAAAACATTTTAAATTGAATCTCTGAATTTAAAAAAACCTGCAAATGCATGCAAAACAGTCTGCAGGATGCTTCCAGACAAAAACAATTAATCCCACAACTTCGCTGTGAAAATTATCAACAAAACATGTTACTGAATATGAAGTGTGGCAAAGGATTCCAGGTTTTATTTATCCATAGCTATTGCACTCAAGCTCTGACAAAGAGAATGTTAACAAAACCATTTGGAAGAGGTCAGCTGTCAGTTCTGAACAAGCTCTTCTTGTTCTTCTTTTACAACCACTTTAATCTGACTACTTATTTTAAGATCAAACAAACATGTTCACGTTTTCTCAGAAGTATTAACTCAGAACTATTTAATTTAAACACTATCATGAACCAAATAAACCCTCATCCCCACAACTCCACAAGCATTTATATCAGAGGTCTTCAACAGGGGGTCTGCGACCCCTAGGGGATCCGCGGAGGTACTGCATGGGGGTCGCGAAAGTCTTGGTTGATTACTTTTTTTTATATTCTCTCCTGCAATTTTTTGCACTAATTAAAATGTCTTTAAATACACATTAACATGAATTCAACACACTAGTAAACAGATAAATGAAAGCAGAAGATGTCTTTCAGTCATCAATGCACACATTCAGCGACACACAGGAGTTCTTTCAAACCTGGGCACCGTTTCATTCACAACACCTGTCCCATCAACCAGGAATCAGAAATACTTTAATAATCCCAGGGAGAAATTACTTTCGTTACATTACTCCATCTGTAATAGAGTGACTATAGGACCAGTTTGATATGACACAATTTCATACAATATATATAATTAGGGGGTCCCTGCTCCATCTCGCAACCAGTTTGGGGGTCCTTGGCTTTGAAAACGTTGAAGACCCCTGATTTATATGAAGGAGATGTCTTAAAAAACAACACCAAAACACCAAACAATTTGTTGAATTTTTTTAAGTTATATTATGACCCAACACAGCTTGCATCTTAAATTGTAAGAAAATACTTAAGTTATTTTTAAAAAGAAAAAATCTGTAATCTGTAATTGTATAGCATACCTGTGGTAACAAAATGGTTTTGGTTGGTGGAAAAAAAAAACAAAAATTTATGACCATATTTTCGACAGCATGGAATCTGACCACAATAACTTTCATTTACATCTAGTGCTACATTTCTAGTTATCTTTTGTCTGTATTCTTGCAAGAAATGAATTCAATATTATTTTTCAAAGAAAGAAGTAATGAGTGTGCTTAGAAACAAACCACCTGTTGCCACCATGACCAATGGCCCCCTTTTTGTTTTTCAAGTGTGTTTGTTTTTTGGGGCCAGCAAAGACTGTGACACAGAGTAGAATGAGGTAGGCCCTCAGCTATTATGCCCCAAATGAAAAAATAAGATGGTATGAATATGACAGGAATACTTTCTGGATTATTTTTATCTTTACCATTAAATGAAAGAAAAAACACTTTGATATTTGCTGCAAATATTTAAAGGTTGTAGAGAGTCATGGCAGATGGGATTACTAGGTGTTTATTAGCTTAGCAGCTGGCATAGAATATGCTCTGGAGTTAATAAACACAGGGTCTGGTTGCTGAAGGAGAAATTAGATCAGCATTCATAACATCTGAGTTAATATTTGCCTTTGATCAGTTTTCTCCACTCATTTCCAAAGTAACATAAGGTTGAGATTTGTCTTTATGTAGTGCAAATTATTTGAGAGCTACAGTTACAAATCCTGTACTTCAAGATCACCTGTTAGGAGACAATAAATTATATCATGAAATAATTAATACAAATACAGTTTTATCAAACTAAAATGGCCAAAAGTTTTTTACCAAAATCAGCAACACTGTACCTCTTTTAAATGTGCCTACTTGAAATCTGACATGCTCAATGATCTCTTAAAATCATTGCATCAATATCCTTTGAGCTGCGTAAACACTATGCTTTCTCAGTAAATAGTAAATACCAACAGCAATCTTTCAGTTCCAATAAGGGGTTTGCCACAGGCACAAGGCCAAAATAAATCTGGTCATTTAAATGTTAAAAGTGGCTTCTATGTGGAAATTTGTGTTACTATGGAAGGATTTTTACAGCATATATTTACAAGAAAAGTCTCTTTGGGTTACATTTAGAAAAGCCCAAAATTTTAGTACCCTTTTCTTTTTTTCTTTTTCACTTTGCTAGTTTCTCATAGGCTCACCTGAATAATTCACCTGCCTCCATTTCAACCATCCAAATCCTTCTCCATTTCATTGACGATGTTCATAACCTCCTTATAAAAACTTTTACTTTTTTTTTGTTTATGTTCAGTGTCACTTGTCCATCATATCAATATTTTTTTTTTTCTGCAGGAACTGTTGAAACCGTCTTCTCCACATCTCTATCACTTTATTTCCAAACATTCCAGTCAGAGAGGTTCTAATGATGTTAGTTGCTCCAAAGTATAATCAAGACATACTCTGTTCTGACCATAAACTTTACACATACACTATATTGCCAAAAGTATTTGCTCACCTGCCTTGACTCACATATGAGCTTAAGTGACATCCCGTTCCTAATCCATAGGGTTCAATATGACGTCGGTCCACCCTTTGCAGCTAGAACAGCTTCAACTCTTCTGGGAACGCTGTCCACAAGGTTTAGGAGTGTGTTTATGGGAATTTTTGACCATTCTTCCAGAAGCGCATTTGTGAGGTCGCACACTGATGTTGGACGAGAAGGCCTGGCTCTCAGTCTCCGCTCTAATTCATCCCAAAGGTGTTCTATCGGGTTGAGGTCAGGACTCTGTGCAGGCCAGTCAAGTTCATCCACACCAGACTCTGTCATCCATGTCTTTATGGACCTTGCTTTGTGCACTGGTGCACAGTCATGTTGGAAGAGGAAGGGGCCAGCTCCAAACTGTTCCCACAAAGTTGGGAGCATGGAATTGTCCAAAATGTCTTGGTATGCTGAAGCATTCAGAGTTCCTTTCCTTGGAACTAAGGGGCCAAGCCCAGCTCCTGAAAAACAACCCCACACCATAATCCCCCCTTCACCAAACTTTACACTTGGCACAATGCAGTCAGACAAGTACCGTTCTCCTGGCAACCGCCAAACCCAGACCCGTCCATCAGATTGCCAGATGGAGAAGCGCGATTCGTCACTCCAGAGAACGCGTCTCCACTGCTCTAGAGTCCAGTGGCGGCGTGCTTTACACCACCGCATCCGACGCTTTGCATTGCACTTGGTGATGTATGGCTTGGATGCAGCTGCTCGACCATGGAAACCCATTCCATGAAGCTCTCTGCGCACTGTTCTTGAGCTAATCTGAAGGCCACATGAAGTTTGGAGGTCTGTAGTGATTGACTCTGCAGAAAGTTGGCGACCTCTTCGCACTATGCGCTTCAGCATCCGCTGACCCCGCTCCGTCAGTTTACGTGGCCTACCACTTCGTGGCTGAGTTGCTGTCGTTCCCAAACACTTCCATTTTCTTATAATACAGCTGACAGTTGACTGTGGAATATTTAGGAGCGAGGAAATTTCACGACTGGATTTGTTGCACAGGTGGCATCCTATCACAGTTCCACGCTGGAATTCACTGAGCTCCTGAGAGCGACCCATTCTTTCACAAATGTTTGTAAAAACAGTCTGCATGCCTAGGTGCTTGAATTTATACACCTGTGGCCATGGAAGTGATTGGAACACCTGATTCCAATAATTTGGATGGGTGAGCAAATACTTTTGGCAATATAGTGTATATCTATTGTCTTGCTTCCATCTCTGCAATGTTAACTGACCTTACAAAAAAGGTGAAATTTAAGTACCTCCTTCTCTGTATGAATGGGATGCAATTCAGTGTGAACTCTCTGTAACAGGCTCTTAGCTCAGATCTCCAATTATTCTATAAATCTGTCTCAATCTGATAGTAATAACACAACATAATCCATATTTTCCAAAAAAAGAAAAAAAGAAAACAATCCACTGGACTTTGTTTCCAAATTTCAAGATGTTTTGATTACCATCCAGGAAGCTTTTTCAATTCAAAATGTCATAAATAGCATTGAGTTCGAGGTTTCACAGAGTTTGGTTTGGAAACATGCAAATTGAACCTGACAAGCGGGTCCGACCCTTTGGAATGGGGGTCGATCCATAGTCAACACTATTACCGACATTTTGAAGCTTCCTTGATGGGAAGCAAAACATCTTCAAACTTGGAAACAAGTTTTTTTTACTTTTTTGAAATGACTATGACCTGAATGACTGAGAATCTTCACCCTCATAATCCACATAAGACCACCTCAGTGGGAAGAGACAAAGGCTAAAGTCTTTAGTCTTTAAAATCTATAAAGTCTTTAAATTATATTTTTCAAAGCATCAGAAAACGTGTATCTAAAACATTCAGTCCATTTAAAACATCAGTCACATTGTAGAAACCTTCAGTCCCACAGACAGCTACAGCAATGCAAAGAGGTACAGCTATTTTGACCATAGTGATATTACCACTGTGCATCTTGACTTTTAATAAAATATGACAAAGTCACAGGAAACACTTTCTCCATCTGAATGTGATGAGTCTGTGCTAATTAAACCCTGGCAGCCCCACAACAAAAAGCCTTTTTAGTTTGCTTGTAGAGTGTTGTTTGCTGGTCTGCCAGCTTACGTGATGCTTTCCCATTACTGTGAGATGGCTCAGATATTCTTCCTTTGTCTTGCAACAAAAAGCATTCAGTGCATTAGAAATGGGATTTTCATTTTAAGCAAACAGCTAAAGCTTTATGAATGGCATAACACACTGGCATGATTGCTATGTATGAGCGTAGCATTAAAAAATTGAAGAAAATAAAAGCTAATATAATACATTGCTATAGATAAATGCTGTATTTATGGCCGAAAAACAAAAGCTGAACTGTTGCCAATGCAGTGAACGTGTTAATTAAATTTATGCAAAGATTGGATTGGAAAAAACAACAAAGCAAATAAGAAAATTAACCGAAAATGACATAAAATTGTGCTTGCCCCTAGAAATATTCTTCATGATTTCCACTATTAATAACTGCTGCAGGTCAATACAGACCTCTGTACAGAGAAGTAAGTAAAAACCACAGATAATGCATACTGTTCTAGTTAATTAAAATCCAGTTGTCTTCATTTAGAAATTTTCCAAAGTTTCCAGCTGTTAACTATAGCTTTATAAAAAGAATAATTCTTCTAGCAAATCAGTTTGTTGATTAAAGTTACCTTTTTTTATGTCAGAGAGCGATACGATTCTATAATGGCTGGATAGATCAATAGGGTGGGTCATTTTATTGTTTTACAACTACAGTAACTCACTGCTGTACATTTTTTATGTAAATGAAATGTGTTTTTTTTCTATAGTTTAACCTTCTATTAGCACTACACTGGAAAAAATCGATATCTAGATAAGTCATTTTTTCTTAAACTAAGAGCATTTGTTCTTGAGTAAAAAGAAACATGTTGCCAATGGAACAAGACGATTTACACTTAAAATAAGAAAATACAATTGCATTGTCTTATTTCAACTGCAATTTATCTAATTATCTTATTTTAAGAGTAAAAATACTCATTCCATTGGCGAACTATCTCATTTACCTACTCAAATTAGGGATAAATACACCTAATTTAAGATATTTTTACTTATTTTTAGATCGCTTTTCCAGTGTAGTGGCTCTCTCTACATCATCAGCTTTCTTAGTTTGACATTAATCAGTCAGAGTTGGCAAGCTAATATGAAAAGGTGAAACAATATAATATGTCAGTAAATTAGCAAAGTGACATTAGTTGTGTTTTACAGTTATATTAGCAGCAACATTCTGAACATGCTGCTGATACTATGTGAAAATGTTACGATTTCATTTACATTTATTGCTTTTGGAAGCAACCTGAACTTAGCAGTTTCCTGAGCAAATCTGGTTAGACTCACATCTGCTGTACATCTACCCAGCAGCTGTGCGGCTGTTCATACAAACAATGAAATTTCAAAAATGTCAAAGGTCATGGCAACAACTTTTACAAAAACTACATTTTTAAAAGCAAATCATCAACAAACTGCCTACAGTGGTAGAGATAAAAATTAATAATTTTACTGAAGAAAACCAATAGTGTATGAACAATTGTTTTACAAATATTGACAAAAAATGTTTTGATATTTACTTTTAATTTTATGCACAGGAATAGTAGTTTGAAGATGACTGAGACAAAATAAGGAAAAAAAGTAGAAAAATAAAATAAAAAAAAAGGGAGGAGAACATCACTCTTAACCTGACTCCGCCAGATGGATTTGCTCCGCATATCCATCTGGAAACCTTCCGTAGAAGTAATTTTGGGAAGGGTCGAAAATACTGGTTAGCTGATTGGCCTATGTTGGTGATAGACGGGCCAAATAAACCAATCAGATCAACGAAGCATATGACGAAATCAACGAGCGACGACGAAAACACAACCACAAGCCAGGCTACTCTTGTTGAAACCAGTCGGGAGAAGAGCAAAAACATCTTCTCCTCTGAGAAAAGCCTCCAGAGCAGTGTTTTGCTCTTCTTTGAGTGAAGAAATACTCTTCAATTCTGATAAAACTTGCTCGATAGCCACGCTAACGCTAGTTTCATCGGCTGAAGCCGCCATGTTCTTTAGACTGAACGGTCACGCTTCTCGTTGCGTCACACCTCAACCCGCCTCAAAGCCAACGCTGATTGGACGTTCGTTTGGTGAACGGCTCCAAATGTTCTTTAACGGAGAGTCTCCAGACTGATTAGCGAGTGAAACCTTGAAAGCTCGCGAGATCAGGATGGTCTCACGAGGCTACATCACTCTAGCGTTGATGTTGACTTTACTGTAGGAAGGAAGGGGCTCAGAGGCCATGTGGAGGTTGTTGCTTTTCCTCTGGACACCTAGGTTTGATAATGCAAACCAATAGTCAAATAATGATAAGTGAAACAGCTACATGGTTGTGGTTAATGCAAAGGTTTATTTTTTTATCTTTGAAATCAAGATGGTTCAATCTCAAAGTGCCTGTCCTTTTACACAAACAAAAGACAAGTCCAAATAAAATCACAATAGCAGTTTTGGTAAAAAAAAAAAAAAAAAGTTTAAATACGAATTTTGGCAAAATTGCTAAGCCCTACTTCCCAGGTTATTGTCCTATAGGGAAGTGCCCGTCCACAAAGCAGTTACTGGAAAGTACACTGCAAAAACGATCTCAAAATGAGTAAAAATGTCTTAAATTAAGTGTATTTACCCTTAATTTGAGCAGGTTAATAAGATGATTTGCTAATGGAATTAGTATTTTGACTCTTAAAATAAGCTATCTAGATATTATGCACTTGAAATAAGACAATGCAATTGTGTTTTTCTTGTTTAAAGTGTAAATTGTCTTGTTCCATTGGTAAAGTGTCTCACTTCAATCCTTATTTAAAGAAAAAATGTACTGATTTTAAGAAAAAAGGACTTATTTAGATTTTATTTTTTTGCAGTGTGACCTAAAAGTAATATTTACATTGTGTAAAGGAGAGAAAAAGTTCAAGACAAGTGTATCATATTTATCATTGCTACCAAACATTTAACCAAGAGAAAATGTTTCTAAGTTGTCCTTAAATCAGCTCATTATGTGGCCTAACCGAAATGCAAAAAGGGGCAGCAGTCAAGGATCCCTGGAGTATAACATTTATAAAGTTTTTATTTTCATTCACATTATGGAGGATATGATGCCATTAAATAAATACTGACTGAAGCTCCTCTTAACCTGTGAGGTTTAATGTATGACAACAATAAATCAGTTTAGGTGCAAAACTCCAAAACCAACTGGATAGACAGAAAAAATAGATCCTATTAGAAGAGAAAGTTTTTGCTAAAATAGGTTTATCTATAAATAAACAAAATCTTCCAGGCTACTGCTGTCATAGTGGGAAGAGAAAAATATAGGTCAAGCATGAATAATAATCGGAAGTAAAGATTCTTTTGCTCAAAAAAGAATCCCCAAAACTTTTAAACTTGGCAACAAAATTATACTCAGAAAAAAACATTTAAAAAAGACAAAACAGTTTAATGTAGTAAACAGGGTCAGAAACTGAATTGGTTGTTTTTCATTCCAGGGTAATTACACATTCTGTAGGTATAAAAAAGCACAATAGCTCAGCCTTGATAAAAATACATTTCCACATTTATTAAAACGTTTTCACTCATCCAGTATTTTTCATACTTAAATGCTTGGCTCTTCTGGGGTTTAATGTCATTTTAATGTTTGTTTGTGGTTTGGGTTTTTCTTTTCCTTACTTTCTATTTTCAGAAAACATTACTTGAAACCTCATAAATTCCAAAAAAATAGGCCATTCATGTACCATTGGTGTGCCACATTTAATGAGAAAAACAACCAGTTCAACCTTGAGAGACTCACACAGAGAAAAGCTGCAATTAGAAAACTATTAAATTTATTTAAACAGTTAACACAATCAAATTCTTCGACATATTTCTATCTAATGAAAATCAGCTAAATGCATGAATCATTAACTATGCAATCCCTTGCACTGAGCATGCATGTAGTGACAGTGGGGAGTAAATCTCCCTTACAACAGAAGCAGTGCTGAGTGTGAGCGGCCATCTGCTGAGGTTCAAGGAGAAACGAGTAGATAAAGCATTAATTTAAGTTATTTGGCACTCAGGCCCCACCAGAAGACTGACTTAGACTTACAGTACTTACTGTACTGTAGTCTTAGACAACTTTTATTAAAAACACAAATTAAAAACTTTTGTACAAAATTTTCTTTAGTACAGCTTGGTGCAAAAAAATGCATTTATATGAAAGTTCAGAGCATTGAATATATATGGTGCGATTATGCTGCGCTTTGGCTTGGTGTTGTCAGTGTGATGCAGAGTCTGTGACATGATTTAGAGTTTCTTTCAAAAGTTCAGCTGTCTGATGGCGGTGGGGAAGAAGCTGTTGAGGAATCTACTACAAAGATTACAAAACACCATCACCACCATAGCCTCATGAGACCATCCTGATCTCGCGAGCTTTCAAGGTTTCACTCGCTAATCAGTCTGGAGACTCTCAGTTGAAGAAAATTTGGAGCCGTTCACCAAACCAACGTCCAATCAGCGTTGGCTTTGAGGCGGGTTGAGGTGTGATGCAACGAGAAGCGCGACAGTTCAGTCTAAAGAACATGGCGGCTTCAGCCGATGAAACTAGCGTTAGCGTGGCTATCGAGCAAGTTTTATCGGAATTATAGAGTATTTCTGCACTGAAAGAAGAGCAAAACACTGCTGTGGAGGCTTTTCTCAGAGGAAAAGATGTTTTTGCTCTTCTCCCGACTGGTTTCGGCAAGAGTTTGATCTATCAATTGGCTCCTCTTCGTCGCTGTTAGTACGTCATATGCTTCGTCGATGTGATTGGTTTATTTGGCCCGTCTATCACCAACATAGGCCAATCAGCTGACCAGTATTTTCACCCCTTCCCAAAATTACTTCTACGGAAGTTTCCAGATGGATTTGCTCTTATCCCCACCATGCCAGCACATGCGCCAGCGCATCACCATGCAATGGTGCATCACCATGCTTTCGATGCTGGTGGTGCGCTGGCGATGTGAATCACGATACGCTTAGATGAGTAACGTAGAAAACGAGTAGAGTAGTCTTCCCCTAAGTCAGAGGGTGATTGGGACTGAGAATAGTCTGAGAATAAGGGAGGAGATGGGGTGGATGTGGGTGAAGGTTTGTTTGCGTGTGGGAGAGAGAAGCTGGGCCAGGAGCTAAATGAAGGGGATTTTGAAAGATGATTTGCTTTAGAGAAGATGCAGCCCCAAGTAGATTGGCTGAAGCTGAGCGAGGGACATTGCAGGTGGTGAAATGGATAAGAGTCTTCCAGATTGAATTTATGGTTAATAACCTAATCGTTCTAAAATTACCATCTATGATTTGTTTATTAAAAAAAAGCTTTAGGCTAATAAAATTAATCACAAAAGTTGTTCAAAACAGTGATTGGCTAGGAGAAAAAAAAGAGCTACGCAGCAGTTTCAATGCTCTTATTCATTGACAAAGCTGCAAAACTGAACATTAAGGAAGGGAGTTAAAGTGTCCTACACAAGATTTTACTGTTAAAAAAGACTTTGACAGAGTGAGAAATAGCTCCTGTTCTGTGATGCACCTGGGGCTCCCGATTCAAACACCACAGCCCAACAGATGTTCTGTGCTGAGGGAGCAGCCATCCTCCCTGTCTTACCTCAGTTTTCTTCTTCCACATTTTGCTGTGATGTAAAATCCCCCTGGCATGTTTCCCCACAGCCCGGAAATTCATAAACAACGTCCTTGTAACTTATTTCTCCCCAAACTCCTTCTAGCCATCTGTTTCTGAGCAGGTCATGTTCTGATTAAAGGAAGGAGATATTGAGGAAGTAGAGGAAGATGCAGAAGAAGAAGAAGAAGGCAGAAGTGAAGAAAGGACATGCTTGACAGGCTACACTTGCAGGCTTTAGGGATGTTCAACAAGAGGCGGTGTCCCATGCTGGTCGACAACAACAGAAGTAGATCACAACAGGCTTAACTGACAGCTTGCCAGCGCCAGTTTTTATTTGCTAACAAGCACATCAAGTTCCCATTAACATCCTTGTAGGAGAGACAGCGTGAGGTCGGCAATAAGGGGATTCAAGACAGACTCATAAAAATTACATCAGATAAGGTGGTGCAGCCCATTGAACCGTAGCCATATTGGGAGCAAGTCAGACTTTCCATTAATAGTAATAGACAGGCAAACGTTAGGGGGAAAATATCCTCAGCTTTCTGTCTGATCAGTATTCAGGAGAGGAGAGCATCTTCATTATCCTCTAAAAATACTTCAGACAGGTGGATGACTATCTGAACTTCCACTGTGCCACCTCTTTCTTCTTGTCAGACTCCAAACACCTACCCAAACTATGTCTTTAGCTTTTCTAACTCCATTTTTCCATCTCTTTTACCAGTCCTTCCCACAATTCTTTCCCTTGACATTCCTCCTTGCCCCACATCTTCTTCCTCTCCCCTACGCCTTATCTCCACCTCAGCAGTATCACCATAAATACCCGTACACACTCAGTGCCACCCTCACACAGCTCCTTCTGAACCTCTGTCCTTCATTTTGTTGCAGTGTGTCAGTCTGTTCACTTGCACTGGTGTTTGCAGATAAAGAGCTGTCATAGCCTAGAAGCTGGCTACTTCTGATTATCTTATTGCTATGCTGATGGATTTGCCTTTCATTCAGACCAAGTAGAATCTAGTTTCATATTCTCCATTAAAAATTCATGAGACAGAGGTTTAGATGTGGGCGTGGGGTGCCTGCCACCCTTAGGGCTCGATCTGGATCAGCTTTGACTGCTGGGTAATCTCAGCCTCCAAGATGCTCTCATAGTTGGAATAAGTGCTCTAAGATGACTGGGAATTTTAACAATGTATTTGACCGGCTGCTGTGGGTTTTTATTAATAAAGATTTTTTTCTATTCACAGACTTCAGTGTAGACAATAAAAAAAGGGAAGAAAATGGTTTTTATGACTGTTATGATGAAATAACAGCAAAGTAGTTTCTTCCTTCTCCCTGAGACCAAGATATCACAGTCGTCTTTCTTGGGGTTCTAATGCAATCCAGATATTTGAATCAAGATATTTGACAGGATTAAATTTCTGTTCTAAACCTGTTTGGGCAAGAGATGAAGATGGGATGTAAAAAAAAAAAAAAAAAAAAAAAAGTTATATTAAGCCACAGCAAATCCTTAAAACTGAAAAATATATACATATATAAAGAAAATGCTGTTGAAAAATTCTGCAAAAAAAAAAAAAGTAATCAAATGACACTAGATCAGTACGGAAGAGGATTAGGGCCACTGGAAAAAAAAAAAAAAAGTTAACTGATTTTTTTTTTATTTTATTTCAGTATAGTATGGGGGAAAAGTCAGAATTCTGACTTTTTTCTCAGAATTCTGAATTTTTTTCTCAGAACTCTGATATTAAAGTCAGAATTCGGACTTTTTCCCCATACTATACTGAAATAAAATAAAAAAAAATCAGTTAACATTATTTTTTTTTCATTGTGGCCCTAATCCTCTTCCGTAGATCAGCAAGGCGCAAACATGCTGCAAACACACAAAGCAGCCGGAAATGTTTAAATAATGCTAACACCTAAAAGCTTTATATTAGTATTTTATAAATATTTCCAACTGCCTATACATAGCTTGCGATTCTCGATATAGCTCAGCTCAATTTGATTTGACGCCAATATCGATATTTATTACTTTCATGCACAAAGTCGTTCAATAAACAAAACCAGCCAAATATTATATTTACGTTAAATTTTTTTAACACTGATATAGTAAACAGAAAATTAAAGTGCAACATACCATTTATATTAGCTGCATTGTCTATGACAATGCCTGATATGCCCCACCCATCTAGTGCTGTTTTCAATAATGATGTTCTCCCTGTATTCAATTCAATTCGATTAGTTTATTTATATAGCGCCAAATTCACAACACATGTCATCACAAGGCACTTTGCAGTTCAACCAGATCATTCAGTCAAATTGATACAAAGTTTTCTATCTAAGGAAAACCAGTTGATTGCATTGACTCATTGACTCAAATACAATAGCGACAGTGGAGAGGAAAAACTCCCTTTTAACAGGAAGAAACCTCCAGCAGAACCAGGCTCAGTGTGAGCGGCCATCTGCTGAGGCCGACTGGGGTTCATACTGGGGTATGCCTCTCATGCATGACTCGTCCATGAGGATTAAATTTCTGTTCTAAACCTATGTTGGGCAAGAGATAAAGATGGGATGCAAAAAAAAAAAGTTATATTAAGCCACAGCAAATCCTTAAAACTGAAAAATATATATATGAGAAAAAAAAGCTGTTGAAAAATTCTGCAAAAAAAAAAAGTATTCAAATGACACTAGATCAGCGAGGCGCAAACATGCTGCAAACACACAAACCAGCTGGAAATGTATAAATAATGCTAACAAATAAAAGCATTATGTTAGTATTATATAAATATTTCCAACTGCCTAAACATAGCTCACGATTCTCAATATAGCTCAGCACAATTTGATTTAACTCCAAAGCGATATTTATTACTTTCATGCACAAAGTCGTTCAATAAACAAAACCAGCCAATTATTATATTTAAGTTCAATTTATTTAACACTGATATAGTAAACAGAAAATTAAAGTGCAACATACCAGTTAGCTCAGCTGTGATGGTCATAATAGCTGCATTGTCTATGACAATGCCTGATATGCCCCACCCATCTAGTGCTGTTTTCAATAATGATGTTGTCCATGTATTCAATTCAATTCAGTTTATTTATATAGCGCCAATTCACAACACATGTCATCTCAAGGCACTTTGCAGTTCAACCAGATCATACAGTCAATTTGATTCAAAGTTTTCTATCTAAGGAAAACCAGCTGATTGTATCGACTCATTGACTCTTCAGCAATCCCTCGCACTAAGCATGCTTGTGGCGACAGTGGAGAGGAAAAACTCCCTTTTAACAGGAAGAAACCTCCAGCAGAACCAGTCTCAGTGTGAGCTGCATATTAGCTGCATTGTCTGTTGTCTGCATGGCTCATGTTTGCAAACGATCACCTTTAGCTCCCCGTCCTCTGTAATGAAATGATATGTGATCATTACATACGAGTCTGTGGCTCGAGATGTCCACCCATCGCACGTAAAGGCCACTCTTGTAGCTGAACTTAGTGAAGTTTTGACACGTAATTTGACTGCTTTGTACTTGTTGGGCGCAGCTATTTCAGTAATATAGCAATGGGTTGGGATGACACAACATGGCTCTAGTGTATTTACCATGTACCAAAAGCCTCATTTTCAACCTCCGCAGGGACCCCTCCCACATAGGTGTGCCTTGCCCCCCCCCCCCCCCCCCCCCCCCCCCCCCACAAAGTTGAGAACAGTAAAAAAAATAAAAAAAAGAGCACAGAGGATTTCTTTCTCTTTCTGTTAAGCTGCCTGGGGGTTGACATTGGAAGGGGACAAAACCATGGTGCCAGGCCCAAAGACCCAGATCCCCAGAATGATGGTTGACATTTCAGAACCAAACTGCTGCAAAAGGTATAATTTATTAACACATTTCTTGGAGTTTCAGTACTTAGAGAGCCGGACTGAAGGAGAAAGTCTCCTAAAGAAGGCATTCCCTTGGTGTGAGCCACAATTTAACAGCATGGATCTCATGCTACGCTATGCTGCAGTGATATGTTTTAAGCTGTTAATGAAGCTTGGACAAGCTTTATTTCACTAAGGGTTTAAACACTGATATAACATTAGTGTTCATGTGTTCCTCATATGCTCATTACATGTCGATTACCAAGTATGACCAAAAGTAATTTAATGGAATCCTCATGTCCATTCGCTGCTAGCTATTTCAAAGAGGGTAAATTATAATTTAACTACAGGTTACTGGTTCCTGATTAGGCAAATCGTTTAATACATTTTTACTTGGTCAAATAATAATTTATTCACCTCATGGGTTTGTGAATTGTGAATTGGTTTGAAAACATTCAGTTTTCTCTAAATTAGTGAAAAGCTAATTTGATCATATCCCAAATTCTTCCAGATAAACTTTAGTTTTCAAACTCAAAATCCATCTTAAACTGTAAAATGGTTTTAAACCGTGTGTCTCCTTCCTCTTTGTACATAGTAGTTTAGTTTAAAAGAGTTTCACTAGTTTTAGTCAAGAGCTTTTAACTGAAATATGTTTGACTTGGAGCTAAAAGATTTTTGTTAATAAACTCTTATATTTTGAATGGAAGTTGTGGTGATTTTATTCCATGTATGTGCAGAATGAACTGTTTGACCATGATTAGTGCTCAAATCACACTTTCACTTATTTGTTCTAACACACAGCTAGTAAGGTGTGTGTTCATAGACAATAGGTGACAGTCCGAATAATATCTGATTAAATAAGATATTGAGCACCCCTACCAGTGAGGGAAATATGCCTCTTAAAGTATCACAAAACATATTTATATAAATTAAATTCAGTTTATTTCTATAGCACCAATTCACAACACATATCATATCAAGGCACTTTACAGTTCAACCAGATCATCCAGTCAAATTGATTAAAAGTTTTCTATCAAAGGAAAACCAGTTGCTTGCATCGACTCACTGACTCAAAGGCAATCCCTCACACTAAGCATGCTTGTAGCGACAGTGGAGAGGAAAAACTCCCTTTTTAACAGTAAGAAACCTCCAGCAGAACCAGGCTCAGTGTGAGCGGCCATCTGCTGAGGCCGACTGGGGTTCAAGGAGATAGAAGCAGAGATACAAAAAGCAGCTGTAAAACGCGACGCCGTCCAGGAAACACACAGCCAGGCAGACGAGCTCCGAGCCAGCTCCCATGTCAGAGGATGAAGAGAGCACATCCAGCCAGTCACAGTCAGAGAAACAGGATGATCCATAAACAAAGGTGTTGATGGCAGCAACACAGCTGATATTTCTCTCCAGGATGGTGTCATTGCCAAACAAGAACAGACCAGATGAAGCTACTATGAGTAAAAGCAGAGAGAGCATTAAATTAAATATTGAACTAATAAATTCTGCAGAGTGGGAGAATAGAAATTGAATGAAGCAGAATGATGAAATCCTTACAAGTAGACAGGGTGTCTGCCTCACGGACTAAAACTGGTAGTTAGTTCCACTGGAGAGGAAAACTAAACGATCTGCCTCCCATTTTACTTTTAGAAATTCTAGGAACCACTAGTAAATTATGGTTTTTCATCTTTCACTTTTCAACCACAGCAGATTGAGAGCGAAGGGCTCTGTTAGGAACATAAGGAACAATCAGATCTCTGATATCAGATGGAGCTTGGCCATTTAAGGCTTTATATGTGAGAAGGAGGATTTTAAATTCTATTCTATTTTCATTTCTTTACACCAACAGCCTTAGTAAAAGCATAACAGGAAAGTTAACCCAGAGGACATTTAGAGGAGAGGAGAAGGTCGATTTCTCTAAGCCCTTTATTTCTCTGATCTTGTTTATGCCTAGTGGTCTGGAGAACCTTCTAGAATACAGCTAGTGTGCTTTTTTCCTATTTGCAGAGGATTTTGCCATTTGCAGTATTTCTCTTTGTGTGTTTGTCTCATACCATAATCTATGTTTTAGTTGATTTTGTGTTTAAAGCATGTTTTCATTTTCCCCTGCTTTTTTTTTTTTTTTACTTTAATTGCATTATTTCTTATTTGCAGTATTTGTGTTTGCAAGTCACATTTTATTGTTTTCTGTCCTTATTTTTGTGTTTGTAATAGTTTTTGAATTTGCGAGTGTGCCCTTGAGCCACTGTAGAGGCACTATTAATATTGATGATTGGCAGCTGACGTTACAGACGTTTGAATCTAGCTGTGGCCATATTGAGTGCCTGCTCCGGTCCCCTGCCCATCAAAGATGCAGTCCGTATGTTGTGCATTTGGGTGTGGTAAAAAAGGTGACTCAAATATTTGTTTTTCTGCTTACCAAAAGAGAATGACCGACGTCAGAGATGGATGTCAGCGATCGGAAGGGCTGACTGAATGCACACTGGAAGTAACCGTCTGTGCAGTGAAGATTTCAGGAGAAATCTACACTGATAGTCAGGAGAGCTAGCTTAGGCTGTTTCCAACTGGATTAAATGTGTTGTACAATTGTTTTGCCAGAAAATTAAGTGATTAAGGTACACATTGTGATTAGACACATTGTGAAAGAAGAGAATTTGATCTGCAGATTTTGCTACAGACATTATAATTTTGTTTAGATGTTTACCTAAAGTGATCATAAAGATAATTTAGTTTTCATTCTTTGTTTCATAGCAGCCATTGGCTAAAATCAATTAAGTTATTTATTTATATTATCAGCACCACATTTTGACAGTTCTCAGACAGAAAGTTCTACCAAATTTATTAAAAAGGAATAACTGAAATATCAAATGCTCATAAGTATTCAGACCCTTTGCTGGGTCACTCATATTTAGCTCAAATGCAATTTTTCACATTTCCTCTGATCCTCCTTGAGATGGTTCTGCTCCAGTCTAGCTGTGGACCCCATTGAAGCTCTATAGACAGGCACACACATGTCTATATAAGACCTTACAGCTCACAGTGCATCTCAGAGCAAACAAGAGTCATGAAATCAAAGGAATTGCCCAAGGAGCTTGTAGACAGGGTTGTGGAAAGGCAGAGGTTACAAAAGAATTTCTGCAGCAATCAAGGTTCCTAAGAGTACAGTGGCCTCCATAATCCTTAAAGGGAAAAAGTTTGGGATGACCAGATATCTTCCAAGACCTGGCCGACCAGCTAAACTGAGGAATCGTGGGAGAAGAACCTTGGTGAGCGAGTAAAGAAGAACCCAAAGACCACTGAGACTGAGCTCCTGAGATGCAGTAGAGAGATGGGAGAAAGTTCCACAAAGTAAACCAGTACTCCACCAGTAGGGACTTTATGGCAGAGTGGCCAGACGAAAGCCTCTCATCAGTGCAAGACATATGAAAGACCTCATAAAGCCAGAAACACATGAAGAAAAATACAGATTATGAGAAAGAAGATTCTCTGGTCTAATTAGCTCCAGATTTAACTTTTTTCTGTTAATTCCGTTAAAGGGGTGTGTGGAGAGAAAACCAGGCACGGCTCATCAGCTGCCCAATACAATCCCAACAATGAAAAATGGTGGTGTTAGCATCATGCTATGGGATGTTTTTCAGCTGCAGGGACAGGAGGACTGGTTGCAATTGAAGGAAAGATGAATGCGGCCAAGCGAAAAGATATCCTGGAAGAAAACCTCTTCCAGAGTGCTCAGGCTCTGGGCTGTAGTTTCACCTTCCAGCAAGACAATGACATTAAGCACACAGCTAAAATAACAAAGGAGTGGACTGGGCACAACTCTCTGACCATTCTTGACTGGCCCAGCCAGAGGCCTGGCCTAACCCCAATTGAGCATCTCTGGAGAGACCTGAAAATGTCTGTCCAACAACGCTTGCCATCCAGTCTGACAGAACTGGAGAGGATCCCCAAATCCAGGTATGAAAAAAAAATGTTGCTTCATTCTCAAGAAGACTCATGCTGTACTAGCGCAAAAGGGGTGCTTCCACTCCATACTGAGCAAATAAATGGCGCCGTCGTCCAATCAGCGATGTCTCATGTTTCCCACTGGTACCTACCTTTTCCGGTAGGTTAATGTAATTGTGTTTTCCTTAATGTTTGCTTTACGTAGTTTTGTTTTCCTTAATGTAGTTGTGCTTTGCTTTATGTAGTTGCAATTTCCTTAATGTAGTTGCGCTTTGCTTTATGTAGTTGCAATATCCTTAATGTAGTTGCGCTTCTAGTTTTGTAGTTGCAGTTTGCACTTCAGGGCCACCTTAGATTTTAGCATATGGCTGCATTGAAACAAAGAGTGAAACATTTAAAGCGATGTGAATACAGTACCCACTGTATCTGTGGTTTCCAAACACAGCAAACAAACTGAAGCAGATCAAGCTCAAGTGTCTGACTGTCTACAATCAATCCTACCTGAAAACAATGTGACCACACCCACTGCTGGCACCATTGGCACTACAGTGCCCCTTGTGCAAAAATATTTTAACAACAAAACGGAAACAAAACATGAGGAATGTAAATACACCTCCCTTGATGCAACATAATCTGTGCTTTTAAAACCCAGTTTTCAATGTCTTATCAACGATCAGAAAATTACGGCTTTTCATCTTTCACTTTTCAACCAAATGTAGACATCGTTTGGATGAGAATCATATCGTCTTTTCAACCAATATTTCTCTGTTAGAATCTCGCTGAGATTTCAATTATGGTGTCTGTTCTGTTGTTGTTAAAATGAATATAAGTTGGCAGTTATGGAAAATTGATTTACAAGTTTAAATGAGCGGGGAATTGAGTTTTAACAAAAACAAGCCAAAAAAGTGATGATCGTTACACCCCTGCTAAAGGCAACATTTTAAGAGGATTGTATTTGCAGGATGTATTATGAAATTTAGGCAGGATCGGGATGAGTCGGCAATAAAGATGAACACACAAACCGTTTCTGCTAGAATTAAAATGTGTCGTTTTATTCTGCCACAGAAAATAGCAAAGCAAGCACATTAATCAAGGCATGGTGCTGTATACAAATTATATTGTCTCAATACAATTCATATTGTCACCCTACCGTGACACAAGGATCGGAGGCCTGGTCGATCCTGGCAGGGCAGCAACCCTCGAGCTAGGCGTCCGTACGCAACCCTAGCAGACCCTGCCGGTGTCAACAAGCCCCCGCCATTTATGCCACGCTTCAAAGTAAAATCTTTCACCCAATCAGGAAAAGTGACCGCTCCCTCACATGCCTAGAGTGCATGATTACAGAAACCAAAATATGGAACCGGCTTCTTCCGAACCCACCCAGGGCTCATGGACAGACGAAACCAAAAACAAAATTACATAATGATCAGATACAAAAACAACTTACATCATGCCCAGTACCTGGTACCAATCACTGCTTCACCTGTGTTAACTCCCCAGAGCTCATTATGCCCAGTATCTGTTCCCCAGAGCTCACGGACACAGTGTAAAAAAAACATGTTCCTGCTTCGATACAAACTTATATAAAAAGAGTGCTTCATTTGTGATGCAAAACTTGTATGATTGTCAAAGAATATAAGATATAAAACCCATATATATCACAGGAGAATGTCCTGGATATAAAACAAGCTGCTCAGCCATCGATCCTCAACAGCTCCTTAATGAAGGAAAGCGGGATTCAATCTTTAGATTTAAATAGAGAACCCCAAAACACATAAGTAAAAGTCATAACCTCTTTTCTTGCTTTTGTTACTCTGAAACACAGAGTGATTTTACACTGCAAGCGAACTGCGCCTAGGTTTGGATTAATGGGCTAAGACTGACAGCTGTACCGTTCCAGAGGACAGGTCCACATTCCTGTGATCTTCTATATCTTCTAAATACCAGACTCTGCCACGGTTAAAAGGGTTTTAAAGTTGTGGTGTGAAAAGAATGTTAAATATACAGCAGAAGTACTAAACCCTGACAAAGAATTTTCTGAATCTGAAAGAACTTGGAGAGCCATGTTTGAAATATTAATTTGTGATTATCAGTCCCTGACGTCTGACTTGGAAACGGTGATTGAGTTCTGATGGAAATTCCTTTCATAGCCTTGGAGAAATGAAAAACTACTGAGTGACAAGAACACAGAAGCAGAAATCAGTCAATGGCTTCAAGATCTATTCAAAAGATTTCAATCAAAAAGTTTGAAGTAAGATTTTGAATATAATCTAATTTAGCTTTTGTGGAACTGTCTCTTAAATTGTCAAAAAATGGATAAATTAAAAGTTTTTTTTTAAGAAATATGAAATTATTTATCTAAAATAATCATCTATTTTAGACGGCCTCGTTGCATTCGTAGAAAGAAAGTAAGAAAAAAAAATGTTTGACACTTTTTATTGTGATTGTGGCGCCTTGCTGCTGGTGTTGTGGCAGCTGCATGCATCTTCAGGGTGGCTCTTATAACAGGTTGAGTGGATGTGGGTGATAATAATCCTTGACTGGAGTATCACTGGTGTTCAAAGTGAAAGTGTGATCTTAACCCTGTAGCTGAAAACTAACCTTCAAACCAACAACACAGAGGCCATCACAAAGGTCTTTGCGAGGCCACAAAGAGATGCATTGTGTCGAGAAAGATTTATGAGCTTCAAAGAACCATTTCTGTTTTGATCTCTGGTCTCAGCAGCAGACTGTTTAAGTATAGCAGTGTCAGTCTGATGCGGAAAATATCTTCTTTTATCCAAGTTGATTGATGCTAACAGCAGGAGGCTCTTTTGTTGCTTAAAAGTGCATCATTTAGAGTAAACAGGATCTGTGGGCTGCTTTTTAATGTCAGAGGGCTTTTTTTTTTCTTTGTTAAACAGACGAAAAAGAAGGAAACTTTTTTTATAATTATCTTTTTATATATGGCATTATTAAACTTACTTCCTCTTAGCCTATTAAGATGTTCTTTGATTAAATGTCTCCAAATATGATTGGTGAGATGTTTGCAAATCTAAATTACGACAAGCTACAATAGAGAGGTTTATTTCCGTGATTTGACTTAAACATGGAATAATGCAATTATTACTATTTATATATATGTTTAATTAAAACACCTGTGTTATGATTAAAAAACAAAATAAATACTACTGCTCTGAAGAAAAAATGCCCCTGAAGTTACGTATGCCTTGAGGATAACACATAAAAAGACCTTCTTACTGTATTCCAAAAAAATAAAATTAAAAACAATCCACTGGGATTTGTTTCCAGGTTTGTAGACGTTTCGCTTCCCATCAAGGACTTTTTCAAAATGTCAGGAATAGTGTTGAGTTCAAGGTTTTATACATTAGCCTCTTAAACTGATACGCTAGGAGAGTAAGGACCCAGAATTCTGCCAGAACAAACAAGTGTCGTCTAAAGAGAGTTTATTAAAGGGTAAACTGCAGCAGGATGCACGGTTATCGTCAGGGTCTCTGGCAGGAACCTCTGGAAGCAGAGACAGCAGGTGAGTGACCAAACCAACTGTAGGGTATGGAGAGTTAGTAGTTATGCACACTAACCTTCTCTCAGTCTAGGGTCTGGTTAGCCTCGTGAGACCATCCTCATCTCGCGAGCTTTCAAGGTTTCACTCGCAGATCAGTCTGGAGACTCTCCGTTAAAGAAAATTTGGAGCCGTTCACCAAACGAACGTCCAATCAGCGTTGGCTTTGAGGCGGGTTGAGGTGTGACGCAACGAGAAGCGCGACAGTTCAGTCTAAAGAACATGGCGGCTTCAGCCGATGAAACTAGCGTTAGCGTGGCTATCGAGCAAGTTTTATCAGAATTGAAGTGTATTTCTTCACTGAAAGAAGAGCAAAACACTGCTCTGGAGGCTTTTTTTAGAGAAAAAGATGTTTTTGTTCTTCTCCCGATGGTTTCAACAAGAGTAGCCTGGCTTGTGGTTGTGTTTTCGTCGTCGCTTGTTGATTTCGTCATCTGCTTCGTTGATCTGATTGGTTTATTTGGCCCGTCTATCACCAACATAGGCCAATCAGCTAACCAGTATTTTCGCCCCTTCCCAAAATTTCTTTAACGGAAGGTTTCCAGATGGATATGCGGAGCAAATCCATCTGGTGGAGTCAGGTTAGGGTCTGGTGGGAACTGCTGGAAGATAGGCCTGTTAATGATCCCCGCTCTGATCAAGGGAACCCTGAGATGGGCTCTAACTGGTACTCTGTGGTCAGGGGACAGAAAGGGGATCAGAACCATGAAGACAATGAGTGGTAAGTGATCCAAGGGGAATTTCCAGAATCTGTAGTCAGAGATGAGGGCCAGGGTCAGAACTCGGTGACCTGAGGTCCAGAGAAAATCAAGGGGGAAATCCAAGACAGAGTCAGGGTACAGATCCAGGTCCCTCAAAAGGCAGGCAATTACATCAGGCAGGGGTCAGAGAGGCTCGGGTATCAAGAGACAGAACAGGTCAGGCAGGCAGGAAGTCAGGAATAATCTGGCACTGATGGATGGTCTGAAGGCTGGTTATATACTGATACAGTAGGCGCAGGTGGATCAGATGAGTGGTAATAAGAATGTGGCGGAGCTGAGCAGTTGTGTCTTGTGAGGAATCAGATCAGCATCAGTACTGAGATCAAGACATAAACAGGACTTAATCTTTAATATGATTTAATTTAAGTTTAAAAGAGAGATGGTTTAAAATTCTAGTGCAATCATTAAACCGTTTGTTAACTAGAGTTGATCCGAATACATCAAACTGTAGCTGCTATCTCCTGTTCCCAGCTCCTATCCCTTCTACTTTCATAGGGGCAACAGTAAGAACACTATCTAAGGTAGGAGAGGAGCTTTGAATCCAGACAGCCTTCAGTCTTACGAATAAAGTAAGGGGTCGCACACATATATGAATGACACTAGTCAAACTGGGACTACAGCGTAAAAAAAAAAAAAAAAAGGAAAAGAATCATACACTAATGAAGCAAAGAGCTAAGGCTCTCATTATAAAACCCAAAACATATAACGGTGAGGACATTAGCATGTGTCACATAGAGTACGTATGCAGAAATAATATACTTTTGTTATACTCTGAGGTGGGCTGTACATCTATCTTTTCTTTTTGGTATTGGTCAATTATCTGCACAGTTTCTTTGTTTTTGAGAAATATTAAGAATATTTTTTTTTCCTTTTATGCTCAGTGGAGAATTCAAAATCAAATATTTAAACTGTTCAAATGGGAAAAATGAGAAACTATCAGGTTTTTGTTGTATTTTAAACAGCAAGGGTTACATTTGACCAAGTTCTTTATAACCCTAGTTAAGAAGAAGCCTGAGGTCTCAGCAGGGCACAGTATGAGCGAAGCAACTCATGCAGAAATGATTGAAGAATGTTCACAGTGTATGTCTAATTTTGTCACACAGAAAGACTCTGAAACGTGTTTGCAGAGGTAATAACATAATTAAACAAGATTTCAAGACAGCAGAGAGTTGAAATTTTTAATAAGCAATATAAACTCTTTTATCTCTTAAACAGAAGATATTTGTTCTTGTTATAGTCACTGTATTTAACACATTAAGATGTAATGGAAAACATAATGTTCAGTTACCCTTATTAAAGCTTACTACGAATTTGAAATGATTGCGGCTCCAAATCTACTGTCAAGTTTTTTCAGATTCTCCAGCTCTTGCCTAAACCTGAAAAGGCCTAGCCACAACTAAAGGATGCTGGGACAACTCAACTCAGTCTTTTTCTTTATTTATCTTTTTCCTTGATTCAGACACGCCTCACAATCGTGTGAGTAGGTTGATAACCTGTGGTGTTTTTGTTATAGCAGTTCATTGCTTGTTGTGCCATCCTTCTACGAAGCCCAGGTGAGCTAGCCTCATGAGACCATCCTGATCTCGCGAGCTTTCAAGGTTTCACTCGCAGATCAGTCTGGCTACTTTCCGTTAAAGAAAATTTGGAGCAGTTCACCGAATGAACGTCCAATCAGCGTTGGCTTTGAGGCGGGTTGAGGTGTGACGCAACGAGAAGCGCGACAGTTCAGTCTAAAGAAAATGGTGGCTTCAGACGATGAAACTAGCGTTAGCGTGGCTATCGAGCAAGTTTTATCGGAATTACAGAGTATTTCTTCACTGAAAGAAGAGCAAAACACTGCTCTGGAGGCTTTTCTCAGAGAAAAAGATGTTTTTGCTCTTCTCCCGACTGGTTTTGGAAAGAGTTTCATCTATCAATTGTCAATGTTTTTTAAATCTTATATTTGTAATAATGTCTTTGTTTTTTACAGATCAATGTCCAACTTTTATGTAAATTACTAACTATGTATTTTATTGTTTGCACTAATTTTTAATGTTGTTGTTTTATTATGTTGGCATTTTAAACCTTGCCCAGGGACTACAGTTGAAAATTAGCTACTTAGCTAACACTGGCTCATTTACAGTAATGTTTATTAATGTGCACTGTCCCTGTTCAAATAAACACGTAAATAAAAAAAAAATAAAAAATAAAAATTGGCTTGTGCCTGGCTTGTGGTTGTGTTTTCGTCGTCGCTCTGTTAGTACGTCATATGCTTCGTTGATCTGATCTGTTTATTTGGCCCGTCTATCACCAACATAGGCCAATCAGCTAAGTAGTATTTTCACCCCTTCCCAAAATTACTTCAACAGAAGGTTTCCAGATGGATATGCGGAGCAAATCCATCTGGCGGAGTCAGGTTACAGGTGAGCAGGGTTATTTCTAAATTAGGTGTTTGGCTTGAGGAGGGAGAGTGTTTGATTTTATGTTAAAAGCACTCCAGGCGGGTGGACATTAGAAACTGTCACTTGCCCTTTCCTGGTTTAACTTGGCACCTCCCACTTGAGCTCCTGGTTTTTAACTCAAGGAGGTCACACTCCTATTTCCATTACCATGACCCACCATTGCAGGCTATTACGACTCTTCTATTGGTAAAAGCAAAATAATATGCCTGACATCTCTATGAAGTAATGTAGAAGGTATCATTGTTGAATGTTTGTTTATCCTGTTTCACCTCACCATTCCTGTAGTTTAAATAACATTTACTCAGACCTTAGAAAACGAGTGTTCTTCGATGGTACATATCACCCCCAACCCCAAATGCTATTCATGAAAAAATGCTGCCATTTTTTTTTTTTTATTCTAACCAACAAATCTTGTTCTTACTAAATATTATTGTTTATGTTTTTTGGTAAAACGCAGTCATTGAATGGGAACTAACCTCCACCTATAACCCTGTTTGAAATTAACACTTGTAAGCAAAAAACAATTCTGTAGAAAACTTAGGCTCTAACTTAGCAGCCTGACTAATTAACCGGTGCGTATCATGTTTAATGGTTGTGTTCTACTTTAAGTACAACTGCATAATAATAATAATAATAATAATAATAATAATATTATGCAGTTATGCATGTGTAGAATATTATAATTGATAATATTCTACACATCAACTATGTTTAAATCAAAATTGTAGCTGAATTTACTGTATTTTTATTCATTGTTTTCTGTCAAAATCCTCAGATATTTGGTTGTGTTTTTTTTTTTCAGCATTCCCTTGAATTTTATGATGTTCTTTACATCTTGAGTTATCCAGCTCTTCAGCCCTTGTTCATTAGTTGTTATGTTTACTCTATCAACCCTTTGTTGGGATCCTCAGTCTTGCCCACCAGAGGGTGCCGAGGATCCTCTTCTGCTCTCTTTGTTTTTCCCTTAGGGTTGGAATTACTGTGGGGATCTGGAGATTACCCTCTGTCTCCAGCAGGATGCGCTGTGGGTCTTCTGGAGCTGGAACCTTCCTGCACACCTGTTCCTAATCCTCTTATCAGAAGACCTCTCCTTTATAAGCTCCTGCCTGTCCTTGATTCCACGCCGCAGTGTTGATCTTAGTTGGTTAGCTTCCTGAACCTTCTGCTATTAACTGAGTCTTGGTTGTTCCTAGGTCGAGACCAGATTCTAATATCTTCCTTATCTCTGCCTCACAGGAATCCTGTCCCTCGTGAAAGCTCTGGATGAGCTTAACCTCCTGTTTCTTCGTGAAAGCTCTGGATGAGCTTAACCTCCTGTCTTCTCGTGAAAGCTCTGGATGAGCTTAACCTCCTGTCTTCTTGTGAAAGCTCTGGATGAGCTTAACCTCCTGTCTCCTGGTGAAGCTTAGGGAGAGCACCCTCACTGGAACCCTGTCTCTGACCCGCAGCTCTGGGAGAGCTGCGTCACAGGAAACCAGTCTCAAGCCAGAAGCTCTTGGGAAGCCCAACCTGCTAAACTGCCCTGGTGAGCCAACCCACAGATCCCTACGTGGATGAAACCAGAAGACTTCTTCAAGGAGTTTCCCCAGAGGTTTCCGTGTGGATTATCCCCAGTTGTTCTCTGTGTTGAGCTGGAAGCTCAGATCCAACTTAGCCTTGCTAAGCTCACAGCTAGAAGCTTAGCCCCTCATGATCTCAGAGTACCAGCCATCCTCCGTTCCCCGCACATACCCCAGTGAACCAGCCCCCGGACTGAACTGTTCCTGCATATTTACTACGTGCTTGTGTTACAATAAACTCTTTGGACTTTTTACCAACGTTCTCCGTGTGTGTTCTGCATCTTGGGCTTTACTCTCTTAGACCCCATCATGACACCCTTATCAACATCCCTGCTGAAAATGTATTAAACCTTCAGCCCATTTTATCACCATAAGCCACATGCTAATACGCATTTTTTCTTCTTTTTACTTTTTTAAAGTCTCCTTTAATGACATTCACTATTTGTTTCTTGGATACAATTTTTTAAATTTCTGTGTTTTAAGTGTGCATTTGGAGCCAGGGTTTTAGCTGAATTAACATACTGACAATAAATACTCCTTATTATTTAGTTACATATAAGAAATTCCTTTATTTTTAGTTTTTAACATATTTCTTGATCTTTTTTTTTTAGATTCCTCTTTTGTTAGATCCAAGTTATATTATCCCCTGTGTTTGATAGTTTGTTCATAACTCTATGCAGCTCATTTCCAATTAGTGTATTCCTCAGCTTCCTACTTTTAATCTTTCTCAGCTGTTTCGTTGTTTTTTTTTGGATTACTCACACTTGCATTTATGGCCGCTGCTCACTCCTCCTACAGTATAAACAAGCTCAAGTTCTCATTGTTCTTAGCTGGATCCTCCTGTGCTAGATATCCTGTTCGTCTTTATGTTTCTGAAAGTTTCCTTTATTATTTAATCCCAACAATGAAAATTTGAAACTCACAACATACTAAAAACTGTATGATGAAAGAAAAGAAACAACAAATCTTAACTGAATGTTAACCGTAAAAAAAATACTTTTTGTTTTATAGTATAAATAGCAGGATGAAAACTTAAACTATGTATTTCTTGTGAGAAATCGTTAGTTTAATTTAATGCTACTTTGGTACAATTACACTCAATGTCATCAAACTTAGGGCATATAAATAGTTGCTGAATGGCACCACCTGTTCAGGTCCAGTTTAAAACCTTTTACATCTGTTTCTTGTATAAAGTTCTAAACTATCATTAACACGATTGCAATATGACAGAAGTTGGCTTGACCTTTATTCTCATTACTCTAAACATATTACCAGGAAAAGAACCTACATGAGCTTGAAACAGATGGAGCCAATATTGCTACTCATATAAAGGATAATCAATATGTAGTTAATTTAACAGCAGAGTTACTGAATGTATGGGATCATGGGTTTTCTATACAATGACTGTGGAAGAGGTGAACCAATCATCCTCTTGATGACCCTTTTGTTTGCATGAGGATGCAGTACAGCTGGTTTACCACACAGAGGGAGAAAAATCTTACTCTCCTTAGAGGATGAGTCACTTGGGCTCAAGGGCACTGTAGATATAGTAATATTATTTAAATTAGCTTGGTTTAATGTTGAAAATAATTGATAGAAAGTACTAATCCTTCAATGAGAGAGCAATATTAGTGGGAAGATATTTATGGTGGCAAAAGGGCTCCCTTTAATCTAATCTCTATCATCTAATGTAAGGTTCCTAAAAAAAAGGACTCAAAACTGAACGCAGACTTGATGTTAAGATAAAAGTAAGAGAGATTTATGCAATTTTCACACTGAAAAAAAAAAAACATGTTATCTAATCAGAATTTTTAAACCTTCATGTTTAAAGTAGTTACGATGAAGGCAGAGAGTGAATTTAAAAGTATAGTTTGAATCTAATCCCACCTAAATTAATTCAATTCAATTCAGTTTATTTATATAGCGCCAAATTCACAACACATGTCATCTCAAGGCACTTTACAGTTCAACCAGATCATACAGTCAAATTGATACAAAGTTTTCTATCTAAGGAAAACCAGTTGATTGCATCGACTCATTGACTCAAATACAATCCCTCACATTAAGCATGCTTGTAGCGACAGTGGAGAGGAAACACTCCCCTTTAACAGGAAGAAACCTCCAGCAGAACCAGGCTCAGTGTGAGCGGCCATCTGCTGAGGCCGACTGGGGTTCAAGGAGACAGAAGCAGAGATACAAAAAGCAGCTGTAAAAGCCTCCCTGTCCAGGAAACACACAGCCAGGCAATTAAGTTGGTTTAATACCAATCCATGTGTCCAGGTAGTTCTGATTTTAGTATTCCAGTGAGAGTTGCGTTAATAAAATGTCATCTTATCAAATACATGACAAATTATTTGGTTTAGTTATTTAACCTTGATCATTACTAGGACATATCTGACCTCACATATTAAATAAACTCTTTAAAGTAGACATGTCTAAAGGGTATGTCCCCAGTCTGCAGATATACACTCACCGGCCACTTTATTAGGTACACCATGCTAGTAACGGGTTGGACCCCCTTTTGCCTTTTGCCAGAACTGCCTCAATTCTTGGTGGCATAGATTCAACAAGGTGCTGGAAGCATTCCTCAGGGAGTTTGATCCATATTGACATGATGGCATCACACAGTTGCCGCAGATTTGTCGGCTGCACATCCATGATGCGAATCTTCCGTTCCACCACATCCCAAAGATGCTCTATTGGATTGAGATCTGGTGACTGTGGAGGCCATTTGAGTACAGTGAACTCATTGTCATGTTTAAGAAACCAGTCTGAGATGATTCCAGCTTTATGACATGGCTCATTATCCTGCTGAAAGTAGCCATCAGAAGTTGGGTACATTGTGGTCATAGTGGGATGGACATGGTCAGCAACAATACTCAGGTAGGCTGTGGCGTTGCAACGATGCTCAATTGGTACCAAGGGGCCCAAAGAGTGCCAAGAAAATATTCCCCACACCATGACATCACCACCACCAGCCTGAACCGTTGATACAAGGCAGGATGGATCCATGCTTTCATGTTGTAGACGCCAAATTCTGACCCTACCATCCGAATGTCGCAGCAGAAATCGAGACTCATCAGACCAGGCAACGTTTTTCCAATCTTCTATTGTCCAATTTCGATGAGCTTGTGCAAATTGTAGCCTCAGTTTCCTGTTCTTAGCTGAAAGGAGTGGCACCCGGTGTGGTCTTCTGCTGCTGTAGCCCATCTGCCTCAAAGTTCGACGTACTGTGCGTTCAGAGATGCTCTTCTGCCCACCTTGGTTGTAACGGGTGGTTATTTGAGTCACTGTTGCCCTTCTATCAGCTCGAACCAGTCTGGCCATTCTCCTCTGACCTCTGGCATCAACAAGGCATTTCCGCCCACAGAACTGCTGCTCACTGGATGTTTTTTCTTTTTCGGACCATTCTCTGTAAACCCTAGAGATGGTTGTGCGTGAAAATCCCAGTAGATCAGCAGTTTCTGAAATACTCAGACCAGCCCTTCTGGCACCAACAATCATGCCACGTTCAAAGTCACTTAAATCACCTTTCTTCCCCATACTGATGCTCGATTTGAACTGCAGGAGATTGTCTTGACCATGTCTACATGCCTAAATGCATTGAGTTGCCGCCATGTGATTGGCTGCTTAGAAATTAAGTGTTAACAAGCAGTTGGACAGGTGTACCTAATAAAGTGGCCGGTGAGTGTATATATATATATATATATCTTCTGACAGGAGAAAGGACTTCCAAAAACAATATTTTCTTTGAGTGTGAATGGCATTAGAAAATGGAGATGTCTAGTTTCACAAATGATTTCCTTAACTGGCAGTAAGGTTTCAACCCTTGTTTACATTTACCTCTAATTGCACCATTTTTGCATAATATGACTGCACTCCAGCATCGAACCTGTTTGTGTTGTCTGCTCGCTCTGTGACACGGAATCCCATTTTACATCAATAGCTGTCTGCTGCAAACCTCCATTACTGGTTTTGCGTTGCACGCATCAGAGGCCCGCTGCTCGGAAATGTTGGTTCCTGCTCTGATCTGTGTCTCCCGCACGTATGCTGCTGTGGCACTATTGGACGGCTCCGATGGCTAATGGTACTGACGCTTAGCAGCTGAAAACCAATCCATCACGCAGAGAAAAAAAAAATGGGGAGTGGGGAGGGGAAGTCAGGAGGTGGTGAAGAAAACAATGGCATTGCTGTACTTCATGCTTTTAAAAAGGCTATTTATCACAATGGTCTCACTGTCGGGCTCCCTGGCTGCCTGTCGGTGAAGGGAATCAGACCCATGCCAAACTCGTTTATGGGCATGGACATGGAGAAATAGACTATCATGAAGTCACACAGGCTGACCGCAGGCAGCCCGAGATCTGCTGCAGCCAGAGCTGCTAAACTCATATCAGCCATACTGTGCAGATTTTGGCTGGAAGGTGAAGCAATTTCTCATCAGACACATATCTTATCATTTTATGTTAAAAGTTAGATTAAACTATCATCTCTGTGACCTTTTGCTGACTGTATTTCTTAAAAACAAACTAACCTAAATATGTGTCTAAGCTTCTATGTTTTCAGCTGGGCCCACCGTTGCAGAGCTGGTTGAGAAGGCCTTTAAATTATTTAGCTGTACTGCTGTTGCACCTTGTTTGGAAACCTCCCTGCTCTCTCCCATGAGGCCATGTGGTGTTTTTCATAAATGCAGTTAAATATTTCTAGCTGCCCCACGGAAATCTTCCCCTCTTTCTTTTACAAAAACAGCACTCATATTTATGCATTATGCAGCCTGGTTGAGTGGGTGTAAAATGATTCAGGAAAAGCTGGTTCTGACATTGGTATGAAATCTGTTCTCCATGAGGAGCGAAGCACAGGACTGGTGAGCAAATGGTTTCTTTTCACACGTTGTAAATCCTACAGTATAGGCTATGTACACACAAACACATGGTGTTAATCCCTGCAGTACGATCCTCAGTATGTTTGTGCGCAGGGACATTTTTTTGGAAGTATGCCGTGGCTTAATGCTTCACCGGCTTCTTTTTTGATTTGTCCCCCTCCATCTTTAAGGAGTTTGTGAAAACCTTCCAGAAAAGGAATGATAAAGCTTGAGCGCTGTGTTGGTTCAGTGAACACTGGGTCAAATCTTTCATTTCATGTTTAATGAATTATTTGCTCTCCTAGAAAATAATATGCTGCTTGCTTTTTTCATTTATTTAATATCTATCACACCTTTTGTTTAAAGTTCAGGTTGAGCAATTTGCAAGAACTGACACAAACAACTTCTACTTATGACTTTGGTCTTAAAGGATGGAACTCTAAACATAAAAATCAATTAAAGTTGCTTTAATGATTCAGTTCAAAAGAAAGCTCCTATATAGATTCACTTAAGAGAGGCACATTCCAAGTGTTTATTTCCATCGATGTTGATAATACTGTATGAACGTGGGCTTACCAGTAAATAAGCTTGTTTTTTTCTTATTGAATATTATGTGAATAAATTAAACTTTTCAGTTGAGCATATTAAAAAGTGTTATTAAAAATGTAGACTGTTTATTCTGCTACAGAGGTTATGTAAAGACGACATTTGTTGAGAGTTGGCACAGCTATTTAACTGACTTACATTTTTTTCTACAAGTACAAAGGTTCGTTATTATTTGAAGCACAATAAAAACCCAAGGACCTGATGTTCAGACAATCTAAATAAAGAGCGCCTAATTGCATGTGCACTTTTTTCTGCTCACATTAAATGGGTGTTTTGTGAGTGATCTGGGGATTACTGCACAAGTGATAAGATATGCAAACCAGTTTGGTTCTGCACCTTTTAAAATGAGCAGATTGCAGTTACCGTAACAAGGATGAGCTTTAGTCGTGTAGTTAAGCTTAATAATGACAATAATTATTTAAGATAATACAAAAATCAAAACATGCAAATTGAACCGGAAAAATGGTTCCGCCCCTTAGTAATGGGGGTAATTTGGAGGTAATTTAAAGAACCCAAAGGACCCCCATTCCCGTACGTTCGTTTCCATTTGCATGTTTTCTAAGACAAAATAAGCCTTGTTTTTGGTCTACTCTATAAAGCCTGAAACTCAATGCTATTTCTGACATTTTGAATTGAAAAACCTTCCTGGATGGGAAGCGAAACATCTTCAAACTTGGAAACAAAGTCCAGTGGATTGTTTTTTAACTTTTTTTTTTTAATGACTATGACCTGAATCACTCAGAATCTTCACCAGCATACTTTTTGTCTGGTTTGAAGATCTGCTCTGTTACACAAAGGTTTGCACATGTTTTTGGTTGTGGTTTGTGGACCCAAATGCAGAGGCAGGGAGGCAGAGGTGAGTTTCTTGATGATTTAATGAACTGGTAACAGACAACAGAGGCAGGAATCAAAAAAGTCAAACGTGAAAAAAAGTCAAACAAACCAGAAACCATGAAGACATCAGGGGAAAAAACAAGGAGTATATTTATGGGAGACTGAACAAAGAGGGGACTAATGAGCAGATTGGGAGCAGGTGTGAACAGAGCAGACTGGAAAGGAGCTAGGAAAAAGTAGAACACTAGAGGGCAACAGAGGGCAACAAATAAAAACTGAAAACCTAAAATATAACCAGAAAACACAACAAAATAAGAATTAAACAAATAAAACTAGAAAACATGGAGCAAAGTAAAACTGAATACTCAAAAGAAAACATAACAGAACCAAGACTGACACTTTCTTTCATGACAAATATAACAGTTTCTAACCAGGGGCTTGAAAATACCAGATTTATGAAATTATCTTTTTTTTTTTTTTTACTTTTAAACGTTTTTCTTCAACTAAAGTGGTGCCAAATTTTTGTTTATCTTTTTTGTTTCCACTGAATATGGCATCATACGTACCAGTACCAACTTTCTACAGGGCTAAAAAAACAAGAGCCGAATTACCAAGAAGCTGAGTGGATTAACAGCAAACTACCAACAAAAATGTTGTTTTCTACATGCAAAAATGAAAAGTATAACAACACTCAGCTTTTACATAATAATGAAGTCGGAATGATGCTGGAATAAGGTAATTATCCGTGATCTTCAAGCTCTGCAATATATGAAAGACACAAACATTTTACAGACCCACTTTTCATTAAACATGAATTTATAAACACTTCATAAACACAGTTTGTGGCTCAGATGATCAAACGTCAGCTCTTTTACATCGACTATCTGGCATTTATGATTCTGAGTTTCTTGAATCTTTCCATCTTTTATACGGTTTACAGATGGTCAGAAATGCTGTCAAGACTATAAAAAAAGACTGCCAAATAAAACACTTTTTTTATTTGACTTGTGATATTATTAGACATCTGTTTCTTAATAATAGCAAAATAACTCTGTAAACAAAGAGTCTTTCTGCACTATGCTGCCCCAGAGAAATTCACAGTAAAAACTTTGAAAATATAAACCTGTATAGAAAAGAAACAAGCATTATTTTCATATAAAAGTTAGACATAAGAGGTTCTAAAAAGTGTTTGCTCTTGTGAGAAAAGATCAGTATAGGAAATGTTAGTGTTAAAGACAACATTTAAAGTGATAATTGTGGTGGAGATAATTTTTCCCAGCTGAAAACAACCCAAGATCCCAACAAATTAATTTGATCTAAAGTCTTTTTAGACATGTTTCCCTATATTAGCTGTTCCTCAAATGTTGCATCACCCAAGGGTAAAAAGTATTTAAGCCAATGTAGATATCTTTCTTTCCACCTTTTCTACCTAACATTTTTCAGTGTTGATCAGATAAAATCCTGCTGAATATCAGTTTCCCTGTCATCCTAAACTTAGCCTGGGTGCCATTCCGAACTTAGTCCCGCCCACAACGTTTGAGGTCGGGAAGTTCGGTCTGGCATTGCTCAATAGTAGCGCGAGTATGCTCGCACAATATCTGACAGGCCAATCAAATTGTCAGGGCGGGCTTTATATGATGATGGACAGATGACCAACAGTAATGTAATCAACCATGTCACCAAAGCGCGCTTGGGTGACAACAACAATGGCTGCCGCTGGAGAGTTGAGGTGTGTAGATTCTGCTATTGGGTCTGTTCTAGAAGATATCGACAGCAAATTAATTTTAAAAGAGGAACAGAGAAATGAGATCAAGGCTCATCTTCTTATTCTAGGCGTGCAACTGCACGCTTTGATTTTTGTTGACAACAACTATGCGTCGCTTAACATACGTCACGCACTCCGTTGCTCTTATTGGTTGTAGATCTATCCAATTGAGTGCAGAGGCATTTTTTTTCCTGGTTCGTTCAAAACACGCCCCATAATCACAGCTCTATGGAGCAGCATCAGACTTATATTCTGACTAGAATTGTGTAGGACTACGTCAGGCTATCCTAAACTAGCCTCGTGAGACCATCCTGATCTTGCGAGCTTTCAAGGTTTCACACACAGATCAGTCTGGAGACTCTCCGTTAAAGAGTTCACCAACCGAACGTCCAATCAGCGTTGGCTATTTTCGCCCCTTTCCAAAATTACTTAAACAGAAGGTTTCCAGATGGATATGTGGAGCAAATCCATCTG
Source organism: Cyprinodon tularosa (assembly GCF_016077235.1). NCBI lineage: Eukaryota > Metazoa > Chordata > Actinopteri > Cyprinodontiformes > Cyprinodontidae > Cyprinodon > Cyprinodon tularosa. The sequence goes on from NW_024038669.1 coordinate 2,638,209, forward strand.
GCGGAGTCAAGTTAATCCCAAACTGCCTCATAACAACAATAATACAAAAAGGATATGAGTGCAGATATGTTGATTTATACTCATCTAAAAAAAAAAAATCAGTATTGCAAAACATAAGAGATGCATTTATATTAAACAAAATCTAATTTCTCTCTTTATTCCCTTGGAAAAATGATTAAAAATGTATATAAAAAATTATATATAATATAGCAGATTTTACTTTTGTATTATTTATTTCATTTTAACATTTTTTTCTTATACTTACTTCATTGAAAAAAAAACATTTAGTTAAAGCTTTGTTTGAACCTCACCCAGAGAACTGAGAGCTTGTGTAGTGAAACAAATTGCTTACTGTGGAATTAAAGGTCTTAATGAAAACTTGACAATAAGTAGGAAATGGAATTTCTCACGCTAAGGAATTCGCTGGGGTTTTCTTCGGTAACAGCAGAAAATAAAAAATCCATGGTTTATGTAGTCAGTTTTCACTTTGCTACTGCTTTGTTTGCCAGCAGGTGCATACATAAAGCTGAGACGGTGCTGGAGAATGGGCTTTAATAGGCTTTCACCATTTGATGTAGAGTTTGAGGCGCTGTGTGTTCAGGGAAATCAATTTGAAAAGTTCTTCAAATAAAAAGGATTTGGAAGTTAATTGAACCCCCGCTGGCTGAACATGTTGAGTGTATTGGTTCCTCTGCTTGGTCAGATCTCGAACAACCAGCTTTAAGTGAAAAAATAACCTGACTATTATTTGTCATTTGTGTCAAACTTTGACAGGAATACTGGCTGATTAAATGTTTCTGATTTAGACTAAATATCCTACTGTTGATTAAAGCCTATGTTGCCTTTTCCTGGATGTATATCTGAGAAGATTCTCAGTCATCCAGGTAATGATTCAAGCTTGTAAAGTTTAGTCTAGGTAACTAGACATCCAAGAGGCTTCTTCAGTTAAAACTAGTGGTGGGGAGCGCTGAGATTAATACACTGCAGGTGTAACGAAAGAATTAGGGGAGGAGAAAAATAACAAAAACCAAAGGTGGCTCTGATCCCTCCTACTGGATTGGCCATGGAGGTCACCTGGGCGACGTTAATGGTCGTTATGGTGTTCTGATGGGTCGTTAACTCGCTTGTCAGAGGGCTTTCAGTCACATGCCTCATTGAAGTGTGAGTAAAGTGAGGGCAGTTGAGAAATGAATCTTCTGGGTGTTGTTCCTAAAAGTGCTTTGTATGCTGGTGAAAGGTTATATTTTAGACCATCTCCTCTGTTGAGAGATGGTTTTTCCAGGTTAACACCATCTTAAACGGCCCCATGAGAGAAATGAAATTAATCACTTTGTTTCTGGTCTGTTTAAATAATATAAGTGACCAGTTTTCTGGCCAAATCCCATGTTTGACCCTTTCTGGTCTATATAGGACCTGAAGTGTATGCACTTTTTTGTTTCTGTCTTTCCTGCTTTTGAGAACTTGTCATAGATAGTCTGGTTTTCTTTGTAAATCGGAGATGGAAAAGCAGCTATGTACATAGAGCCTGGAGATGTCAGAAGGTTAAGAACATAGGATTTAGAAAACAAGCAGATGAGCCAGGGTTAAATCACAAACAAGCATTTAGTTTCTGCTCAGCCCAGACTGGCTCAACAACTTAGGCATGTTCACTGGATCCTCTGTAGAGATGGACACTCAAGTTGACTATGAAACTGGGCAAGGATTATGGGCATGCAAGTCATTAACCTGGTTAATAGTTCAGTCTGAGCCACAGCATACCGTGGGAGCCGCCCCCAGAGTTCCAGGTGAGAAGCAGAAGAACGATGCCTGCTCACTGGGGTTGCTGTATCGGGGACACTCTGGGCAACTCTTGGCTGCATCTCATTTGGCATTCCATCGGCTGGATATTGCCTTCCTCGGAGAGGATGGACTGAACTGTTAAACCAGAGTGCCAATGAGGGATTGCGCCCCGCCCCGCTGCAGCCGCTGCGGTCCGCTTATCCTCAGCAGCCTGCATTTCTGGTCCGTTCTCTTTTATTATTTTCTGTTATTAAACTTTTCGAAACTTCCCATTGTCTGACTCGCCTTGAGTACTGGGTCCTCCTGTCCCGTTTTATGACAAGTTACCTTTTTTGGCCACCATCCACTGCAGCTGATAGCCACTTGCCACAGAGGTGTGTTTTAGAATTGTTCTTGAACTTCTTCAGAGTTCACATTTAAGTGCTGTCAGGTTATTAACCAATCTGACCTGGTGTGGCTAGCATTAAGTATTGAAAATGACAGAAATACAAAGAGCCAATCATCTCACTGATGGTCTTATTTAATTAGTTAACACCAAGATGCAAATTTAATTAACTGCATAACGGTTTCTTTGGCACCGTTTGTTTCCAGGTTTCTGTCTGTGTTTTTTATTTGTTTTACATTACATAAATATCAAAATGGTATTTTTCATTTATAAGTATAAGACAAGTCTAATGTTTTGAATCACACTTAGATAAACAACAAAAATAACAATAGTGACAAAAATGTAATTAACAGAATCCAAACAATATTTCTCTGCAATGTCGAAGTCAGGAAAAGATTGAAAAAACCTTTCTTAGAGCATAGAGTCAAAAAATCTAAGTCCTCAAACGAGGAGAAGGAGCAAAAACAAATTTGTTCTTTCCCAATTTCCTCAATTTCCTCCACATCTCCAGCATCTGGGTTTTCCACAAGGTCTGATCATATCTCTCCTTCTCCGAGTCATAGGCCTACATATGGTGGTCCCAATAGTGCTTCTCCTCTGTTGTGACACCAGCCAGTTGCAAACTTTGAAGTCGTTTTCCACTTTGTATAAAAACATATTTTTTAATCTCTTTTGAATCGTCTCTCCTCTTTCTTTTGGTCCTTTAGAGCCTGCTGTCTCTTCACTCCAGTTACATGTGAGCGGGGCTTGCTTAATCAAACAATAGGCTATGGGATTTACCAACAACACAACACCTGCTCAGTGTTTTATTTTGTTCTACTGAAAACCAGGGGCGGAGCTAGATGGGGGGCCAGGGGTGGCCATGACCACCCTTAGCCAATCACTGGCCACCCCTACTATTTTTTCCCTGTAATACAGACAGGTGCAGCAGTAATACTCTGAAGGGAAATGTTTAAACTTATTAAAAATTTAAACTTTTCACATATTAACAACTGCTTGACAACAGAAACACTGCAGTTAATTATGCACATCAATATACAAACATTAAAGATGATAAATACAGAATTTGTGCTCTTTTCAGAACTACATTCTGAATTATTTGGGGTAAAGAGAAAATGATCTGCCTCTGCAAATCCTCTAGGAGTCTTCAGTGAAATCATAGATAAATGATTACTTTAATAACTTTGAAAAAAATCATTAAATGTGGATATTAGTAGATTTAAACACAATTAATTTGCAGAATGATTATTGATAAAAGTAGGTAATGATTATGTAAAATATGTGCGCCCCAGAACTCAAACCTGAAAGAATTTTGTCCACTATACCTTTTATTTACACATTATAGATTTTTAAATAGATCCGTCTGTTTGTTAGCAAGGCTGAAGGAAAGTCTAGTTTGTCTTTATTTAGAAAATATGCTCATTCCTTTTTGAACAGTGTAGATTGACCCTGAGGTTCTGGTGCCTTTCGGCCACCCCTCAATGTTTATTGGTTATTGACTGGCCACCCCTATTAGGATTTTCTGGCTACGCCTCTGTTGAAAACCCACCAACAGGGCAGATAGATTGACAGTTTCACCCATCAATTACAAAAAATTACCTGCTCTTTTTGCATGCGCATCTGTCTCTGTGATGAATATTATTTCATATTTAGTCTTTGTAATAAATACGAATTTTAATTTCTGTCAATGTACATATTTTACATATTTGTATTAATTTAAAAAACGAAGGTCAGTTTAAATAAAATCAGAATTACAGCTTAATTAAAACAAACCTAGCCATTACAAATAAGAGGGATTCTTTTACTTTAAGTTGCTTCAAACTAACGTTTTCTTTAGAATAGCAACTCACATTCCTCATGAGCAGATGAGATTTACCATGTCATTTTTTTTCTTCCCATGGCACCAAAAAATAAGAAGTTATTGAAATGTGGTTCCCTGATCTGAGTTGGAAAGACATTTTGATTACATCTGGGATTTGTTGATATTACATCAGCTGCAGACTGGGTACAAGTCCGATAGTAAACCATAGTATTTGTGTATCTCACTATGGCTACAAGGTTTGTCAGTTTATCAGATGCACTTGTGGCTTGTTTGGTTACCAGCGTTTTGTCAGAGTGTGCTGGTGTGTTTTTATGTGCTGTCCCACATATGTGACCATCCTGTGGGCTTTATTTTGCACTTGAGGAAGGTGAGCAGTCTCGAAAAGGCCCACCGCCTCCACACACTATATATCAAAACACTGTTATGAGAAAGAATTATTACTGCTGCACCTGGTCGGTCATCAAGATCCTGAATTACATTCGACATCTCTGTAATAAATCCACCGTAGCTGCACGTGGAGCTATGTGACTCAGCAGAAAAGTAGCATTAGATCCAAATATTTCTGTTAAAGAAAATCTTTTTCAAGTTTAGGTGCAGCACATGTCAATGTAACATCTATATACCTCCCATCGTTGAAAACTACAACAACATTATGGGTAAGTACAAACATTAAAAAGTAATGCTCTCATATTTTCCAAGCTGGGATCTAATTGCAAATAAATCAGTACATGGCAAACCCAATTATTTGATATGAATGACTTCATATGGTAACAGTGTGTAATTAGCCCACAGTAAGAGTTGTGTGCAAATTGACTCATTATCCAAGAATCTACCGAGGTCAAATTACCAAAGCTAGAAAACCCATCCAACATGTTGACAGTTAAACGAGATTACTGCCATGTGAGAGCATCTTTGAAGCGGGTCCCACAATGTCCATCACCTTTCTCACTATTACGTCAGCTCCTCGAGCCCCTCTGTGGTGACTGGAGGAGTTATGGTCGAGAGCTAGTCTCACTGAGAGCTCAGCCAGATGAATGTTAATGAACAATTCCTTATCTCCCTGCCTGCTGTTGTTTAACAGTAGCTGGCTGATGCAGACTCTGCTCATCTTCTTCCCTCTGAAGGAAATGACCTGCTGAGCTGTTGCCATGGTAACTAATAATTTGGCTATTCCACGATTTCAAACATGTTAAGTCAATTTTGAGACTTGCTAAGAGTTATCTTTACACATACGTTATATAGAAAAAGTTTGTAGCCGCTTTACTGTTCATGAGGCATCACTAAAAATATTCACACAGTGATACCATGTAAAGAAATCAGTTTACAGATTGTATAACAAAGGAGGTTTATTGTACCCTTAAAATGTGAAAAATGTGGCATAATTAGCTGTTTCCCTTCTCCAGTGTCATGTCACTTGTTAGTATTAGACAGTTTCAGGTTTCATTGGTAAAAAAGGTCTGTTAAATTTGCTGATATTATGCTTACACTTCCTTATAATGGTAATTTGAAGTTCATTGCAGTTCCTAATACTGTAGCAAAACACTATGTAAGGATATGTTAACCCATTTTAAGCCAGACATTCTTACACTGAATTTGAGTCCACATGATGAACATCATAGTTTGTCTTTTGAAAATTAGAAGCCAAGGAGTTAAGAGCATTAGAGACTACCAGTAGGTTAAATAATGGTGGCATTTGGCCATACACTGCATCAAATTGGTCTGCATGGCTGTTGTCCCAGATTAGTAGATGGTCTGTACTTATACAGAGCCTTTTGAACACTAGATTCCATCATTCACCGAGTCACACACTGGTGGTTGCAAGCTACATTAGCCACAGCTGCCCTGAGGCTAACTAACAGAAGCAAGGCTGCTGGAAGCAGGCACCTCCAGTATGCAACAGAGTTGAAGTGTCCTACCTAAGGAAACAATGATTGGGACAGATGGAGCTAGGGTTAGAACCTAGAGACCCTCCGGTTGCAGGACAAACTCCTGCATGCTCCGCCAATGACAACCCAATAGGAACAAAGCCCCTTCTAAAGAGAATGTACAAGAAAGGCCACGAATGGTTTGCTGAAGACAAGGAGACCAGGAATATGGATTACTAGAACCATATATTTTGACCTGACTAGACCAAGATAAACCAGATGGTGTTTTGCATTTATGGCTTCAATTAGGAGGGTTAAAAAATAAACGTGTCTGGGCCACAGTCAAACATGGCTGTGGGAGTGTCATAATTTGTGTTGCAAGAGTCCTGCCGGCTTCGAGGAAATACAGTTCTGATTGATGGATTAATGGATTGATTGATTAATTGGCTTTTTTTTTTATCTCACAGTGGAGAAATTTACTTAATTTACTGCAGAGATACATGGAAGCAAACATTCACTGTAATGTACCAAAGCAGAAACTGAGCCCAACAAATGTATGTCAGATCGTTGGTTTATGTAACAGACGATCTTTTTTTTTTTAGACAATGCATCATTACAGCTTCCTTTGATTCCATAACTGTTAGTTTGCTGGTAAATTTTCATGTAATACCAGTATCAATGTTGCATAACCAGCAGTTATAGTAATTTAGGTTAATGTAAAAAAAAAACATGTTAAACAGCAGCAGTCCCATGGGAGATTGGATCAGAATCTAAATCTTCAGTGTCAAAATCAAATAACTTCTTGTAAATATAATGAACACCCAGTGCTAGCTTATTTTTTTTGTTTTTTGTTTTTTTATTTTTGCAAAGTCTGCAAATCAACCAGAGAAAATTAGCCCAGCCTTAAAGATCAGAAATAAAATAACTGTTACTCCAAAAGCAACTTAAAAGATGGATCATACTACCATTGGACAGATGGATCATACCTTATTATGCTCAGATAAGGATCCTTATTCCATTTTTACAAAAAAAAGTTAAAAGCTTTCAACCCTGACAGCAACATTCCCACTTTAATGTGCAGATGTATTTTGCTGTACAAAGTATATTTTAAAGTGGCCGTTAGAAATCTCAGATTTTCCTCTCTGAAGATGCCTCTGATGCTCTCAGACCAGAGCTTCAGAGGCATCTGTAAAGAGGGCAGCCCACAAATCTCCCTCAGTTACAACACTTTAAAGCTTTTAGGATAGTAAGGGTACAACAATTTAAAGCTTATTAGTGTCAAAAAAAACTTTAGCAAGAAAAACTAAACAAAAACATTTAGGACTTTACAGAAAAAAAATATTAAAAAAAATCTTTCTGGTATTTAGCAAATAATCAAATCCCTTCAGTAGTGAAACAAATTCAATATAGATCATTATTATTAGCAAAATTATGAATATTAGCACAAATTAAGATTTTCAAAGATAACTGTGTTGAACGCATTGGAGAGAGTGAAACTGTCAACTCTGTCAACCATTCATTGACTGGATGTAATTGTCGTTACGTAGCACAACAGACATAAATCTTTTTTTTCCAGTTTAAAACTCACCATAGCTAGTTAATCAATCCCCCGAGTGGAATTTTACCCCATTATCAATGACAGGGATCTTAAATGTCAAGTGAAGAATGCCAGGTCTTCAACATAAAAAATCATAATCGATAGGATACTAAAGGCAATAAAAACATTTCTAACATAGGAATGATATCCACTTCATCATCATTAGACACGATATAAATGTCAGTAACTTAGGCAAGGTAACTGTCTTTTCTCTCCACCAATGTGATGAGATGTTTGCTAAACTCTACTGGGACCTGCATGTCTGGTTTGACTTAAACATTTTATCCTAATCGTTAAAAAATGTATGATGTATTTGTGAATCTTTTGGCCCCTTTCTCTTTCAAAGCCCACAAAAGCCTCAGTCATGGAGCATGGGATCATCATTTATTAAAGCAATCAATCCTTTTCCTTTATAAACTCAGTCCTCTAGCCAATATCCTTCAGAAGACTATTGGTTAAGCAGACGAAGGGTTGTACAACACACAAACTACCAACATGGGTGCCAACCTTTGCTCTACCCATAACTATGAAAAAAAAATCCTTAAACTGTTTTGATATTTTTCTCACTGAACATCTAGCCACTGAGAATTGAGAATCAATTTCATGCAGGAGAGCCATTGCCTAACTCAACTAGGTATGCACACATCAGTATTTGAGGTAAAGAGACCAAATAATCTTACAGTGTTCTTTTTGTACCTTGGGAAGATGCTAGAGTTGCTAAAAAGAACCCAAGAAAATTAAAATAGCAAGGCAAAGACTGTGTTTGCCTTTCTATTAGTATTTCATTTCTAACACCTTGGAAATGTTTTTCTCCATTGATACTTATTAAATGGTTCAACTGGTGTATGATAAACTTGAAAAGAGTAAGATCTTTTCTGTTTCTTTACAAGCAGAAAATAACCTTAGTTGCACTTTCTCAAATAAAATCCCTTTTTCTTTTCTGTTCATTTTTCTGAGAAAGCTTTGGACAGAAATATTCATATTTCTTGGTTTAACGCACAAAATATTTATGCATTGTTTAAAATCCAGTATGAGAAAGGCTTTTGAGATCGCCTCCCCCTCACAAACAACAATAACTGAATAGCACTTCTGAGAACCCCAAACAATCACTTGGATTTAAAGCCTTTTATGCATGGAGAAATCAACGCTTATAGCCCTGTACGTGGGTTGAAAAATGCAGATACACTATTGTGCTGTTTTCTGACTTGATAGCAAGTGTTTATTATGGTTGCCCCTGTCTGTACACCAAGGTAAAACTACATATTAAAGTCTTTATTTAGATAACTAACCATTAACACTCCCCTCATCCAGCATCACTTGTTATGTGGAAGAAGTATACAGTAACAAAAAAGAAGACAGAGGTGTACAGGTTATGTCATGGTTTTGGTTCTGTTCAAGTTTTATCTGGTCTTTCATTGGTCTTATTTCCATTCTTGTGTTCTAGTTATTTTTGATTGTATTTTAGTTCTTAGATATTTCTTGTTTGCCCTCTTGTCTAAGTCTCCTTTTCCCTAGCTCCCTTCCTGCCTTTGTTCACACCAGCTCCCAATCTGCTAATTAGCCTGGTCTTTGTTTCACTCTTGCATTTATTCTCCTCCTGTTCAGTCACTTTTCATGTAGTTGTGAGTATTCCTGGTTTTCAGCATTTTTGGATTTTTGCTTCTGTTGACCTTCTTGGATAATAAATCTTCAAGTAACCTCCTTAAGTTTCAGTCTACATTTGGGTCCTGTCAAACCTCCACCTCCACTGTGACAGGTTCTGCCTTCTGCCTCTGTACTAGAGAATGACACGGGAGTGGATTTTCACTCCTGTCCCGTCCCACTCCCACAGAAAAAAATTGTGTCCCGTCCCGATCCCGGGCCAGAGTAGAAATCTAAATCCTGTCCCGTCCCACTCCTGGTGAAATTACTCCCACTCCCATCCCGCTCCCATTCAGAATGAGTCCCGCTCCTGCACCACTCCCATTCTTGTTGTCTTCAATAAGATTTCTGCCAATACATTGAATCTGAATTTCTATGAAGGGTCAGTTAAGTTCCTTTTTCTAACTGTAGTAACTGTCGGTCCCCCATTCTTGTTTTTGAGCGCGGGTGAAAAACTCAGAGCGGAAGCACTTTTGGTTTTTGGGTCGTGTATTTTTTTTGACTCGCATTAAAGTGTAGGTTTCAAGGAAAAAAAACTACAAAGTGGCGGCGCCAGTACTGGATTTTTTTGGCATCTTTCCTAGTTTTTTTTTTAGTTACTATTGGTTTGCTCCCGCTCCCGTCTGCTCCCGTTAATGTTTAATCCTGTACCGTCCCAATCACGTGATCGTTACTAATACTGACTCCCATCCCATGGGAATCCCGTGACCTGTGGGATTCCCGAAAAAATGTCAGTCTCTACTCTGTACCTCCAAGCCTGCCTGTTCCCATGTGATCTTTTTGCCTGACAAGTCTTCTGACTCCTGCCTGGTGTGAACAAACCGGATCTCTGATCTCCTGGTTCTGACAACCAAGCATTTCACCAACATCAGCTTTGACTCTTCCCTCTGGATTATCCTGCCTATATTCATCTGCTCGGTTTTAATCTCCTACCTGTCCTTCGACCACCGATACATCAACGTCTGGGACTTTCTGGATTAGGACTGGACTATAACACCAGATTAGTGACTCACACATTCATTATCATCCACTTCTGTAAAGACTTGGCCATTAACCTGCTGTTCCCACCTGTAGAGGTTCATGCCTTAGGTGCTGCTCACTCTGATTCAGTTTTCAAGGAATATTTTGAGAAATCTCTTTGTAAGCTTTGAATACAGGATCCTTGTGTTCTCAGCTTGACATCTACAAAAGTAAAAATTGCACCCTTTTGCTTGTTTTTCAAAAAGAAATAGAGGCTATTCCAGCTAAAACCAGCTCAGCAATGTCTGTTTACTTCAGCCTTTCACCAATAGTTGAAGAGTTGACTTCATAATTCTACATTTCATTGGACCGAAACATTTCTGCATCAAGGCCAAACTCATCTGTTGGCTTCTGGCAAGCTGTATTCTCGGTAGTTTGAGAATTCATGAATCTCGTGATAATTTATTTTTGCTTGCGAGGTAATAATTCAACTGTTTTTGTGTGTCGTCTTGTCTTTGCAATGCCTTGTCGGCCCCATGCCTGCCCTGGGCCCAACATTTATTAATCTGGTGCTGTATTCACACCTACATAAAATAATAATATCCTTATTTTGTCATTGCATTTGTACTTTCCAATTAAATTTTTATTTTGGTATTTTGGATGTAAGCTATCATTCCTGGGCAGTGAGCAGCTTACAGCACACAGAAAGTAATCTTTGACTTACTCAGGTAGCCAGAGTGGCAGTCTGAGGTGTCCACATACTTGCAGCCTTCTCAGAAGTGCTCTACTCCAAGGGGCAATGAATTTGCATCTCGGAGAGGCCACAAACTCAAACTGTCACTCTCGCTCCCAGATCAAAACCCTTAACCCTACATTTCTCCTTGTAGCTCAGTGTTCTCAGTGTTCCAGCACAATACTTATATGCAGACAATAAAAACTTTCCCACTGTGGGACTATGTGGTCTGTTTAAAGCAGACCTAACATGGCAGGTGTGAAAACACCCTCTATATATAACCAACTTGTAAAGGGAGAATGTCTAAAAGACTATTTTTTAGAAAATCAGCTTTGGTTTCCTAGTAACAGCTAATTACTTTGTCTCGACTTCTGTGTTTTTTGTAGAACAATCTGAGACATGTAAAAGCAGAACAAACTGCAAAATGAATATATAATAAAATCACATAAATTATAGTAAATGGCATAAGGACTCTGCTAATACATTATTTTCATGTATTTTCCAATGCCATCAAAACCACATAAAATTGAAAAGATCATTGGTCACAACCTGCACCTTAAAAGATTTTCTCCAGACAGGAAACAGGCAAAAAAAACAATTTCTGACAAATTCACCCTGATCACAACCTGTTGCTACTTCTCCAGTCTGGTAGGTGCTATAGCTTCATTTACTGAAATCAACAGATTCAGTTCCTTTCCATAAACAGCTGACTCTGATGTTATTTATATAGCCCCTTAAAAATACCAGAGCTACCAAAAAGGGCTTTCCATACCAAGGGAAGTTTAGAATGCATAAGAAAAACACAAGTATTTAAATCAATAAAACAAATAAAATAAATAAAACAGATAAAACCACATAAGAACAATAAAACAAACCACAAAACAGAAACGGAATAAGAGTTACATGCTGTGTTGAAAGCCAAAGAATAGAAGTAGGTTTTAAGAGGGTTTTTAAAAATAGACAGTTGCTTTAATGTTCCAAAAAAGTTAAAAAACAATCCGCTGGACTTAGTTTCCAAGTCTGAAGACGTTTTACTTTCAATTCAGGAAGTTTTTTCATTTCAAAATGTTAGAATTAGCCTCGTGTTCAAAGCTTTATATAGTAGACCAAAAAAAAAAAAAAAAAAACATGCAAATAGAACCAAAAGACAGGCAGTCATAGGAAGTCATTTTGGGTTCTTTGTTAGCCTGCAATACCCAATACTGGGCTAACGGTATCAGGTATTGCAGTTTTTATTAAAAATATTTTTTTAGGGTTCAATTCTCTGGGCCCCAGAATGGGCAAACATCTGAAAAAGCTTAAAGGATTTTTCCTTTCTGCTTAAAAGTCAGGTCATTTTTACTTTTAACTGTTACTAGTTACTTTACTCAAATTTCAGAAGGATTTTTATCCCCTTTAAGTTTTTGTCATCCACATAGGCAAAATTTTTTGCACTCTTTAGTAATAATAATAATAATAATAATGAATTTTATTTGTAATGCACTTTACATCTGAATTCAAATCTCAAAGTGCTACAGTTCAAAAAGGGAAAATTTAACACAAAGGTTAAAAGACCATAACATTAAAAACAGAGTAAAAAGACAATCATTACAATCAAAACATTCAAAGGCACATGTAGCCTATAAAAATAAAAAATCTAAAATTCAGCAATTGTAAGCATTTCTAAAAAGGAAAGTTTTCAATCCATTCTTAAAACAATCCACTGTCTGTGGGGCCCTAAGATGGTCGGGGAGCTGCGGCTTCAAACACCTCTGTGCAGCACCAATTACTGTACAGGAGTGATCTGTGCTCAGTGCTGTTATGTCCATTCGGGGTGGACATCTGAGGGTTTTGTTTATTGTTTCTACAGATTTTCTGTCTCATATTCCTCTGTTAAGGCACAGTGACAAATATGCATAAAAAATTTAAAAATACATTGTTAGAAAATATCTTTACCTCTTTCATCTTCTGATTCTTACTCTTCTCCCTCGCTGTTTCAATTAGGAAAACAAAGGATTATTTTGCAAATCAATTATTATTTCGATTAATTAATTGAATAATTGACTAGCAAAAGGTCTCTTAAAGAAAATTTTTCACGAAATTAACCAAGGTGAAACTAAACCTTTTCCACTTAAGGAGTTCTGGCTAGAGCATATTGACAGGAGAAAAGTTTTTTTTTAATCTTAAAGGTTTTTTATATATATATATATTTTTTTTTACAATTTTGACATAATGGCTACAGTACTCAAAGTGGGTTGCTCTCTCAGCCGCAGATACATTTTAGAGTCTCTACACTCCAGTTAAAAATTAATTGATTACTAAATGATTATTTCAATAATCGATTAATCAAGATTAATCCAATTGCTTGTTTTAGCCCTGGTTTTAACTCTTTGGTCAAATCAAAGAACAACCTTCACGTGTTGTAGCTGGCTATTGTAATCATAAATGTACTGTATGTTAGTGCCTGAGTTCCTCATATAGGCAAACTATGATGGTGAGGTTGCAGACAGACTTCGACAGTGCGTGTTTACCTGCCTCTGCACTTACAGCCACTCATAAATCACTGCTATCTCCCACCGGTGGCACACGCCGCTTTTGTCCTTCACACAATGAGGGCCTTCCTCCATGATGTCTGCAGACAGTTTGTTCGCTGTGGGACAGTAGGAGGCCAATGCAATGTGCACATGTACACACACTCAAACTTCAGAGGAACATTAATCAAATCTGAACCCCTTGACTCTGATTATCTATCAGATACATTTTAACATTCAGGACAACCAGATTGTCTCTAACAAAGGCCATATCTTGGCTGCTGTTTATCTTGAAACCTGCTTGTACTCATAACAAATCACTTCAGCATAGCTTTACCCAGACTGCATTTCAGAAGTTATGGTTGGCATTTCTAAGGTCAGCTGTGAAACAGTCTGAATATTTCAAAGTTTCTACCTTGATTTGTGAAAACAGGAGCTGTGGTAAAATCAGCTTGAATCAATTTGTGTTTGCTTAACTAAAAACACAGATAAAAGTATGATGCATAGACAGAAATTTGCCCTTTGGGAAGAAATGAGGTAAAAGATTACAAGTAAAAGATAATGCAGATGTAATTTCCATATTTCCAAAGATGGCATATTTCCAATAACAATGCAATTCCCTAGCAGTACTTCAGGGTCAATAAAATCTGCAGGGTAATGTATGTCAGAGAGGCAATTCTATTGCAGCCATAAAGCCATATGCTTGCAGTAACAGGGAGGGCTGACAGCACACTGCGTCTCTTATTTTTCCCTTTTCACTCTCCTTGTGCAGTATGTGCCCACTTTTCAGTGACTGCCTTGTTAGCTTAATCATTTATTTTACTGGTCTTATCAGTACACCGCACACTGGGGAACCATTGGCATGCAGATTCTGCACATATATCATTGTAAACTGGGAATGCTCACCTGTAATGAGCCTCGCCAACCCACTGAGGAGGAATATTGACACGTTTATGTGATTCTTTGGTTGCAGCAAGGCTGCTAATCTGTCTATTTTCTTCTCATCATTGTTATTCTCCTCCGTTTGTGTCCTTGTGCCTTAAAGATCTTGCTAATTAGTGCCTCAAATGTTATTAACGAGAGATAGAAAACATTCCAGCCTTCTGTTAATGGGAGGTCACCTAAATAGAAAAATCCCAAATGATTAAAGAGAGAGTATTAGGTAAATTGGATTTTAGAGGAAATCTGATCTTTTCATTCAGCGTTGAAAAACTTGGAGTTAAGTTCTGATTTGATATAACTACAAATAATTTTTGACAAATGCCGGATCTTATTTATTTATTTTTTTTATTTTGAATGTGAATAAAGTCCCATGAACCCTCATAATAGCAAAGCACATTCAGCTAAAAGGTAGACTATTTAACTTTAGTAATTTATTTAAATACATAGGGCCGGATTTATCAAGATCCAAATTTTGCGTGCAGTAATTTGCGCTCGCAAACTGGAATTTTGCGCGAGGGGCTGAACCATGGTTTGCGGGTGATTTAACAAGAGCGATTGCGTAACTGGTGGCAGGTGCAAAACTGTTGGAGACGCCCTATTTAAATGATGGTTTTGCGCGTTTTGTGGTTTGCAGCAAAGTAGTTTGTAGTTTGTGCAAACTAGTGCATTAAGAAATTTTAATCTTACAGTGACACCCCACCCATATATAGCCCTGCGATGGACTGGCGACCTGTCCAGGGTGTACCCCGCCTCTCGCCCATTGACTGCTTGAGATAGGCACCAGCACCCCTCGCGACCCCACTTGGGACAAGCGTGTAAAGAAAATGGAGGGATGGATGGATATATATATATATATATATATATATATATATATATATATATATATATATATATATATATATATATATATATATATATATATATATATAAACTTTGGCAACCTTTATTCCGTAAGGTGGTATGTGGCTGAATTTCTACTTCACTGCAATAAAAAAAAAAAAAAAAACCAGGTGTTTTGTATTGGCCTGTAGAAAAATGCACATACCAACTGGCTCACAAGAAGTGACTGTGGATAAGATGACTGCGCGCACTTCTGAAAAATGAGATTGGGAGATCCCAGATGCAAAAAAGTGCAAAGTTGCAAGGAGTTTTGTGATATCTGGTATTGCGTGGGTCCTCCTTGTGGCTGGCTCCAAATCCATTCGGAGTTCCCCCAACAGCTCCAAAATGGCAATACTGGATAAACGATATGTTTTGATGATCGTTTCCTCCTTCATTCCAAAAATATTCACACGGAGTGAAAAAATGCCTTCTCTGCGTCTCCTTGCTTAATTTCGATGTCTCCTTCTTGCGACAATAACCGCTGCCATGTGTGCGCAATTACGCATACAGACCATTCGCACCTTCTTTTGAAACGTGTTAAATATAGAGTCAGATACCGTTAGCAAAATTGTTTTTAGGTTTGATAAATCACTTTGCGAGTGCTAAATTAATATATTTACATGTTCTCCTCCCACAAGACGCACTTTTGCATGTAAACGCCCCATATTGCATATTCATTGCAGAAAAAGTACTAAATGGATAAGAGGCGCTATTTAGCACGTTTTAAAGACCAAATCCTTTTAGCACGCTGTTGATAGATCAGTTTGTACATTTTTTGGCGTGCGCAGTGAAATAGCTCACGTTTTTATACACACAAACCTTTGATAGATCCGGCCCATAGTTTTGTTATTTTTTAACTCTTGCAATATATCAGGAAAGTGTTTGGAAAACGCTGTAAGAAGAAAGGTAGAAACAGGTGTTTTAATCTATTTTTTTAGAGGTTTGAATACAAAATAAATATTCTCACTGGAAAAAAAAAATAACTCAATTGAGTTCTACAAAAATTACACTGCATTTAGCATTTAGTGGATGGGTGAATGGGATTTTTAATTTAATCTCAACAGTTATGTGTTTGGTTTTCAACCATTACCAATAAAAGTTCAACTTTACTAGCTTAGTTAACAGTTTTGACCTGAAATGCTTCACTTGCAATTGAATTATTAGGATAGCAATTATTAAAGTAAATAATTATTCATTATAGTATAATAGTAAATAGTTATTATAAGTTTTATTATTAAATGATCTATGAATCTTAAATAGGTTCAAGCATTGAAAAAGAGTGAAGTCATATTTCTGACCATCGAGGAAACGAATGATTGAAAGTGGTTTAGTTCAGATTGTTAATACGAATTATTTCATCCTATCATTGCTGGTAAACAACACACTGGATACTTAATGCTCCTCTGGATGAATACCCCTCATTCCAGAGAGTGTAGTCTGAGTTTTGAGAAACCAGTTAATCTGCAAAGACAGATTACACTCTCCTTTCTACATCAAAATTACATCTTGAGATCTTTTCCATCATGGAGTCTAATGTGCTCTGGGAGAAGACTTTACTTTTTTTTTTTACAAAGAGTAGGGAGATAGCAAACAAGGGTAAGACAAACCTCTAAAAGCCACTTCCAGAGAATACACCTTAAAACACCTTGTGTTATGGTTCTCATTTGTTGTGACTGAGTTTTCAGTTTTCTGTTATCAGTTGTTTTGTTTTTATTTTCCATGATATTCAAGCATTCTTTAGTTACTCTCTGTTGCCCCCTTGTGATTGTTTTCTTTCCCCTTGGATTCCCTCTTGCCAGTTCCACCCACACCTGCTCCCCATTCAGCTCGTTAGTCCATCCTTTGTTCTGTTCTCCTTAAATACTCCACCTCTGCAGTCAATCAGTGCTGGTTCCTTCTCGTTGCTGAATTGTCTACTCAGCTCGTCTCTCCCCGGCTCCTCAGACTCGTTTTTCCCCTGATGTCTCCATGGATTTGGTTTGTTTAATATTTTAAGTGGGATTTCTGGATTTCTGCCTCTGCTACCTATGGTCTGCAATTAAACCTCTCAGAATTCATCTCTGCTTCACTCGTCTCTGCATCTGGGTCCTCGAGCAACCTCACCACCCATTGTTGACACCTTGAGGGACAAAACTGTAATCCGTCTTCAGAGACAGAAAACACATGTAGACCAGAAAAGCATACAGCTTTTGAATATGTGTGTATGTGTTGGTAAATTATATATATAAATTTATTTACACTTTAATGGCATTGAAAGTACTGTATCCGAGCTTGATAATCATATTTTTATGTAAATGGCATCAGTCCCTTGACAAAACTTTCCAGGGAATTAAAATGCAATCCTACACCACCACAGACCTACAAGCGCTGAATTAATATGTTTGTAGAACAAAGTAGGGATGTGTCATATGTGTTAGTCATTGGGTGATATTCAAACCGCCAACATGACTACTTTTTAGCCCACACACTCAGCCTTTCCAAGCCAAATTTTGTAACATAAGAATTGTCTGAATGTTAAATTACAGAGGCAGATTTTTGATAGTTCTGTATGTAAAAGGTTTCCATTTTTCTCTCATTTTCAAGGTAGAGTCTATGAGTTCAACTCTGAAATAGAAGCATGGAATTAAATTAAAGTTTAAAGTACCAGGTATCTAATTTCTCATATGTGGTTTATATACAGTTTATTGCCAAAAGTATTTGCTCCCCATCCAAATTTTAGGTAGCTGTATAGGACAATGTTATTTCATGTCTTAAAGTGAAAGTGATAAAATTTTGTAGATGCTTCAAAGGAATAGTACACTCAAAACATGATTAGCCTTCATTTTCTACTCACCCCCATGCTGAACAACACTCTGGAGTACTTTTTTGATATCTCAAATGCATCTGGAGATCTGGGAGGCTTCTTGCTGTCTGCTGACATTCAAATAATGGAGGTCTATGGCGCCCGAGACAGAAAGGTCCATAAAAGTCCACAAAAAACGTGTCAATATTCCTCCATACTGCTCGTCCAATGTATTCCAAGTGTCCTGGGTGGGTAGCATCCAGAATTTACTCGAAACGAAGTCATTTAGAATGTTTTTAGAGCATAAACAGTAGTGTATAGGATTTCCTAAAAGCGCGCGCCTGCGAGTTCACGGCGCTACGGAAGCCGGCAGACCAAACCAGATGAAAGTGCGCATTCAGTGTCTGCTCTGCCGATAATGCAAGCGTAGAAGAAGAAATGTGCTGTTTACCTGTGCAAAGAAAGAAACAACGAAAGAAAAATGTCTGAGGACTTCAGTGTTGAGGAAGAGCATGAGTTCTTTGCTGAGCTGAATGCGCACTTTCATCTGGTTTGGTCTGCCGCGGTTTCCGTAGCGTCGTGAACGCGCTTTTAGGAAATCCTATACACTACTGTTTATGCTCTAAAAACATTCTAAATGACTTCGTTTCGAGTAAATTATGGACGCTACCCACTCAGGACACTTGGAATACATTGGACGAGCAGTATGGAGGAATATTGACACGTTTTTTGTGGACTTTTATGGACCTTTCTGCCTCGGGCGCCATAGACCTCCATTATTTGAATGTCAGCAGACAGCAAGAAGCCTCCCAGATCTCCAGATGCATTTGAGATATCAAAAAAGTACTCCAGAGTGTTGTTCAGCATGGGGGTGAGTAGAAAATGAAGGCTAATCATGTTTTGGGTGTACTATTCCTTTAATTAAAAATAAAAAAAAACTTGGATGTGTCCAATCGTTTAAAGAATATCTAATGTATGTATGTATACATATATACATATATATATATATATATATATATATATATATATATATATATATATATATATATATATATATATATAGCTGCTACATTTTTAAAAATACATTAACAACAGAGGCACTTTTATTCAAATGTTTATACCTGAGCAAAGACTGTTTAATGATTTTAAGCTATTTGTTATAAAGCGGTTGTATTTTTGGCTCCATAGATGAAACAACAATGCAACCTGAAGGCTCCTGTTTTTGTGCTCGCTTTTGTTTGCAAGTAAATCTCCTGCAGTCACATTTTCTCATTTGCTTTGTCTCATTTACCACTTGTATTACTAAGGAGGGCAGGTTTGTTTTCGTTCAGCTTTTGTTGGAAGCTAAACTCCATTTTTCCCACAGCTCCCCAACCCTTTTGTTTTTAGCATGCATCGTCGGTAGTCATATCTTTGTTCTAATGCTTTTTTTTTTCCTTTTCCTCCCCAGCTGTCCCAGTACTTGCTACCTGTGGTGCTACCTTTGCCCCTTTCCAAAGAAATCAGTGCTCTGACAAGAGCCTCCACACAGCATCGGTCTCACACGGCTGGCTGCGCCCACACAGATGTGCCCGCACCCGTCCTTTACTGTCCCGTTTCCTGTGACACAGCCCTCATACGTCTAGGCCGTTCTGCCCTGCAGGTGACGCCTCTGTTTGCTCCGGCGTCCTCTGCTGTCATCAGTGTCATCTGCTTCTTTTCTCACACTTTCTTGTTCCTCTTTTGTTGGCTCGTTCCGTAGAAACTTTTGATCTGCCCTACCTCTCACAGAAATTTGGCTTTGACTGCAAGCTTCACAGGCTTTATTTTTCCTCCACTGCCTCAATCCTTCTAATCTGTTTCAAATCCCACCCTCTCGCTCTCATTGTTCCTCCTCTGAATTATTTTCATACTCTAGTGTCCTTTTATGACAGTTGAAAAATCTCTCCCTTTGTCTCACCTGGCCCCTTATACAGTAAAACTCTATTGAGCAGGAATTTCCTTTTGTTACCTCAATAGGTTTTATTTTTTATTTTAATACATTTTGAATATTCTTTTATCATCTGTCTGGTTTTTATAAATTTTGTTTTGCTCAAAGTATATTCTCAAATCTTTAACACAGGATTTTAGCTATCTTTTCTGAATGAACATAACCCATTGCATTTATGAAATTAAGATTAGATTGGTTTTTGAAGCATCACTGTGTAACTTGTGATTAAAGTGTTAACTTAATTAGGTATAGCCTATATAAAATTATTTTTAAGATCAGTTTACAGCACTTGAATTGTATCAATGCTCCACTGGCCTTCTGAAAAGCCTTCTCATTTAAACTTGTGTCATATCAATCAGTGAATTGATCTGAGTACAGATTTACAGCAGTCTGAGCTCACCCTGCGAGAGCTAGCTTAGCAAAGAATCGTTGGTAGCCAACAGAACAAATATGACACCCACCTGATCAAACATATTTAGGCTCTATGATGTAGGATTTACTCTAGCGGGGTGAATGTCGTTGCAAATAGCTTGGCCATGCTCCATCTTATATCAGAGATCTGATTGTTCCTTATGTCCCTAACAGACACCTAACTCTCAATATCCAGGTTTACTAAGTGGTTCCTAGAATTTCTAAAAGTACATAGAATGGCAGGCAGATCTTTTAGTTATCAGGCTCCTCTCCTGTGGAACCAACTATCAGTTTTAGTCCGTGAGGCAGACACCCTGTCTACTTTTAAGGCTAGCCTTAAAACTTTCCTTTTTGATAAAGCTTATAGTTAGAGTGGCTCAGGTTATCCTGAGCTATCTCTATAATTATGCTGCTATAGGCTTAGACTTCTGGAGGACATAGGGACCCCCATTTCATCATTCTGCTTCATTCTCTCTCTGTTCTCCTATTCTGCAGAATCTGGTAGTTCAATCTTTAACGTTCTGCTCTCTCTGCTTTTCCTCAGAGTAGCTTCATCTGGTCTGTTCCTGTTTGGCTGTGACTCCATCCTGGAGAGAAATATCAGCTGTGCTGCTGCCATTAACACCTTTTCTTCTAGATGTGAGATATCGGCCTGTTTTTCAGTGTAGTCCTGTTTCTCTGACTGTGACTAACTGGATGTTCTCTCTTCATCCTCTGACATTGGAACTGGCTCAGAGCTTGTCTGCCTGGCTGTGTTTCCTGGACGGGGCCGCCTGTGGAGCTGGTTGACAGTTACCTTTTGTATCTCTGCTTCTTTTTCTATGTCTGCTTCTGTCTCCTTGAACCCCAGTTGGCCTCAGCAGATGGCCGCTCACACTGAGCCTGGTTCTACTGGAGAATTCTTCCTGTTAAAAGGGAGTTTTTCCTCTCCACTGTCGCTACAAGCATGCTTAATGTGAGGGATTGCCTTCGGGTCAAGGGGTCAATCATCTTGTTTTCCTTAGATGGAAAACGTTGAATCAGTTTGACTGTATGATCTGGTGAACTGTAAAGTGCCTTGAGATGACATGTGTTGTGAATTGGCGCTATATAAATAAACTGAACTGAATTGACTGGTCCAGGACCTGTATTCTCCTAATTACATCAGTTATGACATATTGATATGGAAGATGGAAAACTGAAAGGTGGTTTCCACCATAAATGGTTTCCAAATTGGAAAAAATGCAAATAAAAAAATTCAAAATAAATTTTGCCGATTTCATTTCACAACTTTGTAATTGTGCATGCAATGTCGTCATAATATTAACCAAAATAATTCTTTAAAATATATTATCCTCAACCATTTCGTTCCTTAGTGATATTGTTTACTCATTATAATAAATAATATGCAATTAGTTATCAGCAACTTGGTTGAAAAAAAAAATTAGATATCCACTTTTTCTTATTGTGTAGTCTTATTTGCAGGCATACTGTCTTGTTGCTGGACAGTCCTGCTAGTTTTAATAGCCTGAAACATTATGTTAAAATATTCTGGCTGTGTCCACAATGGACAAAGATGATATAAATAAATCACAGCAAACACTTTATGCTACAAATGAGCACAAACCATGATTCAACCTCCTTTCTGTTTCCCTTTTGGGGTTAGGAGATGCATTTTAAATATATCAACTATATGATGTCATTGAATTGTGAACTGGTACTATATATAATAATAATAAATACTCAAATGAACAATATAATTGTTTGTCTTGAAAAAATAAATTTCTTAACTGAGGAACACCAAAAAAAATGTTTTTAGAAGATGAAAACCGATTCCCATGTGGCCTTAAATTCTCGCACATTGAAGAGAAAATAGAATGAAATATGAACTTTTAAACATGATCTTAACTTTTTCACACTTCTTATGCATCATTGCCCTAAAAAATGTATGCTTTGGTGGACAGATAGGTTTGAATGAATTCGATTTTCTAAGATTTTTTACAAAGTTTTGATGTTTAGCTCTTTTTATCTTGGAAAAAGAGCTTGTGGACCTTTGTGTGCATGTTTTTCTGTTTCAGCTATATCTCCTAATGGTTCATTTCTGTTGAGTAAGAATTGTTCCTGCTGTGGTAAAAAATTACCCAAGACGACATACTGATGCAAAGTCAATGAATAGATGCATTTCCATTGTCTGTTGACTTACACTCAATTTAATAATTAAAACACATAACATAACCTATTTACACACAGAGGGCCGGATCTATCAAAGGTTTGCGTGTATAAAAACGTGAGCTATTTCACTGCGCACGCTAAAAAATGTACAAACTGATCTATCAACAGCGTGCTAAAAGGATTTGGTCTTTAAAACGTGCTAAATAGCGCCTCTTATCCATTTAGTACTTTTTCTACAATGAATATGCAATATGGGGCGTTTACACGCAAAAGTGCATCTTGTGGGAGGAGAACATGTAAATATATTAATTTAGCACTCGCAAAGTGATTTATCAAACCTGAAAGCAATTTTGCTAACGGTATCTGACTCTATATTTAACACGTTTCAAAAGAAGGTGCAAATGGTCTGTATGCGTAATTTGCACAAACTACAAACTACTTTGCAGCAAACCACAAAACGCGCAAAACCATCATTTAAATAGGGCGTCTCCAACAGTTTTGCACCTACCACCAGCTACACAATCGCTCTTGTTAAATCACCCGCAAACCATGGTTGAGCCCCTCGCGCAAAATTCCAGTTTGCGAGCGCAAATTACTGCACGCAAAATTGGATCTTGATAAATCCGGCCCGGATATGTTTAAGGAAAATTAGGATTCATCGTTGGAGCTATTTAAAACATGACATTTAAAGTTGAAATATACCATACCAAAAATAACTCAGGGAGATTTTAAATACAGAAATATGGGTTTATAATTTAAACTGATTCGAACTGAGGTAGGACTAAGAATTTGGTTGGAGTGAAAAGTACTTTAAGATAACCTCCATGAAAAGGTAAGGTAGTTACTGTAATATAGAAAACTGTCAATATTTCTAAATTGGTTCATAGATCCCAATTTTGTAATATGTAATAAAAAATGATTATTTCTACAGTAAATCTGATTAAAAAAAATAAAAAAAACTACTAGTAAATATTTTTTATTTCGAGCCATATATTTAATTTAGACCTTGAACTGTAGGCAACTTTGGGTCCTAAACATGTCTGCCTTCCTAAATGTTAGGCACAAAAACCCAAACCTGACTCCACCTGATGGATTTGCTCCGCATATCCATCTGGAAACCTTCCGTTGAAGTAATTTTGGGAAGGGGCGAAAATACTGGTTAGCTGATTGGCCTATGTTGGTGATAGACGGGCCAAATAAACCAATCAGATCAACGAAGCATATGACGTACTAACAGAGCGACGACGAAAACACAACCACAAGCCAGGCTACTCTTGCCGAAACCAGTCGGGAGAAGAGCAAAAACATCTTTTCCTCTGAGAAAAGCCTCCAGAGCAGTGTTTTGCTCTTCTTTCAGTGAAGACATACTCTGTAATTCCGATAAAACTTGCTCGATAGCCACGCTAACGCTAGTTTCATCGGCTGAAGCCGCCATGTTCTTTAGACTGAACTGTCGCACTTCTCGTTGCGTCACATCTCAATTTTTGTTTACAGTAAAATACTGTATAGGTTGCTGAATTTGTGAGAAGGAAATTCTTCACAATTAAACTGAAAAAGTTAAAGCTGGAAGTTATATGACTTAAAGAAACAAAATGAGGATTAAAGAATATATCTCTATGTGGTAAATTAGCCTTAGTCATTGCCTCATTATTCTACTACTGAAAGCAGAAACAACAAAGTTAAACATATAAACCTCATTAAGCACTTATGGAGATTCTCATTTGTCATTCTCAGCTTGCAGCTGTTACTGAATGAAAAACAAAAAAAAAAAATTATCTACATCCATTCAAAAACCGTCACTGGCTTTTGAGAAACAGGCCGATTGTTTTATTCAGACCAAGGTCAACAGACAGTTCATACTGGCATATAAAAAACAAGAACAAATACAAACACATGAACACAAATTCCCTCCAACGGTGCAACAAATGATTTCCAGTAATTATTTTGATGCCAGATTACAAGTTCCTTGCAGTTGTGCCATGAAGTGTAATCTGATGAGAAAAGAGGGTCTTGTGATTTGAAACTCCACTGCTCCAGTAAATATCCACTGGCATAAACACAAACCCTCTGCCAAAGAAACATTAAACCTAAAACCAGCGAGCGTAATGATGAGTAGAAAACAGAGGAACCAGCGGCATTATTTTAATTAGCAAAGTTACTCATTTAAGGGTTTACTGTTTCACAGGAAGCAGCTCAAAAAAGGGAGAAGGTGACCTGTAAAAAATTACCTGGGCAGATGTTGAAACCAGAGAGTTGTGGTGCTGTGGGAGAAACACAGACCCAGAGGTGTTAGACGATGGCTCAGCTCTGCCGCTCATATTTTTCCTCTTTTGGAGCCAGTAAAAAAAGAACCAGCCAGCAGCAGCGCAAGGTAACCTTTTCTCTAATTGGTGTATGCGTGTGTGAGTGAAGCAAACCAGGCAGCCATACTGTGAGGAAGTCTGGAGGAGCCCAGGCTCAGCATGTGGCAGGGTCTGACAGAAGGGGGTTGATGCAGCTATGCAGTTTGAGTGATGCACCCCAATCAGACACCAGTGTAATGGGCAAAGTCTGAAGAGGAAAGTTTAATTCAGCAACAGAATCAAACAAACAAAAGAAAAATATCCATGATGCTTCATAAGAAAAAGAACCAACTGCAACCCTTTTACTAGTTGCAGCTTAGCAACAGTTACTACTGCACTCATTAAAGAAAAGACCATGGAAGTAAATGTTTTGCATTTTTTACAGATTAATGATGCATTTTAGGGCATAATTAAATATTCTGGTCTTAACCTGGTCGTAATGTTATGTAAATCGGCCCTCAAGTTAAAGACAAATACACACATAAAAAAACACAGACGATCAATATTGCTCACCAGTATCAGCATCTCTATATAAAAATGGTAGTTTACTTCTCTAGAGTAAAAATAAAACAAACAAAAGCTGTTTTTTCTAATGGGAAGGGTTATAAGGCCATTTCTAAACTGTCTGAAGTCCACCATTTAACTGAAAGAATGCATCCAAAGGAGATATACCTTTAAGACAGCTATCAACTGTCCCAGGGGCCGATGTTTGAGAGAATTAATCTTACACAGATTCATTTGAGAAAAGAAAGATGGAGTTAAACCCACATATATTTCTTTTTTTACTGAGCCACAGGTCGTAATTCAAACCAAAAGACCAACCAGAGAGCTTATTGAATGACTTATACGCAACAGCTCATGTTAAAGTTCATGACATCAAACATCATGGCGTTAAGTATTAAATAACTGAGATATTAAAGGATAATATTCCCACTATGTGACATTTTAAAATTCATACATCAGCAGCTCCCTCTGGTCCATCTTCTTCTATATTACAAATATATAATTATCTTCCTCTACAGAGCATTATTTCTATTAATAAATACATTAAAGGTATATCTCCACATTTGACTTTTCTCTATAAGCTAGTAACTCACTCTGGTTGTATACAAAATTTTCCTCAAATATTATCACATTGTTTGTGCTATATTTTTGCTAATTCTGTCAGTAAATTAAGCCCTTTGTGTATATTTACAATAACAATGGAGGTTCAACACTGCGAATGTGTGTAGAAGTTAAACAAGGGAGAAGTTAATGTCAAGATTTGGTTAATGAGTGAGTTGACCCAAAAGCAGAGGCAGAGAGGCAGAGGTGAATCTGTTGTGGATTTAATAAAGACTTGACAGAAAACAGAGGCTGGTTATCCAAAAATCCAAGGAATACAAAACAAGAAACCAGAAGTCCAAAAATCAAAATATCAAAAAAAAAAAACATGACAACAAGTCTAACGTACCAGAAACCTTGGGGAAAATCAGGGGAATCACAAACATGACGAGGTGGGCACAGAGAGAAGGAGTTGGAGCAAGCAGACGGTGTTTGACGGGGACCCAGCAAAGGGAGAACTGAACAGAGAGGGCTTTTAAAGGAGACTGAGACAAAGAGGGGGCTAATGAGGAAACAGGAAACAGGTGTGCACAGAACAAGAGGGAAAGAGCTAGGGAAGAAGGAGAACACAAGAGGGCAGCAGAGAGCAACAAATAAAAACCTGGAAGACTGGAAATAACAAAATGATAATCAAATAACTAGGATAATGAAACATGGTGAAAAGAAAACTAAACACTAGAAATCAAGGAGTAGGGAAAGACAGAATACATAACAGAAACAGAAACCTAACAGTTAACAGCTAAGCTGGTTAGCATCTCCCAGTAAAGTGTGGAAATAATGAAGAGAAATCCAAAATCCAGTGTGAAAAAAGCACAAAAAACTGTATTCCAAGAGTAATAAAATTGGAATCCCACTTGGAATAAAGTACAGAGTTCAATGTTCACTGAAGTGGAAACTGCTGAGGTGTTTTACATATGGCTGCTAATAGCATGGAGGTGAGTAAGCATCCTTATTAATGCTGTAATAATAATAGAAATATTATTCTCACTCTGTTTTATACAGATAGATTGATTAATTAGTTCTTACCTTTATGCTGTGGGCCTGTTTGCTTTTATTATGAGGGGACATTTTTGTTCTCTACTTAATGCTCTGATATGGCACTCTTAGATTTGTTGTAGATAAGATTATGTAATTAATATCAGTGAGTTTTAAACCACGCCCAGCTGCTGCTTTACTGCTAGGCACTACAGAACACATCGGGCTGTATTTAGCTGTCACCATCTGGCTTTCTGATAGTTCTGTGGTACTGCCAATAGATGGGGCCATATCTGTATATGTCTATGTCTGCTCATTGTGCCTAGTGCTGGGGTTCTATTTAGGCTCATTTACTCTATACACTACTAGGCGGTGTATAATGTTTTATAGGTGTATAATGTGACTATTCACCTTTAAACTCACCTAAACTGTTTCTGCTGGATGCTGGAGCTGTCCGTGGTCCTAAGTTTTTCTGCTGTCAGACCATTTCACTCTCCATGGTCCTGAAACAGGTTGATGCTTTGGGTTTGTTTCTGCAATCAGCTGGAATTCTGTTAATGCTGTTTGCATCTTCTGTGCAGAAACCTTTTACCTTTAAGTAAATACGATAGGTTGTCACCCTAATAGTGGTGAGAAAGTGTCTATAGCATATGTACTTAAACACAAGCTTGCTGAGTCGTCCTATCTCTGTAAAACAGTTTCCACACAATCACCTCTTAGAACACTTTGGATCTGTTATTCTGGGTCTGGATGTGTTGTTTGTGCCTTTCACAGAGCACCTTTGGGACCCATTTTTAAACAAAATGTTTGCTCATTAGTTGTCTTAATGCAAATTCTCTCAGCATTCTACGGATGTGAATCAGCATTGCTCTGGTGATGACTGTTAGGAAAGCAATTACCCTTGTAATCATTGCTTTTTTCCTTAGCTCCTAATGACTTTTCCTCAGATATACATATATAATTTAGACCTACAAAACCACAGTGATCCTGGGAGAGTGAATTGTAATTTGGAGAATTGTTGTACAGAAAATGTTTTCATCAGATGAAGAGAGATTTACCATATATACTCTACATATATACATGTAGAAACCTACAACATATCAATATGTTGAAGCTCTTTTTATCACGCTTTTCTAAATAAGTAGTTGTTTTTCAGTAGTATCCATAATTTTGTATTCTTTAGATTATTTCTTAACAATTATATTTCCTCAATCAGGTTGACGTCTTTTGTCATAAACCTTTATTTTTTTATTTTTTAGTCTTTATCATATCACTTCAACAAAGCATTGCAGGATTGTTGAGAACCTGTTTTGTACTCATGCACATTGGATTTGGAAAACTTGTGTGATTTATTAAAAATAGAAAGAAAATTTTCTTGTGGTGAAAGATTTAAAATCTCATTACACTAAGAAATGCAGCTACTGGCTATGGCTAAATCCATTTTACAGTTTGTCTTCCATGTCCACCAATAAAAGCTATAATGCTGCCAGGGCCTTTACAGCATTTATACCTGTGGAAAGAAAAAACTAAAAGGTTTTTAATTACTACTAACGTAGATAGATGAAAGCTGTATTATTAAAATCCCAAATAGTCTGCAGAGGAAAGATGAGCCGGGTTAAGTGATCTGAAGGTAACTAATGCAATAATTATTTTATTTGCTATTTAGCAATTTAAGTAGTAATACTATTGCATAAGTATATCTTGTTTTAAAGAAATACAAATAAACACAAAATAGGTGGGACTTTTAAAAGTATTAAAGAAGAAAAAAGTGTCGGACCAGTTTCATCCATCCATCCATCCATCCATCCATCCATCCATCCATTAGTATTAGGCATCAATGTCCATGTCTTATGTTAACCATATTCATTGGGGTAGAGGGTGCGTTTTTGGCTGTGAGGGCTCTCCTCTCTAATTACCGCAGCCGACTCTCTCTCTAAGACAGTATCACAAAACTCTCCCACAGGCATGTAGTCCAATCCAAGGAAATGTCCCTTTTTCTTCCTCTTTTTCGTTGAGGTTTTGTGAGGTTCACATTGTAATTGAAGCCATCGTGGAAGTCAACATCATGGTCCGGTGCCCAGGGGCCAGAACTCCAAACTAACCAAGGCTAAGTGGGTCTGGTGGCTTATATGTAAAAAAGAAAATAAAATGCTTTTAACTTTCCTCTTTGAGTTTCAGGAACTTCAATTGAGTTTGTTTGTATTGCACCAATTCACAACATGTGTCATCTCAAAGCACTTTACAGAGACTACTCAACCAAACCTCAGACTGTTTGAAAGTTTTTCCATCTAAGAAAAAACAGGTCATTGCATAATCTTATTGACTTAAAGGAATAGTACACCCAAAACATGATTAGCCTTCATTTTCTACTCACCATTTCCTGAAAGCGCGCGCCTGCGCGTTCACGACGCTACGGAAGCCGGCACACCAAACCAGATGAAAGTGCGCATTCAGCGTCTGCTCTGCCAATAATGCAAGCGTAGAAGAAGAAATGTGCTGTTTACCTGTGCAAAGAAAGAAACAACGAAAGAAAAATGTCTGAGGACTTCAGTGTTGAGGAAGAGCACGAGTTCTTTGCCGAGCTGAATGCGCACTTTCATCTGGTTTGGTCTGCCGCGGTTTCCGTAGCGCGGTGAACGCGCTTTCAGGAAATCCTATACACTACTGTTTATGCTCTAAAAACATTCTAAATGACTTTGTTTCGAGTAAATTCTGGACGCTACCCACTCAGGAAACTTGGAATACATTGGACGAGCAGTATGGAGGAATATTGACACGTTTTTTGTGGACTTTTATAGACCTTTCTGTCTCGGTCACCATAGACCTCCATTATTTGAATGTCAGCAGACAGCAAGAAGCCTCCCAGATCTCCAGATGCATTTGAGATATCAAAAAAGTACTCCAGAGTGTTGTTCAGCATGGGGGTGAGTAGAAAATGAAGGCTAATCATGTTTTGGGTGTTTGGATCTTTACTAATATTAAATCTTGTGTTCTCTGATACTTTTTTGATTTCTCACATCATACCATCAGCTTTTGTTCTTTACTTTTATTAATATCGTTACATTTTTGAAAACTCATTTTGTGTTTTACGCCATAAACTGTGAGCAAGGAAAATGTTGATGAAAAATGGTGCATTTAATAGAAAAGTCACACTAGGTGCCAAAAGGGTAAAATCAGGTAACAGCCAATTGTGTCAAATGATTATTCTATATTATTATATTTGATTTTTATGAAAACAGCTATCAAACATTAGCAGTGGCCTTCAAATCACAGTGACGTTTCTCTTGTTAACACTGGCACCATTCCCCCTCCTCCGCCTCCACATCTACACCTTTAACTCATGTATTCTAATCAGTATAAAATCAATGGGATGAAGTTACAATACGCTTTTAATTCTAGCCTCCTACAGCCACTCAGGCGAAAATTTCTTGCACCTAACAGTTAGAATTGCCTCACCTTCCCATAATTTTTACCCCACATCTTGTCACATATCCGCACATTCGTCCAAATCTGTTAAGCTGGATATGAGGGAGAGCCATAGTGCCTGATGCCGGGCAGATGAAAATACAGCTGATAAAATCAGCAGAGAAGTCATAAAATATGCCAGACACAGCTTTCCTGTCAAACATGATTTTACTTCTTGATGTTTGAGAGCATGTGTTGCAGATTGTGTGTCTAATAAAAAGACAGCATTAAGTTCAATGTGAGCAATTGCCTGCTCCTAGTGAACCATTAAATAGGTGGGATATTATTTTCTGTCACAGGTGCAAGAAAGTCTGAAGAAATGAAGTATAAGATCCTGATTGCTCCTTCTCCACTAAAGTAGCTCCATTCCCTCTGCCTTTCTATGAGTCATGCATATCAACAGCCATCTTTTTCCTCTCTGGGGTAGGAGGACAGATGCAGCCTGGAGTTGACAGTACAATAACTGTCACAAAGCTTTTTCCAATTTAGTGCCTGATTTATTAAATCAAGTTGTGCAAATCAAGTCAGTCGCAATGTGGCAATTATCTGAGACTCACTGAAGAGCACATGTTTACCAGCTGACAGATGTATGGCAAGGTGTTGCTGCAGTGTGTAGTAAGTAGTGCTGATCTGTGTGTGTCCTTTCACTAGTATGGGAGATGTAATTAGAGCTGATTCAAGAATGCTTTCTATAAAATCACTTAGGGACCAAACCTGAACATAATTGTTCCAAATGCTAACTGGGATTTTTTGTATGTTATCCCCAGGACATCCCCTCACATTTTTGTTGCATGATGCTGGTCAGAAAGGTGAGCAGAAACACAGGCGAAAAAAATGTTGCACTTCCCCATGCTGTTGTTAAATTGTGTGGAATGGCTCACTGTTAACAACGAAATATCCTTCCTGCTCCCCACCAATTCTTATTTTTTTCTTTTCAAGTGCAATTTTCTGTTTACGGTTCTTGGACTCTACAGAACCCCTGTGGTCTCTAACTGTTTCACTCTTTCCCAGCAGAACTCGACCACACCCTGCCTGAAGGTCACAGGTTTACATCAACCTGAAGGATGTCATAGCAGATGAAGGAAACATACATGTAACATCCAAGTCACTTTCATTTTTCTGACTGCAGAAAGGATACAACAAGAATCGAAATGACTGAATTAATTGAATTGAATGAAATGAATATTGACATTGTTTTGGTTACATATTTTGTTCTGATTCTTTTGCTGCAGTAGCTCCAGAAAATCCAGGTCATGTGATTACATTTAAGTAAGTAAGTAAGTAAACTTTATTTCTATAGCACTTTTCACAGACCAGGGTCACAAAGTGCTGCACAAATTTATATTATTCTATATTATAATAATATTATAAATTTAGTATTATTATACTGCTAGGGTCATTCAAGCAACAGGTAAACTAAAAAGTAGTGATGTTATGAGATGAGCCGAGGCTTTGAGGCGTGTGTCGAGTAATGGAGGGGGCGTTTCCCAGAAGCGCGTGTCGAGGCGTGATTCATTTAGGGGAGGGGCCAAAATTGATGATGTCCGAGGCCTTGCTACCGTAAGTGGTTCGGGAAGCGCAAGAATTTTGACAGGCATCTAAACAGTCTCAGTGTTCAGTCAAGATGTGGGAGATTGGAGGAGAGCTGCTGTCAGCTGGATAAAGTTTGGATAGATTCTAAGAATAGATTGGTTGTTTTTCCAACCAATCTAGTTGGTTAAAACTAATTTGGTAAACAATGTAATGATCTGAGGAAGCCACCAGAAAACGTCAGTGTTAACACGTCACTATTAATTGGTATTTTCCTACCCACTACAGTTATCTATATAGGTGGCGTCAGCTGTAAGAGACAGGCTCTCACTCCGGAGGTTGCTGGTTCAAGACCTGTCTTTGACTTTTGAAAGTTGCGATTAAAATAAATTATTTTGGCTGATGAGACTAATTTACATTGTTTTGCCTGAGTAAAAATATAGATTGGGTAAATTAGGTCAGTTTAGCCAAAAGATTGGTTGAACACAACTTCCAACCTGATTAAAACCAAAAAACGTGGAAAAACTATCATGTTTGAACAAAAATGACTAACAACTCTCATTTTGCGCAAATTGGGCAATGATGAGCAAACACTTTCACTGTCTGCTTGAGTTTATTTCACTAAAATGGCAGAAAAACTGTGAACCTTAAGTGATTGTTCTAAGAAATTTTACACTTAAAAAAATTACAAAAGATATTATTATACACACAAACCTTAAAAAATTTCAAAGGAACCTAAAAGGGGAAAAAACAGTTGCAAAAAAAATAAGAAATCACAGATTTTATTACAAACTGTAGTTCTGCTGTCCACCAGTAGGTGGTGACTTTTTCACATGAAGCCGCATGAACTGTGGGGATCGTTGAAGCAATTTGGCCAAACGGTTCAATGCCTCATGAGGCTTCATCTCACCATCACTACTATAAAGTATCCTGGAACTCTAATATTGCTCTAATCCTGCAAACTGAAGCCAACTTCTGCCTAAAGATAAGAAAAAAGAAAATACTTAAGAGGTTACCTTATAGCAAGCATCCCCAACCTCGGTCCTCGAGGCCTGCTGTCCTGCAGATTTTATAGGTTTCCCTGCTTTAGCACAGCTGATTATAATGATTGCAGTTGACCAAAAGCCTGTTAATCAGCTTTCAATTAAAATCAGCTGTGCTGGAGCAAAAAACACCTCTAAAACCTGCAGGAAAGCGGGCCTTAAGGACTGAGGTTGGGTATGCCGGGCCTTATAGGTTAAGCTATAAATATCCCATGAATGTTTGCATTTGTTCAACACAATATACCTTAAAATATGTTTTCAAAAAAAATATTTCTTTTAGTCTAATTACCAAAAAAAATTAAAAGCATCCTGCTTGATGTGATAAATGAGTCAAAATTATGTTGTCAATATTTTGCCAAAAGTCCACTCATGCAATAATCATTCCTACGAACAGCTTTACTTGATACAGACGTTTTGCTTTTTAGTTTGTTTTGTTTTGAACTACTGCTTATGCATATGTTTAGCATATTACGTGTAAATACAGTACCACGTGGCCCCAATATACCACACAAATTAGTGCTTGTTCCTTCTCTGCTCACATGTGGTTCAAGACAGATGTTAATTCAATTTCAATTCAGTTTATTTCTATAACACCAATTCACAACACATGTCATCTCAAGGCACTTAACAGTTCACCAGATCATCCAGTCAAATTGATTCAAAGTTTTCTATCGAAGGAAAACCAGTTGATTGCATCGACTCATTGACTCGAATGTAATCCCTCACACTAAGCATGCTTGTAGGGACAGTGGAGAGGAAAAATTCCCCTTAACGGGAAGAAACCTCCAGGAGAACCACTCGTTAGCTAGCCTTGTGAGACCATCCTGTTCTCGCAAGCTTTCAAGGTTTCACTCGCAAATCAGTCTGGAGACTCTCCGTTAAAGAAAATTTGGAGCCGTTCACCAAACGAACGTCCAATCAGCGTTGGCTTTGGGGCGGGTTGAGGTGTGACGCAACGAGAAGCGCGACAGTTCAGTCTAAAGAACATGGCGGCTTCAGCCGATGAAACTAGCGTTAGCTAGCTATCGAGCAAGTTTTATCAGAATTACAGAGTATTTCTTCACTGAAAGAAGAGCAAAACACTGCTCTGGAGGCTTTTCTTAGAGGAAAAGATGTTTTTGCTCTTCTCCCGACTGGTTTCAGCAAGAGCAGCCTGGCTTGTGGTTGTGTTTTCGTCATCGTTCTGTTAGTACGTCATATGCTTCGTTGATCTGATTGGTTTATTTGGCCCATCTATCACCAACATAGGCCAATCAGCTAACCAGTATTTTTGCCCCTTCCCAAAATTACTTCAACGGAAGGTTTCTAGATGGATATGCAGAGCAAATCCATCTGGCGGAGTCAGGTTACTCGTGAGCAGCCTCCCTTCTTGCGTGTGGATCTGTTTCTGAGCTCCCTTCTCAACTTTTGTCACTGTGGTTGGCAACTCCTTAGGAAATCCCACATTTTGAGTTGTGACACATTTTCAAGGCAACTATCATGCCATTTCCAGCTAATGTTGGAGCTAGCAGAGACTTTCGCCAGTCAGAATTCATTTTTTATCCAGATCATGTTATATCTAATGATGACTTTTCTTACCGTCTTCCAACTCTTAAAGAGAAACAGTTAGTTTGAAGTTGCTTTGCTAGTAAGAAGAGGAGTACAGCCTCAAGCGGGAGGATTTCCTAAAAAAGAAGCCAGTCACAGGTGGGTTGCTTTGTCTGATGGGTAATGCCTTTAAAGTGACTAAAGTTTACGCACATAAACATAACCACTCGTGAGGAGGAGGGAGGCTGCTCACACGTGAAAAACAAACCAAAAGCAAGCCAAGAATGAACAAGCACTCGTGTTTGATATATTGGGGCCCTGTGGTACTTAATTTGTGGTTGTAAGATATTAAACATTCACAGAAGGAAGAGTTAATGAGCATCTGTATAAAGTAAAGCTGCTTGTAGGAGTATTTATTGGGCGTGTGGACTTCCTCTAAAGGCACTGTAGAACCAGAGTAGATTATTGAGGATCTAAATTAAACATATGAGTGCCTTTTCGAATAAGTATATTAATACTTTTGCATAAAACGTGTCTAAAATCTAAATGATGAAGTAGGGTTGGGTGATTTGGTTTAAAAAATCTAATATCAGATTTTTTCCAACTAAATCTAAGTAAAAGTTTTCTTGTTGTTGTTTGTCCCACTTAAGTTTTAGAATAAAAATGAGAACCTTCATTTTAAAGAAAACGAAAATCAAGCTTTGAAATCATGCTTAAAAAAATAATCATGTTTCATAACAAACAATGAAAATATAAGAGCTAGTGCTGTTATGCAGTGATTTTGTTTATTAGCTTTCAGCAGGCATCTATGAACAAACAGTGATCAACTCATCTCTATGGAAGCTCAAGGAGTGAATTGGTGAAAAAAAATCACGTTTTTTAAAAAAAATTTAATCGCCATGAACAACAGATTTGATTAACAAATCTTATTGCTCAATCGTCGAGAACTACGGAGGAAACATCAGTATTTAACATATGCTTTTTTAGGGTATTCTCTTTTTGACAAATAATCTAAAGTTTAAAGGGATTTTCAGATATTAGAATTTGAATTGTTGTCTCTCCTTACAACAAATAGCACACATGCTACAATTGTACCATTGCACTGAATTAAATACAAACACAGGTCTAATAAGACTATAAGTCCAACAGAAACAAACTTTTGACTTCCTGCTGTTACTTTCCAGGACAAAATTTAGCTCAAAGTGGAGCTGCCTCCGCTCTCCAGGTGCCTAATGAATGGATACACATGCATGTGTATCCATTCATTAAAAGAGATTGGAGAACCCATTGATATAGAAAGTACACAAAACTTTTGTTAGTTCTTTTTATCTAAAATGACGTTTTGCTTATCAGTCCATTAAGCCAAGATATAACAGCGTCGCTGTTTAAAAAATACAACGCTAAACTGGAAAAGCACTCTGAAAGTGTCCTCCTTTAGCATCTTTAGCCCAATATCGTGACTAACACCTATAGTTAAAACTGGCACATGATCTGGATCATTATGAACTTTAATGATTTGTTCCTTGGCCTGAGGTGCAGCTCTGGCAAACATGTCTTTAAAACCCTTTTATAAGTTCATAAGTAAGGCACAGGATGTGTCTGCTACCTCTGGGGTCTGTTCTGCTCTCTTTATTCATTCTGCTTTCTTCTTTGATCCACAGATCAACACTTAGAGCAAGGCATGGCTTCCCCTTCTTATGTTTTTGAATTTTCTTGTCTTCAGTCAAATTCATCCTGACTTTTTGAGTCTAATGCTGAAGCTGTCAGTGCTCAATGCCGCCACCCTCTGGTTTAGGGGGGGGGACTACTTGTTCCAACAAACGACGTTGAAGAATCCTTTAACCCTTTAAAGCCCGATCCAATAATAAAACAAAACAGAAAATTACTTTTTTTTTGGTTTGAAGTCCTAATTTGGCCTTTTAACAAAATATGTACAAAGAAAAAACAAATACATTTTTGATATTAATAATTTATTACCATGCGATAAGTCAAGATTATTTTTTGTGTAGTCTTCTACTGGCTGTTATCAGGTATATCTGATTGTGTACAAAAGGATTTTTAGCAAAGTTTTTACCATTAAATTATGCAAAAGGTGTCAGACGCAAAACATTTCAGAAACTGTATGTATCAAATATGATACATTTGGCATTACAGGGTTAAAAAATTCCAGTATCTGGATTATGAGCTGGATCATCACCATCATTTTATGGATTATTCCTTGGCATAAGGCACACATCTGGTAAAGATTATATTAAAATCCATTCATACTTTTTCAAGTTATCCTGCTAACAGACAAACAACATAACATAAAACTCCTTGGCAGAGGTATTTAAATTTATAATAATGAATTTTAAAAGGAATTAAAGTATGAATAAAAAAAAGGGATTAAAATTAAACACTTGCTGGATTAGAGCTGATCTTAAGTATAATCGCTCTAGTCATAGTTGCCTATACGTGCTGTAGGGAGCTGTTTTTAGAACATTTCTATAAGCAAAAAAGTTGAAATTATGAATTAATGTATACAGAATGCACTTATACAACCACAGAGCAACTTCAAATTGCTCTGTCTTACCACTTGTAATCACCAAGCTATCCGCATTAGTAACATGGTGGCAATATCTGTTGCTAAAGGTAGCTTGTTAATTTCAACTTTGCCTAAACTTTATCCTGAATTGAGCAAATAGCTTAGACTTTATTGTCATTTTGTAAACACTAGGGGATACAAAACAAAATTTGGGTATATACAGCTTTTTACGGAGCCCCTCTGACGACATGGTCAAAAAAAAAAATTAATTGTGGCCACGAAGTAGTATTTCGTGCGCACGAAATACTACTTCGTGACCACGCAATAAGTTTAACTTGCGCACGAAATACTTATTGATAATATTACTGTCCCTCTCCATCGTGGAGCTTTAGCCTCTCTAATGCCTCTACCTTAGACCTTAGAGAAGGCGCGCTCGATTTGCTTACCCAGTTGTCCAGGAATGATATTAATATTATTAATAAGTATTGCGTGGCCTCGAAGTAGTATTTCGTACTTACGTTAAACTTATTGCGTGGCCATGAAGTAGTATTTCATGCGCACGTTAAACTTATTGCGTGGCCGCGAAGTAGTATTTCATGCGCACGTTAAACTTATTGCGTGGCCACGAAGTAGTATTTCGTGCTCACGTTAAACTTATTGCGTGGCCATGAAGTAGTATTTCATGCGCACGTTAAACTTATTGCGTGGCCACGAAGTAGTATTTCGTGCTCACGTTAAACTTATTGCGTGGCCACGAAATAGTATTTCATGCGCACGTTAAACTTATTGCGTGGCCACGAAGTAGTATTGCATGCGCACGTTAAACTTATTGCATGGCTGCGAAGTAGTATTTCGTGCGCACGTTATACTTATTGCGTGGCCACGAAGTAGTAGTTCGTGCGCACAAAATACTACTTCGTGGCCACAATTAATAATTTTTTTTGACCATGTCATCAGAGGGGCTCCGTAGCTTTTCGACAGTACAGCAGTGATCAAGATGTAAACAGTGTAGGAGAGCCATGGTGCAAAAGGCATTGATGTGGATTTTTCAGAGCAGTGCAAAAAAAATCAAATAGATATGGTGCAAAATACAGTAGAAACACTGAGTTGAGAGGCAATAGGAGATGCTCCCATATTATCTTAGCTGTATTGTTTCCTCTGATTGCCACTGTTTGAAGGCACTCAGAGCAACCTGCTCCTCCCGAGCTATTGCTGTCCACCTTATTGGACTTTTTCCTACTGTCAAACTTGTAGCCACCCTATGCCTATTATAAGCACAACATAAATCAAAACCTGAAAACATGAGGACTTTATTTTTAAATATTATGTAAGTTTACTTGTACATGTAAAATAGGTAAATTCAGAGTCCCAAAATTAATAGTTTCAATAACAAAAGAGGAGCTCCTGACAGATGACGGGTAAAGCAGTCAGGAAATAAAGGACAAAGAAGCTGTGTGAATATGTGATTTGTCAAAACAAATAATTAAAATGTCAGACTTCTTTTTTTTTTTTTATCTGTCAAGAATGTTTTTTCTTTAATACGAAAAAACATCTTTAATATAACCAAGCAGAACAAAAGCAACTTAATATTCATTGTAAGTGTTCTGCGTTTTAGCCTTCAGAAACACTGTACACTTACAGTTCAAAGTACTGTTTCTGTCTTGTACTTAAATTCCTTGGTGACTGATGAAGCTGTCAGGCTCTTGTGAAAAGTAGCTTTATGGAAAATTGGCTAAAAAACAACTAAAAGTGTGATTTAAAGCCTTGCTGCCTATAAACTGCTGTAAGAAAGTTACATAAAAGAGACTCAGTATTAAATCTTTGTTTCGCCTCAAGGGGTAACACAATGTTCTTCTGCTGGTATTGGTTTCAAAAAGAAAAAAAAAAGTTGACTGAAGAGAATAAACTCCCCAAATCAGGTCACCAATATTATAGTGTTTAAAACTTCTTAAAGTTGGATTACACACAATATGGCAAAGAGTATTGTCCTGGTTTTTCATAGTGCACCTCCATACTGACCTTCAAGGAGTTCTCCATTAAAACATAGACAAGAATAAGCATTTTTAGAAGCAATATATTAACTGCATTGTGAGTTGGATGTTTCAGTCACCTAAAAGGGATAAAGAGGCTTTATTATATTATTAGATTATAGGCCCCTTACTTCAATAAATATGTTTATTTGTTTTTCTTTGGTTTTTTTTCATTCACAATGATATAATTTAAGTGTGTCGTGATATCGATCTTTACAAAGAATGAACAATCAAGCGCTGATGACTGGCTTGATTGTTCATGCCATTCACCTGCTCTAGCCCTGCCCAGTTTCTCATTACCACTCATCTGTGTCACCTGCTCCAGTCTCTATTTAACTTGCCTGCTTCCAGTCATCAGGTTTTTTCAAGCCTTTGGTGAGAGTCTTTTAGCTAGTCTTAGTGTTTTGTGATTGCCTGATCCTGACCTGTTCTACCCTCAGACCTCTAAGCCTTCCGGTTCCCATTCTAATCTGTTTGCCTGAACTGTCTTTGGACTCCTGCTGGATTCTGCCTGTGACCGAACCTGGATCTGCTCTTCAGACCTCTTCAGATCTCTGATCTTCTGGCCCGGACTCCTGAACCTCCTCCACACAGGCTCTGGCTTCATCCTTTGGATTGCCCTGCGTTTTTTTGTCTGCTTGGATATGTTCTCCTGCCAGGTCTGCAGTCTTTGAGCCTTCAGCGTCTGGAGCTCTTTGGGCAGCTTTCGCAGAGTCGTGTTGGCAGCCGTCCAGCTGGAATCCACCTTTTCCTCTGGGCGCGGACTGAACTTTAAGACCAGAGGTTCCTGCCGTAGATGCCCCAGCGTCTCACTGCAGATCCGTTGTTTTTAAAATGCCTATTGAAATATCCTACCGTCTGTCTGTCTGTCTGAATACTGGGTCCTCTGTTCTGAGCCTGGACAATTTTATGTTTGTAATACAAATGCATGATGCTGTCTTTGTATGCCTGATCTGCTTGATATTTTTTTTCTGAATAAAAATAATGAAAATTAAACTTATATAAACTTAAATCAATAACATATCCTGCATGATGAACTGCATCGTACAGCAGGTTATACAGTATGTGTAATCTGGACTCTGATTTGATGCATTAATTAAATCCTTTTCTGTCATGTTCCACCGTTATTGGTCTTTTGAAAGCAGATTAGCTTTAGTTTCACAGGTTTTAGATAGAAATAACTTCACACTGAGAATTACAACATTTAAAAATATGTCTAAAAAAACTACTTCCCTTTGTCCAAATGATAAAGTGATTGATGTGTTTGTATGTTTTCATTAAGATGATATCACTTTTTTTAAACTGTATACTGTATGTCCATCTTGCAAACAAGCAAACCCCACAGATCTTCCCTGAAGTGGCCTTTCTATACATAATTATCTCACTCCTCACTCTTTTCATTTTACAATGAGCTTCCCATCTGTCAACTTTGCTCTCACTGAGCTTCTGACACCTGCAGCAAGCAGAGAACAGCATCCCCAAACACCCGGTGCCTGGCCGACCGTCTCATGAATGTCATGCACTGCGGCCCTTGTTCCTTTTTATGCGACACGTCTCGCTGCCCTGACTGGCCACATTTAATCTTTTTCTAAGGCCCTTAGGCCCCATTAAACAGGAGCTAGCAGCAGCAGTCTGGGAATAACCCATCCCTACAGCACTGTCCCAAGCTGTGAAGACTATAAAAGAGACATCAACTGATACTGTAAAGAAGTTTTAGCTCTCTGATACAAAAAGCAATAACAAGGCAGGGGGGTTGGGGGACTCAAAGTAACACAGCAGTGTAAAATAGGTACAATCTAAAAACAGCAAAGTCACAACAGGTATTATTTGGTACTTTCAGATTAGGTATTTAGAACTAAGGTATTCAACATCACAAAGATCTGCTGGTTTTCTGTAATCAAAATTACTTATACCCTAAAAAAGCAACAATCTAACTGTATGATAATTCAACCCAGTTATTCGTGAGTTAGTGTTAAAATTTGTTAGTTACCCTCTAATGTACGTCACAGACCAAGCTTAGAGTGCAATGATCCTGAAACTACCATTGAGTGGCAATCCAATCTTTAATGGTGGTTTGGTTAGTTTGTTTGAAAGTTAGTACTTTTACCTCATGGAATGACTAAAGGGAGTAATGCATTGTTATTTCAATTAAGCTTCTTTGTTTGGAGTTTATAGGTTTTCACTGAGTAGTTTTTCATTGTGTCTCTCTGTTGTGTTTCGCAGCTATATCACCGATATGAACATGGATTATTGCTGAACATTCATTCGACCTAACCTGACTCCGCCAGATGGATTTGCTCCGCATATCCATCTGAAAACCTTCCGTTGAAGTAATTTTTGGAAGGGGCGAAAATACTGGTTAGCTGATTGGCCTATGTTGGTGATAGACGGGCCAAATAAACCAATCAGATCAACGAAGCATATGATGTACTAACAGAGCGACGACGAAAACACAACCACAAGCCAGGCTACTCTTGGCGTAACCAGTCGGGAGAAGAGCAAAAACATCTTTTCCTCTAAGAAAAGCCTCCAGAGCAGTGTTTTGCTCTTCTTTCAGTGAAGAAATACTCTGTAATTCCGATAAAACTTGCTCGATAGCCACGCTAACGCTAGTTTCATCGGCTGAAGCCGCCATGTTCTTTAGACTGAACTGTCGCGCTTCTCGTTGCATCACACCTCAACCCGCCTCAAAGCCAACGCTGATTGGACATTCGTTTGGTGAACGGCTCCAAATTTTCTTTAGCGGAGAGTCTCCAGACTGATCTGCGAGTGAAACCTTGAAAGCTCGCGAGATCAGGATGGTCTCACGAGGCTACATTCGACCAGCATTCCTTCCGATTTTGAGCTATGACCTTTTTTAGGCATTCACTACCAGAGGAGGAGCTTCAAAGAACATGGTGGACCTCCTGTGGCTCAGCCACATAAGGAGACTCTCTCCTCCTTCATTTTCCAGGTCACAAAGGGGAGATGCTTCTCCCTTCTTACTTGCTAGTTGTCCAAAATGTATTTAATAACATTTTAAATTAGATAAATCCATAACAAAGCATTTCTTCCCTTGGTCCAACAGCTCTTCATAAATCTTATTTGGTTTTAGGAGAGGGTCGGTGTGAATGAATGTCTAGATCATCTTAACTGCCTATACAATTACAGTATTAACATCCTTGGAGATCTTGGTAAATAATTCAAATAAATAGTTGTTATGGAGTGAAGAAATATTTTTTTACATCAATAAAGTCCCTTGAAGTGTACAGATGATATGGTTTTAATTGCAATGGGATAAAGAGGTTTATCATAGACCAGTTATTGATTATTTATTGATGTGAAAACCAATTCCTTGAGTAGACCTCCCAAACCTGCTAAGGTTGAAGGCAGGAAGAAAGTATATAGTGTACCTTTTTCAGGTAGTTTAATTCAAGTGATGGAAAATACAATAGAGAGAACACGTATTTCATATACTGCCAATTTTGCAGGTTTTCCCACTTTAATTTTCTAATTTTTACTTTCTCAGCAGCGCACTGTTTCCAGAGACAATGATAAATGTTACTATGATTAAGTGTTCGACAGAGTGCTGTTAAATAAAAGGAAATATTGGATGGTGGTGTCTTTGTGTTACCAAACTATTGAGAGACGGGAGACAACAGCATTATGACCATAATCATTAAAAAAGAAAAAACAGCACAACTCAAAAACAGATATTGTTAAAGCAATCAGTGATGCTGCTGCTGTTTCTTTGGTCGGTAGTGGGAACTCTATACACACTCTGCACAGACAAAACATCAGGCTCTTTAAAGACTATTGAATGAGTATCTGAGTTAGTACCACGTAAGAAAGCGGCTCAAATCAGATTTTTTGGGCCAGTGAAAAGATTGAAATCCTGCCGCTCAGAATGCAGTGAAGAGTTGTATAGGATTTGAAGATGGGCAAAAATATTGGATTTGGGTCACATATGCAAGAATTTGGCCTAACAGTCCCATCAGACCGGGACTTCCTACTGGTTTGTAGGTGATCAAAAACATATTTCATGTAATAAAATGACAATGAATTAAAATGTAATTTTTCAAATTGTCACCCACATTTAAATAATACTTTAAAGAATACTTTAGTGATAATATTCGGTGACCTCCACATGCAAATAGCAGAGATGCCAACCTTGGGTTATCCCAAATACTAATGATTTTCATTGCAACATTACATAAAACTTCTACTGGCATCTTTAAATATATAACTTCACAAAAACAACAACAAATTTAAAATAATTTATTGTCAAAAACAATAAACTTAAAATATGAAAACATTTGAAAATCCTTCAACAAACAATTATCATTCATGCATCTAGATGGAGAAAAAAAACTAAACTGTAAATAAAAACAGTGACATAAATTAAGTTGCACAACTGGTCTGTATGAATCTGGCAAAGAATAAAGAGTGTTGAAAGTGAAATATTAAATACAATTCAGTATTTATAGGTTATCCACATATCACAAGCTGCCATGCATGA
The DNA here is from genome assembly GCF_016077235.1 of Cyprinodon tularosa. Classification (NCBI taxonomy): domain Eukaryota; kingdom Metazoa; phylum Chordata; class Actinopteri; order Cyprinodontiformes; family Cyprinodontidae; genus Cyprinodon; species Cyprinodon tularosa. The sequence goes on from NW_024038669.1 coordinate 2,681,676, forward strand.
ATGGTAAAATTTTGGCTCAGATGACATATTCTCTTTCAACAGAGACAACCGGAAGAAAAAAACTATAAAAAAAAAAATAACTAAGTTAAAATAAAGAATCAAAAATGGAGGACCCCTCATTGTCTCCTGCTTCATCCGGGACTGTTTGCAGGGGCAACAGTCTCAGCAAAGACTCCCAGACTTCCCTCTCCTCAGACTAAAGGTTAAGGTTCGGTTTAACTTAACAAAAAAGAAAACTGCACAGTTAGATTGCTTACATCCACTGAGTCAAAACAAAACAAAAAAAATGTGTCACTTTAACACCCACAGGGTAGAATATATTTATGTTTCACATAAAATTTTGTCCCACTCCAATTTAGTGTAAAAATTAACTCTATAGCCAGCATCAACTTTTCACACTTAATTTTACTTATTTTAGAGTCAATTAGAGGTAATCAACACCATATAAAGTAAAAGTTACACTGCATGGCTGTCAAATTTCTCACCATTAACTCCAAACCCTTTGCAGATTTACACTCAGTATAGTAGTAAACACTGTATTAAGAGTAAAATATGAGTAAAACACTCTAAATCTAAAAGACGCATTGTTTACTGTGCAGGTTGGTACAGCTGACAGGAGAGTTTTTATTAGGCCTAAATTTTATCATATCATTAATGAATCAGTTTGCTTTGATTAATATTTAATTATTGATGTGTGTTTAAATTGCCTGTGATCTTGAGTATTCTACAATAAATTTGTTTTATTCAAAAGCTTTTTAAAGTAAAAAAAAAAAATCTAAAACACAATATGCATGTGAAACTTTTTTTTTTGTTAGTATTGTCCATATAAAGCTAGCTTTTTATTTACCTAATAAAATAAAAGCTGAATAATTTGGATTTTCATTTTCCCAATAATTACTAATTATAAAGAAGCTTCATCAACACATAAACAATTTTTTTATATTTGTACGATTAGTAGTTAGGGCATAGGAATTGGAATTTTAAGGTTGTAAGTTTGAAACCCACACACACAGATTGCCCCTCTGAGTCTCTGAGCAAGACCCTGAACCTCATGCTGCTCCCCGGGCGCCGCACAATGGCAGCACATTGCTCCCCAAGCGGATGGGTTTAATGCAGATAGAATTTGTTGAATTTGTTGCGCTGAACTTATGACAGTGCAATGACAATAAAACGCAGGAATTAATTTTAGCAATAATCTGTAAAATAACCTTTTTTTTTATCAATTATTAGAATAAAATCATAACAAATGGTCATTTTTTTCAGCCCACATCAAAATTATTATGACAAAATCTTAATGGTTGGCCTCTATAAAACCTGCAAAAATGTGTTGTACAATATTTCAAATACTCGATTTCCCCACATTTTTCACCTTGAATTAATCTTTAAAACCACACACAAAAAAAAAAATATCAAAAAATACAAAATATTAATAAGGTCTGTTTTTTTTTAAATATAGCCGTGTACAAAAGTATTCAGTTATTAAAGGGGATTTCTTTTCACATTAAATATATAAAGATCACATTGGTGAAAAGAGAAAAAAATATTTTTAGGACTACCTTATTTGCAGCTTTTGTTAGTCCGTGCTTTGTCATTTTAAAGTCATAAAAAAAACTTTAGAACTAGAAAGAAAATGACACATTGGCCTGTAAAAGTTGTTGAGTGCAGGAAGCTGACGGCTGAGTAGTTCAGCAGAGTGGCAGGTGGTATTGGAAGTGTGTCAGACAGGCTGGGAGAGGCCGAGCAGAACGGCGTACAGTGAGAGTCATTCTAGCAGATTGAAACAATCTGTCTGAAGCTCAGTGGCAGGCTGGCAGCGTGCAGGGAGTGGACCTGAAGCTCAAAGAGCTACTGGTTACTTAAAGGCAAAGAAAGTGGCTCACAAAGAACTGAGCAAAGTGATGGAAACGCTGAACTTTACAAATACCTACATTAAGTAGAAACCCTTTCCCTTTTTTTCCCAAACCCAACTCCACTGGTGTCAGAAATGGTTAGTTTAGAGACTAAAGAATATGTTATTAAAATGAGGCATCAATAACTTACACTGATAATGGAACCATTTTTGGCATTTACTTAATCATATTTAGTTACTTTAACACAATTATTTCATTTTAGCAGGGTAGACCACAAAATAATTGTGTTAAAGTGATTAAATATGATCAAGTAAATGCCAAAAGCGGTTGAATTGTTTTTTTTTTCAGTGTAGAATGTCGAGAAATTACATATTTTGTGTTAACCCCGTTTTTTTAATTTTACCAACAAGTCTGATTCCTCTTTTAGACATTTGATCTAGAAAGCCATCATAACCAAGCACCCATTCCTCATGTAAGATTTATGCAGACAAGATTTTTATTCCCAAAAGGATGAACAGAAACATCCATGAAAATCAGGAAAAAAATTCTAACATTCTAATTCAATTCACTCTATTTATATAACAGCAATTCATACATACATAACATATCAGGGCACTTTAAAATAAAACCTCATCATTTGAATCCAGTGGACAGATTCTAAACCAGGTAATTACATTAAAACTCTAATAATCCTAACAATATATCATTTGGTAATAGTAAAGAAGTGCAGTCACATTTAGTTTTTGGTACCCCTCTTTATTAAAAGAAGCTTAGACCTTTTTTTTTTTGCTTTAACAAAGGCACAGTAAATGTTGACAACATCACAAATGTTTCCTGGTGTGGACCAAATTCTTATCAGTGCAAGGAGCAGCCCAGTGCAAACATAGTTAATCTATTCACACAAAACCAGGGCAGACTGGGACAGAAAATCAGCCGTTGGCATCTAGACCAACCTCATTTAATAGCACAACCCTTTCTAGTCTTATATCTTGAACCTGTAAACAGTCTCTGCATCTCTTTAATACCATTTCAGTCACAGCAAGAAGTTAATGGTTATAACTGAAAGTAGAATTGTTAAATACTTTTAAAAATGTGTCATTTAATAGGTATTTGTGCAGCATTCATTTTACTGGGTGTGCCAATACCAGAACACCAGAGAAATAGTAGAGATTAGAAATTATGAGTCACAAAAGAATGACCTGGATGACTGGGACTTTAAACGGGCATTTGCCTGTTCAAAGTCCTTTCTCTGCACATCCTCGCATCACCACTGTCCTTCTATCAGCTGTTTGGGACTCTGTCCTTGCAAACTGTTCTGTAGTTTTTTCTTTTTCAAATTTAGGGGCATTTGAATAGCCAGAACTTTGCAAAACCCTTTTGGCTTTATCTCCATTTAGAATAGCTCAAAGTAGCATTTTTTCTTATTCATCACAAGCTAAATCAAGGACATTTCCAGGGACAGATTTTGCCTGGTACCGGTGGTCCCAAATAAGTACTGTGCCCTGAAAACAGGGATTTATCAATGATTTAGACTTAATATCTTCTGCAAATTGTGTTACCTCTACCTAATACAGTATCTCATGTATACAGGCTCATGATGTCATGATTTTATCCAAATATCTGACCTAAATGCAGAAAACCAAACAGAGAGAACAGGGGAAGGTTTAACAGGTTAATTGTGAGTTGGTAGAGAAGGGTCCAGTGCTGCTCTGAGCACTGGCGAACCGGGACTGAAAAGTGAAGGGGTAGATTCTGCGGTTAGTTCAGGCTCGGTGGGAAATTTGTGTCTTTGATATGAAAAAGGGAATTAAGGCAACAGGACTCACGTTTCCAGAAAAGGGTTTCTTTCTTTGACTCCAGTCGGTGTGAGTTGTTCCACTAATAGACGTGCTCGTTGGAGGGCGGACAGGGTTTAACCAGGTTAAGGTGTTTTCTTGAGGAACGGAGGAGCTGACTGCCACTTAGATTTCCTGCTGTACTTGAACGGTTTCTTGTGGAGACGAATCCCCTGCTCAGAGAGACGCCCAAACAATCCTTGGGGAAAAGTAGATCCAAACCACCAGTTTGAATCCACAGCTCAGTTTGACACTCAGACAATCCTTCCAGGAGGAGAAGGTCCAAAACATCCAGTTTGCAGGATGACTTCCTGCTGAGAGGCAAAGACAAAAAAACAACAAGGTTAAGACAAAACTCAGTTTGACTCAGCAAAACTTAGCTTGGCTAGAGTACCCAAAACTGGCAAACACTCTGACGACAAGGTAGTGGCAGTCAGCAGCTTGAGAGTCCTCCGGTAATGAGGCAACCATCCGCAGGTGAGTGAGAAGGCCAAGGAGAACCAGGCGCCACCTGGTGGTGGAGGAAAACAAACAAAAAATCACAACCCTCACAAACTGGATTCCTAACACATGATAATTTGAGACAAGGACACGTGTAGCATTGTCGACATTTACGCCTGTCAAACACAACGGGGAAAAAAAATAAATTAGCCTTCCCATGCGATGCAAAGGTAAAACAATAGCAACGTTTCTGAAGGGAGTGTAAGACTTTATGTATCCCAAATTATTATTCTTTTTTTTTTCTTTTAAAGAACAATGAAAGCATATATACATACATATACATACATATATATATATATATATATATATATATATATATATATATATATATATATATATATATATATATATATATATATATATATATATATATATATATGTCAGGGTGCTGATTTAATTTAGGAATAACAGGCAACTGAGGCAAAAAATCCAGAAAAGTGCAAAAATACTGAAAACCAAACAAATCCATTCAACATCAGGGAAAAAACATGAGAAGCAAAGGACGAGGAAGCAACAAAACCACAAGAAACCAGCAAACAGGAATTGCAGAGGTGGTGTATATATGGGGAACAGAACAAAGGATGGGCTAATGAGCTGATATGGAGCAGGCATGAATAGGACTACCTGGAGGGAGCCAAGGGGAAGGAACAGACACAAGGGGGCAACAGAGAGTACAGTAACTAAGAAATTCCAAACTGACAGAAAACAACTACAAAGACACAGATTATCAAAGAAACTAAAAATAAACTTAAACAGAGGGAAGAACTCAGACAATACAGGTAAACATGTTTAGTTGATGGCATTTTAAACACTCCTAGATCATGCAGTCTTCAAACAAGTACCTGTCAAAGCACACTAATATTACTAACATGCCAAAATAAAAATAAGTTAATGTCAGAAGGACTCGCCTGACAAATTGAGGACTAATCAAAAAAGAAAACATTTACATTGTGCTCACCTACTAAAAACAAAGCCTTACATTTAATGTTGAAACACATCATATTAAAACGCAGAACCAAGGAAATGTTTCAGCTCCTGCTAAAACCCCCTTTAGGCAAACGATATATAAGTGATGCAGTAAAGTGGTTGATGTAAAACTTAACAGCTGAAAAATCTGATAGAAAAACTATATCATCCCAGCCTTAGCCGGAGGGAGTGTGGCTTTTATCTAAACTCTACTGTGGTGAGGTGTTAATTTGACTTGAGCAGAAGCTGGAGGATTTTTTATTTTTCTTATATCTGATTCTTTAAACTTTTCTGTTATTTTCTCAGTTATTTACTGATCTCATTAAAAGCTTGTCACACTACAGCAAATTTGGAGATAAGGATGTGACAGGAGATAACACACAGCGACAGATGCTGCAGGTAATTCATCCGTGTTACATTTACACATCATCAAACACTAAAGCATGCTAGCTTGACTACACTCTGCATGTTCTTTTTGAATATATAAGAGAATTCTTACTCAGCTTTATTAAAGATGCCTGTGGCCCCACCGGAAGTCACAGGCTGTCAGACACATTTGGGTCAAATATAAAATTCAAGCTTGCAACACAACCTGAATCTTATTTACTGCAGCAGAGGGAGAAATTTAAAAGCCAACATATTTTATGTACATGTTTACATCTTTAACTGTTTACATTTTATCTATTGATCCAAAACACATTAAAGCCAAATTAACTTCAAAAAAAATAAGAGAAAAAGAAAACACAGGGGGAAAGAAACACCATAAACAGACTGGGTGGATAAAGTCAACTTACAGTAACTAACATTTCCTTAATAATTAAACAAAATAGAACATTAAAAGCTTCAGATATAAAGTTGTTGTTCTAAATGTTATAGACTTTTGCTGATTCAAACTGAATTTCTAATTGGAGATTAACATGTCAAAGCTACATCTAAATTTTTCTGAAGCACCGTGCAAAGTTTTTTTTTTTCCATAATTACAAAAAAAAAAAAAGGAAACCTTATCACTTGTGACCCTCAGGCCAATTATCATATCCTAAACATGTTTAAGATAGAACAACAAAGCATTCTGAGATCTTCAAAAAATCCTGTCCTTTTGATGATATATTGTATTTAAGTTAGAAATCTCCATGATTTTATTGAGGATACAAGAATGAATAAGAACATGATTTTTCCATCCACAGAAGGTTGCAAACTTACATGCAGGTTTGATTGGACAGGTATACCCCAAACATCCGATATGAGATGTTTAGGTGTCTCTTAGCTGCATGCACTTCAACAAGCTTTTTGTGGCCATCAAAAATCCTCTAGCATTGCGTTAGCTAAGCATTTCAATATTGATCTTAGCAGAACTGGTAAATTATTTTCTTGCTCTGTCACAGCTTTGAAAGGTAATCTGCTGGTTCCTAACATAATAAAGTTGGTCCTATTTTTAAAATTCACTTTTCCCGTGTTTTCGCACTTCCACAAATAGTCCAATTACTAAACAATAGCATTCAGATATGTTTTATCCAATAACAACTTTTGTTGATATCTGGATTGAGAGTTTTAAAATAAGACTTCTGAATTATGTCAGGCTTGATTTAGCAACCCTAGTGGGCTAAAACTCGGAAAAACAAAAAGTAAAACACATTACTTAGATATCACATCTTAGACTGAAGTTATAGTTTTCAAACGAAAAAAAAAAATAATATTCAGAACATAACAATGGTACTAATACATACTGAAAAATGTGCATATAATTCTCTTACACTATACTACAGCTGAAAAGGTGCATGGTGGTAAAATACTGTAGGGCTGCTAGTGCTGTTATTACCGTATTATTATTATCTTGTTCCCAATTTCCAATCCTAGAATAACCAAAATCCACCCTAGGTATGTCTCCCTCAAATAAAATCTTATATATATATATATATATATATATATATATATATATATATATATATATATATATATATATATATATATATATATATATATATATATAAACAGCAGTGGTGCCAGTGGTAATTGGAGCACTGGGGGCTGTGACCCCCTAACTGGGAGAGTGGCTACAGCAGATTCCAGGTAAAACATCAGAGTTCTCTGTCCAGAAGAGCTAAGATACTGCGCAGAACCCTCAAACTCCCAGGCCTCTGGTAGAGGACCCGAGCTTGAGGATGACACATACCACCCCATGAGGGGTGAGAAAACAGTATATAAAATCCAAAGAGATGTTTCTAGACAATTGAGAAGATATTGGAGGACAGACTAACACTGCAGAAACAGCTCTTTGCATAGCTCTGGAACTCTCTTTACTATAGCCCTGTAGAAATAGGCTGCTTTAGAATCAGAAACCTCTTGCTGCATACTAGCTAGTTCTACGGAGGTTCCACTTATTCAGCTCTCAGGACTGCAGCACCTTGGATCTGTTTGCAGCCATCATTCCCTTTTTTGAAGTGCAGGTGTAAACAGTAAACAGGTTTCTTTTTTCAGGACGGTGGGGCTGAGGATGAGAAATATTGTCTGTGAATGATTTTGTGCAGAGGTTTGTTTCTAAATTATTTTAAAGGAACTGTGGTAAAAATCATTCCAGATCCTTATTATTTGTTGGCTTTGCCCATTTAAACTAGCCTCGTGAGACTATCCTGATCTCGCGAGCTTTCAAGATTTCACTCGCAGATCAGTCTGGAGACTCTCCGTTAAAGAAAATTTGGAGCCGTTCACCAAACGAACGTCCAATCAGCGTTGGCTTTGAGGCGGGTTGAGGTGTGATGCAACGAGAAGCGAGACAGTTCAGTCTAAAGAACATGGCGGCTTCAGCCGATGAAACTAGCGTTAGCGTGGCTATCGAGCAAGTTTTATCGGAATTACAGAGTATTTCTTCACTGAAAGAAGAGCAAAACACTGCTCTGGAGGCTTTTCTCAGAGGAATAGATGTTTTTGCTCTTCTCCCGACTGGTTTCGGCGAGAGTAGCCTGGCTTGTGTTTTCGTCATCGCTCTGTTAGTACGTCATATGCTTCGTTGATCTGATTGGTTTATTTGGCCCGTCTATCACCAATATAGGCCAATCAGCTAACCAGTATTTTCACCCCTTCCCAAAATCACTTCAACAGAAGGTTTCCAGATGGATATACGGAGCAAATCCATCTGGCGGAGTCAGGTTACATTTAAACAGCTGTGGTGAAATATTTGGGGCATTGTGATCCTGAATCTCATGCATAAAATATAAAAAAAAGTAGGAGAGTAGTTTACATGAGCGCTTCAAATAAAACTCCTTGTATGAGTATTTATTAGGTGTACACTATTTTAAAAATTCTAACTTCTCAGTTAAAAAATCCAAAAAATGTTTTTAAAAACAAAATTAATGTGGCATTTGTGCTAATACTGTAACTGTAAAATATTTGTGATTTTTACCAGCTGGTCAATTAATTACAGGTTTGCAAGGTTATTTTGTACTTAAAGAAAAAAAAATGTATAGAAAAGAGAGTGGTCCTTTCAATAGTCAGACTGAGACAAAGGGTTTCTGGTAACTGAGCTGCAAGTGAGAACACATCCCATTATTTATGCAGAGCAAAAAGGCAAACTGAGGCCAGACTGGATCCATTTAATTTCTCGGCTCATCATGAAGACAGTTTCTATTTATAGCCTGTACATGGGGGAAACTGAGAAAGACGGAGGAGACAGAGGGCAAAGTCTCAGGGTGATGGAAGGGTCCAATCGGTCATTCTGACAAACCTTTTTATAGCCACTAAAGTGAGGTATGAAAAAACGACTTAGGTTAAACAAATAGCACTTTACCTCTGTTTTTTATTTGCCTGGTAAATGTGGCTGATATGTTTGGTGAAGGTCAAAATTCTCAACAAAAGAATGTTCTGTCTGTATAGAGGATTTGCACATCCACTAAAATTCTCTTGGACTCCGCTGATAACATTATTATTGTTTCTTTTTTTCTTGTTCTGTCTTGTAGCTGGAAATATGCTTTGGTTTATTTTCATTTGACTTCCAGTCTACCGGTTTCTGCTTTGATAGCAGTATTTCTTTTAAACTGCCACCAGGGATTACAGCTTGCTATTGCAGTCTGTGGTAGCATCAATATAAACTATAGACTTTTGTAAAAACCTGTGGACTTAATGGTTTCTAGTGCAATACGTTCTACATACTGTAGATGTCAGAAGATGATACATGGAAAAAAGAAGGGAAAACAACTTGTGTTCGACTGAAAATCAAGGAATCTCTCTTGAGGATTTGACTGATTTTAATTAAATGGACCTATATCCATTAAAGAGAAAAAAGGAACACCGTTTGACATTTGTATCCTACAAATAGCTAATGCATTGATCTAAAGACTCTAACCTTTTGGTTCCAAGCGTAAGAGCGGATATATAGCTGTGCTGCTCCTTCACAGTTGTTTGCGCTTTAGTGATGCAGGGCTCACACTGTACATGGCTCATACTGTGGCTGGTGAGCAGCTGTGGCACACGGAAGCTAAAATCATTCAAATCAATGTAAACACTGCAATCTAACAGGGAACAGTGAGCATACCATACCTGTCTCTGGTATCTAATAACAAATGTTGTTACTACACTAAATCTGAGCATTGGTTTAAAAAATTTACGAAAAACCAACATTTTTAATCACAGAAGACAGATCCATTGAAAATAAGCTAAGGTAATTAGATAAAGAGTCCAAGACACAGACATTCCTAGGCTTCTACAAATAGCGACACATACAAATAACCCCTTTACTGGTTTGTTGTTCTATTTGGAGCCTACCAGTACACTACTATATTGCAATAATGGAATCCTATATTGATCTGAGGCCCATTGAGTTGTTTTGGTCTGAAAATGCTCCTCGAAGAGCAGGGTTCCTGGCAAAAAGCACGGAGAACCTGCACCCAGGAGCAGCCGCATCACAGTGCTTACTCACAGCTTCCACATCATATGAAACCGAGGGTTATGGGTGTTTGTAAATCTCAAACAAAGAGTACCTTATTCATCAGAGAAGTGTTTAGACCAATTTTGCAAAGTACAGAAATATATTCATAATAATTTAAAAAAGTAAATCATGCTCTGTTCTTGCACTGTTTTCAGAATGTGTTAGTTCAGTATCTAACATTAGGCTCTATCTGCTTTTTCACATAGTAGCTTCATCTGGTCTGTTCCTGTTTGGCTGTGACTCCATCCTGTCCATCATTTTAGATTATCTAAGTTACATGGGCTTATCACCAATCTCCTAAAATCAAGCAAAATTTCCTTTCTCAATATCCAGAATTCGTCAGGAACGTCCAGCACATAAGAAACACCATCTCCAGGGGTATTATTCACCGTAGGCCTATTTATTTGAGTAAGAAGTGAGTGGAGAGAAAAATACCTGGCGTTAGGAATCCAGTTTGTGTGAGTTTTTTGTGTGTTCCTTCTCTCTCCACCACCAGGTGGTGCCCTGTCCTCGTTGGTCCTCGCTGCACACCTGTGGCTCGTTGGTTCATTACTGGAGGAGTACTTGAGCAGTGGGCTGTCACTACCTTGACACCAGAGTGTTTGCCAGTTTTGGGTACTCTAGACAAACAGATTAGCAGAGTCTAACCTAGCTTTGTTTCTCTGAGTCTAATGAGTTTTTTTGTCTTTGCTCTTCAGCAGGAAGCTTTCCTGTGTAACTGGATACCTGGACCTTCTCACCCTGGAAGGAATAACTGAGTCTACACTGAGCAGGGGAAAGTTTCCTCATGATCCGTTCAAGTTCCCATCGGAAGTCCAAGTGACAGCCCGCTCCTCCTCCTACTCCTCCGGGTCCAACGTATGTCTACCTGTCCGCTCTCCAACGAGTTCCCTCTTCTCTGGATAGTTCCACACAGACTAGATTGAAGGATTGACAAGAGCCCCCTCAAACGTGAGTCCCTCTCCTGCATAATTCAAACCACAGTCTCAATTCCCACGGTTCCTGAAGTCTCTGTGATCTTCCCTTCTGACTTTCCAGTTCCGGTTCATCAGTTCACTGAGTTCCAGATCCAACCCCTGTCCTCATAACCACAAATAAACCTGTTAAAATTTTTCCGTGGTCTCTGAGTGTTTTCTCTGCATTTGGGTCAGATTCCTTAAACCAATCATGACAGAACACTCTGGCCGTTGACCCAGCAGAGGCCATTCAGAGAGCCATCAACCAGCAACAAACAGCCCTAACCAAACATGACAATACCTTGGTTGACACCTGGATATGTGCAAAAAATACATTGTTAAAATTTTGAAAGCTAAAGGTTTGAAATATTATGAAAGAAAGTGCTTGAATGAAAAAAAAAATATGTAAAACTATGTATAGAAATGTTTTTTTTGGTCAAATTAGTCATAAAATTCAAATAATCCAGTTTGGCACTTCCTAATTTGGATCAATTGTGCCGAATGGATATTCTACATACAAAAAGGGTCACAGTTTCACAATGCTTATGACTTTTACACAGTTATTGTCCACAACAATAGATTATCCTCTCTTGGCATCTCTCACATCCCTCTTGAATGGTTCCGCTCATATCTCTCCGACCGCACTCAGTTTATTCAGCTCAAATCTTTCACTTCGCACCCTTCCCCTGTCACTTCTGGTGTTCCTCAAGGCTCAGTTCTTGGCCCCCTCCTCTTCATCACCTACCTTCTTCCCCTTGGCAGTATTTTCCGGAAATTCAACATTCACTTTCACTGTTATGCGGATGACACCCAGCTTTATTTATCCAGTAAACCCACTTCCTCTCTCCCCCCCTTGTCCCTTACTAACTGCCTACTTGAAATTAAAGACTGGTTCACCTCAAACTTCCTTAAACTAAACAGTGATAAAACAGAACTCCTCCTCGTTGCCACTAAATCCACCCTATCAAAAATCAAAAGTTTCTCACTACCCATTGACAACTCCTTAGTCTCCCCCTCCCCTCAGGTCAAGAGTCTGGGTGTCATCCTCGACTCCTCCCTCTCCTTTCAGTCTCACATAAATAAAATTACCAGGTCTGCATACTTCCACCTTCGCAACATTAACCGTCTCCGTTCCTCCCTCACCACTCATACTGCCTCTGTCCTTATCCACAGCCTCATCACCTCCCGTATTGATTATTGCAATTCTCTTCTTTTCGGCCTCCCTCATAAATCTCTCCATAAACTTCAACTTCTTCAGAACTCCGCTGCTCGTGTCATCACCAGAACCCCCTCCTTCCATCATATTTCCCCTGTTCTTCACCAACTCCATTGGGTCCCAGTTCAATTCAGAATTCAATTCAAAATCCTTCTCTATACTTTCAAAGCCATCGATAACCTTGCTCCTTCATATCTGTCAGACCTCCTTCACATTGCCACCTCCTCCCGCTCCCTTAGATCCTCCTCCTCCTCCTCCATCCACCTCACTGTACCCCCGGCTCGACTTGTCACCATGGGGAGCAGAGCCTTCAGCCGCTCTGCTCCCCAGCTCTGGAACTCACTTCCTCCCGACCTCCGCAGTATTGACTCTCTCCCCTTATTCAAAGCCAGACTCAAAACCCATCTGTTCCAGCTCGCTTATCTGTGAATACACTGCTCTTTTCCCTATCCATAATTGTTTTTTGTTCTGTTTTTTTTATGTTCCTGTATCTGTATTTTGTATTTTCATCTCTTTTTATTTATTTTTTGTATTATTTGTAAAGTGACCTTGAGTGTCAAGAAAGGCGCTGTTAAATAAAATGTATTATTATTATTATTTAACAAGTGTAGTGAGATGGAGAGGTCAAGTATGAATTATACCCAAAATATTTAATATTCAAATTTGCATTTTTTTATGTGAGAGAAAAATTATATTTGAACACATATCTCTGGAAACTAGAACATCTTAGCTTTCAAATGAGATACAACCAAAGCCTGTAGGATTTTTTTTGTATTCATTTTACTGGCCAATGGCCAGAAGCTGTACTCAGGCGATCTGAACTCTGAGAAGTTGATGAAATCAGATGGGTGCCCTCAGCAATCCATACAGCTTAAAAGTACTTTTAATAGTAAGTTGTAGCTTACCCGCTATTAGACAAAGCAGTTTACTCAATCAATAGTTAAGCAGCCACCTAAGGATTTGTGGGTGGTAGTCGATACTTAAGCGGTGGATAATACCAGAAGTCACTGGATTTTATTTTTTTTACTAGTGCTGGATATATCTTTTTTTGTATTCTCCTAGAACAGTCTGTTTTTTGTCAAAAATGTAAAGTGTATTTTATTCAATACTATGCAGAGGTATCAACATTTAGTTGCATTTCCCTTACTTTATTATTATTTCTTTTACGCATTAACATTTCTATACTAAAGGTCTATTAACCTTCCTTATCTTGACTTCTTTATATTTTCCCAATATGCCTCCTAAGATGCGAACATTAATGAAATTGTGAAATCTTTTCTCTATAAAATTATTCAAAGTTAAAAGAAAAGGGAAAGGAAGAAAATATTTTAATTAATCTTCAACTTCAACTTCAGCTTTCTAAGAGACACATGAAAACCACCTAGAAAAGCACACACCCAGCTGCTACATTTAGTTTACAAAAGAGATTAGATTGAGTTGAACTGCAATTGGTAGCTTAACAGAAAATTATTGATCTTTACTATGAGTCGTCACTAATAAAATGTTTTTCCAATAACACAACACTTTTAGTCAATGACCGTTTTAGTCTCAATCAAGGTTCTTGTTAAATCTCTATTCTGATCGTACTATGTAAATCCTGTGATTTGTCTGGTGATGCAGATGCAGTTTTTCTCTCCAGAGTGACATTACCGAATCTCCCAGAAGAAAGAAAAAAGATGGGGAAAAACTAATTGCCTGACCTTTATCGACTCCTTTAGAGGAGGAACACGGCCATGTGCACCAACCCTCGTTACATCCGCATAATTAACATCAATCGATCCGAATGCCGTTTTTCCCTCCACAGATGTGCCAAGAAGGAGAGTGACAGCTGTCCTGGAAAGTGACACAAGGCAGATTCTTTACCCGATGAATCAATGGCCACAGCTAACAGGCAAAAAAAAAAAGGTCAAAATAAGGAAAATCTTTTAAAACCCTCAAACAGACCTGAGCTGTCAACTAGAAGAATTATTGACAATCCTTATTCCGTGATCAATGGCTTCGTCCAGTTTATTGATTTTGTTTTGTTGCCTTTCTTTACATGGCTGTTTGAATGTCAGATCCAACAGGAACTCATTTATAAAATATTCAGGTCCAAATAAAAAAATTTAAAGCTGATTAGGACAGTGAATGTTTTGGAAAATATCATCCATTTCACTTCTTTGTCTCCTCAGAAGAAATTAAATATGTTTTATGGTTGAAAATTATAGTTTGACACGTTTCCATGACATTTCTCCTAAGTTTTAAAGGTCATATAACTACAGTACTATTATGTAATTCGCCAAGAGCGTATAATGGCTTGTCACTGACTTATTATAAACCTCTCTATCATTACACATTTTACCATGATAGGGACAAATTAAAAACCAACTCAGCCTACAGCTTTATTTCCCAAATGTATAAATTGCTTATCATAATAAAAAAGGCCCTCATAGAGTTTGTCCTGCTTTTCCCCATCTGATAGGTATAACAGCTTTATTTCCTCCAAGGAACCCAATGCCTTTCTCACTGTCAACCCTTGAGGGATTTGCATACATGGTCAAGAGGTCACAGACTCAGAGGCTCAGAGTGACATTTTAATTCAGCGCAGACAGCCAAAGTCTGTCCCAGTCCATTCCAAACCCATCTCCACACCCTTCTCTGACAGGTAGTTGTGGGTGTTCAGCTGGGAGGAAGCACGTTCAGGCAGCATACCTCGATGGCATGTGTGACTTTGAATCGCTTCAGTGGGAAGAGACATCAATTATGTTTTCTTGTGATGTTGAAATATTATTTATCTAATGAAATTTCAAATATTATTTTCTAAAATTTGTATTAAAGCTACAGTGTGTAATTTTCAGCGACATCTAACGTTCAGACTGCAGACCGCAGCAACATGAACATCTCCTCCCCACCGCTTCTCCCCCCCAACAGTTCGGCGAGCGTTACGGGACAAAATGTCTTCCACGACGTCCGCATCACCTACCTTCTCAAGTGATGAGGTTTGTTTACATAGATAATTTTACAGATAGTATTTCATTAGTCTGTGTAGGGTATAGATTTCAGTACCGTCTCAGTTCATCTCTCTCAACTTGCCATAGTTACTTGCGTAATGGGCGATCTCGCAATCGCTAGTTTGTTGGCTCTGCGCTGCCGTAGCGCAAAGATGTCTGCCTCCTTGGCTGCGAGACCCGCTCCTATGTAATTATAAATAACGAATTCTAAGGCAACGCAAATATTAAGGTTAAGAGGCTGAGCTCGTAGATGATGATAAATAACATAGTTATGTATAATATATTACATTTCTGACTGTATATCCCTGTAATTATTACACACTGTAGCTTTAAAAAAGTTTGACACCAAAATCTTTGAATGAGCCCAATATGAGGATATTCTACATTTCCTGGTATGTACTGTAGTTTTTCGAAAACTTGTCAGTTGAATAAAGGTTTTCTGTTATTTTTTTGCCATCTCCATTTCTCTTCAATTCAATTCAATTCAATTCAGTTTATTTATATAGCGCCAAATTCACAACACATGTCATCTCAAGGCACTTTACAGTTCAACCAGATCAAATTGATACAAAGTTTTCTATCTAAGGAAAACCAGTTGATTGCATTGACTCATTGACTCAAATACAATCCCCCACACTAAGCATGCTTGTAGCGACAGTGGAGAGGAAAAACTCCCTTTTAACAGGAAGAAACCTCCAGCAGAACCAGGCTCAGTGTGAGCGGCCATCTGCCGAGGCCGACTGGGGTTCAAGGAGACAGAAGCAGAGATACAAAAAGCAGCTGTAAAAGGCGGCCCCGTCCAGGAAACACACAGCCAGGCAGACGAGCTCCAAGGCAGCTCCCATGCCAGAGGACGAAGAAAGCACATCCACTCAGTCACGGTCAGAGAAACAGGACCACACTGGAAAACAGGCCGATCTCCAACATCTATAAACAAGGGTGTTGATAGAAGCAGCACAGCTGATGTTTCTTTCCAGGATGACGTCACAGCCAAACAGGAACAGACGAGGCAAAGCTACTCTGAGGAAAAGCAGAGAGAGCAGAAGGTTAGAGATTGAACTAACAGATTCTGCAGAATAGGAGAACAGAGAGAGAATGAAGCAGAATGATGAAATGGGGGTCCCTATGTCCTCCAAAAGTCTAAGCCTATAGCAGCATAACTATAGAGATAGCTCAGGATAACCTGAGCCACTCTAACTATAAGCTTTATCAAAAAGGAAAGTTTTAAGCCTAGCCTTAAAAGTAGACAGGGTGTCTGCCTCACGGACTAAAACTGGTAGTTGGTTCCACAGGAGAGGAGCCTGATAACTAAAAGATCTGCCTCCCATTCTACTTTTAGAAATTCTAGGAACCACTAGTAAACCTGCAGATTGAGAGCGAAGTGCTCTGTTAGGAACATAAGGAACAATCAGATCTCTGATATAAGATGGAGCTTGGCCATTTAAGGCTTTATATGTGAGAAGGAGGATTTTAAATTCTATTCTTGATTTAACAGGAAGCCAATGAAGAGAAGCCAGGATAGGCGAGATATGATCTCTCTTTTTAATTTTCATTAGAACTCTGGCTGCAGCATTTTGGATCAGCTGAAGGCTTTTAACTACAGTTTGTGGACTTCCTGATAGTAAAGAATTACAATAGTCCAGCCTTGAAGTAACAAATGCATGGACTAGTTTCTCAGCATCACCCCTGGACAGGATATTTCTAATTTTTGCAATGTTCCTCAGATGAAAGAAGGAAATTCTAGAAACCTCCTTGATATGGGACCTAAATGACAGGTCCTGATCAAAAACAACACCAAGATTTTTTACTTTATTATCTGAAATCAGTTTAATCCCATCCAAATGAAGTGACTGGCTAATCAGTTTCTTTTTCAGAGACTCTGGTCCAAAGACTATAACTTCTGTTTTGTCTGCATTCAGAAGCAGAAAGTTAAGAGTCATCCAGGTTTTTATGTCTTCAAGACATGCCTGTAATCTATGTAATGGGTTAGCTTCATCTGGATTTATAGACAGATATAGCTGGGTATCATCAGCATAACAGTGGAAATTAATCCCATGCTGTCTAATAATTCTACCAATTGGGAGCATGTATAAAGTAAAGAGAATTGGTCCTAGCACTGATCCCTGTGGTACTCCACAGGTAACCTTTGAGCGTGTTGAAGATCTATCATTAACATGAACAAACTGAATTCGATCAGATAGATAAGATTTAAACCAGTCTAGTGCTGTTCCTTTAATTCCAACAAAATATTCAAGTCTTTCTAAAAGAATATTATGGTCAACTGTATCAAATGCAGCACTAAGATCCAAAAGGACGAGCACAGATACAAGTCCATTATCTGAGGCCATGAGAATATCATTAGTGACTTTCACCAGAGCTGTTTCAGTGCTATGATGAGCTCTAAAGCCAGACTGAAACTCTTCAAAAAGTTCATTATGGTGGAAGTGATCGCAAACTTGTTTGGCAACTACTTTCTCAAGAATTTTGGATAAGAAAGGAAGATTGGATATAGGTCTATAATTGACCAAGTCATCTGGGTCAAGAGACGGTTTCTTAAGCAGAGGTTTAATTACAGCAACCTTAAAAGCTTTAGGTACATATCCCTGTAACAGAGATAGATTAATCACATCTAAAATGGAGGAGGAGATCAAAGGGAATACCTCCTTAAATAACCTGGTTGGAACTGGATCTAACATACAAGTTGAAGGCTTAGATGAAGACAATAATTTTGCTAATTCAGAGAGTTCAACTGGATCAAAGCAGTCTAAACCCAGTTCAGATTCCATGACTACCTCAGGTACAATCGCGGATAGAGGAGTGCTTATGATCTTATTTTTAATAAGATCAATCTTATTTATAAAGAATCCCATAAAGTCATTGCTGCTAAGAGCAGGTGGAATGGACGGTTCAACAGAGCTATGGCTCTGGGTGAGTTTGGCAACTGTATTAAAAAGAAATCTAGGATTATTCTTATTCTCCTCTATTAATGAGGAGAAGTATGCTGCTCTTGCTTTACAAAGGGTCCTCTTATACAGCAGTAAACCATTTTTCCAGACTAGGAAGGACTCTCGCAGGCCTGTGGAGCGATATTTTCTCTCCAGTTTCCTAGCATTTTGCTTCAAAGTACGCAGCTCTGCATTAAACCAAGGAGCAAGCTTTCTATTTTTAACGGTTTTCATTTTCAAAGGAGCTGCGTTGTCTAAGGCAATACGCAGAGAACTAGCAACCCCATCAACAAAATCATCAACCTGTGAAGGGGAATAAGCTAAACTTTTGCACTCTGCAGCACTGCTCAGTGACACAGAGGAGAGAGAAAGTGAAGCAGATTCTTTAAAATTTATAACTGCACTATCTGATAAAGATCTACTAAAATTGAACCTTCTTTTGGGGGAGGAGAACTCTGTTAAAGTAATCCTGAAGGTTATTAGAAAGTGGTCAGAGAGGACAGGGTTGTGAGGAAATACTGTTATTTCTTCACATTCTATGCCGTATGTCAGCACAAGATCCAAAGTATGAAGATGAGAATGCGTGGGACTATTCACATTTTGAACAAAGCCAATAGTGTCTAAGATAGCATTAAAGGCTGCTCTTAAGCTATCGCCTTCAATGTCAGCATGGATGTTAAAATCTCCCACTATGATGACCCTGTCAGTATTTAATACCAAATCAGAAAGGAACTCTGAAAACTCATCTAAAAATTCAGAGTAAGGACCTGGTGGACGATACAAAGTTACAAAAAGAAGAGGTTTTCTTGCCTTGAAATTTGGATCAGGGAAATTAAGGGTTAAATGTTCAAAAGAGTTGTAGGTATTAACTGTTTTGGGAGTAATCAGTAAGTCAGACTGGAAGATTGTTGCTACTCCTCCTCCTCGCCCAGAACTTCTGGGGATGTGAAAATTTAAATAGCTTGAAGGAGTTGCCTCATTTATGCTCACATAATCCTCTTGCTGCAGCCAGGTTTCTGTAAGGCAAAACAAGTCAATGTGATTATCACAAATCAAGTCATTAACTAGTAGACTTTTAGAGGAAAGCGATCTCCATTTCTCTTGAATTTAATAATCACACATTAGCTTAGCTGGTGGCAACCATGTATATATTACATTACCGGTGCTTAGCCATATGGTATGCCCATGGAAAATCGGAAAAAAAAAAATGCTTTTATAAGTTGTTTTTTTTTTGGCTAAAGGAATTCAGGCTCATTGTTCAGTATCTGAACATGCCATGCTTATTTCGAAAGCTACAGGTATATTTAATAAAACGGATTTCATTTTTTGAAAATATTGAAATAAAAAGTTTAATTATTCCCAATTTCATTCCAAATCATTTCTGTGGCCTTAACATGTGATAACTTGTTAGGTGTTGACTTATTATCTTTATGTTTTCTGAGTGAGGCTTCCTTAGAAGTAGCCATTAAGACTATTTTTGAATGGTCACCAACAAATGATCCCTAGATAAAAATTCCCAGATTAATTTGATCCGAACTTTTTCCCGAGTTGTAAACTGTGTTGGTACTGTGCTTGAATTTTGCCTCTGCTTTAGTCCAAGATAGAATTTGAAAGTAAGAGACCTAATTAAGCCACAGCTTATTTACCTAAGCTTATTTCTAGGATGGCTGTAAAGCAGCTAATAAAAGTACTTCTTGCCATTCGAAAATTTGTACCTTTTAGCAACAGAACAGTTTACAGTAGGGCATTTATTAAAATATATGTACTTTTTTCATTTTGAACAAAAAATAATTATTTCATCCCATTAATGCGGTCAGAAAACCACAGAGTTAAGCCTACTGCAAGTTATGGAAATAACATAACTTTTTTTTTTTTTTTTTTTAAGATTCAGACTTCAATATTCATTTAAGTATAATGTTTAATTTGTAAAAGAACTTGTTAGCAAAAAGACAGCTACAACATTTCTAAACTTCTTTTTTATTTTAATTTAAATAATATAGTAAGACCAATGTATTTTTATTCAGAATAATGTATTAATATTCATATCAGGATAGGCTTCCAAAGGTCCACTATCTTACTGCTAATGTCAACAACAGTTCATGTTGTATGTCAATATGCAGTTCTACAGATTATAATTCTGCTGCTAAACATCTTTCTTCATTTCTCTTGGATTATACCTTCTTCTTCCATGACAGTATGTCTGGAGTGCCACAATATCAGCCCTGTTTGGCAAACTACTTCAATAAGTCTAGTTTGTTCAGGGATTTAATGGTTTTGTTCTGACTAACGTACCAAACTCAGGTTAGCCTAAAAAGTATGTTCTCATTTGGTCTAATTTTGCTTTAATTAAACCAAACCCAGTGCCTGGTAAGGTGGCCGGGAGGTGCAAATACAGTTTATATAGTGAAAAAAAAGTGAAAAAAAACTCCACTGTACTTTGTTTTTCAAGTTTGAAGATTTTTTGCTTCCCATCCAGAAGCTTTTTCAATTAAAAATGTCTGGATTAGTGTTGAGTTCGAAGCTTTATAGATTACCACAACAAATCCTTTTTATGGCTTAGAAAACATGCAAATTGAACCCAAAGAAGAGGTCCACACCAAAGTAATGGGGAGTCATTGAGGTCGTTGTTGGCCTTCAATACCCGATACTGGCCTATGCCTCTAAAAAGGTTGTTACGGCTTTGTTGGCCTGGCTGACTGAGATATTTTGGTCCCCAGCATAGCTATGGGGGTTGAGATTATAGCAGGATGATAACTTGCTGTTATTTTTAATCAGGATCTGTCATTTTAAAAATACAAATATCCTGTCCAGGTGTGATGCTGAGAAACTAGTCCAAGTATTTGTCACACCTTTCATCATTCTCCTTCATTCATTCTCTACTCTCCCATAATACAGTTTTAGTACAACCCTAGGTCCGTCTTCTCTTCTTTTTCTCACCATAGTAGCTTTATCCGGTCTGTTCATGTGTGGTTGTGACACCGTCCTGGAGAGAGGATGGTGAGGATTTATTCTGGATAGAGATGAAAGATTTGGTCCTGCTTTCTTTAGTAACATCAATATGGAAATTTGCAAGAGCTGTAGTTAAACTGACAATACCCATGATCATGGCAGTTCTATATTGTTATAGCGTGTTTCGGCAAACACCAGATACAGCACTGGGACTTGATCAACAGCCGATACTGCACCGTGATGTCACAAACCAGTAGGTGGCAGTAGTGTTCTTTGACAAACATGGATGCCTCCAGTAAAGCACATTCACATGAAAATTACTCTTAATTAATAAACACTTATCATTTATGTAACAGTATGTAATAATTTCATATTTAAAGTAGTTTTAGAAGTTTGAATTCTGAAAATGACCGGACTTCTCCTTTAACTCAAAGGGGCTGAATGATTCTGCACACCCATTTTCTTCAAATTATCTTTGTTGAAAGGATTAAAATATTCAATACATTTAATTCCCCTTTACGAATGTGTCCCACTTGTTAATTCTTCACAAAAAATAAAAATGGGACAAAATGTTAAAAAGTTAAAATC
This sequence comes from Cyprinodon tularosa, assembly GCF_016077235.1. Classification (NCBI taxonomy): domain Eukaryota; kingdom Metazoa; phylum Chordata; class Actinopteri; order Cyprinodontiformes; family Cyprinodontidae; genus Cyprinodon; species Cyprinodon tularosa. The sequence goes on from NW_024038669.1 coordinate 2,703,390, forward strand.
AAGGGAGTCAAATAGTTTTGCAAAGGGGGGAGTGGGACCTGTAATGTGTCTACAAAACCCTTTAAAAGTAAGAAACTGCAACCTTGAACAGCAATAGCATTCAGTACTTGGTAAACCTGAATAACAGGGTACCTTTCATTTCATATACTCATTTTTGCATTTCACACACTTTCCTGCTGAAAATGTAGTAGAGCCAACTCCCTAATGAGAGCTTTAGAACTCATAATAAAACCATCCTAGGTAACCTTGCTACGTGTCAGCTCATCTGTAACAACCCAACCATAAAATCATTCCACTTGCTATGTCATTACATATTAATTTATCTCAGAGGAATGGAGAATCCCAGACTTTTTTTCTCCTAATTATTTGGTAAAAGACAGTAAGGATAGTAGAACCTGCAGTGAAAACTCAAATCCTACTTAATACAGTACTGCAGTCGTCCCTCAATTTTAGCATTGTATTAATAACACCTCCATCCTCTGAAATCCCCAGAGCTCCACTAACTTGATGACCCCATCAAAGCATTATCTGTTGCCTGCTAGATACAATGTCTGGGATCAGCTACAGAAGTTATAGAGACAGGAGAGAAATCCTGACATCCATCTCCTCAATGACTTCAGCTTCTCCAGAAGGATCATTGAATATTCCCAGCCCAGAGGGAACTAATCTGGGCTATCTTTTGATGATGAAGATCCACACCCCATCTCTAAAGCAGTTTGGTCATTCTATAACAAAAACATGTCAGCAGCTTGCACTCAGGATTTCCTTGATTCGGGTCATGCTTTAAATCTGCTGCCTATAGATCATTGTTGGAATGTAGATGGAGTTGTAAATTTGAGCTCTTTCCACACACCAACTGATGGGAGTGATGCCCTCATGATTGCAGATGTGAGAGGGACCCATCCACTCCACTATTGCCTTGCCATCCCTTACATGAACACCTCCACCCAAGAAAACAACTAACCCCATGCATGTGAGAGCAAGTCTTTTTTTTTTTTTTACAGAGAAAAAAAAACTAACCCAGAGATGAGCTGACTCTCATTCTGGCTGCTCTATTGGAAGCAGAGGGTCATGGCTTGAAGTACAACATCTGAAATATTTAAAGATCTGACCCTGAGGTAGACACTCTTCTTTTGCAAATTAAACCTTGAGATCATTTCAATCAACAACAAAATTAGCATTGTAGAAAAAAAGGAGTCTAGGACCGACCTCACATTAACCTCGTTCCCTTTGCTTTTGAAAAGCGCAGAATGTATTGGATGCTAATTTACTCAAGTAATTATACTTTCACAGATTTAGAAGAACCTACTCTGAGGGTAAGATTTGCTTTATATTTCTCTGGGATTCCTGAAGAGGTGATGGGTTTGGGCATTGCACTATAATGAGGGCAACCGTAGAGCCATATTTTTTGACACAAAAAGTAATTCTCCAATGTTTTAATGAATGAAGGTAGGCCCTGAAACTTCATCTGTACAGTCGGTTTATCAAGTATCAGGTATAAAGGGATGCACAATAGGTTTTATAGGAATACTGACATTGTGGGAAAGTTTTCTGCCTGATTGATATTTTAGTCTATCAGACAATTGAGACCTGTTGAGAATTCCTTTTCTCTCACTAAGGGTGTTTGGTGTTATTTCTGTTGGTCAATTGATAAAGTCCTGCATTGACTCACAGTCCTCATAACACTGATCATGATTTTTGTCATTATTTGCATAAATATTGCTTTACATTCAGTACATTTGACAACACTCTTTTAAGAATATTGCAATATAGCGGCCTCAAAGCGTAAAGGAATTAGCCTCTCATATATACAATAGGCGAGGGTCGGTATCAGCAGCACATACGTATAATTCCTGACTCTCAGTCTGTGCAAATTGTAACCTTATTTTTACCGAGGAGATTTCTTGCAGTTTATTGGTGAGAAACGGTACACAAAAGCAGGAATCCATAAATCCAACTAATAATTTTAAGCAAACCAGAACTATAGAGACATCTGGGGAAACCAAACACGAGGAGCCAGGGAGAGACGAGGTAGGTAGACAACAGCATGGGAAGACAGCAAAGACAAGGAACTAACAAAGAGTGACAGCAGAGGGAGAGTATAAATAGCTGACTGAAACAAAGGCATGGCTAACAAGCGGATAAGGGGCAGGTGTGAGAGGAAACAATGAGGAAGCCAAGAGGAAAGGAACCCACACAAGAGGGCAACAGAGGACAACAACAGAAAAACCTGAGAACTAACATAAATCTAGAAACTACAACAAAATAGGAATTAGACCAATAAAACTAGAAAACAAGGAGCAAAGTAAAGTACAACAGAACCAAGACCAAGAAACAAAGACCAGTAAGGATCCCCACTCATTTGTACCGTAGTATAGCGAGTGGTTTAGTGCCATTACCTACTACTTGGGATATAACATTATCTCAGCTTGGAGAAGCCAAGTTCTGCTGTTAGCTTAAGGCATTCGTGGGTAACTTTAGTTGTTAGCTCTGAGTAACAGATGCCAAAGAATATTTTAGAAGGTCCTGGCCAGCTTGTGCTGATTTTCACAAAACAGAGAAAAGAACAAATCATTTTTTTGCTGTTTCCATTACGAACATGGGCACAAGTAAATGGTAAATGGCATGTACTTATATAGCGCCTTTATTCAAGTCCGGAGACTTGACCAAAGCGCTTTACACTACATTCATTCACCCACAGCTGCCCTGGGGCTCACTGACACTGGCACCACCGGGCCCTCTGACCACCATCAGTAGACAATGCAGGTGAAGTGTCTTGCCCAAGGACACAACGACACTGAAAGTAGGAGTCGGGGCTTGAACCGCCAATCCTTCGATTTCAGGGCAAACTCCTACATCCAACGCCACTGTCGCCCTGCAAACTGATATTCTACTCAATCCAAAAAATGCAGAGTTTTGCATTTGCTGTATTTCTATTAAACAACAAATACAACTAAAATTGTAAGTAAATATGTTTGTTAATACGATAACTGCTAATAACAACATGGGAGTGGCGGAAGTAAACACATTAATGATATCCATTTTTTCAGCCCCGGTGTAGGTACCAGATCTGCTCAGGTGGTCAGATCTGCTCAGGGCCCTGGCCCTTCTTATGACATCAACATATGGCAACTCCACTCATACAAACTGCGTTGCACCGTTTCTTAAGGATCAAATCTCTTGGATTTTCAGCACATTATTACCAATATACTAAAGTAGCCGAAAGTAAAAAACAATCATTGTCAGTCTTGAAGGAAAGTACTGCCTTCTAAGCTGACTGAGCTAGGCCATTTAATAAGGTGACACAAAAAGTCTCATGAAACATCCTAAAAATATGACATTAGTAGAGATTTAAGACAAAGCAAACAACAGTTATTTTACTTGTATCAACAACGAACGGTTGTTGATACAAATTCAAAAGTAGTGTAGCTTAATATGGCGAACTGACAGAGCTAAAAGAGGATAAACTGTTGGCTACTGAGCAAAGCTAGCTACAGCGCTAATCAGCAACCCCCCTTTATATCATGGTCTTGCAGTTACTTTGTTCACTATAAACAGTTTTGTTATCGATCAGTTAAAACTTCATTGATCATTAGAGGCGCTAATGGAAGCTGCGTGATGTTATTATCATTGTCTGGGCATTCAGTATCAGAGATGGCAAAAGTACTCACTTTCCGTACTTGAGTAAAAGTACAGATACTTGTGTTAAAAAATACTCTGGTAAAAGTGGAAGTACTGATTAAACTTCTTTACTCAAGTAAAAGTAACAAAGTAAAGGCTTGTAAATTTACTTAAAGTATAAAAGTAAAAGTAGAAACCACTTTTTTCATGCCGTTGCCTACATTTTAAATGGATGTCTACCAATAGGACTAGATCTCCGTTGTGTTCATTTTCAATCATCTCGTCGTCCATGCTACTATGCTAACGCCACCGCCACCAAGCTGCAATGATTTGCCACAAATGAATACCGCCGAATCTGTTGATTCATCTTGTAGTGGTGCGTCAAATGCAACGTAGATTCCCATCCAATTAGATTGAATTTGGTATTGATGACGTGAAAAATAATAACGGTAACTCCATTGAAATGATTCAAAACTAAAGTAACGAGCTAATTTTTTAAAATGTAAGGAGTAGAAAGTACAGATATTTGTGTAAAAATGTAAGGAGTAGAAGTAAAAAGTCGCCATAAAAGTAAGTAGTAAAGTAAAGTAAAAATATCAGAAAAATCTACTTGAGTACAGTAACGAAGTATTTGTACTTTGTTACTTCCCATCTCTGTTCAGTATGTTGCCCAGACAACAACGTCATTTTGGAACATTTAGCAAATCATGTAGCGTAACATCACCGGCATGCACAAGACCCTAGCAAATCAGACCACCCGAGCAGATCGGGTACCTACACCAGCGTTATTGGGTTGATTATCCTCAAAGTACTTCTGGGCTTTTTGTCTTTTTCTAAGGTAGTGAGATCCAGCTACATATCATGTGGCTCATGTGATACAAAAAAAGTGCTTTTATTGCAGTTGTGCTAAATATAATAATTTCGATACAACTGAAAAACTACCTCACAGAAGAGTAAACACTTAATGTAAACTATGAAACTGCATTTGTTTTTCGAAATTACAACTTGTGTAATTTGAGGGTTAATGGAAGCACACCTAATGAAAGGGATTTGAACCAATTCGTTGGCAAGATGTTTTGTTCATCTTCCAGGTAATGTTCAGTTACTTTATGATAAGTCTTATATTTTTTTCTTTTTAAAGAAATAGACTGATTATTATTAATTATGCTGATTTAATAGCATAGGTGGTCATTTGGTGGTTTTTGTCATTCTTAGAAACAGAAGATGGATTTGATTCTAAAGGGCAGAGGTAAATTGCTTCCATCATGAAGTAGTTTAACAGAGCCTGAAACCCTAGTACTCAAATCATTTAAATTTAGAATCTGTCTGATGAGCTCTGACACACTGAGGCCATTCCAGCACAGCCAGTTGTTGTTGCTGCCAGCACAGATGTGGAGAGGGTTAAGCCTGAACTCGTGAAACACATGCAGTAACATATGTCCCGACACATCCTGAAACACACACAAGCACACACCGCATCCCCAAAGGGACTGGGAAAAGGCTATACCACTGTGCTCCACCCCTCCCAGCTGTGCCTTTGGGAAGAAGAAATACGGACCCCTGGAAAGTTCTGTTTCTTCTCTGTTGATGTGTTCTCCACACATTCATATATCACATTCCTCTGGTGTGCCTGTAGAGTCAAACTAAAATGCCTGAAACAGGTGTGGAAATTCACAAAAGGAGGAAAGTGGGCGGCTGGAGCAGAGGGAGGAGGGAATTGGACTTCAGCACACGAAGGAAGGTGAAGCAATTGGCACAATGGATGGGACAAAGAAGAAGTGGTATTTAAAATATACTTTAACGTGGGAGGAGGTGTTTCATCTGGGACACTAGTGGACTTACAGATGAGAAGAATCCAGGGGAAGGTTTGCAAAACAAGTGCAGCTGTTTGAGAGGGAACCTTGAACCTTGATGCCAAAAAAATATTTTTTTTCCCTCGAAAAATAAAAAGAAATTCTTAGAAATATGCACACACAAAAAAACATGAAAATGTTTTATTTATTTATTTGTTTTTTTTTTTTTATCTTAAGCAGTGACATTTCTGTCTGAATGGAATAATACTGACTAAGCTCAAAATTGAGCATATTTTTTGACATATGTGAGGAGATTGCTGCACAAACTCATTGCATGGTTTCTTCTTTTTTTATTTTAGATCACCACCTTTCCACCCTGCTTATTTGGAATCCAGTATGGGGCAGTTATCATAGGAATGGACCACTTTACTCTGTCCTACTAACAGAGATGGGAAGTAACGAAGTACAAATACTTTGTTACTGTACTCTACATTTTTCTGATATTTTTACTTTACTTTACTACTTATTTTTAAGGCGACTTTAACTTCTACTCCTTACATTTTTACACAAATATCTGTACTTTCTACTCCTTACATTTTTAAAAATTGGCTCGTTACTTTAGTTTTGAATCATGTCAATGGAGTTACCGTTATTATTTTTCACGTCATCAATACCAAATTCAATCTAATTGGATGGGAATCTACGTTGCATTTGATGCACCACTACAAGATGAATCGACAGATTCGGCGGTATTCATTCGCGGCAAATCCTTGCAGCTTGGTGGCGGTGGCGTTAGCATAGTAGTATGGACGACGAGATGATTGAAAATGAACACAACGGAGATCTAGTCCTATTGGCAGACATCCATTTAAAATGTAGGCAACGGCATGAAAAAAGTGGTTTCTACTTTTACTTTTATACTTTGAGTAAATTTACAAGCCTGTACTTTGTTACTTTTACTTGAGTAAAGAAGTTTAATCATTACTTCCACTTTTACCAGAGTATTTTTTAACACAAGTATCTGTACTTTTACTCAAGTACGGAAAGTGAGTACTTTTGCCATGTCTGCCTACTAATCCACCACCTACTCATTTCTTATCATCCTTTAAAAACTTCTCAGATTGGCGGGCTGCCGTCTCCATTTGGTCCTGAAAAGTAAAATTCAAAATTCATTGAATTAGCCCACAAAGAGGAACTTATACACATTTGCTGCAGGATGTAATAAAACACAAATAACACAACATTTATTATTTACAATTAAAATAAAAAGAAACAAGTGTGTTAAAGAGAGGACAGGCTGTGTAACAGAGCACATGCTTAAATACTATTTCTTGGAACAGCTTTTGTTTTAGTTAGAATTGGTATTTTTCTTGGAACCCCACCTGTCATTAATTACATCTGTAGAAGCTGAAATGAAAGTTCTGCTGACCTTGGTTTAAGAATCCAATGCTGGATGTTTTCTTCTTTAAACTTAGCTTTTCTAGAAGTTTGGTTTCACACAGAGAAAACATGTCGCTACAAACCATCCAAGAATGCTGACTTTGTTTCTTAGATGGGTTCGGGTCAGGGGTACCGTTCAAAATACAGAAAGCAGATGCTGTCAAAATGAAAACATGGAGAATTTAATGGTATTTTTAAAGTGATCCAGGGTACTATTTCAGGTTAAATTGTCCTAGCAGTAAAAGAAAATGATTCTAAGAAAAAAAAATTAAGGTTGCAAGGATTTTTTGCTTTAAAAAAAAAACATATGGCCATTTTTATTAACATGTTTATTCTGTTGGAACACAAAATGCAACGCATACCTGTCGAATGTAAAACTTTTGGCTTAAGCTCACTGCTTTGCAGCGTTTTTACTTTCTCTACTCTAGAGTTGTTTATGAACCCATACTGAAGTCATCACGTCTAAATGTCCTTGTTGTTTTTTTTTTCCTTTTCCCAATCTACTGAATAGCTGTGTTCACTTCACCACAGACAAATTACAACACCAGGGGAATGAACTAGAGATGGTTAAAACAAACTAAAAACCTTAGGTGTAAACCTACCCTGAATGAAGGTTTATTGATTTATCATTGCCGTTTCCTGACATGACTTTAAAATAATGTTTATCTGCTTTAAAGGCATTTTATTAGACCTGGCTTTGTCTTCAACCTGTTTTGTTTATTTTCTACTTTTGATGTGCAGCTCAGCATAGGCTGCTGAGAAAATATGCAGAGAGTGAATTAAAACTGACAAATGAAAACAAATTTCAGAGGAGAAAGGGTGAGGCAGCAGGATAATACTTCTGATTTAAGTTTTCAAAATGAGCAAAGGTTATTTTAAATCCCAAAGCATCTCCTATATGTACTCTTTTACCCATATGGAATTCTTGATTAGCATTAAGTGCATCATAATGAGAAACAGCAATGGAATCACAAACTCGTACTTTGGGAGTCATTATAAGATAATTTCTCAAACAACAAAGCACATTTAAAGTTTGGTAAAATAGAGATACTAAGCTGCATATGTTTTTACTCTAAGGTTGGCACTGCAGTTTGTACAGCAGTATCCAAGTTCATCCGTACACTCCATAAATCTGCAGAGCTATAAATGCGGAACACACATTGAATCCATGTGTGAGGTTTCTTTCTCTTTCTAACATGCTCAGCTCAACCTCATCTGTCTTAGATGGATGAGCAGCAATTAACTGACCTGGACCTTAAAGACAAAAACCATTTGGAATTGGCTTGCATTGTTATCCAACTCGTGATTCACTGCAGCACTCACTTGAGCTCAGTGATGAATACTGTATATTTGGGGAGTATCCTTAAATTCCATATACGAGAAATAGGATTTTAATCAGCATGTAAAGACAAACTGCATCAACAGTATGATTGGTTAGGTAAATTTGAACCTGAAATAAATAAAAAAAAATAAAAAAATAAAAGTTAGCTTGTTCGTAGTGCCAGACTTTAAAACCACTGTTTGTACTTCTAATAATGTGAATGGCAGGTTTTTAGTCGCAAAATGTCGGTAAAATCCTGTGTGCTAGTTATCATATCACTATTTTTAATCAAGAGGAGGGTCATCTCTGACATCCTGACTGTACAGTTTGATTCGGACCCTGAATTTCAGTCTTCGCTGTAAATTTGAGATTAAATGTTTTGTAAGTTTGGGCTGTTAGGGCTGTTTTAAAGCAAGCTGTAAAGAATGAGATTCGCTGAGGAAAAGGATCACTTCACTTTTTTTCAAGCAAGTAAACCCAAATTTTCAAGTGTTTATGCCATTTACTGTATGAATGAGCAGTTCTGTTTAATCAATATTTTCAGTTGAATTATCTTTTTCAAGTTATCAATGGTGTCAGTTTTTTTGAGTCAAACCTGTGACAGCCATATGGAGGACTGAGGGCTCCGTACTGTATATAAGTCCTTTGCTTAACCACTGCCACACTATAAAGACACAGTTTACAGAGAAAAAAGTTCTGAACTATTGGAAATTCTTTATTGAAGGTTTGTACAACAATTATAACTGAAAAACTAGTCGAATTTAACTATTTAACCTGCAGTAGCAGCCATTCAAAATGGCCCTTCCCAGTCAAACGCCAGCCGAATGGCAGCCTACTTCCATGCGACTCCCAGCAAAATCCCCTCCAACTTCCAGCCACTGGAGTGTCCCCCTCTTGCATATTTTCTTACTCCGAATTCAGTCTTTCACTGAATTACAGGGTCTGACCAGGAGATGGCAATTCTCTTTAGAGCTTAATGTCCACAAATCATGACAGAGATAATATTTTAGTACAAAGATTGATGTTTAAAAAAGAAACTGTAGGGGACCCTTCAAGGGCCAATCGAGGAAAGTGGGGACATTTTGAATGGCTACTACTGTACTTAGGCTGAGTCGACTCACATCTGGAAAAGTTGGAAGTCGAAACCCCTACTATACTTAATTTATCACCTAAATACTACCTATTTAGCCATGCTGCATGGTGAAACAACTTCTCTGCTGTGCTAAGAAGATGAGGATGCAATGATAGAAAATAGGATAGGGATTATACAAAACATTTGTAACAGGACAGTAAAAGACATGTTAGCAATAAGCAAGGTAAATGGAATGTTTTTGTGAGTTTATACACTTCATTATGGCCAAGTTTTAACATATCTGTAAGAGCAACATATCCCAGCAATGATTGCTGAATTACACTAAAAACAAAGGACTCTATTACGGTTGCCATCCACTTGACTAAAACAGATTAAACTGCAGTGTTTTATTCTTTCTTCATTGGAAATCTGTGTCAAGGTTAGGATGAGATTTAGAGGACCCAAATGCAGAGGCAGAGGTGATTTCTTGCAGTTTTAAGAAGAGAAAACAGTTTAACAGAGGCAGGAATCCAAAATCCAAATTGAAATGTAACACAATCCACATCCATGGAGAGAGAAGGTAGGAAGACAACAGCAAAGAGGAACCAGCGACGACGAGGAACCAGCAAAGAGTGACAGCAGAGGGAGAGTATATATGGCTGACTGAACAAAGGCAGGGCTAACGAGTTGATAAGGAGCAGGTGTGAGTGGAGGGCAGTCTAGGAAGGAGCTAGGGAAAAGGAGACCAACAAGGGGAACAAATAAAAACCAAAGACCTCACATATCCACAAAATACAACAAAATATGAATTAAACCAATAAAACTGGAAAACTTGGAGCAAAGTAAATTATAACAGAACCAAGACCACGACAATCTGTTTTATCCAATAACCTTAAAGGTTCCTGTTTAATATACATATCTTATAAATACATTTAATTAATTATTTAAAAAATGTTTATTCAGTCAGTATTTAATACAGTTGGCACAATTGTTTTTTTTTTTAAATATAACTATGTACTATATTTTTAATTCAGCATATTGTAAAAGCAATATTTAGCCTTTCAAGTTATCCTCTTTATTCAATAAAAATGTTTTAGGAAATAGCTGTTTATCCATTTGTCATTAGTCAATCAAGAAGATCAATTACTTTCAGATTAATTGATGATTAAGGTAAGAGTTTGATGAGCAGCTTTGTGCAGGTTTTTAGAGTTAAGTTTTCCTTAGTCTCTTAGGGTGACTAACCTTTCTTTAGAGTGATTGATTTCAGACGTTTTAACATGTGCCCATAGCTCTCTCTCGATTGATGAGCATCAAACGTAGCTTTCAGTCACTGTTAATGTCTTTTTACAGAAACACAGAGCATTTGAATCATGACATTGCCACTCCCTCAAGGGCAGATACCACATGTCCCAATGAGTCCTCAAGAAAATAAACAAAAAACAAACTAGACAGGGTTGGTGGAGGGTTTCTCAATGAGAGGGCAGCAAAAGAAAAAATCTAGGGTCCAGACATGGGGAAGCGTATAGGGCCTGGGACACCTGAGTATGGCAGTGTTTCTCTTCACACTGTGCCCCAATGCAGCTGTGGCCACTGTAATATAAAGTGCTCTGTGGTCCTCAATCTTAAATCCAATCCAATCCACTTTATTTATATAGCACATTTAACAACAGAAAAAGTTTACAATGTGCTGTACATAACAAATAATAAACAACAACACAACAATCTTGATAAAGCCCTATAGAAATACTAACCTGATTCCGCCAGATGGATTTGCTCCGCATATCCATCTGGAAACCTTCCGTTGAAGTAATTTTGGGAAGGGGCGTAAATACTGGTTAGCTGATTGGCCTATGTTGGTGATGGACGGGCCAAATAAACCAATCAGATCAACGAAGCATATGACGTACTAACAGAGCGACGACGAAAACACAACCACAAGCCAGGCTACTCTTGCCGAAACCAGTCGGGAGAAGAGCAAAAACATCTTTTCCTCTGAGAAAAGCCTCCAGAGCAGTGTTTTGCTCTTCTTTCAGTGAAGAAATACTCTGTAATTCCGATAAAACTTGCGCGATAGCCATGCTAACGCTAGTTTCATCGGCTGAAGCCGCCATGTTCTTTAGACTGAACTGTCGCGCTTCTCGTTGCGTCACACCTCAACCCGCCTCAAAGCCAACGCTGATTGGACTTTCGTTTGGTGAACGGCTCCATATTTTTTTACCGGAGAGTCTCCAGACTGATCTGCGAGTGAAACTTTGAAAGAAATACAGGCAATTTGCCATTAGCTTAAGTTCAGGGCTGGGTTTAGGTATTGTCAGGCAGGGAGGAGTAGTAGTAGGTGTCATCAGACAGTGTAAAGCAGAGCTAAATTAATCAAGGTTTTCTAGACAGCATTCTCTGATTGTTGTTTTTTCTTTTAAATTCTGTTGATGTATAAATAGGTAATAATAATAATATGAATAATAACCTCTTCAACACTAGGGGTAAACTCTTACTTCCAACTTTTTGTATTTGAATGACTGTATGAATGAGAGAAAGACTGAGTGATGATTAAACTGTTTTGGATTTCTTGGACTTGATAAAGACATTATAAAATTAAAAGCTATTTAAAACTTTACTTGTTTTTTCCTTGACTTTGATATCCTACGTGGTATTACATTTAAACAAAAAAACACTCTTAAACTATCCTGGACTTTATTTTAATGAGTTTACATCTAGACTCTGAATGTTACTTCTGTTGTCTACCTTAATTTAATTGTCTTACCATTGTAAACTTGTATTATTGTACCTCTGCTATGTTTTTTTTATGTTTTATCTTTACCAGAACATTTGGTCTGCTTTAACAATATACTGTTAGGGAATGAGATAAATGCTTGCGTGACATAGTATACCAGCTGTTGGTAATTTTCTACAATAGTCCTGGCAAATTAGATTAATTGATCATGCTTGTATGCTAATGACTAGATTGAGCTGCTAGGGACAGCTTCATGACAGTGGTGGGCTCTTTTCTGACATCAGGAAGGCTCTTTATAGGCATAAATAGTTCCCATCTGTTTGGGTAATAGGCAGTGACAGCTAGGTAAATATTCTTTTTAATTTATAACCATATTCACTATCATGCAAGCCACATAAATTCAAAATACTTTCCTTCTTTTTCAACTCTTCTACACCTTTTAAGGTCCATATTTGCTAGAATCTTTTGCTGCTGTAACACCACAATTTCCCTATTGTAAGATAATACAATTATTTTCTATTCTATTCTTATAAAAATACATTTTTTAAATCAATTTTAGGAATTCTCACAAAGAGCATGATCATTTTCTTTCGAACTAAGCTGGGCAAAATATAGATTGTGTGGCAACGGTGATGCCAATTTAACCCTTCACTAGTAGCCACAATCACAACAAGACACCATATATCAGTTATCATCTAGAGCTCGTTTCATTTATAGGAACTTTGATGAGGTATTTGTGCCTGTTTATCTTGTTACTTCTCCTCTAATTTGGGATACAACAATGAAACTATAAAAAACAGTATACATTTTCTAGTTTTACAAAAAACTAGAAAAAAACTTTTTTGACTCTATTCCAGGTGCCAGCTACATGTTTGGAGCTTATCAAAAAATATCCTTAATGAGTAGAACAAATTGTGTTTTCATATGTACTTAGGATCCACAGATTAGCTGAAATCCTTGCTTTCCCCTCTGCATTGTTGCTATAGACCCTGAGAGGGCCGGGTGATTACATTGAATTTTGTTTTATTGATCATACATTTTTGGAAAATCGGGAATTTTGTTTCCAACAATTCACTCTTTGTGCTTCCATTGCTCAGATTGACGTTAGTTAATAAGCATTTGTTCTATGATATATTCTGATAACTGATAAAATATGTCACTGTGTGATTTAGCAACGTGCAGAAATGAAGAGGTATACACAGAAAAATAAGGTTGAATAACTTTTTAATAACTTAACTTAATAACGCTTGTCATAAAATCCATTTATGACAAGCGTTCTTTGATCAGTACAATCAAATACCAAAGTCAAACAAAGAACATCAAGTACCAAAGAATAAAAAAAAGCAAACATCACCAAAAAGAGATTCCATGTGACTTGGCCTATAATGTCAAGTGAGTCACTTTATCTTTTGTGAAATAATTAAAAATTTGATTTGAATTTGGCAGTTTCGGTCAGGCTCTTCTAATGCAACACACAATATTTGGGTTTGGGAGAACATTCAGTCTGTTTTTGTAGTTTTTTTTTATTTTCAGTCTTTCCACATATGCCATCAGTGAGATCATGGGCCAACCTGTAGCTGATTGTTCACAGCTGCACACAATTAGTCGCATCAGCCGAGAGGCGTAAAAGGAGCCCACTGCCATGACTCTGGGGCTTTAGTGTTAACCCTACTGATAATGCCAAACCCTCTGAACTTTGAGTTGCTTGTGGTATTTCTATGTGAAGACAATAAAGTTGTTTTCTTTTTTTTTTTTTTTGCTCTCAAAGAAATTTTGGGAAGCTCTTGGATTCTGCTCCACAACTCTTGAACTCCAAGAAATCCTCTGTACATCCTCCATATAAACTCTGGTATCTAGACAGACAGCTCCACTCCTCTTTTTCCTCCCTGGACCAACTCTCCTTCCTAGATCGAATCCCGTCTGCTCTCTACCATCTGGTCATTTTTCCACTCATGTTCCTGATTCATCTGCACTTAGCATCCTTCCACATCACCCCTGATACATCCCTCCCCTGTGTAAAACCTCAACCTATCATGAGCTCAGAACTTCGGACCCAAATATTTGAAGCAAGACAGAGTGGGAAGATTCAAATTATTAATTATCTGCAGAGGCTGGGGGGAGGCGGGGCACCACCCATAAGTGGCAAATCGAGTTTAACAGTCCAGTCAAACTCCTTAGAGCTAGCTGGGATCCAGCCAATGCAACGCCAAGAGATGCAGCGGGAGCCAGATGGGAACAGGCAAGCTCGGTAGTTGAGAGGCAGAACAAGGCATGATATCAGGAAAACTATGGTATGGTATGTTAAAACTAGCTCTAGCTAGTTTTAACATAAGACAATACGAGAAACCTCTCTCACCTCTGGCCTCAGAGAACGAGAACAGAGTGAAACTCGGCAGCACAATCTCCAAGTCAACTCAGAAACAATGATCTGGCCCCGATAGCTGGGAATGAGCCATATATAAAGAAACAGGAGCAGGTGGATGAGTGGTAATTGGCAACTGGGCAGAATTAAGCAGGTGAGTGAAATGAGCAATTAGGCCAGCTATCAGAGTTGTAATCATGACAACTAATCAAGTAAGCCCAACTGGAACCATTTCTTTAGCACCTTCCAAAAATATATATACCCTTTGTTACTTTGTCAGAGCCACAATAATTATGCAGTTCCTGAACTATTCGCCCCAGTTCCCACAGTCAACATATACTTGTAAAAAAATTCTTAAACCTTTTTAGGTCTCCTGAGAGTGGTTAATGCATCTGGGTCAGACAGTTTACTAAAACCATGACAGAACATGCACAAGAATAAATATACTCTGGATCACATATTTCACAATTAATGGTGTATAATGAATGCAAAAAAAAAAAAAAACAAACAAAAACAAATGAGGCCCTTATTTAATGCCCATCTAATCTAAACATTACTAAGAAGGCACAGATTTTTACTTTACCACCTTATTATTTTCCAAACCAACCCTAATGGTCTACTACAGCAATGTGAGATGAACCTTAAGAAGATGTGTAAAGAAATAAATTCACATGAAATCGTATTCATGGATCTCAAACACTGATGTCTGAAGAGCATTCAAACGGAATATTAAGCTACGATTTCAGTGTTTACCTCTTTGAATGAGATGCCCCCTTAGCAGAAAAATAACTTTCATGCAATAAATGTCAGAGGTTGACAGTATCATACCTTGTGTTTGACAGGAGGTTACACTTATAAGCAGCACAAATACCTCAAATCCTCAGTAAAATGTTTTTTGATCTTCCATCCAAGAAAATAAGAGTAAAAAGCTTCTGGCTTTCCATGGTCTCTGTGAGATATTTTGAATAATAACTACACCATCCTGTGGCCATCTGTTTACATAAGCAGAGAGAGAGAGGCTTCACTCTGTACGGGGTATAAATGCCATTCAATATCAGTAATGATCAAAGAGTGCCAGGCTCTCCCTCCCAGGCAACCATGTGCTTATAATTACATGGAAACTCTGGCCGATGGGCTCTGAGCCTAAGACAGCACTGAGAAGGTGGAGAGGCCACATAAGGGGCACGACAGATCATTTTGAATAAGATTTAGACCTCGTGTTAATGATAAAGAGGTTAAACGTGATATGTGTATGTCGAGACTGTCAAGAATGAGGCTGTTCTGAAGCTTTGTATTCAAATGCTTTCAACCATAGAAATAATTGTGCAAAAAAGATGTAGAAATATATTTTTGTTATCAATGTGGAGAAACAAATTCCCATCCACTGCCGTCTGAGCTATCTGCATTAATTGCCACCATACCCCACTGTGAGTTTAAACAACCCCATCTTCCTCCGGCACACACTGAGTCCCCAGCTGTGTGGTTGACCCTCTGTTGTGGAGCTTCGCACAGCAGCTAAATCATATGCAGAGTTAATGTCCCCCAACATGCTCTGCAGAGACATCATAACTTTCCACTACAAGCCACCAACAAACACCTTCCTGGCTTCCTGCAGGTAGAAAATCATTAATGGGTTTTGCTGCAAATGTAGGAGGAGGAAATGACATGCTTGTTAGAAACCTATTCACATTTTTACAATCAGAGCACAAACCTTTACAGATACAATTGATTTTTAATGGGACAAAGCTGTTCATGAAAGTAGAAGAAAATTGTATTCAAAATTTCTGCTTCTGTCTAAGTCAATATTTTGCATCTTTTAGTCTTTTGTTTTTCTTTCCAAGTCTGATTCTACGACTTTGGTCTAAACGTTGGTTAAGTAAACATAAAATGTTGAGATTGAAATCAAAGTCTATTGTTACGACCAATCATAAATCCCCTTAAGGCAATTAAATTAAATTAAATTCATTTTATTCATATAGTGCCAATTCACAAGATATGTCATCTCAATGACAATTCAGTCAGACCGTACAGTTGACTATATCCAGTGATTGACTTTGCAGTTTGCACTCCTTCTAGATGACCATATAGCAACATCAAATATTTGCTTGCATTTTGCCATTGATTCCATAGCAATCCCTGACATCAAGCATGCATAGAGCGACAGTGGAGATGAGACACTTGCTTTTAACTGGGAGAAACCTCCAGCAGAACCAGGCTTACTGTAAATGACCTTCTGCTCAGGCCGACAGGGGATTCAACAAGACAGAAACAGACATAACAAAACCACATAGACGTACTGATCTATAAATGCTTTCAATACTTTCCTTAATTAAAAGTTCCTCTCAACAAGATCCTCCCTGACCTCTTTGCCTTGCTCTCTGTATATTGTTATTTGTAGATGAATGGCAGGACGTGGAGCAGAGCACCTCTGTGAGGTTTGATCACGTCTGGATTGTATCATTATTATATAGTGAAATAAAGGCGAGTACACCCTGGACAGGTTGCCAGTCTGTCACAGGGCAACACAGAGCCACACACAACTAGAAGAACAGTCATGTTTTTGGACTGTGGGAGCAAAGCTGGAGTACATGGAGGGTACCCACCCATGCACAGCGAGAACATGGAAACTCCTTGCAGAAAGACCCCGGGGTGGGAATAGAGACCAGAACCTTCTTGCTGCAAGGCAGCAGTGCTACCCACTGAAACACTGTGCAGCCCAAAAACAAATCAGTTAAATGTTTATTTTGCCAATATGCCTGCTTTCTCTTTGACAAATTACCTTTTTTTTTTTTTTCACTCCATCAAGACTGGGATTTTGAAGATTAAGTCTTTCAGTTGCTTTTTTGATTGGATATAAATTAACAGTATAAAAGGATTTTCTTTATTGCATAAGTTCAAAAATGCGAGCCAGAGTCTGGACGTGTAGTCTTTTACTTGTAAACTTTGATTTCATCAACTGACATCCTGAACATCCTGCTCTGCTCTAAATCAACAACAAAATGAACTCCCCGCATTTAACCCATCCCCTTGGGGACCTTTGGATTCCAAGCGCAATGTCCTAACTTCTAGGCCACCACTCCCCCACTTCTGAAAATGCTGCACCATGTCCTTAAATTTTATAGATAGGCTATACTTTCTGTTAGTATAACATGTTCAATAAGCAAACACTTTGTTTTATAGGTCATATGGGTACTTTTGATGAAGTTACTCATTTATCTCTTCATCTCTTCAGACACACAAACAGTTGCTAACACCTACTGGCTAGGGAGATTCTGCTATGCCAACTGCAGAGCATTGACTCATAAGGTTGGAAAAAAACCTACCAGAGATTTCAAGTATCCATATGGTCGTTTTTTTTTTTTTCTTTTTTAAAGAGTGAAGGTATTAAGTGTGGAATTGTGTTTCATTGACCCAAATTGTTATTTGAAATGATGTTTTACTGAAAATGTGATGAAAACATGTCTTAGAGGCAGCGCAGTCTTAGTGGAACAAAGTAATTTGGGTTTTAAATTAATCTCCAGGTGAAGTCATGAGTTCTCCTTTAGATGCCCACTTTTTCTCCATAAAGTGTGTGATGATTTCACATCCACTAAAAATCGTTCTGTCTGAAGTGGTTTTTATTTCTCTTTTGACAGCTGATCCAGTTGGCTCTTTATATCTTTTTTGACCTTTGTTTCTATACTTGAAGCAATGGCCTCAGCCTTTGCTTAATATTACTGAATTGGTTCTCCTCC
Organism: Cyprinodon tularosa; assembly: GCF_016077235.1. Classification (NCBI taxonomy): domain Eukaryota; kingdom Metazoa; phylum Chordata; class Actinopteri; order Cyprinodontiformes; family Cyprinodontidae; genus Cyprinodon; species Cyprinodon tularosa. The sequence goes on from NW_024038669.1 coordinate 2,721,464, forward strand.
ATCCAATGGAATACCCCAGAGCTCAACTGTTTGTTTTTCTGACTCTTCTTTGTCTTCCATGTGGAAAGTTCTCCTAGATCAGAGATCTGCAACCTGTGACTCCTGAGCCATGAGAGGCTTGTAGACCTCACACAGTGGCTCTTGATTACTGGCTATAAATGATAATGAACAAATTACTGGTTTTTATATAGATGTTATAGCAGGCACTGAGGTTTTCAGCAAAATCTTTCTATTTTCACATTGAAAAGTGGCCATGAATTTTTGTATGAGAATTACCCTAAAGATACCAGAATTTTTTTTTTTTTCTCCAATCTCTTTTCCTTGTCATAAGGTAGGAAAAAATGATATTATCCACAAAGCATTCCATGAAAGAAAATGTAACCATCCCTTTTTTTGGTTTTTGCAAAATATTTTTTTTAGAAGTAAAAATGTGACAAGAAATTATTACTGTTTTCATGTCAGAATTTGCTCCGTCCTTGTGTCTCTCATGCTGATTTCATTGCTTATTACTCATCCCTTCTCACGTGATTCAGTTAATCATCGCTCTGCTTCCAGATTAAAAGAAAAACAAAAACACAGAATTTGATAACAGCTGAAGATGTCAACAGTAAACAGCTAGAACTTAATTTTTATTTAATTTGCTGTTGGCAATGATGCAAAGGAATATAGTAATTATCAACAAATGGATAAATGTAAGACCACAAACCACCAGTTCAACTAATTCATTCTATCCTGTCTGTTGTTATCTATTTAATCAGTTTAGTTTATTCATTGAATTTAATTTCATTCCAAAATATAGTTCATCAATTCTAGTCACAGTAAAAAGATGAGTATACCCTTTGAGTCCAGCATCCACTTGGGGGACTATCTCACTGACCCCCCACCATATAACTGAGCGCAGGGCTATGTCTCTGTCAGGCTGGTTTGCAGGAGGCTCTGTACCCCTTCACCGTCTACACAGTAGACTTCTCCATCAATTCCCCACAATCCACTGCCATACTATAAATAAAAGTGAGGACAATCACTGGGCTGGTGGCTGCTGTAATTTCTGCTGATGAACACAGGAACATCCAAGCAGCTGGTGGTGGATGTCTAAGGAAGTGGAGATCCCTGCAGAGGGTAGTCCTGAATGGATTGTGGTTGCATCAGCTATTTGTATGGTGTAATCAGTTGGTGCAGTAGCTTATCTACAGGTGACCAGAAGCAGCTCATCATGGAGCTCGGAGGTGAGCAGGATATCCCCTGAAACAACAACAGTTGGTGGAAGACCCCTCATACTTGAAGCAGTTACAGAAACTTTGGTGGCTGCTTCTTACAGTATGTGCATAAAGGAGTGTTTTCACAGATCCTTCCTGCTAGCAGCTGTTAGACTTTTATAGCCATCCGGGATTCCATCTAATTCAATAAATGTTTAAATCCTTTGTTGAAAATATTATGTTTTTTTATTTTTCTAAACTTTTACATTTTGTACATTTATAAATCCCGCCATACGGCTGCATATTTCTTAAGATTTGAGTACAAAAAATATTAAAACCTTTCAATTGTATTTCTCCTATTTTGTGGATTTTTCTTTACTATAGAGTAAGTTTATAAGTTCCCCTCTTTGGAATCAGCATCCTCCCGTTGGCCTTTGCTTTTGCTGGTGGTGCATATGAATTTCTCTGAAAGACAAAAGAAAAAAATCTATTTTCATTTGCATTAAATTGTTTTGCAGAACTTGATGACATATTGTGGCAAAATCTTTAACAGATAATACTATCAGTGTCATGCATGACCCCAACTTCAAACTATTGCGAATAACAGTGAGACCTGAGTTGCAAGCTTTCTCCTGGGCTTAAAGGTCATCTGCTTTTCAATAAATATTTTTTCTCATTCACACATAATGTTTGAATACATTTTTTATCATTCTTAGAGAGTAAAATAAATACTCTGCATTTACCATACCATGGCTGTTTTACAGTTTTAAAACTATTTACCTTCAAACCATCAAGTACTTTTAATAATTTCATTCATCGCTGTAGTTTACATAAGACAGCTTTTATCATTTGAACATCTAATGAGTCTGTGGTTTATCACAGAGCATTATAAGGCAAGCATTTTTTTTATCAAGTTGAAATTAACATAAAGGCAGAAATAAACAATATGTTGTTTTAATGCTAGATAATTCAGCTCAGAGATGTACCTGCAGATCCCAGACAAACTTTACTGCAGGGAAGTGGAAAATTCTTACCCTGTAAAGAAGAAACAAGCCATTTTGAAGAAAGTAAAGAGTAGAAAGCACATACATTTATGCCAAAATGTAGTGAGTCCTCAGAAAAAATAAATACCCTCAGTATTTATAATTAGCTACTTCACACTGCTGCTTAGAGCTAAAAGCTGCTGCTTCGAGTTTGGCTTTGGTTCTAGGTATATAGAGTAGATTTTAGCCATAAGAAGAAATTTTATCTACTTTTACCTCATAAAAAGTATAGTTTCCATCACTGTGCAGATTATATGCTAAAAGAGCCACTTTATCTCAAATTTGAGAAAAAAATTATTCGACCCTGCCTCACATGAAAGCTGGGTGGATGGGAGGAGGTGGACATGATGATGATGAGCATGGGCATCACATTTTAAGTTTGGTGAGTTCATATAGTCTCTCATGGGGAGTCAATAGAAACTAATTTTTTTCCAGGACAGCGAGGCGCTGCTGCTCAGAGAACAAAACTCATGAGGTTTAGTGTTGGTGTGGCACCCGAGAGGTGCGATCATCTTTAAAAAAAAACATAAAAACCAAACAGACTGCGGCGATTGTGAGCAGGGCCTTAAAAAGTTTAATAGATTAAAAGTTCAATAATTTACGTAAAAAGACGAGCTCGCTAAAAGTGTTCAATAAAATACGTTAAAAGGAAAAAGATAAAAAAAGATAGATAAAAGAGAAAAGATTAAAAAGAAAGATAAAAATCCAGATGGTGGAGAGCAGCAGAGTCAATGGGGAAGTCTGTTAAAAGACGCGCACTTGGCGGGTATAATGGAGGGCACCGTCCACCCCAGCGCTGGGTCCTCGTTTCGGCACGCTGCGCGTGTGGGCCTCTCCAGCGTAGCTGGCCTGCGAGGTCTCCTCCAACACGCGCCTCTCGCCAGCGTGCCTCTGCGCCTCGCTCCATGACGGGCCTCTCTGCACCCCGCTCCGGTGAGCGTCTCTCCGGCGTGCGTCCTTGCACCTTGCTCCGGTGCGCGTCCCTGCACCTCGCTCGCTCCGGTGCGCGTCTCTCCGGCGCGCTCCTCTCCGGTGCGCGTCTCTCTGTCCGGTGCGCGTCTCTCCGGTGCGCGTCTCTCTCCGGCGCGCTCCTCTCCGGCGCGCGTCTCCCTCTCCGGTGCGCGTCTCTCTCTCTCCGGTGCGCGTCTCTCTCTCCGGTGCGCGTCTCTCTCTCCGGTGCGCGTCTCTCCACCTCGCTCCGGCGGGCCTCCTGCCGTCAGTCCCCAAGGCTCTCCCGCTGCTTCCCTCTCACTCGCTCCGTCCGGCTCCCTCCAAGATCGGCCTTCCCCAACCAAACCTTCCCATGTCCGGTGTCTGTCCCTCCAACCAAGCAGCTGCCTTTTTTAAATCAGCGTCCCAGTCGGCACGCTGCTTAGTTGATTGGGAACACCTGTGCCGTTGTGGGCGTGTCCAGGTGTGTGTGGCAATGTGGCCTCCAAACAAAATCGAAAAAAACATGCAACACACAAAATTGAAAACAAGCAAACAAGTTCAAAAATAAAGAAAATCCAAAATTAGAAAACATGCAACAACTTAACAAAAAGGCCACATTACCACATCCCCCCACACTTTAATAAGGCCCGTCCCGGCCGATCCATAGTCCTATGGGAGAGCACCTTCCCATCTGATTTAAAAAAATAAATAAATAAAATAAAACCCGTTAAAAACACTGCTCACAACCCTGCAGTCCTACCAGCAACGCCAGATTCTGTGGCACCCGAGAGGTGCGATCATCTTTAAAAAAAACATAAAAACCAAACAGACTGCGGCGATTGTGAGCAGGGCCTTAAAAAGTTTAATAGATTAAAAGTTCAATAATTTACGTAAAAAGACGAGCTCGCTAAAAGTGTTCAATAAAATACGTTAAAAGGAAAAAGATAAAAAAAAGATAGATAAAAGAGAAAAGATTAAAAAGAAAGATAAAAATCCAGATGGTGGAGAGCAGCAGAGTCAATGGGGAAGTCTGTTAAAAGACGCGCACTTGGCGGGTATAATGGAGGGCACCGTCCACCCCAGCGCTGGGTCCTCGTTTCGGCACGCTGCGCGTGTGGGCCTCTCCAGCGTAGCTGGCCTGCGAGGTCTCCTCCAACACGCGCCTCTCGCCAGCGTGCCTCTGCGCCTCGCTCCATGACGGGCCTCTCTGCACCCCGCTCCGGTGAGCGTCTCTCCGGCGTGCGTCCTTGCACCTTGCTCCGGTGCGCGTCCCTGCACCTCGCTCGCTCCGGTGCGCGTCTCTCCGGCGCGCTCCTCTCCGGTGCGCGTCTCTCCGGTGCGCGTCTCTCTCTCCGGTGCGCGTCTCTCTCTCCGGTGCGCGTCTCTCTCTCCGGTGCGCGTCTCTCTCTCCGGTGCGCGTCTCTCTCTCCGGTGCGCGTCTCTCTCTCCGGTGCGCGTCTCTCCACCTCGCTCCGGCGGGCCTCCTGCCGTCAGTCCCCAAGGCTCTCCCGCTGCTTCCCTCTCACTCGCTCCGTCCGGCTCCCTCCAAGATCGGCCTTCCCCAACCAAACCTTCCCATGTCCGGTGTCTGTCCCTCCAACCAAGCAGCTGCCTTTTTTAAATCAGCGTCCCAGTCGGCACGCTGCTTAGTTGATTGGGAACACCTGTGCCGTTGTGGGCGTGTCCAGGTGTGTGTGGCAATGTGGCCTCCAAACAAAATCCAAAAAAACATGCAACACACAAAATTGAAAACAAGCAAACAAGTTCAAAAATAAAGAAAATCCAAAATTAGAAAACATGCAACAACTTAACAAAAAGGCCACATTACCACATTGGTGCCTAATTTTGATAAAGGAATAGCATCATAACAGTTAAAACCTGAAAAAGTTAAGTTAGTATGATATAAGCCCTCTAGTGTTTCATATATAAAAGCATATTTCTTACCTCTATCATTGCGTTTAATTATTTTTTTTTCTGTGGTAAAAGTAATTAACCACTTATTTCCATGCATAAGCACCTTCCATTCTCCCAAATTAATCATTGTAATCAGATTACCCTTCTAGTTGTTTAGCCTTTTGTTTTGTTTTTTTCTCTTTGACCTTAAAGTCTTTAATTAATTTTGCATGTTTTTTTTTTTCTTGAAGTGAAATCTCCATTGACATGTCGAGTTTCACAAACGAATAAATGTCCCTTTGTCCAACAGGTCCAGTGCAAAGTACTTCATCTTTCCCTCTGTTTCTCATTGTGTACATATGAGTTTGATTTAAATAATATCTTAGCTCAGAGTTGTCGCTATAAACCTGCTTTGAGGCTCATATTAAATCCAATCACCAGGCTCTGGCTTTCAGTAAGAGCTGTAATATTGGCTCCATCTGTTTCAGGCTTAAGTTGATTTTTTTCTTGACAGTGGATTTAAACTAATGAGAGCCAAGGTCGACCAAGTTTCACTCATAATCATCTTAATGAGGGTTTGGAACTATATAAAGCTCAGAAACAAATAGCGGTAAGAAAAAAAAAACTGTAAGAGATGTAAAACCTTTTATACTGGACCTGGGCTGTTATATTATTCAGCCACTGGTCGGCAGAGTCTAAGAAATGATATATTGTAGTGATGCTTTTTCTTTGTAACTGTTTTATGGTCAGATTATGACCGAAATCTACGTTTTCTTGCTGAACAAAATCAGATTATCGGTAAGTCATTTTTAAATAATAAGAAAAGATGTTGAAAAAACTAAAGATAAGAATTCAACATCACCTATACAGAATAATATTGCATAGCCACATACGGTAATTGATATTCTCTAAAGTTTCTACAGTCAAATAAGAAAAAAAAAATGGGACATTTTTTTTTGTTAGTGTCAGATTAATACTTATTTCATTTTTATGTGGAACAAAACAGGTTTTGTTGTATTTAACAACAAAAATATGTTTAGTTATAAAATGAATATTTAGAATTTCATTTATCAAACTGAATAATGTTAATGCAACTCAATAATATAAATTATACCGAACATGTTGTGTGGAGGCTTTGAGGACCCAAGTGCAAAGAGGAGTAGGCACAGATGAGTTTGTGATGATTTAATAAAAGTTAAAGGGGAACAGATTAAAAAATCCAAAATACAATAATACTGAAAACCAAACAAAAACCAATAAACGTCAGAGAAAATACTCAAAGGATGCAAGAAACTACAAACAACATTAACAACACAATAAAGCAGCACTGAGTGAAGGCTCTGCTGCTCCTTTAAGCCCAGCACTCTGATTAGAAAGATTATTTTCACCTGTGTAGGCTACCCAGGTTCTCCACAAAGATCCTCGCCGGAAGAGATGCATAACTCGCACTCACTCACACACAGGAACCCTGACAGAACAAAACTGGCATGTTTAACCCTTTTATTTAAAATTTGCAGTATTAAGTTACACAATCTTAAGCTACAATGCTGGATGTTGTGATCTTAACCAGCTTGTTTTTAACTAATATATTAAAAGTAATTATATAATTCCCCATATCTAATTAAATACATTCAGCGGAACCAGTTTACTTCACTTGGTTGAGCAAATTTTTTTTAGAGAGCACAGTCTGGTTTTTAAACTACGATAAGGATAAATAACACAATTGTATTGTATTTTATTGTAAGACCACATTGTTTATCAATCTTAATGAAAAAGAGAAGCAGCAATTATATATTGCTTCCTTTAAAATTAAATTGTAATTATTGATACTATAAACCAGGGCCAGAACGGGCGACATCAAAACCTACGTTAAATTGCTGGCTAAGGAGAAATAAAGTAGGATTGTTATTCACCTTGGCGGTAATGGCACCCAGGTAAGTCAATCAAAGGTCACTAAAATTTGTGTTTTTGTGGTGTGTAAATTTGCCAAAACAACGTGGGACTCCGAAATGTTTCTAGTCCCCTCCCTTATCTGACCAGCGTTGACAAGTTTAGCCTCATGTCATCATTCAACCTCTGGTTGTCTAGGTGGTATACTGAAAACAATATGTGCTACATTCCTAATAGGCAATTCTTTTGGGGAAAATTTGGTCTGATACGGGGAGAAGGCATTCATCCCACTTGGGATGCTGCAGCGCTTCTTTCAAGGAATCTGGCTGGATTTATTAGTCATAAAAAACCCTGACAGAACCAGGGTGCAGACCAGGAAGCTGAGTTGTAGTTTAAAACATCTCTCTGCAGCTTTTCAACTGTCACACACTCCTTACTCCATCCAGAAAGTGTCTTGCCCCCGACTAAAATCAAATAAATTAGAAAATTATCTAAAAGAAGAAAATTATGACAACCTTATTAAAATGAAAAAATAAAACTATTAAAGGTGGTTTATGTAACATAAGATCTATTAACCCAAAAAGTCTGTAATTAATGTTTTGTTTTGTGATAAACAAATTGAATTATGTCATATTACAGAAACTTGGCTGAAGCGAGAACATCATGTGAGCATAAATGAGACAACTCTCTCTATTCATTTAAATTATCACATGCCCAGAAATTCTGGGTGAGAAGGAGGAGCAGCAACAATCTTTAAATCTGACTTACTGATTACTCCAAAGGCAGGGAATAGTTGCAACTCTTTTAAACATTTAACCCATAGTTTCCCTCAATCAAACTGTAAAGCAACAAAACCTCTTCTATTTGTATCATTGTATTGTCCACCAGGTCCTTACTCTCAATTTTTAAATCAGTTTTCAGAGTTCCTATCTGATTTGAGTCTTAAATACAGACAAGGTCAGCATTGGAAGGAATCCAGTTTGTGTGGCCTGTTTGTGTGTTTTCCTTTTCCACCACCAGGAGGTGCCCTGTCTTTGGTGTACCTCCCTGGACACCTGCTCATTGGATCATTATCTGGAGGAGTATTTGAGCAGTGGACTGTCACTACCTTGACGCCAGAGTGTTTGCCAGTTTTGGGAAGCTTTCCTGTGTTACTGGATTCCTGGACCTTTTCTCCCCTGGAAGGAAAAACCAAGTTACACTGAGCAGGGGAAAGCCTCCATATGTTCCGTACAAGTACCCATCAGAAATTCGAGTGACAGTCCGCGCCATTACATCTCCGGGTCCTGCGGATGGTTGCTTCATTACCAGAGGACTCTTAAGCTGCTGACTGCCACTACCTCGACACCAGAGTGTTTGCCAGTTTTGGGTGCTCTAGGCAAGGCAAATGTTTTTGTATAGCACAATTCAGTACAAAGATAATGCAAAGTGCTTTACATGATTAAAATACAGGAAGATAAAACAGAATCAAAGCAAGTAGGAAAAAATAAAAAATAATTAAATTAAAATAAAAAATGCAGAAACAAAAAAAAGAATATTAAAAACAGTTGGCTTAAAGAAAATATGTTTTAGTTGAACTGTTTAACTACAACAGTCGAAGGCAATCCTAAACAAATGTGTTTTTTTAGCCAAGTTTTGCTGAGTCAAACTGAGTCTTTTGTCAACCTGAGTCTTAATCCTGTTGTTTTTGTCTTTGCCTCTCGGCAGGAAGTCATCCTGCAAACTGGATGTTTTGGACCTTCTCCCCCTGGAAGGATCGTCTGAGCTTCAAACTGAGCTGTGGATTCAAACTGGAGGTTTGGATCTACTTTTCCCCAAAGGATTGTTTGAGCTTCAAGCTGAGCAGGGGATTCATCTCCACAAGATTCGTTCAAGTACTGAAGGAAATCTAAGTGGCAGTCAGCTCCTCCGTTCCTCAAGGAAACAACTTTACCTGGGTAAACTCTGTCCACCCTCCAACGAGGAAACCTATTTCTGGAACAACCCGCACCGACTGGATTCAAAGAAAGACATCATTTCTGGAAACGTGAGTCAGACATGGGCAATGCGGAGTCAACAAATCATCTCCATGTCATGTATTTAATCTACCCAGCCAGTTAACCAGGTGAGTCCAATCTGCACAGGTTAATTCACGGTGAAGATTGGACTCACCTGCTTCAGTGGCTGGGTAGAACAAATACATGACATGGAGATGACTTGTTGACTCCACATTGCCCATGTCTGACGTGAGACCTGTTGCCTTTACTTCCTTTTGCAAATCGAAGCTCAAATTTCCCACTGAGCCTGAACTAACCACAGGAACTTCCCCTTCTCTTTTCAGTCCCAGTTCGCCAGTGTTCAGAGCAGCACTGGACCCATCCCTACCAGTTCTCAATAAACCTGTTAAACCTTCCACTGGTCTCTCTGATTGGTTTTCTGCATGTGGGTCAGATCTTTGAATAAAATCATGACAGTCACTCAAAGAAATCTGATACAGGAACAGGCAGACTGGTCACATCAGGTAATAAGATTAACAAACAGGTATGCTAGAGAACTCTCACAGAAGGCTTGAATAATCTGGCATTGATTGGGAGCAAGAAACTGGGTGGAGCAAGTTAGATGAATGGAAATAACCACTAAAGGGGAACAGAGTTTTTTTTTTTTTATATTGGCCCCTTGATTTTACGTCATTACATCATGTTCTACTCATCCATATTAGTTTTGTGTTATTTGGAGCTGTTCTGGAGATATAATCGGTTTTGTAATCCAAGTAACGTCTTCCTATGGGCAACGACTTGAAGGCACAAACTAAACTGTTCATACTTTATTCTTTATGGTACGCCAGCATTCATAACATTTAGGCGAATCACTGTCCCCCAGACATCCGTGGTTATATTTTTTTATATGTACATTTTTTAAAAACAAAGAGTGTATGACATCATCCGTGCGCCCCGGCTACCATTCATTCATCCTGTCCACTGAACTGCTGCTAGTTTTACTTACTTGCCTGGAAGATGTCTAGTGCTACTACTACAGATGATCTCGCTCTCGAAATGGAATTGGACCATTCAGATTAGCTAACTGAATGAATATAAGGGGTAGAGCATAGCCGCCTTTAGCCCGGGCTGCCTGTCACTCCAGTCCGACGCGCTGACTTGATGGACTTATTCTCTTATGCAAGTACTCACTAACAATGTCTTCTAAAACAACAGCTAAATGTGCCCTCAAAGTCACCAATTTTGCGCAATGTGCGCTCACTGGTTCGATGCAGAGTTTTGCTTTTTTGGTGACCTTACATTGTACCTTGTCAAGAGTATGGTGTTAGATAAAAAAAAAAATTATTCACATCTTGGTCCCTATGTCTCTTAGATTGGTATTCTATAACTATCTTTATTTCCCTTTTGGGACTAATAAAGTATTTTTGCATTGATTTAACTTAAATTCTTTTTCGCACTGCTGCCTCAGGTTCTTCATAACCTGTTATATATTTACCTTGTGAGAACAATGATTTGTCGCGAGATTTGTGAATTCACATTGTCCTGAAAATACATCTTGCCAGAAGCCAATAGATGCACTAGCTTGGAATACAGAAAGAAGTGTCAGGCTGAAGCAGAACCAAATTGTTGCCTAGTTTTAGCTGGAATACCACCTATTTGTGCCTTTGAGAAAGGTGTTTGCGTATTCCTCCCAACCTTATTTACCAAGATTATGATTTATCAGTTAACTCCGCTACTTGTGAAAATTCATGTGATATGTCACAGCTTCTACTGCTGCTGCTGTGATTGGCTAAAAGCTGGGAGGCAGGTGCCACTGGGTGATTTACCCAATTAACTTGACTAATTGTATGGAATGTTTTTCCTTTTTGAAAACACTTTCAACAGTAGCATTTCAGGTGGATTCTAAGTATAAATCAAATTGAACAACTGGCTTATACCAGAATTAGCTATACATGAGATATCTTTTAAAACAACTGTTATTTCCTTGTGATATACTGCTTACTATATTAGATAGAGCCATTATCAGAAGCTAACACAAAATCAAATCTAAAGACAATGAATGACTGTATACGGTGACACTGATGCATCTTTCAGTCATTGTAACTTACAGCTCTAATAAATCTAGCTAAATATTTTATCCCAATGCTTACTGTAAACAGCCTTAGTTTGAAACTGGAGCTCTTTGTAGCTTAACTGTCCATCTGGGTTAGCATATCCTGACAGTAGCCACACAATCATCAGCTTATTTGGCCAACTCTCCTCTCCATTTGATTAACCTCATTTCAATCCCTCTGGATTTCTGTATTCTCATCAATTTTGAAGAGCTCAGGTTAAAACTGAGAGGTCCAACGTCACTCTTTTGTTTTGGCGGGATAGAGCTAATGATACTGGACCTTCCATTTGTGATTTACCCAGAATGCTAGTTGTATAAACAACAAGGCAACGTCTGTGTGTTAATATTTTGTTTGAATTCATACAAACTAATAAGCTATAAGTGGTATTATTGAAAATTAACATGTCTCAAATAGTCTATTGTTACAACTTAATGTGGTTCCCTACTGAACAAAAATTATTAATATTTGAACAGCTAATTAATAGAAATGCATTTTGTGACATAAGTGAAATTTAGAATTTACTTAGCTGTTCTTAACATTAAAGATATACTGTATTTTTTTTAAAACTCCTGACTTTATAGAATCATTTTTCCCATCAATGTCTTTTTCAAATACTATAAAAAGCTAAAATTTGGTCATCCTCAGGCAAGACCACGTGGCAGATATTAATCCTCCAGTAGTACTGGACACTCACTCTCATCCACCTCTGAATTAATTTAGAGGTACCTTCGGACTGAAGGACCATTTAACAAATCCTCTTTTGATTCTAAGTAGCCATTAATGTCCCTTCTTGGTGCAGCCATTTTCAATTAATCCTGCTGCATTATGCATGATTACATTAAACAATCCAATAAATTGATATGGAGTCTGGGGTGACGGAGGAACTCTGTTAATGGATATAAAATGGACTCTGGGATGAATTCATTATTTCTCTTATTGTTTTGAAAGGTAACATTTGTGAGACTTTTATCTGAGGTACTCACTTCACAGGATGTTTACCCTTTATTAAGACTCCAGAGTGCAGCATCATCAGATCACCTCATTATGCCTATAAACACTCTCCATATTGATCAGGTTAGAAAACAGTTTTCCAAATCTATGAATTTACATCAAATTAATTAAATTAATAATGATGATATTGGTTACAAATTTTCAGGCATGTGTCAGCAGCCATAGCTCTAACAGGCTGAATCAACAAGGACAGGTTACAGTTATGGGATATAAGCAGAAAATTGACTGTGAGGACTTCGGGAAAAAACTGCATCAAGATCTAATCAAAGGAGTAGAGCATTTGGCTCTCCATTTTACTGATGTGGTCTTTAAAATAACGGGTAGTTGTACCTATTATCATCAGCTTATCCTGGTCTGAGAGCAGCAGTCTAAGCTGAGAATCAGACTTCCTTCTTCCCAGACAGCTCATCCAGCTTTTCTGGAAGATTTCTGTGACGGTCCAATACCTGCTGGGTTAGGCATGTAGTTCACCTCTGCTTACTCCTCTTGATGTGGAGGAGCAGTGCCTCTACTTTGAGTTTCTCGTTGATTGGCCAAGGTCCTCACCCTATGTCTTAGTAATGGCCTGGTTAGCATGCGTAGAAAACTTATTCTAGCCACTTGTAGTATATGATTCTTCTGGTTATGATCATTGGGAATGGTAGAACGTTAGCTCTGCCACTTAATCGAAAAACCTTTATTTATAACATTAATAATCTAACTGACCTGATCTTGTTTCTGTGACATTTTAGTGTGTAATTCGTTCTGTTGTTTCTTGTGTACAGTCACTGTGTTTTGTGTAAAAGCCTAACTGGGGACAGGCATTGAGAATTAGCCTTAGCTAAAATGTTGTAGTGTGTGACATGATTCATGAAACATACTTGTCCCTATCAAATAAACAAATTAAATAAATAAAAAATAGTGGGCGCAGTGGTGTCTACAGGTTTTAGACAGATTTTGTTTTGTTATTGTTTCGTATTCATGCAATTAGTGTGATTTACTGAAAATACAAATATAAGTGATTGTATTGAAATAATTTACATTGCATGTAATATTTTAACCCTCTGCAGTCAGTTCTTTTTTAAGAGATTAACCAAAAACAGCAATATTTGAAGAAAAAAATAATCAAAGGAATTGATTAAATCAATTTTTATGACCATGTTAAGAGGATGTTAATATTTGGTCACAGTTGTGTGTGTAAACAGCAGCTTCTCATTTAAAATTAAAATAAATGTGGACGAATAAATTGTCTTTGGAGCAGCATTGTTCAGCCAAGTAGTTGTTAAGCTGTTGCTGAGATTTGTGATTTGCCTCAGGAATATTTTAATTAGAGAGAGCTGGATTTTCTTGTGGCTAAGTCAAAAAAGAAAAAGTTGATTTGAAGCCAGAACATCTCAGTCCCAGCCAAAATAAAAACCTGAGTAATTGCCTGTTAAGTACTTACACAACTTGCTGACACATAGTTCAGGTGCTTTGTGTCTAGAGTCCATTAAGAAATGAATTTGCACAGAGAGTTACTTTCTTTCCATCTTTCAATGTGTTAAGCAAATGTCTGCCCTGCATCTGGTTGCTTTTTCAATAAGAACTACGCAAAGAGAATGTAACACACAACCAAAATGTATGATGTCAGTTTTGAATCCAGCCCAAAAGTGTTTGAAACACTAGTTTCAGGGACAAGGCCTGTATTAAAACCACCAAAATTTCGGTTTAAAATCTTTCATTGTAAATGCATCAATGTTAATTGTTCAATTATTCACTAGTTATCTTGTTCATGGCTAATTACCAATGTTGCATCATAACAGCTTGCTATCAATAACTGTTTGTAAGAATGTTATCAGCAAATGCATTAACACTTCTTTTTCTGAGTGTTTACAGTATTTAACTACTTTCTTGGTTTCTTGAGTTATCACTTACATTCTAGAAATAAATTTCTGGATCACATTCTTTTTGGTTTTAACATATTCCTGTCTTCTTCTTGGTGTGATCCTACATCATTGGTTTGTGTTTGATAACCGGCAACACGTAAAAATAGGAAATGAGTCTTAAGGGATTTTTAAGTTTTTTTCATTGTCATACCAGTTCACAAATTAATGTATGTATGTATGTATGTATGTATGTATGTATGTATGTATGTATGTATGTATGTATGTATGTATGTATGTATGTATGTATGTATGTATGTATGTATGTATGTATGTATGTATGTATGTATGTATGTATGTATGTGGCATAAAATGTGGACTCAGGTCCCACTCTAAAAGCCTAATATCTAGGAGAGAAAGAGAAATAGATTAAGCTGAATTACATGCAGCTCGAGTTCATCAGTGTAACAGCTGTAGAAATAGGTTTAAACTGTTACAGAGCCTGATAGTCTTGCTCTTTACAATCCTTAGCTACTTGCCACTGAGCACCCGAGTCCAGCTTTCTACAACTTCCTGAGGAGGTAGAGACACTGAAGGACTTTTCTGACCAGAGATGAGGTATTGGCATTTCAGATAAGATCTCGGGATGTAGCTGAAGACCACATCCCAGCTGCTCCTCCAATGCACAGAGGATAAAGGCAATCCCTGGCCCCTCCGAATTCCTCTTCCATGTCTTTAGTGTTCTTCTCATTGCTGCAGAGCTTATTGTATCTGCAATACTTCACCAAAAGGTCAACCTCCTTTTTGCATTTGGACTCATTGTTTTTTGATGCGTCCCACTACTGTTGTTGCATCCGCAAATTTCCATATCTGATAGCTAGAGTGTCTTCCTGAGCAGTCATATGTCAGCAGAAACCAAAAACCACTCAGCCCAGGTGGTTGGTACTGAGAGTACTGAAGGAGACGGTGATAGACAGTGACGTAGATCCTGAGAGTCGGAGGTTTGTTGTTCAGGAACTGCAGGACCCATTTCTCCAGTGTGGGATCTTCTACAGTACGGTCTGTGGGATGATGGTGTTAAAAGGAATAGTACACCCAAAACATGATTAGCCTTCATTTTCTACTCACCCCCATGCTGAACAACACTCTGGAGTACTTTTTTGATATCTCAAATGCATCTGGAGATCTGGGAGGCTTCTTGCTGTCTGCTGACATTCAAATAATGGAGGTATATGGTGCCCGAGGCAGAAAGGTCCATAAAAGTCCACAAAAAACGTGTCAATATTCCTCCATACTGCTCGTCCAATGTATTCCAAGTGTCCTGAGTGGATAGCGTCCATAATTTACTCGAAACGAAGTCATTTAGAATGTTTTTAGAGCATAAACAGTAGTGTATAGGACTTCCTAAAAGCGCGTTCAAGAGTCTACGGAAACCGCGGCAGACCAAACCAGATGAAAGTGCGCATTCAGCTCGGCAAAGAACTCATGCTCTTCCTCAACACTGAAGTCCTCAGACATTTTTCTTTCGTTGTTTCTTTCTTTGCACAGGTAAACAGCACATTTCTTCTTCTACGCTTGCATTATCGGCAATTATGCCGCGGTTACCGTAGACTCGTGAACGCGCTTTTAGGAAATCCTATACACTACTGTTTATACTCTAAAAACATTCTAAATGACTTTGTTTCAAGTAATTTATGGACGCTACCCACTCAGGACACTTGGAATACATTGGACGAGCAGTATGGAGGAATATTGACACGTTTTTTTGTGGACTTTTATGGACCTTTCTGCCTCGGGCGCCATAGACCACCATTATTTGAATGTCAGCAGACAGCAAGAAGCCTCCCAGATCTCCAGATGCATTTGAGATATCAAAAAAGTACTCCAGAGTGTTGTTCAGCATGGGGGTGAGTAGAAAATGAAGGCTAATCATGTTTTGGGTGTACTATTCCTTTAAGGCAGGGGAGAAATCCAGGAAGGGTTAAATTGTTCTCATGGACAGAAACAGCAATTTTGCCACTGTTGTTACAATGGCAAAATTGCATTTAAAAATGCACTTACACTGATCTACTGAATGATTTCAGAACATCACTCCCTGTTATTGCAACCTTATAGGAAGAGTGATTTTGGTTCTTGCTTACGGTTCACTCTATTTAAAAACATCAGTGATTGTAGTTTTCTTTTAAAGTAAAAAGTTGAAAAAACACAACAGGATATTATACAGTAAATATCATCTAAATCTGTGCAGAATTTAAATTGAACAATAAGGAACAACATAATTTTTTTTTATTGGTCAATGAGTTTCCCTGCAATCATTTAATATATAACATATAATGTTCTTCAATCCTGAATTTGCTTTTGAGATTATTTCCCCAGTACCCACCGATGCACAAAATGGTTATGAAATTCTGTGACTGTTCCCTAGTGACTTAGTGAAAACTTGACTATCATTAAGTGTCTTCTCAGAGCCACCTTCTGTCTCACCTCTCATTATGCTCCCTTAACCCGTCTTAGTGCTCCTCCGACCCGTCTTCTTTCTAACCCTTCTGCCATGATTGTCGACATCCCCCTTTGCTCTACGCAGGCTATTAGAGCCTCATAACTGTCAAGATACCTGTGGCTTGCCTGAAGCAGTTTACATTACTCTAACACTTGTGGTGCTGAAAGTAACTTAGTTCCAGCTGTCCTGAGGCAGGGAGTAAATAGTGCTCAGATAAAAAAAAAAACTGAGTGAGAGTTATATAGTTAAAAAAAAACTGCCTCACTTGTACTAGGGATCTTATTTCAAAGATATTGTTTTGACAAGAGTCTAAAAAAATACAATAATATTGGAATTTATTTGACTAGATCTGGATTAAAAAATATATATTTTTCGAGGAACTTTTATATATTTATTGCGCATCTCAGTAGGGGTGGTAAGTATTTTATTTAATCAAACTGATAACTGCAGATATTTAAAACAAATTCACTAAAACTTCCTTTTAAAACATAAGAGATTATTAGCCCGTCTTTCCCTAACAGTACATGAATGAAATTATCTAAAATAATGAAATAAATTATATAGCTAGAAACTGTCCCTCATTTGTCCAAGACTTGTACCTCTGCTCATCTCCATTTGGAAAGCTTGTTTTTTCTCCAGAATTTCATGTTAGCAGCTTAGCATGGCAGGCCCACAGTAGGGGAGTCCTGTTGTTGCAGCCAGGTACACCTCTGCTCTCTTACTGTAGTTTCTTCAACCATCTGAGAGTTCCTGAAACTCAAAGAGGGACGTTGCAAACAGTCTGTTTTGCAACAATTTGTTTTTGATGTAACCAACCAGATCTGGTTAGCCTTGGTCAGTCTGGGGTTCTGGCCCCTGGGCATGGGGCCCTGATGGTGTCTCTGGCCAGAGAGCAGTCCCCAAAGAGAAAGGTCTCAGACAATGGCTTTGTTCTCAAGGTATTGTGGCAGAGGCAAAGGCACACCTCTGTAACCTAATGTTTATGTTTAGTATAAAGCTTGGGTGTTGGAATTATTTTGCCGCCTAAAACATATCTTTTTAAAATAACAAAATGGCTAATTAAAACAAGCAAATAATTGCTTAATAGCATGCCATCATGATTTTACAGTTTGTTTGTTTGTTTGTTTTGGTAATACTTTAGGAAAACTATTTTAAGTAAAGACATACAGTGCCTCTACAAGTTGCAAGTGCAACTGTGATTTATGTATGTTTCTTAGTGTGACCTTTTGGTTTGAGTCTGTTGTAAGAATGTGCTAAATTAATACCTTTGTTTAAATAGACATAATGTAAGTTTTTATTAAGAAATATGTTTAAATATGTCTTTTTAATTGACCATTTAGGACTGAAACATTGTTTGATGAACAGACTAACAACTCAGTAGTTCGGTGCTGATACAACTATAAGCCTGTAGCCTATTTTCCTAAAATTACCTAGTCAAAAATTCCCTGCACTGTTTGGAGGATGTGACGTCAAGTGTGTTCATGCTGAATTGGTCCAACCTAGCAACCAATTGAAGCGTTATATTCAAGATAGATTTTGTAGACACTTGAAAGCGACCGGCACCCAGGTCAACTCAGAAACCAATGGAAACCCCAGATGAGGTGAAAAAAAGTAAAAAAAATGTAATAAAATCTTGTTAAATACGACCACAAGCCACCAGAATGGGCAGAAGAGTATATCAGTTCTGTGTCTTGGCCACAGGTGAAAGTATCATTACAAAATTCTGTAATGCCTCTAATTATAAACCATGAAACAGTTTTCAGTTAAGACAAAAGGTATTTTTGAAATAAAGCATCTTAAATCACGATTTTGAGTTGAACCATTTTTCCTTATACCTTACGCGATGATCTAGTCCAGGGGTCACCTACATGGTGCCTGCGGGCACCAAGGGGCCCTCAAGGACCACAAGGGGTGCCCTTAGTGTCTTCTGAAAATAGAACAACTCAACAGTGAGCCACATTTGAAATTTCACTGTATCCTGTTGCTCTTCTTTTTTTAATAGGGTTATAGAACATTTCATTGTTTAATCATATATGGCATTTAAGCATTTATAGAAATTTCAAAATGAAATGTCTAAAAGAAAATTATAAATTTAAACAAATGATAAAGTATGTTTATGATGTATGAAGTTTAGGTGAACGTTGACCCTTGCAATTCATAGGTCAGTATTGGTAGCCCCTCCTGTGACTTAGTACCCCTGAATTAGCCCTCAACTGTAAAAAGGTTGGTGACCCCTGATCTAGTCTATTGAAAATTATTTATTACAACAACAACAAAAAAACCTAGTGTGGCATAATAAACCTAACAAGTTATTAGTTACAAGTTATTAACTCTCAAAAGTTTACTTTCTTGGACTAACTTTAAAACAACATTACTGAAAACATTTTCATATGAATAAAACTGACAAAAACTGTTTGTTTACAATCTTGAAAAAGTGTGAATAGCTCAGGGGGATTATGTTTACTTTATTGTAATTCTAAAAGACAATAAATTCAAAGAAATAACACTGGAACACAGATTATGTTCAAATGAGCTAGGTACATTATTATTTTAAGTGAAAATGCCTACCGAGTCCCATGAAATGAGTTTGTTGTGATGGTGATAAAAATGTGTCAATACCAAAGGAAATGCATGCCATCAGACAAACCATATTTCAATAATTAGCTTGAATACTGTTAGAAAGTCTGCACTAATCTTAACAAATAATAGCAAAGCATTCTATAAATTCGTTAATGTTTCATTACTTCTTCTGCTTCATTCAACATTAGTCACTGTGGAAGTTAAAATAGTGAAGCCTTAAGTTACACTTAAATGTTCCTTTAAAGCTCTGTCTAACCTTTCATATGGAATATCTAGTGGCACAAATGTATAAAACAGAAATATAGTGTCCAAGTAATTCTCCATAAAAAACTGTAATGGTTTTGGTTTTGTACTGTAAAGTTTTTTTTACATAAAATAAATATTTAATAAGTTTTTATTAAAATAGTTATTTATCTGATTTCTCTGAAGACTCCTGGTTGACTTGAAGAGACACATCATTTTCTCTTTACCCCATATATTTACAGTTGATTTATTAAAAATGCTTTTCAGTAAAAGTAAACAGCAATAACTCAAATAACAAACGATAATTTTATTCAAAATGTATTTATTAAAAATGCTAACAATTCCTGTAATGAATGAGTAGCACAATGAAAGAAATAATGTCTCATCTAAAGATCCCTCAATTAACAAAAGTTAACAATGACTCTCAACTCCCAGTAACACATGATACTCAGCCTCAGCAATGAACGAAATAATGTCTGTTCTGTAGGATACTGGAAAAAATAAATTAACAAATGAGCTAATTAACAAAAAAATACCTCTTGTGTAGGAAAAATAACTCAAAATGTACCAAAAACAAACAAACATATCAATAGACTATCTTTACTTTCGGTGTCCAGGTGGCTTTTCAGATTCCTTGCACTTCCATTGGACACCGAGACATATGTGCCTGCTTTGCACACTGTGCACAAGGCCTCCAATGTGTCTCGACCCGGTCTGAAAGCGGGGAAACCATTTGTAAATCGTCGGTAAGCATACATTTGCGCTTTGGCATGTTTTTGGCGACTGACAGCCTATCTATATTCTGATTAAGAACAGGGCTGCCTGCACTGACGCTGTTCAGGGATTATGTCACACGCAGCGTCGTGCGCAGTGCCCTAGTGCCTGTAAATTTAATGGTCCAATTAAGGTTATTTAAAAAATCAGGACATTTCCTCATTTTCTAAAAAAAACCCGGGACGCCCGGGACAGGACGTGAAATACGGACGTTTGGTCACCCTAATATAACATAAATCTATTTCTGCTTTAATTTTGTACTTATCTTTAATGTTACTCTATTGATGTGCAAAATTAACCACAGTGTTTTAGCTGTCAAGTAATTGTTAATATATGAAAAATGAAAATATTTTTGAATATTCCACTTGAGAGTATTACTGTATACATATATATATATATATATATATATATATATATATATATATATATATATATATATATATATATATATATATATATATATATACATATATATATACATATATATATATGGGTGGAACGGTTCACGAAATCCAAGGTTCGGTTCAGTTCACGGTTTCGTAGTCATGGTTTTCGGCTCAGTTCGGTATATGTTTATTGGAAAAATAAAAAAATTAATAAAAATGAATGAAATTAATTTAAAAATCCCCCAAAAATAATGAATTGTAATTATGTTTAATGATCCGCGGAAACCCTGGATCATTTCCGCATGTTTTGCTGCTTTGAATTCAATCATTTCGCGCATGCCCTCTACAATCTCCAAGGAACTCAGAGCGGAGCGGACGGGAGCCACAGCAGAGGCTGCAGGCTTTGCTTTGTGCAGGTGGTCTGTATTTATAAGTAAATATAAATAATCTATTCTCCTTCTATTGTTTTAAATTAAGTAATGTATTCAGTTTGTGAAGAACATAACAGATGCAAAAAGCGTTATTATTTAAAAAATGAAATTTTTTTTAGTATGGTTGCTAAGGAACAGTTCTGAAAACATAACTGATATGCTTAACGTCTACATGATTTAACAATATAGTTCTGCTAGGTTTTGTTATTAGATATTATCTCTCCCCTTTATCCGTTACAATGGATAAAACCTTCATGGAAACTAAAGGCTACACGTTTATAAGAACGCTGGGAGAGGGAGCATTTGGCAAAGTTGTTAAAGCAGAGTCGTATCATCTGAAGAAACTTGTTGCCATAAAGATAATTGGTAAGGAGTGCGATCCCAGGATTTTGTCTGAGGAAAAGGAAATTCCTAGATCTTTAATACATCCCAGGGTTCCCGCGGGTCCTTAAAAAGTCTTAAAAGGCATTGAATTTTTCAAAATAAAATTAAGGCCTTAATTGGTATTAAAATGTCTTAAATCAGTCTTTCGTTGGTCTTATTTTTTAAAACATCATAAATAGGATTATTTTATTTACGATTTATTTTTGTAATCTAAATAAAACGTTAAAATTGACAATTTCTTTTTTTTTTTTTTTTTTAAAGAAAAAACGGCTTGCCATTATTGGTTCCATCCCGATAGCGGAACCAATAAAAGCGTTGTTGGGGCCGGGACATTTGGGAGATGCACCATTAACTTTTTGTATGGAAAATATGAGCAAGTGTAAATGTAACGAAAATTGGCTCCAGCCAAGAGTTTTCTCCATGGCTAAAACCAGGGAATATACATGAGGCACAGTGTATTTTGTGCAAGAAGTCATTCAAGCTCGAAACGATGGGAATTAAGACAGTGGAGTCGCACATGCGAAGCGCGAAACAGAAAGCGTCAAAATCGAGTTACCGACGCAACGCCTCCACTTATCACCAAATCAAACATACTACACAATTATTTAACATACAGTTAAATTATTGTTAAAATATATCTGTCATTTGTGTGTTTTTAGCTTTCTTCCTGTTTGGGAAGTTTTTCAGAATTTGAAACATTAGTGCAGTGGTTTATGTTAAAATAGACCTTTGGGTTTGGTTGTCGCAAGCAGGTTTTTCTTGTTTCTTGTGAATTTGGTCTAAAATTTTTATTTCAAGTGGCATTAAAAACTCTTAAAAAGTCTTGAATTTAACTTGCCTTATGCTGTAGGAACCCTGAGTTAAGATTTTCCCGCTTAAAGGTAATACATTTGAACAATTACTTTATTCCATCATAAAATACTAAAACAATGACACATATCAGAACATCTTTCAAAAGAAAACTATTTGTATTAAAAGTATTGTATTTTAAATAATATCTAATACAAATCATATTATATATATTTGATCAGAATATGTTTTGAAATATGAACTGTGCTAATCATTGCACAAAGTCAAGTGCTTGTTCTGTACTACCAAACTAGCAGTGTATACAAGTTTTAAACTAAAATGAGAAAATAAAAAGAAAGAAAAGCTGAATTCAAATCAAATCCTAATGCTGGTAAAGAAAAGTGCAAATAAATACTTCCCCAAGCCCAAATAAAACAGTAAGCACAAGTGAAGTGCTGCAGGTGTAGCCTAAAGAAGGTAAACACAGCATATCTTTCATTCCAAATCCAAACTCTTAACAAGAATTTTACCACACATCTACATTTCGTAATGATTTAAACAAAACAATGAACACTAAATTCTGGAAAGTGAAATGATTATCTAATTTGCCTCATCCAAGAACAATTCAAGCAAACATGGTTGAGGGTTACTGTGTACACCAAAGTTATGTAAAGTTTCAACATATTCTCATTATCAGTTCGTATGAAATCGTACGAAAAGTTATGCACAGTATTTCGTATGTTTTTGACGTTTTTCCTCGAAAAAACATATCAGTGCGCATGCGCAGCCAGAAAGAAGAAAACAGCAGATCCGCGGACGGACGTAAAACTGGGACGGACAGTGCAATAATTACTTCATGATGTTTCTCACTAGGTTGCTTGCTGTTTTGTATCTTAGGGTTAGGGTTAATTGTATGTTAAATTCTATGTTATTGAATGGTGTGTAAGATTCGCATGCGCAAGGATATCTTGTCTCGAGGCAAGACGTAAAATTACGACGAAAAATACGTCAAAACCGTACGAAATACTGTGCATAACTTTTCGTACGCAGAAAAAAAAATGAAGAAACACCTTTCCCACAAATAACCACAATAGATTTAAAATATTTCTGTTACCTCTCATTATGCAAGCAGTAAGTTGCTGGATTGTCCAATAGTCTCTCTTTATAGATATGACCAGAAAAGTTGCTTGCTTGTATTAAGTGGCGATGGCATCATACACTAATAATGTGTTCTTTTACCAAATATTTTTCCTTTGTCCTGAGGTGTGCTGCAAGTCATTTTTTTTCCTGTCAGTGTTACTAAGTTTATACTTAAATAAAATGTTGCACAAGATTGCGAGACAGTGATCTCCATCTCACACCCAGATTACTGTCTCTCCTTGTAGCAAATGAAAACCAAAACATTACTGATCTGCTTCTGTGCTTGAGGATGAGGTTATGGAATCATGTATCACACTCACATCTGCAGGATGAAGAAAATAGCACAGACCAATGTTCAAGCATTTCATACAGCTGCTATGTCAATTCAAAGACCCAGGTACTATTTCAGGCTTTTTGAAAAAAAATAAAGAATAAAAATCAGTCATGGTTTCTGATGACATGACTTTTTGAGATGATGAGATGATTCGGCAGCAGTAGGTATTCTGAGAGCCTCTATTTTATCCTTAGCCTGATTCTTAAAAAGAAAAAAGAAAATTTGCTCTTATTGAAATCTGTAAACCAACTGTACAATGGTATGGGGAGGTCCACGTGCATAGCTCTTTGGCATACATATTGTCACTGCAGAAAAGCTTTTTTTTCTTTATCTAGCAAACTGAATAATGTTTTACATGTTTAGAAAATCTCCTTTTCAACTAATTTGGTTGTAATTTTTAGACATTTCTTCATGCATTAAACTGAGTGAACTTTTGTAGCATAAACTGTTGCAAAAAAGTAATCAATGTCAAGATTACTAATTAAAATCATTATAAGTGAGTAGCTTAACAAGACAGAAAAATAGTACAGAGGCTGTACAATCATAAAACCATGAAGTTTTTTGGACTCCTATTAATTTTGAATGATAAGTTGTATAATGCTTGAATCAAATAGAAATACTTCAATACACATTTTGGATATAATTGCTAGAAAAGGGGTCTTCAATCATAGTTTCCTCTGTTTCTACACACTTAAATCCAATGGCTAAATAACACCCTCACTATGTAGTCAAGTTCTTCGAAGTCCTGCTAATGACCTGTTTGTTTGACTTGGGTGTGGGTGAGTGGGTGTCTGTGTGTGTGCACCAGACCACAAGGACTGAAAATGAAGAGCCCTGTGCTAGACTATACTATATCTGTCAGAATCATTGATAAATAAGTAGAGATGAACTATAGTTGCAGGCTTGAAAAGCCAATACTAGTTCCAGTCAATTTAGTCATTAGTTGTCCTCCACTGATCTATGATAAGACAATGGCGTAACGGATTCAGGAGGAAAACCCAAACATCCCTCTCCTAAGCAACACTTATTCTCAGGAAGCACAGTTTTTTTTTGGCCATCCTGATCAGATACCTAAACAACCTTAACTGACTTACTTTTATGGAGAGTAGCACCTAACTCCATCTCTAAGGCTCCACTAACCCTCTAAAATGAGCTCATGTAATCCGTTAGTATCCTCAATCTGTTTGGTCATGATAAATATGTCCTGATCATTAGTAAGGGTCAGAACATATACGGACCTGTAAATTGCGAGATGTTCTTTTGGCTAATCTCTTTATTCAATACAGAAGACCTTACCAGTGCCTGTATAACTACAAACCAATATTATGGTATTTTTTCCCAAGCAGCCAATGTGCACCATGCACCAGTAAGTAAGTAATAATACCATTTGGTGATATATAATGATACTTATTGATAATAATATATAACCCTTTTTCTGGGCTCATTTCTCGTTACTTTTTCCCTACAACTCATTAATTTGTTGTAATACCTTTGTTCGCATTGACGTACTTCCTGTACTGTAGGTCATCACTGTGAATGCATATACACTACAGCTGGTATTTTGGCCCATTCCTCCACGAATATCTCCTTCAAAGTACTAATGAGTTTTAACTTCATACATTTTTTTCATACATTTTTTTTTCTAAGGGGTTGAGATCCGTAGGCCCGCCAGACCCCTCTAGCACCTTGAAAGACTTTTTACAGAGCCATTCCTTCATTTCGGTGTGTTTTGGGATCACTACGTAGGTTGCTGGAAAACCCATCCACGTTCCATCTTCAGTACTCTCCCCAATGGAAAAATTGTTTGGCTTTAAATCAAGCCAAACATTTCTATTTCGGTTTCATCTGACAACACGATATCCTTCCAAACCTCTCCTGGATCATCCAAATGCTCTCTAGCAATCCTCCGATGGGCCTAGACATGTTCTGGCTAACCAGAGATGGCAAAAGTACTCACTTTCCGTACTTGAGTAAAAGTACAGATACTTGTGTTAAAAAATACTCTGGTAAAAGTGGAAGTACTGATTAAACTTCTTTACTCAAGTAAAAGTAACAAAGTACAGGCTTGTAAATTTACTTAAAGTATAAAAGTAAAAGTAGAAACCACTTTACCATACTACTAGGCTAACGCCACCGCCACCAAGCTGCAATGATTTGCCGCGAATGAATACCGCTGAATCTGTTGATTCATCTTGTAGTGGTGCGTCAAATGCAACGTAGATTCCCATCCAATTAGATTGAATTTGGTATTGATGACGTGAAAAATAATAACGGTAACTCCATTGAAATTATTCAAAACTAAAGTAACGAGCCAATTTTTTAAAATGTAAGGAGTAGAAAGTACAGATATTTGTTTAAAAATGTAAGGAGTAGAAGTAAAAAGTCGCCATAAAAATAAGTAGTAAAGTAAAGTAAAAATATCAGAAAAATCTACTTGAGTACAGTAACAAAGTATTTGTACTTCGTTACTTCCCATATCTGTGGCTAACGCAGGAAGACCCGCCTGGTACTAAAGGTTTTGAGCCTCTCTCTGAGTAGTGCATTACTATTGGTAGCCTTTGTTACTTTGACCCCAGCTCTCTCATTTATCAGTATCCTTATAGTTCAGTGATTTTTCACTGTGGTCATAATCGTTTTGAGCCCACAGGGTAAGATCTTGCGTAAAGAACCAGCTCAAGGGAGATTATTAATTATTTTGTGTATCTTCTATTATCTTCCGATTGAACCCACAGTTGATTTATTCACAGCAACCTGCTTGCCTGTATTAGGTTCACTGTTCCCAGCCTGGTGAAGATCAGACATTTTCTTTCTAGTGTCCTTCACCAGTTCTTTGGGTTTGGGTCATGGTTAGGTTTGGAGTCTGACTATTTGAGGCTTTGGACAGTTCAAACAGGTGCTATTAATAGACTTAGACAGATTTATTTTGTCATTTTGTATACACAAGTGTAAACAAAATAAATTTCATTTCTTAAAAAACAGCCTTGATAAGGTAAGCAGCAGTTGTTGAGCTGCTACTACTGCCTCCAGCTCTTGAACCACTCATTTCTCCTGGCTCAGGGGAGGAAAGGGACAATGATGACGATGCTGTGAGGGTGGTAGCCCCCTGGGTTGAAGAGGCTGATGTGGTTGAAACAGCAATGGTGCCATCGGCAGGTTTTAGCAGCAACAGATGATGCTGGAGAAGGTGTGGAAGCCGGAGGGGGCCAGGAGGAGCCGGCTGGGGATGTTTCGCATTTGGCGGGGAAGCATCTAGAAGCAATTACATATCTACTTTTTTGAAGAGAGTTTGAGTCGGAGATTATCTATTTTGTTTTCCAACGAGCGGATGTTGGAGAGCCGGATGGATGGAAGCGGCGGTCTGTGGGGATTTCTCTTTAGCTTTGCAGTTAGCCCCCCTCTGCAGCCTCGCTTTCTCCGTCTCGCGCATCTCCTCCTCTGTCCTTTATTTTCCACTGTTGTCCCGTTTACATCCGTCCGTAGCACTCCGCAGCTTTTTTAAACAGTCAAAAATGTCAGTATTTAAAACATTTTGTGATCGTAGCTCCAGCAGGCGTTAGCAATAATAGATGCAGGTTTGATGTCTAGTTTGTATTGTTTTAAGCGGCATATTTTTTGAAATTGTCAACATAAGCTGCTCTTGGCTGCTGCCATGGAGCGCCGCCATGGTAACTCCATTTTCTTTAACAACTTCATTTAATAGACGTAATGAGTGAAGGACTCACTCATTACTAATTTGGTCTCTTACAGTTAAGGTGTACCTCTCATAAAGATTAAAGACCTCTCAAGATATTCTTAGTAG
Organism: Cyprinodon tularosa; assembly: GCF_016077235.1. Lineage (NCBI taxonomy): Eukaryota > Metazoa > Chordata > Actinopteri > Cyprinodontiformes > Cyprinodontidae > Cyprinodon > Cyprinodon tularosa. Next base: position 2,748,721 of record NW_024038669.1, read on the forward strand.
GAGAATGTTCACAATCAGAGATGCTTTAAATATTAGACAACTTCAGTTCACAAAGTAAATGGGGGAGTAAGCAGTTTGTTTTTTCCTGTTGGTCCTTTTGTTTCTGAATCTGTTCATAACCATAGTGATCTGTCAGCAAATGTGTCTTTAGCCATCCACCGGGCGTGACATGACTCATGATTTTATGGTGAGTAATCGCATTTTAGTCTGTTAAGCAGACTGCTGATCAATTGAAAAACAACAAGAAAAAAAATGACTATGTTTTGGACGAAAAAGAGGGAGAAATTATACTTTTTTACTTTTGTTCCCTTGAGCTGCTATTATGGACATTCTGATCCGATCGGGTTTCAGGGGTAATCATACTGCTGACGTACATTTAAAACACTACAGAGTCATATATACATATTTTTTTTAGATTAAGGTTAGTTATTTCTTAAGTTAGGGGTAACATTGATTACTTAGGGGGGAAAGGAGTCTAATTTCTTTTGGCACATTATTCAGATAAAACATACAGTTAAAACAAAAGGAGGGGAATTATTCCAAGAAAAAGTGTTTTAGAGCTAATTATCAAGGCTAATTGAGACAGTTTTCACTCCATTACGTTGAGGGAAATTATGTTACTTATATTCATGCACAGTCTTTAAATGCAGCAAGAAGCATTAGGTTAGAAATTAGCAAATCAGTGAATGTAAAAATGACTGAACACTTTTCCACACATCCTAAAAAAGAGGTCTAAATCCTTAATATAGATTGTTTAGACCCAATGGTAATGTGATGTTAGCCCTTTCTGCAAATTTGTAAGTCAACTTAGGATTTTTCTATTGTTTTTTTGTTTTGTGTTTCCTTCCTAGCCATCTCATTCAAGTGTTTTTCTTTTTATTCAAGTTTTTTTCTTCTTTTCGTTTCTTTTTATTCTCTGAAACAATTGGTCTTCTTCAGAACAACATATGTATCCATGCCCCAGGGATTCAGGAAGTCAGGAATAATTAGGTAGATATTTTTATACACTCCAATTCATGTATTTAATAGGACTTGAGAGCAGCGCCAATAGATATATTATTTAAGAAATATTCCGTCTTAATGTGAAAAATTTTAAACTTTTTAATTTTTATTGAAGCCTGCTTCATGAGTAAACCGTTATATTTGGTTCTCAAAGAGAGATGCATATTATCTATTTTATTATAGCGGTGCACTGAACAATTATCACTCTAAATTCACACTAGTAGCAGTAACAGTGATGATCAGATACTGTATGATCAGCAACAGATCTACGTCATTTTTACATTATTTTGTTTGAGGTCTTCATATACAGTAGAGCAAAGACCTTTTTTCCCTCTTGTTTAGGATCTTTCCAGATCCGACTCGTTTTCTCCGCCTTTCCTCTTCAGACAAAAATTTTCCTATGCCTTCTTTTTACTGGCTCTACCATATGTCAAAGACCTTTAAATCCACAAACTGGAAACTGTTGTGTAGTCACCTGTTGGAAGTGCAGGCGTGTGGCTTTGTACGGAAGAGGATTAGGGCCACTGGAAAAAAAAAAAAAGTTAACTGATTTTTAAATTTTATTTCAGTTTAACATGGGAAAAAAGTCAGAATTCTGACTTTAATCTCAGAATTCTGAATTTTTTATGAGATTAAAGTCAGAATTCTGAGAAAAAAAGTCAGAATTCTGACATTAAAGTCAGAATACAGAGATTAAAGTCAGAATTCTGAGATTCAAGTGAGAATTCTGAGAAAAAGGTCAGAATTCTGAAATTAAAGTCAGAATTCTGACTTTTTTCTGAGAATTCTGAGAAAATCCTAACCCTAATCCTCTTCCTTAGCTTTGTACCGAGCTACTGTAAAGTTATTTGTTTTACCATGAGAACAAGTAAAAAGTTGTGAGAGCGCAGCAGGGTAGGTGGCACATATTTGATTTTCAATTGTGGCACCGTAACCAGTCTGATGAGTCGGCAGACCTCTCAGCTGTTTCAATAAAAATTAGATTACCATCTTAGTGACCTGAAGGAGTATATTTATTAACCAGAAGTGTAATTAGATAAAACTTAAATGTCTGAATCAATTTTGCACTTTTAAAACTAATGAAATATACCTTAAATTCTTAACTTGACCTTCAAGCGTGTGACCCACATTATAGCAAGAAAACAACACGACTATGTCATGTAATTAAAATGACCTTTAATCAGTTGGAATATCCCAGAGGGCCTAATCAAAATAAAACAATATGAAGAAACCTTCTCCATGATTCAGTCAAATTCATTGATGCAATTAAACTTCCAGATTACGCTGATAACAGTGGATTGTAAAAGCTTTATACTTTTTTTCTACTTAAACGTGTCAGAGCAGGGGTTAATGTTTTTAACTTTCTGTATTTCCCATAACAGCTTAGAGCTTAAAAGTAGTTGAAAAGATTTTTGAAAAAAAAAGGCCTGTGAGCTATAAATAACATACACAACTATATTTGCAGTATTAACCAACGAAGCTCCAAACTTAAAGATTTTTTTCTGCTATTTACTTCAGGATCGACTACATGCCTTATTTACAAGCCAGTTTTCGATTGTATTTCTTTTAAGTTTTAACAGCATACGGTTTCCCTTCCTTACTTTTCACATGTGCCTCCTGAGCATGCTGTGAGTGGGTCGACATGCAGCCCTGGATCTCTCTTTGTTTCCTGACATTTTGTCTGTTTACTGGGCCTGTTGTTCCCGCCTGAGTTACCTGCTTATCCAGCCTGTCACCTTTTGGTTTCCCTTCTGCTTCTCTGTTTGGATTTTTATCAGTGTGGACCTCTTGGTTTTGCTGGCACTTTCTTGCAGTACCTTTTGATTCCACTTGCAGGTATGATTAGAAAGCTGCTCCATTGTTTCTTGAGCTGTCAGGTTTCCCAGGCTGTGTGTCAGTTATGTGGTCCCCCTTTTCAGACTCTGTATGGCAGGTTTCATTTTGTCCTGACATGGCATCACACCCCACAACCAGAGGTTTTTCAGCCATGGAGCCTTTTGCATCGATATAAAAAATGTCATCATTGGTTATTTTAAGCTTTCTGCTATACAGCATCCACAAAATAGAGGTTTCCCTAGCGTTTGGTGCCATACGCATCTGTCCACAACCACATCTCGAATTAAATCTTGCTCTGTGTGGTTGAGGTCAAAAGATATGTATGTCTATAAACATTTAGATTTAAAATAGGTTTTATATCAAGGTTTATCCCCAGCAATACAGTCTCTAAGAGACAGGACATGCAATGTTTTTTTTGCAAATCAGCCATGCATGTTAAAACTCTGTCTAAGGAATATCTCATGGAAATGTCCCTGAATAAATATCCCACAGAAAGACAATTTTTAATTCATAATTAATGCCAGTTATGAGTCACTCTGAATGCTCAGAACAGGGGACCCAGTATTCAAAGCAGACAGAAATGTCAAATAATTTAAAAGTGTTTATTAAAGAACAGCAGATCCAGCAGTTCCAGCAAGGATGTCTTAGGCAGGAACCTCTACAGGAGGAAACACAGGTTAGTGACCACTTTACTCTGGCGGACAATTATTATGAAGATGTGAGTCACTAACCTGGTTCTATAGTTTAATCCAAGCCCAGAGAATGAGGTAGGATTCAGTCGGTTGGCTGTCAAAATGACAGTGTCCTAGACACTGTAGTCCCAAAAGACAGAGAACAAACAGGAGATCAGATCCAAGCAGACAAAGGAAGGCAGGCGAATCCAGAGGGTGAAGCCAAAACGAGGGCGTGTTCAGGATTCAGAACCAGGAGATCAGAAGTCTGAAGAGCTTCAAAAGGGAAATCCAGGTCAGTGTCAGGAAGCAGTTCCAAGTTCAGTTAAAAGGCAGAATCCAGCAGGAATCCAAAGACAGGTAAGGCAAACAGG